>NC_058520.1:416102492-417352492 GCF_904849725.1 Hordeum vulgare subsp. vulgare | reverse complement strand
TAACCCGAGTGTTCCGCGTGCGCAACTGTTTTGCATCCGTTGTATGTGAACGTTGAGTCTATCACACCCGATCATCACGTGGTGTCTCGAAACAACGAACTGTAGCAACGGTGCACAGTCGGGGAGAACAAAATTTCGTCTTGAAATTTTAGTGAGAGATCACCTCATAATGCTACCGTCGTTCTAAGCAAAATAAGGTGCATAAAAGGATTAACATCACATGCAATTTATAAGTGACATGATATGGCCATCATCACGTGCTTCTTGATCTCCATCACCAAAGCACCGGCACGATCTTCTTGTCACCGGCGTCACACCATGATCTCCATCATCATGATCTCCATCAACGTGTCGGCATCGGGGTTGTCGTGCTACTCATGCTATTACTACTAAAGCTATGTCCTAGCAAAATAGTAAACGCATGTGCAAGCACAAACGTTAGTTATAAAGACAACCCTATGGCTCCTGCCGGTTGCCGTACCATCGACGTGCAAGTCGATATTATCTATTACAACATGATCATCTCATACATCCAATATATCACATCACATCGTTGGCCATATCACATCACAAGCATACCCTGCAAAAACAAGTTAGACGTCCTCTAATTTTGTTGTTGCATGTTTTACGTGGTGACCATGGGTATCTAGTAGGATCGCATCTTACTTACGCAAACACCACAACGGAGATATATGAGTTGCTATTTAACCTCATCCAAGGACCTCCTCGGTCAAATCCGATTCAACTAAAGTTGGAGAAACCGACACTTGCCAGTCATCTTTGAGCAACGGGGTTACTCGTAGCGATGAAACCAGTCTCTCGTAAGCGTACGAGTAATGTCGGTCCAAGCCGCTTCAATCCAACAATACCGCGGAATCAAGAAAAGACTAAGGAGGGCAGCAAAACGCACATCACCGCCCACAAAAACTTTTGTGTTCTATTCGAGAAGACATCTACGCATGAACCTAGCTCATGATGCCACTGTTGGGGAACGTCGCATGGGAAACAAAAAATTTCCTACGCGCACGAAGACCTATCATGGTGATGTCCATCTACGAGAGGGGATGAGTGATCTACGTACCCTTGTAGATCGTACAGCAGAAGCGTTAGTGAACGCGGTTGATGTAGTGGAACGTCCTCACGTCCCTCGATCCGCCCCGCGAACAATCCCGTGATCAGTCCCACGATCTAGTACCGAACGGACGGCACCTTCGCGTTCAACACACGTACAGCTCGACGATGATCTCGGCCTTCTTGATCCAGCAAGAGAGACGGAGAGGTAGAAGAGTTCTCCGGCAGCGTGACGGCGCTCCGGAGGTTGGTGATGACCTTGTCTCAGCAGGGCTCCGCCCGAGCTCTGCAGAAACGCGATCTAGAGGAAAAGCCGTGGAGGTATGTGGTCGAGCTGCCGTGGAAAAGTCATCTCAAATCAGCCCTAAAACCTCCGTATATATAGGTGGGAGGGAGGGGAGGAGGCAGCCTCAAAACCTAAAGGTTTGGCCGAAATTGGAGGTGGAGGAGTCCTACTCCAATCCTACTTGGAGTAGGATTCCACCTTCCCACTTGGAAACTCTTTCCACCTTGTGTTTTTTCCTTCTCAAACCTTATGGGCCTTAGTGGGAACTTATTCCAGCCCACTAGGGGCTGGTTTATCTCTTCCCATAGCCCATGAGACCCCTTGGGGCGTGACACCCGTCCCGATGGTCCCCGGCACCCCTCCCGGCACTCCCGGTACACTACCGATGAGCCCGGAACTTTTCTGGTAATGCACGAAAACCTTCCGGTAACCAAATGAGGTCATCCTATATATCAATCTTCGTTTCCGGACCATTCCGGAAACCCTCGTGACGTCTGTGATCTCATCCGGGACTCCGAACAACATTCGGTAACCAACCATCTAACTCAAATACGCATAAAACAACGTCGAACCTTAAGTGTGCAGACCCTGCGGGTTCGAGAACTATGTAGACATGACCCGAGAGACTCCTCGGTCAATATCCAATAGCGGGACCTGGATGCCCATATTGGATCCTACATATTCTACGAAGATCTTGTCGTTTGAACCTCAGTATCAAGGATTCGTATAATCCCGTATGTCATTCCCTTTGTCCTTCGGTATGTTACTTGCCCGAGATTCGATCGTCAGTATCCGCATACCTATTTCAATCTCGTTTACCGGCAAGTCTCTTTACTCGTTCCGTAATACAAGATCCCGCAACTTACACTAAGTTACATTGCTTGCAAGTCTTGTGTGTGATGTTGTATTACCGAGTGGGCCCCGAGATACCTCTCCGTCACACGGAGTGACAAATCCCAGTCTTGATCCATACTAACTCAACTAACACCTTCGGAGATACCTGTAGAGCATCTTTATAGTCACCCAGTTACGTTGCGACGTTTGATACACACAAAGTATTCCTCCGGTGTCAGTGAGTTATATGATCTCATGGTCATAGGAATAAATACTTGACACGCAGAAAACAGTAGCAACAAAATGACACGATCAACATGCTACGTCTATTAGTTTTGGGTCTAGTCCATCACATGATTCTCCTAATGATGTGATCCTGTTATCAAGTGACAACACTTGCCTATGGCCAGGAAACCTTGACCATCTTTGATCAACGAGCTAGTCAACTAGAGGCTTACTAGGGACAGTGTTTTGTCTATGTATCCACACAAGTATTGTGTTTCCAATCAATACAATTATAGCATGGATAATAAACGATTATCATGAACTAAGAAATATAATAATAACTAATTTATTATTGCCTCTAGGGCATATTTCCAACACTTTTCCCTCATTACTTGTCTGACCGGTAGTAGCCCGAGACCTGGAAAATATCGTCAGATATTCTTCCGACCCGTCTATGACGGATGTCCCTGCGTTAGCTCATGTCTAGTCTGCATCTTGCCATGTCATGCATCGTGTCGCACGTGTTGCTATTATTTATTGTTTCTTCCCCCTCTTCTTACGAGTAGACCCCGAGAGTGACACTGTTGTCGGGTACATCTACGACCCTGCCGACCAGCCCTTTGCCGCAGAGCAACAAGGCAGGCAAAACCCCCTTGATCATCCCTATATCGCCTATGTCTTTCTTCCTCCTGCTTGCATTAGTATTTTTGTACTGTTGTAGTTAGCTCCTATATCTGATGCATAGCCTATTTTTGATGAACTGCTACTTTTAGTACTGTACTTTAAATCTGCTTAGTATAGGTGGAGCAGTCATCCCTTCTGACCCCGTAGTCTAGTTGCCCCGCTTGTTTTCAAATCTCGATCCCTGATCGACGATCCAGACCCGACACAACACATACACCCCCCTTAGTTGTACGATGCTAGAGAGATACTATCGGGTACCGAGGGTGACACCTCGCTAAGTACTCCTGATGATATCTCTGCAGTATAGCTAGTCGGTCGTGGTTATCGAGGGTGATTCCTCTTTCACCATTCCCGATGATGCCTCTGTCGTTTAACCCCTCAAGTGTGGGACCCCCGAGGGTGATTCCTCTGAACCCACCTTGACGGATACAACATTCGGATTCCAATGAGGGTGATACCTCGGATTCCCCCCGATGTTACAACCACACAGTTACTCGACAATGTTACTGGGATCATTGGTGATTAGTTGATAGACAGGTGGATTCCCGCGAGATTATGTCGATGGCCTAATTAAAATAATAATAGATTTGGGTATTTGGTTTGGGTTGGTCGGGAGGCCTTATACGCACTAACCGTCTGTGTGGGAAGAATTATGGGTACTCGACGTCGCGGTATCAGCCGAAGCTTTTCAGATGTCAGCAATGGAGCGGCGCGCGCCCGAGTGGTCCCAAGATGCATCGCGCTTGTGATTAAGGGATGCTACGACTGACGTCGGCCGCCCACGCATCGTGCAGGAGCGCAAAGGGGAAGTGGGCCCACGAACCCTTTGTGCTTAGGAGTTAGACCGGCGGGCTGACCTCTGTGTTGAGTCTTAGGTGGGGCTACGACGTGTCGATATTCCGAGGTCGGGCATGACCCAGAAAAGTGTGTCCGGCCAGAGTGTTAGCGAGCGCGTCGAGGAATATGATGTGCACCCCTGCAGGGAAGAACTTCTCTATTCGAATAGCCGTGTCCACGGTTACAGGAAGACTTGGAGTTGTGCCCTGAACTTATACAACTACAATTGTTGCTTAACTGGAATTAGTTTCCCCGGGATTGCTTCCTCGCAGGGAGTCGAGGGAGGATCTATGGGCATGACCTCATGTTAATATTGCTGCAACAATATGACTATTATTTTTGTGTTACACCTGTTCTACTCTCGTCTATTGATGCAAGACCTTGAAGATGCTAGTCTTCTATAGGACTAGGCCTTCTCTCTCTATTCTCGCATTGCTGCAGTCAGTCTACATATAACCACCCCCTTCTTTGATACCGATGCATACTTAAAATAGTTCTGATGTAAGACTTGCGAGTACTTTGGATGAGTACTCACCGTTGCTTTTCTCTCCCTTTGTCCCCTTGATCCGTTGTTGCGACCAGATGACGTAGCCCAGGAGATGGAGTTTCCTGCCGACGTCTGCCCCCCCCCCCCCGATGGTGTCTTCTTCGTGGAGGCCGCCGAAGACCAGGAGTAGTTTAGGAGGTTCCGAGGCAGGAGGCCTCACCTCGTTCGATCGTTGTATCTTTTGTGCTAACCTTCTCTAAGGCACCCCATGTTTTATGTCTGTACTCAGATATTGTTGCTTCCGCTGACTCGTGTGTTTATCGAGCTTCCGTATTCTAGCCCTCGAGGCCCCTGGCTTGTAATATGAAGTTGATATTGTTTTATTTGTGCCTAGTGTTGTGTTGTGATATCTTCCCGTGAGTCCTTGAGTTTGATCGTACGCAATTGCGTGTATGATTAGCGTACGATTAAATCGATGGCGTCACAAGTTGGTATCAGAGCCGACTGCCTGTAGGTAGCCCCTTTTCCAACTCCTTGGCCGAAGTTGAGTCTAGTGTTTGAAAAAAAACTTTACTAACATTGATGTCGTGGCTTACGGGCCCACATCTCAATTGAGTGGTATTAGTATCTTTTACTCCTTTCCTATACTCTGGGTTCTACTCTCTCTTCTCTTTCGGGTTAAAGATTTTGCTAACTCTAACTCTAACTCTAGGTTCTCGTAAATACTTCCTCTTGGAGAGCCCCCCATGCCAGACGATGGCTTGATTCCTCAGAAGACTCCGAGGATACTCTCTGATGTTCTCTCGAGAACTTGTGCTCATCGCTTCTGCGATTTCCCTTCCTCCATCAACCCCTATGGATGATGACATACAAATGTCGTCCATACTTTGTTTTCCAATTGCTCTTTGTTTTACGAGATGCAATAGACTATCTGATCGAGGATTCGTCCGTCATCAGTTGTCATGGGTTTCGAAAGTTCTTCGAATTGTTATTCGATCTCTCGGAATCCCTAATAGTCTATCGCTCTTGAGATTTCTCATCTTCTTGCATCATGGTTCAATCCATATGTCTAGCCGCATTCATTAAAATCCTTTGTGATTTTCCTATGATCTTATTGATTCTACCTTTGTGTGAATGCACACAATCTTCTGTTGATACTCATAAATTATCTTTCTGTCTCATACGTCCTTTCCAGACAGGAGCTGGTTCTCGACAAATCATCTTTGGTTGGTTGTCCAACTAAGTCCATTCAACTTACTTGTATTTGATCGGAGCATCTGATTATGATACACCAACCTGGAAATCCAAATTCCTTTGGTAATTAAGTATCAGTATTTTTTTTATGTTCTATAACCCGATGCATTGCATCCTATCTCCCTCTGAGTGAGTACCGATAATCACATCACATCCTTTGTGGATTGCTAGACACATTGTTGGGTTATTAACCGACGGCATCCCTTTACATTCAAAAAATTCTTCTAATAGTGTTCCACTCATACATAATACCATTGGTAAATTGTGTCTTCTCCCTCTGATAAATTGTATCCTATACTTTTGTCGGCCATGCTCTGTTGTCAAGCATGTGTTAATTACTCTTGAAGTTTGTGGTATATGTTCCTAAGATGCCCCGATGGTTTGAACCTATGCCTTCCTAAATCAATATGACTCGTAATGTTTTCACGAGTCTTGCTCTTCTGGTGTTTTGCCGAATGTTCTTTCAAAGCTACAACCTGATCAAAGGCGAGGAATAGATGGCAGGTGATGCATTGATGAAGTGGGAGTCGACCTTGAACTTGTGTTCATGCCCATGGAAACAACGTTGATCCTACCATAAAAACTTCCCGTATCAATAATCATTCATTATGTGGTTTAATCGGGTATATGTGATCTTGTCTTTTGCAATCGTGGTTCTTACCATGTTGTCCTACCTTGATTTCATTCTCAGACGAGTTAAATTACTTGTCTTCTTCAGATCAATACATCGGTCCAAGCCTTAATGTTGATCTACCTCCAAGTATTATTCCTTGTAGCTTGAGGATATCACAGAGCTATATAACTTCTTGTGAGCTCCTCATCAACTATGATATTTTCATTTATTCCAGTTTCCTCGTGTTTGAGTTGTTGGACACACGAGTACATCGGTAACTGAATCGAGTACGCGTTGCGATCCAACAATTTTTGGTAATCTTCCTTGTTTACGAGTTTGTACTCGATCATGTCATTCCAATCTGTTAAACTACATCATCATCGTCATGTTGGAGCTTGAACATACTATCTATGTCGTCCATCTCTGGAGCACATATTCAGCTGTGCGTTAAGCTTGCATCGAGCTTTCCACATCATGTTGGTTGTCTTAAAAGGCAATCTCAATTCTAAGCTAGCAGTCTTATCTGTGATTTCGACAACCTCTTGCTTCATCATTCCCTTGCTTGATGTCGTCACTACTCGATTACATCTTCATGAAGCTTCTCGACAAATGTGTCATGATCATCATCAACATGCCGAGCTCTTGCAGGGTATCAATCCAATGCATGATGAGAAATGCCATCCTTGCCCCCTTGATGAATTGTATTATCATCGGCATCCTTGTTTGCCTCCCCTCCAACACAGAATTGATCATGCTTTGTGTTGTCCTTTGAGTTCCTTGCTAATTCAGCTTATGTTATCTTCTACCTTGGAGTAATACTATCTGGTATGTCAAGAATGTCATGAAAATTGCACGTCTTAAGAATTCTTGATATAGTAATACTTCTCGCCATCACTATTCGTTTCTTGGTCCCTGATGTTTCAAACCGGAATACCAACAAGTGAACTTTGATGTGTGATTCCGATACTTCTGGCAACCCTATTGCCTTGAGGTTAACAACTGATTGTTTCATTCTTAGTGTGTTGGGTGTTGACTCATCATTTTTGACATTGGTTGTGCTACTCCGTCCGTATTTCCGAGTGCACCCTTCGACCAGTGTTTAATTGTTGTTGTTCCCTCGAGCATACGACGTTGTACCATTTGATTTGACAAATGCTATCTCCTTGATATTATAATTTTGGAAATTCATCCCCGTCGAAATCTTGAGGGATTGTTGTTGAGCCCATCAGCCACACCATCAACTTTCTCCTTGTTTGATAATGAAACTCTTGAAAACATTATCTTCATGCCTAGATCACGAATAATATGTTTGATAGTAGAAATGGTTTCCCAAAGTTCATGTACATTCTTACCGCCGTGAATACGAGGAAGTTTTGTTCCACTTCCTCTCTGGCCATCCCAAATCATTCATGTATGTGCGAAGTGTTATATGTTTTGAAGAATTGCTATCTTCACTCCATATAATTTCTCTTAGCACCCCAAGCCACTGACTGATTTGATCAAAGGAAAATAAGTTCCTTCATAAGAGCTAATCGAGGCTTACACAAGGACCTCGATATGCTCGATGATGGTTCTCAAATCAGAACCCAGTTGCATTTTGACGTAAGAATTTCACGTGGACACGAATGTCTTGACATGGTGTTCATGTGTCTTACGATCCAACTCGTGGTCCAAAGATTTCTTGTGTAGTTCATATCCTGAGAATCCTGCATCATCATCTTTTCTTCTTAGGTATCTTGCGTCTGAGGTATCCTAACACCAATCAGATCTGAATTTTGGGAATATATGCTGGTTGGAACATTTTCCAATAATTATAACTTTGGTCTTATGTAATCTGGTACGGTGATGTCTTGTTTGGCACACCGGGTCGAAGGACCAATTGTTATAAATTCTTCCATATGTAAGATTTGCTATCTTCCATGCAGAAACTATATGACTTATTTCATAAGTTGTTCCTCATGGATCCTCTTTGTGTACCCAGTGTTCCGACCCTTATCGGATGACCATGTTGGTACTATCTCGAAACACGGATGTGGTACTTCAAATTTCAACCGGAACATTGGAAGCGCAATGCTAGATTGTTCCCGATCATTTATCCAGACCGCGTGGTATGGGTAAACATAATGATTCTTCTTGCCTCTCTATCAAAATGGTTATGTACTGGATGACCTATCATGTATACCATACTCTATGTTTTCCTCGGGAATGGTATACTCTAATACTTGTGTGTGTGAACACATTTTTCCTTCCCATTGGTCTATTTGACCTTTATTGTGGCATAACTTATCTAAGCAGTGTTAATTCCCTGCTTAGGTAAAATTCTCGGTATACAACTCTGTCAGTAAGACCCTGTTACTATTGTGGATAACATTCCGGTAGCCGCCGATGGACGAGAGCCTTGCCTATTGGTCCGCCTCGTTTCAGCAAGCAGGAAAATGGTTCTAGTCGTCCCCCGCCCTTGGTACCGACGTGGTTGCCAACATAACTGACAGGCTATCCTATGACATATCTTGCTACCAAGACCATATAATATGTCACCCCTCTGCCTACTCTCGGCCCACATGGTGGACCCATAACCCAAAGTTCCACAGGATTGAAACCTGACTCGCATGTACATCTTTTGACTCCAAAGTATCCTTTGCACTTGACTTCGTATGGAATTCTAGGGCCACCGTTCAATGTACATATCACTCTTCGGTCCAGATGTTGTCCAACATGCTGAAGATCAAGTCTACATTATCCATAAGAATCTGAAGGCTGCTCAGTCTCGTCAGAAGAGTCAGTATGACCGTCATCATCAAGATATGGTCTATCAACCTGGCGAAAAGGCTTATCTTCGTGTCACACCAATGAGAGGTGCACACCATTTTGGGATCAAGTGCAAGTTAACTCTCTGCTATATTGGTCCTTTCACTGTTCTCGAAAGGCATGCAAGAGTGGCTTATCAATTGGAACTGTCGGCGAACCTTTCTCAGGTTCACGATGTCTTCCATGTTTCTCAGCTCCGCCGCTGCTTCAAGGATCCGATTCGAGCAGTGGATCATGATATGCTTGAGCTGAAACAAGATCTCTCTTATAGAGAGCATCCGGTCCGCATTCTCGACCAAGCTGAACGTAAGACTCGTCGCAAAGTCACCAAGTTCCTCAAAGTGAAATGGTCAAATCATTCTAAAGATGAGGCCACTTGGGAACGCGAGGATCATCTTCGTGATGAATACCCCGAGCTCTTTCCTTCTACCTCTTAATTCTCGGGACGAGAATTCTTGTTAGTAGGGGAGAGTTGTGACGCCCTGGAAAATTAAGCTACAGTAATCACACACTAATTCTCCCACGTCATCAAGTTTATCTAAAATAAGTTGTCACTTAACAAAGGGCAAAGCAAATATCATATTTAATTTAAAGTCAAACGAGGAAAGTTTTCGAATGAAATACAAAAATGTCGGGTGAGTTACAAATATTCCCTAATGATTTATGAAATCGAATCGGATATTTTTAGGAATGAATTAGAGCCTCTAAATAAATAAAACATAAATTGTTAAAATAAAGTAAAAAAAGAGGAAACAACCCCCTATCCCTTGGGCCTCGGCCCATCCTGGCCGGCCCACTCCCTCCTGGGCAAACCCTAGGGCGCACCACCCCACGCCCCACTCCCTCCACCGCCACCGCCAGGGCAACCCCCGCGCCACCAACCCTCAACAACCGCACTCCCTCGTCCCACCGACGCACCCAAACCCACCTACTCCTGTCGCCCTCCCTCTCCCTCGGCACCTCTCATTCCCCTCGTCAGGTCCAAGGGCGTCGTGCCCCCTCTCCCCTCGCCTCGGCCTCGTCGTCCCCAGATCGCCGCCGGACCCCGTCATCATGTCCCATCGCTCGCCCCTGGGGCTCCGCGATCTCTCTCTCTCTCTCTCTCTCTCTCTCTCTCTCTCTCGCCCGTGCCTCTCCTCGCCCCTCCATCCTCCCGCTCGCTCCCCCTGCTCCCTCCTCGCGAGGCGAGCCCCTCACCTCGCGCCGACCTCCCTCCCCCCACGCACTCGCTGGCCACCTACCTCCCTGGCCTAATTCACCTCGCCCCCCACGTCTCGCCCCTCCCGTCGGCGACCCCCACCTCCAACGCCGGCCCCTCACCCCCTTGGCGCGGAGCTCCACCACCACCAGTGACCTCACCACCGGCGGCCCCTTCCTTCGACGGCCCTCCGGCGGCCTCCTCGCCTCCTCTGGGCCGGATCCGCCCCCCCCCCCCCCGGCGTCACCGGAGCTTCCTCGCCGGCCATCACCACCACCGGGGGCTCCTCCTTGTCGGAACCGCCCCGACTTCCCATGCACTCCGGCTTCACCGGGCCTTCTCGTCAACACCGGTGAGCTCCGGGCCCCGGCCATCCTCTCCTCCTCCCTCTACCGGTTCCGTTCCGGTGATCGTCGTCGCGTTCCGGCGCCGTTGTGCTCCGGGAGGTGGAGGTGGAGTTGCCTCCTCCCTCTCTGTGTTGAGAGAGATGTGTGTGTTGAGACAAAGAGGTTGGAGGTGAGAAGTTAGAAAAAGAAAAATAAGAATGTATTGAAAGCGTCTATGTATTTTGTATGAAACACGTATGTATGTATTAATGTATGTATGTATGTATGTATTGCGTATATATGCATGTATGAAAGAAAAGAAAATACATTATGTTATGTATGGATGCAAATATGTGTGTGTGTAAATTGTGGTGTGGCCAAACCCCCACTCCCAGTTACAGGGAGGCCCCACACGTTGGTAAATAAAAAATGATAATAACAATATTATATAAAAAATAAAAATATTTTTTTATTAAATAAATAAACAGATAAATAATTAGATACATTATTTAATTAATTAGATGGATAATTAAGTAATTAGGATAATTAGAGTATGACACGTGGGTCCCCCACTAAATTAATCTGGTTAATTAATAATTAAACCTAATTAAAAATGTGTGTCTATGACGCATGGGACCCACTGGTCAATTGACCAATCAACTGCTGATGTGAGCATGACATCATGCTGATGTCATAATATCATTTAATTAAATTAATTAAATCTGTTTTTAATTCGTAAATAATTAATAAAACTTTAAAAATTAATATTAAATAATCCGAAAGTCACATCAAAATATTTTCAACATGAAAGTTGATCAGCAAAACGAGACGAACCGGGATACACGGTCCATTCGTCTGTCACGCGTCCCTAGCATAGCAAACGTGGAACTTTTCCCTCGTTTCTCGTGTGACCGGTAGTAGCCCGAGACCCGGAAAATATCGTCAAATATTCTTCCGACCCGTCTATGATGGATGTCCCTGCGTTAGCTCATGTCTAGCCTGCATCTTGCCATCTCATGCATCGTGTCGCACCTGTTGGTATTATTTATTGTTTCTGCCCCTCTTCTTGCCGGTAGACCCCGAGACTGACGCTGCTGTCGGGTACATCTACGACCCTGCCGACCAGCCCTTTGCCGCAGAGTAACAAGGCAAGCAAACCCCCCTTGATCATCCCTATATCGCCTATGTCTTTCTTCCTCCTGCTTGCATTAGTATTTTGCTATTGTTGTAGTTAGCTCCTATATCTGATGCATAGCCTATTTTTTATGAACTGCTACTTTCAGTACTGTACTTTAAATCTGCTTAGTATAGGTGGAGCAGTCATCCCTTCAGACCCCGTAGTCTAGTTGCCCCGCTTGTTTTCAAATCTCGATCCCTGATCGATGAGCCAGACCCGACACAACACATACACCCCCTTAGTTGTACGACGCTACAAAGATACTATCGGGTACCGAAGGTGACACCTTGCTAAGTACTCCTGACGATATCTCTGTAGTATAGCTAGTCGGTCGTGGTTATCGAGGGTGATTCCTCTTTCACCATTCCCGATGATGCCTCTGTCGTTTAACCCCTCAAGTGTGGGACCCCCGAGGGTGATTCCTCTAAGCCCACCTTGACGGATACATCGTTCGGATTCCAACGAGGGTGATACCTCGGATCCCCCCCGATGTTACAACCACACAGTTACTCGACCATGTTACTTGGATCATTGGTGATTAGTTGATAGACGGATGGATTCCCGCGAGATTGTGTCGATGGCCTAATTAAAATGATAATGGATTTGGGTATTTGATCTGGGTTGGTCGGGAGGCCTTATTACGCACTAACCGTCTGCGTGGGAAGAATTATGGGTACTCGACATCACGGTATCAGCCGAAGCTTTTCAGATGTCAGCAATGGAGCAGCGCGCGCCCGAGTGGTCCCGAGATGCATCGTGCTTGTGGTTAAGGGATGCTAGGACTGACGTCGGCCGCCCACGCATCGTGCAGGAGCGCGAAGGGGAACTGGGCCCACGAACCCTGTGTGCGTAGGAGTTAGACCGGCGGGCTGGCCTCTCTGTTGAGTCTTAGGTGGGGCTGCGACGTGTCGATATTCCAAGGCCGGGCATGACCCAGAAAAGTGTGTCCGGCCAGAGTGTTATCGAGCGCGTCGGGGAATATGTTGTGCACCCCTGCAGGGAAGAACTTATCTATTCGAATAGCTGTGTCCACGGTTACAGGACGACTTGGAGTTGTGCCCTGATCTTATACAACTACAATTGTTGCTTAACTGGAATTAGTTGCCCCGGGATTTCTTCCTCATGGGAGTTGAGGGAGGATCTCTGGCCATGACCTCATGTTAATATTGCTACAACAATATGACTATTATTTTTGTGTTACACCTGTTCTACTCTCGTCTATTGCTGCAAGACCCTGAAAATGCTAGTCTTCGACAGGACTAGGCCTTCTCTCTCTATTCTCGCATTGCTGCTGTCAGTCCACATATAACCACCCCCTTCTTTGATACCGATGCATACTTAAAATAGTTCTGATGAAAGACTTCCAAGTACTTTGGACGAGTACTCACCGTTGCTTTGCTCTCCCTTTGTCCCCTTGATCCATTGCTGCGACCAGATGATGGTGCCCAGGAGATGGAGTTTCCTGCCGACGTCTGCCCCCCGATGGTGTCTTCTTCGTGGAGGCCGCCGAAGACCAGGAGTATTTTAGGAGGTTCCCAGGCAGGATGCCTCGCCTCGTTCGATCGTTGTATCTTTTGTGTTAGCCTTCTCTAAGGCACCCCATGTTTTATGTCTGTACTCATATATTGTTGCTTTCGCTGACTCGCGTGTTTATCGAGCTTCCGTATTGTAGCCCTCGAGGCCCCTGGCTTGTAATATGAAGCTGATATTGTTTTATTTGTGTCTAGTCTTGTGTTGTGATATCTTCTCGTGAGTCCTTGAGTTTGATCGTACGCATTTGCCTGTATGATTAGCATACGATTAAACCGAGGGCGTCACAAGGGGCCACCAGGGTGGGACAATCCACCAGGGCGCGACCATCCCCTGGTCGTGCCCTATTGGCTTGTGACTCCGTTGTGTGGCTCAGGTCTCCTCTCGAAGCTACCAGGTCTTTTTTGGGTCCTGAAAAATCATTAAAAAAATTCATGGCAATTGGACTTCATTTGATACTGAAAACCTGAAAAACAAAAAAACACATAGAAAACATCAACTCACACTAGGCACTGGGTTAATAGGTTAGTGCTAAAAAATAATATAAATTTGTGAAATACTACCCAAAAAGTATCCTAGAGTGATAATATAGTAGTATGGAACAATAAAAAATTATAGATACGTTGGAGACGTATCAAGCATCTCCAAGCTTAATTCTTGGTCGTCCTCGAGTAGGTAAATGATGAAAACAGAATTTTTGATGTGACATGCTACCCATCATGTAATATTTTCCATGTATGCTCAGTGAGAAAAGATCGATTAACAAACATCAACATAGTAATAATTATAAGCATAAGCAACAAAATCATCATTCTTTCAAAGTATACGATCCTAGAAGAATGTTTACCCATCATCTTTCATATTAGCAAAGCATGGCTCCATCTTCACCACATTAATACAAATGTCAAGCACCAAGGTGTCCAAGTCAAGAAATTGGATCATACTTTGTAAAGGTGAATCAACTTTTTATTTTTCATGCAATACATGAGTGTGAGCCATGGATATAGCATAAGGGTGGAACAGAATATGGCGGTAGATGTCAAAGGGGTTAAAAGTGGAGAAGATAGTCTCACATTAACTAGGAGTACCAATGAGCTATGCATATTCCCATCGGTAGATGTCAATGCAAGGAGTAGGGATTGCCATGCAAATGATGCACGAGATCTATAAGTGTATGAAAGCTCAAATGAAGCTAATCGGGGGTGTGCATCAAACTTGCTTGCTCATGAAGACCTCGAGAATTTGAGGAAGCCCGTCATCGGAATATGCAAGCCAAGTTTATAATAATGAAAATATGATTCCCACTAGCATATGGAAATGACATATCATGGGACTCTCTATACGAGGAACATGGTGCCACTTTGAGGCACAAGTGTGGTAAAGGATAGTAGCAAAGTCCCTTCTCTCTTTTTCTCTCATTCATTTTTTCATTTTTTCTATGGTGGGATCGTTTGGCCTACCCCATTTTTATTTTCCGTCTAGAGTCTCTTCCCGACTTGTGGGGGAATCATAGTCTCCATCATCCCTTCCTCACTAGGACAATGCTCTAATAATGATGATCATAACACTTTTATTTACTTACAACTCATGAAAGCTTGATATGAAGAACTATGACTTAATATCAATGCCTATGGCAGTGTACCAGGTTGTGCAATGATCTAGCGTGACATATATCCGCAATATTAATGAATGGTGGCTTTGCCACATATGCTATGCCAACTCTATATGATCATGCAAAGCAATATGATGATGAATGAACTAGTCATACGATGCAACAGTGGAATTTGCATTGCAATATATATCAGAATGGCTATGTAAATGCCATGATAGGTAGGTATGGTGGCTGTTTTGAGGAAGATATAGGAAGGTTTATGTGTGACACATCATATCATGCCATGGGGTTTGGATGCACAGTACCAGAGAGGCTAGAAAAATATGAGGAGGTGAGATTGCGTATATCCATGTTTTCACATTAGTCATGAAGAAATCATATACTTATTACAAAGTTTTGTTAGTTTCATCACAAATAAAAGCACTACTCGCATGCCATGAGGGAGAGGGTTGGGAGGAGTTAATGATCGCACGACACCGACTCGAAACAACACTAGGATTTTAGCAAGGAATAGAAATGCTCACACATCCTGTCCATGCCTTTTTAATATTCAGACAAACTAGAAATTGACACCTCTTAGTACAGCTACTTCTGCAGACCAACAATTATGCACTTATACTTTTTTCATATTACCACATCAATATCATTAATCCATGATTTCTCTTAATGTGCTACACATTGGTTTTGATTGTCATTCATTGAATACCTATTATTTTTGGACTAGGTTTATGACCCACACAAATTACCATTACTGTTTATTAACTCCCAAACAAATATAAGTGAATAACTAGAGTACAAATATTTCTATAAAATCTACACGCCACCATGCTCAAAAAGATATAAGTGAAGTACTACAGCAACTGCTTAGCTCAAAAGATATAAGTGAAGCACATAGAGTATTCAAACATATCATGATGAATTTTTGTCTCTATCAAGTTGGTGTGTCCAAAAAATTAGGATTGTGACAAACTAAAAATAAAAAGTGAACTAAAGCAAACGACGCTCCAAGCAAACATCATATCATGTGATGAATAAAAATGTAGCTCCAAGTGACAGACCGATGGATTGAGACGAAAGAGGGGATGCCTTCCGGGGCATCCCCAAGTTTAGACACTTGAGTATTCCTAGAATATTGCCTTGGGTGCCTTGGGAATCCCCAATATTAGACTCTTGCTGCTCCTTATTCCATAGTCCATCGCGATAACACCAAAAACTTGAAAACTTCAATCACACAAAACTTAACAAAACTTTGTGAGATCCTTTAGTATAAGCAACATATCAAATACTTAGGTACTATTGTAAATTGATTCATATTTCATTATTGCATAATAGGTATTGTATTCTAACTTCTCCATGGCTTATACCCCTGATATAATCCATATCATCATCAAAACAAGTAAACTATGAAAGCAAAAGAAGAATCTGTCTAAAATAGAACACTATACTTTTATAACTCCAAAAATTCTGAAAAAATAGAAAGACGGGAGGAATTTGTACATAAATACTGTGTAAGAAATTCAGCCTAAAAATACGTTCCAGTAAAATCAGAGAAATTCTGCAATGGACGTCAAAGTTTTTGTTTTTTTGCATTGTATCAATAATACTTATCATACAAGTTAACCCAGAGGTTTTACTTGGCACAAACACTAATTTAAACATAAAACACAATCATTACAAAGGTTAATCATGTCATCATACCAAGGCAGAAAGAAAAAATAAAAAATTAAGATAACTATTGGGTTGCCTCCCAACAAGCGCTATTGTTTTATGCCCTTAGCTAGGCATAATGCACATGATCAAGTGTTCTCATCTTTGATACTCAAACCATAAGTAGCTCTCATGATAGATTCATGAGGTGTTTTTATTTTGTCCCTAGGGAAGTGTTCCATCCCTATGTTTAATGGAAAGTGGAACCTTATGTTTCCCTCTTTCATATCAATAATTGCACCTATAGTTTGTAGGAAAGCTCTTCGAAGTATTATTGGACAAGTAGGATTGCAATCAGTATAAAACACAATGAAATCTATAGGCACATAATTATTATTTACAATAATGAGAACATAACTAATTCTACATAAGGGTTTCTTAATTGTAGAACCCGCAAGATGCAAGTTTAGGGAACATTATTGAATATTAGTGAGACCAAGCACATCACAAATAGATTTAGGTAATGGGAGCTATAATAGCAAGGAGGCTGAATAATAATGCTAATGAACGGGATTTCTTTGGTGGGATCTATGCCACTCGCATAGCAAATTTTCTTGGAGTACCCATCCGCGAAGGAGATCCCTCGCTCCATAGAGCTTTCCTTGATTGCACCGCTTTGACACGCTATCAGTTCCTTGAGAGGGATGATGAATCCATCCTATATTGTTTAATATTTAACCGACAGCGTGTTTTCCATATTACCCTTCCTGCTCCTGCCTTGTTTGACTTTCAGGTAAAATGGAGATATTACATAACCAGAGGAGAGGCAGAGGAGTATGAGAGGGAGGCAAAGGCTGCTCGTCTCCGTGAGGCAGCTATTCAGGCAGTGGCTGCAGCGCTCTCGTACAACCCTCATTATGTTTTTGGGTATCGTGTGGACCATCCATGGGAGTAGACCAACTTAGGCCAAAAGCCTAAGCTTGGGGGAGTACATGTTTCTCACCGACTTTACATTCTTGATTATGCTTTCACTTTGTTCGTCGGTGTTCACACTTTGCCACTTTATCATCCATGCTAGTTTATTTTATTTATTTTTCTCGTTTTCTTTTCGTGTGTCTGTCTAGTTTGAGAAACCCAAAAATATTTTATTTTCTTCTTTTGCTTGTCGGGAGCTTTCCCGTGTAAATAGTTTTCTTTTTCTTTGGGTCGAGGTAGAAAACCATGGTTACAATGTTTAGTGGCTCTCGCATGCATATCTGTTTATGTGTTAAAGAGCCATATTACTTTGTCTTCTCCTTTGTGTTTGCCTGCAGATTCCAACTTAGTCCAATGCACGACCACGCTTATTATTTTTCACATCATTCGGTCGTGCAAGTGGAAGTCAATAATGACGATATATGATGAAGTGACTGAGCCTGGAAAAGCTGGTATGAACTCGATCTATTTTATTTTTGTAAATATGACTAGCTCATCGTCCCTGATTCAGCTTTGTTGTGAGAGAAACATGTTTTCAATGAAAACTTAGAGATCATAGTTTTTGATGTCATGCTTAATTAGCTAGGAGCTTATAATGGTTTGCCTTGGATGCCAACATGAATTTTGAGATGACTATGATGTAGTATGATAGGATGGTATCCTCCTTTGAATGATTCAAGTGGCTTGACTTGGCACATGTTTACACATGTAGTTGAAACAAAATCAACATAGCCTCTATGATATTCATGTTCATGGTGATTTATGTCCTACTCATGCTTGCACTCAATGTTGGTTAATCTCAATGCATTTTGATGACTGTTGTCGCTCTCTAGTTGGTCGCTTCCCAGTCTTTTGCTAGCCTTCACTTGTACTAAGCGGGAATACTGCTTGTGCATCCACTTTCATAAACCCAAAATTGTTCCATATAAGTCCACCATACCTACCTATATGCGGTATCTACCAGCCGTTCCAAGTAAATTTGCATGTGCCACTCTCTAAACCTTCAAGAAATAATCTGTTTTGCATGCCCGAACCGCTCATGTGGTGACAGGGGGCTATCAGTATCTTCCATGCTGGGCATGTTATCCTCAATATGTGTTTATTCACTATCATTCACGAGAAAGGGGCCGGTATTTGGAATGCCCAGTTCCATGCTCAAATCGAAAAGATAATTGCAAACAAATCCCCCCTGGATTGATGTTGGTATGGACGGCACCCGAGTATTCGGCTAGTCGTGGAGTGTGATTGATCGGTGGTGGGGGCGTCAAAACTTTACTTTTCTGTTTGGGAACCGCCTATAGCATGTGTACCGTGGAAGATGGTGAAAACTCTTAGTCATTACGTTGAGAATGAAAGCATGCCACCCAAAATTATTATCTTTGTTTTCAAAGCTTAAGCTCTGGCACCTCTGCAAATCAATGCTTCCATCTGCAAAGGGCCTGTCTATTTATGTTCCTGTTGAGTCATCCTCTTCTTATAAAAGCACCAATTAGAGAGCACCTCTGTCATTTTTATGATTTGCTTTTAACTGTGATTGAGTATGACTGTGACTGGATCTTCTTTGCCATGAATTACAATGTTTAGTCAGCCCTTGGTCTTTGAAGGTGCTCTGCATTTATGTTTTGCGGTCTCAGAAAGAGCTAGCGAGATACCATCTCTTCATACTGCTTCATGATGGTTTTGATTGAAGTGTTGATGTTTGAGACTTATTATTATTTGCTCGCTAGTTGATTATGCCATTGATATGAGTTTACCGTGAGACCTAGATGTCATTTGCTTATGTGGTTAGCTTGTGATCTTGCTGAAATTCTGGTTATGAGTTAGACATAGTTGCAACAACAAGATCAAACAGAGTTCGTAAAAGTTTTTCTTTTGTCTCTTTCAGTTTGTCAACTGAATTGCTTGAGAACAAGCAAGGTTTTAAGCATGGGGGAGTTGATACGTCTCCATTGTATATACTTTTTCAAACTCTTTTGCCCTTGTTTTGGACTCTAATTTGCATGATTTGAATGGAACTAACCCGGACTAACGTTGTTTTTCAGCAGAATTGTCATGGTGTTGTTTTTGCGCACAAATAAAAGTTCTCGGAATGACCTGAAAATTTACGGAGAATTTTTGTGGAATATATAAAAATTACTAGCGCAAGAATCAACGGAGGAATGGAGCGTGGAGCCCACAAGCCCACCAGGCGCCCCCCCTGGCCGCGCCTGGCAGGCTTGTGGGCCCCACAAAACTCCACCGCCTCCAATCTCAGGTCTATTTAGTCCGTTTCATCCGGAAAAAAAAATCAAGAAGAAGGGTTCATCGCATTTTAGATACGGAGGCGCCGCCACCTCCTGTTCTTCCTCTGGAGGGCAGATCTGGAGTCCGTTCTGGGCTCCGGAGAAGGGAAATCGTTGCCATCGTCATCATCAACCTTCCTTCATTGCCAATTCCATGATGCTCTTCACCGTTCATGAGTAATCTCATCGTAGGCTTGCTGGACGGTGATGGGTTGGATGAGATCTATCATGTAATCGAGTTAGTTTTGACGGGGACTCATCCCTAGTATCCACATGTTCTGAGATTGATGTGCTACTACTTTGCCATGCTTAATGCTTGTCACTAGGGCCCGAGTGCCATGATTTCAGATCTGAACCTATTATGTTCTCGTAAATATATGCGTGTTCTTGAGCCTATCTTGCAAGTTGTAGTCACCTACTATGTGTTATGACCCGGCAACCCCGGAGTGACAATAGCCGGAACCACTCCCGGAGATGACCATAGTATGAGGAGTTCATGTATTCACCAAGTGTTAATGCGTTGGTCCGGTTCTTTATTAAAATGAGAACCTTAATATCCCGTAGTTTCCATTAGGACCCCGCTGCCACGGGAGGGATGGACAATAGATGTCATGCAAATTCTTTTCCCTAAGCACGTATGACTACATACAGAATACATGCCTACATTACATTGACGAACTGGAGCTAGTTACATATCTCTCCGTGTTATAACTGTTGCATGATGAATAACATCCGGCATAATCATCCATCACCGATCCAATGCCTACAAGTCTTTTCCTACTGGTTCTTGCTATGTTACTTTGTCGCTACTGATGTCACTGCTGCTACTGTTACTATGTTGCTACTGTTGTTACTTTGCTGCTACTCGTTACTATTGCTACTGTTGCTATCACACTACCTTGCTACTGATACTTTGTTGCAGATACTAAATCTTTCAGGTGTGGTTGAATTGACAACTCAACTGCTAATACTTGAGAATATTCTTTGGCTTCCCCCTGAGTCGAATCAATAAATTTGGGTTGAATACTCTATCCTCAAAAATTGTTGCGATCCCCTATACTTGTGGGTTATCAGCCGTACATTCCTTGGATATTTTCTCCAAAAAAGACGGATCTGTTGATGCTTCAGTTTCTCGGATGTATATGTTAATGTTAAACTTAATAGCTATTCATTAAACTTATGTTAAACTTAAACTACATCGCTGATGCTGACTTAATCCCACGAATTTAGGAAAACCATGATGATGGCCATGAGGACGACGCTAAGCGAGATGAGGATATGACTGGCAGGAATACTAGCAAAAGGTCAAAAATGTCCAAGATACTGGTGAAAATACTACTCCCTCCGTTTCAAAATATAAGACCTTTTAGAAATTTCACTAGGAGACTACATACGGAGCAAAATGAGTGAATCTATACTTTAAAATATGTCTATGTACATCCGTATGTAGTTTATAGTGCAATCTCTAAAAGGTCTTATATTTAGGAACGGAGGGAGTACGTCGGAGGCTCAAACTAGTTCTGCAGTCCCCATGCATACCATGCAGAGATCAGCTCACGCAGTGGCTATGAACTTCTCAGTCGCTCGTCCCGACGTGTCTATGGCAGTGACGGAGCTGCACGTACCTGCTCCTACTCACATGCATGTTTTGGACCAGGCGCAGTCAACCACTGCATGCGTCATGCATGCCGCAGCTCGGGAGGGCCGGTCCATGGTTCATGACAACATGCGCAATGCCCCAGCCACCAAGCGTGGCTTAGCTACTCACATCAGTCTCGTAATCAAGCAGCCAGACACTGTTGCCGCGTCGTTGCACGCTGATGGTGACTCGACGTTGCATGCTTCTGGTGACCAGGCCCTGCATGTTGTTGCCCCAGATTTAACGAGACTAGAGCTGGACGTGGGTTCGGCTGCGTCACCAGCTGCACATCCTGCTTCGTATTTTTTGACAATGCCACCCACTACATCTTTGGCACGTGCGGCAGGCGTCGTGGTTCCACTAGACCCAGCAGCGGATCATGCTAGTGGGTACATCTTAGTACCCATTGCGGTTGTTTCGTTGGGTCCTTCGATGTGTCCTTCTTCACCGACCTCTGGGATTGCACGATCACCATCGTCCTCACTCAAGACTCCGCCAACGGCTACGCTGTCGACGCTGATGTGTACTATATCTAGAGGGATGACCATGCCCCTCTTACGTAGTAACCGTCACTCCCTTGCCGCTGATGGTTATTCTTCGATCGATGAGCACTCTCTGACGAAGGCGATGCGACACCAGGCTTCGAGGAATCTGGACCCCACGGTAGGTACATCGCCCGATCAAACTTTTCTTTCCTTTTCAGATACTCACATTTCTACTAGCTTAAAAAATGTTGGTGTATCTATGGGAAAGAACGATAGTGAAATCAATCTATCGATTGGGGTACTTAAACATATGAAGATTGACCGTTTAAAGGTTTCTCAAAGTATAATACCTCCATACCGAACCCCGAAACCTAGGACGACGATGAAGCACATGCCAAATATGATGGTTCGCTTATTTCCCACTTGGTTGGAGAGGTTACTGAAATTGTATTGGCTGACGCAAGACCTGAGTCCATGTTTTGTGACTTCACAACGTCTTTGCGGAAATCTAAATCACATTCCTCTAAAAAGAAAAGTAAAACGCCCAAGAAGGCGAAACGCTCCACACCAAACCGAGTTTCTACATGATAGGCATGTTTTGGCATAGCAGAGGTCTCTCAGACTTGGCTAAACATAAACACGTCAGTGGGGGTCTCATAAACCGTCCCATAAAGATAGTTCGTGAGACGAAGATAGTTAGACTGAAGATGGCCGACACGTCTGGTAACATGCGTGCGCAGCGGGCGACGCCTGAGCGTGTCGCGGCCGCCATTAATGGCCGCCCACTCCCGCACCTACCCACGCCCCAAAGTTACTGCGCCCATCATATCGAGTGCACGAGAGGGGTTCGGTCTCCACCGCTTCCCATTCCTCCCCACCTCTCCCCTCGGCGCGCAGATGGTGAATCCGCGATGGAGGAGGCGAATCCGCCGCCTGCGACCTCAGACGCAGGTAGCGGCGCCGGTGGTGATCCAGGAAGTGGCGCCGGTGGAGATGCGCCCGCAGATCGACTCGCACTCGCCGGAGGCGCGGGAGGAGATTTTGCGGGTGGTGAGGGAGACATTTCCGCTGCGAGAGAAATGGCCGGAGATCTGCGTCAAGGTCATCAGGAGCAGTTCGTTCTCGGAACGCTGCCGATTCGCCGGCGACGAGGGAGGGATGGACTACGACATCATCTTCTGGGCCATCCAGGAGGCGGAGTCGCCCGATCCGATCCAGACGGAGAGGTGGAGGCGCTTCAAATATACAAGCCCGGCGCGGCTCAACATCCGACCACCATCGATCATGGAGCTGGCCAGCATCCCACTGGAGCACCTGTCGCGTGGTGTCAGCCCACCCCGCCTCCCCTGATGGATGATGCCCGTGGACGTGGCCAGGGAGCACGTCGCGGGCGTCTCATGGGGGCTCGTCTTCGTGAGCCTCCTCCATGGATGGGGAACAGGGGTGAGATCCCTCTGGAAGATGCTAAGGTACGTAGATTTGCAATTAAATACAGTTTTCCTTCTTATTCAGAGTGTGGAGGTGATGAATCTAGGGTTAGTAAGGGGAGGATTGTTCCTCGGCTTCAATTTGGGGGGATTGAGGTTTTAGCTGGGGATTGTGGAGTTGGGGATGAACTTCTCATCCATCCATTTGACCCTGATGGACTTGTGTCCAGTGTTACTACCTCTATTAGCAAGTATGTAGGTTCTGGTGCTGTTTGCAGAGGAGAAGTTGGTAATACTGTGATTAAGGAGATTGATAGTGATGAAGGTGCGATAATTGGGACAACAAAGGTGGAAAATGATGGAGATTCCCAAAACAAATTGCAGGGAGACGATGGATTTGTATCCAAGGCCCTCCTATAGAGAGACCAGGGCTAGTTGGTGGTGGGGCTTGGTCTAAAGGGCAAACTGGGGATGTGGAAAAATGTTGGCCTCCTTTGAGGGCCCAGGATCACACACCATCGATGATCTATGGATCAGTGGTGGAGGATAAAGCGGTAAAGAGGAAGATGCCTTCTGGCTATGATGATAGAAAGGAGGAAGAGGTGGAGGAGTTTTATGGACAGCTGTGGGTCATTCCCTCCCCCAGACATCGGCAGGCCAATCATAAATATCGCCCTCCTCCCCCGAACCCTAGATCGACAATAGGCAGCCGCCTATTCTGGATCAAGAAAACCTTGCTGCAATCTGGAAGCTTCTCTGTTGAAGATTGCTATCCCATTACCCACCCTGGTCGTTTTGATCCTGTCCCCACTAGGTTTCGGATCTGTGAAGAAGGTGGTGCTAGGAGAGCTTCATTCGTGTCTGTGGCGAAAGGGATCATGGATCCCACGGGGCAACTGAGGCCCAAGAAGAATCCTCCCAAGAAAGGTGGACAGGGGGCCCTTCCTCCACCTCATGTAGCTCATGTTGTCAAGGGGGCAGTAGCAGGTCAGAAGCAACCAGGTAATACTAGTAAGAATGCCCCAAGTGTTCAAAATACAGTCCCTGCTCCAGTCCCTGCCCCTGTTCCAACTCCCACTGTGCAAGTCTTAGATCCCAGATATAAAGAGATGATCTGCTTCAACTGTAGCTGGCCTGGGCACTATGTAGGCAATTGTGTAGAACCAAAAAGATGCTTTATCTGCTCTGGTACACACAATGTCAATAATTGTATTGCTTGGGCACGTCTACAACCTACTGCTGAGTACTTTGGTAGTGCAGCAGTAGGACTAGGATTCTATCATATTGACATACCTGTGGCAGCTGAATCCAACTGGTTGAACTACAAGAATTGTGCAGTTTTGAAGGTGCTTAAAGGAGAGGTCTCTGCCTCTGATCTAATTGTGCAACTAAATGGAATTTTCTGCAAAGGAAAAGAGTGGCCTTGGCAAGTGAGAGAATTAGAAGAAAAAAAGTTTTTGTTGAGATTTCCACCTTGGAAGAAAGTGGAGGATCTCATTGAATTTCCTGCATTTGATCTTCCCATTGATGGAGTCTCTGTTAAGATATGTGAATGGGTTGGGATGTTGGAACCTTATGGTGAGCTGACTGAAGTATGGATCCAAGTGGAGGGTATTCCTCCCAGATGGTGTGCATGGAAGGTTTTTGCCCAAATAGCCTCCTGCTTTCGTATCCTAGTTGATGTGGATTGGAATGGAATTTTTAAGAGTTTCTATGATAAAGTTAGAATTAAGGTTGCTTGTAGAGATCCAACCAAGATTCCTTATGAGAGATTGGTGGAGATGAAAAAGAAGCTATACATATTGTTGTTCACTGTGGAAGGATTTGACCAAGATGGAGAAGGTCCTGGAGGAGATGGAGATGACCCTGATCTGGATGTGGAAGATGAGGATAAAGAAGATGAAGAGTTTGATCAGGATAAGGAGTATATGGATGGGGATGCTGATGAACCTATAGATGAGCTAGATAGAGCAAACTTCTCAAAGGATAAGAAAGTTGGTTCTGGGATTAAGGAGGAAATGGTGTGCACATCTGCTGCCAGCTTTCACCCTGAGATGCTGATGGATGAGATGCATGAGCAGTTTTTGTTGGAAGCTGAGTGTAAAACACCCACTGCACAAATGGAGATATCTGAGGAGAATATTGAGGATCTGAATCATGATATGGACATTGGTTCTCACATGGACTATTGCTCTGCACAGTTGAGGAAGATTGAAGTGGCTGATTCTGAAGATGAAGAGGAAAACAGTCTGCTTGAGATGGTGTGTCTGCCTGAACAAATAGCTACAAGCTTTGGTTCTGCTAAGACATCACTGCTAGAATCCGTGGATATGGAGGAAATGGATAAGAGAAGGAAAGAAGATACAGGCAAAGAAAAGAGATGGGCGCATGTGCTCTCCACCAGACCTACTACAAGACAGCATGGTAATATAAAGATTATGGAGAAGGCTACTGCATACCTACAGAAGAAGAACTTGGAGATTCCTGCTTCCTTCCAAGGTAAATCGTTTGCATTAAATGATACTCAAACTCTTGTTGATCAAATTGTTAAAGTAGATATTTGCATAGGAGATAGTGATAAGGAGCAGGGGGATATTATTCAGGATTTGGTCCTGAGGGAAAGTATTAGGTGCCTGGAATTTGCAGATTCCAACCCTGAGATTGTGCTCCCTGATGACCTTTACACACCTGTTAATAAAAAAACTGAGGGTTCTCCATGTGGTGAAGACATGATACTTAACAGAGCAGTAGGCGTTGATGCTTCTGGTAGTACTTGTCCAAACCTGATTAATGCTAAGAGGCTTTGTAGCCTATCACATCCTTTTAAAATATCATGATAGGAGCTTTTTGGAATATACGTGGTCTAGGACAACCTGGAAAAGTCAACGCCTGCAAGATTTTTTGAGAATTAATAATGTGGATTTGGTGGGTTTCTCTGAAACCAAGAAATAAAACATTGATAGTAAGCTTCTAGATAAGATTGCGGGTAATAAGAATTTTGTTTGGCATCAACTACCTGCTCGAGGTACAGCTGGTGGTGTCCTTGTGGGCATTAATGGAGATCTTTTTGAGACTGTTGGTTTTTTAAACCATGAGTTCTGTATTACATCTAGTATTAGGAATAAAACGGATAAATCTGTTTGGCAGTTTGTTGTTGTTTATGGCACGGCTTATAATGAGAACAAGATGGATTTTATTGCAGACCTGCATGAGGTTATGGAGAAAGCCTCTTATCCAATTATGTTGGGTGGGGACTTTAACCTAACCAGATCAGGATCTGATAAGAGTAATGGTAATGTGAATCATTCCAATTCTTTCCTGTTTAATGACTGGATTAACAAATGGGGGCTGATGGAAATCAGTGTAGCTAATAGGAAATACACCTAGTGTAATAACCAGGAAAACCCCATCTACTCCACTATTGATAGAGTGTTTGTTTCTCCTTGGGACATCATGTTTCCCCTTTCAACTCTTAGGGCTTTTCCCCAAATCGGTAGTGATCACACCCCTCTAATTATAGATACGATGGCTCAGAGGGTTACCTCCCAAAAATGTTCAGATTTGAAAAATGGTGGCTGGAACAACCTGATTTTAAAAATATTGTTGAATTACTGTGGAATGCTCCCATTGTGGGCAGATCTGCTATTGATATTCGGATTGCAAAATCCAAACGACTTAGGAAGAAAATTAAAGGGTGGAGTATTAATATTGAAGTTGTTGTTAAAAAGAAAAAGAGAGATCTTATTATGGAGTTTGATATTTTAGATGTCTTTGCTGAAACCAATCGTGTCACAGATGTGGACATTAAACGTATGAAAGATATTAAGATGGAACTAGAAGAGATCATGAGGAAAGAGGAAATTGCCTTGTGGCAAAGATCTAGAGATCGTAGGATTAAGGAAGGTGATAGAAATAATGCTTACTTCCATGCGTTGGCAAATCATCGTCACAGGAAGAACCATCTTGCTGAACTTGTTGGCGAGCATGGTCCTGTTTCCTCTTCTAAGGAGATGCTGGAGGTGGCGACATCCTTTTATAAAAATCTATTTGGCCATGAGGCCAAACATAATATTCATTTGGGCCCTACCTTTTGGGAGGATGATGAATTAATTACCATGGCTCAAAATGAAAATCTCCAAAAAGCTTTCTCAGAAGCGGAGGTTAAAGAAGCCATTTTTGGCTCGTATGCCAATGGTGCCCCTGGGCCGGATGGCTTTTCGTTTCTGTTCTACCAAACTTTTTGGGAGTTGATTAAGTTTGATTTTATGGCAATGGTTAAGGACTTCGAGGAGGGTAATTTAGACATTCATAGGCTAAACTTCGCTTTGATCATATTAATTCCAAAAGAGCCTGATGCCAATGTTATGAAAAATTTTAGACCTATTAGTCTAAGCAATTGTGTTGTTAAGATTTTTTCCAAAGTTTTGACTAATAGGCTGTCCCTATTAGTGATAGACTGATTTCCCCTAATCAGACTGCATTTATTAAGGGAAGGTATATCTTAGAGAGTGTGGTGCTAGCTCATGAAGTAATTCATGAGGTGAAAAATTCCAATAATCCTGGGCTTGTGCTCAAACTGGATTACGAAAAAGCATACGACCGTATTAACTGGGATTTTTTGTTTGAAATGCTTGAATCTAGAGGTTTTGGATCTAAATGGATTTCGTGGATACAAAAATTACTGTTCCAGGGGACCTTTAGTGTCCGTATTAATGATACTACGGGGCCCTACTTTGTAGGAGGGAAGGGTCTTAAACAAGGGGATCCGATATCCCCAATTCTTTTTAATCTGGTGGCGGATGTATTCACCAAGATGCTCGCAAAAGCTGCTAAACAGGGTTTGATTTCAGGGGTTTTGATTGATGTCATTCTAGGGGGAATTGTTAGTCTTCAATATGGAGACGATACTTTCCTCTTTTTGGAGGATTCTTATGAAAAAGCAAAAATCTTTAAATGGATCTTGTCATGTTTTGAAAGCATTTCTGGTATGAAAATCAATTTCCATAAAAGTGATCTTATTACCATTAATGTGAATGAGGAGAGAGCAAATATCTTTGCCCAGATTTTCTGCTGTAACATGGGTTCCTTCCCCATTAAGTATTTGGGTGTGCCCCTGCATTATGATAAATTGAGAAGGGAGGATCTCCAACCTATCATTGATAGAATAATCAAAGGCATTTCTGGGTGGCTAGGTAGATATCTTACATATAAGGGGAAGATTATTCTGCTTTGTGCATGTGTGATTAGTATCCCTCCTTATTTGATGGATGTACTGAAATTTCCTAAGTGGGCCATTAATGCCATCAACTCTCAGATGGCTCATTTCTTGTGGGGGAATATGGGAGACCATCACAAATATCATTTGGCCAATTGGGGACTGGTTTCCAGGAAGAAGGAGTTTGGTGGATTGGTTATACCAAATATTAGAGAATACAATATGGCATTGTTGGCTTCCTGGGGGAAGAGGTTCTATAATAATAGGGATAGTGACTGGAAGAAATTGCTTGTTTTGAAATATAATGTTGATAATCCTAATATCTTCTGGTCCAGACAACAAGGGGGTTCCCCTGTTTGGAAGAGTGTTTCTTGGGCTCTCCAAGCTGCTAGGAATTTTTATGAATGGAAGATTGGTAATGGTAGTAATATTAGATTTTGGCATGATAAATGGGCTGGGGATTGTTCCCTTAAAGTTAGATTTTGGGGTTTGTTTGAGATTTGTAATCAACAAGATTGTGTGGTATCCAAGGTTTGGGATGGTATTGATCTGAGACTTACCTTTAGAAGATGTGTAGATCTGGATTTGATGAATAAGTGGGAGAGTCTCATTGAGCATATTAAAAAATACCCACTATCTAATAATCCTGATATACCTGTGTGGGTGTTAGAGAAGAATGGGGGGGTACTCAGTCAAGTCTTTTTACAAATGCATCAATTTTGGTGCGGTAGGATCTCTGTATGGAGATGACTTGTGGAAGGTTCTTTGTCCTCAGAACATCCTTGTGTTCCTCTGGCTGTGTTTGTATAATAAAATTCTGACTAGAGATAATGTGGCTAAGAGGAGAAACGTGGATGACTTAACTTGCCTGTTTTGTAATGAAAAGGAGTCTATGCAACACCTGTTTTTTGATTGTATCAATGTTGAACATATTTGGTCTATTGTTTCTGAATTTTTTATGATAAGAAAGATCCAATGTTTTGATGATATTTCTTCCATGTGGAAAAGCAAAAAGAAGAGAACTATGCTTAATATGATCACTGTTGCCTCCTTCTGGAGTATCTGGACTTTGAGGAATGATTTCTGCTTCCAGGGACGATCATGGAGGGGCCTGGGATGCGGCCTTGCCAAGTTAAAAGGGAATTTGCAAAAATGGACGGTGCTCTGCGACGCTGCACAAGTGGAGGCGCTGAGAAGATTTGCTCTGCTCCTGGACAAACATCGAGGCGAGGCGCTTCGGATTGCCTGGAGGGATGAGTGATCTCAACTGTAATATCTAGTTTAAACTTCCTTGCAGACCTTAGTTTTGTGGAAGTGCTATATATGGTTCTGGTAGGCCACTTTTCAGGACTTTACTTGTGTGTATCGCCTGATTTGTGGTGTGGTAGTTTGGCCTGATTATCAGGCGCTGTTGAACTGTGTTACTATCTCCTTCGTTTATAAAATGGGGCAGGGGGGCAACCCCTTTCTTTCAAAAAAATAAACACGTCAGTGACTGTGTGTGCGAACATGGGTTGGATTTTGTGGCAATTTCTTAGGCTGGTAAATGTGATTTCTGCCAACATGTCCTCGGTCACCTATCAGGTGGTTTAGACTACACATGGCATAGTCTACCAGCTCGTGGAAGGTCAAGAGGAATCTTTCTTGGCCTACACACCACAACCATGGACTTGTTGGCTTTTTCGACTCGTGAATTTCTTATCAAATTTCACTTACGAAACATAGCTGATAATTTTACATGGAGCCTGGTCGCAGTTTATGGGGCTGCCCAAGATGAGCTTAAACCGGCTTTCCTTCGCGAATTGGTGAATCTGGCTAAGGATAACCTGTATCCAATGCTTATTGGAGGGGACTTTATTATCCTTAGGTACCAGCAAGAGAAAAATAATGATCGCTTCGACACTCATTGGCCTTTCCTATTCAATGTTGTCACATACAATTTAGATCATTGGGAGGCCAGTATGTCAGGGCGGCAGTTCACGTGGACTAATAACCGATCTGTGCCAACATACGAGAAGCTTTATAGGGTACTCATGGATACCGAATGGGAACTAACATATCCTCTAATAACCGTGCGAGACCTAGAGCGTATCGAGGCGTTATAGGATCATGCACCCATCATTCTAAATCCTAATTCTATGAACCCACCTCCACGTCGTCCTTTCAAATTTGAGTTGGGATGACTGCATCGAGATGGATTTATAAACATAATCAAGAATGTTTGGGAAAAGCCCGCCATTGGTCCTATGCCTATTCAGAGATGGAACTGTAAAATAAGAACCATGAGGCAACACCTCACTGAATGGGCGAAACACACCAACGGAATATATAAAAAAGAAAAACAACGACTTTGTACCATTATTGATGACCTCGACAAAATTGCACAGACGCAAACCTTATCGCTTCAAGAGATTGAATTGAAAAATCAATCTAATGAGAAGGTTTCCCGTCTTTTGCGAGAAGGGAGATCAAATACTACCAGAGATTCAAAGCTGATTTTATTTTGATGGGTGATATTAATACAAGATACATCCAATTGGTTGCCAACAGGCGGCATAAGAAGAAATGTATTTACAGTCTCCAACAAGATGAGGGATGGGTCAAAGGTCAGGAGGAGCTCAAAAAGTATATCACGAAATACTACAAATCTATATTTGGGGCGTCGACTGAAGGGAACTTCTCTCTAGACGAGACCTGAATAGATGATATTCCATAAGTCACAATAGAAGAAAATGATATCCTAACGGCACCATTCTCGGAAGAGTAGGTGAGGGCGGCGGTGTTCCAAATGGAACATAACAAAGCTCCAGGCCCTGATGGTTTCCCCGCGAAATTCTATCAGAATTTCTGGGATATCATCAAGACTGACCTTTTGGAGTTGTTCAATTGTTTTCATGCTGACCGACTAGACCTATGCAGACTTAACTTTGGTGAGATTGTCTTGTTGCCAAAGATTAAGGAGGTCGAACGGATCCAACAGTTCAGACCTATATGCCTCCTTAATGTTAGCTTCAAGATTTTCACCAAAGTAGCTACGAATAGGTTAAACTCGGTAGCTGACCATGTTGTCCGTTCATCTCAAACGACATTCATGCAAGGAAGAAATATACTCAATGGAGTAGTAATTTTGCATGATACTATTCACAAGATGCATCGGAAAAATATGAGTGGCGTAGTATTCAAGATCTACTTTGAAAAAGCCTATGACAAAGTCAAATGGTCTTTCCTCCAACAGGCCCTTAGAATGAAAGGTTTCTCCGATAAATGGTGCGAGTGGATCCAAAATTTTGTAACTGGAGGTAGTGTGGCCATCAAAGTCAATGATGAAGTAGGCCATTACTTTCAGACAAAAAAAGGATTACGACAGGGTAACTCCATATCCCCAATGCTATTTGACATTTTCGTTGACATGTTGTCTATTCTAATTGAGCGTGCCAAGCAGGACGACCAGATTGCAGGAGTAGTGCCACACCTTGTGGATGGTGGCCTCTCTATTCTGCAGTATGCTGATGACACAATTCTTTTTATGGAACATGACCTGGACAAGGCTCGAAACCTGAATCTCTTACTTTGAGCATCTGAGCAAATTTCGGGTCTCAAAATCAACTTCCATAAAAGCGAAATTTTCTGCTTTAGAGATGTTGTTGAGGCGGCTGCCGATTATGCTGACCTGTTTGGTTGTGCACATGGCCAATTCCCTATTAAATATCTGGGAATACCAATTCACTATCGGTGTCTCACTGTTGTGGAGTGGAAACATGTAGAGGAGCATTTAGAGAAACGATTGAGCAACTGGAAAGGCAAGATGCTCTCAGTTGGAGGACGGTTGGTTTTGATTAACTCTGTCCTCACCAATATGGTTCTCTATATGATTTCTTTTTTCCAACTCCCAAAAGGGGTGTTGGAAAGACTAGACTATTTTAGATCCAGATTCTTTTGGCAATGAGATGGTGAAAAGAAAAAAATACAAGTTGGCCAAATGGAGCATGGTTTGTAGGCCAAAATACCAAGGTGGCCTTGGAATTCATCACCTCGAGGTCAAGAATGTGGCCCTACTTAGTAAATGGTTGTTTAAATTTCTTACTGAGGATGGTGTTTGGCAAACCATGTTGCGCAGCAAGTATCTAGACCAAAAGGCAGTGGCTTGTGCCTATTGGAAACCTGGCGACTCACACTTTTGGGCTGGCCTAATGGCGGCAAAGAAAAATCTCTTTCGCTTTGGGTCTTTCACGATAAAGGACGGGTCGGTAATTCGTTTATGGGAAGACATATGGCTAGTCAATGCCAGTCTCCGAGAACAATACCCAGCCTTATATGCCATTGCTCGCGATAAAAATAACACTATTGCACAAGTGCTCAGTTCACCCCCACCGATTATTTCGTTCAGGCGGGTTTTGGTTCGCCCCCGAGTTTTGTCATGGCATAATCTTTTATCCCGCCTGGATTCGATTAATCGGACACAAGGCCGGGATGTTTTTCGCTGGAACCTTACTACATCGGGGTATTTCACAGTAGACTCTATGTATCGTGTCTTAATGCATTCTGAGGTAGCAGCGAGTAAGAACAAGGAAATTTGGAAGTCGAAGATTCCACTAAAATTAAAATATTCATGTGGTATCTTCGTAGGGGAGTTGTGCTAACCAAAGACAACCTTGCACGGCGTAACTGGCCAGGAAGTAAGCAGTGTTGCTTTTGTTCTCATGATGAGACAATCAAACACCTTTTTTCCAATGCAAGTTTGCACGTTCTAGATGGTCAGTCATCCAAATAGCGTTAAATTTATATCCGCCCACAAGTGTTGCCAATATATTTGATCATTGGTTGGACGGTATCCGAGATAGGTTCAAAACGCTATTAAGGGTGGGATCCGAGATAGGTTCAAAACGCTATTAAGGGTGGGATCGTATGCCTTACTTTGGCCGCTTTGGCTATGTAGAAACGATTTAATTTGTAATGACAAAAAATCTTCTCCTCTCGAGGTTATTTTTCGATGTACACACTTGCTTCATATGTGGTCTATGCTACAACAATCGGAGCACCAACCGATGTTTAAGGTGGTGTGTGCGCGGTTGGAGCACACGGCTACAAAGGTTTTTTTCGAACATGGGTGGCAGCATAATCTTCGGATCGATCCACCATCATCTTTGACATAAGCATAGTGTCGGTCTATATGACTCTACTGTTTTTGTGTTATCTTTTATTGCTTTTACTTTGTCGGACTTTTGGTGTTTGGCTATGTGCATTCTAGTTATGAAAAAGCCGGATGTTACTTATAATGTTTTTATATCCGATTGATTGATGCTATATTTTAAGATAATAAAGTGCCCTTTATAAAAAAACAAAATTGTGAATCTTTTCATTAAAAATTCTCCACGCACAAATACTCAGACATTTGAATATTCTTTTAAGGAATCAGAAGTATTTTGTTGCTCCCTGGTAAAACGACGGCACAAGCCTAACTCCGGGCACGCAGTGCGGCCGGCGGCGCTGCGTAGAGCGACCTGAGCTGGCGGTCGATTAGCTTGCTGTGGTTGAGTGCCACCTGCAGCTCGACATCGTCAGCCCACCACTGCTCCAGCCCGTGCGCTGCCAGGAATTTGCTCGGCCCCTTGGACACGACTAGCATCGTCGCTGCCCCCGCCTTGCCACCGCCGTTCCCGCCCCCGCTGTCGACCGCCACGGTCGCCGTGCCGCCCGCTGCGTCGCTGTAGTGGCAGCAGATGTAGTCGTTCGTGTTGATGTACAGGTACGGCAGCCACCTTCCCATCCCCGACTGCGCCAGCGACGCCCTCGCCTCACTTTCACTGTGGCCGCCGCTCGTGTCCGCAGCAGGCTGAGAGCCCACGTATGGGATCCACGCGCGCGCACGGCCCCACAGCTCGCCGGCCGTCTCGACGAACCCCCTGAGGCTCATGGCCAGCGACACGGAAGGCGGGTTGAACACGTGGCACTCCACGAAGACGCGCTCCTTGGCCAGCGCCTTGCCCACCTGGAGCGCGAACCCGGCACCCAGCGAGTGCCCGCCCACGCACACGTTGCCGACGCCGAACTTGCGCGCGGCGTCCCGCAGCGCCGCGAGCGCGCCGGCGAAGCGCACGGAGCCCTTGAGGCTGTCCCAGGCCAGGAAGCGGAGGTCGTCGACGACGTCGCGGCGGAACGTGGGCGCACGGAGCAGCGTGCCGCGCAGCGCCACGACGGCTGCCGGCGCGCGGGTGGGGCGGAACGGGATGTAGTCGGACAGCGCCGCCTGGTGGTCCCACTCGAGGACGGCGCCGTAGATGGAGCCGTCGCGCTCGTCGACGAGCACCTGGGCGAGCCTGTACTTGAACGGGCGCCACCACTGCGGCGCGAGGCCGGTGCGCTCGTCGCGCTTCTCCTGCCGGTCCAGCTCCAGAAGGTACGCCCCCTGGATGAAGCACGCGATCACCATCCGCCGGTAGTTGGCGTTCTTCCTGCATCAACCATCGCAATGAGCTTCCAGTAATTCCCAGAGGCGATCTGGGCAAGTGTGATTGACTAGCTAGGCAGTAGTGCTGAGTATACTGACCAGCTTGAGCTAAGGAGATCTTTCCAGCTGATGGACGACAGGTTGCGGGGGCCATACACATGAAACTCGAGCGGATTAGCTGCCGCCGTCGCTGCATCGCCGGCTTTCTTGTCTGGCATCGCCTTGGCCATTGTTCCCGCGTGAAATCAAGAGCACGCACACGCAATGGCTCGGACTTTGGATGATATATGTAAGGTCGGCAAGAATAGTTTGCTTCAAGTTGAAAAAGAAAAGTGCGACGGGACTTTTTATCCATGGTCTCTATTCCATCATCGTCCCCGGCCAGGGGAATACGGCACCTGATTCTTTCTCTGTTTCGCTTTAGAACCGGTGGATCACAGATAGAGTGGAGCGCACAAGATTCCCCAACAGTTGCCATGCCATGCGCCAGCACTATGTTCGCTAAACTGAATTGGGGGATGTAATTTTCGGCCCTCTACTTTGACCAGCTTTGCTATAAGTAGGAACGTTTTACAAGATTTTTTACAGGCAAGGCTGAGGTGGATTGTTTTAATTGGGGATTCAACTATGCAGCGGCAGCGGCGCCCGTGCTCTCATGCGACGGCTCTCATGCACATGCATCATGTAAAGATTTTCTTCAATACTTGAAATTTAAAAAGTTTTATCTTTAAAACCGTTAATTCAATTGATGATCTGTTTTCACCGTTGGCTTTGTCGCGACAAGATCTTCGAAACTATATTCCATGTCGACATGTTTCGACAATTTTTTTTCTTCCGTAATTACCACATTGTTCCACTCACTTGCTATATTATTAACCACTACCTTGTCCAATAAAAATAACTTAATTGCCATATTTTTTATGTCCTTTCATGCAAAGATTGTCGATGCTTATAAATGCAGTCCCCAAAATGTTTTGATGTGCTTGTCATTTTTATTCTACTAAGTTGTCATGTGGTCTCATAAAGCTTGTAGGTGCTTATAAAATCACAGTTGTCACATATATTTTTGTGCTTGTCATTTTAATCCTACCTCGTTATCATATTGTCCCATACAAGTTGTCAATCATTGTAAAAAAAAATAGTTGTCACGGTGTTTGCTGTATTTATCTGTTGAATTCTATCCTCAACTGTTATGTTGTGTGGTAATAAAAGGACACTTGATTGTTGTGAAACGTAGTTGTGGTAGTGTTTTGTTGTGTCGGTCAGTTAAATTCTACTTAAATGACATGCTTTTATATCATGTATAATGAAATCTGTTACAAGGCTTTTGTACGAAACAACATTAAAAAGTGGCAATCAAGTTATCTTTTTTAGGCAAGTAAGTGGTTAATAATATGCAAGTGGGTTAAAAAATGTGGCAAGTATGACAGAAAAAAAAGTTGACGAAACATATCGACATGGAATCTAGTTTCGAATAATCCGTCGCGAGAAAGCCAATGGTGAAAACGGATCATCGATTGAATTAACGGTTTTATAGATAAAACTTTTTGAATTTCAAACATCAAAAGGGAATCGCACGTTGTCCTTCCGCTGCACGGCAACGCAGCCCTGCGCACGCTATCAATTAGATTTTCCCTTTAATTGATTCTTAGGATCTGTTCGGATCCTCTCCGAGTGCCAGCGTAATTTGAGGGAATGGCTAAAATCGGACTCCTTTCGTCGGAGCGGAGTTTTAAGCGAAAGAGATTCCGAACAACCTTTTAGATGAGGTCGACCCCATCTTAAGAATCAAGGAGTAGATTAGTAAGGAAAAATGAAGAAGATTAATAAGGGAAGAAGCATGTCAGTTCGTAACCTTCCGTAAAAGAAATCCGTAGGTCTAGCATTTTTGCTACTTTGGCCATCAAGTCCTTACGTGTGACATCTGTAGTATTCTAAAGTGGTTTGTTTTTTATCCGCACTCCTCTAACATTGTTGATACCATGACGAAGTGAAAGCCAAGTAGTCGATTAGTTGACATATTTCTGTCACACGTATGCCATAAAACTTAGTACTCCATCAAATTATCAATACCAGGATTAAGTGGAGTATTTGAAAAAAAAATAAGGGACGAATCTGCATGAATACAAGAATACAACAACCCATCAAATTAGATGAAATCTCTACTATTAAGGGGGATCTGCCGTCGTGATGGTTCGACCACGACAGATCCCTTCGTTAGCACTGCCACCGTTAGCAGTTTCATCGATTTTTTTTGTCCCTCCATAAACCGATCGATTAAATACAGAAAAAAAACATCTCATCCCTCATTGCTTACCCTGAACCGTCGTGATGGTTCGACCATGCCCTCATTCCCAATCCCCATCCATCCCTCTCCATCTCCCTCGTTCGCCGCCGGCTTATCGCCCTCCCCACAACCGCTGCACCACCAGCCCCCTCCCCCATAGCTCTCCCCCTCGCCCCCTCCTCGCCCTAGATCGAGCAGCTGGTACAAATCCGATGCAGCCATGCAGGCTCAGATCTGACACGCCCTCCATCGATGGGAGGAGCGCCAGACAGAGAACCTCGTCACCGTCGCACGTTCTTCCTCTTCCGCAACCGGTCCTCTGCCCCTCCCCTCTTCTCCCCACAGCATAGCCAACGACCCACCTTGTACGTGAGTCATGGAGGGGTAGCTGACAGGTATGAGGAGATCCACCACAGGCAACCTAAATCATTTTATTTTGTCTTGCCATCGGCTACTTTGAAGAGTGGGGCATCCTGACGTTTTTCAACCTTCTCTGCTGTTGTAGTAGGTGGTGAAGAACGATGGGTGGGAGGGACTCTACGGCGGCATGATACCCTCGCTCGTCGGCACTGCGACCTCTCACGTTCGTTCACTGTTTGCTGGATTCACCGATGGCATGCCTTGTTTTTCTTCTTCTTCTTACTTTACGGTAAGATCTGCCTTGAATTTGAGATGCTTTACATGCTTCTCCATTCTTTGGGTAATTCTTATTACTTGTGCATATCTATCATTGACCTCATGCATCCGAATTGTCTTTTCCTAGACATAATTGTTGTAAGCTCATCCTTGTTCTAAAAGGTTATGGTTATGATGTTGAGTTTTTTGTGCTTTTGATTCAACTAATTTAAGCAGATAAACCGATGCTTCGCATGCTCGTCTCTTAATTGCACGCATGAGGGGTCTGCAATCGTGATATTTATTGCAGACACCCCAAGTTCAATTGGACAACAAATGTCTTTAATTAGGATCCACTTTATTCCTACAAGTTGAAGTGGTAAAGACCGTTTCCTGCACACGTGTTCCACTACTGTCCTATATATACAGCAAGCAGCAGCAGAAAAACCACCGGATCGTACAGAGTAGAGCACACATTAGTACATGACCGGCAGCAACAAGGCCTCCACACACAAGCTCTCTTGTTGCAATTGGTGAGAGAAGATTTAGTGAGGGAACCAGTAACGACCATGAGATCCAACGGACACCGATGGAGCTTCTTATTCATTTAGATGGATTTGATGAGCTTGGCAAGGTAAACTAACATCAAGATTTTCCTTCTCTAGATGCCTTTATGCCATATATGCGAAGGAATGGATTCAACCAAAGTAATTTGCTTGCTTCAATGTGTGTGTGTGTGTGTGTTGCGCTCTAGCTTTCCTGGTCTCGGGGAAAGTATGTGTTTCGACATGAATTCTGCAGATTAAATTTGTCGCTCATCTTTTCTTCATTTCTTTTGTGAATTTTCTGGATGCGGATTCACATACATTTTATTTAACTCCTTTTTCTAACATTACACATTTTTGCTCTCGGGGGAAGTGTATGTGTTTCGACATGAATTTTGCAGATTCAATTTATTGTTCATCTTTTCTTTATTGCTTCTATGAATTTTCTGGATGTGGATACTGGATACGCTTAACATTTTTTAGTAGGAAAAAAATTGTGGCATATAGGGTTTGTTTTGTCTCTTTGTTCACATGCCATCTTGTTTGTCTAATAGGCTTGAATTCTTATGATTTCTTTTTTACTACTAGACTTGTTTTATTTTATTTTGGGAAAACCCCATGATTTTTTCCTGACGCGATACATCATGATCACTTATGTCGAGAAGGGTTAATCATCCCAATCAAGGTGAGTAAAATCGATCGCCTCTTTTGGTGCTTATGCAATTGGGAATGGTTTTACTTGTGGCTTGAGTGGCTTTGGTTCAGTGGAGAACACAGTTTATTTGCACTTCCTGGAATATAATTATCATATGTGATTTTGCTATGTATTAACTGTGACTTGACTGACTTCAGGTCAGTAACATTGATTAGTCTGATGTATTATGCATGACCATGGGAAGACATTGTTTTGCATGATATAATTAGTGTGATGGTACAGTTACCCCCATTCATCTGACGCCATAATGGCCTTTATCTTTGTGGGTGCTTTTGGTTGATTTCTTCAAGCAGTGGAAGCTGGATTGTGAGATTTGCCTATGCCCTTAGTAGGTTACAAATTTTGACCTTACTTCACTTTCCTGTTACTATATTTGCATCTATTCATGAAGGATGGTCATTTGGTTAGAAGTATAAACTTTTGCAATCGGCACACGACTCATCCTATTTATCTTACAACCTGAGGTTCACATTAGTTGTTTCTCTTCATGGTGACTCAGCTTTACCAGTGTCACTTTCAGCTTGATGGTCATGAATCAAATGTGACTTTCTATCTAATTACGTTTAACTTCAACGGTTGTTTTTTAACAATTGCTTATTATTCAGATTGTCTTTGATAGTTGGATTCCAGCTACGTACACAACATTGCACTCAGAATTTGAGCGGGGCTAATAGAACTGTTGTGTGGCTATTCTTTTAATTATATTTCTGGGACAGCAAGAAAGTGTCTCAAACAGCCAGGAGTCTAGGTACAGCTCGCTTTGTTGTTGCTGTAGAAGATAGTTACCCAGGGACAAAGTTTGATCCTGTGCCTGTCAATATTCCTGGGATTCTCATCACAGATGTCAGCAAAACAAAGGTATTTTATCTCCAATGGAGCCTATTGTGCAGATATGTACGGACAAACACCATTTGATAGAATATATTTTATCTCCTGTCCTATAATGTTTGTTTTTTCGAAATTCTAGGGACGGATTGAGGAGGGGTGTTCGGATATATTCTATCATACTTTTTGCACAATGTTTTCTTCTAAAAATATTGGACATTGTTTTGATAATTTTTAAAACTTAATTTCCTTTGTTTCTTTCACTTTCAGAGGCTACAAAGTTTCATTTTCGGTAAGTCATATCTCCTCATCTGTCAATTACACTGCCTACTGCCCATAAGTTAAATTGTCAAAATTGAAGTGCTCAAAATAGAAAGTGAATATTGAATACAGATATACTAATGCAACACTCAAGAGGGAAGTCTGCACTTGTTTTCTGTTCTACAAGAAAAGGTGCACAAGAAGCAGTACAGTGCCTCTCACAAACTGCAGGGTCTCTTGGCTATTCAAATCCATTCATGAAATCTATGCAGCAGTATGAACATCTACGAGAGGCTTCCTTAACCTGTAGTGACAAGCAGCTGCAGTCTTGTATCATACATGAAGGTCATGTTGAATCTTGTTCTTTGGAACATGACCTTCTTAATTTTGCTACCGATTACAGTGTTTTTGTCTTCTTATCTGGACACTCATGTTAGGTGTTGTCTAAATTTACACTGACATAGTCGTATTTCCAAATTTCAGTTGGTTTCATAATGGTGGTCTTTGCTTAAAGGATCGGAGTCTTGTTGAGGGGCTTTTCCTGAAGGGTGGTCTTCAAATTCTATGCACAACAAATACTTTGGCACGGCATCAACTTACCTTCACATATAGTAGTGATGAAGTCGGCACAATCTTTGTGAGAACTTTTTTTAATGTGAAAGCATTTCTACCAACTTTTTTAATGTGAAAGCATTTCTACCTACCCTCTGATCTTTTTTATGATTTTTTCTGATTTTTATACATTTTGTAGCAACAAAGAGAAGGGATCTTATGTAGAATATGAGAGATCCATGGTTCTTCAGGTGTGCTACTAAGTCTCAGTTGCTCCTGCAAAATAACATCTTAACAAACAAAGGATATGCACCACCAAGCATTTATTTGCTATGCATTTTTTTCCTTCCAGCCTAATATACATGTTGCCTAAGGTGTTTTGACTTGCTTACCTGATTAATAAATGAAAATAATAATAATAGACAAGTTAACAAATTTAGCTCGGGCCTTGTTAATATCCATATAATTATATGTGAACTATCGTTTGAATAACATAAGTTGGTTCTGACTTTGTTCCTGCAAATGATCGGATATGCTAAATTATTTTTCATGTATACAAGGATTTGGTTATCCTGTAATGCATTATCGTATTTATTTAAAGTTATTTACATTTTGTAATTCAAATAGGAAACGATGGTATGTGATAATGCCCTTGCTTCTGATAGAGCCTTTTTTTTGGTCACCTCACAGATGTGTGGGAGGGCTGTCCGTCCATCATTTGATGATACTAGAACAGTCGTAATTATGACAAGAAGAGAGACAGTAATTTTTCTGCGTTTTCCTCTCTTTTCCTCTCTTGTTAATTCTGAAATACCATTGATGGAAAAATGATTGATTGTAACAAGCACATATGTTGAAGCATATACAACATTGTTTTTTACCGCATAAACTCAATTTCCCCTCCTCTTGTTGCCCTTCAGTGTTGAACCTAAATAAGTTTTACAATCTACAGATTATAGTTACAAGCCAAAAAAACTTCAAGAACGTATTTTACAATAATATTCATGTGATGAGCTAGCGACAGTCCAGTTTCAGATTATTCTCTGTGCAAGTGTTTTTTTTTAAATTATCTGTGCACATGTTGGTTCACTGCACTCACTAACAGTGTCATACATAGAAATCTCTGCTGCACACTCAGGTTCAGAAGACAGAGCCAACCTTCTGTTCTACGCCTTCAGAAAATAGAGCAATCAGCAGTACCCATAAATACGATAAGAAAGAATAAAGAGTAAAGAAGATGACACGCGTTTTTTGTGATGTTTCATAGAGAGTTGCACGTGCATCTCTGCCTAAATTTATAGTTACACAACAATGTTGAGCATTTATTTGGGGGCCAATATACTTAAACTTGTACGAGTTTTGATCAAGAAGCGTACCGGTATAAATTATTATTGACTTACTTATGTTCAACTCAAATTTAAGTGGATCGAACTCAACAGCTAGAAATAACAGTGAGCAACAGAAGTTTGTTATTCCGTGACAACGCAGACGAGCAAAACTCATTTGAAAAATGAAGACGACTCCGCTGGGGATCGAACCCAGAATCTCTGGTTTCGTAGACCAGCGCCTTATCCATTGGGCCACGGAGTCGTTGTTGTCATTCACAATCATAGCCCTTTTATTACTTGATCCACGAACCAGTAGATTTAGCCAGTTTTCGCTTCAGTTCAGATTTCTCGCAATTAATCTAGTCTGTTTCATGTGTATACGAGAGCCCAACTTATGATTAAGATATAGGGCTATTGAAATGTCACTCGGGAGCAGTAAACATACTGCCCACAACACACTGGTTGGGGTGAATAGCGCCAATATGAGACTTAATGAAGTCATTGTAGCACTAACGTTACATTTCGGTGTATAGAATTCCAGCCATCTATTGATAACAGAATTCGTACAATGTTCAGGCACGTAATATACATTTGAATGATTCATCCATTTAACTTGTGGCATCATCAGAACCCAATGTTCACTTCTACTCTGATTCCTCGGACAATTCACCGTTTATCTGCATGAACAAGTAGGATAAAAAATGATTAGATGAACGAAAAAACAGGACAAAACATGTGCATACATGTACAACAGACACCTTTTTCTTGTTGTACTGAGCCATCGCCTTCTCAAACTCGGCACGCCTCTCGGTAGCTAGATCATAATACTTCACCTTTTCCTGGTGCGATGAACGAGGTGAAAATGTTATCAGTAGAATATGAAGCATAATGTATTGTCTAGCAGTTTTGGCAACATATTCTCCTTTTGTAAGCATACATTTGAATGGATCTTTGACAGTTACAAGACAGTTTTATAGTTCTACCGAATTATGTAATTTGGTCTTACACAAGTCAACGAGAAGTCAAAACTGCTAAATAATCATGTGTCAAATTACATTTCCTGAGAAATTTCACGATAATATGGCTGGCATAGCAAAGATGGGGAATTATCATCATCAATGTTAAGTGGATTCATATGTGTAGAACTGTCTACAAGGTAGGGACTTCAACTTTTTTAGTGTAGTTAGCTAAATGGAAACGATAAACCTACTAACCAACATGTAACCATAGTAAATACGCAATAGTGTACCATCATCAATAAGAATCTTAGCTTACATCCTACAAAATGAATTCTGAGTATACAGGTCATGAAACTTCCACTGTTAAATCTACAACCTGTGTCAGTGCATCCCTTCAGCTGTTTCTCTGCATTGGGATAAGCAATGAAATTGATCTAGCTACTCGGCACACCGACAAGGTCCAAGGGGCAGGCGGAAAAGGACGACATATTTGTTGTGAAAGTTGGATCTTGCTGAATAAAATATCAAGGCAAGGTCTTGCATTCCATGATTTGACATAGAAGCTTCTATTGATTTCCGATAACAAAACGGAAACAAGTGAATCATCAAAGAAACCAAACTACGTCTCCACTTCATATTCCTATCAACCATATTATACTACCAGAGAGCAACATGGTGTGATGACTAGCTACCTAATGCACCACAGACATCATCACTTCATCAGGCTATCAGAGGGAAAATACCAACCTCAAATGCCATTTTATTCCATTTCTCGCCGCATGCTTTCCCTACCTGCAGTGAAAGGTATATTACATTACAAGACTAAGAAAGCCAACTTGAAGCTTCAAATTTAAATGATGGAAACTTACATCCTGCATTGCTTTTACACTTGGATTTTCTTCCTGATACGTTTTCCGGAAATCCTCCCTTCAAAAGAATATAAAAGCTTCATTAAAATTGGTTCAGTGCAAGAGATGAAACATCTTAACCAGGGTAGCGAAATGATCATATAATCCTTTCTTGATCCCCATGGAAATTAACTGGGTTCTTGCGAAGAAACACCCATGTTTGCCTACAGATATTTCTAATTAGACGAAATACACAAACGTGAAACATAAGTAGTGCTGTGAAATCAGACATGTACTGAGGCATGCAATCTGTGAGTCGCACAAAGACCGAGGTAGGCATTTGGCAACATCAACTATTCAAATGTTTCTGGATACCGCAGCATGTTTGCATTATCTATTGAGCGCTGCTATGAGTACAACACATCCATGTATGATTTATGTCCGATGCACTCCATCCACCATCGGATGCAGTGTTTCAGCATTGTTCCACCATTTGATTTCAGTGTCGGATGCAAATCGTACATTGAAGATCGTATGTACATCAATTTTGTTACTTATTTGATCATTAGCCTGGTGCCCTGGTTAACAGTCTACGATGGACAGAGGAATATTATTTACCTCTGCAGTTATTATGTTCATGAATCATGATAGATTGATGTTGAACACCAGGACACGAGGAAGGAAGTTTGGTATTTGTGTTACACCTAAAGCCATGTGAAAAACCCAAAGGATAAGCAACCAATATGTTGAACGATGATGACTGGATGAAGCAGAATACGTTTATATGGTGCAGCGACAATGTCCTATAGCAGTTAATCTTTATCAGTACTTGAAGCATTTTGGAACATCAACTTTCGCATAAGTCAACAGCACACAGTACATTTTTGTTTATACGCACATCAGTAATTATTAACCGTTCCGGTGCTACTGATAAGCTGAAAACAGTTCGAATTGACCAAACAAATACTCCTCTGACAGTTAGACTGGGATAAACATCTCGAGGACACGGGGGCTCGCTCGAGTCCTCTTCTCCAGAACACCACTAAGGCACGCATCGATTCAAAGTTTCTCAACAGAACGCCGGCGAATCCCAAAAGCTGGACTGGGAGCGAGCAGTCCAGCCGAGAAGCCGGAGAAACCCCTAATACCGCATCCCAATTGCTTCTCAGCAGAGCAGTCGCCAGTTAGTAGACACGGGATCAGCTACAGATGAAGAATTCTAGGACATACGTACATGAAATAGAAGAAGGCGGTGGGGGGCTTCTTGGGGCGGCGGAGGTCGCCGAGGGTCCCCTTCTTCCGCGTCTCCGGCCTCGGCTTCGGCTTCGGCCTCGGCCTCGACCGGGGGCTCTCCACGGGGGGCAGCCGCACGGTGTTGAGTGGCTTCGGGGTGGTCTGCGACCTCGTCTTCATCCCGCGCTTCTCTCGGGCTCGCCGAGGCGTAGGTCGGCTTGCGGGAGGAGGAGGAAGAAGAAAGAAGCAGAGCAGCGCAGCGCAGCGCAGAGGAGGGGAGTACTCGGGATCACCTGGCTGCCGGGCTCCCGGGCTTTTTTGGGCCGTGGGAGGCCCGGCCCAGCAAGGATTGCTGGCCCGCCCGCTCCTTAAATCCTAATCCATCGAGCCGGTCGGGTTGTGTTGTTAGTTTTGTACCACATCGGTTGTGGAGGGAAGAGCGCGAGGGGTGGGCGAGTATAAGATGGGGTGGTGGGCGGAGGGGAGAAGGCATCTTTGCGCTTGGGGCAATGACGCAGCTAGTGAGGTTATACCGAGGCGCGTCAATTGCTGGTTGAAAACTATTTCCAAACCCCCTCTTTGGCCCTCCGGGGCCACTGAGAATTTCTGAAAGGGCTCCTTTCCTTCGGGGAGGGTAAAGCCCACAAATCCAACATTCAAACTGTTTATTATTCATTTTTATTTTTTGGTACCTGATCTGATTACGTTCACGTTAACATTATCATTTCTGTAACCAAACACCTCCTGAAGGATATGGTACCGTTGTGCTAGTTGCTTCTAAGTCGGTACTACTAAAGTTGTTTTTTCTGGTCTGCTTGTACAAGTGATGACGATGATGAGTTATAAATGACCTGGGAGCATTGACGGTTGATGCTGCAGTTACATATATAACCGACAAGCCGGGTAGTGGACCCAGTGGATACCGCGTGGCACGCGGTGCAATCGCTGTCCACACGCGGTGCAGCAAGTCAGTCAACCCACTGCAGTACCCCAGTCATTCAAAGTACATAGCCAAATTCCTTGGCAACTGCCAGTCGTTCTTCAAGTCCTCCATTCTGCGAGCTAGTATAAACAAGGGTTGATGCACCGTCCCAGAAACGAAATAAAAGAAAACGAAGTCGACCCAGAGCGGAGAGCAAATACGCCAACATCGCTGTCTCCACTCCTGCATTGGCGTTGCAGTTCACTAGAACGGATAAGTAGTGTTGGATCCACGTCCACCCCGGAGAGAGAGAGGCTGAGATGCAGGCGCCGGCCGGTACCAATGCTCCGGCGTGCCCGTCACCCGCGATGCTGTCGCATGGCGTCAGGATCGCCAGGTCGCACGCCTACGACTGGGTCGCGCTGCTCCTCCTCGTCGCCGTCGAAGGCGTCCTCAACGCCATCGAGCCGTTCCACCGGTTCGTCGGCGAAGACATGATCGCGGACCTCAGATACCCCATGAAGAGCAACACCGTCCCGGTCTGGGCCGTTGCGGTGCGTGCGACCCCTCCCGCGTGTTTACCCTGTCTGTCATTTAAATTTGAAAACTACACATCTCCTGAGCTTGAAGTTTACTTGAGTGTTTTCACGCAGGTCGTTGCTGTCATTGTGCCCGTGCTCATCTTCGTCGCAATATACATCTGGAGGAGGAATGCGTATGATTTGCACCATGCTATACTTGGTACCTTACTTGTTTATATTTTCATCTAAGTTCCTGATGGAAATGCAGTAGTTGTCCTCTTGGTTTCGCTCTGATGCACATTAGTTACACAAGCAGGTATTCTGTTCTCTGTGCTGATCACCGGCGTCCTGACCGATGCTATCAAGGATGCCGTGGGCCGTCCGCGCCCCAACTTCTTCTGGCGCTGCTTCCCTGATGGAATCGCTGTAATAACACTCCGATTTACTCACAAAGTCTAAGTGAATGAACTTCAGATATCCCCTTGCTGGCATCCAGACTTAGACTGGTTCGGTTCCCTTGCTGTCCAGGTGTACGACAACATCACCACAGCAGTCATATGCCACGGCGACGCCAGCGTGATCAAAGAAGGCCACAAGAGCTTCCCAAGTGGCCACTCTTCCTGTATGACTCGATTACGCCACTCACTTCATTAGATTCATCAGTTGCACAGTTACTGTCACAAACTGATGACAGCAACATAACGGTGTATGATTTTTCTACGTGTGCTATGTGCTCGAGGATAATAAGCTCGTTGTCATGCGGCGGGTGTTGCAGGGTCTTTTGCCGGCCTGGGGTTCCTGTCGTGGTACCTCGCCGGGAAGGTCGCCGTCTTCGACCGACGAGGGCACGTCGCCAAGCTGTGCGTCGTCATCCTGCCTCTCCTCGTCGCCGCTGTCATCGCCATCTCGCGGGTAGATGACTACTGGCACCATTGGCAGGACGTCTTCGCGGGCGGCATCCTTGGTTTGTGCTTCAGAATAAGCTCGCGCCTATTCATTGTTATCTCTGAACTTTTATCCCTTTTCTATTTCTGCTTTTGCGGGAAACCTCTGAACTATCTTTGGTGCTGACGAGGTTTGTCGTGTACATGAAGGAATGGTGGTTGCCTCTGTTTGCTACCTGCAGTTCTTTCCACCACCCTCTGGTGACAAAGGTATACATCAGTGCTTTTCTTTTCTGCATTGCATCAGATGATGCACCCAATCATATTATTAATTATTGAAGCAATGCCAACCAAAACTAAGCACCGAGGCCGATCTCTTTTGGTGCATCTGTGTTTTCGGTTTGATGTGAGGACCTGCAATTGCATGGATCACACGTGTCCATGGTGCAAAGAAAAAGTGAAGAATAAACAGAAAATAAGATCTCATGTGATATTTGTGTGATTTCCACACATACTAAAAGAGAAGAGCAACAGTTAGGCTAAATATGAACATTAATACATTGGACTACGCAAGCTGCTTTTTTAAACATAAGTTGTCGCTTTAACTAACCCCCCCCCCCCCCCCCCAAAGATGCATACATGTAGGAGACGGCTCCAAACAAATACAATTTTTTTCACATGATTCTGAAAAGGATAGGTTAATAACAATTTGATCAGCATTTCTTAAAAAAACTGATATTGGAGGATCTATTGGTCACACTCTGCAAATTAAACAAATCGCTTGCTGCACGAGAAATGGATAGCAATGCAATAAAGTATGTTGATGAACTGTCATAAACTATGTTTTGTTTAGCGGAGAACTACTCGTGACAGAAGTAAATTACAACGGAGTTTATTCAAGGAATTATTTAAAAAAATCATCAAGTAACACCTAAAAATGTAAGATATGGGAGAAATCGCATTACCTCATCCCACATGCAACATACATATCGTCGGGGTAAAATCAAACAAAACGGATGATTTATGTATGACACCTCAACTTATAATAGTTTTTTCTACTAGGTTTTATTTTAAGATTATAATGGATGAATTTGGAATGTCCTCATATCTTATTTGATGTAGAATGTAGCACACACAAACACCGGCGGAGCTTCAACAAGGCTAGATGGGTCATGTCCCACCCAGCCCATGGCCAAAAATTAAAAAGTACAGTTAAAAACCGAGCCTTTTCAGAGAAAAAAATAGGTTTCCTTCAGCATGGATTGCTTCGGCCCATCCAACTATTTTTTTTTCAAACTGGCAGTTATCCTGCTTCATTAAGAAGAAAAGAGTTGCTCAGTTAATTAAGAAAAACCGAACGAAAACCAGGTTGCCCGGTTAATCATGAAAAACCGGACAAAAACCGTTACAATCGTTAAGCAGCATACAAAAAGAGCCCACGCACACCACTCCAAAGATGGTCTCGGGAGACAGCACGCATGCCCAACTATTTTTGGGTAGCGCCGCCACTGCACACAAACCTGAGAAAGAAACATCTATGGGTCATTGGAGTTAAACAAAGTCACTTGTTGTGTCACAAATAGAATGTATGGCACACAACTAAATATGTTGATGTTTATTGCGGATGACTGCACATAAAGGGGAAAATTCAGAATTTACAGAATATTGATTTGCACCTAAAAAACAAGAAATAAGGGAAAGCATTATTACCTTGTCTGACGCAGCATTGTGTGTTCCGGTCGTTTCCATGACAAGAATCTTGCTTCATGATTATTGTATTGACTAAGAAGGCTATGATTAGTAGGGTGATTACCACTACATAGGTTTGCTAATGCTTGTTTAGCAATTTTAATTCTTCCTTAAACAAACCGAATGCCACATATTGGCAGCATGTTGTCAAAAATATATTTCAAGTAGAGTATGCACCACCGCGCCATGAAAAGGTGTACTAAAGCAAACCTCTTAGTTCGAAAAAGGTACCATTTCCTTGTGATATTAGTTTTTAAGGAAAAATACGCTGATTTTACATATCATCTTGAATGTCTTTTTAGAATTTCCACACATGAAGTACGAAGTGAGATCTTTAATGGGATCCCAACGTCTTTATTATATGTTTTATGTGGTTTGACTTTAATTTGGTTGTGCTTATTATTACAACTAATATATGTGTTTCTACTCTCTCTCTCTCTCTCAAAAAAAACTAATGTATGTGTTTTTCCGATACTTGAACATCCAAGTTTGCCGTTGGCGTCAAAAAGTTAGGGAACATCATCCCGGGAGAGTAACATCCTTGTAGTCAGCGGGTTTGTAATACAATAATTATTCCCCTCCTTAATTAATATATGCGGCAAATCTTTTGCCCGTTTTTTTAAAAAAAACATCCAAGTTTGCAAGATTCTTGTCTGTTCAAATCCTCTATTTTACATGTGCATTCATATTTGATCTGTGTATTTTTTGTGTTCCTATGCTTACAGAATCTTATGAACCAAAAAGGCCCTAAAAGTTGTATAATAGTATTGGATAATAAGTTGACTAGAACCCTAGTTAATATTCTGAATACAGAGTAATCTGCACTTCTAGTGCAATGCTGTAAACTCTTAAACAAAAAAAGTTCACATGCAGGTTTGAAGCTATACTCCCGCTGCTTTATCTGTCGATACAAGCTAATATGTGCTTGCTGAATTTGATCTAACGAACAACCAAAATCCACGCAATGGCTGCAGGTTTCTGGCCACATGCACACTTCAAGTACGTCAGCGAGAGAGAAGAGGAGAGCCGGAGGCGGCGCGCTACTGAAATGAGCAACAGTGACTCAACCGCAGTTGTCCCTTGGCAAGGTGTGGCTGGAGCAAACACGAGCCGAACGTTGGACGCGATGGAGTCCGGTACGTAGGGCAGGGTGATGGCCCGTGTAAAATGGATGCATGTATTGTGTCCTGTGGATCGATCCGCTGTCCCCTACCCTAAGCCTTGCAGATTTCAGCTACCAAGTTCCAAAATGTAGGGTTGAAAGTGTCACTGAATATCACTGTATATATAGTACTTTCTTCGAGTCCGGTACGTAGGACATGACAATGTCCCTTATTTATTTATTTTTGACGTGAAAGGCAGACGCTCTGCCCATTTTATATAGAAGGAAAAAAAGGAAAAAAACAATGTACAAGAGTTACATACAAGTTTACAAACTAGTCCAAGATTTACATTACAAATCCAAAAAAATGAAACTACAAAGTGAGCGCAAATGTCCAACACACTTGGTTCAAGTCTTCCATGACTAGATAGGCAACATCGAGCACCGAACGCGAGACATCATTGAATATTCGCCTGTTTCGCTCCTTCCAAACATTCCAGAACACGTATGTAGTCGCATGACCGAACCTCATGCGAGCAGCCGCATCACACCCTTGAGTATTGGCATTCCACCACTCCTCTAAGGTGGAGAAAATAGGTGCCGCTCCATGGGGGATAGATAACCAAGTGGTGACAATGCCCCAGACCCCACGGGAAAAAAAGCACTCCCGTGCGAGGTGCTCATTTGTTTCATATCCAGTAAGGCATAACTTGCAAACCTCGTCATGAGGCCAACCTCGGATGGCCAAACGATTTGCACTAAGAGCCTTACGATGCATTATGTCTTGGATGTCCCTTATGTAACATGTATTTTAGATCGATCCATTAGCATCTAAGCCTTGGAGATCCAGTTTCCAACTTCCAATGTGTAGGGTTAGAAATGTCAATGAATCTGTATGTATATACACATGTAATGTGGATCTATTCTGTCCGGGTCTAAGCCTTGGATAATGGAGATCTAGCTTGCAACTTAATATGTAGGGCTAGAGATTTCACTGTATCTATATGTACATACTAGCGTTGAAGAAGCGTGACGCACATCGCTCCCGTGACCGTTTCCGTTTGTATTTTTTTAAATAAGCAAAAAAACAACATGTATTACGCGGTAAACTAAAATTAAGAGGATAACACGAATTCTATCTTGAGAAAATCTAAATTAAAGACGCCGCATCGGGTCCTTCCTGTGCGGCGGGCGGGCGCGCACAACCACGTTTGCATGCGGTGGCCCCTTCCGTATCATATGTGTGCATATGTCGCTGTCTAGCTACAGTACTTTATGCTAACCGTTACAGTGCTACGCTATACTGCGTTTTGTTTACTTTGCTACTCACCTACTCGCATTTGGTAAAGGTGGGAGCTAATTAGCTGCATTTGAAAACTCTCATCATTTGTTTTGTACTATCACCTCTCAATCTGCATGCATATCAAAAATAGCTTTTTCAAAACAATGCCATAAATGTACTTCCCAGTTTTAACTATTTTGAATTGTCATTTTTATTATAAGTAATTGCCACAAATGATTTGTTGTCCTTTGCTAGTTATAACTATGCTTTGTCATGTTTACAGGTGATTGCGAGTAATGATTTGTTGTGCTTGCCAGTTTTAAATATGATGAGTTGTCAACTTTTTACATGTCATTGTCAAAAAACAATTTTTGTGTGCTTGGAATTTAATTAAATCAAGGTGTCATATTTTACATGCAATTGCAAAAATATGGCAATTAAGTTATTTATTGTCAGACAAGTGAGTGTTTAAAAATATGACAAGTAAATGCAACAATGTGGCAAGTACGGACGGATTTTTTTGTCAAAACATGTCAACATGGGATCTAGTTTCGAAGATCTCGTTACAACAAAGTCGATCGTGAAACAGAACGTCTACCAAATTAACTGTTTTAGAGATAAAACTTCTTGAATACCAAACATGAGAGGAAATTATGATGACATCATTGCGTGCATGCATGAGAGAGATAGAGCGTGGATTTCTTGCGGCATGACAAACTTTTTCAAGTAAAGCAACGAAGGGAAGACACTAATTTTGCATGCATAATAATTTTACATTACATTGATGATTAGTTGGGTCGTCGCACGACAAGGCGCAGGTGTGACGCTGCTATGTAGTGGAGTACTTTCATCTTTACCCCATGATCTATGAACGAACAGAACCAATACTAAATGTCTTAACAAATTAAGCAAGCCGGCTAGCCTATTAATATTTTTTCGTATGGTGTTCTGGTTTATTCAGGTGTACTGTTCTAGATCACAATTTGGCTACTATTTCAGTTTATGTTTAGGATGGGTTAATTTTTATTTTGGCTTATTCAGGTATAGTTCCATTTTCATTGGTTTTACTGTTCCATGTTATTGTGGTTTGTTGTATCTGCTTATTTGTGGTATTGCTCGGGTTAGCATTTCTGCATTTATTCGGATATTGTTATGGTTTTTGTTTGGGTAATTGTTGGCAAACTATTTGCTGATGTCGTGGTGTAGAAATGGGTAGTAATCGGTCAATAACTTATTTTCTCAACTGTTTATGGAAATATAATGTCTCGGCATACTGTTCTATGTTTCGGTAGCACCATCATCGAGAAGGATCAAGAGACGACTGCGATGGTTCTGCATCGGTACGCCAGTGAGAAAAATGATGTGTAAAAAAATATAAATCTTAATAACTCTATAAGGACACGATGGCGGAGGAGGAGGAGAGAAATATTGTGTAAAAAAACCAGTTCTTTTTTGTGCGTCTTTTTCTTTCATGGAAGCTAAGATAATAAAAGGAAATTAGATTATCCGGGATTCACTGTTTGTGGGGACCCGACTTACGAGTCGAGATCGTCGAATGAACGTGCTCAGTGATCCCAGAGATCAATGCTCACCGAACACACATATACTGAATATTAAAACTCTTACATCCAGATACCGAATTATTACATCACGTGACCGAATGATCAACTTCACAAGGTAGGGCCTATAAGGCCAAATCACACGGATACAACTAGTAGCGGAAATCTAAGGGCTAAGCGGGTGCCCATGCCATCAACCTACACCAACATGCATTCTGACTGGGAAGCGTCCTAGTTCGCAGGGGCGTCTTCGAAGACGTACTCATCTCCAAACTCCGGTCCTTCCATGTCTGGTCAATAATATAACCAGTGGCAAGCCAATGAGTACTTTTAAATGTACTCGCAAACAACCCATGATATGAACAATCCAAGTGAAGGATAACAATAATGTGCATCTTTGGTGGATAACAACTTGTTGTAATAAACATGATCATAAGCTAAATGTTCATTTGAAGAACATGTTACAAATATCAATATATCTGTTGAGGGCTGAACACTCCGGGTTCACCCTATATGCCAAGTCACCAAACTTGGTCATATCAACTCTTTCATTTTAACTCCATATTCACACACACTTGGTTTATGCGGAAACGACTGGATGTAGTTTAAGCAGCACCACGCAACTGTCCTTGACCGTGGACACGGCTATTCGAATAGTTTTACACTATGCAGAGGTTGTACGCTGTAGCCACGAGATCCGGGAAACTTCCGTGTCATCCATGACTCGCGGTATATAACATACCCGAGGTAAGTACCCGATCAATGCCTTTCCCCTGACGATACTAGACAAAGAGGTCCACTCGATTGGTACCGAGCCCACATGATGTAAACTCTGGACAGTATCATCCATGCGGGGACCAATGGTGTGCCCGGAACACGTAAAAACGGCATAGTCACCCTACTTGGCACGACCCCATCACGAGAGTGACCACACATCACTCCCACCACTAGTAATGTGGCTCTTTGCTAGCACCGACCAGAGTAATCAACAAGGCCCCGTCCCACAAAGGGGTAACGTGGTCGCACATGTAAGATTGGGACGGTTGACACATCATAAATCTAATCCCATTTCCGAAACCATACTTACTCAAAATACCCGGTGCACCACTTCACCAAAAGTGGCCACTTAACTCATCATCACTCTCGGGCATTAGTGGCACCCGGCGGGGTTTTCATATACCTTTGATTTATGTCATCATCATGCTCATCCTAATACTATTCTAACTTTACTTGTCAACATGATATTAGCATGACCCTCATAGGTGGTAGGATCAAGCTCAATGCATGTGCTCCGGAGGAGCCATCGGTAACCTCACTTCACTAATTTACCGGCACTTGTGATCATATGCAATGAAAATATTGGCTACGCTAGCATGCATCATAACATATGCTCAGACATGGTCACAGGGCTGCTTGCCTTGGTCAGCTAGGTATCCGAGGTATTCGAGGTCTTCCGCTCTGACTCCTTCGTCACACGGGTTTTCTATCGTCATATAAAGATAAAAATAATAAGTAGCTCACTCCAAAACAGATCACAAAGTCATTTTAATATTGTTAGTTATTTCTGATAAATCGAGGTTGTTATTTTAAAAATATTTCCTTCTGTTTTTAGGGAAGGAGTATTTTTAAATCAACTTAACAGAAGCAAAACTATTCCAATTTAATCATTTTTATTATTATAAAACAGAATAGTTGCTGCAAAAATTCAACCAATGGTTCTGTTAAATACGACACATTTTTAGAAGAATAACAGTGGAAAAGTTATATGTTTACACTGATTAAATCTTTTTATAAAAATCTTTTAAACTCAGGTTTTAAATAAAAAGAAAAAGGCTACAGACCCTGGCCTGGCTTGGCCTGGGACTGGGCCGGCCCAAAGGCCAGCCAACCAGACTACCGAGGCGCGCGCGCCGTCAAGTTTGAACATGACGCGCGGGCCCTTGCGGTCAGTGGCTGCGGGCAGCGAGGGAGAGAGAGATGGGCCACCGACAGGTGGGGCACACCTGTCGGGGTCGTACCCTACCTCTGGCTAGAGAAGAGGAGGAGCACGCCGGCGTGGCTACCGACGTCCTCAGGCCCTAACGACGACGGGAATGGGTCCGGCTCGTCGTCTCTTACCTGATGGTGGTCGAGACAACGTCGGAGGGGCTCAGGTTCACCAGCGACGAGGTAGCCGCGTCGGAGGGGTTTCCGGGGAAAGTGGAGGTGGTAGCTATGGGCACGGATTTGCTTGGGTAAGAGGGGGAAAAGCTTACTGAGGTCACGGAGAGTGGTTTGGTCGGCAGAGGAACACAGGAGCCGACGTGTAGCCGAAGATCGACCGGAGCTCCGAGGCGGAGGGACCTCGGTTGATCTCGAGCATCGGGGCTCTGCTGGCTTACTCGGGCAGCTTGGGAGGTGATTGAGGTTGCTGCGATGAGGACTCAGGGGTGTTGGAGCGAGGAGAGAGGCTATATATAGGCATGCGACGGTGAGCTGACTCGGGAGCGCCGGTGATTCACCTTGGCGGGCATGGGGGTGCAGAGAGGAGCTGGGGTCGAAACCACGGTCTCAGGACGTGGTTTTGGACTGCCATGACTCATTGGGAGGAAGGGAGACAGAGGAGAGACGAGCACCCGTGGCCGCGCATCTCTGGCCGGTTCTGGTGCGCGCGGGCACGCGTCGCACCAGCTCTTAGCGCGAGAGAGAAGGGACCCTGATGGTCGCCTGATGTAGAGGGGCTATCGGGGAAGAGGTTAGACACTTCGGGGGAGGCTGGAACTAGCCGAGAGCGTCGCCCCCACCTCGGTGGTTCTCTTTAGCGCGCCTAGAGCGCAGCTTTGGCATGCCACGACATGCTGGCGCGCTCTAGGGTGCCTTGGACGTGTCTAGCGTGTCCTGAGCATTGGCTGAGAGATGCCTAACCGTTGGAGACCCGTGGGATCTTCGGCTGGTCAAGCGGGACAAGGAAATTAGGTGATTTCAGCCTTGAGCTGAAGCTTAGATTGGGTTTTTTTGGCATTTCTACTTTGAACCAGAGAGGGGCCAATTGACTGGGGCTTGGCATTGATGTTGGCCACCTAATCTGAGAGTTTGGGAGAAAGGGTTGGAGTTTAGCTAAGGTTAGGAGGGGTTTTACCCAGCTGTCAGAAGGTGCTCGACAGTGGTTTGGGGTGGTTGCACCCCACCACTCGCTGTGTAACTTAACATGATTGGGTTTGGTGCTAAAACAAAGGGCTTCACCAAGTTTGAGCTCCATTGGACAAGTTTAGCTTTGTAAACTTGAAAACTTCACCAAATGACCAGATCTGTTCCTTCCAAAGAGAGTGTGGGAAAATTAAGTCCCACAAATCCCATTATTGGTTTGGAGCCCTCATATGAGGTATTAGGTACTCCTGCAAAGTTTCAACTCCATTGGACAAACTTTGCTATGTAGAGTTGCTCTAACTTCAATGTGGACACAAGGGGTTTTGCAACTATTTGGTGTCCTTAATCACCTTGTATCAAGGTGAAATTTTATATGGGCACCAAATATGTCTTAGGGATACCACTAGGATTTTCTAGGAATTTATTGAGAATATTTTCTTTGGAAATATTTCAAAAGGTCAAAACAGACAGAAAGGGTTTTCAGGGTTTTACTCAAATAATAATAATATAAATAGGGGTTGAAAATATTATGTATGGAAAATATATGTCCTTCTGATCATCTCCAAATTTTCTCAGATTTTTCTAAGGCAGAAAAGTATTTTTCCATATAGGAATACCATTTCTCGCCTTAGAAATGGACATGCAAATAAATTAAGAAAACAATTCATAAAAAAATTATTTTGTGGTTTTGGTGCACTAAAATGGTGCTAGAACCAAATCACCAACTTTGGGTAAGAACACTTCTTGCCATCAAGGACTTGTAGTGCAATCCCAAAGCAGGGTTTTACTTTAACCAGAAATAATAAAAAGGTTTTTGAAAATAATTAAGTCATGAGAAATGTGGTTTGTGATATCACATGATCAAGCATACAAGAATACAATGACAATCATGGCACTCACAACATTAGTTTTGAAAAAGTTTTAATAAACTCAGATTTTTGAATTACAGAAAAAGTGGTAGTGAAAACAGGGTGTGACAGACGTGTCCCCCTTACAAGAATCTCGTCCCCGAGATTCCTAAGCTAGGTGCTAAAAAGGTACGGAAACTCAGATCGGAGATAGTCTTCACGCTCCCATGTTGCTTCTGCTTAGGTGTGGTTGCTCCACTCAACCTTGAAATACTTTATGGTGCGGCTTCTGGTGCAACGCTTTGCTTTATCCTGGATGCAGATCGGCTTCTCGCGGTAAGTGAGATCTGGCTGAAGGTCAATGGCCTGATGGTTAATGTCCTTGTAAAGATTGGGGCGGTTTGGCGCTTGAAGACACTTCCGAAGTTGTGACACGTGGAAGACGTTGTGCGCACCCGAAAGTTTCGGAGGTAGCTCCAACTGGTAAGCAACTTCTCCACGCCTTGCCGTGATCTTAAAAGGTCCAATGAACCTTGGAGCAAATTTCCCCTTGACGTGGAAACGCTTGGTTCCCTTGAGAGGTGTGACGCGGAGGTACACTTGCTCTCCGGGAACGAACTCCACATCTCTGCCGTGAGAAATCGCATAGCTCTTTTGTCGTGACTTGGCTGCTTTTAGGTTTTCTCGAACAAGTTGCACCTTATCTTCTGCTTCTTGTAGAACTTCCGGCCCGAAAATCAAACCTTCACCGGTTTCGGACCAGTTGAGCGGGGTGGAGCACTTTCGTCCGTACAACACTTCAAATGGGGCCATTTGGAGACTGGACTGGTAGCTGTTGTTGTATGAGAACTTAGCGAACGACAGGGAGTCTTCCCATTTGGTACCATGTGCCAAGACACAAGCGCGGAGCATATCTTCGAGTATCTGGTTTAGTCTCTCCGTTTGTCCGCCCGTTTGCGGGTGGAAAGTGGTGCTGAAAAAAAGTTTGGTTCTGAGGGCTTCTTGGAACTTCTTCTAGAATCTTGAGGTGAACTGCGTGCCTCGGTCAGATACGATCTCCTTGGGAACTTCGTGGAGACTTACTATACGATGGATGTACAGACTAGCCAATTAGCTTCCATCATAAGTGGTGTTGACTGGAATGAAATGGGCCACCTTGGTCATATGGTCGACAATGACCCATATGGCGTTATGTCGCTTGCTTGACCTGGGCAATCCAGTGATGAAGTCCATGCCGACCTTGTCCCACTTCCATTCTGGTACTTGAAGTGGTTGTAGCAGTCCAACAGGTCGCTGATACTCAGCCTTGACTCCCTGGCACACGTCGCACTTGGCAACATAAGACGCTATTTCCCTCTTCATGCCATGCCACCAAAAAAATTCTCGGAAATCTTGATACATCTTGGTACCACCGGGGTGAACAGAGTAGGGTGTATCATGTGATTCATGTAGGATCAAATCCTTGAGTTCTGCCTTGTTGGATACTCATAAACATTTCCCAAACCACACTACTCCTTGTTCATCCAGTGAGAATTCTGGGGCCTTGCCTTCTTGGATCTTCTTCTTGATGCCTTCAATGCTCTTGTGGCCCTTCTGGGCTGCCTTGATATCGTCAACCAGCGTTGGTTGGACTTCGAGGTTAGCTAGGAATCCTGATTCCACTAGCTCCAACCCGAAGTTTTCCATTTCCTCATATAAGGCGGGTAGCCTTTCCTTGAGCATAGCGTTCAAGGTGTTGGTCTTTCTGCTTAAGGCATCCGCCACTACATTAGCCTTACCAAGGTGATATTGAATGCTGAGATCGTAATATTTGATTAATTCCAACCATCTTTGTTGCCTCATATTCAATTCCCTTTGAGTGAAGATATACTTCAGACTTTTGTGGTTGGTGTATATTTCACATCGCTTCCCCAAAAGGTAACGTCGCCATGTCTTTAGAGCATGCACTACAGCTGCCAATTCGAGATCATGGGTGGCATAATTCTCCTCACGCGGATGCAGTTGTTGTGACAGATGCGCCACGACTCTGCCGTCTTGCATTAGGACTCCACTGAGCCTCGTTCTGGAGGCATCACAATATATCACAAACTCCTTGCTGATATCTGGAGTAGCCAATACTAGGGAGGTAGTGAATCTCTTCTTCAACTCCTGGAAGCTTCGTTCACACTCCGGCGTCCATTCAAACTTCTTGCCTTTCTTCAAGAGCTGAGTCATGGGTCGAACGATGCGGGAGAATCCTTCTACGAACTTGCGGTAGTATCCCGCGAGCCCGAGGAAGCTCCTGACATCCTTCACATCGATTGGCGACTCCCAGTTGGTTACCGTAGTAATCTTGGAGGGATCGACTGCCAATCCACTTGTTGCCATGGTATGACCCAAGAACCCAACTTCGTTCAGTCAGGATTGGCATTTGCTAAACTTGGCATAAAGTTGGTGCTCTTGAAGCTTGTCCAACACTAACCTCAAGTGTTGCTCATGCTCTTCTTCGGACTTGGAGAAGATTAATATGTCATCAATAAATACGACAACAAACTTATCCAGGTATTCCATGAAGACCTTGTTCATGAGGTACATGAAGTAAGCTGGGGCATTAGTCAACCCGAAAGACATGGCAGTGCACTTGTATAGACAGTACCGGGTCATGAACGCAGTCTTGGGTATGTCTTCAGGTCCGATCTTCAATTGGTAATATCCAGATCGGAGATCGATCTTGGAGAATACCTTAGCTCCATTTAACTGGCAAACAAGTCTTCAATCTTGGGGAGTGGATACTTATTCTTGATCGTGACCTCATTGAGAGAACGGTAATCGACGCAGAGTCTGATAGTTCCATCCTTCTTAGACACGAACATAACAGGTGATCCCCAAGGTGACGCACTCGGACGAATGAACCCTTTCCTGAGTTGCTCATCCAGCTGCTTCTTCAGCTCTGCTAGCTCTTTGGATCCCATCCTGTAAGGCTTCTTATAGATAGGCCTTGACCCGGGCATGAGCTCAATGATGAACTCGATGTCTCGGTTGGGAGGCATCCCTGGTAGCTCATGAGGAAAGACATCCAGGTACTCACAGACTATCGGCACTCGGTCCAGCTCTTCTCCTGACACGATGTTAACCTGCGGTACACGAATGGTTACTGGCTCAGAGACATACTTTCCTTTGACCCCTTGGTCGCTTGTCATGGTAATAGCCCTGTTGGCACAGTCCAAGATGCTCTGGTGTTTGGCCAACCAATCCATCCCGAGAATTACTTCTAGGCCTTGCGACTTAATGACAATGAGATCTGGTGAGAAGCTTATCCCATTGATAACAATCCCAACTTTCCTACACCCTAGATTGGTCCTTAACTCTGCTCCCGGGGTTTGTATCGCCATTTGCCCGTTAAGCAGAGTAAGCTTTAAAGCACATTTTTCCGCAAATTTTGTGTGACAAAAAAATTCGAAGCACCACAATCAAACAATATTGTTGCTGGGGTGGAGTTGTCGAGGAACGTACCCAGAATGCAGTCCGAGTCTTCCTGTGCCTCTTCTGCGGAGATATGGTTGATCCTCCCCCTGCTGTGATACTGCTGGTTGCGGGGAGCTTGGTTCCTGCCTCGTGCTCCTTGGCCTTGGTTTGGCGCATTGGGGCGCGATGCGTGCGGGATTCTTGTTGGGACACTGCCTGGAATAGTGCCATGTCTGCCCACATCCAAAACAGGTAACTTGTGCTGGAAGGTTGGTCTTGACTCCACTGTTGTTTGGTGGGTTGAATGTTGGCTTGGTGTTGACTTGCTGCTAAGGCTGGTAGTTCTGGCGAAATGTTGGAGACTTGTACTGCTAATGTTGATAGCCGGGTCTTGCTGGAGCTGACTGCCATGGGCGTGGCTTCGGATTACTAGGTCCTCGACTACCCATCAGCTTGCGCTTACGGGTGTCGTCCATTGTACGATGCTTGTCCTCCAACATAAGGGCCTTATTAACCAGATCGCTGAAGGTCCGACATTCACAAACAACCAGTTGATACTGGAGTGACTGTTGCAGTCCTTCCATAAAGCGTTCCACTTTAGCGGCATCAGTGTTGACATCCTCTGGTGCATATCTTGACAGGAGGTTCAACTTCTGCAAATACTCCTTGACGGATCCACTGCCTTGCCTTAAGGCTCGGAATTCACGCTTCTTAATGGTCATCATTCCGGGAGGAATGTGAGTAGGGCAGAATCCTTCCTTGAACATTGCCCAAGTGATGACTTGTCCTGCTCGCATGATCTGAAATCCATCCCCCCAAGATCTGGCCGTGCCTCCGAGACAGTGAGATGCATAGAGAACTTTCTCACGATCATCAGTGCATTTGACCAGCGCGAGGAGGTCTTCGATAGTACGTATCCAGTCATCGGCATCCAATGGTTTAGTCGTCTCCGTGAATATGGGTGGCGTAGTTCGCATGAACTCAGAGAGAGTAGAGCGACCATTGCCATTCCTGTTCTGTGGCTGGTTGTTCACCAAGACTTGAGCCAGCTGCTAAATAGCCGCATTATTGGCTTGACGTTCCTCGCGGAGAGCTTGAAGGAACTCATCCATAGTCAAGCTTTCAGGGGGAGGTGGAGGCGGTGGAACATCTTCTTGCTGCTGCTCGTGGTGATCTCCAGCTTGAGCGTCCCCTCCGATTCCCTGCTGCTGACCTGAAGAGGCAGAGCCAGGGTTGCCGAAGGTCCTGGTGCGAGTTGCAATCACCATCCTGTCAGGGGAGTAGACATGTCAATTTACCGAACTGACCGGAATTATAAGTGATGATGTTCTAGTAAAAAGGGGGTCTGGTGCTGTGCTAGTGTGAGATTTTTAAGCCAAAGATCTTTTTGGAAAAGACTAATGCATTAGATTAAATCAAGCGATGTAGTCGCTTACAAGCTGCCTAAGGCAGATTGTGACTTTCATCCAACATGCTCACAACATCATGGTTCGCATGAACCGATACATAAACGTACTACGCTTGGGAAATCTCCTAAGTGCCTAAGTCGTAACCCTATGCGGCTGACTGCTCGGTTTCGTAGGCGGGTTCTGCTGGGTCTTCGTCTTCGCCTTCATCAGTACTTTCCTCCTTCAGAGGAGTGGGAGAAGGAAGTGGTCCATCTCAGCGTCTCTTGGTTGGCGAGGCAACAAAGATTTCAGCATACTCTTCCGCGGTCAGGCAACGACTCTGAATTGGAGTGGCCTCTAGCGGTGGTACTCCTCCTCGAAAAGCAACGCCTGATCGTCCTTCGGGTGCTCCTTCCTTCTTCACCTTGCGGGTCTTCATCTTCTCAATGCAGAGCAGATCCTTAACTTGGTGCAGTTCTTGGAGAATCTTTGTTGACTCCTTGATCAAAAGGTGTGTCAAAGTGTCGGAGGAGAGGCTGAAGTAGGTCTGAAACCTTAGTGGTGTCCCGTCCTCTGAATATGGGTTGAGTGTCCAACTCCCGTCTATCCCATCCTTAATAAAAGGTAGGTGACGAGTAGCTGGCTCGTTAGCCATCTCGGGAAGGATATCACGGAGACGCACGAGCGCCTCTCGAGCAGCTGTCTCCACTGCCAGAATCAGGTCCTCCATTTGTGGTCCTTCAAAGAACCAACTAGTCGGGGAGTCATTAGCCTTCACTATCACATCCACGTGATATTCCTTGGTGTCAGCGTTGACCCAGTGCTTGTGGTAGAGGAAGATGGGCGTGCGGCGTACTTGGCACTTCTCGAGGCTATCACCCAAAAGTAGGGGAAAGCCTGTCTCGAGAAGCATCTCAGGTACGGCGACCATCTACAAGATGTAGGGAGAGAGGGTTAGAAAGTTTTTAATGGGTGCAGAAATCTCAGGTTAAGGTCTAGGTGCATTAATCGTCTCGGCTATCGTCCATGCTACCTAAGGCTTCCTATAGTCAGGATGGCTCTGATAGCAGCTCCGTGGGGACCCCGACTTACGAGTCGAGATCGTCAAATGAACGTGCTCAGTGATCCCACAGATCAATGCTCACCGAACACACATATACTGAATATTAAGAGTCTTACATCCAGATACCGAAATATTACATCACGTGACCGAATGGTCCAGTTCACAAGGTAGGGCCTATAAGGCCAAATCACACAAATACAACTAGTAGCAGAAATCTTAGGGCTAAGTGGGTGCCCATGCCATCAGCCTACACCAACATGCATTCTGACTGGGAAGCGTCCTAGTTCGCAGGGGCGTCTCCGAAGACGTACTTATCTCCAAACTCCGGTCCTTCCATGTCTGGTCAATAATATAACCACTGGCAAGCCAATGAGTACTTTTGAATGTACTCGCAAACAGCCCATGATATGAACAATGACAGTGGAGGATAACAATAATATGCATCTTTGGGGGATAACAACTTGTTGTAATAAACATGATCATAAGCTAAATATTGATTTGAAGAACAGGTTACAAACATCAATATATCTGTTGAGGGCTGAACATTCCGGGTTCACCCTATATGCCAAGTCACCAAACTTGGTCATATCAACTCTTTCCCATATTCACACACACTTAGTTTATGCGGAAACGATTGGACGTAGTTTAAGCAGCACCACCCAACTGTCCTTGACCGTGGACACGACTATTCGAATAGTTTTACACTATGCAGAGGCTATACGCTGTACCCACGAGATCCGGAAAACTTCTATGTCATCCACTACTGTCAGTATGTAACATACCCGAGGTAAGTACCCGATCAATGCCTTTCCCCTGACGATACTAGACAAAGAGGTCCACTTGATTGGTACCCATCCCACATGATGTACATCTTACGAGCACCGACTCTGGACAGTATCATCCATGCGGGGACCAACGGTGTGCCCGAAACACGTAAACACGGCATAGTCGCCCTACCTGGCACGATCCCATCACGAGAGTGACCACACATCACTCCCACCACTAGTAATGTGGCTCTTTGCTAGCACCGGCCAGAGTAATCAATAAGGCCCCATCCCACAAAGGGGTAACGTGGTCGCACATGTAAGGTTGGGACAGTCGACACATCATAAATCTAATCCCATTTCCAAAACCATACTTACTCAAAATACCAGGTGCACCACTTCACCAAAAGTGGCCACTTATCTCATCATCACCCTCGGGCTTTAGTGGCACCCGATGGGTTTTTCATGAACCTTTGATTTATGTGATCATCATGCTCATGCTAATACTATTCTAGCTTTACTTGTCAACATGATATTAGCATGATCCTCATAGGTGGTAGGATCAAGCTCAATGCATGTGCTCGAAGGAGCCATCGGTAACCCCACTTCAATGATTTACCGGCACTTATGATCACATGCAATGGAAATATTAGCTACACTAGGATGCATCATAACATATGCTCAGACATGGTCAAAGGGCTGCTTGCCTTGGTCAGCTAGGTATCCGGGGTCTTCGAGGTCTTCCGCTCTGACTCCTTCGTCACACGGGTTTTCTATCGTCGTATAAAGATAAAAATAATAAGTAGCTCACTCCAAAACAGATCACAAAGTCATTTTAATTATGTCGGTTATTTCTGATAAATCCACGTTGTTATTTTAAAAATATTTGCGTTTGTTTTTAGGGAAGGAATATTTTTCAAATCAACTTAACACAAGCAAAACTATTCCAATTTAATCCTTTTTATTATTATAAAACAGAATAGTTGCTGCAAAAATTCAACCAATGGTTCTGTTAAATACTACACATTTTTAGAAGAATAAAAGTGGAAAAATTATATTTTACACGCGTTAAATCTTTTTATAAAAATCTTTTAAACTCAGGTTTTAAATAAAAAGAAAAAGGCTACAGACCCTAGCCTGGCTTGGCCTGGGACTGGGCCGACCCAAAGGCCAGCCAACCAGCCTGTCCAAGCGCGCGCGCCATCAGGTTTGAACCTGACGCACGGGCCCGTGCGGTCAGTGGCTACGGGTAGCGAGGGAGAGAGATGGGCCACCGAAAGGTGGGGCACACCTGTCGGGGTCGTCTCCTACCTCTGGCCAGAGAGGAGGAGGAGCACGCACGCCGGCATGGCTACTGACGTCCTTGGGCCCTAACGACAACGGGAATGGGTCCGACTCGTCGTCGCCTACCTAATGGTGGTCGAGACAACGTCAGAGGGGCTCAGGTTCACCGGCGACGAGGTAGCCTCGGCGGAGGGGTTTCGTGCAAAACTGGAGGTGGTAGCTAGGGGCACGGATTTGCTCGGGGAAGAGGGGGAAAGCTTCCTGAGGTCACAGGGAGTGGTTTGGTGCATAGAGGAACGCAGGAGCCGACATGTAGCCGGAGATCGACCGAAGCTCCGAGGCATAGGGGCCTCTGTCGCTCTCGAGCACCGGGGCTCTCCTGGCTTACTGGGCGGCCAGGGAGGTGATTGAGGTTGCTGCGTTGAGGACTGAGGGGTGCTGGAGCGAGGGGAGAGGCTATATATAGGCCCGCGATGGTGAGCCGACTCGGGAGCGCCGGTTATTCACCGTGGCGCGCATGGGGGTGCGGAGAGTAGCTGGGATCGAAAGCACGGTCTCAGGACGTGGTTTTGGACTGCCAGGTCTCACTGCGAGCAAGGGAGAGAGAGGAGAGGAGAGCACCCGTTGCCGCGCAGCTCTGGCTGGTTCTGGATTGCGGGAGAGAAGGGGCCCTGATGGTCGCCTAATGTAGAGGGGCTGTCGGGGAAGAGGTTAGACACTTCGGGGGAGGCATGAACTGGCCAAGAGCATCGCCCCCACCTCGGTGGTTCTCTGTAGCGCGCCCAGAGCGCAGCTTTGGCATGCCACGACATGTTGGCGCGCTCTGGGGTGCCTTGGACGTGTCTAGCGTGTCCTGGGCACTAGCTGAGAGATGCCTAGCCGTTGGAGACCCATGGGAGCTTCGGCTGGTCAAGAGGGACATGGAAATCAGGTGTTGTCAGCCTTGAGCTGAAGCTTAGATTGGGGTTTTTGGCATTTCTACTTTGAACCAGAGAGGGGCTAGTTGACTGGGGCTTGGAATTGATGCTGGCCACCTAATCTGAGAGTTTGGGAGAAAGGGTTGGGGTTTAGCTAAGGTTAGGAGGGATTTTACCCAACTGTCAGAAGGTGATCGACAGTGGTTTGGGATGGTTTCACCCCACCACTGGCTCTGCAACTTAACATGATTAGGTTTGGTGCTAAAACAAGGGGCTTCACCAAGTTTGAGCTCCATTGGACAAGTTTAGCTTTGTAAACTTGAAAACTTCACCAAATGACCAGATCTGTTCCTTCCAAAGAGAGAGTGGGCAAATTAAGTCCCACAAATCCCATTTTTGGTATGGATCCCTCATATGAGGTATTAGGCACTCCTACAAAGTCTCAACTCCATTGAACAAATTTTGCTATGTAGAGTTGCTCTAACTTCAATCTGGACAGAAGGGGTTTTGCAACTGTTTGGTGTCCTTAATCACCTTGGATCAAGGTGAAATTTTATATGGGCACCAAATATGGCTTAGGGATACCACTCGGATTTTCTAGGAATTTATTGAGAATATTTCCTTTGGAAATATTTCAAAAGGTCAAACAGAGAGAAAGGATTTTCAGGGTTTTACTCAAATAAAAATAATATAAATAGGGGTTGAAAATCTTATGTATGGAAAATATATGTCCTTCTGATCATCATCAAATTTTCTCCGATTTTTCTAAGGCATAAAAGTATTTTTCCATATAGGAATACCATGTCTCGCCTCAAAAATGGACATGCAAATAAATTAAGAAAACAATTCATAAAATTATTATTTTGTTGTTTTGGTGCACTAAAATGGTGCTAGAACCAAATCACCAACTTTGGGTAAGAACACTTCTTGCCATCAAGGACTTGTAGTGCAATCCGAAAGCAGGGTTTTACTTTAACCAAAAATAAGAAAAAGGGTTTTGAAAATAATTAAGTCGTGAGAAATGTGGTTTGCGATATCACATGATCAAGCATACAAGCATACAATGACAATCATGGCACTCATAACATTAGTTTTGAAAAAGTTTTAATAAACTCAGATTTTTGAATTACAGAAAAAGTGGTAGTGAAAACAGAGTGTGACACTATTCAAATAGGCACGACTCATATGCTGCTACTCATAACCTTTTGTTGTTCATGAGTGTTACTGTTGACTACTACTTTTCATAGGTGCCGATTTAATTGAACAATAGGAGGAAGAAAAAAACTCAAAAAACTAGAAAAACGGTTCATGTGCTCCTACTCACAACCTTTCACTATTCATGTGTTTTACTCTTGACTATTACTTTTGGGAAACGCTTCCACCCGGCGCGTCGGCTGAATCATTCGGCCGGTCGCGCGCGGGCCACGCGCCTCGCTGGTTAGGGGTACGTAACTTTTTTTCGTCAGATTTGCTGCAACCATGTGTAAATTTGATACAAATGTTTTTCCAATTTGCTACAATTTGTCCATTCAAAAAGCTACATCCACGTTTGGTTGCAACTCGAGTTCGTTGGATTTTTTTGCTACAACCGTCTTAATTTTTTCTACAACCGGCATCATTTTTTGCTGCAACCGTTAACTAAAAAAGTTGCATACGCGTTCATTAGAGTTGCAACTTGAGTTCACCAGATTGTTTTGCTACAACCCTTATTTTGTTTTGTTGCCACACATCATCAACTTCGATTTTTGCTACGATCATGTAGATATTTTATTTTCTACAACTATATATTTTTTTGCAGCCGTTGACGAAAATTGTTGCATCGTGGACGAAATTTATTGCATCGAGGAAAAAATACTGCATGGATAGATCTAATGGTGCGCCCCGCAGATCCGACGACCGCTCTGCGACCGACGCTAACATTCGCACTGGTGCGCCGACGCCCAGTACTGCCCATTACTTTTCACATCTGCAGATGTAATTGAATAGTAGAGGAAGGAATTTTTTTTTTAAAAACCCCAAAAATGAAAACCTTCCCACTTACTGCCAATGTAATTGTACACTAGAGGGAAGGAAAAAAGTAAAAAAAAACAGAAAAATGGAAAGCTTCCCGCTTTAGTATATAGCATATATACTCAATGCTCCCGATGTGTATAGCTCACAGAGTGAATGTCAGAAATCTTCTACATAGAAAAACTTACATTCTTTCCAACTATAAGTGTGAACTTTGCAGTTCCTCTTTTGAAGAAACAACACTAGATCTTGTTAGATGTATATAGTCCCTTGTGTGTATATCCGTATTGTATAAGGGTTTCTTACCTTTTACCACTTGTATAAGTATTAGCCTTTGGCCCTCGTATGAATGTTAGTTGCTCATTCCTAACATGGTATCACATGCTTAGGTTCTCTCCCACCCCACGCGCTGCAGCTCCGCGCTCTCTGCCTCCATCGCCGTAGCCGCTGCTAGGTGCGAGCTAGCTGCTCCTCCGCCCTCCCTCTCCTCGTCCGGCCGCCCTGGGCTTGTCGTCGGCTCCAACCGCCCTCTCCTCTGCCCTGTCTTGCCGCCGTCAGTTGCCCTAAGTCCGGCCCCGCCGGAGATCCGCTATTGCCATCCGTTCCTCGCCTGGCCAAGCCCGGAATCCGCCGCCGACGGCTGCTCCTCGCCCGACCATGCCCGGATCCGCCATCGGATACTTCTCGCCCGACCTGGCCTCGGTTGCGCTACCGTTGGAGCTGCCTCCGACCAACGCTCCTTTTCCTCGCCCACTGCATGGTTGCTGCTTCATGTAGCTGTCGTTCGGCCTGCGGCTGCTGCAGGCGGCCGTCCGGCCCTGCCTATGGCTCTCCTGCCCCGCGGGTGCCTGTCCCGTGGGTCGCCGCCGGCCGCTGGTCCGCTCGGGCCCGATCCAGATCGGGATCGGCTGCCTCTGAGTAAAAAAATGAGAGAGAGAGGAGAGAAGGAGGTCAACATGTCTTCTTCAAGCTATGTGGCTGTTCCTCGGTGCTCAATGATCTTTGATGGCACTAACTATGTTGAGTTGTGGGCTTCATGCGTATCCACATGCGCGGTCTTCTGGTGTGGGGTGTTCTCTCTGGTGAGCTCCCCTGCCCGCCATGTCCTATTGCTCCCGTGGCTCCTACCCCATCGGTGTCGCTTGTTCTGGCTGCTGATGCTTCCTAGGCTGATTGGGATGCAGCCAAGGCTCTTGATGATGCTACGGTCGATGCCTATGATCAACATGTATTAGCTTATTCAGATGCTCTTTTTGTATACCGTGATGATCTGTCGGCTTACAGTCAGTAGTGCAATAATGATACCCGGGGTGCTGCTGTTCTCACTGTAAGTGTCCCCCTCAGTTTGACTCAGAGTTCATGGGTCTCGACACTGTTGCAACAATGTGGTCTTATCTCTGTCAGCGCTATCAGCCCTCTAGTGATGCTCTCTACTTATGTGTGGTGCGTCAGGAGCAACCTCTTCAGCAAAGTGATTCTTATGTTGGTGAGTTCTACACACAGAGTTCCGCCATCTGGTGCCAGCTTGACTCTCTTCGGAAAACTATTTGTGGAGCTTGCCGTTGTTGCTAGACTATGCGACCCGACTTGGAGTTTTAGTGTGTCCATGAGTTCTTAGCTCGCCTCTGCTCTCAGTTTGAGCCTCGCATGCTCACTTGCTTGCTCGTGGTCGTGTTCCTATCATAGAGGTACTTGCTGAACTTCGTGCTGAGGAGACTGTTGGAAATATGCCCTAGAGGCAATGATAAAATAGTTATTATTATATTTCCTGTTTCAAGATAATCATTTATTATCCATGCTATAATTGTATTGAATGAAAACATAGATACATGTGTGGATACATAGACAAAACAATGTCCCTAGCAAGCCTCTAGTTGGCTAGCTAGTTGATCAAGGATAGTCAAGGTTTTCTGACTACATGCAAGTGTTGTCACTTGATAACTGGATCATATCATTAGGAGAATCATGTGATGGACTAGACCCAAACTATGAATGTAGCATGTGATCGTGTCATTTTGTTGCTATTGTTTTCTGCGTGTCAAGTATTTATTTTTATGACCACGAGATCATATAACTCACTGGCACCGGAGGAATACCTTATGCGTATCAAACGTCGCAACGTAACTGGGTGACTATAAAGGTGCTCTACAGGTATCTCCGAAGGTGTCCGTTGAGTTAGTATGGGTCAAGACTGGATTGGTCACTCCGTGTGAAGGAGAGGTATCTCGGGGCCCACTCGGTAATACAACATCACACACAAGCCTTGCAAGCAATATGACTAAGTGTAAGTCACGGGATCTTGTATTACGAAACGAGTAAAGAGACTTGTCGTTAACAAGATTGAAATAGGTATGCGGCTACCGACGATCGAATCTCGGGCAAGTAACATATCAAAGGACAAAGGGAATGCCATACGGGATTATATGAATCCTTGACACTGAGGTTCAACCGATAAGATCTTCGTAGAATATGTAGGATCCAATATGGGCATCCAGGTCCCGCTATTGGATATTGACCGAGGAGTGTGTCGGGTCATGTCTACATGATTCTCGAACCCGTAGGGTCTGCACACTTAAGGTTCGATGATGTTTTAGTATAGTTGAGTTATATGTGTGGTTACCGAATGTTGCTCGGAGTCCCGGATGAGATCACGGGCGTCACTAGGGTTTTCGGAATGGTCTAGAAACGAAGATTGATATATAGGATGGTTTCATTTGGTCACCAGAATGTTTCGGGCATTTCCGGCAGTGTACCGGGAGTGACGAATGGGTTCCGGGTGTTCACCGGGAGGGCTCCACCCACCCGGGAGTGAGCCCAGTAACCCTCGGGTGGTGCACCAGCCCTTAGTGGGATGGTGGAGCCAGCCCAATAGGGTTATGGCGCCACAAGTGAAAAAACCAAAGGAAAGGGAAAAAAAGGAAAGAGGGAGGTGGGAAGGAAGAGGAGGACTCCTCCTTCCCCAAACCGAATTGGAGAAGGAGTCCTCCTCTACCTTCGGCTGGCGCACCCTTGGTGTCCTTGAGCCCCAAGGCTACCCCCTTACCTCCTCCTATATATACTGGTGGTTTTAGGGTTTTTGAGACACAACTTTGCCACGTGCAACTCAAACCTATACCACGTAGTTTTACCTCTAGATCAGATTTCTGCGGAGCTCGGGCGGTGCCCTGCACGAGTAGATCATCACCACCACCGGAGCGCCGTCACGCTGCCGGAGAACTCATCTACTTCTCCGTCTCTCTTGCTGGATCAAGAAGGTCGAGATCGTCATCGAGCTGTACATGTGCTGAACGCGGACCTGTTGTCCGTTCGGCGCTAGATCGGAACGAATCATGGGACGGATCATGGGACGACGGTGATTTGAATCACGAAGTTGTACCACTACATCAACCGCGTTTCTTAACGCTTCCCGCCTAGCGATCTACAAGGGTACGTAGATCTAATCTCCTCTCGTAGATGGACATTACCATGATCATTCTTCGTGTGCGTAGGAAAGTTTTTGTTTCCCATGCAACGTTCTCCAACAGTAGCATCTTGAGCTAGGTTCATGCGTAGATGTTATCTCGAGTAGAACACAAAAGGTTTTGTGGACGTTGATGTTCGATTTGCTGCCCTCCTTAGTCTTTTCTCGATTTGGCGGTATTGTTGGATTGAAGCGGCCCGGACCGACGTTACTCGTACGCTTACGAGAGACTGGTTTCATCGACTGACATGCAACTCGTTGCATAAAGATGACTGGCGGGTGTCGGTTTCTTCAACTTTCGTTGAATTGGTATTGACCGAGCCGTTCCTTGGAGAGAGGTTAAATAGCAATTTGCACATCTCCGTTGTGCCCTTTGCGTAAGTAAGATGCAATCATACTAGATACCCATAGCAGCCACGTAAAACATGCAACAACAAATTAGAGGACATCTAACTTTATTTTTGTAGGGTATGCTGGTGATATGATATGGACAATGACGTGATGTGATATATTGGATGTATGAGATGATCATGTTGTAATAGTTAATATCGACTTGCACGTCGATGCTATGGCAACCGACACGAGCCATAGGGTTGTCTTTAAACTAACGTTTGTGTTTTCAGATGTGTTTACTATATTGCTAGGTCGTAGCTTTAGTAGTAATAGCATACATAACACAACAACCTCGATGGCGGCACGATGATGGAGATCATGGAGTGGCGCCGGTGACAAGAAGATCATGCCGGTGCTTTGGTGATGGAGATCAAGAAGCACAAGATGATGGCCATATCATGTCACTTATGAATTGCATGTGATGTTAATCCTTTTATGCACCTGATTTTGCTTAGAACGACGGTAGCATTATAAGGTGATCTCTCACTAAAATTTCAATATGAAATTGTGTTCTCCCCGACTGTGCACCGTTGCGACAGTTTGTCGTTTCGAGACACCACGTGATGATCTGGTGTGATAGACTCAACGTTCACATACAACAGGTGCAAAATAGTTGCACTCGCGGAACACTCGGGTTAAACTTGACGAGCCTAGCATGTGCAGACATGGCCTCGGAACACATGAGACCGAAAGGTCGAGCATGAATCGTATAGTTGATATGATTAGCATAGAGATGCTTACCACTGACACTATTCTCAACTCACGTGATGATCGGGCTTGAGATAGTGAATTTGGATCATGTACCACTGAAATGACCATAGAGATGTACTTTTTGAGTGGGAGTTTATCAGTAATTTGATTAGTTAAACTCTAATTATCTTAAACATAGTCTAAGTCCACTTTGCAATATTTGTGTTGTAGATCAATGGCTCACGCAGTAGCAACCCTGAATTTTAATACGTTCCTAGAGAAAGCTAAGTTGAAAGATGATGCAAGCAACTTTGTGGACTGGGCTCGTAATCTGAAGCTGCTCCTGCAAGCCGAGAAGAAGGATTATGTCCTTAATGCTGCACTAGGAGATGAACCACCCACTACGTCTAGCCAAGATGTTTTGAACGACTGGTTAACACGTAAGGAGGACTACTCACTAGTTCAATATGCAGTCTTGTATTTCTTGGAACCGGGACTTCAACGTTGCTTTGAGCGTCATGGAGCATATGAGATGTTCGAGGGGTTGAAATTTATCTTTCAGAAGAACGCCCGGATCGAGAGGTATGAGACCTCCGATAAATTCTATGCTTGCAAGATGGAGGAGAATTCGTCTGTCAGTGGACATGTGCTCAAAATGTCTGGGTACTCAAACCGTCTAGCTGAGCTGGGGATTGAACTCCCTCAAGAGGCTATCACTGACATAATTCTTCAATCACTGCCACCTAGATATAAGAGCTTTGTATTGAATTATAACATGCAAGGGATGAACAAGTCACCCGGCGAGTTATTCACGATGCTGAAAGTCACAGATTCAGAACTCCGGAAAAAGCATCAAGTGTTGATGGTTAATAAGACCATTGGTTTCAAGAGAAATGGCAAAGGCAAGAAGGGTAACTCCAAGAAGAGCGGCAAGCCTGTTGCCAATCCGATGAAGAAACCCAAGGCTGGACCTAAGACTGAAACAGAGTGTTATTATTGCAAGGGACTGGTCACTGGAAGCGCAACTGCCCCAAGTATTTGGTTGATAAGAAGGCGGCCAAGGAAAAATCAGGTATATTTGATATACATGTTATTGATGTGTACTTAACCAACTCTCGTAGTAGTGCCTGGGTATTCGATACCGGTTCAGTTGCTCATATTTGCAACTCGAAGCAGGAACTGCAGAATAAACGAAGGCTGGCGAAGGATGAAGTGACGATGCACATGGGAAATGGTTCCAAGGTTGATGCAATCGCCGTCGGCACATTCTCACTTCATTTACCATCAGGATTAGTTATGAACTTAAATAATTGTTATTTAGTGCATGCGTTAAGCATGAACATTATATGTGGATCTTGTTTATTGCAAGACAGTTACTTGTTTAAGTCATAGAATAATGGTTGTTCTATTTCTATGAGTAATATCTTTTATGGTCATGAACCCGATGTGAGAGGATTGTTCATATTGAATCTTGATAGCGATGATACACATATACATAACATTCAGATCAAAAGATGTAGAGTTAACAATGATAACGCCATGTTTTTGTGGCACTGTCGCTTAGGTCATATTGTTGTAAAGTGCATGAAGAAACTTCATTCCGCTGGGCTTTTGGAGTCACTTGATTTTGAATCACTTGACACGTGCGAACCATGCCTCATGGGCAAGATGACTAAGACTCCGTTTTCCGGAACAATTGAGCGTGCAAGTGACTTGTTGGAGATCATACATAACGATGTGTGCTGTCCAATGAGTGTGGAGGCGCGTGGCGGATATCGTTATTTTGTCACCTTCACTGAGGAATTGAGTAGGTATGGATATATCTACTTGATGAAGCACAAGTCTGAAACGTTTGAGAAGTTCAAGCAATTTCAGAGTGAAGTTGAAAATCATCGTAACAAGAAGATCAAGTTCCTACGTTCTGATCGTGGGGGTGAATATCTGAGTTTTGAGTTTGGTGCTCACTTAAGACAATGTGGAATTGTTTCACAGTTGACACCGCCTGGAACACCACACCGTAATGGTGTGTCCGAACATTGTAATCGTACTTTGTTAGAAATGATGCGATCTATGATGTCTCTTACCGATTTGCCGTTATCGTTTTGGGGTTATGCATTAGAGACAACTGCATTCACTTTAAATAGGGCACCATCAAAATCTGTTAAGACGACACCATACGAGCTGTGGTATGGCAAAATACCAAAGTTGTCGTTTCTTAAAGTTTGGGGATGTGATGCTTATGTCAAAAAGCTTCAGCCTGAAAAGCTGGAACCCAAAGCGGAAAGGTGTGTCTTCATAGGTTACCCAAAGGAGATAGTTGGGTACACCTTCTATCTCAGATCCGAGGGCAAAGCGTTTGTTGCTAAGAACAGAGTTTTTCTTGAGAAGGAGTTTCTCTCGAAAGAATTGAGTGGGAGGAAGATAGAACTTGATGAGGTTGTCGAACCTGTAATCCCTCTAGATGGTGGCGCAGGGTAGGGGGAAACCTCTATCGAAGCAACGTCAGTTGAGGAGGAAGTTAATGATGATGATCATGAAACTTCGGATCAAGTTCCTATCGGACCTCGCAGGTCGACAAGATCACGTACTACTCTTGAGTGGTACGGTAATCCTGACTTATCAATCCTGTTGTTAGACAACAATGAACCTGCGAATTATGAAGAAGCAATGGTGGGCCCGGATTCCAGCAAATAGTTGGAGGCCATGAAGTCCGAGATAGGATCTGTGGACGAAAACAAAGTGTGGACTTTGGAAGTATTACCTAAAGGCCGCAAGGCTATTCAGAACAAATGGATCTTTAAGAAGAAGACGGACGCGGACGGTAATGTGACCGTTTATAAAGCTCGACTTGTGGCAAAGAGTTTTTCACAAGTTCAAGGAGTTGACTACAATGAGACGTTCTCACCGGTAGCGATGCTTATGTCCGTCCGAATCATGTTAGCAATAGGTGCATTTTTCGATTATGAAATCTGGCAGATGGATGTCAAAACGACGTTCCTTAACGGTTTTCTTAAGGAAGAGTTGTATATCATGCAACCCGAAGGTTTTGTCGATCCGAAGAATGCTAACAAAGTAGGCAAGCTCCAGCAATCCATTTATGGACTGGTACAAGCATCTCAGAGTTGGAATAAGCGCTTTGATGAGGTGATCAAAGCATTTGGGTTTATACAAGTGGTTGGAGAATCTTGTATTTACAAGAAAGTGAGTGGGAGTGATACATCTCCATCATATCTACTTTTCCAAACTCTTTTGCCCTTGTTTTGGACTCTAATTTGCATGATTTGAATTGAACAAACTTGGACTGACGCTGTTTTCAGCAGAATTGCCTTGGTGTTATTTTTGTGCAGAAATCAAAGTTCTCAGAACGTCCTGAATATTTACGGGGAACATTTTTGGAAAATATGAAAAATACCTGCGCAAAGATCCACCTGAGGGGGTGGGCCAGTGGGCCACAAGCCCTGCCACCGCCACCCCCTGGTGGCGGTGGGCAAGCTCGTGGGGCCCACACGGCTCTGCCGCCCCCAATCTCAGCTCTATAAGTTCACTTTCGTCCCAGAAAAAATAAAAAGATAAGATTTCGTCGCGTTTACGATACGGAGGTTCCGCCACAACCTGTTCTTCATCTGGAGGGCAGATCTGGAGTCCGTTTTGGGCTCGAGAGAGGGGAAATCGTTGCCATCGTCATCATCAACCTTCTTCCCTCTCCAATTCCATGAAGCTCTTCGTCGTTCATGAGTAATCTATTCGTAGGCTCGCTGGGCGGTGATGAGTAGGATGAGATCTATCATGTAATCGAGTTAGTTTTGATGGGGATTGATCCCTAGTATCCGCTATGTTCTGAGATTGATGTTGCTACTACTTTGCCATGCTTAATGCTTGTCACTAGGGCCCGAGTGCCATGATTTCAGATATGAAATTATTATGTTGTCACCAATATATGTGTGTTTTAGATCTGATCTTGCAAGTTGTAGTTACCTACTATGTGTTATGATCCGGCAACCCCGGAGTGACAATAACCGGAACCACTCCCGGTGATGACCATAGTTTGAGGAGTTCATGTGTTCACCAAGTGCTAATGTGTTGGTCCGGTTCTTTATTAAAAGGAAAACCTTAATATCCCTTAGTTTCCTTTTGGACCCCGCTGCCACGGGAGGGATGGACAATAGATGTCATGCAAGTTCTTTTCCCTAAGCACGTATGACGACACACGGAATGCATGCCTACATCACATTGACGAACGGGAGCTAGCCACATATCTCTCCGTGTTATAACTGTTGCATGATGAATATCATCCAAACAAATCATTGACCCATTGCCTACGAGTTTGTCCTACTGCTGATGTTACTTGTCTTGCTCTGCTGCTGTTACTTGTCTTGCTATGCTGCTACTGTTGCTACTACTGTCGCTTGCTACTGTTGCTACTTGCTACTGCTGTCACTACTGCTGTTCCTTGCCACTGCTGTTACTCGCTACTTTGTTGTTACTACTTTGCTTACAGATACTAATCTTTCAGGTGTGGTTGAATCTAACACATTCAGCTGCTAATACTCGAAAGTATTCTCTCACCTCTTGTTTGACGATCAACAAATTTGGGTCGAATACTCTACCCTTGGAAACTGCTGCGAACCCACGCGCTGGTGGGCCATCAACAACATTCTTCTAGTTTCGTTGCCGGGGAGTGCTAGCAGCATTCTTCTGGTGCCGTTGCAAGGGAAGGTTTATTGTCACAGAATCAGCATGCGTCTAGCTATTGCCAGAGAGTGCCAGTCAGGGAGCTCTATGGCGTTTCTAATTTATATGTGGATGACATATTGCTGATTGGAAACAACATGGAGTTTTTGGAGAGCGTAAAGGATTACTTGAATAAAAGTTTCTCTATGAAGGACCTAGGAGAAGCTGCTTACATTCTAGGCATTATGATCTATAGGGATAAATCGACACGCCTCATAGGACTTTCACAAAGCACATACCTTGATAAAGTTTTAAAGAAGTTCAAAATGGAACAGTCCAAGAAGGGGTTCTTGCCAGTGTTACAAGGTATGAAATTGAGTAAGACTCAGTGCCCAGCAACTGCAGAAGATAGAGAACAAATAAGTTCCGTCCCCTATGCTTCAGCCATAGATTATATCATGTATTCAATGATGTGCACTAGACCAGACATCAACTTAGCCATAAGTATGGCAGGCAGGTATCAAAGTATCCAGGAGTGGATCACTGGACAGCGGTCAAGAATATTATGAAGTACCTGAAAAGGACTAAGGAAATGTTTCTCGTTTATGGAGGTGACGAAGAGCTCGTCGTAAAGGTTTACGTCGACGCAAGCTTTGACACTGATCCGGATGACTCTTTGTCTCAAACCTGATACGTATTTATTCTTAATGGGGGTGCAGTAAGCTGGTGCAGTTCCAAGAAAAGTGCCGTAGTAGATTTTACATGTGAAGCGGAGTACATGGCTGCCTCGGAGGCAGCTAAGGAGGGTGTCTGGATGAAGCAGTTCATGCCGGATCTAGGAGTTGTGGTGAGCGCACTAAATCCAATAACTATGTTCTGTGACAACACTGGTGCCATTGCTTTAGCAAAGGAACCAAGGTTTCACAAGAAGACCAGGCACAACAAACGATGCTTCAACCTCATCCACGACTACGTCGAAGGAGAGGACGTAAATATTTGCAAAGTGCACACAGAACTGAATGTAGCAGATCCGATGACTAAACCTCTTCCACGGGCAAAACATGATCAACACCAGAACTGTATGGGTGTTAGATTTATTACAATGTAAATCACATGGCGATGTGAGCACTAGATTATTGACTCTAGTGCAAGTGGGAGACTGTTGGAAATATGCCCTAGAGGCAATGATAAAATAATTATTATTATATTTCTTGTTTCAAGATAATCGTTTATTATGCATTCTATAATTGTATTGAATGAAAACATAGATATATGTGTGGATGCATAGACAAAACAATGTCCCTAGCAAGCCTCAGTTGGCTAGCTAGTTGATCAAGGATAGTCAAGGTTTTCTAACTATATGCAAGTGTTGTCACTTGATAATTGGATCACATCATTAGGAGAATCATGTAATGGACTAGACCCAAACTATGAACGTAGCATGTCATCGTGGCATTTTGTTGCTATTGTTTTCTGCGTGTCAAGTATTTATTCCTATGACCATGAGATCATATAACTCACTAGCACCGGAGGAATACCTTGTGTGTATCAAAAGTCATAACGTAACTGGGTGACTATAAAGGTTCTCTACATGTATCTCCAAAGGTGTCCGTTGAGTTAGTACGGATCAAGACTGGGATTTGTCACTCCATGTGACGGAGAGGTATCTCGGGGCCCACTCGGTAATACAACATCACACACAAGCCTTGCAAGCAATGTGACTAAGTGTAAGTCATGGGATCTTGTATTACAGAACGAGTAAAGAGACTTGCTGGTAATGATATTGAAATAGGTATGCGGACACCGACGATCGAATCTCGGGCAAGTAACATATCGAAGGACAAAGGGAATGACATACGGGATTATATGAATCCTTGACACTGAGGTTCATCCGATAAGATCTTCGGAGAATATGTAGCATCCAATATGGGCATCCAGGTCCCGCTATTGGATATTGACCGAGGAGTTCTCGGGTCATGTCTACATAGTTCTCGAACCCACAGGGTCTGCACACTTCAGGTTCGATGATGTTTTAGTATAGTTGAGTTATATGTGTGGTTATTGAATGTTGTTCGGAGTCCCGGATGAGATCACAGACGTCACGAGGGTTTCTGGAATGGTAAGGTAACGGAGATTGATATATAGGATGGTTTCATTTGGTCATCGGAAAGTTTCGGGCATTTCCGGTAGTGTACCGGGAGTGGCGAATGGGTTCCGGGTGTTCACCAGGAGGGGCCCACCCACCCAGGAGTGAGCCCAGTAACCCTAGGGTGCCGCACCAGCCCTTAGTGGGCTGGTGGATCCAGATCAAGTGGGCTGTGGCACCACAAGTGAAAAAACCAAAGGAAAGGGGAAAAAAGGAAAGAGGGAGGTGGGAAGGAAGAGGAGGACTCCTCCTTCCCCAAACCGAATTGGAGGAGTCCTCCTCTCCCTTCGGCCGGCGCACCCTTGGGGTCCTTGAGCCCCAAGGCTAGCCCCTCCCCTCCTCCTATATATACTGGTGGTTTTAGGGTTTTTGAGACACAACTTTGCCACGTGCAACCCAAACCTATACCACGTAGTTTTACCTCTAGATCGGATTTCTGCGGAGCTCGGGCGGAGCCCTGCAGGAGTAGATCATCACCACCACTGGAGCGCTGTCACGCTGCCGGAGAACTCAGCTACTTCTCTGTCTCTCTTTCTGGATCAAGAAGGACGAGATCGTCATCGAGCTGTACATGTTCTGAACGCGGAGGTGTCGTCCATTCGACGCTAGATCGGAACGGATCGTGGGATGACGATGATTTGAATCACGAAGTTGTACCACTACATCAACCACGTTTCTTAACGCTTCCCGCTTAGCGATCTACAAGGGTACATAGATCTAATCTCCTATCGTAGATGGACATCACCATGATAGGTCTTCGTGTGCGTAGGAAAATTTGTGTGTCCCATGCAACGTTCTCCAACAGAGACCCACCTTCGTTCTGCTGGTTTGCTTGAAGTTCCTTCTGTGTTGGATGTACGAGCTCATGTGCCATCTGCTCGTCCCACTGCACCGCCGCTCCTGCACACACCCATTGGGGGATTGGTCGCGCTCCTTGTGTTGAAAAGTGTCGGTCGCGTCACGACTCATTCTGTGGTTGCTGCTCCAAGCCATGTCACCTAGAGTCTGATTGTTGCCAGAAACAGCGAGACTAGAGGCATTCTTCCTTTAGTGGGAGTCCTTCATATTCCTCGACTCCGTCACTCACTAACCAGGACATTATCCGGTTCAAGCATCTCCTGGCTTCCTCTGGCTCTTCATCGATGGGTTCCGCTGCTGCTGCGATCGCTCCCACCCCTTCATCACCATTGGCACCTACACAGTGAGGTACATCTTCGTGGGTTCTGGATTATGGGGCTTTTTTTCTTATGTCTTCTGATTCTTCCGCGTTGTCTTCTCTTCAACCTCTTGATTTGCTTGTTAATGTTCTCACTATCGATGGCACACCCCGTCATGTTGCTAGTCGTGTCACCCTTTCTACTCAGTCATTTTCTGTTCCTAGTGTTTCTCATGTTCCCCGTCTTACCATGAACCTCTTCTCCACTGCCCAACTTACTGATTCTGATTGTTGTCTAATTCTTGACACAGAATCTTGCTCTATGCAGGATCTTCGCAGCAAGGCTTTGGTTGGTGCTGGCCCTCGACGCCGTGAGCCATAGGGTCTTTGGGAGGTTGACAGGCTTCATGTCCCTTCCGCTGCCACCACTTCTACGAGTACACCTGCTCTTGTTGCCTCCTCTTCTGCGACCTCCTAGTAGCGGCATCATCGACTTGGTCACCTATGTGGTTCCCGCTTGGCGTCGTTGGTGCGTCAGGGTGTCTTAGGGTCTATCTCTGAAGATGTATAGTTACATTGTAATGCTTGTAGACTTGGGAAACAGACTCAATTACCTTATCCTACTAGTGAATCAGTATTTGAGCGTCCTTTTGACTTAGTTCATTCTGATGTTTGGGGTCCTGCTCTCTTTGATTAGAAAGGTGGACATCGCTATTATGTTCTATTTATTGATGATTTCTCACGATGGGAATGGGCCGGGTCGGCCTGCTGGGTCACTGTCTCAACCCAAAAAGTCAAGGCCAATGGACCAAGTGGGTTGGCCTGTGCAAGCTAATGGGTTACACGGGTCGACCCATCGAGGTTATCACCACTATGCCCTAGTCGATCTCTCCAGGATCTAGCTGCCCCGAGGCCCCGAGTCCCCCCCGACCATCTCCGCCACCGCCCCAACCATCTCCATCGCCGCCCTTTGCCGTTGGACACCCTCGACCATCGCTGCCGCTGCCGAACGCCCCCGACCACCTCTGGTGACTCCTGAAGGCGGACGTCGGACGCCCCCGACCACATGTGCCATTGTGGGATGCCCCCGAGTATCTCTGTTGTCGCTGGCGTTTCTCCCACTTCTGGTGCGCCTTGAGTATGTCATCCCGGACACCATCGAGAACACCATCACGGTCGTCCTCCTCTCCAACTTGTCGGAGGTGAGACTTTCTTACTGGTTTCCTTCTAATATACTATTTATTTTGGAGATTGGGGGAATGTGCAATTCACAGGTCCCGCTCATGCGTGATTCCAAGACCCCTTTACGCAACCTTGTCTAGCATCTGCAATGGTATTTCGTTATGTTGGAACATAGGCCTCAGAATATGGTTTTATCTGCTTGAAGAGCTTCCTTGTAGATTTCAAGCTTTCCTTCAGAAATATTCTTCCTTCACATGGCTTCAAATTGGCCCTCGGAGCAGAATGGCTGCTTGTGGATCGGATCAACGTGTCATTTGTGATGCACCGCCGGCCCTATTGAATCTCACCGCCCACCTTTGCCCGCTTGTTTTTGTTGTGGCCTGAATTGCAACAAGAGACGCCTTTGGATGCCCCTTTTTGTTTCTGTTGAGGGATGTGTATCTTTTTTAATTGTTTCTAGAGCAACTTGTCATTGTTTCCACTGGAAACTATAATCCCAAATACTCCTACATGAGGACCAATGTATCCTTTCTATTCTTTATAACACAATTTTCCCCATATTTCATAGCCTGATTTGATTGGGCACAAAACTATTATAACAGAACATCTTCTTGTACAAAACTATTTAGACTTGAGCAAACCCTTTTACGTAGCCTTGTCTAGCATCTGCAAGGAAGCTCCCAGGGCCAATTTGAAGCCTTGGGAAGGATGCATATGAGTGTATAGCATGCTGAGAGCTTGAAGTTTCTTGAAGTTTTATGTGTGTTGAACTGTTGATCCTTCTAATGATCCTATATTTCTCTATGATAAGAAACATGGAAGAAAAAGAAGGGGACCAGGAGGCATACTGAAGTGGCAGTTCATCGTTGATATCCGGTGCGACAATAAGAAGGGCTCAACCACCTCCAGGGTTGTCTCCTTATTCGATAAACATTTGCAAAGCTTATCATGGTAAGAATTTTAAATCTTTCTTTTTCTAGGGATGCAACTTAAGAGTTGATAAGTTATTATCTAACTGCAATGTTAACACTTGTGTCCTTTACTCTGTAGGACGTTCACATGACACTCTTATGGTTGATTTTGATGAAGATGAAGCTGATGAACAAGGTATTGACTATGAAGAAGAAGAGGAAGGAGAAGAAGATGAGGATGATGAAGAAGAAGACAAAGAAGATGGAGAGGGAGGAGTTGAGATCATTGACATGGGACCATTTTATGAACCAGGAAGAACATTTTTGTCTAAAGTGTGGAAAGAATATGGGCTATTCGTGTTGATGGCATAGTTGTAGCTTGTGAGTGCAAACACTATGCAAGGAATATTTGTGCTGAGTGTAAGCATGGAACAAGTTTATTGCACAAACATTATGAAGATGATTCTCATATGGGCACAATAGTCAAATATATGAAGAGAAAATTCAAAAGGTATTGGAAGATGCCTCTGTATTCCCATGATTTTGTACACACAATTCAAGTTGAAATATATTGAGTTTTGATTTGGCCTAGAGTTTGGGAATGAAGTTGCATCAATGATTGCCAAAATAAAAACGTGTTCCAAGGGTTGTTCAAGGAATACCTCCCATTGAATGAAAATTTCTCAAATCCCATGTGCACAAGGAGGTGATAATGGTATGGTTGTAAGTGTTGAAGATCCTATGGATGATTGGGACCAACATGTCACCCTCACTACTCGATCAACAAATTTGGATTCTACCGAACTAGATTCATACTTGTCAAAGGAACCCGTCCGTCGAAGTGATCAATTCAATATCCTTCCATGGTAGCACACTAACTCAGCTGAATATCCAACACTGAGTCGCATGGCAACATATATCTTGGTGGCCCATGCCTCTTCGGTGGCATCCGAGTCCACCTTCACCATATGGAAGAGAGTCCTCTCAGATTTTCAAAGTCGAATGACCCCAACAACACTTGAAGTTCTTGTTTGCCTACAAGATTGGATAAGGCCCACATGTAAAGCCATACGACATAAGTTTTTTCTTTATTTCTTATTAATGCTTCAATGAAAATTCATGAATCTTTTATTTTTATACTTTTGCAGCTAATACTCGATGTAGCTTGGTGTAAGGACATCTGCCATGTTCGAATCCATTTTTTGCTTTATTAAATAAACCGACAAGAGATTATAGTCTGGATATCTGACTGGATAGTTAGATAATGAATCTTGAATATAATTAATGTTTAACACAACAATGGTGTTTTGAAGTCGAATAAGAAGCTTTGACTTGCTTTGTCTAGTTGATTGATGCACTGCCAGCTGGGTCTCTAGCGTTAAGAAACCAACACATTTCTTCAGCGAACGTTTGCCTTTGATTTAGTGTGATTTCCTGGTGATTAAATATTTAAATTACTGCACTATGCATATGCGCTACATCAGCTAACAAGCCACAATTTTGGCTACTAGTGACATCTTATTTCGTGAAACATGGAGATTGTTGGGTTGGGTCCCAACGAGGTAGAGGCTGATGCCTCGAACCGCTTGGATGAGCTCCCGCAGGGTGCCCGACATCGCCTCGGGCGAGAGGATGGGGAGCGGCTCCGCCGTGGTGATGATCGGCGCTGGCGAGGGAGCGGTCCCGGACGTGATCGGCAGCGGCGGTGGGGCGGTGGTGGTGGTTTGCGGCGGCGGTAGTGGAGGGAGTGACATGATCAACCTGGAATCTCTGGATACCAAATTGGTAGGACTAGGGTTCCTACCGGGCCTCCGGCGTATATTGTATGGGCAAGGAGGAGGGGAGCGAGGGCTGGAGCGGGCGCGCCAGCGAGAGGGCGCCGTTGCGGCTAGGGTTGGGCGCGGCGGTGGCTAGGGTTCCGGCTCCTTGTGGAGCCGGGCAACAGAAGATAATATCTTTATTGCTTGATCTCAATTGATGTCTTACAACTAGTATTTATAACTCGAGCCTAAGATAACTTTCCTAAAATAATTTGCCTAAGATAACTTGTGGTCCAAGCCCCTAATATTAACGCCCGGTGGGCCTCTGCCGGCTATAGACCAAGCCGGTCATAACATCTATGGATTGCAGAATTGGGTGAAACCTGCGCTATACGCATCATGATCTTACCATTGTTCGAGACTTATTGTAGGCTTCTGTTTAGGTGTTCATTATGGGGCACGCACCTATACTACTTTCTGGCGTGTTGCTTTTGAAGTTGAAAACTGGATATTAATTTTGGTCATAAGCTTTGATTTGGTTCATCTAGTCGATGTAGATCATATTACTGTTTTCTGTCAGTTGATGTTTACTGTTGTAAGTTCAGATAAATCAGCACACCGACCAAGAGCATGGCTAGTATAATTCGGATGTAGCAATTCTATGTTTACTTGGCGCTCGATTTAGTAGCCACTAACCACTTTGAAGTCACTCGGGTTTGAAGGGATTACATATCTGTCAAAATACTTTGAGGTCACTGGATATTCGTTTCCAATAAGGTATTTGCTTTCAATTTCTGTTTATATATTTGCACATAATTACTCTTGTAACATTTCCTTGTAAATACAGACAATCTGGACTGAAGCTTTTTGCGGCATTTGATGTTAACCTCTAGCAGATGATGAAGCAAAAAGATGTCAGCTTTCTCCATAATTTACTGAAGTTTCAAAATGTAATCGCTGCTCCTTGAAAAATGTAGCTTGATGCTCATTAAACCTGTAATATCGTCGACGAATGTGATTGTGATGTACTGGTTGTGAAAAGAGTTGAAAATGGACTCATGCTTCCTTTGTAAATTCTATTTAATTCACACTATCATGCGTGCTCATTAAAACTATAGAAGTCTAGCTGAATTTTGGGTCATCCCTGGGGTACCCAATGGGCCAACAGTCCACATGATTTTATCAGAATGGCTCGACCCATGGCCCCTGAAATTGGCTTTGAGGCCACAGGGCCAGGTCCGGGCCGACCCATTCCCATCTTGAATGATTTCTCTCTCTACACTTGGCTATACTTTATGAAATATCGTAGCTAGGTTCTTTCTATATACAAACGATTTGTTGCCATGGTTCACATCCAGTTTTCCACACCTATTCATATCTTTCGTGCTGACTCCGCTGCAGAGTATATCTCCGAGATGTTGCGTGCCTTTCTCGCGGAACATGGTACTCTTGCCGAGTTCTCCTGTCCTAGTGCCCGTGCTAAGAATGGCATTACAAAATGCAAGCATCGTCATCTACTTGAGACGGCTCATGCGCTGATGACCGCAGCTTCCCTTCCACGTCATTTTTGGGCTGAGGTCGTCTCCACGTCCACCTACCTCATCAACATTCAGCCATCGACTGCCTGCAGGGTGGCATTCCTATGGAGTGTCTCCCTAGTCGTTCTCCTGACTACTCAGCTCTCTGTATGTTTGGGTGTGTATGCTATGTCCTTCTTGCCCCGCGAGAACGCACCAAACCGACTGCTTAGTTGGTGAGTGTGCTTTTCTTGGCTACAATGATGAGCACAAGGGCTATCTCTATTGGGATCCTGTTGATCGTCGGTTGCGCATTTCGCGTGATGTGACTTTCGATGAGTGGCGTTCTTACTACCCTCACCCTTCCTCCCCGCCCTTTTTGGTGTATTTCTTTTCTTCTTCTTCCTGATACACCCTCTTATGTGCCTCCTGTCTCCTCCCTTCCTCCGGTACATCTCACTCTTCCTCATACACCACCGACACCATCTTCCCATCCATCCTCCTCCCCACCCTCATCATCCCTATCTCCTTCAACAACATCCTCCTCCACACCCTCATCATTCGTCTCCCCTTTTCCTCTCCACTACACTCGCCACTCTTATAGTGGTGATGATCCTATTGACGGGCCCTCCACTTCCGGAGCACCTCCCTTCATGCCTCTTCCAGTTCATAACCCTCGTGCTCGGCCTCACCTCTCACCAGATCGCTATTCTCTTGACCGTTATGGTCTCCCTGTTGTGGCTGAGCCCACTTCCTATCAGGCTGCCATCACTCAGCCTGAATGGCAGCTTGCGATGGCTGAGGAGCTTGCTTCCCTTGAGCGCAATGGTGTTGGGGAACGTGGCATGGAAAATGAAAATTTTCCTACGCACACGAAGACCTATCATGGTGATGATCATCTACGAGACGGAGATCAGATCCACATACCCTTGTAGATCGCTAAGCGGAAGCATTAATAAACACAGTTCATGTAGTGGTACGTCTTCACGATCTGTCCCATGAACTATCTTGTGATCCGTCCCGATCAAGTGCCGAACGGACAACACCTCCGCGTTCCGCAAATGTACAGCTCGATGACGATCTCCTTCTTGATCCAACAAGAGAGACAGAGATGTAGATGAGTTCCCCGGCAGCGCAACGGTGCTCCGGTGGTGGTGATGATCTATTCCTGTAGGGCTCCGCCCGAGCTCCGTAGAAAACCGATCTAGAGGAAGAACTACGAAGTAGTGGTTTAGGGTTGCACGTGGCAAAGTTGTGTCTCAAACATCCCTAAACCTCTAGTATATATAGGAGGAGGGAGGGGGTAGACCTTGCGCCACAAGGGAGGATCCCATGGGTTGGACGAAGTGGAGAAGGGAGGAGTCCTCCTCCAATCCCACTTCGATTAGGACTCCTTCCTTAATTTCCCACCTCTTTTGGATTTTCCACTTTTTCCTCGTGGTATTTTCTTGGATGACTTTGTCAGCCCATTATGCCTTATTGCGCATCCAAAAAACCCACGTGGACCCCTTGGGGCATGGTGGGCCCACCCAGTGGGCCCCCGGAACCCATTCGTCACTCCCGGTACACTGTCGGCAATGCCCGAAAACCTTCCGGAATCCAAATACCAATTTCCTATATATCAATCTTTGTTTCTGGACCATTCTGGAACTCCTCGTGATGTCTGGGATATCATCCGGCACTCCGAAAAAAACTTTGGTCACCAACACATATAACTCAACTATACCGAAACGTCACCAAACCTTAAGTGTGCAGACCCTGCGGGTTCGAGAACTATGCAGACATGACGTGACACACTCTGTGGTCAATAACCAATAGCAGGACCTGGATGTCCATATTGGCTCCCACATATTCTACGAAGATCTCTATCGGTCGAACATCTATGTCAAGGATTCAGTTAATCCCGTATGTTGTTCCCTTTGTCCTACGGTATGTTACTTGCCCGAGATTCGATCGTCCGTATGTTCATACCTAGTTCAATCTCGTTACCGGCAAGTCTCTTTACTCGTTCTGTAATACAAGATCCCGTAAGTAACTCCTTAGTCACATTGCTTGCAAGGCTTGTTGTGATGTTGTATTACTGAGTGGGCCCCGAGATACCTCTTCGTTACACGGAGTGACAAATCCCAGTCTTGATCCATGACAACCCAACAGACACCTTTGGAGATACCTGTAGAGCACCTTTATAGTCACCAAGTTACGTTGCAATGTTTGATAACCCACAAGGTATTCCTCCGGTGTCCGGGAGTTGCATGATCTCATGGCCATAGGAACAGATACATTGACATGCAGAAAACAGTAGCAATAAACTGACATGATCATACGCTACGTTTATAGTTTGGGTCTTGTCCATCACATAATTCTCCTAATGATGTGATCCCATTATCAAGTGACAACACTTGTCTATGGTTAGGAAACCTTAACAATCTTTGATCAACGAGCTAGTCAACTAGAGGCTTACTAGGGACAGTGTTTTGTCTATGTATCCACACATGTATTTCTGTTTAGAATCAATACAATTATAGCATGGATAATAAACAATTATCATGAACAAAGAAATATAATAATAACTAATTTATTATTGCCTCTAGGGCATATTCCCAACAGTCCCCCACTTGGACTAGAGTCAATAATCTAGTTCACATCACTATGTGATTTTAACGAATCCAACACCCATACAGTTCTAGGGTTTATTCACGTCTTGCTTGTGGGAGAGGTTTTAGTCAATGAGTCTGAACCTTTCAGATCTGTGTGTGCTTTACAAATCTCTATGTTATCCTGTAGATGCTGCTACTACGTGCCATTTGGAACTATTCCAAATGACTGCTCCACTATACGAATCCGCTTTACTCCTTAGAGTTATTCAGATTAGTGTGAGACCATGCATCGACGTAACCCTTTACGACGAACTCTTTACTCACGTCCATAATCGAGAAAAATTCCTTAGTCCATTAGTTACCAAGGATAACTTTGACCGTTGTTCAGTGATTCAATACTGGATCACTCTTTGTACCCCTTGACAGACTTATGGCAAGGCACACATGAGGTGCGGTACACAACATGGCATACTTTAGAGCCTAAGGCTAAGGCATAGGGGACGACCTTCGTCCTTTCTATTTCATCTGCCGTGGTCGGGCTTTGAGTCTTACTCAAATTCACACCTTACAACACAACCAAGAACTCCTTCTTTGCTGATCTATTTTGAACTCCTTCAAAAACTGGTCAAGGCATGCATTTCATTGAAAGTTCTATTTAGCGTTTTGATAGATCTTGATGCTCAATGTTCAAGTAGCTCTATCCAGGTTTTCCTTTGAAAAACTCCTTCCAAACAACCCTTTATGCTTTCCAGAAATTCTACATTACATCCGATCAACAATATGTCAACCACATATACTTATCAGAAATTATATAGTGCTCCCACTCACTTCTTTGGAAATACAAGTTTCTCATAAACCTTGTATAAACTCAAAAGCTTTGATCATCTCATCAACCGTATATTCCAACTCTGAGATGCTTGCACCAGTCCATAGAAGGATCGCTGGAGCTTGCATACTTGTTAGCATCCTTAGGATCGGCAAAAACTTCTGGTTGTATCACATACATCCTTTCCTCAAGGAAACCGTCGAGGAAACAATGTTTTGACATCCTATGTGCAATATTTCATAAATAATGTAGCAACTGCTAACATAATTCCAATAGAATTTTAGCATTGCTATGAGTGAGGAAGTCTCATCATAGTCAACTCTTTGAACTTGTGGGAAACATCTTGCGATAAGTCGAGCTTTTCTTAATGGTGACTTTTCACCATCATCGTTTGTCTTCCTTTTAAAGATCCATATGTACTTAATAGTCTTACGACCATCAAGTAGTTCTTCCAAAGTCTATACTTTGTTTTTATACATGGATCCTCTCTCGGATTTCATGGCCTCCAGCCATTTGCCGGAATCCGGGCCCACCATCCCTTCTCCATAGCTCGTAGGTTTATTGTTTTTCAACAACATGACCACCAAGACAGGGTTATTGTACTACTCTATAGCAGTACATGACCTTGTCGACCTACGAGGTTTGTAGTAACTTGATCCGAAGCTTAATGATCACTATCATTAGTTTCCACTTCAATTGGCGTAGGCGCCACAGGAACAAATTACTGCGACCTGCTACACACTCGTTGAAGTGATGGTTCAATAACTTCATCAAGTTCCACCACCCTCCCACTCAATTCTTTCGAGATAAACCTTTCCTCGAGAAAGGACCTATTTCTAGAAACAAACACTTTGCTTTCGGATCTGAGATAGGAGATGTACCCAACTATTTTGGACATCCTATGAAGATGCATTTACCCTCTTTGGGTTCGAGCTTATCAAACTGAAACTTTTTCACATAAGCGTCGTAGCCCCAAACTTTCAAGAAACGACAACTTAGATTTCTCCAAACCATAGTTCATACAGTGTCATCTCAATGAAATTACGTGGTGCCCTATTTAAAGTGAATGCGGTTGTCTCTAATGCCTAATCCAAAACGGTAGTGGTATTTCGATAAGAGACATCATAGTATGCGCTATACCCAATAGGGCGCGGCTATGACGTTCGGACACACCATCACACCATGGTGCTCCAGGTGGTATGAGTTGCGAAACAATTTCCACATTGTCTTAACTATGTACCAAACTCATAACTCAGATATTTTTCTCTGTGATCATATCGTAGACATTTTATCCTCTTGTCACGACGATCTTGACTCTGAAATAGCTTGAACTTTTCAATATTTCAGACTTGTGATTCATCAAGCAAATACTCCTGTATCTACTCAAATTGTGAGTGAAGTAAGAACATAACAATATCCACTGCATGCCTCAGCACTCATTGGACTGCATACATCCAAATGTATTACTTCCAATAAGTTACTTTCTAGTTCCATCTCACTGGAAAACGAGGCCTTCAGTCATCTTGCCCATGTGATATGATTTGCATCTCTCAAGTGATTCAAAATCAAGTGAGTCCAAACGATCCATCTGCATGGACTTTCTTCATGCGTTTATATCAATAGGTATGGTTTTCATGTCTCAAACGATTCAAAAAATGAGTGAGTACAAAGATCCATCAGCATGGAGCTTCTTCATGCATTTTATACCAACATGACTCAAGCGGCAGTGCCACAAGTAAGTGGTACTATCATTACTACTTTGTATCCTTTGACATTAATATTATGAACATGTGTAGCACTACGATCGAGATTCAATAAACCATTGAAGGTATTTATTCAAGAAAATAGAATAACCATTATTCTCTTTAAATGAATAATCGTATTGCAATAAACACGATCTAATCATGTTCATGCTCAACGCAAACACCAAATAACGATTATTTAGGTTTAACACCAATACCGATGGTAGAGGGAGCGTGCGATGTTTGATCACATCAACCTTAGAATTAGTTCGAACACACATCATCACCTCACCCTTGCTAGTATCCATTTAATCTGTAGCTATAATTTCGAGTTACTAACGCTTAGCAACTGAACCCGTATCAAATACCCTGGTGCTACTAGGAGTAGTAGTAAGGTACACATCCATATCAGGTATATCCAATATACTTTTGTCGACTTTGCCAGCCTTCTCATCTACCAAGTATCTAGGATAGTTCCGCCTCAGTGACCGTTCGCCTCATAACATAAGCACTTAGTCTCAGGTTTGGGTTCAACCTCGGGTTTCTTCACTAGAGCAGCAACAGGTTTGCCGTTTCATGAAGTATCCCTTCTTTCCCTTGCCCTTCTTGAAACTAGTGGTTTTACTAACCATCAACAATTGATGCTCCTATTTGATTTTTACTTTCGCAGTGTCAAACATTGCGAATATCTCAAGGATCATCATATGTATCCTTGATCTATCATAGTTCGACACGAAGCTCTAGTAGCTTGGTGGCAGTGACTTTGAAGAAACATCACTATCTCATCTGGAAGATTAACTCCCACTCGATTCAAGCGATTGTAGCACTCAGACAATCTGAGCACATGCTCAACGATTGAGCTTTTCTCCCTTACTTTGTAGACAAAGAATATTGTCGAAGGTACCATACCTCTCAACAAGGGCACGAGCATGAAATTCCAATTTCATCTCTTGGAACATCTGATATGTTCCGTGACATTCAAAACATCTTTGGTGCCTCAATTCTAAGCTGTTAAGCATTACACACTAAACTATCACGTAGTCATAAAAACGTGTATGTGAGACATTCGCAACATCCACAGACGACGCTCGAGGTTCAGCACACCGAGCGGTGCATTAAGGACATAAGCCTTCTGCGCAGTAATGAGGACAATCCTCCGTTTACGGACCCCGTCCGCATAATTGCTACTATCATCTTTCAACTAAATTTTCTCTAGGAACATATAAAAATTAGTAGAGCTATAGCGCAAGCTACAACATTCTTTGAAAAGACCTTTTTTATCATGTTCATGATAATTGAGTTTAGCTAATCATATTACTAATAACTCCCACTCAAAATAGACATCCCTCTAATCATTTGAGTGGCGCATGATCCAAATCCACTAACTCAAGTCCGATCATCACGTTAGTTGAGTATAGTTTCAGTGGTGAACATCTCCATGTTGATCATATCAACTATATGATTCATGCTCGACCTTTCGGTCTCTTGTGTTCCGAGGCCATGTCTGTACATGCTAGGCTCGTCAAGTTTAACCCGAGTGTTCCACGTGTGCAACTGTTTTGCACCCGTTGTATGTGAACATTGAGTATATCACACCCGATCATCACGTGGTGTCTCAAAACGACAAACTGTCGCAATGGTGCATAGCAGGGGAGAACACAATTTTATATTGAAATTTTAGTGAGGGATCACCTTATAGTGCTACCTCGTTCCAAGGAAAATAAGGTGCATAAAAGGATTAACATCACATGCAAATCATAAGTGACATGATATGGCCATGATCTTGTGCTTCTTGATCTCCATCACCAAAGCACCGACATGATCTTCATCGTCACCGGCGCCACACCATGATCTCCATCATCATGTCGCCATCGAGGTTGTTGTGCTATCTATGCTATTACTACTAAAGCTACTACCTAGCAATATAGTAAACGCATCTGCAAGCACAAACGTTAGTTTAAAGACAACCCTATGTCTCCTACCGGTTGCCGTAGTATCGACGTGAAAGTCGATATTTAACTATTGCAACATGATGATATCATACATCCAATATATCACATCATGTCTTTGGCCATATCACATCACATCCATACCCTGCAAAAACAAGTTAGACATCCTCTAATTTGTTGTTGCATGTTTTACGTGTCTGCTATGGGTATCTAGTATGATCGCATCTTACTTACGCAAAGCCACAATGATGATATGCAATTTGCTATTTAACCTTCTACAAGGACCGCCTCGGTCAAATTCGATTCAACTAAAGTTGAAGAAACAGGCACCCGCCAGTCATCATTATGCAACAAGTTGCATGTTAGTCGATGAAACCGGTCTCTCATAAGCGTACGAGTAAGGTTGGTCTGGGCCGCTTCAAGCCAACAATACCGTCGAATCGAGAAAAGACTAAGGAGGGCAGAAAACCGATCTAGAGGAAGAACTACGAAGTAGAGGTTTAGGGTTTCACGTGGCAAAGTTGTGTCTGAAATAGCCCTAAACCTCTAGTATATATAGGAGGAGGGAGGGGGGAGGCCTTGCGCCACAAGGGAGGAGCCCTTGGGTCGGCCGAAGTGGAGAAGGGAGGAGTCCTCCTCTAATCCCACTTGGATTAGGACTCCTTCCTTAATTTCCCACCTCTTTTGGATTTTCCACTTTTTCCTCATGGGCTTTCCTTGGATGACTTTTTCAGCCCATTATGCCTTATTGTGCATCCAATAAACCCACATGGACCCCTTGGGGCATGGTGGGCCCACCCAGTGGGCCCTCGAAACCCATTCGTCACTCCCGGTACACTGCCGGCAATGCCCGAAAACCTTCCGGAATCCAAATACCAACTTCCTATATATCAATCTTCGTTTCCGGACCATTACGGAACTCCTCGTGACGTCCGGGATCTCATCTGGGACTCCAATCAAAACTTCACCAACACATATAACTCAACTATATCGAAACGTCACTGAACCTTAAGTGTGCAGACCCTGCGGGTTCGAGAACTATGCAGACATGACGTGAGACACTCTCTGGTCAATAACCAATAGCGGGACCTGGATGTTCATATTGGCTCCCACATATTCTACGAAGATCTCTATCGGTCGAACCTCTGTGTCAAGGATTCAGTTAATCCCGTATGTTGTTCCCTTTGTCCTTCGGCATGTTACTTGCCCGAGATTCGATCGTCGGTATCTCCATACCTAGTTCAATCTCGTTACCGGCAAGTCTCTTTACTTGTTCCGTAATACAAGATCCCATAACTAACTCCTTAGTCACATTGCTTCCAAGCCTTGTTGTGATGTTGTATTACTGAGTGGGCCCCGAGATACCTCTCCGTTACACGGAGTGACAAATCCCAGTCTTGATCCATGCCAACCCAACAGACGCCTTTGGAAATACCTGTAGAGCACCTTTATAATCACCTAGTTACGTTGTGACATTTGATAACCCACAAGGGATTCCTCCGGTGTCCGGGAGTTGCATGATCTCATGGTCATAGGAACAAATACATTGACATGCAGAAAACAGTAGCAATAAACTGACACAATCATACGCTACGTTTATAGTTTGGGTCTTGTCCATCACATCATTCTCCTAATGATGTGATCCCGTTATCAAGTGACAACACTTGTCTATGGTTAGGAAACCTTGACCATCTTTGATCAACGAGCTAGTCAATTAGAGGCTTACTAGGGACAGTGTTTTGTCTATGTATCCACACACGTATTTGTGTTTCCAATCAATACAATTATAACATGGATAATAAACGATTATCATGAACAAAGAAATATAATAATAACTAACTTATTATTGCCTCTAGGGCATATTTCCAACAAATGGCACCTGGGATCTGGTTTCCCTTCCTTCTGGTGTTTGTCCCATCACGTGAAAATGGGTCTATAAGATCCAGACTCGCTCTAACGGTTCTCTTGAGCGCTACGAAGCTCGCCTTGTTACTCGTGGCTTCCAACAGGAGCAAGGACGCGATTATGATGAGACATTCGCTCCTGTATCCCACATGACCACTGTCCGCACTCTCCTTGATGCGGCTTCTGTTCGCCATTGGTTTGTATCTCAACTTTATGTTTAGAACATTTTTCTCATTGGATAGTTGCGTGAGGAGGTTTATATGCAGCCACCATCGGGGTATTGTGCTCCTGATGGTATGGTCTGCCGGCCTCGATGCTCCCTCTATGGTCTAAAATTGACCCCTCGCACCTGGTTTGAGCATTTCGCCTCTGCGGTGACTGTCGTGGGCTTCTCTCCTAGTGATCATGACCCCGCGTTGTTCGTTCAGACATCTCCTCATGGTCGGACTCTTCTCCTTCTCTATGTTGATTACATGATCATCACTGGTGATGACTCCGACTACATTGCCTTTGTCAAGGCCCGCCTTCGCAACGAGTTCCTCATGTCTGATCTTGGTCCCCTTTGCTATTTTCTTGGGATTGAGATTTCTTCGACCCCTCATGGCTTCTTCATCTCCCAGGAAAAATATATTCAGGATCTTATTTATCGCTCCGCTCTTGGTGGTGAGCGTACTGTTGTGACTCCTATGGAGCTCAATGTTCAGCTTCGTGCTTCTAACGATGATCCTCTTCCTAATCCCACTCGCTATCGTCACCTCGTTGGGAGCCTAGTTTATCTTGTTGTTACGCGTCCTGACATCTCATATCCTGTCCACATTCTTAGCCAGTTTGTTGCAGCCCCCACCTTTGTGCACTACAGTCGCCTCCTCCATGTTCTAATATATCCTCGTGGCACGATCTCTCATCGCATTTTCTTTCCCCGCTCTAGCTCACTCGAGCTCCAGGCCTACACTGATCCTACGTGGGCTAGTGATCCCTCTAATCGCCGCTCGCTATATGCTTACTATGTCTTTCTTGGTGGCTCTCTTATTGCCTGGAAGACCAAGAAATAGACCGCAGTTTCTCGCTCGAGTACCGAGGTTGAGTTGTGTGCGATGGCTATGCTGACGGCTCAGGTGATCTGGTTATGATGGTTACTTGAGGATTTTGGTGTGTCTGCTACTACATCGACTACCTTACCATCCGACAGCACAGGTGCTCTTAGTATCGCACGAGACCCGGTGAAGCATAAGCTCACTAAGCACATCGGTGTGCATGCCCACTCTGTGCGTGCTGCTCTGCAGGATCAGACTCTCGCTCTTCCCTATGTGCCCTCTGAGTTACAGTTGGCGGACTTCTTCACGAAGGCACATACTTGAGTGCAACACGTGTTCTTTCTCTCTCCAAACTCGGTGTTGTTGACCCACCATGAGTTTGAGGGGGGGGGGTAGATGTGTATAGTCCCTTGTGTGTATATTCCCATTGTATAAGGGGTTTATTGCCTTTTACCACTTGTATAAGTACTGGCCCATGGCCCCCTGTGAATGTTAGTTGCTCATTCCTAACACATCTCTTTTGAGACTACCTTTTTGCTCTGAGTTGCTGGGATCCAATTTTTATGAACAAGAAAAGAGGAAACAATGGTTTAGAAGAAATAACTTTCATGAATGATTGTTTTCCTATTGAGTTCTCAATGAATATTTTAATCATGGGCTCATGGCACATCTGGATACAAAGAAATGGCAATTTTTTTAGGGTAGAAATGGAAAATTATTCAAAGCTAAAGCACCATCCATTCAAGGATGGAGGACCCTATTCAAGAATGATATTGTGTTAATTATTCATGGAACAAAAAAAGTGTATATACTTAGCTTAATTTCCCATGGATTTCCATAGAGCGGGAATTGGTTAGAGTTTACTTTGTTTTGGACCTTGCACCGTGTATATACTTATTTTTAATGAAATTACGATAAAACTATTGTTCTATGATTTATAGTTAAAAAAAGTGTTATCTAACTCTTGGAGTATTTCTTTGTCTATGACCACAACAAACAAGGTGGAATGCTAATATAGTCGTTTAAGAGATACACTCGACAATTTTTGTTGTTGTATTTTTCTGATTTTACTGTTCACCAGGTACATTTGAGATCGGGCTTCGGATTGAATTATCAAGAGAATATGGGTTACTTTAGGCCTTTAGTTGCCTTACCCCAACCTGAATCAACCAAAGAAGTCATAGCATCCATGGTGAGGAGTGAATGCTAGTTAGTGAAGATAGAGAAGTTTTTTTAGGGAAAGACACAAAAGTTAACAATAGTAGCCTCTACTCCTTTTGGTGGACGAGGCACTCGCTCGTGATTTCTCAAATGATTCAAAAGTCATAGTTTCAAGTGTAAAAAGATAACAAAAAAATGTGAAAAGTTATACATATTCATGACGGATCTATGAAAATTTGTTCAGAAATACTTTCTCCACAATTCAATATAAGGGGCGACTCGGGGGGGGGGGGAGGGGGAGAAACCCTAGATCCGTTACCGTCCAACCTCCCCCTTCCTCCCTCTTCTCGTCGTCGCCTGAGGGGCTCTCTGGCGAAGCCCGACCGGCTCTAGGGATGGCGACGGCGGGACATTTCTTCTATCATGCGGCGGCTCTAGGAGGCAAATCCTCGACCGACGATCGGTGGTCGAGTCTCGGGCAGGTTCAGCTGCGAGTGGCGGTGGAGGTGGCCGTCGATGGACTGTGGAGGTTGCGGAGCGGCTCCACTTGTGGGCGCAGGCATGCGACGGAGGATGCGGACATGAGTGCCAGATCTAGCCTATTCTGGGCCGATGGCTGTCTCTGGTGGCCCGAGCTGAGGTTCCTCATCGGGCCAGCCGTGTGGGGCGAATCCCAGCGGGGGCGTTGCCTGGCCTCAGGCTGGGAGGCAGCGATGGCTGCGAGCAGGTGGGTAGGCCAAATCTGGTCATGTCGTGACTGCATCGTGTGCATGGGTCGCCTTTGGAGCGGCCTGAGGTGACCGTGCACGATACGCCAAAGTGGAGCAGCGTGCGGTGGTGTGCGGTCTGCTGGTGGTGGTGCGGCGTTGGGTGTAGATCCTCCGAACGAAAGTCTTGATCGATGCAGGTGATGGCAACATCCGTGGATGTAGTTTTCCATCTTGAAGGCATCGCCAAGGACATTTGTCACCCTTTTTCCATTTGGGATCCATTCTCCGGGTGAAAACCTAAATCTGCCTCGTCGGATTGGCAATGGGACGGCCTTGGCAGCCTTACTTTGTTGGAAGCATTGTTTTGGAGTGTTTCTTAGTCGATGCAACTGGTTGGTGGTGGTGGTGGAGTTTGTGTTTCCCTGTCTACTCGTAGCTTGCCGTTGCACGGTGGTGGTGGCATGTGACAGCCCAAGACCGACGGTCCAGAAGATTCCCCTTTTATCCTGTTGTCGTCGTGTGATTAGTTTGTTTGTCAAATTCATCATCACATCATCTGCATTGCATCGGCACTCCATTGCCGCCTCTTTTCAAAACTTGCATCCGTTATTAGTTGTCGGTTCTCTCCATTTTGTCGTTGTCCATTTCGAGACCAACCACACACGCACGCGCCCGCGACATCATTGAAAATATTGTTCTTAAAACTGTGTATAAACCTTTCTCGGATTGGGTCGAAAGTTGGTGTGCGGTCTTTATATTATGTAGGTAGACTGCCTCCCAAATTTCGTCGCAAACAGAGACCGTTTGATACCCGAACGGTCGACGTAGTGGCACCATCATCGGTTTATCGTTGAACGTTTTTGGGTGCTTAAAATCTCGTGTCGGGCCACAAACCTCCCTCTCATCTCAGCCCAACACCCCCTCTACATAGCCACTAAGTTAGCCACCTAGCCTAAGAACGCGATCGGAGTCGTCCGATCGCGATCGTGCGGTCAAAAACGCTAACCCTAACCCCCATTTGCCTATAAATGGACATTCCCACGTCTAAATAGGGCAGTCTAATTCCCACCTTGAAATCCATGCCCTCCATCCACTGCCTCCTCCCAGCTCCCACCGACCAGGGCCCGCCGAGCCCATCCGAGGCCCCCCAAATCTGTATCAAACCCGCCGCCACCGAGCTTCCACGAGCCCCGCAGGAGCTCCTCACGAGGCCGACTCCTCCCAGACTCCAGCCCCGACGCCGCCTTCTACGCGCCGACGTTGGCCGGTGTCCCTAGCCCCGACTGCCTCCCACCGGCCACAGGCCGCCATGCCCGGCCGCCAACACCCTCGTCACCGCCGGTCGCCGCAACCTTCCCTGTCGTCGCTCCGAGCGCCACTGCCCCGATGCGGGAGGTCGATCGAGATCCAGATCCACACCACCTGCCGCTCGAGCTGCCGTGGTGGGCTTCGCCCCGTTGAACGCAAACCTAGCTGGGTCAGGACCGCCTGAGCCTACTCCTACGCCCCAGCTGGCCTCCTCAGCCGGGCCAGCCTTCGGCCTGCTCCACCTCCCCACCAGGCCCAAGAGCCCGAGGTGAGCCCCCTGCAGCGCCCCTCTGATCCCCGTCCCTAACGCATTATAGTTATCTTGTGCCCGTGGTCTGGTTCGGTCCGTAGCATATTCGGCCCACCTTGTGTTTTTTTTTGGTGGCCAAATTTATTTATTTGTCACGACGTTTTTAATTTCAGAAAATGCATGATTTTAAAACGTCGATAACTTTTAAACCATTCGTCGGATCGCGACAAGTTATATATGCTAAACATGTAGAATTTTGCATAGAATAATATTTTCTAGCTCTCATGCATATTTAAAACTGTTTAACGTGTTGTTTGCATTGGTTTGCGTGACAACGTGTTAAAAATGGCTTAGTTCGTAGTTAATTGACCGTAGCTCCGTTGGAGATGATCCATATATGTAAATGGACTAGAAAGACGAGTAGAATCACGTGAACCACTTTTCTTTGCCATTTAACAAACATAAAATGTGTTTAGGGAAGATCCAGACAGATTTTGAAGGTAAGACGTGGGGTCAGTTCGGAGATGCTATATGTCATTTCCAGCCTCATTTAATATGCCTAGATAGGTAGATTATTTGTGCTTCACATCTTGCCATGTTAACAACATTTAATATGACGTGTACCTAAATAGGAGTGAATTAAATAATTAGTATGTGTAGTTTCGTCAATATGCAACTCGTTGCATATTGAGCTGCACTTAATGTGTAGTGTTTGATTGTTGTGAATTTCCATGCCATGCCTTGCATAATTGAAACCGATCATGCATCATATGTGTTGTGCATCTTGTCTTGAATATGTGGTGGTGTTATTGTGTGTTGGTGCTTGTTTCCGGTTTGCTTCGTCTCGATAGAGTTCCGCAAGCGTGTCAGAATTTGAGGATCCGTTCAACTGCGTCGGTTCGTCTGCTTCACGGATTCGTTCTTCTTCCAAGCAGGATCTTAGGCAAGATGATCATTTCCCTAGATACCATTACTATCAATGCCATGTTAGTTGTCTTGTTTCTTTCATTATGTCTTGCTGCCTACCACCGGTTAAATGTCAGCCTCTCAACATTGCCATGAAACCTTCAACCTTCTAGAACCTAGCAAACCACTGTTTGGCTATGTTATCGCTTGCTTAACCATGTTTTAGCGTTGCTAGTTACATGTGCAGTTGTTTCCATGTGGAAACATGGGTGCCTTGTTATATCACCATATGATTGCTACTTAATTTAATGCACCAATATAGTTGGTAAAATGTGGAAGGCTCGACTTTCTAGCCTGGTGTTTTGTTCCACCTTTGTCGCCTTAGTTTCGGCTACCGATGTTATATTCCATAATTGAATGCTCCTAACACGATCATGGTTGTTGTGGGGACCCCCTTGATAATTTGTCTTAGTTAAAGATTCTCCGGCAAGGCCCAACTTTGGTACTACATTTGCCTAATAACTAGTAAACTTGCATAGGGACCAGTCGACCCTCGTGGATAATTAATCAACCCCAGGGCCAGTGCTCCGCATGAGTGTTGGTCCAAACTGATAGACTATGGGGCCACCGCGGGGCAACCCGAGGTCTGGACTTACTCCTAGTGTGACCCATCCGTCGTGTCCTGAGAACGAGATACGTGGCTCCTATCTGGATTGCCGACACTTCGGGCGGCCTTGTTGGACTTGTTTTACCTTTTAAAAAATATCTTGTGCATCGGGATTCTAGTGATGCTTTGGATAATCTGAGAGTTGATGCTTTCCATTAAGAAATCCGAGGAGATCATGAGTTTCGTGGTCGAGGCTTTCTATGTGGATTGTGGTAATTTGTGATGGACTAGTTTGAGCACCCCTGCAGGGTTTAATCTTTTGGAATGTGTGCCCGCCGTTATGTGGCAACGTGGAACTTTGTTTACCATCCGGTTCTAGATAATCTAAAGTGAACTTAATTAAAATATGCCAACTATGTGCGTAACCGTGATTGTCTCTTCCATGAGCTACGTCTCTGATCGAGGACACGGTGGGGTTATGTCTGACGTAAGTAGGTGTTCACGTTCATTCATTTGACCATGAGTAGTTCACGTCCGCCGTGCGTAGATCATCCCCCTCTTGTATTCTTGGAATCTTAAGTTAGCCACCTCACATAAATGCTTAGTCGCTTGTTGTAGCCTTACCACTTAACCATACCTCACCCATTAAGCTTTGCTAGTCTTGATACCTTTGGAAATGAGATTGTTGAGTCCCCTGTGGCTTACAGATTACTACAACACCAGTTGCAGGTATAGGTAAAGTGATATTAAGACGTGAGCGCGATGATTATGCTATTTGGAGTTTCTTCTTCTTCATCGATCTAGGATGGGTTCTAGGCCGACAGCCTGGGATAGCAAGGATGGACGTCGTTCTTTTATCGTTTGTCATCGTCCGTAGCCGGACCCTGCTCTTCTTCATTATGACTGTATATTGTTGTATTGTTGTGAACTTGATGTAGCTTGTAGCTAGTGTAAGCCAATTCCATATACTCATTTATTCTGTACATGTACTTGTAACGGTATCCATTCTTGCAAAACGATGAGATGCACTTCTGTCCCTGTCGAGGCCCTCATGCCAAAATAAGGATAGGGTCGTATCTAGGGCGTTACAAGTTGGTATCATAGCAGTATCGACCTAGGAGCCCCCTTGATTGATCGAACTTGGCTGAGTAGAGTCTAGTGAAAAATTGCTTTGAGTCTAGTTATATATCGGAGAGTAGGATTCTTTTTTCTCCTCTTCTATGCTCTGATGAGGAATCTTGACGTAATAATTTTAATTCTAGTCCTCTTCTCACTCAATTTTTTTAGGATCACACGGATATTTTTGGAATCTATATGATGTCAATGTGACGGAGTTTTGACTTGGTGCCTCCTGCTGTGTTGATTTTATTCCGGGGAGTTGAGCTCCAGGGGATTCTTGAGCACATCGTTATCATTCAGATTTCTTAGTATCTCAGGACGGAGGATGTTCAAAATTGCTTCAATACTAGTAGTGGCGAGATAAACCCGACATCGCTAGTACTGGTGCAGAGAGTTCGGGGGTACCGCCATACTTAGTATCATTGTGATTACGAAGGTCTGAGATAGATGAGTTTCCGAGATCTCTGGTTATGGATTTTACTCCTTGTATCCATGGACCCAATTGCATGACCAAAAATTTTGGGAGTTCTTAGGTGGGAATTCAAGTAGTTACTTATAGGACAATCTTCCAACAGATGCATAATGTGAGGTTGGGGTTCGAGATCGAGTGGATTTGTCTATTCACGGTCGTCTTACATCGGTTCTTGTTGTGTCTTAAAGAGTCATTTGTAACGACCAAGATGCGGCCCTTTCCGATCTGGGGATCGAGGCCCCGAATTGGAAAGGAGCGCATCTAAGCGTCTCGCAAACATGGTATCATAGCACATACATAATAACAACAGAATGACAATAAGGGATTCAATTGCCATCTCATAAATATATCAGAGTGCATAACGCATACAATCAAGGTAGTTCCGCTACGGACTACAAAACAACGGAAATGACTATGCTACCCTGCCTGCTGGCCCACGATCACGACCACGCCTCAATCTTCTGGATAGTTCACGTACAGGCGGTCACTCTCCTCGTCGTACTGCCACGCCAGCTGCGTGCCGTCGGGAACACCTGTCTCGGGGGTACCTGAACCTGTTGGTGTTGTGAAGGAATTTGTGATCCACGGGGACTCAGCAATCCATGACCTCGGTGCCAGAACTAGTTAAGTTATTAGGTTGGTAAGGTGGAGTATTTAGGTTGCAGCATCCTAAGTTTGATATGGTGGCTAACTTACGTAGAACACATATGAAGGTGGTCTATACTAGCGGTCGATGATCATCTGATCACTAAGTGATCCTGAAACACCTACCTACGTCAATCATAACCCCACCGTGTTCCGGATCGAAGAGAGATCTTCGAGGGGGACAGTCACGGTTACGCACACAGTTGGCAATTTTATCATCTTATGTTTAAGTTATCTATTACCGGATGTTAACAAAATATTCCAAGTTGTCACATAACCGCGGGCACGGCTTTCCGAAAGATTAAACCCTGCAGGGGTGCTCCAACTAGTCCATCACAAACGTACACGGGCCGCAAAGTAATCCTCTATCACGAATCTCGTGATCTCTTTGGATTCCTTAGAGGAAAACCTCAACTCTGGGGAGAACCAAAGCTTCACCGGAATTCCTATACGCAAGATATATCGCTAAGGTAAGACGAGACTAGCAGGACCTCCCGTCGTGTCGACGACCCTGATTAGAGCCGTGTATCTCAGTGTCAGGACACGACGGATGGAACTAGCTACGAGTACCAAACCTCAAGTTTCCTTGTGGTGGCCCGGCAGGCAGACCAGTTTGGACCAACACTCATGAGGAGCACTGGCCCGGGTTGTTGATTAAAGATCCTCGGGGTGATCATTCCCTATGCAGATTATTATTAAGTGATTAGCAAATTAACACCAATGTTGGGTCCTGTCGGGCAAGTCTTAACACTACGCGATTTATCGAGGGGTCCCCATAACAACCCCGAATGTGTTAGGAGCGATCAATATGGAATCAAACACCAGTAGCCGATAACTATGGCGGCAATAACGGAAGAAAACACCCGTCAAAAGGCTAGGCCTTCCGTTATTTACCAAGTATATAGGTGCATTAATTAAATAACAGAATTAAGATAATGATATCAAGCTCATGTTATCACATGAGGCAAAGCACCTGCATCTAGCAACGCTAACATTAGTAAATGAGCAAAGCCTACTTAGCCATTCAAGTTTGCTAGGAAGGGATAAGTGTTTGGTTTCATGGCAATTCAGGAGGCAATTATTTCAGTGGTAGGCAGCGAGCATATGATGGAAGAAACATAATCTAGCATAACAAGTCTAGAGATGGAATCAAGGTCATGTCATCTTGCCTGTGATATCCTCAGCTTGGAACGGTTCTTGATCGTCCTGCACGTACTCTCCCGAATCCACGAACTCGTTCTCCGATCCCGGTGCTACCCAACACAAGAATAACATACAATGAACAACAGCACCTCAAGATGCAACAAGCACATGATGCATGAGATGAATATGAGCATGCATCACTATTCTACTCACTAGCACAAGCATGAGAAGTAAATACATGTTCCTGGAAAGAACTGCATCCTAAGATATTTTTACATGCATGATAATGACATGATCGTATGCTTCTCGTGAAAACGATGCAAAACCATATAAAGAACATTACAATCGGAGCTACGGATCAACGGGAATCAACGAAACAGGATATGAAGCCCTACGTGCCAAATTCATCACCACACACTCCAATGGCTCAACTCTAGTATTTCCAAGTAGCCAAGACATAAATCAAACCAACATGGATGGGGTGGAGCAATGAAGGACACCACATCATCAACTAAGCACTCACAATCATCAAAATGTCAAAACTACACAATCTGCCATAAACTGCATCATAGCACTTTGTGAGCTACATGCAAAGCACCTACAGCCACCCAAATATTCCAAATAAGATATGTGGCTGTAGCTATCCAATATTGCTACAAGCACAAGAAAGAATCACACACAAAGGAGTTAAACACAGAAAGTTACAAAGCTGCAAACTTGCCCAAAAATATCAGATTTCAGGGACTTAGTGAAAATTCCAGATTCTCACTTTTTGTCTATGCTCTGAAGCATTTTTACAGCAGACAAAACAATATCTACAGGTCTCCAAATGGAATGAAAATTTATAGGGAGCTAGACAAACATATCAGATTCAACTTTTCAGTTGAAAGCTAAGGCTAAATCACAACACATTGACCTGCACAACCTCATCAATAGGAGAAGAAAATATAAACAGATTCTCACACTTAGTGAAAATCTCAGATTTTCACTAATCTGGAATTTCAGCCACATGCCTAGTTTGTATGTGCACAACTTGCACATATGGATCCCTAAACATGAAATGAAACCAACATGTGGTAGAGGGGGTCACCCTCTACTACCACAACCAAGAATCCAACTCTTGTGCACAATAAATCACATGGAACCAAACTCTAAACATGGAAGAAAAATGAAATATGTCATCTCCAGAAAATGTTCCAAAGGCAAAAATGATTTCACCAATGGATTCTTGAGATATTTCTACCCCAAAAGCATATATCAAACCTATGCACTTGCTTGGAACAAGTGAGCACAAACTAGAGAAGAAAAACTACATAGAAACACATCTAGTGAATAGCGCATCATCACATGTGCTATTCACTAGAATAAAACCTACATAAGCATATACACATGACCACAATATCTATGGGGGTACATGAGGGGTAGACCTCATGCCTATGTACCTTGGCACATTACCACACCATCACAAGCAACAAGCACAACCTAATAAACACCTACACTACCAAAGAGAGTATGCACACCCTCACATATGGGCATGTGATGGTGCACACTCACACATGCACCACAAAGCACCACTTGGATGATGCCATCACACACAGACCATCTACACATGCTCACTAGTTAGGACACACTCACACACAAGATATGTGGTGAGGGGGAACCCTTCACACACATACACATGCTTGCACCAAGGCACAAACTACCACATGACAACAACTACTACCATGCACACACTCTAGTTACACCACAAAGGGCACACACAAAACAGCCCACATCTCATCACCATCTCACATACACACACTGTCTACACATGCACATGAATCTACTAGAACACATACACCTACATTATAAGCAACTTGGAGCACAAGATATAGCACCACAAGCTGCACTTGAGAGGAAAATAAAATAAAATACCACATACTGTTGAAACACTATAGCATCACATCTAGCAAACACAAGAGAAAACAGCAATAAAGTAACAAAAATGAAAAGGGTGTGAGGGGGAATCGAACCCTGCATCTACTGGTGCACATGCCTTGCCTCACACCACTCTGCTACCCTGTTCTAGTTTGACAGAAGAGGGAAACAGAGCGGGTTAAGTCTGCCTGATGATGCTACTACTATCAACCGAAGGAAAATATTACAAAAGGAGGTGCGCCATATGGGACTCGAACCCTGCACCTGTTGGTAACAATAGAGACAAACACCACTTCACTATGCTACGATGACTGGCAGAAGGAGGGACTTCACCAAGGTATACAACCTTTCTGCGTGCCTGCCCTGCAGAGCTGCTCCGGCGACAGGGAGGTTGCCGTGGCTCTCTGCTGCGCTACTGCTGCGCCACGAAGACATGAACTCGTTACTGCACGGCTGCTGCGCGGTGCTAGCTCGCTCCAACATGCTACAACACGAGCTCTACTCAAGTAACATACACGCACGCATCGACTACTGCTACTGCTCGGGACAGGGACTGCCCTGTGAATCCTACCGCCGGATCTGCTCGAGGGAGAGGGAAGGAAGGCGGCCGGCTCACCTAGGGAGGAAGAGGGGGCGCTGATCTGAGGAAGAGGCGCTCTGGAGCTGAGCCGAAGAGGAAGAAGCGAAGTCGATGAAGACCCTGCTGCAGACCGAGGAAGAAAACGGAGTTCATCGGAGTCGCGGCGATGGCGAGCTCCTGGCCGTTGAGGAGGGCGTTCCCCGGCCTCAGCGAGATTGGGAATGGGGCGCGGGGAGCAACCCCTCGCTCCTGGACATGGCGGATGGCGTGGGTCGTCGATGAGAGCGGGGGTAGACGCCGGCGGGCTGCTCTCTCTCTCTCTCTGCTCCTATCTACAAAGTCTTACCAAGAGGAGGAGAAGAGAGAGGGGAAGGGGATGGTGACGGCGGCGGATGGGAGAGGGGGAAAACCTAGGAGAGGGGAGATGGGCACGGACGCCGAGATATTTAAGGGGGTCCCCTCGACGTTTGAGCTCACGGCGGCAGCGCGTTCTCTGTGGCCACGCGGACGGAAAGGTGCGGAGGAGGAGAGACGCCGTGAGAGGAATAAGGCGGTTGCGCTGCGCTGGTCTTAGCGTGTCGGGTGGAAGGAGTGGGCCACTAGGGAGGGAGTGAGGCCACCTGAGAGCCACAAGAGGAAAAAATAAGTCCCTGGGCCTTTTCTATTACAGGAAAAGCCACAGAAGATATTAATACACAGGAAATCCCCCTGGGGATAAAAATACAACAAAAAATACCACTGACCATGGAAAAATACAACCTATTTGAATAAAATAACAGAGATGTATTTGGGGCAACTAAATACTTACAAAACAACATTATCATTGGTTGTTTTGTAACTAGTTGCACCTTTTAAACTTGTTTTCAAAATAGCAAACATACCCCTCCATATCCAACACAAAATCTGCTAACTCATAGGCATTTTTAAAACAGGAAAGGAGGAAGAGTTTCTTGAGCTTGGAATAAAAGAGAGAGGAAAGGGTTTTAAAACCTATGCAATCCCAAGGTTGATCCTACTAGCACAAGGCACACTTCACACAAGGTTCATATCTCACATCACCACATAAGATCACATGAAATCACATGACTCAAAGCAACAACACGTGACACATGAAATGTTATGATATGCATGCAAGCAAGGGAAGAAATAATAAGGAGACAAGACATGAAATCATAGCACACATAACTCTCATAGCATTGACAAGGTGGACCCACATAGGAAGGTTCCAAATAGGGAAGGCTTTACACTTGGGGCATTACATCCTTATAGCTTGCTACGACTCCAGGACGCTTTCTATGTCGTGTGCACTGCCTTGTACATGATGGCTACTGTCGGATAGAGCCCGTGCGATCCTATCCACGAAAATATCGGATGAAATCTCTGCAATGAATTTGTTTCGGCTTGTGTTATAAGCCTCATCCTTGTTTTGTTGGAATATGGTAATTTGAGTTGCTTCGATGTCAAATGGTGATTTCATATCTTTTATAAGGGGTGTTCTCATATTTGTATGGGAATGTTGATTCTTTTGCTCAATCAAGTTGTCTTATCAATTCTTTTCAACCGGTGTGCTTCTCTTCAAGTAATTCAATCTTCTCCAATTTTTGCAAGATCTATCTCTCATTTCTTTCCGGAGTTTGTCTCATCTGTCCCAAGTTATCTTCGTTTTTCGCCGCCCTCCCACTCTTTTTGCTTCATCTATTTAATTCTCATCCAAGTGCCTTTCTTTTCATTTTGCTTCCGCTCTCTTCTCTTCCGTGTCATATCCGGTGATTCATTGCGAAGATTTTTAGGAGTTTTTAGTTCATCACTCTTCATTCTATTTTCTCTCCGGTGGATTCAGTTCAAGATCTCCGTGTTGATCATATCCTTTTCATCCTTTAAATGTTTTCCATGTTCAAATTCTTATTCAAGCCTCTCTTGTTATTCATCCCTCTCTATACTATATGGAGTGTTGAAGAAATCTCGGAAGTTTCTTGTTTTCACCCTTTCAATTATTTCGAGGTTCTCACATCTAGTTTTCATTTTTACCGGTGCAATTTCTCTTCTTCTAAGTAATTGTTTCAACGGTGTTTTCCTTTGAGTGGGCCCATAACCCACAGGTTTTACCAGGATCTTATCTGGCTCTTGTAATCTTTCCCAGGGATCTCTAATTCTTTTCAAGTGTGACATAAGTATGGATTCCATCATTCATGTTCATTCTCCAAGATCTAGTTGAATTAATTTTCATCATTGGCTCAACTTTCCTTATTCATTCTTCCGGAGTGTCTCAGTAATTTTCGTGGTGATCCTTCTCATCATTCTCAACTTGGAAGACCGAAGGAGAGTTTCTCTTGAATATTTGTCCATTCTTGTGAAGATTGTCATTTCAGCTTCGTGCTATCATCTAAATTGTTTTCAATCATGAGAATTCTTCCATATCTATTCGATGCATTTGAGAGTTGTTTTCATTTCTTGATCCTCTGAAGGCCATCATGTCAGAAGATTTCTTTGTTCGCAACTTTCAACTTTCATTTTCAAATTCTTCTCAATTGTTGTCCCTTCGTTCGTCTCTCAATTATTCCGGTGCCTCATTCAAGTTTTCTATTAGGCGGTTCAAGATATCTTCATTCTCAAGGTGTTCTTCAAGATTCTTGTGGTAGTACCTCAAGTATTCTTTCTCTGCATTTCAAAGAGCAATTCTTCCTCCTTTATCCTTTGAGCTAGTGTTATAGCATTCATTTTAGTGGAGGAGTCTCGAAGAAAATTTGTTTCAAGAATGAGATATTTAAACCCACCGATTCTATGATCATGATATATTTTCAAACCCATGATTTATTCATTGAGCTATCTTGGTTTAGATTTCACCTAAAGCTTTTCCTAAGGATTATTGCTATTATGGTAATTATCGTTGATCCAAGTTCTCAATATATCCACTTGGTGTAAGGAGTTTTGCCTTTGTTGTTGCATCCGATCAATCGTTGTTTCTGTTAGTGGCTGGTTGTCACCTAATTAATTGAGATGTTTTCCATAATCCAACCACAAGCTTGTTCTTTTCGTTGTTGTTTTTCCAACAACTCCACGTAATCCTCCTTTGTAGGATTCTCTTCAAGTTCAAATGTGGTGGAAGATGTCATTTTCTTATCCGTTCTTTTCTTCCCAATGATCTAGTTTCTATTCTTTTATTACGGAGGCATTGTGATCTTGCTCTTTGAGTCAATCATCTTATTCTATGGTAATGAAGATCATGTTCTCTTATTTCTTATTCAATTTAGTTAGGTTGTTCTGAATCTTCTCAAGATCTTTCCATGTTATCAATTTTGTCCCCTTTTCCTACCAAAGTGCTGCCGAAATTTTGTTTGGTTCTTGCTTGTTCCTCATGTCGTTCTTCATCTTGTTGTTACCTTCAACGATCGTTGGTTTCCCTCATTTGTCAAAGAAGCAACTAAGTTTTACCTCTTGCTTTATCATCCTCTTCTCCTTTTCATTCTTAGATCTCGGGGCGAGATCTCTTGTTAGTGTAGGAGAGTTATGACAGCCCGAGACCGACGCTCCAGTAGATTTCCCTTTTATTCCGTTGCCGTCGTGTGATTAGTTTGTTTATCACATTCATCATCGCGTCATGCACATCATCTGCATTGCATCGGCACTCTGTTGTTGCCAATTTTCAAAACTTGCATCCATTATTAGTTGTCGGTTCTCTCCGTTTTGTCGTTGTTTGTTTCGAGACCAAACAAACACGCACGTGCCTGCGACATCGTTGTAAATATTGTTCTTAAAACTGTGTATAAAACTTTCACGGACTGGGTCAAAAGTTGGTGTGCGGTCTTTATATAATGTAGGTAGTCCGCCTACCAAATTTCATCGCAAACATAGTCTATTTGATACCCGAATGGTCGAGCATAGCGGCACCATCGTCGGTTTATCGTTGGAGGTTTTTGGGTGATTAAAATCTCGTGTCGGGCCGCAAACTTCCCTCTCATCTCAGCCCAGCACCCCCTGTACACAACCACTAAGTTAGCCACCTAGCCTAAGCTCGCTACCGGAGCCGTCCGATCGCGATCGTGCGGTCGAAAACGGATGAAAACGCTAACCCTAACCCTGAGTTGCCTATAAATGGACATTCCCATGTCCAAATCGGGCCGTCTAATTCCCACCTCGAAATCCGTGCCCTCCACCCACTGCTGCTATCCCACAGACAACAGCGCCAGAAATTTACACGTTGACACAGGCTGGGCTTGCGTTGGTTTTTCCCTTGAAGAGGAAAGGGTGATGCAGCACAGGAGCAGTAAGTATTTCCCTCAGATTGAGAACCAAGGTATCGATCTAGAAGGAGGGTCTCGTCAAGTCCAGAGTACCTGCGCAAACACAAACAAGCTTGCATCCAACGCTTCAAAGGGGTTGTTAATCCCTTCAAGATTGTTTGCAAAGTGAGATTTGAAGGCGGAAAGTGCAACGAAGTAAAAAGTGTAAGGCTGAAAGTATGGTGTGGAGTAGACCCTGGGGGCCATAGTGTTCACTAGAGGCTTCTCTCAGAATAGCAAGTGTTACGGTGGGTGAACAAATTACTGCCGAGCAATTGATAGAACCGCGCAAAGTCATGATGATATCTAAGGCAATGATCATACATATAGGCATCACGTCCGAGACAAGTAGACCGATACTTTCTGCATCTACTGCTATTACTCCACACATCGACCGCTATCCAGCATGCATCTAGTGTATTGAGTTCATGATGAACAGAGTAATACTTTAAGCAAGATGACATGATGTAGAGGGATAATCTCAAACCAATGATGAAAACCCATCTTTTTACCCTTGATGGAAACAACAGATGCGTGCCTCGCTACCCCTTCTGTCACTGGGTGAGGTCACCGCACGGTATGAACCCAAAACCATGCACTTCTCCCATTGCAAGAATCATAGATCTAGTTGGCCAGACAAAACCGATATGATCATTGCTTCGATGATATGATCGGTAAAGGCCTTGTTTTGGCTATAAGCGTGTGGAGAGTTCAACATGGATTGCATCAAAGAAATGCATTCAATCAAAGAGCAACCATCATAATTGAATTCCTTGAAATCCACGGTAGTAATTTCATTACTACTCAAAGTTTTAACGTCTTCTACTCCACTTCTAATGCTTTTAGCATCAAGATAGATGGACTCCGAATCATTGGGGCACTTTTCAACCAAAGTGGATTCATATCCAGCCCCATAATCATTAGGTTTGACACAAGAAAACAAAGATTCAATGGGAGTCGCACCAAGCACTTTAAGATCTTCGTGATTCTCATCAGAGAACACGCCTTTTTAAGCCATTCATGTCTAGCACGAATTTGGGCGGTTCTTTCTTGTCTCTCAATCATGGAAACATGCATAACTTTCAAAGTTTCATCCATGTTGATTTTGGGAGGAGCACATCTAACTTTCAAAGCATCAACATCACAAGAAATTCTATCCACGCTCTTAGCCAAATCGTCAATTTTGAGTGGTTTTTCCTCTATGGACGCATTGAAAATCTTTTGAGAGTTGATGAACTCTTTGATATTACTCTCTAGATCAGAGGGTAATCTATTGTAATTTCCATGAGTATTGTTGTAGGAGGTGCCAAAGTTATTAGAGGAGTTACTAGGAAAAGGCCTAGGAACATAGTTTTCTCTAAAGGCATTGTTGTTGCCAAAGTTATTCCTACCAACAAAATTAACGTCCAAGCTAGCATTGCTACTTTCAATCAAAGAAGACAATGGCATATCATTAGGATCCAAAGGAGCACTTCTACTAGCAACCAAATTCATTAACTCATCCATCTTAGCACTCAACGAGTTAATTTCATCTATAGCGTGTACCTTCTTACTAGTAGGTGACCTTTCAGTGTGCCATTGAGAGTAGTTTGTCATGATGTTGTCTAAGAGCTTTGTGGCTTCCCCTAACGTGATTTCCATGAACGTTCCACCCGAGGCGGAGTCCAAGATATTTCTAGAAGCGAAATTCAAGCCAGCGTAAAAGATTTGAATAATCATCCAAAGACTGAAGCCATGAGCGGGACAATTTCTAATCATTAATTTCATTCTCTCCCAAGCTTGGGCAACATGTTCATGATCAAGTTGCTTGAAATTCATGATATCATTACGGAGAGAGATGATCTTAGCCGGCGGAAAATACTTGGATATATAAGCATCTTTGCACTTATCCCAAGAATCGATACTATTTTTGGGCAAAGAAGAAAACCAAGTTTTTGCGCGATCTCGCAACGAGAAAGGAAAAAAAGCTTCAATTTAATCACGTCCTTATCCACATCATTTTTCTTTTGCATATCGTAAAGCTCAATGAAGGTATTGAGATGGGATGCGGCATCTTCACTAGGAAGGCTAGAGAATTTCTCTTTCATAACAAGATTCAGCAAAGCGACATTGATTTCGTATGACTCCGCACTAGTGGCGGGAGCAATCGGAGTACTAATAAAATCATTATTATTAATATTTGAGAAGTCACAAAGTTTGGTGTTTTCGTGCATGGTGACTTCAGCAAGCAAGCAAGCACACAAGCAAACAAAGAGCAGGCGAGAAAAAGGACGAACGAAAAGGCGAACCAAAAAGGCAAATTGGTGAAGTGGGGGAGAGGAAAACGAGAGGCAACTGGAAAACAAAGTAAATGCAAGAGATGAGTTTGCGACACCTACTTGGATGAGTTCTTGACTTGATCTTCCTCCCCAACAACGGCGCCAGAAATTCTTCTGCTATCCCATAGACAACTGCGCCAGAAATTGAGACGTTGACAGAGTGTGGGCTTGCGTTGGTTTTTCCCTTGAAGAGGAAAGGTTGATGCAGCACAGGAGCAGTAAGTATTTCCCTTAGTTTGAGACCCAAGGTATCAATCCAGAAGGAGGGTCTCGTCAAGTCCAGAGGACCTACGCAAACACAAACAAGCTTGCACCCAACGCTTCAAAGGGGTTGTCATTCCCTTCAAGATTGTTTGCAAAGTGAGATCTGAAGGCGGAAAGTGCAGCGAAGTAAAAAGTGTAAGGCTGAAAATATGGTGTGGAGTAGACCCTAGGGGCCCTAGTGTTCACTACAGGCTTCTCTCAAAATAGCAAGTGTTACGGTGGGTGAACAAATTACTGCCGAGCAATTGATAGAACCGCGCAAAGTCATGACGATATCTAAGGCAATGATCATACATATAGGTATCACGTCCGAGACAAGTACACCGATACTTTCTGCATCTACTACTATTACTCCACACATCGACCACTATCCAGCATGTGTCTAGTGTATTGAGTTCATGACGAACAGAGTAACGCTTTAAGCAAGATGACATGATGTAGAGGGATAATCTCAAACCAATGATGAAAACCCCATCTTTTTACCCTTGATGGCAACAACACGATGCGTGCCTTGCTACCCCTTCTGTCACTCGGTGAGTTCACCGCACGGTATGAACCCAAAACCAAGCACTTCTCCCATTGCAAGAATCATAGATCTAGTTGGCGAGACAAAACCCACAACTCGAAGAGAATTATAAGGATATGAAATCATGCATAAGCGAGATCAGAAGAAACTCAAATAAGATTCATAGATAATCTGATCATAAATCCACAATTCATCGGATCTCGACAAACACACCACAAAAGAAGATTACATCGGATAGATCTCCGTGAAGATCATGGAGAACTTTGTATTGAAGATCTAAGAGAGAGAAGAAGCCATCTAGTTACTAGCTATGGACCCGTAGGTCTATGGTGAACTACTCACGCATCATCGGAGAGGTCATGGTGTTGATGGAGAAGCCCTCTGTGTCCGAATCCCCCCTCCGGCAGGGCACCAGAACGTGCCCCAAATGGGATCTTGCGGAGACAGATGCTTGCGGCGGCGGAAAAGTACTTTCGATGATCTCCTCATTTTTTCTGGAATTTATGGGAATATATAGGCGAACGACCTAGGGCAAAGGGCGTCCAGGGGGCCCACAAGCCTGGATGGCGCGACCTCCCCCCTGGCCGCGGGGTGGGGGCTTGTGGGGCCCCTGAGGCTCCCCTGCCTTGGCTCCCAAGCTTCCCAATCTTCTTCCATTCCAGAAAAAATATTTTCGGGGATTTTCTTCTGTTTTGACTCCGTTTCAAAATCTCCTCTGAAAGGGGTCAAAAACATGGAAAAAACAGGAACTGGCACTTGACACTGAGTTAATAAGTTAGTCCCAAAAAATATATAAAAGGCATGCAAAACATCCAAAGTTTGACAAGATAATAGCATGAAACCATCAAAAATTATAGATACGTTGGAGACGTATCAACTGCCTCCTCCCTCCTCCCACCGACCAGGGCCCACCGAGCCCATCTCAGGCCCGCCCGGGCCCGAATCAAACCCGCCGTCGCCGAGCTTGCCCGAGCCCCGCAGGAGCTCCTCATGAGGTCGGCTCCTCCCGGACTCCAGCCCTGCCGCCGTCTTCTGCACGCTGCCACCGGCCGGCGTCCCCAGCCTCGGCTGCTCACCGCCGGCTGCATGCCGCCGTGCCTTGCCGCCAACACCCTCGTCACCGTCGGTCGCTGCAACCTTCCCGGTCGTCGCGTCGAGCGCCACCGCCCCGATGCGGGATGTGGATTGGGATCCAGATCCGCACCATCTGCCGCTTGGGCTGCCGTGGTGGGCCTCGCCCCGTTGACCGCCAGCCAGCTAGGCCAGGACCGCCCAAGCCTACTCCTGCGCCCGTGCTGGCCTCCTCAGTCGGGCTAGCCTTCGGCCTGCTCCACCTCCCCAAGAGCCCGAGGTGAGCCTCATGCAGCGCCATTCTGATCCCCGCCCCCCGCGCATTATAGCTATCTTGCGCCCATGGTCTGGTTCGGGCCGTAGAAGATTCGGCCCACGTTGTGTTTTTTCTGGTGGCCGAATTTATTTATTTGTGAGGATGTATTTAATTTGAGAAAAATGCATGATTTTAAAACGTTTGTAACTTTTAAACCGTGCATGAGATCGCGACAAGTTATATATGTTAAACGTGTAGAATTTTGCGTAGAATAATATTTGCTAACTCCCATGCATATTTAAAGCTAGTTAACGTGGTGTTTGCATTGGTTTGCGTGACAACGTGTTAAAATCGGTTTAGTTCGTAGTTAATTAACCGTAGCTCCGTTGGAGATGATTCATATATGTAAATGGACTAGAACGACGAGCAGAATCACGTGAACAACTTTGTTTTGCTGTTTAGAAAACGTAATATGTCTTTAGGGCAGATCTAGACAGATTTTGAAGTTAAGACATGGGGTTAGTTCGGAGATGCTATATATCGTTTCCGGCCTCATTGCCTAGATAGGTAGATTATTTGTGCTTCACCTTTTGCCATGTTAACAACATTTTATATGTCGTGTAGCTAAACAAGAGTGAATTAAATAATTCGTATGTGGAGTTTCGTCAATATGCAACTCGTTGCATATTGAGCTTCACTTAATGTGTAATGTTTGATTGTTGTGAATTGCCATGACATGTCTTGCATAATTGAAACCAATCATGCATCATATGTGTTGTGCATGTCTTGAATATGTGGTGGTGTTATCGTGTGTTCATTCTTGTTTCCGGTTTGCTTCGTCTCGATAGAGTTCCGCAAGCGTGTCAGAATGTGAGGATCCGTTCGACTGCGTCGATTCATCTGCTTCACGGATTCGTTCTTCTTCTAAGCGGGATCTCAGGCAAGTTGATCATTCCCTAGATACCATTACTATCAATGCCATGCTAGTTGTCTCGTTTCTTTCGTTATGTCTCGCTGCCTACCACCTGTTAAATGTCAGCCTCTCAACATTGCCATGAAACCTCAAACCTTCTACAACCTAGCAAACCACTGTTTGGCTATGTTACCGCTTACTTAACCATGTGTTAGTGTTGCTAGTTGCAGGTGTAGTTCCTTCCATGTGGAAACATGGGTGCCTTGTTATATCACCATATAATTTCTACTTAATTTAATGCACCTATATACATGGTAAAAGGTGGAAGGCTCGGCTTTCTAGCCCGGTGTTTTGTTCCACCTTTGTCGCCTTAGTTTCAGCTAAAGGCCCAACTTTGGTACTACATTTGCCTAATAACTAGTAAACTTGCATTGGGACCAGTCAACCCCCGTGGATAATTAATCAACCCCCGGGCCAGTGCTCCGCATGAGTGTTGGTCCAAACTGGCAGACTACGGGGCCAACACGGGGCAACCCGAGGTTTGCTTTTACTCCTAGTGTGACCCATCTGTCGTGTCCTGAGAACGAGATAAGAGGCTCCTCTCTGGATCGCCGACACGTCGGGCGGCCTTGTTGCACTTGTTTTACCTTTTACGAAATATCTTGTGCATCAGGATTCCGGTGATGCTTTGGGTAATCTTAGAGTTGAGGCTTTCCATTAAGGAATCCGAGGAGATCACGAGTTTCGTGGTTGAAGCTTTCTATGCGGATTGTGGTAATTTGTGATGGACTAGTTGGAGCACCCCTGCAGGGTATAATCTTTCGGAAAGTCGTGTCCGCGGTTATGTGGCAAGGTGGAAAGTTTGTTTAACATTCGGTTCTAGATAATCTAAAGTATACTTAATTAAAATATGCCAACTATGTGCGTAACCGTGACTGTCTCTTTCGTGAGCTCCTTCTCCGATCGAGGACACGGTGGGGTTATGTCTGACGTAAGTAGGTGTTCAGGATCATTCATTTGACGTAGTTCACGTCCGTTGTGCGTAGATCATCCACTCTTGTATTCTTGTACTCGTAAGTTAGCCACCTCAAATAAATGCTTAGTCTCTTGCTGCAGCCTCACCACTTAAGCATACCTCACCCATTAAGCTTTGCTAGTCTCGATACCTTTGGAAATTAGATTGCTGAGTCCCGTGTGGCTCACAAATTATTACAACACCAGTTGCAGGTACATGTAAAGTGATATTAAGACGTGAGCGCGATAATTGTGCTATTTGGAGTTTCTTCTTCTTCATCGATCTAGGATGGGTTCCAGGCCGGTAGCCTAGGATAGCAAGGATGGACGTCATTCTTTTATCGTTTGTCTTCGTCCGTAGTCGGACCCTGCTCTTGTTCATGATGATTGTATATTGTTGTATTGCTGTGAACTTGATGTAGCTTGTGGCGATTGTAAGGTAATTCCATATACTCATATATTTTGTACATGTACTTGTAATGATATCTATTCTTCCAAAACGATGAGATGTGCTTCTATCCCTGTCGAGGCCCTCGCGCCAAAATAAGGATAAGGTCACATCTAGGGCATTACATGGCAGCAGAAGCTCGATGGCATGTGGGGAATGTTGGACAAGTCGTGTTTGTCCTACTTTCGGGGTCAGCGCATGACATCTCTGCCTCTCTTCGGAATGTCCTCTCTCTCCAATGTCGGTGAGGTTGATGAACGCGCTTGTGGCGAACATGCTCGATGAAGGCGCTCTCTCTTTTGTTCCAGCGAAGTCGAAGTCGTCGGGTCATGTGTGCGATGGGTGATATACGATGACTGTGTAATGGGGCTATGGTGTGCTCTAGTGTATCATGTTTAGTTTGCTCGACATCTTCGTATGTCTTTCGGTGCGGTCAGCCTAGTAGAGCTAGGTGGGGTTGTCTATTGTACAGGTGTTCACCCGGTTTTCCTTCAGTAAACCGAGCAATTTTCGCCGTTAGCATACTTCTTCTGAATGGAATCTTAGCAGCTCTCCTGCTAACTTTCAAAAAAATTATGAGACATTTTTTGACGCTATGATGTGCAAGCTACACAAAATAGTAACCCAAACTAACAATTTAAATTTTTGGCCCATTTTTACTTATGCATTTGTGTTTTTTTCTTGTCTAGGCCACGTATATGAGTATATTGACATGAAAATTTTCTTGAACATGTTATATGTGTATTTCTGCATGCAGGGTTGTCTCCAGGAATATGAGGCCCGGTGCGAAATGGAAAGCAAGGCCCTAAAACATAAAAACTTCATATATCTACAAAACTAATATAACTTGAGCATATAACTAAAGAATTATTTGAATCCAAGCCGAGTTGGAGTGTTACCTCCTTTGGTGTCCAACTTCATGCCGACGTTAGTTGATTGTGTAGGACATTCATCACCTGTAGATAAGTTATCTATACCTACCTAATAATAAAGCGGCTATTGCTTCCGTTGGAAAACCCACCACGCCATTTTTATAAAAAAAACCCTGTAATTTTTGTTATTCAACCCGCGCTTTAATTTCTCATTATGGTGGAATTAATAATGGACGGGTTGATTTTTCAACAAAATAGGATATGACTAACTACATTAGTTTGTTAGCTTACTATTTTAATAAATCAAAATAATTATAAAAAGATTAAAAGTGTGTGGTATTTTTTTCTCCCGTTGCAACGCACGGGTATTTTGCTAGTTAGGCCTAAGGAGCAGATAACACATTATGTGGCAAATCCGATGTCGATTGTAAATTCCTATAGAATATAAGAAAAAATAAATCCACATAGGCTTCCTCACAAACACCTTGCAAACAAGCTCTATTCCAGGTATAAACTCACAATCCAAAGCAAGAATCATCATAATTCTCAAACCAAACATGCAAGGAAGGCATATAATCTCTCTACATGCAACAATTGCACAATTATAGAAACAAAAAATCAGAAAAAAGAAGGAGGTAACATAACAAATCAAGGCACGTGAGGGTGGAGAGGTTACCTGGTCGGGGCAGCAGGAATTCGGCGAAGGAAAAGCAAAAGTCTCGCATGGGCATGGATGGCCTCGCCGGGATTGACCTCTGGAGTAGTGATACGAAGGGCAGCTGGAACCCTAGGCGCCCTTGTCCTTCTGAATCTTGATGGTAGCCTAAATAGAGATGGAGAAGATGCTTTACCTCCCAGTGTGTGTTTTGAAGATACAAAAACTGAAATTTTTACACTAGTAAGGATTGGCTTTCTGTTTTTTTTGCTCGAACGGGGGCTTTATAATTTTGGGAGCCCTGTGTGGTCGCACTGTTCGCACATGCCCTCAACAGGCTTTCTGTACGTATATATTTTTTTCTATTTTTGCTGTGAAAGTATGCTCTTTTTTAACTTCACCCATGCACCCGTCCACAAAAAAGCATTTTCGTTACTATCTAATCCTATTATTCGCAGAGCGGGTGTGCGAATGCCGGCATGAAGAGACCAAGCTTCCTGGTCGTGATCCCTTGGGTGCCGGCAGACAGGGCGGGCACGGGAAGGAAGGCTGACTCACCGGCTGGCTCCCTGCTCGCTGACACTTGGCAGTATCCACTCGACGGTGGAAATCCATGTCGGGTACCACTACTCTTGCTCCTGCTTGCCAAGTTGCCCAGAACAAGAGGTCAGATATGAAGGATATGCATGACGGAGCAACCAGATATACTCTTGTAAATTCTTCTGTTGATAAAGGGCTCGCTTTCACTTTTCAGGTTGGAGTGATGTGGCTTGTCGAAGATATTATTGACTTTCACGACTGAGGAAGATATTTCACAAGGCCGGTCAGCAGCAATTCAGCACTGCGTACCAGTGTTAACGATGAAAAGTGCGCCGTGTAGTGGAGGCCAGGACTGGAATAGGATAGGGCGGTAGATGACACTAATGGATCACATCAAACAGAATATATATTTCTTGTCATGTAGTAATACTGACATTTTCTTAATTTACAAGAGCCAAAACCCTTTTATCACTTCAAGGAAAGCCAGTGAAGTGAATGAAGTCCTTTTTACTCAGCGTGTCAGATTTGTATCAAGTCAAAGTTTACAAAGTTTGATTAAATATATATTATTAAAATATCAATGTCTACAATTCCAAATATATGTATTATCGTTTCAAATAATATTATTTATGAAAGTATAGTTCAGAAGGAGTACCAGACACGAGGAAAGGTCCCTTCAAATTGTACTATTTTTTTTAGAAGTGTTAAGTATATTGATTATTAGGAAATATGAGATAGACTAGGATTTGTCCTATCTTATCTTGTACTTCAAGTTAATCATTGTATTTTTATATATATATGCCCATGAGGCTCAAGCAATACAACAACTATTCCACCAATCCCTCTATTCTCTTCAACATGGTATGGTCGCAAGTTTCTAGACCTTGCCGCCGCGCGCCGCCCCCGGGGCGGTCGGCCTCCACGATCGCCCTCGGGGGCCCCGTCGCCCGTACCTAGGGTTCGTCCTCCGGTCGTGTTGACCAGCTGCCCTAAAGAGTCTTTTTCCCGTTCTCTTGATCCGGGTTTTGTCTCTTTTGTCGGTCTCCTGATCGGCGTTCTTCCTTTTTCGTTTTCCGATCTAAGATCGGTTTGCGTCGCCCGCAGCCGCCGTCGACACCTGCGCGCCTCTACTCCGACTTAGGTGCGACCAGCCAGCCTCTACTTCGACCCGGCGGCCTTGCGTGACGCGGCGGCCCGTCATGGCCGTCGTCCACGCATCTGCTCGCCCGTCACTTTACGCCGCCGTCGCTGCCCCGCGCTGAACAGGACACCTGCATCACCCACCTTCCGTCTTCGTCGTCACTCGTCGGCCGCCTCGGGATCGTCGGCTGCCTAAGGCATGTAGGTTGCCGACCCCTCGTCGGCTGCTGGGCCACCCGGCTGCCTTGGTCTCGCCGGCTGCGTCGGGCCTGTCGGCTGCCTCGGGGCTCCCCGGACCATCGTCGGCCTCCTCTCGCATGTCGTTCCCCGTTGGCCGCCGTCGCCTTGGTCTGCTCGGCCACCCCGCATCATCGTCCACGACGCCGTCATCATCACCGAGCAGCGCCCCCGACCTTACGTGCGATCGGATTGATCACCCGGCCGCCACGATCGACTCCATCCGTGCCGTGCGACTGACCTGATCAGTCGGTTGCATGCGCCTCCATAGGTCCCGTGAAGGTTGTCCCGAGTACAGTGCACCCCTCCACCGATCAGCAACGGGTTGTCGTTGCGTTGCCCCGTCGGGCCGCAGCGCCGCCGCCCAGTGGTTCTCCCCGCGGTTGCCCTGACCCGCGAGCCGCTACTACACCGCCCCTTTGTTGGGGAACGTCGCATGGGAAACAAAAAATTTCCTTCGCGCACGAAGACCTATCATGGTGATGTCCATCTACGAGAGGGGATGAGTGATCTACGTACCCTTGTAGATCGTACAACAGAAGCGTTAGAGAACGCGGTTGATGTAGTGGAACGTCCTCACGTCCCTCGATCCGCCCCGCGAACAATCCCGCGATCAGTCCCACGATCTAGTACCGAACGGACGGCACCTCCGCGTTCAGCACACGTACAGCTCGACGATGATCTCGGCCTTCTTGATCCAGCAAGAGAGACGGAGAGGTAGAAGAGTTCTCCGGCAGCGTGACGGCGCTCCGGAGGTTGGTGATGATCTCGTCTCAGCAGGGCTCCGCCCGAGCTCCGCAGAAACGCGATCTAGAGGAAAAACTATGGAGGTATGTGGTCGGGCAGCCGTGAGAAAGTCGTCTCAAATCTGCCCTAAAAGCCCCATATATATAGGAGGAGGGAGGGGGACCTTGCCTTGGGGTCCAAGGGACTCCCAAGGGGTCGGCCGAGCCAAAGGGGGGAGGACTCCCCCCCCCAAACCGAGTTGGACTTGGTTTGGTGGGAGGAGTCCCCCTCCCTTCCCACTTCTTCCCTCTTTTTTTTTTCTTTTCCTTTGATTTCTTTCTCTTGGCGCATAGGCCCCCTTGGGGCTGTCCCACCAGCCCACTAAGGGCTGGTGTGTCTCCCCAAAGCCTATGGGCTTCCCCGGGGTGGGTTGCCCCCCCCCCCCGGTGAACTCCCGGAACCCATTCGTCATTCCCGGTACATTCCCGGTAACTCCGAAAACCTTCCGGTAATCAAATGAGGTCATCCTATATATCAATCTTCGTTTCCGGACTATTCCGGAAACCCTCGTGACGTCCGTGATCTCATCCGGGACTCCGAACAACATTCGGTAACCAACCATATAACTCAAATACGCATAAAACAACGTCGAACCTTAAGTGTGCAGACCCTGCGGGTTCGAGAACTATGTAGACATGACCCGAGAGACTCCTAGGTCAATATCCAATAGCGGGACCTGGATGCCCATATTGGATCCTACATATTCTACGAAGATCTTATCGTTTGAACCTCAGTGCCAAGGATTCGTATAATCCCGTAAGTCATTCCCTTTGTCCTTCGGTATGTTACTTGCCCGAGATTCGATCGTCAGTATCCGCATACCTATTTCAATCTCGTTTATCGGCAAGTCTCTTTACTCGTTCCGTAATACAAGATCCCGCAACTTACACTAAGTTACATTGCTTGCAAGGCTTGTGTGTGATGTTGTATTACCGAGTGGGCCCCGAGATACCTCTCCGTCACACGGAGTGACAAATCCCAGTCTTGATCCATACTAACTCAACTAACACCTTCGGAGATACCTGTAGAGCATCTTTATAGTCACCCAGTTACGTTGCGACGTTTGATACACACAAAGCATTCCTCCGGTGTCAGTGAGTTATATGATCTCATGGTCATAGGAATAAATACTTGACACGCAGAAAACAGTAGCAACAAAATGACACGATCAACATGCTACGTCTATTAGTTTGGGTCTAGTCCATCACGTGATTCTCCTAATGACGTGATCCAGTTATCAAGCAACAACACCTTGTTCATAATCAGAAGACACTGACTATCATCGATCAACTGGCTAGCCAACTAGAGGCATGCTAGGGACGGTGTTTTGTCTATGTATCCACACATGTAAATGAGTCTTCATTCAATACAATTATAGCATGGATAATAAACTATTATCTTGATACAGGAATTATAATAATAACTATACATTTATTATTGCCTCTAGGGCATAATTCCAACAGTCTCCCACTTGCACTAGAGTCAATAATCTAGCCCTCACATCACCATGTGAATTACATTGTAATAAATCTAACACCCATACAGTTCTGGTGTCGATCATGTTTTGGCCGTGGAAGAGGTTTAGTCAGCGGGTCTGCTACATTCAGATCCGTGTGCACTTTGTATATATTTACGTCCTCCTCCTCGACGTAGTCGCGGATGAGGTTGAAGCGTCGTTTGATGTGTCTGGTCTTCTTGTGAAACCTTGGTTCCTTTGCTAAGGCAATGGCACCAGTGTTGTCACAGAACAAGGTTATTGGATCCAGTGCACTTGGCACCACTCCAAGATCCGTCATGAACTGCTTCATCCAGATACCCTCCTTAGCCGCCTCCGAGGCAGCCATGTACTCCGCTTCACATGTAGAATCTGCTACGACGCTTTGCTTGGAACTGCACCAGCTTACTGCACCCCCATTAAGAATAAATACGTATCCGGTTTGTGACTTAGAGTCGTCCGGATCTGTGTCAAAGCTTGCATCGACGTAACCTTTTACGGTGAGCTCTTCGTCACCTCCATACACGAGAAACATCTCCTTAGTCCTTTTCAGGTACTTCAGGATATTCTTGACCGCCGTCTAGTGATCCACTCCTGGATTACTCTGGAATCTACCTGCCATACTTATGGCCAGGCTAACATCCGGTCTAGTGCACAGCATCGCATACATGATAGAACCTATGGCTGAAGCATAGGGGACGGAGCGCATATGCTCTCTATCTTCATCAGTTGCTGGGCACTGAGTCTTACTCAATCTCGTACCTTGTAAAACTGGCAAAAACCCTTTCTTGGACTGTTCCATTTTGAACCTCTTCAAAACTTTATCAAGGTATGTGCTTTGTGAAAGTCCTATCAAGCGTTTCAATCTATCCCTATAGATCTTAATGCCTAGAATGTAAGCAGCTTCTCCTAGGTCCTTCATAGAGAAACTTTTATTCAAGTAACCTTTTATGCTCTCCAAAAGCTCTACGTTGTTTCCAATCAGTAATATGTCATCCACATATAATATTAGAAACGCCACAGAGCTCCCACTCACTTTCTTGTAAATACAAGATTCTCCAACCACTTGTATAAACCCAAATGCTTTGATCACCTCATCAAAGCGTTTGTTCCAACTCCAAGATGCTTGCACCAGTCCATAAATGGATCGTTGGAGCTTGCACACCTTGTCAGCATTTTTAGGATCGACAAAACCTTCGGGTTGCATCATATACAACTCTTCCTTAAGGAAACCGTTAAGGAACGCCGTTTTGACATCCATCTGCCAGATTTCATAATCGAAAAATGCAGCTATTGCTAACATGATTCTGACGGACTTAAGCATCGCTACGGGTGAGAAGGTCTCATCGTAGTCAACTCCTGGAACTTGTGAAAAACCCTTTGCCACAAGTCGAGCTTTATAAACGGTCACATTACCGTCAGCGTCCGTCTTCTTCTTAAAGATCCATTTGTTCTGAATAGCCTTGCGGCCCTCAGGTAGTATCTCCAAAGTCCACACTTTGTTCTCATACATGGATCCTATCTCGGATTTCATGGCTTCTGGCCATTTGTTGGAATCTGGGCCCACCATTGCTTCTTCATAATTTGCAGGTTCATTGTTGTCTAACAACATGATTGATAAGACGGGATTACCGTACCACTCTGGAGCAGCACGTGATCTCGTCGACCTGCGTGGTTCAACAGAAACTTGAACTGGAGTTTCATGATCATCATCATTAATTTCCTCCTCAACCAGCGTCGCAATGACAGAGGTTTCCCCTTGCCCTGCTCCACCATCCAGAGGGATGAGAGGTTCGACAACCTCGTCAAGTTCTATTTTCCTCCCACTCAATTCTCTCGAGAGAAACTCCTTCTCGAGAAAAGTTCCGTTCTTAGCAACAAACACTTTGCCCTCGGATTTGAGATAGAAGGTGTACCCAACTGTCTCTTTTGGGTAACCTATGAAGACGCATTTTTCCGCTTTGGGTTCCAGCTTTTCAGGCTGAAGCTTTTTGACATAAGCATCACATCCCCAAACTTTAAGAAACGACAACTTTGGTCTTTTGCCATACCACAGTTCGTATGGTGTCGTCTCAACCGATTTTGATGGTGCCCTATTTAAAGTGAATGCAGCTGTTTCTAATGCATAACCCCAAAATGATAACGGCAAATCAGTAAGAGACATCATAGATCGCACCATCTCTAACAAAGTACGATTACGACGTTCGGACACACCATTACGCTGTGGTGTTCCAGGCGGTGTTAACTGCGAAACAATTCCACATTGTCTTAAGTGAGCACCAAACTCGAAACTCAGATATTCACCCCCACGATCAGACCACAGGAACTTGATCTTCTTGTTACGATGATTTTCCACTTCACTCTGAAATTGCTTGAACTTTTCAAATGTTTCAGACTTGTGCTTCATCAAGTAGACATAACCATATCTACTTAAATCGTCAGTGAAGGTGAGAAAATAACGATATCCGCTGCGTGCCTCCACGCTCATTAGACCAAACACATCGGTATGTATGATTTCCAACAAGTCACTTGCACGCTCCATTGTTCCGGAGAACGGAGTCTTAGTCATCTTGCCCATGAGGCATGGTTCGCACGTGTCAAGTGAATCAAAGTCAAGTGACTCCAAAAGTCCATCAGCATGGAGTTTCTTCATGCGCTTTACACCAATATGACCCAAGCGGCAGTGCCACAAAAATATGGCGCTATCATTGCTTACTCTAACTCTTTTGGTCTCAATGTTATGTATATGTGTATCACTATCAAGATTCAATATGAACAATCCTCTCACATTCGGTGCATGACCATAAAAGATGTTACTCATAGAAATAGAACAACCATTATTCTCAGACTTAAAAGAGTAACCGTCTCGCAATAAACAAGATCCAGATATAATGTTCATGCTCAACGCAGGCACTAAATAACAATGATTTAAGTTCATCACTAATCCCGATGGTAGCTGAAGTGACACTGTGCCGACGGCGATTGCATCAACCTTGGAACCGTTTCCTACGCGCATCGTCACTTCGTCTTTCGCCAGCCTTCGTCTATTCCGCAGTTCCTGCTTCGAGTTGCAAATGTGAGCAACAGAACCGGTATCAAATACCCAGGCACTACTATGAGAGCCGGTTAAGTACACATCAATAACATGTATATCAAATATACCTGATTTTTCTTTGCCCGCCTTCTTATCTGCCAGATACTTGGGGCAATTGCGCTTCCAGTGACCCATACCCTTGCAATAGAAGCACTTTGTTTCAGGCTTAGGTCCAGCTTTGGGCTTCTTCGGCGGATTGGCAACAAGCTTGCCGCTCTTCTTCGAATTGCCCTTCTTTCCTTTGCCGTTTCTCTTGAAACTAGTGGTCTTGCTCACCATCAACACTTGATGCTCTTTACGGAGTTCAGACTCTGCGACTTTCAGCATCGCAAACAACTCGCCGGGAGACTTGTTCATCCCTTGCATGTTGTAGTTCAACACAAAGCCTTTATAGCTTGGCGGCAGTGATTGAAGGATTCTGTCAGTGATAGCTTCTTGCGGGAGTTCAATCCCTAGTTCAGCTAGACGGTTTGAGTACCCAGACATTTTGAGCACATGTTCACTGACAGACGAGTTTTCCTCCATCTTGCAAGCATAGAATTTATCGGAGATCTCATACCTCTCGATCCGGGCGTTCTTCTGAAAGATAAACTTCAACTCCTGGAACATCTCAAATGCTCCATGACGCTCAAAGCGACGTTGAAGTCCCGGTTCTAAGCCATACAAGACTGCACATTGAACTATTGAGTAGTCCTCCTTACGCGCTAACCAAGCGTTCTTAACATCCTGATCAGCCGTAGCGGGTGGTTCATCTCCTAGCGCAGCATTAAGGACATAATCCTTCTTTCCAGCTTGTAAGATTAGCTTAAGATTACGAGCCCAGTCTACAAAGTTGCTTCCATCATCTTTCAACTTAGCTTTCTCTAGGAACGTATTAAAATTCAGGATGACACTTGCGTGAGCCATGATCTACAACACAAATATATTCAAAGTGGACTTAGACTATGTTCAAGATAATTAGAGTTCAACTTAATCAAATTATATGCTAAACTCCCACTCAAAAAGTACATCTCTCTAGTCATTTGAGTGGTTCATGATCCACTTACACTATCCCAAGTCCGATCATCACGTGAGTTGAGTATAGTTTCAGTGGTAAGCATCCCTATGCTAATCATATCAACTATATGATTCATGATCGACCTTTCGGTCTCATGTGTTCCTAGGCCATGTCTGCACATGCTAGGCTCGTCAAGCTTAACCTGAGTGTTCCGCGTGCGCAACTGTTTTGCACCCGTTGTATGTGAACGTTGAGTCTATCACACCCGATCATCACGTGGTGTCTCGAAACGACGAACTGTAGCAACGGTGCACAGTCGGGGAGAACACAATTTCGTCTTGAAATTTTAGTGAGAGATCACCTCATAATGCTACCGTCGTTCTAAGCAAAATAAGGTGCATAAAAGGATTAACATCACATGCAATTCATAAGTGACATGATATGGCCATCATCACGTGTTTCTTGATCTCCATCACCAAAGCACCGGCACGATCTTCTTGTCACCGGCGCCACACCATGATCATCCATCAACGTGTTGCCATCAGGGTTGTCGTGCTACTTATGCTATTACTACTAAAGCTACATCCTAGCAAAATAGTAAACGCATCTGCAAGCACATATGTTAGTATAAAGACAACCCTATGGCTCCTGCCGGTTGCCGTACCATCGACGTGCAAGTCGATATTTCTATTACAACATGATCATCTCATACATCCAATATATCACATCACATCGTTGGCCATATCACATCACAATCATACCCTGCAAAAACAAGTTAGACGTCCTCTAATTTTGTTGTTGCATGTTTTACGTGGTGACCAAGGGTATCTAGTAGGATCGCATCTTACTTACGCAAACACCACAACGGAGATATATGAGTTGCTACTTAACCTCATCCAAGGACCTCCTCGGTCAAATCCGATTCAACTAAAGTTGGAGAAACCGTCACTTGCCAGTCATCTTTGAACAAAGGGGGTTACTCGTAACGATGAAACCAGTCTCTCGTAAGCGTACGAGTAATGTCGGTCCAAGCCGCTTCAATCCAACAATACCGCGGAATCAAGAAAAGACTAAGGAGGGCAGCAAAACGCACATCACCGCCCACAAAACCTTTTGTGTTCTACTCGAGAAGACATCTACGCATGAACCTAGCTCTGATACCACTGTTGGGGAACGTCGCACGGGAAACAAAAATTTTCCTACGCGCACGAAGACCTATCATGGTGATGTCCATCTACGAGAGGGGATGAGTGATCTACGTACCCTTGTAGATCGTACAGCAGAAGCGTTAGAGAACGCGGTTGATGTAGTGGAACGTCCTCACGTCCCTCGATTCGCCCCGCGAACAATCCCGCGATCAGTCCCACGATCTAGTACCGAACGCACGGCACCTCCGCGTTCAGCACACGTACAGCTCGACGATGATCTCGGCCTTCTTGATCCAGCAAGAGAGACAGAGAGGTAGAAGAGTTCTCCGGCAGAGTGACGGCGCTCCGGAGGTTGGTGATGATCTCGTCTCAGCAGGGCTTCGCCCGAGCTCCGCAGAAACGCGATCTAGAGGAAAAACTATGGAGGTATGTGGTCGGGCAGCCGTGAGAAAGTCGTCTCAAATCTGCCCTAAAAGCCCCATATATATAGGAGGAGGGAGGGGGACCTTGCCTTGGGGTCCAAGGGACTCCCAAGGGGTCGGCCGAGCCAAAGGGGGGAGGACTCCCCCCCCCAAACCGAGTTGGACTTGGTTTGGTGGGAGGAGTCCCCCTCCCTTCCCACTTCTTCCCTCTTTTTTTTTCTTTTCCTTTGATTTCTTTCTCTTGGCGCATAGGCCCCCTTGGGGCTGTCCCACCAGCCCACTAAGGGCTGGTGTGTCTCCCCAAAGCCTATGGGCTTCCCCGGGGTGGGTTGCCCCCCCCCCCCCCCCCGGTGAACTCCCGGAACCCATTCGTCATTCCCGGTACATTCCCGGTAACTCCGAAAACCTTCCGGTAATCAAATGAGGTCATACTATATATCAATCTTCGTTTCCGGACTATTCCAGAAACCCTCGTGACGTCCGTGATCTCATCCGGGACTCCGAACAAAATTCGGTAACCAACCATATAACTCAAATACACATAAAACAACGTCGAACCTTAAGTGTGCAGACCCTGCGGGTTCGAGAACTATGTAGACATGACCCGAGAGACTCCTCGGTCAATATCCAATAGAGGGACCTGGATGCCCATATTGGATCCTACATATTCTACGAAGATCTTATCGTTTGAACCACAGTGCCAAGGATTCGTATAATCCCGTATGTCATTCCCTTTGTCCTTCGGTATGTTACTTGCCCGAGATTCGATCGTAAATTCCTATAGAATATAAGAAAAAATAAATCCACATAGGCTTCCTCACAAACACCTTGCAAACAAGCTCTATTCCAGGTATAAACTCACAATCCAAAGCAAGAATCATCATAATTCTCAAACCAAACATGCAAGGAAGGCATATAATCTCTCTACATGCAACAATTGCACAATTATAGAAACAAAAAATCAGAAAAAAGAAGGAGGTAACATAACAAATCAAGGCACGTGAGGGTGGAGAGGTTACCTGGTCGGGGCAGCAGGAATTCGGCGAAGGAAAAGCAAAAGTCTCGCATGGGCATGGATGGCCTCGCCGGGATTGACCTCTGGAGTAGTGATACGAAGGGCAGCTGGAACCCTAGGAGCCCTTGTCCTTCTGAATCTTGATGGTAGCCTAAATAGAGATGGAGAAGATGCTTTACCTCCCAGTGTGTGTTTTGAAGATACAAAAACTGAAATTTTTACACTAGTAAGGATTGGCTTTCTGTTTTTTTTGCTCGAACGGGGGCTTTATAATTTTGGGAGCCCTGTGTGGTCGCACTGTTCGCACATGCCCTCAACAGGCTTTCTGTACGTATATATTTTTTTCTATTTTTGCTGTGAAAGTATGCTCTTTTTTAACTTCACCCATGCACCCGTCCACAAAAAAGCATTTTCGTTACTATCTAATCCTATTATTCGCAGAGCGGGTGTGCGAATGCCGGCATGAAGAGACCAAGCTTCCTGGTCGTGATCCCTTGGGTGCCGGCAGACAGGGCGGGCACGGGAAGGAAGGCTGACTCACCGGCTGGCTCCCTGCTCGCTGACACTTGGCAGTATCCACTCGACGGTGGAAATCCATGTCGGGTACCACTACTCTTGCTCCTGCTTGCCAAGTTGCCCAGAACAAGAGGTCAGATATGAAGGATATGCATGACGGAGCAACCAGATATACTCTTGTAAATTCTTCTGTTGATAAAGGGCTCGCTTTCACTTTTCAGGTTGGAGTGATGTGGCTTGTCGAAGATATTATTGACTTTCACGACTGAGGAAGATATTTCACAAGGCCGGTCAGCAGCAATTCAGCACTGCGTACCAGTGTTAACGATGAAAAGTGCGCCGTGTAGTGGAGGCCAGGACTGGAATAGGATAGGGCGGTAGATGACACTAATGGATCACATCAAACAGAATATATATTTCTTGTCATGTAGTAATACTGACATTTTCTTAATTTACAAGAGCCAAAACCCTTTTATCACTTCAAGGAAAGCCAGTGAAGTGAATGAAGTCCTTTTTACTCAGCGTGTCAGATTTGTATCAAGTCAAAGTTTACAAAGTTTGATTAAATATATATTATTAAAATATCAATGTCTACAATTCCAAATATATGTATTATCGTTTCAAATAATATTATTTATGAAAGTATAGTTCAGAAGGAGTACCAGACACGAGGAAAGGTCCCTTCAAATTGTACTATTTTTTTTAGAAGTGTTAAGTATATTGATTATTAGGAAATATGAGATAGACTAGGATTTGTCCTATCTTATCTTGTACTTCAAGTTAATCATTGTATTTTTATATATATATGCCCATGAGGCTCAAGCAATACAACAACTATTCCACCAATCCCTCTATTCTCTTCAACATGGTATGGTCGCAAGTTTCTAGACCTTGCCGCCGCGCGCCGCCCCCGGGGCGGTCGGCCTCCACGATCGCCCTCGGGGGCCCCGTCGCCCGTACCTAGGGTTCGTCCTCCGGTCGTGTTGACCAGCTGCCCTAAAGAGTCTTTTTCCCGTTCTCTTGATCCGGGTTTTGTCTCTTTTGTCGGTCTCCTGATCGGCGTTCTTCCTTTTTCGTTTTCCGATCTAAGATCGGTTTGCGTCGCCCGCAGCCGCCGTCGACACCTGCGCGCCTCTACTCCGACTTAGGTGCGACCAGCCAGCCTCTACTTCGACCCGGCGGCCTTGCGTGACGCGGCGGCCCGTCATGGCCGTCGTCCACGCATCTGCTCGCCCGTCACTTTACGCCGCCGTCGCTGCCCCGCGCTGAACAGGACACCTGCATCACCCACCTTCCGTCTTCGTCGTCACTCGTCGGCCGCCTCGGGATCGTCGGCTGCCTAAGGCATGTAGGTTGCCGACCCCTCGTCGGCTGCTGGGCCACCCGGCTGCCTTGGTCTCGCCGGCTGCGTCGGGCCTGTCGGCTGCCTCGGGGCTCCCCGGACCATCGTCGGCCTCCTCTCGCATGTCGTTCCCCGTTGGCCGCCGTCGCCTTGGTCTGCTCGGCCACCCCGCATCATCGTCCACGACGCCGTCATCATCACCGAGCAGCGCCCCCGACCTTACGTGCGATCGGATTGATCACCCGGCCGCCACGATCGACTCCATCCGTGCCGTGCGACTGACCTGATCAGTCGGTTGCATGCGCCTCCATAGGTCCCGTGAAGGTTGTCCCGAGTACAGTGCACCCCTCCACCGATCAGCAACGGGTTGTCGTTGCGTTGCCCCGTCGGGCCGCAGCGCCGCCGCCCAGTGGTTCTCCCCGCGGTTGCCCTGACCCGCGAGCCGCTACTACACCGCCCCTTTGTTGGGGAACGTCGCATGGGAAACAAAAAATTTCCTTCGCGCACGAAGACCTATCATGGTGATGTCCATCTACGAGAGGGGATGAGTGATCTACGTACCCTTGTAGATCGTACAACAGAAGCGTTAGAGAACGCGGTTGATGTAGTGGAACGTCCTCACGTCCCTCGATCCGCCCCGCGAACAATCCCGCGATCAGTCCCACGATCTAGTACCGAACGGACGGCACCTCCGCGTTCAGCACACGTACAGCTCGACGATGATCTCGGCCTTCTTGATCCAGCAAGAGAGACGGAGAGGTAGAAGAGTTCTCCGGCAGCGTGACGGCGCTCCGGAGGTTGGTGATGATCTCGTCTCAGCAGGGCTCTGCCCGAGCTCCGCAGAAACGCGATCTAGAGGAAAAACTATGGAGGTATGTGGTCGGGCAGCCGTGAGAAAGTCGTCTCAAATCTGCCCTAAAAGCCCCATATATATAGGAGGAGGGAGGGGGACCTTGCCTTGGGGTCCAAGGGACTCCCAAGGGGTCGGCCGAGCCAAAGGGGGGAGGACTCCCCCCCCCCAAACCGAGTTGGACTTGGTTTGGTGGGAGGAGTCCCCCTCCCTTCCCACTTCTTCCCTCTTTTTTTTTCTTTTCCTTTGATTTCTTTCTCTTGGCGCATAGGCCCCCTTGGGGCTGTCCCACCAGCCCACTAAGGGCTGGTGTGTCTCCCCAAAGCCTATGGGCTTCCCCGGGGTGGGTTGCCCCTCCCCCCCGGTGAACTCCCGGAACCCATTCGTCATTCCCGGTACATTCCCGGTAACTCCGAAAACCTTCCGGTAATCAAATGAGGTCATCCTATATATCAATCTTCGTTTCCGGACTATTCCGGAAACCCTCGTGACGTCCGTGATCTCATCCGGGACTCCGAACAACATTCGGTAACCAACCATATAACTCAAATACGCATAAAACAACGTCGAACCTTAAGTGTGCAGACCCTGCGGGTTCGAGAACTATGTAGACATGACCCGAGAGACTCCTAGGTCAATATCCAATAGCGGGACCTGGATGCCCATATTGGATCCTACATATTCTACGAAGATCTTATCGTTTGAACCTCAGTGCCAAGGATTCGTATAATCCCGTAAGTCATTCCCTTTGTCCTTCGGTATGTTACTTGCCCGAGATTCGATCGTCAGTATCCGCATACCTATTTCAATCTCGTTTATCGGCAAGTCTCTTTACTCGTTCCGTAATACAAGATCCCGCAACTTACACTAAGTTACATTGCTTGCAAGGCTTGTGTGTGATGTTGTATTACCGAGTGGGCCCCGAGATACCTCTCCGTCACACGGAGTGACAAATCCCAGTCTTGATCCATACTAACTCAACTAACACCTTCGGAGATACCTGTAGAGCATCTTTATAGTCACCCAGTTACGTTGCGACGTTTGATACACACAAAGCATTCCTCCGGTGTCAGTGAGTTATATGATCTCATGGTCATAGGAATAAATACTTGACACGCAGAAAACAGTAGCAACAAAATGACACGATCAACATGCTACGTCTATTAGTTTGGGTCTAGTCCATCACGTGATTCTCCTAATGACGTGATCCAGTTATCAAGCAACAACACCTTGTTCATAATCAGAAGACACTGACTATCATCGATCAACTGGCTAGCCAACTAGAGGCATGCTAGGGACGGTGTTTTGTCTATGTATCCACACATGTAAATGAGTCTTCACTCAATACAATTATAGCATGGATAATAAACTATTATCTTGATACAGGAATTATAATAATAACTATACATTTATTATTGCCTCTAGGGCATAATTCCAACACCCTTTGGACTGTAGTGCGACGGCATGCGGTCCCCGCCACCGCCCGAGGCCGTCTCTGTGGCTGCATCAACCCGCGCACCGCTGTTGCGTCGCCTCTTCAGGCCGCCACATCGCGGCACACGGTCTACAGCACCACCCCGAGGTCTACCCGCCGTCGCCCCGACCCGCGCGCTGCCACTTCGTCGCCCCTTCTGGTCGTAGCGGCGCGGCGCGTGGTCCACTCCGCCGTCCCCGCGCGTCGACTTCGTGTGGTATCCGTCGCGCCCTCTTGCTACGGCGCCAGAAATCCCCGGCTGCCTCTTGAGCTTGCGTTGGTTTTCCCTTGAAGAGGAAAGGGTGATGCAGCAAGAAGCAGTAAGTATTTCCCTCAGTTTGAGAACCAAGGTATCAATCCAGTAGGAGAATCAAGCCAAGTGTCCAGAGTACCTGCGCAAACACAACGAGCTTGCACCCAACGCTATAAAGGGGTTGTCAATCCCTTCAAGATTGATTGCAAAGTGAGATCTGAAAGCAGAAAGTGCAACGAAGTAAAAGTGAAAGGCTGAAAATATGATGTGCAGTAGACCCGGGGGCCATAGTGTTCACTAGAGGCTTCTCTCAAAATAGCAAATATTACGGTGGGTGAACAAATTACTGTCGAGCAATTGATAGAACCGCGCAAAGTCATGACGATATGTAAGGCAATGATCATACATATAGGCATCACGTCCGAGACGAGTAGACCGATATTGTCTGCATCTACTACTATTACTCCACACATCGACCACTATCCGGCATGCATCTAGTGTATTGAGTTCATGACGAACAAAGTAACGCCTTAAGCAAGATGACATGATGTAGAGGGATAAACTCAAACCAATGATGTAAATCCCATCATTTTACCCTTGATGGCAACAACACGATGCGTGCCTTGCTACCCCTTCTGTCACTGGGTGAGGTCACCGCACAGTATGAACCCAAAACCAAGAACTTGTCCCATTGCAAGAATCATAGATCAAGTTGGCCAAACAAAACCCACAACTCAAAGAGAATTACAAGGTTTTGAAATCATGCATAAAAGAGATCAGAAGAAACTCAAATAAGATTCATAGATAATCTGATCATAAATCCACAATTCATCGGATCTTGACAAACACACCGCAAAAGAAGATTACATCGGATAGATCTCCATGAAGATCATGGAGAACTTTGTATTGAAGATCCAAGAGAGAGAAGAAGCCATCTAGCTACTAGCTATGGACCCGAAGGTCTATGGTGAACTACTCACGCATCATCGGAGAGGTCATGGTGTTGATGAAGAAGCCCTCCGTATCTGAATCCCCCTCCGAAAGGGCACCAGAACATGCCCCATATGGGATCTTGCGGAGACAGAAGCTTGCGCCGGCGGAAAAGTATTTTCGTGGATCTCTCGCGCAATTTTGGATTTTTCAGGAATTTATAGGTGGAAGAGGTAGGGCAGATGAGCCATAGGGGGCCCACAAGCCTGCTAGGCGCAGGCCCCCTTGGCCGCGCCTAGGGGCTTGTGGCGTCCCCTGGTGGCTTCTGCCTTGGTTCTCACGTCCAGTGCGTATCTTCTGTTCCGGAAAAAATCTTTTCGGAATTTTTATTCCGTTTGGACACCGTTTAAAATCCTCCTCTGAAAAGGGTCAAAAACACGGAAAAAACAGGAACTGGCACTTGGCACTGAGTTAATAAGTTAGTCCCAAAAAAGATATAAAAGGCATACAAAACATCCAAAGTTTTACAAGATAATAGCATGGAACCATCAAAAATTATAGATACGTTGGAGACATATCAAGCATCCCCAACCTTAACTCGTGCTCGTCCTCGAGTAGGGAAGTGATAAAGACTGATTTTTTGATGTGGAATGCTACTTAGCATAGTTGTCCTTTGTAACTTCTTTCATGTGACATGAATGTTCATATCCGTAAGATTCAAAACAATAGTTTGCTATTGACATGAAAACAATAATACTTCAAGCAAACTAGCAAGGTAATCATGAACTTTCGAAATAACAAGGCCAAAGAAAGTTATCCCTACAAAATCATATAGTCTCGCTATGCTCCATCATCCCCACACAACTAATTTAAATCATGCACAACCCCGGTATTGGCCAAGTAATTGTTTTCGCACTCTTACTTTCTCAACTCTTTTCCAACTCTCACGCAATACATGAGCGTGAGCCATGGATATAGCACTATAGGTGGAATAGAGTGTGGTGGAAGTTGTGAGACAAAAAGGAGAAGATGGTCACATTGACTCGGCATATCAAAGGACTATGGAGATGCCCATTAATAGATATCAATGTGAATGAGTAGGGATTGCCATACAACGGATGCACTAGAGCTATAAGTATGTGAAAGCTCAAAAGGAGAACTAGTGGGTGTGCATCCAACTTGCTTGCTCACGAAGACCTAGGGCAATTTTGAGGAAGCCCATCATTGGAATATACAATCCAAGTTATATAATAAAGATTCCCACTAGTATATGGTGTGACAAAACGAGAGGCTGTCAATCATGAAGAACATGGTGCTATTATGAAGCACAAGTGTGGAAAAAGATAGTAGCATTGTCCCTTCTCTCTTTTTCTCTTTTTTTGTTTGGGCTCTTTGGCCTCTTTCCATATCTCTTTTTTTGTGGGAAACTTTGGCCTCTCTTTTTTTATTTCCTCACATGGGACAATGCTCTAATAATGATGATCATCACACTTTTATTTACTCACAGCTCAAAGCTTAGAATGAGGACGACTCTATAGGAAATGTCTCCGGCAGTGTACCGGGATGTGCAACGATCTAGCTTGGCGTATGACGTTGAAACATCTCGCTAGCTATATTACGATCATGCAATGGCAATATGAGAGTGACGGCACAAGTCATGAAAAGGAACGGTGGTAGTTGCATGGCAATATATCTCGGAGTGGCTATGAAAATGCCATAGTAGGTAGGTATGGTGGCTGTTTTGAGGAAGGCATATGGTGGGTTTGTGCACCGGCGAAAATTGCGCGGTACTAGAGAGGCTAGCAATGGTGGAAGGTGAAAGTGCATCTATACCATGGACTCACATTAGTCATGAATAACTCACATACTTATTGCGAAAGTTTTTATTAGTAATCAAAACAAAGTGCTAAACGCATACTCCTAGGGGAAGGGTTGGTAGGTATTAACCATCGCGCGATCCCGACCGCAACACAAAGGATGACAATCAATAGATCAATTATGCTCCAACTTCCTAACATAGCGGTTCACCATACGTGCATGTTACGGGAATCACTAACTTCAACACAAGTATTTCTAGATTCACAACACCCTACTAACATAACTCTTAATATTACCAAATCCACATCTCAAAACTAATTGAGAGGAATCAAACTTCTCTTCTACTCAATGCACATGAAGGTGGAAGTTTTATTGTATCCTCTTTGGGTACCTATCACCTTTGGGACTACTTTCATAGCACAAGCCAACTACCAAGTTACGCACCGCCATGCTCTAAAAGATCTAAGTGAAGCACATAGAGCAACATTGTCTAGCTCAAAAGATATAAGTGAAGCACAAAGAGTATTCTAGCAAATTCTCGATGAGTGCATGTCTCTCTCAAAAGGTGTGCAGCAAGGATGATTGTGACACAACAAAAAGAAAAGACTCCTACGATACAAGACGCTCCAAGAAAAACACATATCATGTGGTGAATAAAAATATAGCTCCAAGTAATGTTACCGATGGGTTGAAGACGAAAGAGGGGATGCCTTCCCGGGCCATCCCCAAGCTTAGGCTTTTTGGTGTCCTTGAATTTGGCTTGGGATGACTTTGGCATCCCCAAGCTTGAGCTCTTTCCACTCTTTATCCCTTTGTCCATGAGAACATCACCCAAAACTTGAATACTTCACAACACAAAACTTAAACAGAAACTCGTGATAACATTAGCACAAGAAAACAAACTACCACCTCTTTAGGTACTGTAGCAATCTTGATTTCAATTTATATTGGTGTTAGATTACTGTATTCTCACTTTTCCATGGCTAGTACCCCCCCCCCCCGATACTATCCATAGTTTCATCAAAACAGGCAAACAACTCAACAAAAACATAATCTATAAAAAACAGACCAGTCTGTAGCAATCTGTATACTTCGTATAGTTCTGGTACCTCAACAATTCTGAAAAATTACGACAACCTGGGAAAAAGGCATATCAACCAGCAGCAAAAAGAATCAACTCAAAAGCTTTTTCTGAATAAAAAATAAAAATAATTTCGTGAGCAAAAAGTTTCTGTCTTTTTCCAGCAGGATCAAACAACCATCACCCAACTAGTCATAAAGGTTTTGCTTGGCTCAAACACAAAAAGAAATACAAACACACAATCAAAACAGAATTATGATGGTGTGGATGCAACAAAACAGAAAGAAAAAGATAAATTCATTGGGTTGCCTCCCAACAAGCGCTATTGATTAACGCCCTTAGCTAGGCATAAGGCGATAGAATCACGTATCATCGTCTTTGGTGCTCAAATCATTAGTAGCCCTCATCATGGATTCATAAGGCAATCTTATTTTCTTTCTAGTAAAATGCTCCATTCCCTTATTTAAAGGAAATTGAAACCTAATATTCCCTTCCTTCATATCGATGATAGCACCCATAGTCCTTAGGAAAGGTCTACCAAGAATGATAGGGCATGTAGGATTGCAATCAATGTCAAGCACAATGAAATCCACGGTTACATAGTTCCAATTTGCAATAATAAGAACATCATTGATCCTTCCCATGGGTTTCTTGATAGTAGAATCCGCAAGATGCAAATTAAGAGAGCACTCCTCAATCTCATTAAAGCCTAGAACATCACATAAAGACTTTGGAATCACGGAAACACTAGCGCCCAAATCACACAAAGCATTGCATTCATAGTTTTTGATTTTGATAGTAGGTTCCCACTCATCATGAAGCTTTCTAGGAATAGAAACTTCCAACTCAAGTTTCTCTTCAAGAGATTTTACCATAGCATCGACGATATGATCGGTAAAGGCCTTTTTTGGCTATAAGCGTGTGGAGAGTTTAGCATGGATTGCATCAAGGAAATTCATTCAATCAAGGAGCAATTATCAAAATTGAATTCCTTGAAATCCAAAGTAGTAGTTTCATTACTACTCAAAGTTTTGATATCTTCTACTCCACTTTCAATGCTTTTAGCATCAAGATAGATGGACTCCGAATCATTGGGGTCTTTTTTAACCAAAGTGGATTCATATACAGCCCCATCATCATTAGGTTTGACACAAGAAAACAAAGATTCAATGGGAGTTAGACCAAGCACTTTAAGATCTTCGTAATTCTTATCACGAGAACACGCCTTTTTAAGCCATCCATGTCTAGCACGAATTTGGGCGGTCCTTTCTTTGCTCTCACTCATGGAAACACGCATAGCTTTCAAAGTTTCATCCATATTGATCTTGGGAGGAGCACATCTAACTTTCAAAAGCATCAATATCACTAGACATTCTATCAACGCTCCTAGCCAAATCGTCAATTTTGAGTAGTTTTTCCTCTATGGACGCATTGAAAATATTTTGCGAGTTGATAAACTCTTTGATATTACTCTCTAGATTAGAGGGTAATTTATTGTAATTTCCATGAGTATTGTTGTAGGAGTTGCCAAAGTTATTAGAGGGGTTACTAGGAAAAGGCCTAGGAACATAGTTTCCTCTAAAAGCATTGTTGTTGCCAAAATTATTCCTACCAACAAAATTAACGTCCAAGCTTGCATTGCTACTCTCAATCAAGGAAGACAAGGGCATATGATTAGGATCTAAAGGAGCACTTCTACTAGCAACCAAATTCATTAACTCATCCATCTTCGCACTCAACAAGTTAATTTCTTCTATAGCGTGTACCTTTTTACTAGTAGGTGACCATTGAGTGTGCCACTGAGAGTAGTTTGTCATGATATTGTCTAGGAGTTTCGTGGCTTCTCCTAATGTGATTGCCATGAACGTTCCACCTGAGGCGGAGTCCAAGATATTTCTAGAAGAGAAATTCAAACCAGCGTAGAAGATTTGTATAATCATCCAAAGACTCAAGCCATGAGCGGGACAATTTCTAATCATCAATTTCATTCTCTCCCAAGATTGTGCAACATGTTCATGATCAAGTTGCTTAAAATTCATGATATCATTACGGAGAGAGATAGTCTTTGCCGGCGGAAAATACTTGGTTATATAAGCATCTTTGCACTTGTTCCAAGAATCAATACTATTTTTGGGCAAAGATGAAAACCAAGTTTTTGCTCGATCTCGCAATGAGAAAGGAAAAAGCTTCAATTTAATCACATCATTATCCACATCTTTCTTCTTTTGCATATCGCAAAGCTCAATGAAGGTATTAAGATGAGATGCGGCATCTTCACTAGGAAGGTCGGAGAATTGCTCTTTCATAACAAGATTCAGCAAGGCAGCATTGATTTCGTATGATTCCGCACTAGTGGCGGGAGCAATCGGAGTACTAATAAAATCATTATTATTAGTATTCGAGAAGTCACAAAGTTTGATGTTTTCAGTCATGGTGACATAATAATGGATGAACGACAATAAGGGATTCCACTGTCATCTCGTAAATATATCAGAGTTGTATCACGCATCCAAACAAGGTAGTTCCGCTACGGACTACAAAACATGAGAAATGACTATGCTACCCTGCATGCTTGCCCATGATCACGACCACGCCTCAATCTTCTGGATAGTTCACGTACATGCGGTCGTTCTCCTCATTGTACTGCCATGCCAGCTGCGTGCCGTCGGGATCACCTGCCTCGGGGGTACCTGAACCTGTTGGTGTTGTGAAGGAATCTGTGAGCCACGGGGACTCAGCAATCTATGACCTCGGTGCCAGAACTAGTCAAGTTATTAGGTTGGAAAGGTGGAGTACTTAGGTTGCAGCATCCTAAGCTTTATATGGTGGCTAACTTACGTAGAACATGTATTGAAGGTGGTCTATACTAGCGGACGATGATTAGCTGATCACTAAGTGATCCTGAACACCTACTTACGTCAATCATAACCCCACCATGTTCCCGATCGAAGAGTGATCTTCAAAGGGGACAGTCACTGTTACTCACACAGTTGGCAAGTTTATTAGAGTTATGTTTAAGTTATCTATTACCGGATGTCAACAAATATTCCAAGTTGCCACATAACCGCGGGCACGGCTTTCTGAAAGATTAACCCTGCACGGGTGCTCCAACTAGTCCATCACAAACGTACACGAGCCGCAAAGTAATCCTCTATCACGAATCTCGTGATCTGGTCGGATTCCTTAGAGGAAAACCTCAACTCTAGGGAGAACCAAAGCTTCACCGGGATTCCTATACGCAAGATATATCTCTAAGGTAAGACAACTCTAGCAGGACCTCCCGTCGTGTCGACGACCCCGATAAGAGCCGCGTATCTCAGTCTCAGGACACGACGGATGGAAAAGCCTACACGAGCCAAACCTCAAGTTTCCCTGTGGTGGCCCCCGCAGTCTGTCCATTTTGGACCAACACTCACGAGGAGCACTGGCCCGGGTTGTTGATTAAATTCCCCGGGGAGGCCATTCCCTATTCACATTATTATTAAGTGATTAGCAAATTAACACCAAGGTTGGGTCATGTCGGACAAGTCTTAACACTACGCGATTTATCAAGGGGGTCCCCATAACAACCCCGAACGTGTTAGGAGCGATCATTATGGAATCAAACACCGGTAGCCGGTAACTATGGCGGCAATAACGGAACAAAACACCCGGCAAAAGGCTAGGCCTTCCGTTATTTACCAAGTATATAGGTGCATTAATTAAATAACAGATTTAACATAATGATATCAAACTCATGTTATCACATGAGACAAAGCACCTGCAACTAGCAACGCTAACATTAGTAGCTGAGCAAAGCCTACTTAGCCATTCAAGATTTTCTAGGAAGGGATAAGTGTTTGGGTTTCATGGCAATTCAGGAGGCAACTATTTCAGTGGTAGGCAGCAAGCATATGATGGGAGAAACGTAATCTAGCATAACAAGTCTAGAGATGGAATCAAGGTCATGTCATCTTGCATGTGATATCCTCAGCTTGGAACTGCTCTTGTTCGTCCTGCACGTACTCTCCCGATTCCACGTACTCGTTCTCTGATCCCGGTGCTACCCAACATAAAAATAACATCCAATGAACAACAGCACCTCAAGATGCAACAAGCACATGATGCATGAGATGAATATGAACATGCATCTCTATTTCTACCACTAGCACAAGCATGAGAAGGAAATACAAGTTCCTGGACAGAAATGCAATCTAAGCTATCTTGACATGCATGAGAATGACATGATCAGATGCGTCACGTGAAAATGATGCAAATCCAAATAAAGAATGTCACAAATGGAGCCACGGATCAACGGGAAACAACGAAACAAGAAATGACGTCCTACGTGTCAAATACATCACCACACACTCCAATGGCATAACTGTGGTATTTCTAGGTTGCCAAGACATAAAACAAACCAACATGGATGGGGTGGTGCAAAGAATATCACCATACCATCAACTATGCACTCACAAACATCAAAATACCGAAACTACACAATTTGCCATAAACAGCATCATAGCACTTTGAGAGCTACATGCAAAGCACCTACACCCACCCAAACATGCCTAATAAGATATGTGGCAGTAGCTATCCAAGAGTACTACAAGCACATGCAAAAAGATATGTGGCAGTAGCTATTTGGAGCTTCTAAATATTTACAAAACAGAATTATAGGGTTTGTTTTGTAATTGTTTGCACCATTTAAAACACCTAATCAAAACAGCAAAACCACATCTCCAACTCACCACAAAACAAAGCTAACACATGGGCATTTTTAAAACAAGGAAGGAGCAAAGATATTTGGGCTTGAGCTAAATAGGAGGGAGAGAGTTTTGAAACTTTAATGCAAGCAACTTAGATACTTCCTTCTACAAACACATCCACTTCATACCTAGCATCACCAGATCAACCACATGCCACTACACCACCACATAAGATCACAAGGCATCAAACACAAGGTCACACACACAACACATGGAATGATATGGAATGCATGCATGCAAGGAAGAATTAAACAAGGTGACACATGAAATCACATGCATTGATAGCTCTCAAGTCAATGACAAGTTGGGTCCACATAGGCAAGGTTCCAAATATGGTAAGCTACACACTTGGGGCATTACAAACTCTCCCACACTACAAAAAGATCTCGCCCCGAGATCTATGCGTGAAAGAACTCCGGAAATTCAGAACGGAGGTGATCCTCGCGTTCCCAAGTAGCCTCTTTATCGGAATGGTGTGACCATTGCACTTTGAGAAATTTCACAGTCTTGTTACGGGTCTTGCGCTCAGTTGCCTCGAGAACCGCAACTGGATGCTCACGATAAGATAGGTCAGGCTGAAGGTCGATGTCTTGAAGATGAACAGTGCGCTCGGGGGTCTTGAAGCACCTCCGGAGTTGAGAAACATGTAACACATCATGCACATTTGCAAAGTTTGACGGGAGCTCAAGCTGGTACGCAAGGTCGCCTCTCTTGCCAACAACTTTGAACGGGCCAACGAAACGAGGCGCAAGCTTGCCTTTGATGCCAAAGCGATGCATACCCTTCATAGGCGACACCTTGAGATAGACGAAGTCATCAAGCTCATAAGACATGTCACAATGCTTGTTATCATAATAGCTCTTCTGACGGGACTAAGCTGCTCTGAGGTTGTCGCGAATGACCCTACACATCTCCTCAGCTTCTTCTATCAAATCATTCCCAAGGATCTGATGCTCGCCGGTCTCGGACCAGTTGAGCGGGGTACGACACTTCCTGCCATAGAGAATTTCAAACGAAGCCTTGCCAGAACTAGCTTGATAACTGTTGTTATACGAGAACTCCGCAAAAGGCAGACAATCCTCCCACTTCATACCAAAAGAGATAACACAGGCTCTCAGCATATCCTCAAGAACTTGATTGACTCGCTCCACTTGACCACTAGTCTGAGGATGAAAAGATGTGCTGAAGCGGATCTTCGTGCCCATCACAGACTGAAAAGAGTCCCAAAAGTTCGAAGTGAAGATACTTCCGCGATCCGAAGAGATCATCATAGGCACGCCGTGCAAAGACACAATCCTGGAGGTGTACAACTCTGCAAGCTGAGCTGCCGAAATGGATTCCTTGACTGGAAGAAAATGAGCCACTTTGCTCAACTTGTCAATGACGACGAAGATGGCATCATTACCCTTCTTGGACTTCGGAAACCCGGTGACGAAATCCATCTCAATGTGATCGAACTTCCACTCGGGAATGGGCAACGGATGCAAAATACCTGTTGGACGTTGATGCTCTGCTTTCACCCTTCGACATACATCACACTCATTTACGAACTGAGCAATCTCACGCTTCATTCGAGTCCACCAGAAGGTCTGTTTCAAGTCCTGATACATCTTGGAGCTTCCAAGATGAATAGAGAGCAGAGAGTTATGAGCTTCTTCCATGATTACCTTTCTAAGATCACCTTTCGGAACGACAAGACGATCCTCAAAGAACAACGTGTCTCTGGCATCAACACTGAAGCACTTATACTTGGGAAGACTCTTTGCCACGCCAATCTTGACTTTCTTCACCATTGCATCAAGAAGCTGTGCTGCTCGGACCTGATCTTCCAAGGTAGGAGAGTTCTGAAGGTTTGCGAGAAATCCCTCAGGTACTAACTGAAGGTTGAGCTTCCTGGAAGACTCACAAAGGCCAGGCTGGAGAGGTTGCAGAATGAGACTGTTGCAGTACGCCTTCCTGCTCAAGGCATCTGCCACGACATTAGCTTTGTGTGGCGTGTACTCAACACTCGGATTAAAATCTTGGAGCATTTCCACCCAACGTGTTTGCCGAAGATTCAGGTTAGGCTGAGTGAATATGTACTTGAGACTCTTGTGATCGGTGAAAACTTCAACCTTACGTTCCAACAAGAGGTGTCTCCAAGTCATCAGAGCGTGAACCATAGCTGCTAGCTCAAGATCATGCACATGATAGTTCTTCTCCGCTGGCTTCAACTGCCTGGAGGTATAAGCAACCACTTTCTTCTCTTGCATCAGAACTGCACCAAGACCCTGGAGAGAAGCGTCGCAGAACACCTAGTAAGGCTTGGAATCATCCGAAGGAACCAAGACTGGAGTGGAGGTGAGCTTCTCTTTGAGTGTGTCGAAGGCCAACTGACACTCTAGAGACCAAGCATACGTAACACCCTTCTGAAGAAGACTTGAGAGCGGCTTCACAATCTTGGAGAAGTTCTCAACGAACCTTCTGCAATAGCTTGCAAGCCCGAGAAAGCTTCAAAGTTGCTTCACATTCTGCGGAGGCTCCCATTCAACAATGGTCTGAACCTTGGACGGATCAACTTTGATGCCCTCGGCAGAGATAATGTGCCCAAGATAGACAACTTCTTTCAGCCAGAACTCACACTTGGAAAACTTGGCATACAATTTGTACTCCCTCATCTTATCAAGCACCAATCTGAGATGTTCTTCATGTTCTTCCTCAGTTTCAGAAAAGACCATAATATCGTCGAGATAGAGCAAGACAAAGTCATTCTTGAACGGAGAGAATATGTAGTTCATCAATCGACAGAATGTCGGAGGAGCATTAGCCAGACCAAAAGACATGACCGTATACTCATACGAGCCAAAACTAGTTGAGAAGGCCGTCTTCGGAATATCTTCTTCGCGAATGCGAATTTGATGATAGCCCATTCTGAGATCAAGCTTGGAGAAGACCTTAGCACCTTTCAACTGTTCGAACAACTCAGTTATGTTCGGAAGTGGATATTTGTTCCTGATTGTCTTCTTGTTCAATGGACGGTAATCGACACACATTCGGTCCATGCCATCCTTCTTCTTGACAAACAGAACTCCACAGCCCCACGAAGACGAGCTCGGTCTGATGAGACCCAAATGCTCCTGCTCATCGAGTTGCCTCTTAAGTTCCTTCAATTCTTCTGGACCCAATTTGTACGGCCGTTTGCACAGCGGCTCAGTGCCTGGCTCAAGCTCAATCACAAATTCAACTTCTCGGTGCGGGGGCATGCCTGGCAGCTCTTCTGGAAACACATCTTCATATTCGCACACCACTGGGACTTGCGAAATAGGATTAATCTCACCCTTTTCATTCAAAGAGAACAGACGGATTGTATCATCGAGCGCCGCGAATATAATCACGTCCTCCGAAGAGTGGGTAAGCTTCACTTCTTTAGCTTCACAATCAATCGATGCCTTGTTCATGGCCAACCAGTCCATACCAAGGATCAAGTCAATGTCGGAATTGCCCAAAACAATAGGAGATGCCAGAAAAGAATAGCTACCCATCTTGACAGAAACACCCGGAACAAACAAACTAGAACTCAAATGCTTTGCAGGAGAAACGACTGCCAATGGCTTAGACAACTGCTCCTGGCGCAGATTATGCTTGGATGCAAATGGATATGACACGAAGCAATGCGAAGCACCAGAATCAAATAACAATTTAGCAGGAATATCATTAACGAGGAGGTTACCCATGATCACATCTGACGAGTTTTCTGCCTCAGCTGCATTCACCATGTTGACTCGAGCTGACCTGGGGTTAAACTTGACAAGAGCATTACTTGGAGGTTTGCCTGGAGTAGGAGGCGGCGGACGGAGCTGAGAAGTGCACTTGTTGGCATAATGACCCTTCTGCCCACACTTGTGACAAGTAACCTCTGCTGGCTGCCGGTACTGAGTCTGAGGAGGCCCTTGCTTCTGATGCTGGAATCTCTGCTGAAAGACAGGGTTGGGTGGGTGGGAAGAACCACGGCCACCAGAATGCTTGAGCTGCTGCGAGTGCTGAGGAGGAGGAGGAGACACCCAAAACTTGTGTTGCTTCTGAACCACGTGAGTAGAGGAAGAGCTGGAATCTCTGAAGCGCTTATTAGAATTCTCCACCCTGAGCAAGGCCGCCTCTGCCCTGAGAGCTAAGTTGTAGAACTTGTCGAACTCCTCAGGATAGTGCAAAGCAAGAGCTAACTGCAAATCTTCTTTCAAGACACCTCTGAACTAATAAATCTTGCTCTTCTGATCAGGGATATCCTGCAAGGCGTATCAGGCTAGCTCGTGGAACTCAACGTTGTACTTGTACACGGAGTTACCACCCTGCTTCAAGCGCGTGAACTTCTCACGCATCTCCTCCACGAAGCTGGAAGGAATGTAGTGGGACCTGAAGTCACGGCAGAACTCATCTCAAGTGATCACTCTAGCGCCTCTGGAATCCTTCAACTGTTGCCACCAGATAGATGCTTGCCCCTTGAGCTGGAAAGTTGCAAATTTGACAAAATCCTTAGGACGAACATTGCTACACTAGAAATGCTTGTTCATATCATGGATCCAATCCTCGGCATCAAACGACTGGTCACAGGAAGTGAAAGTCTTCGGTTGATTCGACAGGAACTGACTCGGATTAGCAAACTGATTGCCACCATGCTGAAAATTGCCTTGATGCTGATTATCCCTCTCTTGCAACAACTGTAGTAGCATCTGAGTGTTTGCATTAGTAGCAGCCATCACCGCTTGCCAGGCCTCAGCAGGAGGCGGCGGAGGAGGAGGATTCTCCGGACGAGGAGGTGGTGGCGGCACATCCTCACACCCTGGATTCTGACAAGTTGGTGGAGCCATCATGAAGACGGACAACACATTAGCCCACAGAATAAATTGAAGATATAGCTGAATCAAAATGACAGGAATATCTGAACAGGAATATAGCAATTGCACTCGGACAAAATAGTAAGAATGCTTCCTCAAAGTGACGGTCTACAAAATTATGATTAAGACCACTGCAAACAAGTATGAGCTAGAACTGCTCGGAACAAACATATGATCGAGATTTCATCCGATATCTTCGTGGATAAGATCGCACGGGCTCGAATTTACAGTAGCCATCCTGTGCAAGGTAGTGCACACGACTTACGAAGTATCCCCGAGTCGTAGCGAGCTACAAGGACTCTTTAAGACACAACGAGAACCGTTGTAAGACGACCGTGAACAAACACACCCACTGAACATCGAATCCCAACCTCACATCATGCATCTGTAGGAAGATAGTCCTATAAGATACTACTTGATATCCCACCTATGAATTCCCGACATGTCTGGTCATGCAATCTGGTACACGGATACAAGGAGTAATATCACGCAACTCCTATACTAACCCGTCACCTGTATCACATTCGTCAACACACAACCAGAATCTCGGACCTTCATCTACAATAGACCCTCGTGATCACAACGATACCAAGTATGGCAGTACTCCCGAACAATCTGCACCAGTACTAGGGACATCGGGGTTATCTCGCCACTACTAGTATTGAAGCAATTACGAGCATCCTTCGTTCTTAGATACTCAGAAATCTGAATGATGGCGATGTGCGCAAGAATCCCCTCGAGCTCAACTCCCCTGAAGAAATCAAAGCAGACAGGAGGCACCAGGACAGAACTCCATCACATCAAAATCATATAGATTTCAAAAATACCCGCGTGATCCTAAAAAAATTTGAGCGAGAAGAGTGGTAGAATTAAGAATTTCCTAAGTCGGGAACCTCACCAGGGCATGGAAGAGGAGAAAAAAGAATCCAACTCTCCGATATAACTAAGACTCAAAACATTTTACTAGACTCGACTCGGCCAAGTACGATTACACAAAGGCTCCTATGGTCGTAAGACTCTGATTACCAACTTGTAATGACTAAGATGCGGTCCTTTCTGATTTGGGGAACAAGGCCCCGAATTGGAAAGAAGCGCATATGAGCGTTTCGCAAACATGGTAACATAACACATACATAATAATAGAGGAATGACAATAAGGGATTCCACTATCATCTCATAAATATATCAGAGTTACATCACGCATCCAAACAAGGTAGTTCCGCTACGGACTACAAAACATGAGAAATGACTATGCTACCCTGCATGCTTGCCCATGATCACGACCACGCCTCAATCTCCTGGATAGTTCACATACAGGCGATCGTTCTCCTCATCATACTGCCACGCCAGCAGCGTGCCGTCGGGATCACCTGCCTCGGGGGTACCTGAACCTGTTGCTGTTGTGAAGAATTCTGTGAGCCACGGGGACTCAGCAATCTATGACCTCGCTGCCAGAACTAGTCAAGTTATTAGGTTGGAAAGGTGGAGTAATTAGGTTGCAGCATCCTAAGCTTTATATGGTGGCTAACTTACGTAGAACATGTATTGAAGGTGGTCTATACTAGCGGACCAAGATTAGTTGATCACTAAGTGATCCTGAACACCTACTTACATCAATCATAACCCCACCGTCTTCCCGATCGAAGAGAGATCTTCGAAGGGGACAGTCACGATTACTCACACAGTTGGCAATTTTATTAGAGTTATGTTTAAGTTATCTATTACCGGATGTTAACAAATATTCCAAGTTGCCACATAACCGCGGGCACGGCTTTCCGAAAGATTAACCCTACAGGGGTGTACCAACTAGTCCATCACAAACGTACATGGGCCGCAATGTAATCCTCTATCACGAATCTCGTGATCTTGTCGGATTTCTTAGAGGAAAACCTCAACTCTGGGGAGAACCAAAGCTTGACCGGGATTCTTATACGCAAGATATATCGCTAAGGTAAGACAACTCTAGCAGGACCTCCCGTCGTGTCGACGACCCCGATAAGAGCCGCGTATCTCAGTCTCAGGACACGACGGATGGAAAAGCCTACACGAGCCAAACCTCAAGTTTCCCTGTGGTGGCCCCCGCAGTCTGTCCATTTTGGACCAACACTCACGAGGAGCACTGGCCCGGGTTGTTGATTAAATTCCCCGGGGAGGCCATTCCCTATTCACATTATTATTAAGTGATTAGCAAATTAACACCAAGGTTGGGTCCTGTCGGACAAGTCTTAACACTATGCGATTTATCAAGGGGGTCCCCATAACAACCCCGAACGTGTTAGGAGCGATCATTATGGAATCAAACACCGGTAGCCGATAACTATGGCGGCAATAACGGAACAAAACACCCGGCAAAAGGCTAGGCCTTCCGTTATTTACCAAGTATATAGGTGCATTAATTAAATAACAGATTTAACATAATGATATCAAACTCATGTTATCACATGAGACAAAGCACCTGCAACTAGCAACGCTAACATTAGTAGCTGAGCAAAGCCTACTTAGCCATTCAAGATTTGCTAGGAAGGGATAAGTGTTTGGGTTTCATGGCAATTCAGGAGGCAACTATTTCAGTGGTAGGCAGCAAGCATATGATGGGAGAAACGTAATCTAGCATAACAAGTCTAGAGATGGAATCAAGGTCATGTCATCTTGCATGTGATATCCTCAGCTTGGAACTGCTCTTGTTCGTCCTGCACGTACTCTCCCGATTCCACGTACTCGTTCTCTGATCCCGGTGCTACCCAACATAAAAATAACATCCAATGAACAACAGCACCTCAAGATGCAACAAGCACATGATGCATGAGATGAATATGAACATGCATCTCTATTTCTACCACTAGCACAAGCATGAGAAGGAAATACAAGTTCCTGGACAGAAATGCAATCTAAGCTATCTTGACATGCATGAGAATGACATGATCAGATGCGTCACGTGAAAATGATGCAAATCCAAATAAAGAATGTCACAAATGGAGCCACGAATCAACGGGAAACAACGAAACAAGAAATGACGTCCTACGTGTCAAATACATCACCACACACTCCAATGGCATAACTCTGATATTTCCAGGTTGCCAAGACATAAAACAAACCAACATGGATGGGGTGGTGCAAAGAATATCATCACACCATCAACTATGCACTCACAAACATCAAAATACCAAAACTATACAATCTGCCATAAACAACATCATAGCACTTTGAGAGCTACATGCAAAGCACCTACAGCCACCCAAACATGCCAAATAAGATATGTGGCAGTAGCTATCCAAGATTACTACAAGCACAAGCAAAAAAGATAATGCAAAGGAGTTTTGCACAGAAAGTTACAGAGCTGCTAATTTGGCCAAAAATATTAGATCTCAGGGACTTAGTGAAAATTCCAGATTCTCACTAGTTGTTTATGCTCTGAAGCATTTTGACAGCACCCAAAACAATATCTACAGGACTCCAAATGGAATTAAAATTTACAGGGAGCTAGCCAAACACATAAGCTTCAACTTTCCAATTGAAATCTAAGGCTAAATCACAACACATTGACCTGCACAAGCTCATCAACACGAGAAGAAAATATAAAGAGATTTTCACACTTAGTGAAAATCACAGATTTTCACTAATCTGGAATTTCAGCCACATGCCTACTTTGATTGGGACAACTTGCACATATGGGTTCCTAAACATGAAACAAAACCAACATGGGGTAGAGGGGGTCACCCTTAACAACCACAACCAAGAATCAAACTCTTGGGCTCACCACATCTCATGGAACCAACCTCCAAACATAGAACAAAACTGAAATAAGTCATCTCCAGAAAATGTTCCAAAGGCAAAAATGACTTCACCAATGGATTCCTGGGATGTTTCTACCCTAAAAACATATATAATACCTATGCACTTGTATAGAACAAATGGGCACAAACTAGGAAAGAAATCTTGCATAGAATCACATATAGTGAATAGTGCATCATCACATGTGCTATTCACTAGAACTATATCCACACAAGCATATGCCTATGTCCACAATATCAATGGGGCACATGAGGGTTAGACCTCATGCCCATGTGCCTTGGCACACCACCACACCATCACATGTACAAGCACAACATAATAAAACACCTACACATGATATTGAGGACACACACCTAGTTGACACCATATGATCTACACCCCTACTATATAGCATGCTCATGAGCTCAACAAGGCCCTCCATGCTTAGGGCATGTATGTGGACACACACACACCAACATCACCCCCACAACACCAAAGCATCTACATAGGACACCAGACAAGGTATGTGGGGGAACCCACACACACACTTACACTCTACTTCACCACTAGGGCATGAGCTAAACCCACAAGCACCAAATCACACCCTACTGTAAATATCATAACATGCATCTACACAAGATACCCTAGTGCAAACACACACAACAATATGCACATATGCTTCAAATCCTATTCAAATAATCCTCAAAAGAATGTACTCACTCATACACATAGGGCCTACACATGCTATATAACTTGGAGCAAAATATAGAAGCCACATGTTGTTTAGAGCTACAAAATGTACAACACATCTACCTAGTGAAACACAGCAACTACTCAGCCAAGGAAACAACACAAGGGAAAAATACACAGCAAAATAAAAGGAGGGGGGAGAGGGATCGAACCCTGCACCTCCTACTACACAACATAGCACACTACCACTCTGCTAGAGATGCCCTGGTTGACAGAACAGGGGAGCAACCAAACTGACATGTCGCTGCACTGTTATACAGCTACCAAAAACAAATCAAAAAAGGGGGTTGCAACCCCTTGGACTCGAACCCACGATCTCATGCCAACACGCACACACCAAGTACCACTACGCTATGCATCGATGTCTGACAGAACAGAGGGACTAATACAAGGAATGCTAACATGAGCACCAGGTGCTGTGCTGCACGCAGGGACGCCCGCGACATTAGAGAGGACGTCGGGGCTGGTCTTGTTGCTGCAGCTACACCACGTGGTCATCTACCCGATCTGAAACGAGGCAAAGCCCCTACGCTACTGCCTCTACTCGAGCACCTGCATCTAGCACGAGCACACAACACAGAACACACACAACATCGCAATATCTCCTCTCGGGACAGGGGAGTGCCGACGAGCATAGCACAAACTACTCGAGGGGGGAGGAGGGAGGAGAGGTTCCTCACCTAGGGAAGGATGAAGGAGCGCTGATTTGGAGGGGAGGAAGCCGGATCGAAGGTGAAGAAGATCCTGCTGTAGACCTGACGCAGAACCAAGCAAGACGAAGGAGGACGCCGTGAGCACGATGATGACGAAGAGCTGGCCGTCGACGTGGTCGTTCCCCGGCCTCACCGAGGTAGGGAATGGAGCGCGGGGTGCTGGCCCGAGCCCCTGGACATGGTGGCGGCGCCGGACGACGACGGTAGCGGGTAGACGCCGGCGAGGCCCTTCTATCTCTCTCTGCAACCTAGCTACAGAGCCTACCTGAGGGGGGAAAGAGAGATGGATGAGGATGGAGGAAGGAGTGGCGGCGGCGGATGGGAGAGGAGGAACCCTAGGAAGAGGGGAGGCGCGGACGCCCACGTTATATGGGGACCTCGAGTCCGAGCCCTCACGGCGGCACGCGCACTCTCTCTGTTGCGTGACGGAAAGCGAGCAGAGGGGGGAAACGGCGTCTGAAGGTGGAAGGAGGGACGTGGGAGCTGGGCTCTAGTGCTAGGAGAGGAGGGATGGGCCGCCAGGGGGGAGGAAGCCCACCTGAGGCGCCACATAAGAGAAAACAAATCCCTGGGTGCTCTCTAATAGAATTAAACCAGAGAAAAGAAAAGAAAGCCAAGACAAATCTGTTGGAGATTGAAACAAAACAAAAATGCCCCTTGTCATGATAAATCATGACCTATTTGAATAAATTGGAAAAGAATTATTTGGAGCTTCTAAATATTTACAAAACAGAATTATAGGGTCTGCTTTCTAATTATTTGCACCATTTAAAACACCTAATCAAAACAGCAAAACCCCATCTCCAACTCACCACAAAACAAATCTAACACGTGGGCATTTTTGAAATAAGGAAGGAGCAAAGATATTTGGGCTTGAGATAAATAGGAGGGAGAGAGTTTTGAAACTTTAATGCAAGCAACTTAGATACTTCCTTCTACAAACACATCCACTTCATACCTAGCATCACCACATCAACCACATGCCACTACACCACCACATAAGATGACAAGGCATCAAACACAAGGTCACACACACAACACATGGAATGATATGGAATGCATGCATGCAAGGAAGAATTAAACAAGGTGACACATGAAATCACATGCATTGATAGCTATCAAGTCAATGAAAACTTGGGCCCTAGGCAAGGTTCCAAATATGGTAAGCTACACACTTGGGGCATTACAAAATCCTTCTGCTACGGCGCCAGAAATCCCCGGCTGCCTCTTGAGCTTGCGTTGGTTTTCCCTAGAAGAGGAAAGGGTGATGTAGCACAGGAGCAGTAAGTATTTCCCTCGGTTTGAGAACGAAGGTATCAATCCAGTAGGACAATCAACCCAAGTGTCAGAGTACCTGCGCAAACACAACGAGCTTGCACAACACGCTATAAAGGTGTTGTCAATCCCTTCAAGATTGATTGCAAAGTGAGATCTGAAAGCGGAAAGTGCAACGAAGTAAAAGTGAAAGGCTGGAAATATGATGTGAAGTAGACCAATGGGCCATTGTGTTCACTAGAGGCTTCTCTCAAAATAGCAAATATTACGGTGGGTGAACAAATTACTGTCGAGCAATTGATAGAACCGTGCAAAGTCATGGCGATATCTAAGGCAATGATCATACATATAGGCATCACGTCCAAGAGAGGTAGACCGATACTGTCTGCATCTACTACTATTACTCCACACATCGACCGCTATCCAGCATGCATCTAGTGTATTGAGTTCATGACGAACAGAGTAACTCCTTAAGCAAGATGACATGATGTAGAGGGATAAACTCAAACCAATGATGTAAACCCCATCTTTTTACCCTTGATGGCAACAACACGATGCGTGCCTCGCTACCCCTTCTGTCACTGGGTGAGGTCACCGCACGGTATGAACCCAAAACCAAGCACTTCTCCCATTGCAAGAATCATAGATCAAGTTGGCCAAACAAAACTCACAACTCGAAGATAATTACAAGGATATGAAATCATGCATAAAAGAGATCATAATAAACTCAAATAAGATTCATAGATAATCTGATCATAAATCCACAATTCATCAGATCTCGACAAACACACCGTAAAATAAGATTACATCGGATAAATCTCCTTGAAGATCATGGAGAACTTTGTATTGAAGATCCAAGAGAGATAAGAAGCCATCTAGCTACTAGCTATGGACCCGAAGGTCTATGGTGAACTACTCACGCATCATCGGAGAGGTCATGGTGTTGATGAAGAAACCCTCCGTATCCGAATCCCCCTCCGACAGGGCACCAGAACGTGCCCCAGATGGGATCTTGCGGAGACTGAAGCTTGCGGCGGCGGAAAAGTATTGTCATGGATCTCTCGCGCAGTTTTGGATTTTTCAGGAATTTATAGGCGGAAGAGGTAGGGCATACGAGCCACAGGGGGCCCATAAGCCTGCTAGGCTCGGGCCCCCTGGTCGCGCCTAGGGGGCTTGTGGCGTCCCCTGGTGGCTTCTGCCTTGGTTCTCTCATCCCGTGCGTATCTTCTGTTCCCGAAAACATCTTTTTGAAAGTTTTGTTCCGTTTGGACACCGTTTAAAATCCTCCTCTGAAAAGGGTCAAAAACACGGAAAAAACGGGAACTGGTACTTCGCACTGAGTTAATAAGTTAGTCCCAAAAAAGATATAAAAGGCATACAAAACATCCAAAGTTTAACAAGATAATAGCATGAAACCATAAAAAATTATAGATACGTTGGAGACGTATCACCTCTCCTTCGGCGCGGGAACGCCATCATCCGTGCCGGTCTTCGTCAGGCCGTCAGGCTCTTCCTCGCCTACTTCGAGCTTCGCCGTCACGCTCATAACCAACCATCGCCGCCGGTGCAGCTCGCTCACCCAAGCCACACCCCCCGTCCACCTCCTTCATCTTCGTCCAGCACCAAGTCATCGCGAGTGTTGTCGTCGTCTTCCCCGACCACTTCATCTACTCCGACCACCGTGGGCAACATCGGCCCCCATTGATTTACGCCGCAACCGTCGTCGAGTCCTTCTGTGCTAGCCTCCTCAACATGGTGTACAAGTTATGTGCAGGTCCCCGTCGATGCATGCCAGGTGCTGGCAACACTGCCGCGTGCCTTCGTCCCCGGTGTGTTCCCAGGCCTGGCAAACCTGGAGCGACGCATCGTCAACATCGACTTCGTCCGTCTACGCATTCGCGGGGCTGGCAACACCGATGCGTGCCTTCGTCGACGATGTGTCCCCGGGCTTGGCAAACTCGGCGCGACGCGTCTCAACTACGTCTTCTTCCCGGCGCACCACTACTTCGACACCACTGCGCCCATGACTAACTCGGCGCCTCCTTGCGCCCGCGGCTCCACTGCGACTTTGTCGACACCGGCTACCTCGACTCGACATCGACCACGGCATTCTTCGCACGGCTACCTCGACCATGGCTACACCACCCTACGCTCTCGTTACCTCGACATCGACACAAAGGGATACCACCTTGGTTGATCATACTAACCACCTTGCTATTGAGCTCGACAATCATCTTAGGTACATCCATCCCTATCACGAGTTGCACAACACTGAAAAGGTATGGAGATAATAATTCTACAAAAAGGCGAGAAAGTAGACAATTAGTTAGAAGATATGTAAGTAAGGACTTAAAACCTTTTAAGGCAATTATAAGGGATTTCTCCTTATTATATTGTTATATTAATTTTTGAAATGTGATAAGTATCGAACTTTTGATATGAGCACATGGCAACTCTGAACACTTTTGATGGCAATCTCTCCCTAATAATAAAGCAAATACGGTTTCTGGTCGTCCGTCGTGGCATTTTTGTAAAAAAGTCCCTCTGTTTACAGTTAATCAACCCGTAGTCCTTTCTTAAGTGAAGAAAACGTTTCGTCCGTCGTGCATCTTTGCGAAAACAACCTTTCATTTCTTCTAAATAAACCCACAGTCCTTTGCAGCCCTCCCTCCCCTCCCCCTCCTCCTCCTCCCGGCCGCCCGTCCTCCTCCTCCCTCCCTCCCCTCCCCCTCCTCCTCCTGGCCGCCCGTCCTCCTCCTCCCTCCCTCCCCTCCCCCTCCTCCTCCTCCCGGCCGCCCCTCCTCCTCCTCCTCCTCCCTCCCTCCCCTTCCCCTCCTCCTCCTCCTGGCCGCCCCTCCTCCTCCTCCTCCTCCCCTCACTGATGCGGTGGTGGGTGTGGTGGTGGATGGAGGAGCAGAGGGTCTGAAATCGGTCCTGGAGCCGGAGGTTTGCGGCCGAGATGTGGCACGCCTTGCCATGATCACACACCACGGACCAGCAGCAGCACCACCATTTTGTTGGGTAACGTAGCATAAATTCAAAAAAATTCCTACGCTTATTCAGATCTTCCTATGGAGAGACCAGCAACGAGAGAGGGGTAAGAGCATCTTCGTACCTTTGAAGATCGCTAAGCGGAAGTGTTGCTAGAACGCGGTTGATGGAGTCGTACTCGCAGCGATTCCGATCTAGTGCCGAACGACGGCACCTCCGCGTTCAATACACGTGCAGCCCGGTGACGTCTCCCGCACCTTGATCCAGCAAGGAGGAGGGAGAGGTTGGGGAAGAAGTCCAGCAACACGACGGCGTGGTGTCGGTGGAGAGACGAGGTCTCCCGGCAGGGCTCCCACTAGCTCCACGATGATCTCATCGGATGAACCACGATGATCTCATCGGATGAACCACGATGTCAAGGATTCAATCAATCACGTATACGATTCCCTTTGTCTGTCGGTATAGAACTTGCCCGAGATTCGATCGTCGGTATGCCTATACCTTGTTCAATCTCGTTACCGGTAAGTCTCTTTACTCGTTCCGTAGCACGTCATCGTGTGACTAACTCCTTAGTCACATTGAGCTCATGATGATGTTCTACCGAGTGGGCCCAGAGATACCTCTCCGTCACACGGAGTGACAAATCCCGATCTCGATTCGTGCCAACCCAACAGACACTTTCGGAGGTACCCGTAGTGCACCTTTATAGTCACCCAGTTACGTTGTGACGTTTGATACACCCAAAGCACTCCTACGGTATCCGGGAGTTGCACAATCTCACGGTCGAAGGAAAAGATACTTGACATTAGAAAAGCATTAGCATACGAACAATACGATCTAGTGCTAGGCTTAGGATTGGGTCTTGTCCATCACATCATTCTCCCAATGATGTGATCCCGTTATCAACGACATCTAATGCCCATGATCAGGAAACCATGATCATCTATTGACTAACGAGCTAGCCAACTAGAGGCTTGCTAGGGACACATTGTGATCTATTCATTCACACATGTATTACTGTTTCCTGTTAATACAATTATAGCATGAACGATAGACGATTATCATGAACAAGGAAATATGATAATAACCATTTTATTATTGCCTCTAGGGCATATTTCCAACAGTCTCCCACTTGCACTAGAGTCAATAATCTAGTTACATTGTGATGTATCGAACACCCACAACATCATGGTGTTGATCATGTTTTGCTCGTGGAAGAGGTTTAGTCAACGGGTCTGCAATATTCAGATCCGTGTGTACTTTACAAATATCTATCACTCCACTCTGGACATGGTCCTGGATGGAGTTGTAGCGGCGCTTGATGTGCTTCGTCTTCCGGTGAAACCTGGGCTCCTTGGCTATGGCAATGGCTCCAGTGTTACCACAGAAGAGTGTCATAGGACCCGACGCGCTTGGAACCACTCCAAGGTCGGTGATGAGCTCCTTCATCCAAATTCCTTCATGAGCCGCTTCTGAAGCAGCTATGTACTCCGCTTCACATGTAGATGCTGCCACGACTTCTTGCTTGCTGCTGCACCAGCTCACTGCCCCACCATTCAACACATATACGTATCCGGTCTGTGACTTAGAGTCATCCGGATCTGTGTCGAAGCTAGCGTCGACGTAACCCTTTACGACGAGCTCTTCGTCACCTCCATAAACGAGAAACATTTCCTTAGTCCTTTTCAGGTACTTAAGGATATTCTTGACCGCTGTCCAGTGTTCTGCACCGGGATTACTTTGGTACCTCCCTACCAAGCTTATGGCAAGGTTTATATCAGGTCTGGTACACAACATGGCATACATTAGAGAGCCCACGGCTGAAGCGTAGGGGACAGAACTCATCTTCTCTCTATCTGCTGCCGTGGTCGGCGACTGAGTCTTACTCAATCTCATACCTTGCAAAACTGGCAAGAACCCTTTCTTTGAGTTTTCCATATTGAACTTCTTCAATATCTTGTCAAGGTATGTACTTTGCGAAAGACCTATGAGGCGTCTCGATCTATCTCTATAGATCTTGATGCCTAATATGTATGCAGCTTCTCCAAGGTCCTTCATTGAAAAACTCTTGTTCAAATAGGCCTTTATGCTCTCCAACATCTCTAAATCATTCCCCGTCAACAATATGTCATCCACATATAGTACGAGGAAAGCTACAGAGCTCCCACTCACTTTCTTGTACAGACAGGCTTCTCCGTAAACCTGTACGAACCCAAACGCTTTAATCACCTCATTAAAGCGAATGTTCCAACTCCGAGATGCTTGCACCAGCCCATAGATGGAGCGCTGGAGCTTGCATACTTTGTTAGCACCCTTAGGGTCGACAAACCCTTCTAGTTGCATCATATACAACTCTTCCTTAAGGTTCCCGTTAAGGAACGCTGTTTTGACGTCCATTTGCCAAATTTCATAATCATAAAAGGCGGCAATTGCTAACATGATTCGGACTGATTTCAGCTTCGCTACGGGAGAGAAAGTCTCTTCGTAGTCAACTCCTTGAATTTGTCGAAAACCCTTTGCGACAAGTCGAGCTTTGTAAATGGTTACATTACCGTTTGCATCAGTCTTCTTCTTGAAAATCCATTTATTTTCTATGGCTCGCCGTTCATCGGGCAAGTCCACCAAAGTCCATACTTTGTTCTCATACATGGATCCTATCTCGGATTTCATGGCCTGAAGCCATTTGTTGGAATCCGAGCCCGCCATCGCTTCTTCATAGTTCGAAGGTTCACCGTTGTCTAACAACATGATTTCCATCACAGGGTTGCCGTACCACTCTGGTGCAGAGCGTACCCTTGTGGACCTTCGTGGTTCAGTAGTAACTTGATCTGAAGCTTCATGATCATCATCATTAACTTCCTCTTCAGTCGGTGTAGGCACCATAGGAACAACTTCTTGCGCTGCGCTACTTTCCTGTTCGAGAGGGGGTGTAATTACCTCATCAAGTTCTACCTTCCTCCCACTTACTTCTTTCAAGAGAAACTCTTTCTCTAGAAAGGATCCGTTCTTGGCAACAAAGGTTTTACCTTCGGATCTAAGATAGAAGGTATACCCAATAGTTTCCTTAGGGTATCCTATGAATACGCATTTCTCCGCTTTGGGTTCGAGCTTTTCTGGTTGAAGTTTCTTCACATAAGCATCGCAGCCCCAAACTTTAAGAAACGACAACTTAGGTTTCTTGCCAAACCATAGTTCATATGGTGTCGTCTCAACAGATTTAGACGGTGCCCTATTTAAAGTGAATGCTGCAGTTTCTAATGCGTATCCCTAAAATGATAGCGGTAAGTCGATGAGAGACATCATAGATCGTACCATATCTAATAAAGTGCGATTACGACGTTCAGACACTCCGTTGCACTGCGGTGTGCCAGGCGGCGTCAGTTGTGAAACGATTCCACACTTCCTTAGGTGTGTGCCAAACTCGTGACTCAAATATTCTCCTCCACGATCAGATCGTAGACATTTAATTTTTCTGTCACGTTGATTCTCAACCTCATTCTGAAATTCCTTGAACTTTTCAAACGTCTCATATTTGTGCTTCATCAAGTAGATATACCCATACCTACTCAAATCACCGGTGAGAGTGAGAACATAACGATAACCACCGCGAGCTTCAACGTTCATTGGACCACACACATCAGTATGTATTATTTCCAATAAGTCGGTTGCTCTCTCCATTATTCCTGAGAATGGAGTCTTAGTCATCTTGCCCATGAGGCACGGTTCGCATGTGTCAAATGATTCAAAGTCAAGAGACTCTAGCAGTCCATCAGTATGGAGCTTCTTCATGCGCTTAACGCCGATATGACCAAGGCGGCAGTGCCACAAGTATGTGGGACTATCATTATCAACTTTGCATCTTTTGGTACTCACACTATGAATATGTGTAACATCACGATCGAGATTCATCAAGAATAAACCATTCACCAGCGGAGCATGACCATAAAACATATCACTCATATAAATAGAACAACCATTATTCTCTCACTTAAATGAGTAGCCGTCTCGCATTAAGCAAGACCCTGATACAATGTTCATGCTTAAAGCTGGTACTAAATAACAATTATTAAGGTTTAAAACTAATCCCGACGGTAGATGTAGAGGTAGCGTGCCGACGGCGATCACATCGACCTTTGAACCATTCCCAACGCGCATCGTCACCTCGTCCTTGGCCAGTCTCCGCTTATTCCGCAGTTCCTGCTTTGAGTTGCAAATGTGAGCAACAGCACCGGTATCAAATACCCAGGAGCTACTACGAGCGCTGGTAAGGTACACATCAATAACATGTATATCACATATACCTTTAACGTTGCCGGCCTTCTTGTCCGCTAAGTATTTGGGGCAGTTCCGCTTCCAGTGACCCTTTCCCTTGCGGTAGAAGCACTCAGTCTCAGGCTTGGGTCCGTTCTTTTTCTTCTTCACGGCATCTGGCTTACCGGGTGCGGCAACAGCTTTGCCGTCTTTCTTGAAGTTCTTCTTACCCCTGCCTTTCTTGAAACTAGTGGTCTTGTTGACCATCAACACTTGATGCTCCTTCTTGATTTCTACTTCTGCAGACTTGAGCATCGAGTACAACTCGGGAATGGTTTTCTCCATCCCTTGCATGTTGTAGTTAAGCACAAAGCCTTTGTAGCTTGGTGGGAGAGACTGGAGGATTCTGTCAATGATAGCATCATCCGGAAGTTCGACTCCAAGTGAAGTCAGACGACCGTGTAACCCAGACATTTTGAGTATGTGCTCACTGACAGAACTGTTCTCCTCCATCTTACAGCTGAAGAACTTGTCGGAGACTTCATATCTCTCGACACGGGCATGAGCTTCAAAAACTAGCTTCAGCTCTTGGAACATCTCATATGCCCCGTGTTGCTCAAAACGTCTTTGGAGCCCCGTTTCTAAACTGTATAACATGCCACACCTGACCAGAGAGTAGTCATCACTCCGCGCTTGCCAGACGTTTAGAATGTCCTGGGCTGCTGCTGGAGCGGGAGGGTCACCTAGCGGCGCATTAAGGACATAAGCCTTTTTAGCTGCTTCAAGGATGAGCTTCAGGTTGCGAACCCAGTCCGCATAGTTGCTACCATCATCTTTCAGCTTGTTTTTCTCTAGGAATGCGTTGAAGTTGAGGTTGACGTTGGACATCTACAATATTTATAAAGACAACTTTTAGACTAAGTTCATGACAATTAAGTTCATTTAATCAAATTAAGTATGAACTCCCACTTAAATCGACATCCCTCTAGTCATCTAAGTGATACATGATCCATGTTGACTAACCCGTGTCCGATCATCACGTGAGACGGACTAGTCACCATGGTGAGCAACTTCATGCTGATCGTATTCAACCATACGACTCATGTTCGACCTTTCGGTCTCTTGTATTCGAGGTCATGTATGTACATGCTAAGCTCGTCGAGTCAACCTAAGTGTTTCGCGTGTGTAAATCTGGCTTACACCCGTTGTATGCGAACGTTAGAATCTATCACACCCGATCATCACGTGGTGCTTCGAGACAACGAACCTTCGCAACGGTGCACACTTAGGGGAATACATTCTCGAAATTTTTAAGAGGGATCATCTTATTATGCTACCGTCGTTTTAAGCAATAAGATGTAAAACATGATAAACATCACAATGCAATCATATAGTGACATGATATGGCCATTATCATCTTTGCTCTTTCGGTCTCCATCTTCAGGCATTGCATGATCATCATCGTTGCCGGCGTGACACCATGATCTCCATCATCATGTCTCCGTGAAGTCGCCACGCCAACTACTACTACCACTACTACTATGGCTAACCGTTAGCAATGAAGTAAAAGTAGTAAGCACATGGCGTTGCATCTCATACAATAAATTAAGACAACTCCTATGGCTCCTGCCGGTTGTCATACTCATCGACATGCAAGTCGTGAAACCTATTACAATAACATGATCATCTCATACATCATACATGCAACATCACAACTTTGGCCATATCACATCACATGTCAAACCCTGCAAAAACAAGTTAGCCGTCCTCTAATTGTTGTTGCAAGTTTTACGTGGCTGATTTGGGTTTCTAGCAAGAACGCCTTCTTACCTACGTGACAGCCACAACGATGATATGCCAAAGCTATTTACCCTTCATAAGGACCCTTTTCATCAAATCCAATCCGACTAGAGTAGGAGAGACAGACACCCGCTAGCCACCTTTATGCACGATGTGCATGTCTGTCGGTGGAACCAGTCTCACGTAAGCGTACGTGTAAGGTCGGTCCGGGCCGCTTCATCCCACAATACCGCCGGAAAAGAATAAGACTAGTAATGGCAAGCAAATTGACAAACCATCGCCCACAACTTTTGTGTCCTACTCGTGCATAGAATCTACGCATAGAAAACCTGGCTCGGATGCCACTGTTGGGTAACGTAGCATAAATTCAAAAAATTTCCTACGCTTATTCAGATCTTCCTATGGAGAGACCAGCAACGAGAGAGGGGTAAGAGCATATTCGTACCTTTGAAGATCGCTAAGCGGAAGCGTTGCTAGAACGCGGTTGATGGAGTCGTACTCGCAGCGATTCCGATCTAGTGCCGAACGACGGCACCTCCGCGTTCAATACACGTGCAGCCCGGTGACGTCTCCCGCACCTTGATCCAGCAAGGAGGAGGGAGAGGTTGGGGAAGAAGTCCAGCAACACGACGGCATGGTGTCGGTGGAGAGACGAGGTCTCCCGGCAGGGCTTCGCCAAGCGCCGGCAGAGAGGAGGAGGGAGAGGAGCAGGGCTGCGCCGAGAGAGAGAGAGATTCAAACGTGTCTCAAACAGCCCCGAACCTCATCTATATACAGGGGGGGAGGGAGGGGGTGCAGCCCTTAGGGTTCCCACCCCTAAGGGGTGTGGCAGCCCTTAGATGGGAGAGGGGTGGCGGCCAGGGCAAGGGGGAGGGGTGGCGCACCCCTCTGGTGGGCCTTAGGCCCACCTAAGCTAGGGTTCCCCCCTTTCCCCTTTTTTCTGGTGCGCATGGGCTGGGTGGGGGCGCACCAGCCCACTTAGGGGCTGGTTCCCTTCCCCACTTAGCCCATCTAGCCTCCCGGGGTCGTTGCCCCCCTTCGGTGGTGCCCCGGGACCACCTCCGGTGGTCCCGGTACGTTACCGATGATGCCCGAAACACTTCCGGTGTCCGAAACCATCTGTCCTATATATCAATCTTTACCTCCGGACCATTCCGGAGCTCCTCTTGACGTCCGAGATCTCATCCGGGACTCTGAACAACTTTCGGTAACCTCGTACAACAATTTCCTATAACCCTAGCGTCATCGAACCTTAAGTGTGTAGACCCTACGGGTTCGGGAGACAGGCAGACATGACCGAGACACCTCTCTGGCCAATAACCATCAGCGGGGTCTGGATGCCCATGGTGGCTCCCACTAGCTCCACGATGATCTCATCGGATGAACCACGATGTCAAGGATTCAATCAATCCCGTATACGATTCCCTTTGTCTGTCGGTATAAAACTTGCCCGAGATTCGATCGTCGGTATGCCTATACCTTGTTCAATCTCGTTACCGGTAAGTCTCTTTACTCTTTCCGTAGCACGTCATCGTGTGACTAACTCCTTAGTCACATTGAGCTCATGATGATGTTCTACCGAGTGGGCCCAGAGATACCTCTCCGTCACGCGGAGTGACAAATCCCGATCTCGATTCGTGCCAACCCAACAGACACTTTCGAAGGTACCCGTAGTGCACCTTTATAGTCGCCCAGTTACGTTGTGACGTTTGATACACCCAAAGCACTCCTACGGTATCCGGGAGTTGCACAATCTCACGGTCGAAGGAAAAGATACTTGACATTAGAAAAGCATTAGCATACGAACAATACGATCTAGTGCTAGGCTTAGAATTGGGTCTTGTCCATCACATCATTCTCCCAATGATGTGATCCCGTTATCAACGACATCTAATGCCCATGATCAAGAAACCATGATCATCTATTGATTAACGAGCTAGCCAACTAGAGGCTTGCTAGGGACACATTGTGATCTATTCATTCACACATGTATTACCGTTTCCTGTTAATACAATTATAGCATGAACGATAGACGATTATCATGAACAAGGAAATATGATAATAACCATTTTATTATTGCCTCTAGGGCATATTTCCAACACATTTCCCCTCCACTCGCCGGGCTCGTCCACAGGCTCCGCCGACTCCGCGCCGTGGAGCAGCTGCTGCCACCACCGCCACGCCCCGGCCACGCCGCCCCCGCTGCCGTATGATGGGTGGGTTTCAACGCAACCGGGTATGGGGGAACCCCCGCCCAAGCTCGGGGCAGCCGCCGTGACGTCGTGGCCGGAGTTGCTCGCGTCGTTCGACCTCTCTCGCCTCCGATGCACGCTCTCCTCCCGCCCGCTCACCCCGCAACGTCTTGGGCGCCTCCTCGCGCTACCTCTGTCCCTAGCCACCTCCCTCCTCCTCCTCCTCCAGTGGTACGCCGCCTCCCACCCCGTCCTCTCGTCGCTCCCCCTCCTCCCCTTGCTCGCCACAGCCGACGCGGCCGCAGAGCGCGCGCTCTCCCTCCTTGAATCCCTCCCCTCCACCCGCTGCCCTCCTCTACGGGAGACCCACCTCATATCGCTGCTGCGCTCCCTGCCCCCTGGCTGCGCCCTCCACATGCTCGACCAGTTGTCCAGCCGCTTCGCCGTCTCGCCGTCCTTCCGCTCGTACAACACCGTCCTCGCGGCATTGGCCAGGGCGAACTTCCATGCCGATGTGCTCGCGCTCTACCGCCGTATGGTCCACAGGGACCGCATCCCACCCACCACCTTTACCTTCGGTGTCGCTGCGCGGGCACTCTGTCGCCTCGGACGCGCTGATGAGGCGCTCGCAATGCTCCGCAGCATGGCACGACATGGGTGTGTGCCTGATGTGGTGCTCTATCAGACGGTCATCCACGCCCTGTGTGAGCAGGGTGAGGTCGCCGAGGCTACCACGCTCCTCGACGAGATGTTCCTCATGGGGTGCTCTGTTGATGTCAACACGTTCAATGACATTGTACACGGGCTATGCATGCTTGGGCGTCTCCGTGAGGCTGCGAGGCTTGTGGACAGGATGATGATAAGGGGCTGCCTGCCAAACATCATGACATACGGGTTCCTTATCCAGGGCCTGTGCCGAGCAAGGCAGGTGGATGAGGCACGCACAATGCTCGGGAGGGTGCCGAAGTTGAATGTTCTGTTATTTAACACGGTGATTGGCGGATGTCTTTTGGATGGGAAGCTAACAGAGGCAACGGAGCTGTATGAGATAATGGGATCAAAAGGCTGCCCACCAGACGCACACACTTACAGTATACTGATACATGGGTTTGCAAGCTTGGGAGGCTTGGTTCGGCCATGCAGTTGCTTAGAGAGACGGAGGATAAGGGTTGTGTTCCAAACGTAGTGACCTACACGATCTTGCTGCATGCTTTTTGCAGGAATGGCATGTGGGATGACATGAGAGCAACGCTGAAGGTAATGCTGGCAAATGGTTATGTATATATATACATACATATACCTACTAATAAAATAAATATGTATTCTTAGTCCGTCATACTTTTTTGTAGAAACCCCCCTCAAGTTTCTGGTAATCAACTAGCGGTACATATTAATTGATTTTTTGAAAATTCATAACTTTTTAATGCTAAATCCAAATTTAACATGTTATATAAGAAATTTGATTAGAAAAATATGTAGAATCTGAATATGATATTATTTTACGTGTTACCATTTAAAAAATGCTATTTACGATAAAACCTTAATCGATAGCACATGATCAATCTTTCTTTCATATCGGTGTCGATTCGAATTGAAAATGATACTTTGGCAAAACTAGGATGAAGAACAAAAACAATATCTATAATCACGCATGCATGCCTCGTCAAAACCTCACAGAATTTTTTTTTATTATTTTATGTCGAGAGGGAGACATCTTATGATTGACAACATTCAAACATGTTGTGGCGGCGTGAACACTAAGCCCAGCGTCGACGAGCGTGGGAAGAAGGGTAAATAGAAATACAGATGGGATGTCGTGTTACCATTTAAAAAAAATGCTATTTACAATAAAACCTTAATCGATAACACATGATCAATCTTTCCTTCATATCGGTGTCGATTCGAATTGAAAATGACATTGTGGCAAAACTAGGATGAAGAACAAAAACAATATCTATAATCACGCATGCATGCCTCGTCAAAACCTCACAGAAAAAAAATATCATTTTTTGTCGAGAGGGAGACATTTACAACATTCAAACATGTTGTGACGGTGTGAACACTAAGCCCAGCGTCGACGAGCGTGGGAAGAAGGGTAAATAGAAATACAGATGGGATGTCATGTGATGAAATAAAGGACATGGGCCTATGGACTCATGATTGTTAAATTAGTGAGTGTTTTTCTTACCCGTTGCAACGCACGGACTCTTTTGTTAGTTTTAATAATACGAGGATGTCAACTTAGTTGTCAAGCATGACAACTTTCGTGTTTCACTTTATTATTTGACACACAACTACCTTCTTACCTCTGACTTACCATCCTCTCGTCAACTAAAGTGGTCATTAAAACGTTTGAGTTGCCATGCTTAAAATCCAAACATTTGGTACCCGTCATTTTCGCAGTACAAAATAAACAAACAAATAATATATTTTCTTCGTTTTATCATGAAATGCGTTCGTGTTTTTTAATATTTTAATGTAATCATAAATTTAACCAACATAGGCGACTACGATGGGAGAAAAAATTATACATTGAATCTGTATTATTGATTGAATCAGAATTTGATAGCCCTCACTGCCAAAAAAAGGAGAGGAGAAAAATTAATCCGGCAAGGTGCAATGTGTCATGATGATCCACAAACAGCCTTCGCGCGAGACGATGGGTGACGGCGAGGATGACCATTACCATACACGCTCTGGTAGAGGCGACCGTCACAAATCAACCTTTGGTTCGATGGTTAAAGAGACAGATGATATGCCGGCTCGGTCTTTCAGAAGTGCAAACAGAGGTAGGATGTGTGTGTGCATTCATAGAGATGAGTGTATATATGTGTATATGAGCGCTTGCGTGTGTGTGGTGTTATAAAAAAGTAGAGGCGACCGCCGACCGTCATGGTACCTTTTTTGGTAAACACGCAAAGCAGCATTACCAGCAACGTCGTTCCTCGCAACTACTCACTTCGTTCCTAAATATAAGTCTTTTAAAAGATTTTCTAGAAGACTACATACAGAGCAAAATGAATGAATCTATACTTTAAGGTATGTTTGTATACATTCGTATGTAGTCTTCTAGTGAAACCTTTAGAAAGACTTACATTTAGGAATGGGGGGAGTAACTTGAAAACGGTTGGGTGGAACTTTCCTTCCGTATACGGATCCTTTTTTTTAGATGTGCCCCCGCGTCGCCCTCCCCGAGTGAGGCGACCGGGGCGGTTCCCCCTCCTCTCCCTTCCCGCGAGTCGCCGCCCCCCTCCCCCCTTGCCACTGTCGTCGGCGGGCGCGGCCAGGCGTTGCCCACGCGGCGCTCCGCAATCCGGCGGTGGCGGCTCCCCCTTCTTCCCCCGTCGCTGGACCCCGGCTCGAGTGAGTGGTCCTGGCAGCGGAGCCCTTCGGCCGATGGAGTTCCGGCACGGATCTGGACGGCGGCGGTGCAGAGGCGTTGCCCTTGGTAGCGGTGACGGCCCATGACTTGCGGCGGCCGGCTCAGATCTAGGCCCTATGGGCCTGATCTGGGTTGTGGCGGGCCTACTGGGGGGCTGCGGTGGGTTGTTCTTCGGTGGTTCTAGCGAGCTCCTCGCGACTGGGACGGCGGCTACTGCAGCTTGGCGGCGGAGCTTCATGGGCCCGTTCTGGGCTCGGACGGACATTTGGTCTGGTGTGTCTCTGCTGCTATGCCTCGTCTGCTTCCGCCTAAGCCGGTGGACGTTGTTCCCTCCCTCGGTGCTGCGATGCTGTCGGTCCCATCCGGCGTTATTGGCATTTTTTTCTTCTTATTTTCTATTGTATTTTCTTTTGAACGTGCTTGTGTTGTTAGCTCAATCGTTGATCGGAATGTGGTTATATCGATTGGTTGCTATATCCATATGGCGGGGCGGAAGTCTATTTCGAGTACGGAAGGAGTAACTTCTGTTGCATACCAACATGCAACTGAGTCCAACTCGATCGACCATCGATGATCAACAACAGAACTAAGCATCTTAATTTAAGAGATAAAATAAAGGACAGAAGAAAATCAAAGGACCGGGGGTACAAGATTACACGCCCAATGGCAAGCAGCAGACAGGAAGGAGCTTGCATGAATCACAGCAAGGGGCATGCAGGCCAATAGGCCATGGCCAGCTATATCTGGCAGCCGCAGCAGCAGAAGAAGCAGGAAAGCGCCAGGCCGAGCACGATGGCCTCCACCACGTACATGACGCGGAACGCGACGGTGTCAAGCAGCGCCGACGCCCAGCTGCCCCTCAGGTTCACGGACAGCCGCTTCCACCGCAGCGATCGCGACAGTCCGGCCAGCCTCGACGCGCTGGCGCCGCCGAGGTTCTTCCAGCGCCGCCGCTGCAGCACCCCGTCCTGCGGTATCAGCCGCCGCAGCCAGCCTCGCCGCGGCTTCTCCGCGACCTCCGAACCATGGGCAGCGATCGGTGCGGCCGCGGGCGCCCTTCCGTGCTCGGCGCCGACGGGCGAGTAGTGCCCCCGCGTCATCATCCTCCGGAGCAAACCCCTGCGGTGCCGCGCGCCCGCGGCGGAGCTGGTCGCAGCCGGAGACATGGGCTCCGTCTCGTACGCCGTCTCCGGCGCTATGTCGGCCTTGACGATGCCCATCATGGCCATCGCAGACTGGGACAAGACCTAGCGCCTGGGTGAATGAGGAGGACTCAAGATGGTACGTGGTTGGACGGGACGGGGCGGAGACGTGGGGGAAGACGTGCGGGGCGTGGTCAGGCGGAGATGGAGGATATAAAGGAGACCGTTTCGGTCCCGGGACGCGCCGAAACCTACCTAGCAGCGCTTTTTCAAAGGAAAGGAGATGGAGATTGTGGTTTGAGCTGCTGCTTTGTGCGTAAGGCATCCGCCAGTCATACTACTAGTTTTTTTTTTCTTGTTTTGTTTTTTCGAAATTAGACGTACTACTAGTTGACAGCTCAGCTTGTGCTGTAAAGGCCGTTGCCGATTTTATTTGCAACCGCAAGCTCGGCTGGGGAGTTGTGTATGTGTCACGCTGATCCGTTTATTGCTCAGCGCATGCTGTAACGTATATGTACAAAATATGAGATTGTGTTTATTATGCTGTCAAGTTGCAAAACATGGCGAATTTGAACAAAGTGCATGGACTTTCTAGAACGCCAGGGCAGGGGCAGGGCTTATCTGAACTGAAAAGGCCGGCAGGTCATCCAGGGTGGTGGTAGGAGTATATGGTTCTCGACTCTCGAGTGCTGCTGGAGTCGAACTGGCCGTGACAGCCGGGCGTGAAGTGCACTGCAGGCCTACATTACACGCTACCCTGACAGCCTTTTTGTTTTCTTTTGCTCACCAACGGCTTGCAAAAATTTGCCTGTTGTCGGGCAGCGGGTCGTTTGGTCAAAAGAAAGTGCAGTGGTTCGGTAGCCTCGAGCGACGATAACCGTTAGTCAACTAGCCGATCAAGGATTGGGATGGGAGCCGTCGCCCCAGATGTGTGGTTGTTGCTTCTGCCGTTTGTCCTCGCCGGCGCGCGTAATCTCTTCTCTCCTTAATAATAAGGGAAAAGATTGGCCGATCGGGTTGATCCATCCGCCGTCTGCTCGTCCGTCAGATCTCGCCTCGATCACGAACCATTTCTCGAAACTGACTCGTTGTTTCAGAAACTGAAGCGTTGTTTTAGGACGGGGGCTGAAGCTGGAGCATTCCAGGTTCCTCGTCGTCGCTCCTCTGCTACCGGGAACGAGCCTGCCGGAGTCCGGCGAACCGCCACCGCCGTCGGTCCTCGCCAGCTCGCCGGATCCCCACCTCGCCGACGAGATCCAGCCTCTCGCCGGATCCCCACCTCACCGGGTCGCCGGATCCCCACCTCGCGCGGTGAACGAGGAGGTGTGCGGAGCGGACGCCGGCGAGCTCCCGTCGCCGGGAGCTTCTCTGCCTCGCTGGAGCTACGTCCCTGCTCGCGCACCTGACTCTTCGTTGAGCATGAGCATGGATCCCGACTGCAACATGACTTTCGTTACAAAAATTCTTGAAACTCGACCGTTGTTGTAAAAAATTCTTCTGTAAAAATACTTATGTTACAGAAAGACGAAGAAAAAAATAATTCTGCAACAAGCAAATTGTTTCTGAAACTCGACCGTTGTTTCAGGAATTAACGGATCCAAAGTTTATTTCTTGCAACAAAGCGAAAGTTTCCGCAACTCGAACGTCGTTTCAGGAAATAACTACTGACCATGCGGCGGGAATGTGGGGCGTTAGATCGGCATCCGACGGCTAGCTAGGTGACGGATAATTTTTAAAAATCATCCGACGGACGCGTAGCGTTCCCCTAATAATAAAGCAAATAGGGTTTCTGATCGTTCGTCATGGAAATTACCCCTAAAGTTTGCATAAATTACCTACCATGCCACCGTAAGTAATAGAAAACGTTTCACAAAGCAAAAAATCTTGGACTGGGCCGGCCCATGTAAAAACCTCCTATATTACGCTCTGCACGCTGGGAGAATTTCCAACACATCGTATGGGCCGGCCCATGCACAGGCGCCTGCTTTTAGTTCCGTTTATTTATTTATTTTCATTTCCATTTTATTTTTTTATTTTAAATAATTTAGAACTTCAAATAATCTTTAAAATTTTAATAAACTGAAAATTATAAATCAACATATTTAAAAAATAAAATGTTTGTGACTTCAAAAACTGTTCGGAGTTTTGTATAAAAAACTAGCATATACAATAAAATGTTGCAATTTTAGAAAAAATATTTGTATAATAAGAAAAGTCCATGATTTCAAATACAATTCCATGTATTCAAAATTATTAAAGGCATTCAACAAAATGCTTTCTAATTGAAGATATGTTAATGCATTAAGAAATGTCCTAAATTTTAAAAATAGCTAATGCCTGTTTTGATAGTTTCTTTTTTTATTTAAAATTTTCCATTCCATTTTTGTTTATTTCTAATTTAAATAATTTAGAATTACATAAACTTTTGCATATTAAAAAATAGGAATTTTGAAATAAAATGCTGACGAAAACATAATGTCCATGAATTTAATAAATATATTACTGATTTATAACAATGTCCATGAATTTAATAAATATATTACTGATTTATAAAAATGTTTGTTTATTTAGAAAAACTTCATGCATTTCAAAAAATGTTTATGAATTTAAAATAAAATCCTCCAACATAAAAAATTATGTTCGCCTTTTCTTGAATTGGTCGCCAATTCAAAAGAAAATATTTAAACCCGTTCGAAATATAAAAAATATTCACGATTTTTAGTAAATGTTTGTAAATTGTAAAAAATGTTCTCGATTTTAAAATTGTTTCCATATTTGTAAAATTGTTCACAAAAGATCTAATGTATGTAGTTAAACATTAATGCTTCTAAGTCTTTGTGACAATATAACTTTGTGAATTTTGAAGAATTAACTGTTGGATGGATCGAATGATTATTGTATGTTTTCTAAATTTTTTTATTAAAATTCAGAATAAATTTTTGAGTTACCAAGATTTTTGACAACCATGATATATATTTTTTGAAAATGTAAAGATTGCTTCAACTTGTGAATAAATTTAAAAGAAGAGACAATTTCTTGCATTTGTTCATAAAATTTCAAAATCAAGCGATGATATGTGAACATAATGTAGTCACCATCATTAAAGATTATGTTTTTTTTTCGTGACAACGCACGAACCATTTTGCTAGTGTACTAAAGACCATTTTGCTAGTGTACTAAAAGGATGCATGACAGACTGCTGGTGCTGGACCAAGTGGTAATAATACGGAGCAGTCCCGCTGCACCTGCATGATCGGTAACGTCGCAAGCATATATCGGAAGTTGATGGTGCACCGGTCGGGGTATCTCGGCATGCACACGAAGCTCGAACCTGATCACCCGCAAAGAACAGCCTAGTCACGCCCTTGTCACTCTCAATACTGGCCCATTCGCGCTCTTCAAAAGGGAAAAGATGCATGTTCCTTTCATTGGAGAACATGCATATGGCCGCGACACCGGACCAACATCTTCACCAATCACCGGTGACCGAAAGTGCGAGTAGCTGGAACCGACTACACATGCACGAAGCAGGAAGCATATGGCCGCATACTTACAGCTAACCTGACAGCGACTTTCATCCCCTATGGAGGTCAAGCCTTTCCATGTGTACGTACGAGATCACACGACTCCTGTCCGCATGCAGCACAAAAAAACATATTCTTTTATATAAAAAATGGGAGCTTTATTAATGACTAGCAAAAATGCCCGTCCGTTACAACGAAAGAAAAAGTATACATGATCCTCCAAAAAAACAACAACACATCTAAGTTGATAAACATGAAACTGAAAATTTGTTACAACGCCAAGCCAGATTTGGTCATGCGTTTGTGCTAGCAAAAGGTTGGGCCATGTAAAGCATCTCTTTTGCAGCATAACCCGAACAAATACAAAATACGGTGGCATCTAAATCTATCAATAAATTCAATTGCATACATTTGAGTCGTTAATTAATATTGTACCACTGTTCTTTGATAGATTACCATGCCCCTTCCTGAACTGAAACACCATAAAACAAAACATAGGACAACAACAATCTTCATTTATCAAACAGAACAAAGAATGGTAGCCGACTTGACCTACCAATATTAGACGCATCAATATTTTATTTGGCTAAGAGCAGTGAGCATGTCCATTGCGTTACAAACCAAAGAATTGGTGTTTTTTCACAGAAACTCATGTGAAGTGCTGAGCATACCAAATTCCTAAATCAGGATTGCTCAAACCCCACCATAGTGTGCATGTGCAACGCCAAATTCAGAAAATAAATGACAAGATATGACAAGAAAGAAAGGAAAATAAATATATAAATAATCGCTGAATTTACAACACTATAGTTGATCGCAATAACATACTTGTGCCCCATAGCCATTAAAATTAGCTAATTTGGCCCGCAGTTGTTAAATTTCTTGCCCCATCAAAATCATATTCTTTTCCATTACTTTCACTTGTTCCACCAACTCAAAATTCCACTTATGCATGCTCTAATTCACACGCATTCTTGCAAATAAATAGAATTATACAAACCAATGATATTCAAAGTTTCCATTCAACAGATTTACCGGGATACTTGAGAGTCTGGTCCTGCAAAAGAGACTGTGTGTCGAGGTGTGTACCTTGCATATGTAAGTTCCTGTCATCTATGTGATTTGTCCCTACTAAGCTCATGCATGAGTGATGCAACCTTTGCAGAGAGTTCTTTCCTAACGGCGTGGAGCTTCTCGATTTCAGCACATAGATGCACAACCTCATCTCTCAAAGACTCATTTGATCTAAGTTCAGCTTGAAGCTTCCTTTCTTGTCAACGAGCTTGTTGATATAAGCTCCATTATTGTCATTAATCTCTTCAATGATCATGTTCAGGTGACGGACTTCCTCCTTTTTTTCTTGGTAACTCCATCCGTTCCTCGGCTAAAGCATGACGATCAGCCATAAACCTGCAAAATTCAACCTCGTGCAACTGCATTGGGACTTTGCAAACTGATTGGGCTATATTTACCAAACATTCCTCTTACCTAGTGTTGACACTCAAATGAAAAACACAACAGTAAAGGAGTGCACACCCGTCCTTGGTACCATGCAGTAACTTTATCTTCTCTGCAAGATTTGACATGTTTCACAACCTCACTTAACTAAGTATCAAATATTAGATATTGTTCACTTAAATGGTCAAATAAGAATGATTACCCTACTGGAATAATAGAGGGATTCACACACATCTAGCAGAACATATCTCTACCTAAAATTAAGGGAGTGACCTGGACTTTCAGCTTGATTCAGAAGTTGACATTGGTGGGGGTAGAGGAAGGGGCGGCTTGCTCACGAGGGATTAGAATTTAGGGGCTAATTAATTTTAGATTTGGTGAGGAAATCATAGACAAATGAGTGTCGTGAAACCTGTTGTCCTTGTTATCTTGAAGCGCAGTGCACTGTTGTACCACTCCGGACGAAAATAAATCAAGGGGGCTATGATAATCGTGCTATGCTAATCCTAATCCTTCTCTGCGAACAACATCAGTTCCACTCACTTTTGCCAGGTTCTGGCCCAATCAGAACCAGGAACTACAACTGCCAGGGATTTCGCATCATGTACTGTATTTACCGAAGTGGACAAAATGGAAAATCCGTAGACGAACAGAAATTCAGAAACCGTTGTCAATCAAAACTACTGAATGCTCCGATGGGTAGCTAGCTGAAGAAGGATGGGTGGTATCCATGAGGGGGGGGGGGGGGGGGGGGGCAAACGGACTTACAGTGTAAGACGTGCTGGGCGAGGGTGTCGTTGGGCATGAACTCGGCGACGAGCAGGCGCTCGTCCCCGTCGCAGCAGTAGCCGATGAGGTTTGCCAGCCGCCGGTGCCGCAGCCTGCCCACCCCCCTGGCCTCCTCCTACGCACCAAACGAAACCGAACCGAAGCCGTGAGCTCGCGAATTTTTCCGGTCCGCGGCAGACAGAGAAAGACGGAGTGACGGACTCCGGGGTGTTGCAACGTACCGCGAACTGCTTGGGGTCGGGCCAGGCCATCTTGGCGAACTTCTTGACGGCGATCGCGCCGCGGCGGCCCTACCCGTGCTGCTGCTGCAGGCGGCCCCTGTAGACGAAGTTGGGCGGCAAAGTCCCGTAGGTGCTCACCTAGATCTGGACGTCGCCGTCGTTCCGCGTCTTCAACCTGTCCGTCACCGCCTTATCCAAACCTCACTCGATCAGATCGAGGGGGAGAGCTGCCTGCCGCCCCATACGTTTGTTGACCCGCCTTGATGCAGATAGATCGGGAGAAGACCCCGATGCTTGACCCAGCCTGCCGCCTCCGCGTGCGCCTCCCGCCTCCCGCCTCGCTGTCGTCGAGGAGGTCGTCGGCGTCGTGGGCCGCGTCCCTGAGGCGGTGGATCCAGGCGGCGAGGGTGGGGTCGGAGAGGCGGCGCCGGGCATGCTCGACGTCGGCGGCGGTCACCTTGAGGTAGAGGAGCTCGTCGGAGAGGCGCGCGAGGTCAGCGCACGCGTCCCCCGCTCCTCCCGGGAGGTAGCGCGCGAGGTTGTCGGCGAAGGACTTGGCCCGGTCGCCCAGGAACTGCAGCAGCGGCGACACCAGCCAAAGAAAACATATACGGTCTTAATCATAAAAGTGAAACGTTTTCCTCACTAAAGAAAGGACTGCGGGTTTATTAACAGAAAACGGAAGGGACTTTTTATAAAAATACCATGACGGATGACCAGAAACCCTATTTGCTTTATTATTATTAGAGAGAGAAAAACCATAGAGTTAAAGTCTACCCGTAGGCTTCGGGTAAGAAATTCACGGCTTACATCAAGCCAACTCTCGGTTCCATCCCGTGAGCAAACTAAGGGGGTGTTTGTTTTCAGGGATTTTTTGATGTAGGGATTAAAAAAAGTCCCTTTTAGTCCCATGTGAAACAAACAGGAGGGACTTTTAGGGACTAAAATGGGGTATTTGGGACTAAAGGAAGAAGTCCCTATGGGAGGGTCTTTTTGGGACTTTGTTGGCATTTTTTCCAACAGCGCCCCTACTTTTAGCATGTCATTTAATAATTTTTAGTATATTACTAGGGATAACATGGTCTTTTTGCATGTCATTTAATGACCTCTAGTCCCTGTTTAGTCCATGGAAACAAACGGATAGGGACTAGGGACTTTTCAGTTGGGACTAAAAAAAGTCCTGGGACTTCTGAAACAAACAGGGCCTAACTATGCACACTGATGAACGGATACATTTGCCTTCCTTCTCATATGAGTAACTGAAATAGATGCAAAGCTAGCCATGACCTCCCCTGATTCATTGAAGATAGGCGGTGTAACCGACCTCGTGTTGCCGCGTGACCTTCGTAGGTTGACTAACTCCAAGCAGTCAATCTTCATTATCACATGTGAGAAACCCTCAAATTAAGCAAAAAATCATCGCCTCATTCAGTGCTAGAAGTCTCGCGACGAAGGGGTCAGTCACACCGCATAGTGGTTTACTCCAAACACCGGGGAACGAAATGTGTGATCAGGCCACACCACCCGCTCCCCCCTTCATGTCCTCAACATTTACCGATCCATCGGTATTGATGGTGACCAAGCCCGGATCCGGTGGTCTCCAACACTCACCCACCGTCAGTTTTTTGCGCGATTGTGGAAGCTCCAAAATCACCATGGTCTCATGAAGTACAATAAGGTACAGTCAGTAGGCTGTAAGTATTAAAATACTATGTTTTTGCCGAGTTGGATGAGAGAGAAGAGGAGAGAGAAGGAAAGCGAGCTCTTCGTGAAGAGATAGCTCTAGCACGTGCTCCTAGGTGCTTTGTGAGAATGAAAGGTGGGCCATATATGATAAAAGTAGTACTCTTTTATAGCTAACTATTGTACAAGCTAGCTATAAGATGGGATATAAGATCGCTTATACCAAGAAGTTGGCTATACTATTAATCATGCTCTAATGATGTGATCCCGTTATCAAGTGACAACACTTGTCTATGGTTAGGAAACCTTAACAATCTTCGATCAACGAGCTAGTCAACTAGAGGCTTACTAGGGACAATATTTTATCTATGCATCCACACATGTATTTGTGTTTCCAATCAATACAATTATAGCATGGATAATAAACGATTATCATGAACAAAGAAATATAATAATAACTAATTTATTTTTTCCTCTAGGGCATATTTCCAACAGCTCCTCCCACGCTCGAGGGCTCGCTTAAGGCGGACCACGCCACGCCGCTACGAGCTCGGGGACCACGAGCGGGACACGCGCGTGTGAGGCATGGGGCACCCGAAGCATCCCCGGGACCTACATCAACCCGTGACGTCTCTGCATCGTCCTTCAATCCTTCCAGAATCTACTTCATCCCGTGACACTCTCACGTAACAACGAGTTGTGGCTATATACGTCCCCACCCCCAAGGATGCGGAGGGATCCCTCCCACGCCTAGTGGCAGCCCTATGCTCCGCGCTAGGGAGAAGACGGACGGAATCAACTCAATCCGCCAATGACTATGCCCGACCCAAAGGAATCAGGCGCCTATGCCTCAGGGGTAGGGACACTCGCGAGGCCAAAGCATTCTCGCGACCTCCCAGATACACCCCGCCGTGACACTCTCACGTAATAACGAGCTACGACTGTATACGCCCGGGACCCCCGAGGACGCGGAGGGGTCCCTCCCACGCCTAGTGGAAGACCTATGCTCCGTGTTGGGGGGAGATGGCGGCGGAGATTAGCCTAGGTGCCAAACGCGGCATTTGCTTGCTTCTTCCTGGAGCTTGAATTATCTTCTGGTGGACTTAAATTTGTCGATTTCAAAAGTTGATGTTTGAAAAACAAAAGGGGGGGGTTCTCTTGCGCTTTCTCGTTTCGCCGGCTTTGAAGCTTCCTTTTCTGGATGTCATTTTTTGAGGAGCTGAATGCTCCACACCGCCCCTAGGCGCCAAGGAGCGTGAAAGCAAGGACTTGCCGTCCGAGGGGCAAACATTTTCAGCGGTCGACCCCCGCTCGGGGGCCGGGATCGAACACGATACCACCACAAAGAGTCTCGGGATGCCTCAGGGCGCCCCGGGGCGATGACCAAAGGGACGGAATGGGGAATTGCTTGAGCGCCAAAGGGGGCTCATGGGCACCGCTTCACGAGCCTTACCGGTCATAATGCCACTCGCCACCCCTGGTGCCGTCCTGGAGCTCCGGTCGGTGTCGAGGGCGACAGGGCCCCACCCCGTGAAGTGCTTCGAACCTAACGACGGTGGGGAAATGTGCGGGACTAGGACCTGTCGACGTAGAGTGGTTTGAGTGTCAAGGGGGACTCCTCAGCAACATGCCTTAGGAGCCTTACCGGTGTCAAGGCCACTCGGCCACCCATGTCAGAACCCAGGGCGTCGGGGCATTGCCCCGTGAGGAGCAACCTTGGTAACGGGTTGCGCCTCACGGAGGTAGGGAAATGTGCGGGACCGGGACCCACAGACATAGAGTGTCGAAAGGGTCTCCATCCCGTCCCACCGACAAAGCAGGAACTACTCAAGAGGAGCTGCGGAAGGGACCGGCACCAACCCACAATCTAAGTACCCCGGAGGACCACACGGTTTCACGTCGAACCAAAAACGAATTAAAAACACGCGCACTAACGAAAGGATGCAGGAACGAAGGACTAAGCTGCGGCAATGAACGAGGCCATCGACCAAGTGTGCAGCGGCACAAGCGATGCCTCGGGGGGATGGGACCTCCTGAGGGCCCTGGCCACCGTTGGCCCCGAGCAACGGCTGGGTCAGCGACGGGCCCTATGCAAGGAAACCAAGCCGCAATGACTACCAGCGAGCAAGCCGTCGATTCCAGAGCGAAAGGAAAAAGGAGAATGGCGAGGGTAACATACCAAAGTCTAATGCCCGACAGGGCAGAGTTCATGGTCCAACATTACAGGGCCAGGAAAACAGAAGCTGGGGACGCCTAGGGGGAGAGGCCGCCGACACCACCCTTGGTGCCGACAGGCTCGGCGTCGGAGCCCTCCTCCTCATTGGAGACGGACACCCGGACATACCGCTCCACCAGGGCGTCCACACGCGGGCGCACTTCGTCCCAGGGAAGACACCGGGACTCAACGGGCACCGGCTCGACGACGCGCTGGAGATCAAGCTGCGGGACGAGGAAGCGCAGGTTGGAGAAAACGAGTGTCAAGGCAAGGCCCAGAAGCTCGCGCGCGTCAGACGCGTTGTCCTCCTCCACGCGGGACACGCCGACCTCCAGCGTCTCCACCACCCTTTGGAAGAAGGCGAGGTAGCCCCCGTCGCTGCTCACCCTTGGCAGCGCTGGGGCATCCCCCATGAATCGGCGCATCGCTCCTGCCGCCCGGCTCACGATGCTCACAAACTGCTTGTCATGCTGGGACTCCATCATCCTGGCGTACGCCGCCTCGTCCTGGGCGGCCCGAACGGCGTCGGCCGCCTCCTGGACCTGTGTCTACAGAAACGCCAACTCCGCCTTGGCCTCCGCTTCACCCTGGCAGGCGGCCTGGAGTGCGTCCTCTGCACTCTCGAGCTGAGCCCGCAGCCCCTCCGCCTCCTTCTGAAACTCACCGAGCTTGAGTTTCTTGGCTGTGGGCGCTCTGGAGAAAAGGGAAGATCAACCACCAAGCAGCGTACGGGGCGACAATGAGAGGAGGTGCAGACGAGGGACTTACTCATCAGTCAGAGCCCAGCGGCGGCAGACGCGTGGCGACACCAAGGGCCCTCCGCTGCTGCTCCCGGGGGAGGACGAGGGCGCGGACGGAGCCGCGTGTTTCCCCTGTCAGGATCGCCTCGTGGAGATGCCATGGAAGACGGAGAAACAAAGGGGAGAAGAGGTTTTTCTCGGAGGAGCAAAGGAAGCAAAGAGGAAGCTCAAAATCGCAGTGCCTCCCCCTTGCCAGGGGCGGGGCAGATTTATAGGCGAACCGCGACCACCAAGCGTCATGGGAGCGCGAGTGTGGTGGGCCGGCCGGCGCATTGCTGCTCACGTCGCCTCACCTGACAACCGAGCAGTCACGTCTGTGAGGGTCATCGGGCTTGGGCCGGCCGCGCCGATGCCATTCAATGAGTAACAATGATGGCCAGTGCGGTCCTTGGAGATCGTGTCGTCGTGGTCTGGTGCGCCCCGGACGCCTCGGGGAGAGAGAGCGTCGCCGCATGGCGGCTGGACACGTATGCTGCCTGGCCCACAAGTAATTAGGGCCCGTGACGCTTCAGACCGTCCTCAAGGCTTCGCCAAGAAGCCAGCCCAGGCGCGCCTCGGGCCCGGGGGCTACTTTCGGCGTTCTGGGAATGGGGGTACTCAGACTGTTGGAATTATGCCCTAGAGGCAATAATAAATATAGTTATTATTATAATTCCTGTTCAAGATAATCGTTTATTATCCGTGCTATAATTGTATTGAATTAAGACTCATTTACATGTGTGGATACATAGACAAAACACTGTCCCTAGCAAGCCTCTAGTTGGCTAGCCAGTTGATCAAAGATAGTCAGTGTCTTCTGATTATGAACAAGGTGTTGTTGCTTGATAACTGGATCACGTCATTAGGAGAATCATGTGATGGACTAGACCCAAACTAATAGACGTAGCATGTTGATCGTGTCATTTTGTTGCTACTGTTTTCTGCGTGTCAAGTATTTGTTCCTATGACCATGAGATCATATAACTCACTAACACCGGAGGAATACTTTGTGTGTATCAAACGTCGCAACGTAACTGGGTGACTATCAAGATGCTCTACAGGTATCTCCAAAGGTGTTTGTTGAGTTAGTATGGATCGAGACTGGGATTTTTCACTCCGTGTGATAGAGAGGTATCTCGGGGCCCACTCGGTAATACAACATCACACACAAGCCTTGCAAGCAATGTGACTTAGTGTAAGTTGCGGGATCTTGTATTACGGAACGAGTAAAGAGACTTGCCGGTAAACGAGATTGAAATAGGTATACGGATATTGATGATCGAATCTCGGGCAAGTAACATACCGAAGGACAAAGGGAATGACATACGGGATTATATGAATCCTTGGCACTGAGGTTCAAACGATAAGATCTTCGTAGAATATGTAGGATCCAATATGGGCATCCAGGTCCCGCTATTGGATATTGACCGAGGAGTCTCTCGGGTCATGTCTACATAGTTCTCGAGCCCGCAGGGTCTGCAGACTTAAGGTTCGACGTTGTTTTATGCGTATTTGAGTTATATGGTTGGTTACGGAATGTTGTTCGGAGTCCCGGATGAGATCACAGATGTCATGAGGGTTTCCGGAATGGTCCGGAAACGAAGATTGATATATAGGATGACCTCATTTGATTACCGGAAGGTTTTCGGAGTTACGAGGAATGTACCGGGAATGACGAATGGGTTCCGGGAGTTCACCGGGGGGGGGGGGGCAACCCACCCCGGGGAAGCCCATAGGCATTGGGGGTGGCGCACCAGCCCTTAGTGGGCTGGTGGGACAGACCAAAAGAGCCCTATGCGCCATAGGAAGAAAAATCAAAGAGAAAAGAAGAAAAAAAAGAGGAGGTGGGAAAAGGGGGAAGGACTCCTCCTTCCAAACCTAGTTGGACTCGGTTTGGAAGGGGAGGGCTGCCCCCGTTGGCTCGGCCGAAGCCCTTAGGGGTCCTTGGACCCCAAGGCAAGGCTCCCCCTCTTCCCCCTATATATACGGAGGTTTTAGGGCTGATTTGAGACAACTTTTGCCACGGCAGCCCGACCACATATCTCCACGGTTTTACCTCTAGATCGCGTTTCTGCGGAGCTCGGGCGGAGCCCTGCTCAGACGAGATCATCACCAACCTCCGGAGCGCTGTCACGCTGCCGGAGAACTCTTCTACCTCTCCGTCTCTCTTGCTGGATCAAGAAGGCCGAGATCATCGTCGAGTTGTACGTGTGCTGAACGCGGAGGTGCCGTCCGTTCGGCACTAGATCGTGGGACTGATCGCGGGATGGTTCGCGGGGCGGATCGAGGGACGTGAGGACGTTCCACTACATCAACCGCGTTCACTAACGCTTCTGCTGTACGGTCTACAAGGGTACGTAGATCACACATCCCCTCTCGTAGATGGACATCACCACGATAGATCTTCGTGCGCGTAGGAAATTTTTTGTTTCCCATGCGACGTTCCCCAACATAGACCTGCCTGCGCGCGGCCCAGGGCTGGACCACTTCATCGACCAAAAACCAATAGGCCTGACACCACTCAAGGCAATGCCCTCGTGAGGGGACAAGCCTCACGAGGAGGAACAACATCAAGACCCATAGGGGCCTCCTCAGGACCCCTCGGAGCGATGGATATTCCGAGGCGAGACCCGGTCTCACGAGTCGAGGATGACGCGGGGGAAGGACAGGCGAGCAGCAGACCGCAGGACGGTGCAGTTTTCCCTTTAGTGCAAAGGGGGCAAGGACGCACGCAGGTCTCCAAGGCATCTCCCAAAGGTTTCCATTCTGGTGCAACAAGGCCACCACCGCCCGCTGGCAGGACGGACATCATTCGTGGACCTGTCCTTGCTGCGTTGGCAGCTTCTTTGCAAGGGAAGCATGTTCCCATGTTCCCCTTAAAAATTCGCCGTTGTGGCATCCCTTCACGCCGAAACGATAAGGGAAGAGGACCGGGGCCGCCACTATAAATAGAGAGAGTAGGTTACTTCACAGGGGCACACGAGATCCATTCATTCGCCCACTCGCACCACACAAAGGCTACCCAACCTCCATAGGCCCTTGAACAATGTACAAGTTCATCCACCAACCTCCATGAGAGGCAATCCGCCAAAGCAGGATTAGGGTATCACGCTTCTCAGCGGCCCGAACCTGGGTAAAGTGTCGTGCCCTGTGTCTTCCTCACCATCGAGTGAGTTCTCTGCCATCCCCAGCGAGTAGCGAGTTAGGTGAGGCGAGCCCGCGAGAGATCTTCGTACGCGCCCCTGATTTCGAATATTTAGGGTTTTGCAGAGCCCAAAATCCGATAGGAAGGGCTACGATGATTCCTTGCACTTGGGGATTATCAAGCTCTTTTATGGTGCCGTTGGTGGGGAGCAATATCGTGGGGTTAATATTTCGTGTATGGTTGTTTTCTTCTATCACTAAGTAGATTTTGTTTTTGTTTTGTTTTTGTTTTCTTGTTTTCTGTCTTTAGTCGTGGGTCAAACAAACAAAAGAAATTGAAAAATAAAAATCAGAAAAGAAATAATTGCCTTTTATAAGAGAAGCGATTGGAAAGTTTTGCATTGGAGAAGTGAGGGTCGACCTTGATCACTTGTGTTCATGCTCATGGAAAAAATGTAAGAATTTTCATGGAAGTTTCTTATAAAAATAATTATCTCCTTGTAAATACCACTGAACCATAAAAATAATGTTCCTGATGCTCTTTTGCATGTTTCGTCTACTATTTTTATGTGAGCATCAATGAAATCATCATGCTTAGCTAAAAGGCATTAAAGAAAGGCGCTTGTTGGGAGACAACACAATATTAATTATTTATGTTTTTAGTGTTCACATGATTAAGATATTGCATTAGTTATGTTTTAAAACTTTCCTTCCAATAAAGAGACAAGTAAAGCCTTTGGGATAGTGTGGATACTTGTTTGTTTGATTCTGTGCAAAAACAGAAGGTGTAGTCTCCTGCAAATGAATTATGTGATTTTACTGGAGAGTCAAACGATTCTTAAATATTCACATAAAATTTCTATGCAAATTCTCATCTTTTTCCTAATTCTTCAGAATTTTTAGTGTCAGGGAAGTATGATTTTAAGGCAGATCTTCAAAGACTGTTCTGTTTATGAAAAATTCTGTTTTGCGTGCATAGTTTCCTTGTTTTAATGTTTCCAAAATTTATATTGAATGATATAAATTATGGGAATGATATAATACAGTAGGTATTATGTGATAACAATATATAATCTTGTCTTGGCAGTACCTAAGTGAATGATCCATATTTATCATACTAACCCATCTCACAAATTTCCGTTAAGTTTTGTGTGATTGAAATTTTCAAGTTTTCGATGAGATACCAATATGAGGAGAATACGAAGCATCAAGTACCTAAGCTTGGATATGCCTAAGGCACCCTCAAGGTAACATATAAGGAAGATTCAAGAGTCTAAGCTTGGGGATGCCTCGGAAGGCATCCCCTCTTTCATCTCCAATATTATCGGTATATCTTACTTGAAGCTATATTTTATTTATCACATGATATGTCTTTTGCTTGGAGCGTCATTTTTTTTTCTGTGTTAGAGGTTATTTGCAATCTTGTTTTTAAATAAAAAATTCCAAGAATGGCCTTTAGAATGCTTGAATTGCACGTGTGATGTATGCTGTGCAAAAACAGAAACTTTTGCTATAGTATTTGAATTATCAGATATTATTGGAGCGTGTAAAGTTTCTGAAATTTTTACATAGTACTATCATACAAAGTTTTTATAACTTCCTAAATTTTCAGAATTTTTTGATATATAGAAGTAAACTTTTTATATAGATTACTACACATTGTTCTGTTTGGATGATTGATGTCATAGTTTCCTTATCTACTTATCCCATAGTTTCCATGGATTATATTGGTAGATACAAATTCTGAAAATGATATTATACAGTACCTAATATTTGAAAATTATTATGCAACTTGTCTTGGCAGTACATAAAGAGTTGATTTACTTTTATGTGTACTAACCTATCTCATGAGTTCTTTTCAAGTTTTGCGTGGATGAAGTTTTTGAGACTTAGGTGAAACCATTATATGAGAGGAATTAGGGAGACAAAAAATCTCAAGCTTGGGGATGCCCAAGGCACCCAAGTAAATATTTCAAGAAGTCTCAAGCATCTAAGCTTGGGGATGCTACGCATCCCACCTGTCTTCATCAACAACTATCGGTTAGCGTATGTTGAGCCTAATTTTTTTACTTGTCCACATGATATGTTCTATTATTGGAATGCATTTTTGTTTAGTTTTCTGTTTGAATAAAATTATCATATCTGAAAATCTATATTGAGAGAGAGTCCACAGATAGCTACTTGATTGTTTAACTACTCATTGATCTTCACATCTATATTTTGAGAGTAGTTTGATTGTTTGCTCTTGTGCTTCACTTATATCATATGAGTAAATTGTTGAATGAATTGAATACCATGATGTTGAAATTATATGTTCATGTCATGCCTAGTAGTAGCTTAACATTGGGTTTAGAAAGTGAAATCTTTTGAAGCCTCACGATTATTATATTGGTCATACAAGCAATTAATGAAGGATTGTTATAAGAAAGAGAACTTTCACATATAAATAGATTATCTTGGACATCTTCTATGATTGTGAATACCTATTAATTATTTTCAAACTTGAGAAAATTAGTTGATGTTGGACAAGGAATACAACGTAATGAGTTATGGTTGTGTATATTTGCATAGAAGTTATATTGTTATGGATCCTCCAACATGTGGTGTTTTCTTAGGATCTTTTGCTAGCCAAAAATTTGTACTAAGTAGAGATAGTACTTGTGCATCCAAAAACCCTTAAACAAAGTTTCCTGCCATGAGTGTCCACCATACCTACCTATGGATTGAATAAGATCCTTCAAGTAAGTTGTCATCGGTGCAAAAAGGCAATAAAAATTGCTTCTAAATGTGTTTGATCATTTAGTGTAAGAGAAAATTGAGCGTTGTACAAACTTGTGATGGCAAAGTAATAAAAGAGACAGACTGCAAAATAAAGGTTGCTATAATAAGGGACAATATAATGTGAGGTTATTTTGCATTAAGGGATTGTGCATACAAAACCAAAACGCGCATGACAACCTCTGCTTTCCTCTGCGAAGGGCCCATCTTTTACCTTTTGAGTATTTACTTTTATGCAAGAGTCAATAGTATGCATCCTCATTTCAACCTCAATTATTCTCTAGTTGGCAAGAATCATGTGGTGGGGAAAGATCTAGGCACATATGGCCAGTCAAATATATTTGGTCATGAATTATTATTATTGACAATTATATCTATGATAAATAAGATGGGAGGTGAAACATTAAGCCCCTATCTTTCTCTGTGTTTGATGGATGTCATTTGTTCTAAAAATATGCTTTGAGTACTAGCAACCATAGAAGACTATATGATGGTTGAGTATGTAGAGCTTTTATTTATACTTTGTTGAGAATAAGTTGAATTGCAATTGTTTGGTGACTAAGAACATGTGTTGTTAAGTTTCAAGAGAGTTCATTGTTTGAACCATAACATGTGAATTGGTTGCTACTTTATCATGATGAGTTTTGTAAGAAAGTTGTTATTATGATGCTAGGAAAAGTGATTGAAATTATCATTGATCAAACTATTTACTATGCTAGCATTCACACATCATCCATTATTTCTTTTATCATTAACCTACTCGAGGAAGAGTAGGAATTAAGCTTGGGGATGCTGATACGTCTCTAAAGTATCAATATTTTATGAAGTATTAATGCCATGTTTGCCTATGTTTACAGTACTTTTATATGGTTTTTCTGCAATTTATATGATTTATTTAGAACTAACCCGGACTGATGCTATTTTCAGCAGAAGTACCGTGGTGGTGTTTTTTGTGAAGAAATAAAAGTTCTCAGAATTGGACGAAACTTTTTGACAATTTTTTGGAGGAGAAGTACTGGAGCTAAGAACCACCAGAGGGGGGCCCTTATGCCCACTAGACACGAGGCCACACCAGCCCCCCCTCTGGTGGGCTGATGTCTAGTGGGCACCTCGTGGCCCACCTTGGCGTGATTCCAACGCCCAAAAATCCTGTAAATATAGAAACTTCCAGAAATTACCCTAGATCAGAAGTTCCTCCACTGCAGCTCTCTGTATCGACGGAAAAGTAATCTAGAGAGAATATTTTAGTGAAAACAGGAGAGAAACAGAGAGAGGGATCCAATCCCGGAGGGGCTCTCGCCCCTCCGGGAGCCATGCAGGCCAAGGACCAAAGGGGAGAACCTCTCCCTATATTGGGAGAGACCATGGAGGAGGAGGCCTAAGGGTGGAGACTCTCTCCCCCTTTCTTCCGGTGGCGCCGAAGTGCCGCTAGGGGAACCATCGCCACGGTGATCATCTTCATGAACATTACCGTCTTCATTGCCTTCCTCATGTATTTTCAGTGGTCCTCTCTCCCACACCCCGCTGTAATCCCCTACTTGAACATGGTGTTTCATGACACATAGTATTAATCAATGATTTATTGCTATCCTATGATGTTTGGGTCGATCGATGTTGTCCTTTGGGTTGATTGATGACCTTGATCAGTTTGAGTGTATGTTTTATTTTGGTGCTGTCCTAAGGTGCTTTCCGTGAGGCGCACACATGAAAGATCCACACTGGAGGGTGTTGCAATATGTTCATGAATCTCTTATAGTGGGTGGCAAGACTGACAGAAACTTACACCCGACTAAGAGAGTTGTAAGCGTATGAGTAAAGAGGACTTGATACTTAAGGCTATGGTTGGATTTTACCTTAATGTTTTCTAGTAGTTGCAGATGCTTGCTAGAGGTCCAATCATATGTTCATATGATCCAAGTATGGAAAGTATGTTAGCTCATGCCTCTCCCTCGTATAAAATTTCAAGAATGATTACCGATCTTTTCATCAATTGCTTAGGATGATTCCGCGCACCATACCATCATTATTTCACACTCGCTATTTGTAATATATTGTAATATATTCTAACTCTGTTCAAATGCAGCAACTTTTTTCATATTTTAGTTCTCCAATAACATGAAAAGCTATCCTCTTTATGCCCACAACGCAATTAAATTTCTTCTTACTAGATACAAGCAAACACTTGGTGTACGTAGAGTCATATCGGTGGCAAATAGGACATGAGAGAATATTGACCGTACCTTTAACTCCTTGTGGGTTCGACACTCCATACTTACCACTTCCATCTTTGGAAAGTGCTATGATGATTCCTTGAACTTGGGGATTATTGATGACCCACAAGTATAGGGGATCAATCGTAGTCCTTTCGATATAAGTAAGAGTGTCGAACCCAACGAGGAGCAGAAGGATCTGATAAGTGGTTTTCAGCAAGGAAATATCTACAAGCACTGAATTTATTGGTAACACGTAATTGTGTGGTGAGATGATTCGTAGCGAGCAACAAGTAACAAAAGTAGCAACGGTGCAGCAAAGTGGCCCAATCCCTTTTGTAGCAAGGGACAAGCCTCGGCAAAGTCTTATAGGAGGAAAAACGCTCCCGAAGACACACGAGAATTTTTTTCATGCTAGTTTCATCATGTTCATATGATTCGCGTTCGTTACTTTGATAGTTTGATATGTGGGTGGACCGGCGCTTGGGTACTGCCCTTACTTGGACAAGCATCCCACTTATGATTAACCCCTCTCGCAAGCATCCGCAACTACGAAAGAAGAATTAAGACAAAGTCTAACCATAGCATTAAACTAGTGGATCCAAATCAGCCCCTTACGAAGTAACACATAAACTAGGGTTTAAGCTTCTGTCACTCTAGCAACCCATCATCTACTTACTACTTCCCAATGCCTTCCTCTAGGCCCAAATAATGGTGAAGTGTTATGTAGTCGACGTTCACATAACACCACTAGAGGAAAAACAACATACAACACATCAAAATATCGAACGAATACCAAATTCACATGACTACTATTAGCATGACTTATCACATGTCCTCAGGAACAAAAGTAACTACTCACAAAGCATAATCATATTCATGACCAGAGAGGTAATGAGTAGCATGAAGGATCTGAACATAAACTCTTCCACCAAATAATCCAGCTAGCATCAACTACAAAGAGTAATCAACACTACTAGCAACCTTACAAGTACCAATCGGAGTCGCGAGACGGGGATTGGTTACAAGTGATGAACTAGGGTTTGGAGATGATATGGTGCTGATGAAGATGTTGATGGTGATGAGTCCCTTCCGATGAGAGGAGTGTTGGTGACGACGATGGCGAAGATTTCCCCCTCCGGGAGGGAAGTTTCCCCGGCAGGATCGTCCTGCTGGAGCTCTAGATTGGTTCTGCTCAAGTTCCGCCTCGTGGCGGCGGCGAATCCACGAAAAAGCTCGGCCCTGGTTTTTCCGGACGGAACCCTTCATATAGAAAAAGAGGGGGGCCAGTGGGCCAGCAGGCTGCCCACAAGCCCCCTAGGCGCGTCCAGGGGGGTGGCCGCGCCTAGCGGGCTTGTGGCCACCTACTGGCGCCCATGTGGCGCTTCTTCGCCCATTATTTTTTATAAATCCAGAAAAAAAATCCTCGTTGATTTTTACGGCGTTTGGAGTTGCGCAGAATAGGTATCTCAAACTTGCTCCACTTTCAGGCCAGAATTCCAGCTGCCGGCATTCTCCCTCTTCATGTAAACCTTGCAAAATAAGAGAGAAAAGGCATAAGTATTATACCGTGAAGTGAAATAATAGCCCAAAAAGCGATAAATATCAACATGAAAGCATGATGCAAAATGGACTATCAATTCCCCCAAGCTTAGACCTGCATGTCCTCAAGCGAAAGCTGAGCTCAATAAATGTGTCCACGTATTTAGGGAGAGAGGTGTCGACAAAACAGAATACGAACATGCATGCATCATGATCATGATCAGAACAGCAATACCAACATATAATATCTCATGCTAAAGTGATAATTCCTTCACAAAGTAAAGCATGGATGACGAACCTTACCGAGAAGTAACAACCGATAGCATGTAATCATTGAAGCAATTGCAATTTATCACAACATCAGAAAGAGTCAAATAAGAGCTTGTAAAGCAAATCCACATAGTCAATCATCCTTTCGTTCTCTACAATTTCTACAACTCACGTGGAACTCATGATATCAAAGTTTCAGCTGGACACAGAGAAAGATAGGGGCTTATAGTTTTGCCTCCCAACTGCTTACCTCAAGGGTAATGTCAACAATAATACTTCATGAATACTTACCTCCAAGTTGACATATGAATACAGATCTTTCCCAAGCATATGACGGTAGCCAAGATAAAGGCGAAATAAGGAATTGGTGAAGATCACCATGACTCTTTTAGGGACAAAAAGTAAAGGTACAAGATAGGCCCTTCGCAGAGGTAAGCAGAGGTTGTCATGCGCTTTTGAGGTTTGGATGCGTGTCCTCTTAGTGCGGAGGAACGTCACTTTATATTGCCTCCTGTGATAAAGAACTTTATTATGCAGTATGTCGCTTTTATGTCTTCCTCATCACAGGTTCATATAAAGCTTATTTTCCACACACTCATAGATCATACATATTAGGGAGCAATTTTTATTTCTTGCACTGATGACAACTTACTTGAGGGATCTTATTCAATCCATAAGTAGGTATGGTGGACTCTCATGGCAAAACTGGGTGGAAGGTTTGTGGATGCACAAGTAGTATCTCTACTTGTTGTGGGAGTTTTGGCTAATATGAGGTGGAAGCAATCATCACATGCTAAGGGATCTCTAATCATATAACATTGTTCGGAACCAAGAAAACACAATTCATTATGTTGTCTTCCTTGTCCAACATCTACTTCTAGGCATGCAATAGTTTAGTGAGTGTTCACAATCATAGATGGTGTCAAAGATGATATATTTATATGTGAACCTCTCCTTCCTTATCACTTCCTATTAATTGCAACAATGACCAAGGTCTACGTTTGTCTACCCTCAACAAGTTTCAATCAACATTCTTTTTATATGTGAAGCCATCACTTCCCATAAGATCGTTACATGATCTTTCATGCTTTTGTTCTTTTCTCAATCCATTGATCATGGCAAGAGGCAAAGCCCTTCAACTAAGACACTCTTTATTATATGGCTCACGAGCTCGAATACGTCGGGGGTGACTCAAAGCAAAACTCAAGACTAAACACTAAGGGGTTGTTTGGTTCCTAGCCACACCTTGCCACACTTTGCCACAACTTACCTTAGGCAAGTTTGACCAAGTTAGGTGGGTGTTTGATTCTAGCCATATCTAAGGCAAGAATTCTTTAATGAGTACTAAACCCCACATGTCATAGACACAAAAAGTGTGGCAAGATTCCCTTAGGCAAGCCAATATGTGGCTAACAATTTCAGCAACTCAAGTAAGGCAAGTGTGGCAAGTGTGGCAAAAATAATGTGGTAAGATATGGCAAAGATAGTCACAATCCAAACAGCCCCTAAGACTTTTATTCTACTAGAGAAATAAAAAAACTGAAAAGGAAAACTAAAGCAAAGGTAAAGGCAAAAGATGTGATGGTGATACGATACCGGGGCAACTCCCCCAAGCTTGGCACAAGCCAAGGGGATTTCCCATACCCATGCTCAATTTTCTTCCTTTGGTGGTGATGGTGGTGGAGTTGTTGAAGAGGTCTTGAGCTTGTTTAATTTCCAGTTGAGCATAAAATTCTGCTCCCTCAGATCATCATTTTCCTCTTCAAGCTTCAACACCCTTTGGCATAATTCCTTCTTACTCTCCTGCAAGAAACGGGAAGGGATAAACAGAGTATTAGGCTTCTTCCTTGAGTCAGGGAGGCTCGACTTCTTGAACTCCACATGCGTGTGTCCAGGTTGAGGTAGAGGAGCCTCCTCTTCATCGAAAATTGTTTGTTCCTTCCCCTTGGGATCATAATCTTCTTCCTCATCAGTGGTCCAGCCATAAGGATCAAAATCCCCATAGACTTTGGGGTCAGCAAGGTAATCTGCCACATAGATTTCCCCCTCTGAATCTTGAGAAGACATCTTGCCCTAGATCTGCGGCAGAAAACAGGCTCGAAACGAAAAACAGAGGAAATCTGCGTGATACAGGGGTCAGACCTCACGGGAGAATATATAATGATTTTTTCCACACCAGAAGGAGTACTCCGCACGAAAACAGAGTCCGGGAGGCGCATGAGGTGTCCACAAGCCCCCCAAGCGCGTCCAGGGGGTGGGCCCGCGCTTGGCAGGCTTGTCGCCTCCTCGCGCACTTTCCGGACTACTTCCAATTTTTGTATTTTTTCAAATATTCCAAAACGGAGAAAAATTCCTATTGGAAAAGTTTTGGAATCTGTTTTCTTACCGAATCACATACCTCTTTGCTTTCGGAGTCTGAAATAGGCTGATAAACATCCCTTAGGTATTCCTCCGGAGTTATGGTATTGATGATGTTACTTTCAACATTTATCAGAGTACCTGAGATATAGTGCTTGATTCTCTGCCCATTTACAACTCTCAGACAATTACCTTCCGTGTTGTTGATCTTGATAGCACCGAAACAATATACTTCCTCAACAATATAGGGACCTTCCCATTTAGAGAGAAGCTTGCCTGCAAAGAATCTTAAACGAGTGTTATATAGCAAGACATAATCACCTACATTGATCTCACGCTTTTGTATCCTCTTATCATGCCACCTCTTAACCTTCTCTTTGAACAACTTGGCATTCTCATATGCGTGAGTTCTCCATTCATCAAGCGAGCTAATGTCAAACAACCTCTTCTCACTAGCAAGTTTGAAATCAAAGTTGAGCTCTTTGATTGCCCAATAAGCTTATGCTCTATCTCAAGAGGTAAATGACATGCTTTACCATACACCATTTTGTACAGAGACATGCCCATGTGATTCTTATAGGCAGTTCTATAAGCCCACAGTGCATCATCGAGCTTCTTAGACCAATTCTTTCTAGACCTGTTGACAGTCTTTTGCAGAATTAGTTTAATTTCTCTATTGCTTAGCTCTACTTGACCACTGGACTAAGGGTGATAGGGAGACGCAATTCTATGGTTGACATCGTACTTAGCAAGCGTTTTACGGAAAGCACCATGAATGAAATGTGAACCACCGTCGGTCATCAGATATCTAGGGACTCCAAATCTAGGGAAAATAACTTCTTTAAGCATCCTGGTAGAAGCGTTGTGATCAGCACTACTAGTGGGGATAGCTTCTACCCACTTAGTGACATAATCAACATCAACTAGGATATGAGTATACCGATTGGATTTTGGAAAAGGTCCCATATAATCAAAGCCCCAAACATCAAATGGTTCAATGACAAGTGAATAGTTCATAGGCATTTCCTGACGTTTACCGATATTACCTATTCTTTGACATTCGTCACAAGACAAGACAAACTTACAAGCATCCTTGAAGAGAGTGGGCCAATAGAAACCTGATTGCAATACCTTGTGTGCAGTTCTATCTCCCGCATGGTGTCCTCCGTAGGCCTCGGAGTGACACTTATGTAGGATCTGTCCCTGTTCATGTTCAAGTACACAACGTCTAATAACACCATCTACTCCTTCCTTATAAAGGTGAGGATCATCCCAGAAGTAATGTCTCAAGTCAAAGAAGAATTTCTTCTTTTGCTGGTATGTGAAACTAGGTGGTATATATTTGGCAACAATATAGTTTGCATAATCAGCATACCACGGTGCACTACGTGAAGCATTGATGACATTCAATTGCTCATCGGGAAATCTATCATCAATAGGTTGTGGGTCATCAAGAACGTTCTCCAACCTAGACAAGTTATCTGCTACGGGGTTATCAGCACCCTTTCTGTCGACAACGTGCAAATCAAATTCATGTAGCAAGAGAACCCATCTGATAAGTCTAGGTTTAGCGTCCTTCTTCTCCATGAGGTACTTAATGGCAGCGTGATCAGTGTGAATAGTGACTTTGGAATCAACTATGTAAGACCTGAACTTTTCACATGCAAACACGATTGCTAAAAATTCCTTTTCCGTAGTGGCATAGTTTCTTTGGGCATTGTCTAGAGTTTTACTAGCATAGTGAATAGCATTCAAATTCTTATCAACTCTTTGCCCTAGGACAGCACCAACAGCATAATCGCTAGCATCAGACATGATTTCAAAAGGTAAGTTCCAATCAGGTGGTTGAACAATAGGTGCAGTTATCAAAGCCCTCTTAAGTATTTCGAAGGCTTCCTCACAATCATCGTCAAAGACAAAAGGAATATCCTTTTGCAAGAGATTGGTAAGAGGCCTAGAAATCTTGGAGAAGTCTTTAATGAACCTTCTATAGAAACCAGCATGACCAAGGATACTTCTTATACCTTTGATATCTGTGGGGTATGGCATTTTCTCGATTGCATCAATCTTAGCCCTATCTACTTCAATACCTCTTTCAGAAATTTTATGTCTTAAGACGATGCCTTCATTAACCATAAAGTGGAACTTCTCCCAATTCAAGACAAGATTGGTGTCTTTACATCTCTGCAAGACTCGATCAATGTTCCTGAGGCAATCATCAAAGGAAGACCCGTAAACGGAGAAGTCATCCACGAAAACCTCAACAATATTTTCCCGAAAGTCATAGAATATAGCCGTCATACATCTTTGAAAGGTGGCAGGTGCATTACATAAGCCAAAAGGCATACGTCTATAAGCAAAGGTACCGAAAGGGCAGGTGAAAGTGGTTTTCTCCTGATAAGATTGTCCAACTGGTATTTGGGAGAAACAAGAATAACCATCTAGAAAGCAGAAGTGTGTGTGTTTAGACAGTCTTTCTAGCATTAGGTCGATAAAAGCCAAAGGGTAATGATCTTTCCTAGTGGCTTTATTCAATTTCCTAAAATCGATCACCATCCTATAGCCGGTAATAATCCTCTGTGGAATCAGTTCATCCTTATCATTAGGGACAACGGTAATGCCTCCCTTCTTAGGGACGCAATGCACCGGACTCACCCAATCACTATGAGCAACATGATAGATGATACCTGCTTCCACGAGCTTTAGTATTTCTTTTCTTACTACTTCTTTCATCTTAGGATTTTATCTCCTTTGATGATCAGCAACTGGTTTGAAATTAGGATCAGTTTTAATCTTGTGCTCGCATAGAGTAGGACTAATGCCCTTAAGATCATCAAGAGTATATCCAATAGCAGCACGGTGCTTTCTCAGAGTTTTTAGTAACTTCTTTTCTTCATGCTGTGAGAGGCTAGCACTAATAATAATAGGATATATCTCTTTTTCATCAAGATAAGCATACTTAAGAGTATCAGGCAACTGTTTAAGCTCGAACATAGGATCACCCTTTGGTGGTGGTGGATCCGCAAGCAGTTCAACAGGCAAGTTATTCTTAAGGATAGGATATTGTTCTAAGACAACTCTATCTATCTCATCCCTTTCATCCATATGCATATCATTTTCATGCTCAAGCAAGTATTGCTCTACGGGATCAGTAGGAGGTACGGCAATAGAAGCTAAGGCAATAGTTTCATCCTTACTAGGAAACTCCTTTTCATGAGGTTGTCTACCAAACTTGGAGAAATTGAACTCGTGTGACACACCTTCAAAGCCAACAGTGACATTTTGCTTCTCATAATCAATATGAGCATTGACGGTATTGAGAAAAGATCTACCAAATATGATGGGACAAAAGCTATCTTGTGCGGTAGCAAGAACGAGGAAATCAGCAGGATACTTCGTTTTACCACACAAGACTTCAACATCCCTAACAATTCCCACAGGGCAGATAGTATCTCTATTGGCAAGCTGAATAGTGACATCAATAGGCTCTATCTCAACAGGTGCAATCTCATGTTTCATTTCATCATATAAGGATTGAGGTATTACACTAACACTAGCACCCACGTCACATAAGCCATGATAACCATGATCTCCTATCTTAACAGAAACAACAGGCATGCCAACAACATGCCTATGTTTGTCTCTAGCGTGAGGTTTAGCAATTCTAGCAGCATCTTCATAGAAGTGAATATTATGTCCCTCAACATCGTCGGACAAAAGATCTTCGATAATATCAATGCTAGGTTCAAATCTAATTTGCTCAGGGGGTGTAGGTGTTCTAATGTAGCCTCTACGTATCACAGTTGAAGCTTTAGAATGATCCTTTATCCTAACAGGGAAAGGTGGTTTCTCAATGTAAGCACTCGGAACAACACGATCATTATAGGAAATGACTTTCTCTTCAACTGGATTGGGTTTAACTATATTGACTTCTAAAGGAGGATGATATTTAAACCACTTCTCTTTGGGGAGATCAATATGAGCAGCAAAAGATTCACACAGTGAAGCTACTATCTCAGAGTCAAGTCCATACTTAGCGCTAAAATCACTAAAGGTATTTGTTTCAACAAAGGATTTAACGCAATCAAACTTGAAATTCATACCTGACTCCCTACCTTGTTCAAGATCCCAATCTTCAGAGTTGCGTTTAATTCTGTCCAATAAATTCCATCTGAAGTCAATATCTCTCTTCATAAAAGAACCGACACAAGAAGTGTCAAGCATCGTGCGATCATCATGAGAAAGCCGAGCATAGAAGTTCTGAATGATAATTTCTCTTGAGAGCTCATGATTGGGGCATGCATATAGCATTGATTTAAGCCTCCCCCAAGCTTGAGCGATGCTTTCTCTGTCACGAGGCCAAAAATTATAAATATAATTCCGATCACGATGTACTAAATGCATAGGATAAAACTTTTGATGAAATTCCAATTTCAACTGTTTGTAGTCCCATGATCCAGCATCATCACATAGCCTATACCATGTCAACGCCTTATCCTTCAAAGATAAAGGAAAGACCTTCTTCTTGACCTCCTCGGGCAAACCTGCAAGCTTAAATAAAGCGCAAAATTCATCTACATATATTAGATGCAAGTGTGGATGTGATGTTCCATCTCCTGTAAAAGGATTAGCCAGTAGTTTCTCAAGCATACCCGAAGGAAATTCAAAGCAAATATTTTCAGTAGGTGCAGCAGATTGAGGAGCAACTATTTGTGCTTCCGTTCGAGGTGAAGATACCCCGAACAAGCCCCTCAAAGGATTAGTATCCATAGTGACAAGTGACAATAAACTTCAGCACACTATATGAATGTTTCCTTACCAAGTTCCACTTACCAGAGGCGCTTCACTCCCTGGAAACGGTGCCAGAAAAGAGTCTTGATGATCCACAAGTATAGGGGATCAATCGTAGTCCTTTCGATAAGTAAGAGTGTCGAACCCAACAAGGAGCAGAAGGATCTGATAAGTGGTTTTCACCAAGGAAATATCTGCAAGCACTGAAATTATCGGTAACAAGTGATTGTGTGGTGAGATGATTCGTAGCGAGCAACAAGTAACAAAAGTAGCAACAGTGCAGCAAAGTGGCCCAATCCCTTTTGTAGCAAGGTACAAGCCTGGACAAAGTCTTATAGGAGGAAAAACGCTCCCGAGGACACACGGGAATATCTGTCATGCTAGTTTCATCATGTTCATATGATTCGCGTTCGTTACTTTGATAGTTTGATATGTGGGTGGACCGGCGCTTGGGTACTGCCCTTACTTGGACAAGCATCCCACTTATGATTAACCCCTCTCGCAAGCATCCACAACTATGAAAGCAGAATTAAGACAAAGTCTAACCATAGCATTAAATTAGTGGATCCAAATCAGCCCCTTACGAAGTAACGCATAAACTAGGGTTTAACCTTCTGTCACTCTAGCAACCCATCATCTACTTACTACTTCACAATGCCTTCCTCTAGGCCCAAATAATGGTGAAGTGTTATGTAGTCGACGTTCACATAACACCACTAGAGGAAAAACAACATACAACACATCAAAATATCGAACGAATACCAAATTCACATGACTACTATTAGCATGACTTATCCCATGTCCTCAGGAACAAAAGTAAGTACTCACAAAGCATAATCATATTCATGACCAGAGAGGTAATGAGTAGCATCAAGGATCTGAACATAAACTCTTCCACCAAATAATCCAACTAGCATCAACTACAAAGAGTAATCAACACTACTAGCAACCTTACAAGTACCAATCGGAGTCGTGAGACGGAGATTGGTTACAAGTGATGAACTAGGGTTTGGAGATGAGATGGTGCTGATGAAGATGTTGATGGTGACGAGTCCCCTCCGATGAGAGGAGTGTTGGTGATGACGATGGCGAAGATTTCCCCCTCCGGGAGGGAAGTTTCCTCGGCAAAATCGTCCTGCTGGAGCTCTAGATTGGTTCTGCTAAAGTTCCTCCTCGTGGCGGCGGCGAATCCACGAAAAAGCTCCTCCCTGATTTTTTTTCGGACGAAACCCTTCATATAGTAGAAGAGGGGGGCCAGTGGGCCAGCAGGCTGCCCACAAGCCCCCTAGGCACGACCAGGGGGTGGCCGCGCCTAGCAGGCTTGTGGCCACCTGCTCGCGCCCCTCTGGCGCTTCTTCGACCCAGTATTTTTTATAAATCCGGAAAAAAATCCTCGTTGATTTTTACGGCGTTTGGAGTTGCGTAGAATAGGTATCTCAAACTTGCTCCACTTTCAGGCCAGAATTCCAGCTGCCGGCATTCTCCCTCTTCATGTAAACCTTGCAAAGTCAGAGAGAAAAGGCATAAGTATTGTACCGTGAAGTGAAATAACAGCCCAAAAAGCGATAAATATCAACATGAAAGCATGATGCAAAATGGACATATCAATTATCACCGCGCAGCACTGGCGCTCCACCTCGTGCATGTTGGATCCACTGTTTTGCGCAAGCCCGCTCGATGAGCCATCACACGCTCGCTCCCTGGATCCACCGCCGCACAAGCGCCCGCTACATTCGCTTCCATGAGCCTGCTAGATCCGCCACCCCGTTGGACCCCCCACCGCGCCCAATGGATCCATAATGCATGCTGGATTTGTTGCCCCATGCGCTGGATCCGCCGCCGCACGCACGCTATCTTGGATCCATCGGCCCACTACATCCACCGTTGTGTCCACTGGGTCTACTGTGCCCGCTGCATCCATCATCGCGCTCGCTGGTGGGAAGAGCCTCCATGGTATAGGTGGGGAAGTGAGAGGAGAACAAGGTGGCGCTAGATCTTGCTTGACGCGGGCGAAGATGACGGAGACATCCGAAATCTTCTGGTGAAGATGTTGGCGGAAAGGGGATCTGAGCTTCGAGTGAGAAAAAGATTGAGGGGGAGAGATGTGGATGTGGTTGGTCAACTGTGTTGCTCCTTCCCTCTCCACCATTCATAAGAAGCACAAATGGGTGTGGACGCGCAGATGCAAGCTACGTCATCAACCGGCGGGAGCATAATTTCGACCAATCTGAATGAAGCAAAGTACATGTTGCAGGCTCTAGATTAAGCCCGCCATCGGTAGCCGTATTAGAAATGGCGGGCGAGATAGTGCACCCGCCACTACTATCGTTTTGCCTACTTTTTACTATTTCTTATGTAAAATAATATATTTCTTACTCTGCAACTTTTCCACGATTATCATTTTCCCACCATTACCATTTAGTACATAAAAATAAATTACTTACTCTACGACTTTTTGACTATTTCCACATATCACATAACAAAAGAAATTACTTACTCCACGACTAAGAAATTTCTTGTGTTGCGTGCAAAGTGGCAATAATTGTAAAATAGCACGGTAAGTAATTTCTTGTGTTATGTGCTAAGTGGAAATCGTGGTAAAGTCATAGAGTAAGTATTTTCTTGTGTTATGTGCAAAGTGACAATAGTGGTGAAGTCCTAGGGTAAGTGATTTCTTGTGTTATGTGCTAACTCACAATCATGGTAAAGTTGCGGAGTAAGTAATTTCTTGTGTTATGTGCTAAGTGATAATCATGGTAAAGTCGCACAGTAAATACTATCTTGTGTTATGTGCTAAGTTGCAATCGAGGTAAAGTCACAGAGTAAGTAATTTGTTGTGTTATGTGCTAAGTGGGAATCGTGGTAAAGTTACAGAGTAAGCAATTTTTTTATGTTATGTGCTAAGTGGCACCCCCTGGGAATAATATGAGCAACCGCAGGTCCACACCATCGGCATGTAGTTTAGTGTCATTTCTATTGTAAGAAAGCCTAAAAAATAATTAGAATTAGAAAGATCAGGAAAATCATACACCACGCGATCGAGATAGGGGCAAGAACATGGTGGTTATTGTCAATTTAATTCAAAAAAGTTCAAACAATGCCTAAAAATATAAAACTTGGCATGGTGTCATGATATGAACCATAGTTGCTCTGGTAAAAAGATGAGAATGTTTTGTACAAGTTTTCACATAAAGTGCTTACAAGTCGGACTATCTCCGAAAAAGAAACAATGTTTTGAGAGGGAACGGATCAAGTTTGCACGTGAATTGAGTGCAACTTTGTTGGTTGACCTTGAAATTTTTTACACACTCAATACATGTCATTGCATATATCATATCAAATTTCGCATTTTTGGGATCCATTTACTATATTTAAGCAATTAAATGCATTTGTATACATTTTATGTATATAATTCAAATTTGAACTGCATGTACGTGAAATAATCGCACAAGTTGAAAATTTGTATTGGTGGTACTAAGTATATGTTTAGGACTCATGTAAGGGGAAATAAGGAGTCTCCTACACCACGCGACCAAGATCAGGAAAAGAACTTGGTGGGTTTTGGCATTTCGATTCATAAAAATTCAAGCGACACCCGAAAAATACGAAACTTGGTATGGTGTCATGATATGAACCATAAATGTTGTTTTAAAAATGAGAATGTATCGCACAAGGTGTCATGGAAAGTGCTTACAAACTTGACCATCTTCAAGGAAGAGACAATGTTTCAATAGGTAACGGGTCAAGTTTGCATGTGAATCAAGCGCTCCTTTGTCGGTTGACCTTAAAAAAATTGCACACTTAATACACACCATTACATATATCATATCAAAATTTGGAATTTTTTGGGATTCATTTGCTATATTCAAGCAATTATATGCATTTATAGACATTTGATGTCTTAATAATAGCTAATTAACAGGAAGAAGGGCCAAACTCCTATATAAAACTTTAAATGATGTACCTTTAATGTAGAATTATTTTGGACCGATAGCCTAAACATAAAACTTTAAAACCTAACATTACAAAAAATGGCAAAATAAATAGAAGTGGCGGGCATATATGTCTTCCCGCCACTCGTATTTGAGTTATGAGTGGTGGGCAGAAAACAACTCCCGCCATTAGTATTTTTGGACATATTTGCCGGGAGACCAAAACTACCAGTGGCACACACATATTCTTGCCCACCACTGGTATTTGAGTTATAAGTGGCACACCCGAGACATCGCCCACCACTAGTATTTTTGAACATATTTGCTGCGTGTCCAATAAATACCTATGGTGAGCACGTATCACTGCCCGCCACAGGTAACTCAAATAGCAGTGGCGGGCACTAGTTTGTGCCCGTCACTGGTAAATTTGTCCCATGAAAAATTTGGACTGTTGTTACTAGTGACGGGTAGGGATGAAAATGGAGCGGAAACTTTCCGCTTTTCTAGTAGAAAAACGGAAATGGAGAGGAAAAATGAAAATGGAAACGGAATTTTGCAAAGCTAAAACGAAAGTGGAAATTTTTATGCGGAAATGGAAACAAAAATGAAATAGTGTTTTCCGGCGGAGCAAGTGTGGAAATGGAATTTTCCATTTCCGCCAATATGGAACTTTCCGTTTTTAATACGATCAAATGTCTATTTCTAGCCCAACACATTATAAGACCCTACCCAAGTACATATATCAGAATAATGGCCCATGGCCCAACTTCAACATAACAATACATCAAGCACCACACGGCCTAGCAAGCAGAATCCCTAATTCACGGCTGCAACTGGAGTCGTGCGCTATTGCACGTCTCCACATAGAGAGTAATACCACGAGGCAAGATAGCTTATGAATGTTCATGCAGATCTTGCGAGAATCCATGATTCAAACTCAGTTGAATTGCTTATACATACAGTAATTAATTAATAGGCTAGTGGTATACTTGTATTTAGATTGTTTAATACATAATTAATTAATGTTGTTATAGGTCTGGTCGTAAAGTGAGTGCACTACCAACCTGCAATGGATGATTTTTTTAATGGCAAGTAGTACTGCAAGTGTAAGCGCAACATCTTCGATTGTTCTTGAATCATCGTCCGAGAAGCCTCCCAATGCCACTAATACAAATGCAACAGCTGCAAGTTCGGATATGGCCAATGGAATTGAAGATGCAACCCCTGATGTGAAGAGATGTAAGAAGCTCACCTCTGATGTTTGGGAACATTTCACCAAGTATGACATAACGACGACGGATAAGGATGGTAACAAGGTTGTAGAGAAATGGGCTAGTTGCAATAGCAAAGGGTGCACTTATAAGGGCCTTCGTACTAATGCTCGAGGCAATCAAGGCACAACAGTTTTCAAGAGTCATTTGCAGAACAAGCATCAGATCATTACTCGGCAGCAAAAACTTGTACTGAATAAAGTTGAAGGCAACATGTCCATGGCAGCACCTGCGACCTTTAGGTATGACGAGGCTACCAGTTTGAATAAGTTCTGCCTCTCAATTATAATGCATGAGTACCCCTTCAATATTGTTGAGCACGAGTACTTGGTGGACTTTATCCATTCTTTGCGTCCAAGTTTTCCAATTAAAAATCGCCCTACTGTGAAGAAAGACATCATCAACATATTTTTGGAGGAAAAGAAGAAATTGTACGAGTACTTTAAAACAATGCAGTGCCGATTTAGTGCCACCATGGACATGTTGACATCTGGAAAAACCAAATGATACATGTACATCACTGTTCATTGTATAGATGAAAATTGGTGCATGCAAAAGAGGATTACCAAGTTTAATCATGTACAGGGAAACCATTCAGGAAAAAAATCTTGGCTTACATTTTTATGATTGCATAGTGGATTCGAATCTTGACAGGAAATTGCTTTCACTCAGTTTGGACAATGCTTCAGCCAATGATAAGTGCGTTGAGGGGCTAGTAACCAAATTCAGTAAGAATAGTCTAATTTGTGATGGCATATTTTTTCATGTAAGATGTTTCAATCACATCTTAAACCTGGTCGCTCAAGATGGTTTGAAGACAATTGCGGCATCTATTGCAAATATTAGAAATACAACATCTATTGTGAGGAATTCTCCAGAGCAAAAGGAAGAGTTTCATAAATGTGCTTCAGAATGTGACTTGAATCCAAAATCTGAACTGATCTTGGATGTTCCTACCCGGTGGAATTCCACGTATGATATGCTGTAGAAGGCACTTTACTTTAGAGATGCTTTTGTGTAACATCCCAATTTTCCTAATTGGGAATGTTTTACAATTATAGCTAAGCATCTATGCATATTGAATGGCAATAAAGATTTGCATTTGAATTCTTTCAAAATTTTCTTTTGCATTTCTATTTGTTTTCTTCGTGCAAGGAGTGCCGGGAAATAATTTCTTGCAAGCAAGAAAGAGCGGAGGAAAATGACCCTCCAAAGTTGTGAGGCATTTTTGAAATATTTTGAGCCAAGAAAACCAAAGTTTTATTGAGAAAATAATTGCAACATAAAACAAAGCTTTTAGGGTTTTTCTGAAAAAACATTTTTTAAAAGTTTTTATTTTTGTCTTGGAAAAATGTTAATCGAGTAGAGAATTTTTTTCTGATCATTTTGGTATATAATACCCTATATTAATTATTTTATTTTGTTTCCTTTTATTCTTTTCTCTTTCTGTTTTTTAAAAAAGATCAAAATCGGGAAACATATTTTTTAAAAAGGAATGTCGCCCTGGGCGCTTTATAGCCGGCCCACCTCGCCGCTCTGCCCGGGATCTGGGATCCCTTTCCAACCGGTCAACCGACCGAACCGGCGCTGAGCCTCCCCCGCTAACGCCTGGGCCCGCCCCGCGTCCGTCCCCACCCGCAGAGCGCCCCACCCCGCGCGCACCCCCTCCTTCCTCGTCCTTCCTTTTTTCTCTCTCCCTCCCTTCCTTCCATGGCCGGCTCGCCGAAGCCGAGCTCGCCGAAGCCCTCTGCCCAAGCTCGCCGAAGCCGAGCTCCGCCCGAGGCCCCTGGCGCCCTGCTGCTCCCTCCCCGCCCCGAGCTGCCTCCCCACCGCCACCAACCTCCCGAGGAGGACCGTCGCCATCTCCTCGACTCCTCACGCCTCGCCGGAGACCACCGGAGCTCCTCCCCATCGCTAGCGCCGCCTCGGACATCGCCGGAGTCTCGCCGGAGGTGCTACCGCTGTGAGTACTCCCATCTTTCCCCCTGATCCGTTTGATCTAATTCAACGCACCACATTAGAATAGGATACCTTTTCGGTTTAGCTAAGAAAACCAGGCCGGTTTTCTATTTACTTAACTATTAGCCGAAGTGTTTTATTAGAACTCGGCCATTTTCTAGTAACTACCGCAGCAAACACACACCCAACCAATCAGAGAGCGCCACGTGTACCCCTGTCCGATTAGAAGCAAATTTTCTTTTTCTGTTTTAATTCCAAAACAGAGGGAGTTTCGAAATTGTTTTGATCATAACTTTTGATCTAGAGATCAAATGAGGTTTATTCTTTTTCCAGTAGATCACATTTTTTCTGTAGTTTGTAAAAACATATAATTTATCTATGTTTGAAATTTTCAAATTTGAATTAGATCAGATTTAGTTTAAACCTTGTTTTGCTTATTCCAGGAGTTAAAAAAATGATTTTTATTTGATTCTTTTTGCTACTGCTTCCTAGTGATTATATATTACTGTAGTATAAGTTTCAAATTTGTTTTAATATTTTTACTTGGGGTTTTAACAGAAACAATTTCTGCCGTAGTTAGGTGAATTGAATTCTTTCACTTTATGCCATAGCTACTTTATGCTTGTGATGTTATTTTACTTGTTGATGATTGTAGTGCTTAAGGTGTGTATTTGTTTGTATCGGTAGATCACCCGGAGTGCGAAGCTTGTTACTTAGAAGCGCTCGATCAAGACAACTATCATCAAGGCAAGTCATTTTGATCATACTATCTCCTATGTTTTTCTATGCATGGTAGTTTCACCTTTGTTTGCCCAATTGCATGCTGGGTAGGTACTTGGAAATTTTAGTATAGGTTGTAGTATCATGTGGTAGGCACACAACAACCCCGATACTCGGTCCGGGACGACAAATTTCATATTGCTATGCTTGAGTAGACGGGATTCTGGTTGAGTGCATAACACGAGTGATGCGAGGATAATTAAATACCCAAGACCGGTTAAGTCAAGATTTTCAAGACCTCATGAAGCAATGCAACTCTGGGTGAAGGACGGTTTGACGGGCTCCCTGGAGAAACCAGTGGACGACCCCGGGATGCTGGAGACGTGCCATGACATCTTGCGGAAAGCTTCACCCAGGCTCGAAGAGACGGAAGGAGGCTTCAAGACCCAAGGCTTACCTGCACAGCCACAAGTCATTATGGGCTCTGGCTTGGTTGGACAACGCGGCGACTCTGGACAGGCGGTGCCAGCAGATGTAGAAGAACGGTAGGAATGGATGGGAACCGACAGGGATTCAGAGGGACCCGTTGAAAGACCATGTTTTGATCATCCGGTCTTCAAACACCCTGAAGTGCGAGGACATACTCGGAGGCGATCAAATCTTGTGGGGAACGTGTGCAAAACTCTGCAGAGTGCCCAAACCTAATCGATTAGCCGTGTCCACGGTCATGGACAACTTGAGCCGAAGGCATTGAAATTTCCCTGAACTCTCGACACAACTTAATAATGATGTGGGAATTATTGACAACTCGGGTACGAGAATTGGTTGGCGGAACCATCTCGTTAACAACAAACAATGTAGTAATATTTTGCTTTCAGCCCTCTCTTGTTGTAGGAGAAAATTGGCTTTATGCTAAAACTTATAGCCCCACCTGGCAAATATGCATGTAGAGATAGTTGGTTATTATTTTTTCCCCTCTCTTTGATGAATTGCCGGCATATTCCATATGCTGACCTACACGGCTGCAACGTATCATGTTGTAGAGTACTTTTCCGACCAGGAGTGAGGCTACGATCTACGCTCAACGACATGCCCTGGAGTCGGATGGACTCGTCTACCTGATGCTTCCGCTAGTCTTTGTTAGATATCTCATGAGATGGCCTTCAACCACTTTATTGTAATTCATTATTGTAATAAAGTACTCGATATGAGATTTTGATTAATAAAGCTGTGTGATTGAACTCTTCATATATACATTGATGTACTGAGTGTGTACCAGCATGATCTTGGGATGGTACGGAAACACCAGAGGCTTGAGTCGTATTGAGTCAGGTCGCTACAGAAATGGTATTCAGAGCACACGCTAACCGTAGGACGTAACCTCTAGGAATGGAAAAGCCTTAGGAAGAAAACTATTTTCTTATGTCTATAAATCCTCTATTTCCTCTTTTGATCATTTCTGACTTCTCTCCGATTTTCCAATGTTTTAGATGGCCACCTTCATCCCCGTTAAGTTCACGGAGTTTTGCCAGCCCGACGCCACTATGCCTTTCGGAAAGGAGCTGATACAGATCACCAAGGACTTGAGGATTGCTCTGCCGACTATCACAGGGAAGCCTACTTCGTCTTACCCGGAGGATTCACGCTACAGGATTGAGGTACATGTTCCCGGAAGGACATTCGAGCCGCACACTGAGCCTGTGGACTTCAAGTTCATCGCACCCAACTAGATTCTCAGAAGGGACATGGCGGTCCATTGTGCACTCGGACGTATCAAGGAAGTGTACAGAGGCTGCTCTATTTCACCGGACCTATTCACGGTATCTCGGAGAGGAGAAGATGGAGAAATCATCTCAAGCAAGACCAATGACGCTCTCCTGTCCTATGCCCAGACCTTGGAGAAGCACAGCGGGACTCTAGATCATCGTGTGATCAAGGACGCCAGGAAGATCAAGCAACTGTCGCTCCGCGAACTCGAACTCGAAGAAGCAGCCCGGGAAGCCCACTATGAGCACGAATTAGAGGTGAAGGACTTTCTGGAGAGGATCGAGAAGCTGAAGACTCGAGTCGCATACCTGGAGGAGGAACTGGACATGGGCGAGAACCTTCATCCCGAAGGAGACGTAGCCCCCTTGATCAGAAATGAGGAGGACTATGAAGAAAGCTCCACCGAAGGACCCACCACCATGCTTTTGTGAGGAGGACACTTAGACTAGACCACCAAATTTATCTTATCGTTAAACGCTTAGGCCGATGTTTAGGTTATCGAATTTTGTATCCCCGTGTGTGAACCTTTTGTGATGGCATTGAATAAAATGTGTGGTGTGATACTTGTTTGTTGCATTTCATATGGGTAGTGTAATTACTCTTAGACCATTGTTCTATGCTAATCTCACCCCTCTACAAACACCAGATGCCTCCAAGACGTGCCCCTGCTTCCAACTTCCCGCCGGAACTCACTCAGTTGATTCAGCAACAGAATACCCTGATGCAGCTGATCATCTAGAACCAGAACAATAACAACAACCTTCATCCACCCCAGGCCGACAATCTCACCCGTTTCCTGAGGTTGAACCCTCCGACTTTCTCCAGCAGCATTGAGCCCATTGTGGCAGATGATTGGCTCCGCAAGATGGAGCGGGAACTTATCACTGCTGGTTGTACTGAAGCTGAGAAGGTGCGCTTTGCCGTGCATCAACTTTAAGGCCCTGCAGCTGCATGGTGGGAGAACTACACCACCACATACCCCATTGCTGGAGTCACTTGGGAGCAGTTCAAGCAAGCCTTCCGCACCGCACATGTCTCAGCTGGTGCAATGAGTCTGAAGAAGCGTGAGTTTCGCAACTTACGCTAGGGAAATCGCTCTGTGGCTCAGTATGTCGATGAATTCAGCATGCTCTCCCATTGTGCACCTGGAGATGTGGCCGATGATGCGGCCAAGCAGGAAAAGTTCTTGGAGGGACTCAATGATGAGCTGAGTATTCAGCTGACTGTAGCCAACTTCAACAACTACCAGGAGCTGGTAGATAAGGCCCTCATCTTGGAGGGGAAACATCAGCAGATGGAGAACCGCAAGCGGAAGTATGGCAATGGAAAGTTCAACTCCGGCACTCAGCAGAAGCCTCGCTACACCCCCTATTCAGGGAATACCGGGACTGGATCCGGTAAGTTTGGAGGACACGTCCAGCATAACCACCCAGTGCACAACCATGGAGGAAGTGGGAACCACAACAACAACATCAACTTCAAGAATGGCGGTACCGGCACTCAGCATCATTCAGCTCCAGCTCAGAAGGATCTGAATCACATCACCTGCTTCAAGTGTCAGAAGACGGGACACTATGCCACTGAATGTCCCCAGAACAAGCAGGGAAATGGAAACGGCAATGGCAACTCTGCAGCAAAGAAGCCCAATCCTTTTCCTCGAGCTCAGGTGAATCACATTGATGTTGAAGAGGTCTATGATCACCCCGATACTGTGGTTGGTAAGTTTTTGCTAAATTCATGTCCAGTATTGGTACTTTTTGATTCTGGTGCAACACATTCATTCATATCAAGGGTAGTTGTGAAAAAGTATAGTTTGCCAACTAGAACCCTCAGCCAGCCTATTAAGGTCAGTTCCCCAGGAGGCATGATGACAGCCGGGATAGGATGCCATGCTTTGAGTCTCAACATCGGGAACCATCAGTTTCCCACCGACCTCATCGTATTAGAGTCTCAGGGATTGGATGTAATCCTAGGCATGGATTGGTTGACCAAGTACGAAGGGAATATTGGTTGTGCCCTTAAGTCTATTTTGCTCACCACCCCCGAGCGAAAGCGGATTAAGTACGTGTCTCAGCGCCCGACACGAGGTAAACGAGTAAACTCTCTAACGGGAGTAGTCGAGGAGGAAGTACCGATTGTACAAGAATACCCGGATGTATTTCCGGAGGAATTGCCGGGCATGCCACCTGATAGAGAACTTGAGTTCCTGATTGAGGTATTACCCGGAACAGCCCCGATATCCAAGAGACCCTATCAGATGCCCGCAAATGATTTGGTAGAAATCAAGAAGCAAATTAAGGAGTTGTTGGACAAGGGGTATATTCGCCCAAGTTCTTCACCTTGGGGAGCCCCAGTGCTCTTGGTTGAAAAGAAGGATAAGTCCTTGAGAATGGTAGTCGACTATCGTGCATTGAACGAGGTGACCATCAAGAACAAGTATCCCTTGCCGATGATCAATGATCTGTTTGAACAGTTAGTTGGAGCCCGAGTATTCTCCAAGATCGATCTTCGATCCGGGTATCATCAGTTGAAGATTCGTGAACAAGATATACCCAAGACAGCCTTCACCACTTGGCACGGCTTGTACGAGTACACGGTCATGTCATTTGGACTGACTAATGCTCCGGCATATTTTATGAATCTGATGAACAAGGTATTTATGGAATACTTGGACAAGTTTGTCGTGGTGTTCATCGATGACATACTGATATTCCCCAAGAACGAGGAGGAACACAAGGAACATCCGCGTCTAGTTCTGGAGAAACTTCGAGAGCATAAGCTGTATGCAAAGTTTAGCAAATGTGAGTTTTGGTTGAAGGAAGTCCGATTCCTCGGACACGTCATCTCAGGAGAAGGAATAGAAGTGGACCCTGCCAAGGTCGCAGCAGTCACCGAATGGGTAGCACCCACTTCAGTCAAGGAGATCCGCAGTTTCCTCGGACTTGCCGGATATTACCGGAGGTTCATTGAGAATTTCTCAAAGGTCGCCAAGCCCATGACAGAGTTGTTGAAGAAGGAGTCCAAGTATGTTTGGACCGAGGAATGTGAATCCAGTTTTCAAGAGTTGAAGAAACGTCTGGTTACAGCCCTAGTGCTGATATTGCCGAACATTCAGAAGGATTTCAAGGTTTACTGTGACGCTTCTCGTCAAGGACTCGGAGGAGTGCTCATGCAAGAAGGTAAAGTTTTAGCCTATGCATCCAGACAGCTCAGGCCCCATGAGTTGAATTATGCCACGCATGACTTGGAGCTAGCAGCCGTAGTGCACCCTCTCAAGACCTGGAGACATTTCCTGATCGGAAATAGTTGTGATGTATACACTGATCACAAGAGCCTGAAATATATCTTCACGCAGAAGGAGTTAAACCTCAGACAGAGGAGATGGCTAGAATTGATCAAGGACTATGACATGAGATTGCATTATCACCCAGGCAAGGCAAATGTTGTAGCCGATGCGTTGAGCCGCAAGAGCTATGTGAACACACTCATAGCGGGAGGATTACCCCAGGAGTTAGCCGATGACCTCCGAGAGCTCAAATTGGAAATAGTTCCAAGAGGATTTGTTGCCATACTAGAAATTCAGTCCACTTTGACAGAAATGATCCGCGAAGCACAGAAATCAGACAAGGAGATAGCTGAGATTAAGCAGAAAATGAAAGACGGGAAGGCTAAAGGTTTTCGTGAGGATGAACACGGAACTTTATGGTTTGAGGATCGCATTTATGTGCCCAATGATCCCGAACTCAGGAAGTTGATACTTCAGGAGGCCCACGATTCCCCGTACTCGATACATCCCGGCAACACCAAGATGTATCTGGATCTGAAAGAAAGTTTCTGGTGGACAGGAATGAAGAAAGACATTGCCGAGTTTGTAGCAATATGCGATGTTTGTCAGCGAGTAAAAGCCGAGCATCAGAAGTCAACAGGTTTGCTTCAACCTCTGCCGATACCCGAGTGGAAATGGGAGAAGCTTGGTATGGACTTCATCACAGGATTACCCAGGACCCGTTCTGGCTATGATTCTATTTGGGTTGTGGTCGATCGTCTGACCAAGGTAGCTCACTTAATTCCCGTGAAGACTACTTACACGAGTGCCAAGCTGGCCAAGATATATATGACCAGGATCGTATGTCTGCATGGAGTACCGAAGAGTATTGTGTTAGATAGAGGGACTCAGTTCACATCAAAATTTTGGCACCAACTGCATGAAACCTTGGGAACGAGATTGGAGTTCAGTACAGCTTTTCACCCACAGACAGATGGACAGACCGAGAGAGTCAATCAGATTCTGGAGGACATGTTGAGAGCTTGCGCACTAGACTATGGGTCTAGTTGGGATGACAATTTTCCTTATGCCGAGTTCTCATACAACAACAGCTATCAGACCAGTCTGAAGATGGCCCCTTTAGAAGCTCTATACGGAAGGAGGTGCAGAACACCGTTGATGTGGGATGGAGTTGGAGACCGACAACTTTTTGGTCCCGACCTTATCCGAGATTCTGAAGAGAAGGTCAAGCTGATTCGTGACCGACTCAAGATAGCTCAGTCCAGGCAGAAAAGTTATGTTGACAGTAAACGCAAGGAAGTAACATACGAAGTAGGAGACCGAGCATATCTTCGGGTGTCTCCACTTCGAGGAATCAAGAGCGTTGGTGTGAAAGGAAAGTTAGCACCCCGATTCATTGGCCCCTACAAAATTCTTGAACGTAGAGGTGAAGTTGCTTATAAACTGGAACTGCCGGAAGGATTGTCCGGAGTTCACGATGTCTTCCATGTTTCCCAGTTGAGGAAATGCCACACTGAGATGGCTGATGTTCCGTTGAGAGATACAGTGCCCCTAGAGGCCATACAGCTTGACAGTGATGTGACGTATGAGGAGAAACCCGTCAGGATTCTCGAGACTGCCATCAGAGTTACCCGCAGCAAGATCATCAAGTTCTGCAAGGTGTTGTGGAGCCACCACACCGAGGAAGAAGCCACCTGGGAACGAGAAGAAGATCTTCGTCGAGACCACCCGCACCTATTTTCTAGCCAACCCGAATCTCGAGGGCGAGATTCATCTTAAGGTGGGTAGGTTTGTAACATCCCAATTTTCCTAATTGGGAATGTTTTACAATTGTAGCTAAGCATCTATGCATATTGAATGGCAATAAAGATTTGCATTTGAATTCTTTCAAATTTTTCTTTTGCATTTCTATTTGTTTTCTTCGTGCAAGGAGTGCCGGGAAATAATTTCTTGCAAGCAAGAAAGAGCGGAGGAAAATGACCCTCCAAAGTTGTGAGGCATTTTTGAAATATTTTGAGCCAAGAAAACCAAAGTTTTATTGAGAAAATAATTGCAAAATAAAACAAAGCTTTTAGGGTTTTTCTGAAAAAACATTTTTAAAAGTTTATATTTTTGTCTTGGAAAAATGTTAATCGAGTAGAGAATTTTTTTCTGATCATTTTGGTATATAATACCGTATATTAATTATTTTATTTTGTTTCCTTTTATTCTTTTCTCTTTCTGTTTTTAAAAAAAAGATCAAAATCGGGAAACATATTTTTTAAAACGGAATGTCGCCCTGGGCGCTTTATAGCCGGCCCACCTCGCCGCTCAGCCCGGGATCTGGGACCCCTTTCCCAACCGGTCAACCGAGCGAACCGGCGCTGAGCCTCCCCCGCTGACGCGTGGGCCCTCCCCGCGTCCGACCCCACCCGCAGAGGGCCCCACCCCGCTCGCACCCCCTCCTTCCTCGTCCTTCCTTTTTTCTCTCTCCCTCCCTTCCTACCATGGCCGGCTGAGCCGAGCTCGTCGGGATCTCCTCGATCTGCTGCTCCTGCCCCTCCCGAGCCCCCTAGCCCCCCTATAAATACTCCCCACCGCCACCTCGCCCCGTTCCCCTAGTCGCCGCCCCTGCCCAAGCCCCGCCGCCCTCTGCCCAAGCTCGCCGGAGCCGAGCTCCGCCCGAGGCCCCTGGCGCCCTGCTGCTCCCTCCCCGCCCCGAGCTGCCTCCCCACCGCCACCAACCGCCCGAGGAGGACCGCCGCCATCTCCTCGACTCCTCAGGCCTCGCCGGAGACCATCGGAGCTCCTCCCCATTGCTAACGCCGCCTCGGACATCGCCGGAGTCTCGCCGGAGTTGCTGCCGCTGTGAGTACTCCCATCTTTCCCCCTGAGCCGTTTGATCTAATTCAACGCACCAGATTAGAATAGGATACCTTTTCGGTTTAGCTAAGAAAACCAGGCCAATTTTTTATTTACTTAACTATTAGCCGAAGTGTTTTATTAGAACTCGGCCGTTTGCTAGTAACTACCGCAGCAAACACACACCCAACCAATCAGAGAGCGCCACGTGTACCCCTGTCCGATTAGAAGCAAATTTTCTTTTTCTGTTTTAATTCCAAAACAGAGGGAGTTTCGAAATTGTTTTGATCATAACTTTTGATCTAGAGATCCAATGAGGTTGATTATTTTTCCAGTAGATCACAATTTTTCTGTAGTTTTTAAAACATATAATTTTTCTATGTTTGAAATTTTAAATTTGAATTAGATCAGATTTAGTTTAAACCTTGTTTTGCTTATTCCAGGAGTTAAAAAAATGATTTTTATTTGATTCTTTTTGCTACTTCTTCCTAGTGATTATATCTTACTGTCGTATAAGTTTCAAATTTGTTTTAATATTTTTTACTTGGGGTTTTAACAGAAACAATTTCTACCGTAGTTAGGTGAATTGAATTCTTTCACTTTATGCCATAGCTACTTTATGCTTGTGATGTTATTTTACTTGTGGATGATTGTAGTGCTTAAGGTGTGTATTTGTTTGTATCGGTAGATCACCCGGAGTGCGAAGCTTGTTACTTAGAAGCGCTCGATCAAGACAACTATCATCAAGGCAAGTCATTTTGATCATACTATCTCCTATGTTTTTCTATGCATGGTAGTTTCACCTTTGTTTGCCCAATTGCATGCTGGGTAGGTACTTGGAAATTTTAGTATAGGTTGTAGTATCATGTGGTAGGCACACAACAACCCCGATACTTGGCCCGGGACGACAAATTTCATATTGCTATGCTTGAGTAGACGGGATTCTGGTTGAGTGCATAACACGAGTGATGCGAGGATAATTAAATACCCAAGACCGGTTAAGTCAAGATTTTCAAGACCTCATGAAGCAATGCAACTCTGTGTGAAGGATGGTTTGACAGGCTCCCTGGAGAAACCAGTGGACGACCCCGGGATGCTGGAGACGTGCCATGACATCTTGCGGAAAGCTTCACCCAGGCTCGAAGAGACGGACGGAGGCTTCAAGACCCAAGGCTTACCTGCACAGCCACAAGTCATTATGGGCTCTGGCTTGGTTGGACAACACGGCGACTCTGGACAGGCGGTGCCAGCAGATGTAGAAGAACGGTAGGAATGGATGGGCACCGACAGGGATTCAGAGGGACCTGTTGAAAGACCCTGAAGTGCGAGGACATACTCAGAGGCGATCAAATCTTGTGGGGAACGTGTGCAAAACTCTGCAGAGTGCCCAAACCTAATCGATTAGCCGTGTCCACGGTCATGGACAACTTGAGCCGAAGGCATTGAAATTTCCCTGAACTCTCGACACAACTTAATAATGATGTGGGAATTATTGACAACTCGGGTACGAGAATTGGTTGGCGGAACCATCTCGTTAACAACAAACAATGTAGTAATATTTTGCTTTCAGCCCTCTCTTGTTGTAGGAGAAAATTGGCTTTATGCTAAAACTTATAGCCCCACCTGGCAAATATGCATGTAGATATAGTTGGTTATTATTTTCCCCCCTCTCTTTCATGAATTGCCGGCATATTCCATATGCTGACCTACACGGCTGCAACGTATCATGTTGCAGAGTACTTTTCCAACCAGGAGTGAGGCTACGATCTACGCTCAACGACATGCCCTGGAGTCGGATGGACTCGTCTACCTGATGCTTCCGCTAGTCTTCGTTAGATATCTCATGAGATGGCCTTCAACCACTTTATTGTAATTCATTATTGTAATAAAGTACTCGATATGAGATTTTGATTAATAAAGCTGTGTGATTGAACTCTTCATATATACATTGATGTACTGAGTGTGTACCAGCATGATCTTGGGATGGTACAGAAACACCAGAGGCTTGACTCGTATTGAGTCGGGTCGCTACATTTTGATAGGCTTTTTCTTCGGCATAAAAAGAAGTATAAGAAATGTGCTCCAACTTCGAAGAATTGGAATATGGCATTGAAGTTATGTGATCACTTGAAGATTTTCATGGATGCTACTGTGTTGTTCTCTAGAACTGCATATCCAACCGCAAATAAGTTTTTTATCACCTTTTGCAAGTTTTAGATTGCAATTGACGGTTGGTGTGCTAGCTCCGATAAAGTAATTAAGTCTATGGCACGTTCCATGAAACTTAAATATGATAAGTATTGGGAGAAATCCAACATGACACTTTGTGTGGCAGTCTTCTTTGATCCTAGATACAAGAGAAACGTGATAGAATACTATGCACCAACCATTTACCCCACCACCCATGACCAACAGATTGAGAAGTTTACAAAAGTTATTACCGAGTTGCTTGAAGCTTATGTCTCTACATCAAAGAAGACAACCTTTAACAATAGTGATACTAATGTGTGTGACACACCTTTTGTTGATCTTGATCTAGATGATGGTTTAGACTCGTTCTTGAGTAGCAGAAGTCAAAAATCAGACCGTGTTCTCAAATTTGAGTTACAAGTATACATGGATCAAGAGTTACAATCTAGGAAAGATTTGAATTTTGATACACTATCATGGTGGAAGGTCAACCAAGTTGAGTTTCCTATTCTGTCACGACTTTCTCGAGATATCTTATCTATTCAAGTGTCAACGGTTGCCTCGGAGTCAGCATTTAGTGCTGGTGGGCGGGTTGTTGACCCGTTTCGTGGTCGTCTTAAACCTGAAACCGTCGAAGCTTTAATTTGTACTAAAAATTGGATTGGAGCATCGAAAGGTAACCTTTTAGATTTATTCAAATTTCATGTCCATCCTGTGACATAATAATAATAATAATCATTAATCATTCAGGTAGTGACATTGCATTTGTTGTCAAAGACATGGACATGCTAAGCTTGGAGGAACGTTTTACAACATTGGTGCACATGGTGTGCATTTTATCTAATTTCTGACTTGTATTATGTCTAATACTCGTAACAGAGAACTTGAAATATATTTGTATGCTTGCCTATGTAGTTGGAGGAGCCACAAGAGGATGATAGTGATGAGGACCTGGAGGACTTCATGGATGCAGACATGGAGGACTATTAGTTACTATATTTAAAGTTTAAAATATTTGCATCATGGATACTTTTCTTGTTGAGTTGAAGTGTGTACTACAGTACTAGTACTATTATTCAAGATGAGCACTATTGTGATTTAAGCTGCACTGTTCGGTTGTTGGATGCCTTTTAAGTTTTTATGTTGCGAAAGTTGAATATTTATGCACAAATGAATATCTAATTATATATCTATAATATATCATAATATTTTATTACCATCTTATCCATTGTGTTTTTGTCTACGGTTCAATGGTTCTTTGTTCCGGTGAACATCCGCTTCTATCTTCGTATCCGTGTTGTATTCGCTCTATTTTCGTTTCCGGTAGTATCTGTTTCCGTTTTTGTTTCCGGGGTTTCTGTATTCATTTCCGTTTCCGGAAAATAATATGAAAACAAATGTGGTAGCACCTAGTTCCGTCTGTTTCCGCTCCGTTTTCATCCCTAGTGACGGGAACAAATTGATGCCCACCACTAGTCAACCAATAGGAGTGGCAGGCAGTTTTGGAGCCCGCCACAACAAATAGCAGTGGCGGGTGTTAGACTGTGCCCGCCTGTGATTTGAGGTCACCTATAAGCCCTTTTCTAGTAGTGAGGGAGTAATCATACACCCCCACATAGCCGCACGCCGCTCCCACTACTGTGCCCCTAGCATCCCGGCCACCGCCATGCCCCTACCAGCCGCCGACGTCCACTTCAACCGTGCACCTGAGCTTCAATAGTGAATCGGCCCTGTACGATGCTGCCCGTTGACCCATCAACACCTAGTTGGGTTGGTACGTTTCTAATCGAAAACCCTCCATCATAAGTCGATTGAATCAACAATTGAATGGGCGATTGAGAAATTGAATTTTCCTTCCTTCAATTTGACGTCCATTTAGGATTGGATTTGTGCTAGTGGTACTTGTGGCATCTAGTTTGGAAATAGAAAACCGTCAAATTAGGATTCGTTCATAGGAGCCCATTTTTAATCTGAATAATCAAGTTCATTTTTAATTCTTTGAGTTGCAAACTTGGTCATTGATTTATGGCTATCAGGTCCCAAATGGAAGAGGGAGATGACAGAGTTTGCGCCGGAGACGAGCTGTTGATGGCCAAGTGCAAAGAAATCAAATCTTGGTTTCCAAGCATGAAAGCTCTAGTGCTACACTCGGAGGGCCTTATCATGGAAGTGAGGAAGAGCAAGCTCATGCAGATGGTACCAAAAGGCAGGTGCGCAAACGCAATGGAGATTCTCCTCTGGGCAATGGTAGAGATGATGGAGTCGTTGGATCCTCATCAACGGGCTCGTTGATATGAGTACCGTTGTCGCATGTCATCATCAAATCCAGAGGTGGAAGGGCTGGTGAAGTTATGTATTATTGAGGATTCTGATGGTGAGGAGGAGGAAGAAGAGGCAGAGGGGGCACGAGATTCTAACGAGGAGGAAGAGGAGGAGAATTCCGATGACGAGGAGGAGGACGCAGAAGACGACATCTACCTAGGGGTTTGGAAATCGTATCCAATGAGGAGGTTATAGATGAGGTGGCCTATCATGGGGTATGGAGATTGTCGCGCATCCCTCGCCATCATACATGAATGGGACCATTCAATTGGATGAAAATGATGAGCAGATGGATGACCATGACGTGATGGAGGGCGTGCTACCATTAAGATTGGAGGCCACTCAGGGATGCAAGGATGTCCTCATAGTGGTGGAATAGTATGAGCTCTTGGCTCACTTTGAGTAGAATACTCAATGGTCCAACCACCGCCTGGCCCGCTATCTTACGAGTCTCCAACTCCTTTCTATGTAGGTAGTGGAATTTGACATGTGGATGCCCTCTGTTAACTTAAAACATGGAGAGATGATAACTTGTGTTTAGCTTGGTCCATTGTTAACTTAAAACAAGGAAATATGATAACTTTTGTTTAGCTTGGTCCATTGTTAACTTAAAACAGGGATATGTGTTAACTTTTGTTTAGCTTGGCTTAATCATATCGTTAAATTTTGTTTGAATGTGCTTACTACGTTGGTGTATCCATAAAATGATTTTTGCCAATTTTTCAGGACCTAATAGATCACACTTGCAGTTCAGTTTGAACAACTCCTCATAAATCTCTGTGTATTCACGAAATGGATGAAATATAGGGAAAAAACCTAGAAAAATCATGAAACTTGGGCATTGTGCATCAAATGTGGTCTAGTTTGGATGAAAAATTACAGAGTCCATGCTCAATATGGGATCGCTTGGACAAACTATGGCGTGGTTAACTATAAACCCTAGCTCAATCCTCTTGAAAACCATGCAATCTTGTTCGTGTTTGCTTGTGTAAACAACCCTATTTCTAAGGAAATATAGGGTCCATGGCCAATATGGAATTGTTTGGACAAACTATGTCATGGTTAACTATGAACCCTAGCTCAATCCACTTGAAAACTATGCAAGCTTGTTTGTGATAGCTAGGGTAAACAACCCTATTTCTAAGAAAATATAGGTTCCACGCCCAATATGGGATCATTTGGACAAACTATGTCATGGTTAACTATAGACCCTAGCTCAGTCCCCTTGAAAACCATGCAATCTTATTACTCACATACAACAATGATGCAGGCAAGTCTTACATTTTTTGATTTTTTATATTACTTATGCTCAACCCTAACCCCTCTAACCCCTCTCAAAACCTCTCAAAACCCCTAAAACCTTGCACACTTTGGGCCGTTGGATCACCGTCGCGGGGACGGTTTGGATCACACGTTAGGATTACACATGCTCGATCCGCAAGAGGCGACCTAATTGGCTAGATTCGTTCGGGTCCTCACGTGAGTGGCCCACCTGGTAGCGGAGGAAGAGGGACAAGCGACATGTGATAGTGGCCATGGGTCAAATGGGGACACTTGTTGGACCTATGGATGGGACATGGTTCCTGCTCGCCATTTCAGCCATGCACACGCGCAGCCAGGCCATTGCCATGCATGCGCACTGAACTGACGCCTCATTGCACCAAGGCTATTGAAATGTGTGCAGCCACACCATTGCCGTGCATGCTTGCACAGCCGACGGAGCATCATCACATCAGCTTTACCGATCAACAACACTGATTAAGTGTGAAAATGCATACGACTCCATACAACACAGTAGGTCACTGAACATGTGAACATGGAGACTGTGCCACGATGAATGCAATGGAATGGGTCCACGACTATTTAAACACCTCCCATCTGCATCTCTGTCTCTAAACTCGATCTCAGAACCGCTTCGACGCCTACTTCCTCCTCGGCACAGTGTTCTGGTTTGGGTGCAAGTTCATCACCTTCACCACCCACAACATCTTCACCAACTTTGAAAACATCTTCCCCACCCATGAATCCATGCACACTCTCCCCTAAAACTTCCCCAAGGATGAGGAGTCAGCGGGTGCTCGAGTGAACTTGGTGGTGTAGGGGGCTATCGATCAATCTATGTAGGGACCTATCTATGTAATGTGCATGTTCCCTATATATTAAGGGAATATATCATATATTAATATTCTTTTCATGTGATTGCATTTTTATTTTTTTGAATATTTAATTGCATAAAATTGAATTTTAAATTGGTTTCTTTGGAGTGAAAGAACATAAGGCACTCTTTGGATGAAAATATTTTAAAAGGAAGAAACAGGATAAAACTTGATTTTTCATGTCTATTTGAACTAGGAATATTTAAATGTTGTACAAAATATTGGAAAACAGAAAGGAAGAGCACAACCGCTCATGATGGGCCCACCGCACAAGCGCTCGCCGATGGATCCTCCGCTCGGGCCCCACACATCGGTAACTACGCACATGACCAACGACCAAGCTACCGCTGACATGGTGTCCTACCCGTCAATGAGACCATCCACCTACGGCCACGCGGCCGCGGACAGACTGGTCCTACAACTCAATATATGCACCCACTATCTACAATCGTGCAGCCGCACAAAGGGGTGTCCGAGGAGTTAGTAACCACGCCAAGTAATGGTGAAAGGCTTTGACCCAACGACAACCCTAGTTTGGGATTTTGAGACGGTGGGTCACACGGTGGAGGGGAAAAGTGAGGGCTGCAAAAGAGCGGGGGCAAGACAAAGCAGAACTTAGCAAGGAGGGGCACAAAAGTAGAAATCCCAAAAATAAACCATTAGTTGACATGCCTGTTGTTTCTATTAAAATTGGAGATCATTGCTATCATGGTTTATGTGATATGGGTGTTAGTGTGACTAGTATTCCTTTTACTTTGTATTAAGAAATTATGAATGATATAGCACCTTCCGAAACTTTGATGTTACTATTAAACTTGCAAATTGAGATACTATTTCACCTCTTGGGATTGTTAGAGATGTTGAAGTCTTGTGTGGAAAAGTCAAATACCGTACTGATCTCTTAGTACTTGGCTCACTATAATATAATTATTGCCCCATTATATTTGTAGACCTTTCTTGAATATTGTTAGTGCTGAAATCGGTTGTGTTAAATGCAAGGTTAAAGTCACTTTTGGCGATGTATCTCATGAGTTAAGTTTCTCTAAGTTTCGTAGACAACCACATGAGAAAGAATTATCAAGTAAATATGAAATTAATTGTTTTTGTTCTATTGTCATGCCTCCTACTGATCCGTTTGAACAATATTTGCAAGATCATGAAAATGATATGCATATGGATGAAAGAAATGAAATAGATGAGATATTATTTAAACAAGCACCTATCCTTAAACACAATTTGCTTGTTGATATTCTAGGGGATCCTCCCCCAACTATGGGTGATCCTGTGTTGGAATTAAAAAAAATTCTAGATACATTGAAATATACTTACCTAGATGAAAAGAAAATGTTTCTTGTTTTTACTAGTGCTAACCTTTTAGAACACGATGAGAAGAGATTACTGAAAACTTCAAGGAAACACCGAGCTGATATTGGATATACTCGGGATATACCCTTTTCGATTAACAAGAGGCCGAAGAGGTGTTGGGGTTCAGGGGTTGGGGGTCAGTGGCGTCGCGGGCGGCGTATTAACAACTATGCGAAGTTTTGTACCAGTGTGTCATCGGGATGTCGTGTTGGGGTGTCGGGCGTCGGGATGTCGTGTCGGGGTGTCGGGCATCGTGCCGGGGTGTCGGGGCATCGGGGCATCGTGCCGGGGTGTCGGGGCATCGGGGCATCGTGCCGGGGTGTCGGGGCATCGGGGCATCGTGCCGGGGTGTCCGGGCTTTGTGCCGGGGTGTCGGGGCGTCGTGTTGGGGTGTTGGGATGTCACCTTCTTCTTCTTATTCTCCTTCTTCTTCTTCCTTCTTATCCTTTTTCCTTTTCTTATTCTTCTTCTTCTTCTTCCTTCTTTTCCTTTTTCCTCTTATTTCTTCTTCTCATCTCTCCTCTTTTTCTTCTTTTTCTTATTCTTGTTGTTGTTGTTGTTGTTCTTCTTCTTCTTCTTCTTTTCCTTCTTCTTCTTCTAATTCTTTTCTTCTTTTCCTTTTTTATTTTTCATTTTTTCCTTCTTGTTTTCTTCTTTTTTTCTTCTAACCTAACTAACTAACCTAATTGACCTAATAAACTAACTTAATAAACTAATAATACTAACCTAATTAGCCTAATAAACTAGCCTAATAAACTAACTAAATTAACCTAAACTAACCTAATAAACTAACTAAACTAACTAAATGGAAAAAGGGGGCGACCGGCGGTGGTACTCACGAGCGGGGGGGGGGGGAGCGGCAGGGCGGGGGGGGGGGGGGGTGGCTGTGGCAGCCGGAGGCGCCACGACGGCAGGGGTGTCGGGGTCCTAAGAGGGGTGGGTGGCCGGGGCGGGGTGTAGTGGGTTGCTGGGGCGGGGTGGGGGCCGGTACGACGACGACGCTAGGGTGGGCAGGGCGAGAGAGAGATTGAGAGAGAGAGGGAGGGAGAGAGAGTCGCATTTAGGGGGAGCGGGGTGGGGGCTGAGTACCGTTAGGGGGGCGCCCCCTTTGCCGTGTGCAACGGATGACAAAGGCTGGGAGGCACATGGCAAAGGGGTGGGTTGGGTGGGGTGGGCTCCAGCCGTTAGGGCCGTCCCCTTTGCCGTCTGCCTTCAGCTTCTTTGCCGTGTGTTGGCACACGGAAAAGAGGTGGCTGATGGCCAATATGTTTTTTGCCAGCAACCAGCTCGTTGTCGTCTGCGTGCACCTTGTGTGCCATCCGTTGGCAGACGACAAAGAGGTGGTTGATGGCAAACAAGCTCTTTACCATGAGCCATATCTTTCCCGTCTGTTTTTTGAAAGCTGACGGCACAGAGGCTCTTTGCCATCAGCCAACAGATGACAAAGAACTGGCTGATGGAAAATTCCCTGTTTCCAGTAGTGGATGATCTAACGGGCATTAGTCCCACTCTGTGTCAGCACAAGATTAATATGGAACCGGATGCTAAACCCATCGTTGATCATCAACACTGACTGAAACCTAAAATGAAGAAAGTGGTAAGGATTCAAAAATTAACGCTTCTGCAAATAGTAGATGGATAAGTCATTTTCATTGTGTTCCTAAGAAAGGAGGTATAATCGTTGTCCCAAATGATAAAAATGAACTTATCCCACATAGAATTACAACTAGTTATAGGATGCTAATTGCTTTTAGGAAATTAAACAAAGCTACTAGAAAAGATCATTACCCTTTACCTTTTATTGATCAAACTTAGAAAGATTATCTCAGCATACACACTTTTGTTTTATTTATGGATATTCTATTTTTATCAAATACCTTTGTCAAAGGAAGATCAAGAGAAAATTACTTGTACTTCTCCTTTCAGAACTTATGCTTATAGACGTATGCCTTTTGGTTTATGTAATGCACCTACTACCTTTCAAAGATGTATGACTCCTATATTCTCTGATTTTTGTGAAAAGATTGTTGAGGTATTCATGGATGATTTTCTGATTTATGGGACTTCTTTTGATGATTGTCTAAGAAACCTTTATCGAGTTTTCCAAAGATGTGAAGAAACTAATCTTGTCTTGAATAGGGATAAGTGACATTTTATGGTGAATGAAGGTATAGTAATTGGGCATAAAATTTTCAAACGAGGCATTGTGGTAGATAAATCTAAAATTGATACAATTAAGGAAATGCCATGTCCTAAAGACGTCAAAGGTATAAGAAGTTCTCTTGGTGATGTTGGTTTCCATAGAAGATTCATTAGAGATTTCTCAAAGATTTCTAGGCGACTAACTAATCCTTTTCAAGAAGATGTTCCATTTGTTTTTTATTGTGATTGTGTAGAATCCTTTGAATTACTTATGACAGCGTTAATTTTTGCACCTATTGTTCAACCACCTGATTGGAACTTAGCATTTGAAATTATGTGTGATGCGGGTGATTATGTTGTTAATGTTGTTCTAGGACAAAGAGTTGATAAGAAATCGAATGTTATTCATTAAGCTAGTAAAACTCTAGACAACACTGAAAATAATTATGTTACTACTTAGAAAGAGTTTTTAGCGGTTGTGTGTGCATGTAATAAGTTTAGACCTTATATTGTTGATTCAAAATTTACTATTCACACCAATTATGCTTCTATTAAATACCTTATGGAAAATAAATATGCTAAACCTATACTAATTAGGTGGGTTCTTTTACTTCAAGAATTTGGCTTGCATATTATTGATAGAAAGGGAATTGAGAATCTTGTAGAAGATAATTTGTCTAGGACGGAAAATGTTCGATGACCCACTTCCCATTGATGGTAGTTTTCCTGATGAGGAACTAGCTGTTATAAATGCTTCTCGTAGTACTCATTTGTATGCGGATTATGCTAATTAAATTGTTGCTACATTTACACCACCTAATTTCACATACCAACAAATCAAAACGTTCTTCTTTGATTTAAGGCATTACTTTTGGGATGGCCCGCATCTATATAAAGAAAGAGTATATAGTGTTACTAGACGTTGTGTACCTGAGCATGAACATCAATAAATCCTACATAAGTGTCATTCCAAGGCATACACAAGGCACCATGCTCGAGACAGAACTGCACATAAGGTATTATAGTTTGGTTTTTATTGGCCTACTGATAACCCACAAGTATAGGGGATCGCAACAGTTTTCGAGGGATAGCAGCAGTAGCGGCAGTAACCAGTAGCAGCAGAGTAACAGCAGTAGCAGCAAAGTAACAGCAGTAGCAACAGACTAACAGTAGTAGCAGTGACAGCAGTAGCAACAAAGTAACGTAGCAAAGACCAGTAGTAAAAGACTCGTAGGCATTGGATTGGTGATGGATGATTATGCCGGATGTTATTCATCATGCAACAGTTATAACATGGAGAGATATGTAACTAGCTCTAGTTCGTCAATGTAATGTAGGCATGTATTCCGTATGTAGTCATACGTGCTTAGGGAAAAGAACTTGCATGACATCTATTGTCCATCCCTCCCGTGGAAGCGGGGTCCTAATGGAAACTACGAGATATTAAGGTTATCCTTTTAATAAAGAACTGGACCAACGCATTAACACTTGGTGAATACATGAACTCCTCATACTATGGTCATCTCCGGGAGTGGTTCCGGCTATTGTCACTCCGGGGTTGCCGGGTCATAACACATAGTAGGTGACTACAACTTGCAAGATAGGATCAAGAACACACATATATTGGCGACAACATAATAAGTTCACATCTGAAATCATGGCACTCGGGCCCTAGTGACAAGCATTAAGCATGGCAAAGTAGTAGCAACATCAATCTCAGAACATAGTGGATACTAGGGATCAATCCCCGTCAAAACTAACTCGATTACATGATAGATCTCATCCAACCCATCACCGTTCAGCAAGCCTATGATGAGATTACTTACGAACGGTGAAGAGCATCATGCAATTGGCGATGAAGGAAGGTTGATGATGACGATGGCGACGATTTCCCCTCTACGGAGCCCAAAACGGACTCCAGATCTGCCGTCCAGATGAAGAACAAGAGGTGGCGGCGCCTTCGTATCGTAAAACGCGATGAACTCTTCTCCTTGATTTTTTCCAGACGAAACGGACTAAATAGACCTGAGATTGGAGGCGGTGGAGCGTTGTAGGCCCCACAAGCCTGCCAGGCGCGACCAGGGGGGCCTGCGTCTGGTGGGCTTGTGGGCTCCACGCTCCACTTCCTCCGCTGATTCTTGCGCCAGTATTTTTTATATATTCCACAAAATTCTGCGTAAATTTTCAGGTCATTCCGAGAACTTTTATTTCTGCGCAAAAACAACACCATGGTAATTCTGCTGAAAGCAACGTTAGTCCGGGTTAGTTCCATTCAAATCATGCAAGTTAGAGTCCAAAACAAGGGCAAAAGAGTTTGGAAAAGTAGATATGATGGCAACGTATCAACTCCCCCAAGCTTAAAACCTTGCTTGTCCTCAAGCAATTCAGTTGACAAACTGAAAGATACAAAAGAAAAACTTTTACGAACTCTTTTTGATCTTGTTGTTGCAACTATGTCTAACTCATAACCAAAATTTCAGCAAGATCACAAGCAAACCATATAAGCAAATGACATCAGGTCTCACAGTAAACTCATATCAATGGCATAATCAACTAGCGAGCAAATAATAATAAGTCTCAAACGTCAACACTTCAATCAAAACAATCATGAAGCAGTACGAACAGATGGTATCTCGCTAGCTCTTTCTGAGACTGCAAAACATAAATGCAGAGCACCTTCAAAGACCAAGGGCTGACTAAACATTGTAATTCATGGCAAAGAAGATCCAGTCATAGTCATACTCAATCATAGTTAAAAGCAAAGCATAAAAATGATAGAGGTGCTCTCTAATTGGTGCTTTTATAAGAGGAGGATGACTCAATAGGAACATAAATAGACAGGCCCTTCGCAGAGGGAAGCATTGATTTATAGAGGTGCCAGAGCTCAAGCTTTGAAAACAGAGATAATAATTTTGGGTGGCATGCTTTCATTGTCAACGCAATGACGAAGAGTTCTCAAGATCTTCCACGCTACACATTCTATAGGAAGTTCCCAAACAGAAAAGTGAAGTTTTGACTCCCCCTCCACCGATCAAACACACTCCACGACTAGCCGAATCCTCGGGTGCCGTCCATACCAACATCAATCCAGGGGGAGTTTTGTTTGTAATTATCTTTTCGATTTGAGCATGGAACTGGGCATTCCAATTATCGGCCCCTTTGTCGTGAATGATAGTGAATAAACACATATCGAGGATAACACGCCTAGCATGGAAGATACTGATAGCCCCCTATCACCACATGAGCGGTTCGAGCATGCAAAACAGATTATTTCTTGAAGGTTTAGAGAGTGGCACATGCAAATTTACTTGGAACGGCAGGTAGATACCGCATATAGGTAGGTATGGTGGACTCATATGGAACAACTTTGGGTTTATGGAAGTGGATGCACAAGCAGTATTCCCTCTTAGTACAAGTGAAGGCTAGCAAAAGACTAGGAAGCGACCAACTAGAGAGCGACAACAGTCATCAATATGCATTGAGATTAACCAACATTGAGTGCAAGCATGAGTAGGACATAAATCACCATGAACATGAATATCATAGAGGCTATGTTGATTTTGTTTCAACTACATGCGTGAACATGCGCCAAGTCAAGCCACTTGAAACATTCAAAGGAGGATACCATCCTATCATATTACATCATAGTCATCTCAAAATTCATGTTGGCATCCAAGACGAACCATTATAAGTTCCTAGCTAATTAAGCATGGCATCATAAACTATGATCTCTAAGTTGTCATTGCAAACATGTTTCTCTCACAACAAAGCTGAATATGGAATGATGAGCTAGTCATATTTACAAAAACAAAATAGATCGAGTTCATACCAGCTTTTCCAGGCTCAGTCACTTCATCATATATCGTCATTATTGCCTTTCACCTGTATGACCGAACGATGTGAACAATAATAAGCGTGCTCGTGCATTGGACTAAGCTGGAATCTGCAAGCAAACACAATGGAGAAGACAAAGTAATATGGCTCTTTAACAGATAAACATATATGCATGCGAGAGCCACTAAACATTGTAACCATGGTCTTCTACCTTGACCCAAAGAAAAACAAAACTATTTACACGGGAAAGCTCCCAACAAGCAAAAGAAGAAAAAGAAAATCTTTTTGGGTTTTCTCAAACTAGATAGACACACGAAAAGAAAACTAGAAAAATAAACTAGCATGGATGATACAGTGGCAAAGTGTGAACACCAACGAATAAAGTGAAAGCATAAGCAAGAATGTAAAGTCGGTGAGAAACACGTACTCCCCCAAGCTTAGGCTTTTGGCCTAAGTTGGTCTACTCCCAAGGAGGGAAATAACCAGCTCCGGGGTACTCCGGAGTGGACCGAGGATGCCACTGCTGTGTGAGCTCCTGTGGCTCCCACTGATAAACTGGCGTCTGGTACTCGACTGATGGCTCGGGCACGGGCACGTGTGGTTGGGCTAGGCCCCAATATGCGTAGATGTCCGAGGGCATAATAATGTACTTGCCTGCATGAAGATTGAACAAAGAAGGAGCAGGCAAATTAATAGTCTCATGAGTACCCTGACTAAATACCAGGTTATAAATCATCCTTCTATTTATATCTCTATCAAGAAAGTCATGACGAACCATGCTATCATAATCTAGATATCTCTCGGGAAGAAGAATCTCTTCTTCCTCGTCCAGTCTAATAGGTATCTCAAAATGTCTAGCAAGACGAGTAGCATAGATACCTCCATAGACAACGCCTTTAGAACAGTTCGTGTTCAACCTTTGAGCTACTATAGCACCCAAGCTATAAGTTTTATCATTATAAAGGGCTTCGCGCAAGACCGCAAGATCTGGGTAGCTAAGGGACCCAGCTTTCCCACGGCCAATCAAACATTTTCCCATGAATAATGAAAAGTACCGAAGCAGGGGAAAATGTATGCTAGCAGCTCTAGCGCAGGACACTCCTCTCTCCTCTCCTACAACAATAGTATCTATGAAAGCCTCCAAGTCCCGTGGACGAGGTTCATGAATATCCCCAACAAAAGGCAATTTGCAAACATTGCAAAAACCCTGGAGTGACATGCGCTGGGGGATATCATATAATTTGAACTCAACCATAGGAGGATTCTTCCTTGGATAGAAGTTAAAGCTTTGCACGAAGATATTAGTGAGGAGGAGGTATTGCGGACACTTATCTTCAACGAAGGCGGTAAGGCCTGCATTCTCCACCAAGTAATAAAAGTCCTCATAAAGTCCGGCGGCGTGTAAGAACACATCGCTTGGCCACTCGCACGCTCGAACTTCTACAACTCGGGGGACCGGATACTTGGGCTTCTTCTTCTCACTTCCATCATCCTTGGGGTCACGGCTTGGAGAGCCTCTTAAGAACCTCCTCATCTTTTCCCTTTTCTATCTCTGAAAATTTCTGAAATTTTAGTGACTATAAGGAGAAGTGAATAAGGCCCAACGAAACTCGTAGCAACTACTCCCACAAGTGCCTACAAGCCATATTACGCATCAAAACTACTTGGGACCAGCTAAAATTAGCATGCAAAGCTGAAGAACATGGTCACCAAGGCAGCAAAAATACGCGAAGCATAAGACACTAGAGCAAAAACTAATTGGACCAATGTAGGAGTCACTTACCAAGGAGTAATTTCCCCAAAACAGTTTGGTGAATGGTGCTTTGCACAACAAGATCGAAAATCTCAGCAAGAAGAGCAAGAACACGGGTTTGAGCTACGAAACGATTTTTTTTCTGGAGGTAGGAGAAGCAGATGGGAGCTAGAATGAGTGGAGGGGGTGCACATGGGCCCCATAAGCCTGGTAGGCGCGGCCAGGGGGGGTGCCCGCGCCTCCAGGGCTTGTGGCCCACTGGTGCAGCCCCCAGACTAGCTCTTCGTCTCTGTATTTTTCAAAAATTCCAGAAAAAATCATACTTGATTTTCAGGACGTTTGGAGAATTTTTATTTTCGGGGTACTTTTCTACGGGATGCTAAAACAGAAAACAGGGAAAACTAAACTAAATCTATCATTTTTCTTCTAAGCAACCGAAGGTGAAAGCTTGGAACAGAGATTTGTGACTCCTCGATTCATCCATCTCATGGTCATTGAAAGAAATCCGTCAATGAGGTTGATCAAGTCTCCTTGACAAACTTTTTCGAATCGCAAAAGAAGATGGAGAATTTTTGAATTGTCACTAGGTTACCTCGATGGGGATGTGAATCTCCCCAACAAGCCAATCATACTTCATCTTAACAGGAGGAATAGGGCATTCAAAGCTCCCAATAAGAATCGATGAAGTTTTTTCGATAGCATTGGTGCAATGTACTCGATATTGTTTCTTCGGAAAGTGCACCGTATGCTCATTACCGTTGACATGGAAAGTGACATTGCCTTTGTTGCAATCTATAAAAGCCCCTGCAGTCTTTAAAAAGGTTCTTCCGAGGATGACCGCCATGGCATCATCCTCGGGAATATCCAGAATAACAAAGTCTGTTAAGATAGTGACGTTGGCAACCACAACAGGCATATCCTCGCAAATGCCGATAGGGAAAGCAGTTGATTTGTCGGCCATTTGCAGAGAGATTTCAGTGGGTGTCAACTTATCCAGTTCAAGCCTACGACAAAGAGAAAGAGGCATAACACTAACACCGGCTCCAAGATCGCATAAAGCAGTTCTGACGTAGTTACCTTTAATGGAGCAAGGTATAGTGGGCACTCCGGGATCACCTAGTTTCTTAGGAGTTCCACCCTTGAAGGTATAATTAGCAAGCATGGTGGAAATCTCAACCTCAGGTATCCTCCTTTTATTAGTCACAATATCTTTCATGTACTTAGCATACAGAGACATTTTGAGCATATCTGTCAAACACATTTGCAGAAAGACAGGATTGATCATTTCAACAAATCGCTCAAAATCCTCATCATCCTTTTTCTTGGATGGTTTAGGAGGAAAGGGCATGGGTTTCTGAACCCATGGTTCCCTTTCTTTACCATGCTTCCTAGCAGCGAAGTCTTTCTTATCGTATCTCTTATTCTTAGGCTATGGGTTATCAAGATCAACAGGTTCAATCTCCACATCCTTATCATTGCTAGGTTGAGCATCATCATGAAAATCACTATTGATATTATCATTAGGCTCATGTTCATCACCATATTGTGTTTCAGCATCAGAGACAGAGACATCGTTGGGACTCTCAGGTGTAGCAGCAACAGGGTTTCTAGCGTGCAAGTTCCTATCATCTTTCTTCTTCTTTTTAGGATGACTAGGTGCATCAGTGCTAACTCCTTGAGAATCTTGTTCAATTCTTTTCGGATGACCCTCAGGATACAAAGGTTCCTGGGTCATTCTACCGCCTCTAGTAACGATTCTGACATAATTGTCATTCAACTCATTGAGCAAGTCATTCTGAGCCTTAAGTACTTGTTCTACTTGAGTACTAACCATAGATGCATGTTTACTCAGAAGCTTAAGATCATTGACATTTCTGTCTACACAAGCACTTAAATGACTAAGCATACGAGCATTCTGTTCCAATTGTCTGCTAACATAATCATTGAAACTTTGTTGTTTGGCAACAAAGTTATCAAATTTATCCAAGCATAAGCTAGCAGGTATATCAAAAGGAATATCACTCTCATCGAATCTACGAAGAGAATTTACTTCTACTACCTGTATCGAGTTATCAAGACCATGGATCTCTTCGATAGGTGGTAGATTTTTGACATCTTCAGATTTAATGCCTTTCTCTTTCGTAGATTTCTTAGCTTCTTGCATATCTTCAGGACTGAGGAATAGAATACCTCTTTTCTTCGGAGTTGGCTTAGGAGGTGGTTCGGGAATAGTCGAAGCATTCTCATTGCACAAGATATTATTCAATAGAATCTCAGCTTGTTCTACAGTTCGTTCCCTAAAAACACAACCAACACAACTATCTAGGTGGTCCTTAGAAGCATCGGTAAGTCCATTATAGAAGATATCAAGTATTTCATTCTTCTCAAGAGGGTGATCAGGCAAAGCATTCAATAGCTGGACGAGCCTCCCCCGAGCTTGTGGGAGACTCTCTTCTTCAACTTGTGCAAAGTTGTATATTTCATGCAAGGCAACTTGCTTCTTATGGGTAGGGAAATATTTTTCAGAGAAGTAGTAGACCATATCCTCGGGGCTACGCACACAACCAGGAGCAAGAGAAGTGAACCAGGCCTTAGCATCATCCTTTAGCGAGAAAGGAACCAACTTGAGGATATAGTACTGGCGGATCTTTTCCTCACTAGTGAATAGGGTGGCTATATCGTGCAGTTTGGTAAGATGGGCTACAACCATTTCAGACTCATAACCGTGAAAAGGATCAGATTCGACCAGAGTGATTAACTCAGGGTCGACAGAGAATTCATAATCCTTTTCGGTCCCAAAGATAGGCGAAGTAGCAAACTTCGGGTTGTATTTCATCCTAGCGTTCAAAGATTTTTCTTTCCACTTGCGCAACAAGTTCTCAACATCATAGCTATCCTTACAAGCAAGAAAGTCCTCAGCTATCTCTCCCTCCATAACATAACACTCAGGCATATCATGCAATTCATATCTTGGAGAGCTAGTTCTAGCAGGCAAAATAGCAGGTTCTACTTCAATAGTATCAGCAGTTTCAGAAGTATCATCACATCTAGCAGCAACTCTAGCAATTTGTGCATAAAGGAATGCACCTAGTGGCAAAGCAGTATCAAGCATAGCATCATTAGGCAAAGCAGTATCAAGCATATCATCATCATAAGCATCATGGGCAGCAGAAGTAGCATCATCAAGCACAGGCGACATATCAAGATTTCTAGCAACAGGTGGTGTCGCAAACTTACTCATAACTGAAGGTGAATCAAGTGCAGAGCTAGATGGCAGTTCCTTACCTGTCCTCGTAGTTGAGGGCAAGACTTTAGTTCTTGGATCTATCGGATTCCTCATAGTGACCAACAGACGTAAATCCCAAGTGACTCAGAGAATATAGCTGTGCTTCCCCGGCAACGGCGCCAGAAAAAGGTCTTGATAACCCACAAGTATAGGGGATCACAACAGTTTTCGAGGGTAGAGTATTCAACCCAAATTTATTGATTCGACTCAAGGGGAAGCCAAAGAATATTCTCAAGTATTAGCAGTTGAGTTGTCAATTCAACCACACCTGAAAGATTTAGTATCTGCAGCAAAGTATCAGTAGCAAAGTAGGGTGATAGCAGCAGTAGCAACAATAACTAGTAGCAGCAGAGTAACAACAGTAGCAGCAAAGTAATAGCAGTAGCAACAGAGTAACAGTAGTAGCAGTGACAATAGTAGCAACAAAGTAACGTAGCAAGGACCAGTAGTAAAAGACTCGTAGGCATTGGATCGGTGATGGATGATTATGCCGGATGTTATTCATCATGCAACAGTTCTAACACGGAGGGATATGTAACTAGCTCCAGTTCGTCAATGTAATGTAGGCATGTATTCCGTATGTAGTCATACGTGCTTAGGGAAAAGAACTTGCATGACATCTATTGTCCATCCCTCCAGTGGCAGCGGGGACCTAATGGAAACTTTGGGATATTAAGGTTCTCCTTTTAATAAAGAACCAGACCAACGCATTAACACTTGGTGGATACATGAACTCCTCATACTATGGTCATCTCCGGGAGTAGTTCCGGCTATTGTCACTTCGGGGTTGCCGGGTCATAACACATAGTAGGTGACTACAACTTGCAAGATAGGATCAAGAACATACATATATTGGCGACAACATAATAGGTTCAGATATGAAATCATGGCACTCGGGCCCTAGTGACAAGCATTAAGCATGGCAAAGTAGTAGCAACATCAATCTCAGAACATAGTGCATACTAGGGATCAATCCCCGTCAAAACTAACTCGATTACATGATAGATCTCATCCAACCCATCACCGTCCAGCAAGCCTACGATGAGAGTACTCACGAACGGTGAAGAGCATCTTGGAATTGGCGATGAAGGAAGGTTGATGATGACGATGTCGACGATTTCCCATCTCCAAAGCCCAAAAGGGACTCCAGATCTGCCCTCCAGATGAAGAACAGGAGGTGGCGGCGCCTCCGTATCGTAAAATGCGATGAACTCTTCTCCTTGATTTTTTCAGACGAAACGGACTAAATAGACCTGAGATTGGAGGCGGTGGAGCGTTGTGGGCCCCACAAGCCTGCCAGGCGCGGCCAGGGGGGCCCGCGCCTGGTGGGCTTGTGGGCTCCACGCTCCACTTCCTCCGCTGATTCTTGCGCCAGTATTTTTATATATTCCACAAAAACAAGACCGTGGCAATTCTACTGAAAAGAACATTAGTCTGGGTTAGTTCCGTTCAAATCATGCAAATTAGAGTCCAAAACAAGGGCAAAAGAGTTTGGAAAAGTTGATACGATGGAGACGTATCACCTACTCTCTTCAAGAATGCATATTAGTTCGTCCTTTCTTGTGATGAATGTTAAAGAATAGGTAATATTGATAGACGTCGGGAAATGCCTATGAATTATTCACTTGTCATTGAAGCATTTGATGTTTCGGGATGGGATTATATGCGGCCTTTTCCTTCCTCTAATGGGTAGACTCATATTTTAGTTGTTGTTGATTACGTTACTAAGTGGGTGAAAGCTATTACCACTAGTAGTGCTGATCACAACACATATATTAAAATGCTTAAAGTGGTTATCTTTCCAAGGTTTGGAGTCCCTAGATATTTAATGACTGATGGTGGTTCTCATTTTATTCATGGTGCTTTCCATAAACTTCTAGTTAAATATGGTGTTAACCATAGAATTGCATGACCTTGCCATGCCCGTTCTAGTTGTCAAGTTGAATTGAGCAACAGATAAATAAATTTGATCTTGCAAAAGACTATCAACACATCTAAAAAGAATTAGTCTAAGAAAATTGATGACACATTATGGGCTTATAGAACTGCTTATAAAAATTCTATGGGTACGTGTCCTTATAAAATGGTATATGAAAAAGCATGTCATTTACCAGTTGAGTTAGAACATAAAGCTTATTGTGCAATTAAAGAACTTAATTGTGCTTTCAAACTTGCCGGTGAAAATAGGTTTTTTGATATTAGTTCCTTAGATGAATGGGGGAGACAAACTTATGAAAATGCCAAGTTGTTTACAAAAAAATTAAAAGATGGCATAACAAAAGAATCCAAAAAATGGGAATTTAAAGTAGGAGATCAAATTATTTTGTACAATTCTCATTTCACATTCTTTGTAGGAAAGCTTCCTGTAAATGGGAAGGTCCATATGTCATCTAGGAAGTTTATCGCTCTAGAACTATTAAGATCAACAATGCCGAAAGCACTAATTTGAGAGTGGTAAATGGACAAAGAATTAAACATTATATCTTAAGTATCACATTAATGTTGAAACTAATACTATCCAAGTGATGACCGAGGGAGTCCGGGACTAAGGGGTCCTCGGCCCACTGACCTATTTTCATGGGCCGGACTCATGGGCCGTCCTATGATTATCATTGGAGCCCAAATTGCAAGATGACACCGTACCTAGAACGGACTCTTCCAAAGACTTGGTGTACACTCCAAGGCAAGATGATAGTATCAACATGTTTAATCCTTGGTGTAACCGACATTATGTAACCCTAGTATCCCTAGTATCTATATAAACCAGAGGGCTTTAGTCCGTAGGGCACGTTAAGATAATTATTCCTATGGTTCTAGACCAGAACATATGATCTCGAGGTAGATTAACTGTGTATTCGATACTCCATCATCAATATAAACAAGAGCAGGACGTAGGGTTTTACCTCAATAAAGAGGTCGCGAACCTGGGTAAATATTATCTCCCTTGTCTCATGTTACCCATCGATCGAAGATCCATATTTCGTGACCCCCTACACGAGATTCGCCGGTTTTGACACCGACATTGCTGCTTTCATTGAGAGTTCCACTTTAGGATCGTGAGAAGGATCGAGGGCTCGCTTGGTCACCAGGAGTGACATCATCACCAGGGATTTCTTCGTCCCCAGCCAGCTCCCCGCGTTCGACAACATTGTTTTGCATGTCGAGGCAACTCGTCATCTCACCTAGATCGACGAGTTCGCTCTCGGTCAGGGAATCAAGTTTCGCAACCTAGATTATGTCACTGATGCCCAAGGCGAACTGGTCCTCACTGGGTTGTCGGCTTCCTCCGATGAGCTCGGAAACTCCAAAGACTTGACTTTGGGTCTCCTCCCCGACTTCATCTTTGGGATGTTGCCCACTTCGAATCTGGCCTCAAGCTCAGATCCGACCATGGCGTTCAAAAGTCAGGGGTTAACCCTGGCCCAGCACGCCCCGTGTGCCGACGCATTGGAGATCAACTCCTCCAAAGCCCCGAAGACTAGGCCGGCTGATCCCTCACTATCAAACGAGACGCTGCCCCGGATCCGAACTACAGAAGTCTTGAATGATCCGGCCTCAACGTACGTTCAGTTCGGCTTCAAGCCGGGTCAGAGGCGATTTTTTTTCGCACTCACCATCCACTTGATAGCCACTATCAAATATTTAACCTATAGGTTGTACTTCTCCTCGGATGAGGCCGAAGATACACATACGGACATCAACACACCTACTCCTCCCACAACTGTACGATGGATGGCCACCTCCACCTATGATGTGTACATGGTAGTCACCCCTAAGGATGATGGCGCCACTGGGAAGAGCAACGAAGACACCCCGATAAAAAACAGTGGTGATGAATCACCCAGGCGCCAGCGTCACTGCAAAAATCCCAAGGCACGCAAGGGCAAGGAAAACAATATGGACACCGAAGAAAATGCTAACCCAGAAAACTCCGTTGACCCCGCTGCTCCCGAACACAAGCTCGACATACAGATATGGAAAAACCCGAGGACCTTGATGATTTCGAAGATCGAAACTACCTCCCTCGTTCTGAAGAGGAGGATAGTCTATGAAGACACATTGGATCAAGAGCGGTTTAAGAGGCAACTCATAGCCATTGCTCAAAGCCTCAACATACAATAGCAGCAAATCAAAGCCAAACAAGATTCCATTAATGAAATATGGACGCAAGTCCTAGCCACGAAAGAAGGGTACGACAAGGAACGATAGGGACAAAATAGAAGTTACCCGCACCGCCGGTTACTGCTAGAGTTCGAAGATGAGGGCTTTGATCCCGCACTCCCCACACACATGCAGGGCGACCAACCATACTGCCCACTCGAGGACGGGATAGGATGGGTGTAGAAGCCGGTGAGAATCTTTGTAGAAGAAGTAAACAACCAGCACAACCCAAAGACCCATCTGACCTGCGACACAACTTGAATGTTGAAGCAGGACATACAATATCCATCTCTGGGTCGAGAAGACGCAATCCCGCTTGATGGCACAGGTACCAAGCTCGGTTGATCAAAATGATAGAGTTCGGGAACTGCCTCGGGCCAGGACTTCATCCAACCTCTAGCATGATGTAGCTCGGGTCAGGGGCGCCGCTCAACCAATGTGTTTTACAGACAAGGGGATGCAACACGAGTTCCTTGAAGGGTTTAAGCCCGTAAATATAGAACAATACGACAACACAACAGACCCAACCATGTGGATCAAAGACTTTCTTCTCCACATTCATACGGTGTGAGGCGATGACCTCCATGCCATAAAATATTTACCATTGAAGCTCAAGGGACTAGCACGACATTGGTTGAACAACCTCCATGAATACTCCATTGGGAGTTGAGAAGAGCTCTAAGACCATTTCGGAGCTCCTCGTGACATCCGGGATCTCATCTGGGACTCCGAACAACTTTCGGTAACCTCGTATAACAATTCCCTATAACCCTAGCGTCACCGAACCTTAAGTGTGTAGACCCTACGGGTTCGGGAGACAGGCATACATGACCGAGACACCTCTCTGGTCAATAACCATCAGCGGGGTCTGGATACCCATGGTGGATCCCACTTGCTCCAGTATGATCTCATCGTATGAACCACGATGTCAAGGATTCAATCAATCCCGTATATATTCCCTTTGTCTGTCGGTATAGAACTTGCCCGAGATTCGATCGTCGGTATACCAATACCTTGTTCAATCTCGTTACCGGTAAGTCTCTTTACTCGTTCCGTAGCACGTCATCGTGTGACTAACTCCTTAGTCACATTGAGCTCATGATGATGTTCTACCGAGTGGGCCCAGAGATACCTCTCCGTCACACGGAGTGACAAATCCCGATCTCGATTCGTACCAACCCAACAGAAACTTTTGGAGGCACCCGTAGTGCACCTTTATAGTCACCCAGTTACGTTGTGACGTTTGATACACCCAAAGCACTCCTACGGTATCCGGGAGTTGCTCAATCTCACAGTCGAAGGAAAAGATACTTGACATTAGAAAAGCTTTAGCATACGAACAATATGATCTAGTGCTATGCTTAGGATTGGGTCTTGTCCATCACATCATTCTCCTAATGATGTGATCCCGTTATCAATGACATCTAATGCCCATGATCAGGAAACCATGATCATCTATTGACTAACGAGCTAGCCAACTAGAGGCTTGCTAGGGACACTTTGTGATCTATTTATTCACACATGTATTACTGTTTCTTGTTAATACAATTATATCGTGAACAATAGACGATTATCATGAACAAGGAAATATGATAATAACCATTTTTTTATTGCCTCTAGGGCATATTTCCAACACCATGTACCTTCCTGAAAACAGCCACCATACCTACCTATTATGGCATTTTCATAGCCATTCCGAGATATATTGCCATGCAACTCCCACCGTTCCGTCTCATGACTTGTGCCGTCACTTACATATTGCCATTGCATGATCGTAAGATAGCTAGCGAGATGTTTCAACGTCATACGCCAAGCTAGATCGTTGCACATCCCGGTACACTGCTGGAGGCATTTCCTATAAGAGTCATCATTGTTCTAAGCATTGAGTCGTGAGTAAATAAAAGTGTGATGATCATCATTATTAGAGCATTGTCCCATGTGATGAGATTAAAAAAAGAGGCCAAAGATGCCCACCAAAAAAATGAAAAGATGCCAAAGTGCCCAAACAAAAAAAAAGAGAGAGAAAAAGAGAGAAGGGACAATGCTACTATCTTTTCCACACTTGTGCTTCAAACATAGCACCATGTTCTTCATGATAGAGTCTCTTGGTTTGACACTTCCATATATTAGTGGGAATTTTCGTTATATAACTTGGGTTGTATATTCCAATGATTGGCTTCCTCAAAATTGCCCTAGGTCTACGTGAGCAAGCAAGTTGGATGCACACCCACTGGTTCTTCTTTTGAGCTTTCACACACTTATAGGTCTCGTGCATCCGTTGCATGGTAATCCCTACTCATTCATATTGATATATATTGATGGGCATCTACATAGCTCATTAATACACCGAGTCAGTGTGACCATCTCCTCCTTTTTGCCTCACAACCTACACCACACTCTATTCCACTTATAGTGCTATATCCATGGCTCACGCTCATGTATTGCGTGAGAGTTGAAAAAGTTTGAGAAAGTATGAGTGCGAAAACAATTACTTGGCCAATACCGGGGTTGTGCATGATTTAAATTCGTTGTGTGAGGATGATGGAGCATAGCCAGACTATATGATTTTGTAGGGATAACTTCCTTTGGCCTTGTTATTTCGAAAGTTCATGATTACCTTGCTAGTTTGCTTGAAGTATTATTGTTTTCATGTCAATAGCAAACTATTGTTTTGAATCTCACGGATCTGAACATTCATGCCACAAGAAATAAGTTACAAAGGACAAATATGTTAAGTAGCATTCCACATCAAAAATTCAGTCTTTATCACTTCCCTACTCGAGGACGAGCAGGAGTTAAGCTTGGGGATGCTTGATACGTCTCCAACGTATCTATAATTTTTTATGGTTCCATGCTATTATGTTGTCATCTTTGGATGTTTTGTATGCATGCATATGCTATTTAATATCTTTTTTGGGACTAACCTATTAACTCAGTGCCAAGTGCCAGTTCCTGTTTTTCCGTGTTTTTGACATTTTTCAGAGGAGAATATTGAACGGATTCCAAACGGAATAAAACCTGCGGAATGATTTTTTCCATAACAGAAGACACGTAAGAGACTTGAGAACAAAGGCACGGGACCTCGGAGGAGGTCAGAAGCCACCCAGGCCCGACCTAGGAGGGGGGGGCGGGCCTAGCAGGCTTGTGGGCCCCCTGTGGCTCCCCTGCCCTAGTTCTTCCGCCTATAAATTCCCTAAAAATCTGAAACCACGAAAAGGAGCCACGAAAATACTTTTCCGCCGCCGCAAGCTTCTGTCTCTGACTCTGTAACAACTAACCTTCCCCTGCAACGGCACCAGAAGAATGCTGCTAGCACTCCCCAGCAACGAAACTAGAAGAATGTTGTTGATGGCCCACCAGCGCGTGGGATCGCAGCAGTTTTTGAGGGTAGAGTATTCGACCCAAATTTGTTGATTCGCCAACAGGAGGTGAGAGGATACTCTCGAGTATTAGCAGCTGAATATATCAGATTCAACCACACCTGAAAGATTTGTATCTACAAGCAAAGAGTAAGCAGCAAAGTAGTATGATAACAACGGTGTCAGAAACGAACTGTTGACGACAGACTATTCCTAATGATTGTATCAATGGCGCGAGAAGTTGCCCGTTGACGGAAATTGTGTGTTCCCGTCAACGACCAGCGAATCAAATTGTAGCAAGTAGCAGTAGTGGTAACAGCAGTAGGAGTAGAGCAAGACAAGTAACAGCAGTAGTGGGACAAACTCGTAGGCAATGGGTCGGTGTTTCGTTTGGATGATATTCATCATGCAACAGTTATAACACTGAGAGATATGTGGCTAGCTCCCGTTCGTCAATGTGATGTAGGCATGCATCCCGTGTGTAGTCATACGTGCTTAGGGAAAAGAACTTGCATGACATCTATTGTCCATCCCTCCCGTGGCAGCGGGGTTCGAAAGGATACTACAGGATATTAAGGTTCTCCTTTTAATAAAGAACCGGAACAACGCATTAGCACTTGGTGAACACATGAACTCCTCAAACTATCATCATCACCGGGAGTGGTTCTGGTTATTGTCACTCCGGGGTTGCCGGGTCAAAACACATAGTAGGTAACTACAACTTGCAAGATCGGATCTAAAACACACATATATTGGTGACAACATAATAATTTCAGATCTGAAATCATGGCACTCGGGCCCTAGTGACAAGCATTAAGCATGGCAAAGTAGTAGCAACATCAATCTCAGAACATAGTGGATACTAGGGATCAATCCCCGTCAAAACTAACTCGATTACATGATAGATCTCATCCTACTCATCACCGCCCAACGACCGTACGAATAGATTACTCACGAACGATGAAGAGCTTCATGGAATTGGAGAGGGAAGAAGGTTGATGATGATGATGGCGAAGATTTCCCCTCTCCGGAGCCTAAAACGGACTCCAGATTTGTCCTCCAGATGAAGAACAGGATATGGCGGCGCCTCCGTATCGCAAACGCGACGAAATCTTCTCTTCTGATTTTTTTCTAGGCAAAAGTGAATTTATAGAGCTGAGATTGGGGGCGGTAGAGCCACGTGGGCCCCACAAGCTGGGTTGCCGCGGCCAGGGGGTGGCTGCGGCAACACGGCTTGTGGCCCACTGGCCCATCCCCTCTTGTGGATCTTTGCGCAGGTATTTTTCATATTTTCCAGAAAAATTCTCCGTAAATTTTTAGGACGTTCCGAGAACTTTCATTTCTGCACAAAAACAACACCATGGCAATTCTGTTGAAAACAGCGTCAGTCCGGGTTAGTTCCATTCAAATCATGCAAATTATAGTCCAAAACAAGGGAAAAGAGTTTGGAAAAGTAGATACGATGGAGATGTATCAACTCCCCCAAGCTTAAAACCTTGCCTGTCCTCAAGCAACTCAGTTGACAAACTGAGAGAGAAAGAAAAAACTTTGACAAACTCTGTTTGATCTTGTTGTTGCAACTATGTCTAACTCATAACCAGAATTTCAGCAAGACCACAAGTTAACCACATAAGCAAGTGACACAAAGGTCTCACGGTAAACTAATATCAATGGCATAATCAGCTAGCGAGCAAATAATAATGAGTTTCAGATACCAACAATTCAATCAAAACAAGCATGAAGCAATATGAATAGGTGGTATCTCGCTAGCTCTTTTTGAGACCGCAAAACATAAAAGCAGAGCACTTTCAAAGATCAAGGGCTGACTAAACATTGTAATTCATAGCAACGAAGATCCAGTCATAGTTATACTCAATATCAATCAAAAGCAAAGCATAAAAATGACAGAGGTGCTCTCTAATTGGTGCTTATAAGAAGAGGATGACTCAACAGGAAAATGAATAGACAGGCCCTTCGCAGAGGGAAGCATTGATTTGCAGAGGTGCCAGAGCTCAAGCTTTGAAAACAGAGATAATAATTTTGGGTGGCATGCTTACATTGTCAACGCAATGACCAAGAGTTCTCAATATCTTCCACGCTATTCCTGCTATAGGCGGTTCCCAAACAGAAAAGTAAAGTTTTAACTCCCCCACCACCAATCAGTCACACTCCACGGTTAGCCGAATCCTCGTGTACCGTCCATACTAACATCAATCCAGGGGGAGCCTTGTTTTATAGTAATGTTTTTGATTTAGTCGTGGAACTGGGCATTCCAATTGCCGGCCCCTTTCTCGTGAATGATAGTGAATAAACACATGTCGAGGATAACACGCCTAGCATGGAAGATATCAATAGCCCCCTGTCACCACATGAGCGGTTCGGGCATGCAAAACAGAATATTTCTTGAAGGTTTAGAGAATGGCACATGCAAATTTACTTGGAACGGCAGGTTAATACCGCAAATAGGTAGATATGATGGACTCTCATGGAAAAACTTTTGGGTTTATGGAAGTGGATGCACAAGCAGTATTCCGCTTAGTACAAGTGAAGGCTAGCAAAAGACTGGGAAGCGACCAACTAAAGAGCGACAACGGTCATCAAGATGCAATGAGTTTGACTAACATGGAGTGCAAGCATGAACAGGATATAAATCACCATGAACACGAACATCATAGAGGCTATGTTGATTTTGTTTCAACTACATGCATGAACATGCGCCAAGTCAAGCCACTTGAATCATTCAAAGGAGAATACCATCCTATCATACTACATCATAGTCATCTCAAAATCTATGTTGGCATTCAAGACAAACCATTATAAGCTCCTAACTAAATAAGCATGGCATCATAAACTATGATCTCTAAGTTATCATTGCAAACATGGTTCTCTCACAACAAAGCTGAATCTGGGACGACAAGCTAGTCATATTTACAAAAACAAAATAGATAGACTTCATACCAGCTTTTTCAGTCTCAGTCACTTCATCATATATCATCATTATTGCCTTTCATTTGCACGATCGAACGATGTGAACAATAATAAGCGTGCTCGTGCAATGGACTAAGATGAAATCTGCAGGCAAACACAAAGGAGAAGACAAAGTAATATGGCTCTTCGAAAGCTAAACAAGTATGCATGCAAGAGCTACTAAACATTGTAACCAATATCTTCTACCTTGACCCAAAGAAAAAGAAAACTATTTACACGGGAAAGCTCCCAACAAGGAAAATAAGAAATGAAAATCTTTTTGGGTTTTCTCAAAAGGACACAAAACAAGAAAACGAAAATAAACTAGCATGGATAATACAGTGGCAAAGTGTGAACACCAACGAACAAAGTAAAAGCATAAGCATGAATGTAAGGTCGGTGAGAACACGTACTCCCCCAAGCTTAGGCTTTTGGCCCAGCTTGGTCTACTCCCAAGGCGGGAAATAACCAACTCCGAGATACACCGGAGCAGACTGTGGATGCCACTGCTGTGTGAGCTCCTCTAGCTCCCACTGATAAACTGGCGTCTGGTACTCGACTGGCGGCTCGGGCTCAGGCACCTGTGGTTGAGCCAAGCCCCAATACGCGTAGATGTCCGAAGGCATAATAATGTACGTGCCTACATGAAGATCGAACAAAGAAGGAGCAGGCAATGTAATAGTCTCTCGAGTACCCTGACTAAACACCAGGTTATAAATCATCCGTCTACTAGCATCTCTATCCAGAAAATCATGGCGAACCATGCTGTCATAATCCAGATATTTCTCAGGAAGAAGCATCTCTTCTTCCTCGCGAAGTCTAATGGGTATCTCAAAGTGTCTAGCAAGACGAGTAGCATAGATACCTCCATAGACGACACCTTTGGAGCGGTTTGTGTTCAACCGCTGAGCTACTATAGCACCTAGGATATAAGTCTTAGTGCTATAAAGGCCTTGTCGCAAAACCGCAAGGTGTGGAGAACTAAGTGATCCAGCCTCCCCACGGCCAATCAAACATTTTCCCACAAATAATGAGAAGTATGAAGCATAGGAAAATGTATGCTAGCAATTCTAGCGTGAGACACTCCTCTCTCCTCTCCAACAGCAATAGTACCTATGAAGTCCTCCAAATCCCGTGGACGAGGATCATGAATATCCCCAACATAAGGTAATTTGCATGCATTGCAAAAATCCTGTAGTGTCATGCACTGGGGGATATCGTACAACATGAACTCAACCATGGAAGGAATCTTCCTTGGATAAAAGTTGAAGCTTTGAACGAAAATATTGGTGAGAAGGAGGTATTGTGAGCACTTATCTTCAACAAACGCGGTAAGACCTGCGTTCTCCACCAAGTAATAAAAGTCTTCATAAAGCCCGACGGTGCGCAAAAATTCATCACTTGGCCATTCGCATGCTCGGACTTCTGTGACTCGAGGAACCAAGTACTTGGGGTGGTTCTTCTCATCCTCCTTGGGGTTACGACTTGAAGAGACTCTCAAGAACCTCCTCATCTTTTTCCTTTTCTAGCTCAGAAAAATTCTGAAATTTTTAGAGACTTCGAAAGAAAAGTGAATAAAGATTAACCCAACTCATAGCAACTACTCCTACTAGTGCCTAGAGACCGTATCACGCGTAAAACTACTTGGGACCAGCTAAAATCAACAATTCAAGCTCAAGAACAGGGTCACCAAGGTAGCAAGAATACACGAAGGATAAAGCACTAGAGAAAAAACTAATTAGACCAATGGAGGAGTCACTTACCAAGGAGTAATTTCCCCAAAACGGTTCGGAGAATGATGCTTTGAGCAAGGAGATCGAAAATCACAGCCAAATGAGCAAGAACACGGGTTTGAGCTGCGAAACAATTTTTTCTAGAGGAAGAAGAAGAGGATGGGAGCTGGAATGACTAGAGGGGTCCCCTGTGGGCCCCACCAGCCTGCTCCCCGCGGCCAGGGGGGTACCCCGTGGTGACAGGGCTTGTGGACCACTGTTGTGGCCCCCATGCCAGCTCTCTGTCCCAGTATTTTTCAAATATTCCAGAAAAAATCATACTAGATTTTCAGGACCATCGGAGAACTTTTATTTTTGAGGTATTTTTCTCCGGGACGCTAAAACAGAAAACATGGAAAACTAAACTAAACCTATCATTTTTCTTCTAAGCAACAGAAAAAGGAAGCTTAAAACAGAGGTATGTGACTCTTTGATTCATCCATTTCATGGCCATCAAAATAAATCCGTCAATGAGGTCGATCAAATCCTTATGACAAAACTTTCTCGAATCGCAAGAGAGAACGGAGAATTTTCGAACAGCCGCTAAGTCACCTCAATGGGGATATGATTCTCCCCAACAAGCAATTCATACTTCATCTTGACACGAGGAATAGGGCATTCAAAGCTCCCAATAAGAATCGATGAAGTTTTTTCGATAGCATTGATGCAATGTACTTGATATCGTTTCTTCGGAAAGTGCATTGTATGCTCATTACCGTTGACTTGGAAAGTGACATTGCCTTTGTTGCAATCTATAACAGCCCCTGCAGTTTTTAAAAAGGGTCTTCCGAGGATGACACCCATGGCATCGTCCTCGGGAATATCCAAGATAACAAAGTCTATTAATATAGTGGTGTTAGCAACCACAACAGGCACATCCTCACAAATTCCAACAGGGAAAGAAATTGATTTGTCGGCCATTTGCAAAGAGATTTCAGTGGGTGTCAACTTATCCAGTTCAAGTCTATGATAAAGAGAGAGAGGCATAACACTAACTCCGGCTCCAAGGTCACATAAGGTAGTTCTTACGTAGTTTCCTTTAATGGAGCAAGGTATAGTGGGCACTCCGGGATCACCAAGTTTCTTAGGAGTTCCACCCTTGAAAGTGTAATTGGCAAACATGGTGGAGATCTCAAGATCTGGTATCTTCCATTTATTAGTCATGATATCTTTCATGTACTTGTCATACAGAGACATTTTGAGCATATCAACTAACCGCATCTGCAGAAAGACGGGTCTTATCATTTCAATAAAGCGCTCAAAATCCTCATCATCCTTTTTCTTGGATGGCTTAGGAGGAAAGGGCATAGGTCTCTGAACCCATGGCTCTCTTTCTTTACCATGCTTCCTAGCAGTGAAGTCATTCTTATCGTATCTCTTAGGTTGTGGGTTATCAGGATTAACCATAGGTTCAATCTCCACATCCTTATCATTGCTAGGTTGAGCATCATTATGAACATCACTGTCCATATTGTCACCAGGTTCATGTTCATCACCAGATTGTGTTTCTGCATCAGACGCAGAAATATCATTTGGTTCTTCAGGTGTGACAGTATTTGGTGAACTAACATGCAAGTTTCTATCATCCTTCTTCTTCTCCTTAGGATGACTGGGTGCATCTGCATTATTTCCTTGAGAATCTTGATCAATTCTCTTAGGATGACCTTCAGGATACAAAGGTTCCTGAGTCATTTTGCCCCCTCTAGTAATGACTCTGACAGAGTCGTCATTTAATTCATTGAGCAAGTCATTCTGAGCTTTAAGTACTTGTTCTACCTGAGTAGTAATCATAGAGGCATGTTTACTCAGAAGCTTCAGATCATTGACATTTCTGTCTACGCAAGCACTTAAATGACAAAGCATACGAGTACTTTGTTCCAAATGCCTGCTACCATAATCATTGAAACTCTGTTGTTTGGCAACAAAGTTGTCAAATTCATCAAAGCATAGGCTAGAAGGTTTATCAAAAGGAATGTCACTCTCATCAAACCTACGCAGAGAATTTACTTCTACTACCTGTATCGGGTTATCGAGACCATGGATCTCTTCGATAGATCCATGGTCTAATGCCTTTCTCTTGCATAGATTTCTTGGCTTCTTGCATATCTTCGGGACTGAGGAATAGAATACCTCTTTTCTTCGGAGTTGGCTTAGGACGTGGTTCGGGAATAGTCCAAGCATTATCGTTGATCTAGATGTTATTCAGTAGAGTCTCAGCTTGTTTTAAAGTTCGTTCCCTAAAAACACAACCGGCCCAACTATCTAGGTGGTCTCTAGAATCATCGGTAAGTCCGTTATAGAAGATATCAAGTATCTCATTCTTCTTAAGAGGGTGATCAGGCAAAGCATTCTGTAGCTGGACGAGCCTCCCCCAAGCCTGTGGGAGACTCTCTCCTTTGAGTTGAACAAAGTTGTATATTTCCTGCAAGGCAGCTTGCTTCTTATGGGCAGGGAAATATTTCTCACAGAAGTAATAGACTATGTCCTGGGGACTACTCACACATCCAGGGGCAAGAGAAGTGAACCAGGCTTTAGCGTCATCCTTTAGAGAGAAAGGAAACAGCTTAAGGATATGGTAGTGGCGGATCTTCTCCTCACTCGTGAAAAGGGTGGCTATATCGTGTAGTTTGGTAAGATGGGCTACAACCGTCTTAGACTCATAACCGTGGAAAGGATCAGATTCGACTAGAGAGATTATCTCAGGATCGACCGAGAATTCATAATCCTTATCGGTGATAAAGATATGTGAAGTAGCAAACTTCGGGTCATATTTCATCCTAGCTTTCAGAGATTTTTCCTTCCACTTGAGAAGTAATTTCTCAGCGTCATAGGCATCCTTACACACAAGAAAATCCTCATCTATCTCTCCCTCCATAACGTAACCCTCAGGTATATCAGGCAATTCATATCTAGGAGAGCTAGAACTAGCAGGAGCAAAAGCAGGTTCTATCTCAATAGTATCGGCAGTTTCATAAGCATCACGAGCATTGGCAGTAACTCTAGCAATATGAGCATCAAGGAATACCCCTAGTGGTATATCAGGCAAAGTAGCATCTCTAGCAGTATCAAGCATAGCATCATGGATAGCAGTATCAGGCATAGCATCTCTAGCAGTATCAAGCATATCATCTCTAACAGTATCAGGCATAGTATCAAGCATAGTATCTCTAGCAGTAGCATCATAAGAATCATCAAGCACAGGCGACATATCAAGATTTCTAGCAGGAGGTGATGTCGCAAACTTACTCATAACTGAAGGTGAATCAAGTGCAGAGCTAGATGGCAGTTCCTTACCTCCCCTCATAGTTGAGGGCAAGACTTTGGTTTTTAGATCCTTCAGATTCTTCATAGTGATTAGCAGATATAAATCCCAAGTGACTCAGAGAATATAGCAATACCTCCTCGGCAACGGCGCCAGAAAAATGCTGACTCTGTGACAACTGACCTTCCCCTGCAACGGCATCAGAAGAATGCTGCTAGCACTTCCCGGCAATGAAACTAGAAGAATGTTGTTGACGGCCCACCAGCGCGTGGGATCGCAGCAGTTTTCGAGGGTAGAGTATTCGACCCAAATTTGTTGATTCGCCAACAGGAGGTGAGAGGATACTCTCGAGTATTAGCAGCTGAATTTATTAGATTCAACCACACCTGAAAGATTAGTATCTGCAAGCAAAGAGTAAACAGCAAAGTAGTATGATAACAATGGTGTCAGAAACGACCTGTTGACGGCAGACTATTCCTAACGATTGTATCAATGGCGCCAGAAGTTGCCCGTTGACGGAAATTGTCTATTCCCGTCAACGACCAGCGAATGAAATTGTAGCAAGTAGAAGGAGTGGTAACAGCAGTAGCAGCAGAGCAAGACAAGTAACAACAGTAGTGGGACACACTCGTAGGCAATGGGTCGGTGATTCGTTTGGATGATATTCATAATGCAACAGTTATAACACAGAGAGATATGTGGCTAGCTCCCGTTTGTCAATGTGATGTAGGCATGCATTCCGTGTGTAGTCATACGTGCTTAGGGAAAAGAACTCGCATGACATATATTGTCCATCCCTCCCGTGGCAGCAGGGTCCAAAAGGATACTACACTATATTAAGGTTCTCCTTTTAATGAAGAACCGGAACAACGCATTAGCACTTCGTGAACACATGAATTCCTCAAACTATGATCATCACCGGGAGTGGTTCCGGTTATTGTCACTCCGGGGTTGCCGGGTCATAACACATAGTAGGTAACTACAACTTGCAAGATCGGATCTAAAACACACATATATTGGTGACAACATAATAATTTCAGATCTGAAATCATGGCACTCGGGCCCTAGAGACAAGCATTAAGCATGGCAAAGTAGTAGCAACATCAATCTCAGAACATAGTGGATACTAGGGATCAATCCCCGTTAAAACTAACTCGATTACATGATAGATCTCATCCTACTCATCACCGCCCAGCGAGCCTACGAATAGATTACTCACGAACGATGAAGAGCTCCATGGAATTGGAGAGGGAAGAAGGTTGATGATAACGATGGCGACGATTTCCCCTCTTCGGAGCCCAAAACAGACTCCAGATCTGTCCTCCAGATGAAGAACATGATGTGGCGGCGCCTCCGCATTGCAGACACGACGAAATCTTCTCTTCTGATTTTTTTTGGGCGAAAGTGAATTTATAGAGCTGAGATTGGGGGCGGCAGAGCCACGTGGGCCCCACAAGCTTGGTTTCCGCGGCCAGGGGGTGGCCGCGGCAACAGGGCTTGTGGCCCACTGGCCCATCCCCTCCGGTGGATCTTTGCGCAGGTATTTTTCATATTTTCCAGAAAAATTCTTCGTAAATTTTCAGGACGTTCCGAGAACTTTCATTTCTGCACAAAAACAACACCATGGCAATTCTGCTGAAAACAGCATCAGTCCGGGTTAGTTCCATTCAAATCATATAAATTAGAGTCCAAAACAAGGGCAAAAGAGTTTGGAAAAGTAGATACGATGGAGAAGTTTCAGTCTCCGCAAGATCCCATCTGGGGCACGTTCTGGTGCCCTGTCGGAGGGGGGATTCGGACACAGAGGGCTTCTTCATCAACACCATTTCCTCTCCGATGATGCGTGAGTAGTTCACCATAGACCTTCCGGTCCATAGCTAGTAGCTAGATGGCTTCTTCTGTCTCTTGGCTCTTCAATACAAAGTTCTCCATGATCTTCATGGAGATCTATCCGATGTAATCCTCTTTTGCGGTGTGTTTGTCGAGATACGATGAGTTGTGGATTTATGATCAAATTATCTATGTATCTTATTTGAGTTTCTTCTGATCTCTTATATGCATGATTTCATATCCTTGTAATTCTGTTTGAGTTGTGGGCTTCGTTTGGCCAACTTGATCTATAATTCTTGCAATGCGAGAAGTGCTTGGTTTTGGGTTCATACCATGCGGTGACATCACCCAGTGATAGAAGGGGTAGCGAGGCACGTATCGTGTCGTTGCCATCAAGGGTAAAAAGATGGGGTTTATATCTATTGCATGAATTTATCCCTCTACATCATGTCATCTTGCTTAAGGCATTACTCCGTTTGTCATGAACTTAATACACTAGATGCATGCTGGATAGCGGTCAATGTGTGGAGTAATAGTAGTAGATGCAGAAAGTATCAGTCTACTTGTCTCGGACGTGATGCCTATATGTATGATCATTGCCTTAGATATCATCATGACTTTGCGCGGTTCTATCAATTGCTCGACAGTAATTCGTTCACCCACCCTTATATTTGCTATCTTGAGAGAAGCCTCTAGTGAACACTATGGCCCGCGGGTCTACTTCACACCATATGTTCAGCCTTACACTTTTACTTTGTTGCACTTTCCTCCTTCAGATCTCACCTTGCAGTTAACCGTGAAGGGATTGATAACCCCTTTGTAGCGTTGGGTGCAAGTTTGCTGTTTTTGCGCAGGTACTTTGGAGACTTGGCTTGATACTCCTACTGGATTGATACCTTGGTTCTCAAATTGAGGGAAATACTTACTGCTACTGTGCTGCATCACCCTTTCCTCCTCAAGGGAAAAACCAACGCAAGCTCAAGAGGTAGCAAGAAGAATTTCTGGCGCCGTTGCCGGGGAGTATCAAGTCAAGAATAGTGATCCTCCAAAGTGTCAATTTCTGGCACCGGGGACTGATCTAAGTGAAGCTTATCCAAGTAACTTTCGCAAACTCATCTCTTGCATTTACTTTTTTGCCTCTCGTTTTCCTCTCCCCCACTTCTGAAAAAAAATACAAAAATATTTTCCTTTTTAGTTCGCCCTTTTCTTTCGCTTGCTTTCTGTTAGTTTGTCTGCTTGTGTGCTTGCTGAAGTCACCATGAATGAAAACACCAAACTTTGTGACTTCTCGAATACCAATAATAATGATTTTATTAGTACTCCGATTGCTCATGCCACTAGTGCGGAATCATATGAAATCAATGCTGCTTTGCTGAATCTTGTTATGAAAGAGCAATTTTCCGTCCTACCTAGTGAAGATGCCGCATCCCTTCTTAATACCTTCATTGAGTTATGCTATATGCAAAAGAAGAAAGATATGGATAATGATGTGATTAAACTGAATCTATTTCCGTTCTCATTGCGAGATCGAGCAAAAACTTGGTTTTCATCTTTGCCCAAAAATAGTATTGATTCTTGGAGCAAGTGCAAAGATGCTTATATATCCAAGTATTTTCCACCGGCTAAGATTATCTCGCTCCGTAATGATATCATGAATTTTAAGCAACTAGATCATGAACACGTTGCACAATCTTGGGAGAGAATGAAATTGATGATTAGAAATTGTCCCGCACATGGCTTCAGTCTTTGGATGATTATACAAATCTGGACAGAATTAGAATGTAATGCGTGGGGTCGTTCCGGAGAAGCTATATGTCGTTTTTGGCCTCATTTAAAGTGCCTAGATATGTAGATTAATTTTTGCTTCGCCCCGTACCATGTCTAACAACATTTAATATTGTCGTGTACCTTACGAGAGTGAACTAAATAATTAAACATGGAGTTTCGTCATTATGCAACTTGTTGCTTATTGAGCTTCACTTAATGTGTAACGTTTGACTGTTGATAATTGCCATGCCCTGCCTTGCATATTTAAACCGTTCATGCATCATATGTGAATTGCATCATGTCGTGCATGTGCCGTGGTGAATATCGTGTGTTGATTCTTGTTTCCGGTTTGCTTCGTCTCAATAGAGTTTTTCGTCTGCTTCACGGAGTCGTTCTTCTTCCAAGCGGGATCTCAGGAAAGATGATCATTTCCCCAGATATCATTACTACCATTGCCTTGCTAGTTGTCTCGTTTCTTTCACTATGTCCTGCTGCCTACCACTTAAATGTCAGCCTCTCAACATTGCCATGAAAACCTTCAACCTGATCACAACCTAGCAAACCACTGATTGGCTATGTTACCGCTTGCTTATCCATGTGTTAGCATTGCTAGTTGCAGGTGCAGTTGCTTCCATGTGATAACATGGGTTCCTTGTTGTATCACCATATTAATGTTATTTAATTTAATGCACCTTTACACTTGGTAAAAGGTGGAAGGCTCAGCCTTTCTAGCCTCGTGTTTTTTCCACCTTTGTCGCCTTAGTTTCGGATATCGATGTTATGTTCTATAAATGAGCCCGCCTAGCATGCTTGGGGTTGTTATGGGGACCCCGTAGATTGTCGTTTTGGGATAAAGCTCGTCTGGCAAGGCCCAACATTGGTACTATATTTTCCCAACATAATAATTCTGTTAATACTGAAAACATAGGGCGTCATGAACCCGAGGAGTAATTAAACATAATACAGGGGGCCATTGGTGCTGGTGCTGGTCCAAACTAGAGCCATTTGCGGGGCCAACCCGGGGAAACTCGGGTGATGTCTATCAGGCCACCATACGCTGTGCTTATCCGTCATGTCCTCAGAACGAGATACGCGGCTCCTATCGGGATCGTCGACACGCCGGGCGGCCTTGCTGGACTTGTTTTTCCTTTCTCGAGCGTCTTGTGCGAGGGATTCCGAGGATGCTTTGGATTATCTCGAGGCTGAGGTTTTCCAATAGTAACCCGAGGAGATCACGGGTTTCCCTGATCGAGGTCATTCCGTCGCTGCGTGTGGTAGTTTGTGATGGACTAGTTGGAGCACCCTTGCAGGGTTAAATCTTTTGGAAAGCCGTGCCCGCGGTTATGTGGCAACGTGGAAAACTTTGTTTAACATCCGGTTATAGATAACTTGAACTAAACTTAAATAAAACTTGCCAACTGAGTGGATAACTGTGACTGTCTCTTTCATGAGTTCCTTCTCCGATCGAGGACACGGTGGGGCTATGTTTGATGTAAGTAGGTGTTCAGGGTCATTCTTTTGATCATTAGTAGTTCACATCCGATGTGCATAGATCACCCCCCTTTTATTCTTGTACTCGTAAGTTAGCCACCTCAAATAAATGCTTAGTCGCTTGCTGCAGCCTCACCACTTAACCATACCTCACCCATTAAGCTTTGCTAGTCTTGATAGCTTTGGAGATGAGATAGCTGAGTCACTGAGGCTCACAGATTACTACAACACCACTTGCAAGTACAGGTAAAGAGTTACTTGACGTGAGCGCGATGATTGTTCATTTGGAGTTTCTTCTTCTTCTTCATCGTCGATCTAGGATGGGTTCCAGGCCGGCAGCCTGGGATAGCAAGGATGAGTGTTGTTATTTTATTGTTTGTTTTCGTCCGTAGTCGGACCTTGCTATTCTTCATGATGATTGTATGTATTGTACTGATGTGACTCTGATGTAGCTTGTGGTGAGTGTAAGCCAACTCTTTATACTCATCTTTTCAGTACATATACTTGCAACGATATCCATTATTGCAAAATGACAAGATGTCTTTCTATCCCTGTCGAGGCCCTCGCGCCAAAATATGGATAAGACCGCATCTTGGGCATTACAAGTTGCTATCAGAGCAGTACCGACCTAGGATCCCCCTTGATTGATCGAACTTGGCCGAGTCGTGTCTAACGAAAAACTGCTTTGAGTCTAGTTATATAACGAAGAGTAGGATTCTTTTTTCTCCGCTTCTATGCTCCGGTGAGGAGTCTTGTTGTAATGATTGCAAGTCTACTCCTCTTCTCACTCATTTTTTCAGATCATGCGGATATTTTTGGAATCTATATGACGTCGATGTGACGGAGTAGTATCTTTGTGATTACGAAGATCTGAGTTAGATGAATTTCCGAGATCTCTGGTTATGTGTTGACGAATGTGATACACTGGACGGGTAGTATGATTGCTAGGAGTTGAGTGATGAATTTTAATCCTTGTATCCGTGGACCCGATTGCATGACCATAAATTTCGGAAGTTCTTAGGTGGGAATTCAAGTAGCTACTTATAGGACAATCTTCCAACAGATGCATGGTGTGAGGTTCGGGTTCGACATCTAGTGGATTCGTTTGTTCACGGTCGTCTTACAACGGTTCTCGTTGTGTCTTAAAGAGTCCTTGTAGCTTGCTACGACTCATGGACGCTTCATATGTCATGTGCACTCCCTTGTACTTGATGGCTACTGTAGGATAGAGCCCGTGCGAATCTATCTACGAAAATATCGGACGAAATCTCTGTCATGAATTTGTTCTGGATTGTGTTGTACGCCTTATCCTTTGTGTGGTTGTAGTATGGTAATTCGAGTTGCTTCGATGTCAAATGATGATTTCATATCTTTTCAAAGAGTTGTTCTCATATTTTTATGAGAATGCAAATTATTTTGCTCAATCAAGTCAATCGGAGTTTTCATGTCAATTCTTTTTCAACCGGTGTGCTTCTCTTCAAGTGGATTCAATCCTCTCCAATTTTTGCAAGATCAATCCCTCATCTCTTCCGGAGTTCATCTCATCTGTCCCAAGTAGTCTTTGTTTCCCCGCCCTCCCGCCCTTTTCTTCACTGATTCAATTATCATCCAAGTGTCTTTCTTTTCATTGTTGCTTCCGCTATCTTCTCTTTTGTGTTGTATCCGGTGATTCTTGGTGAGGATTCTCGGGAGTTTTGAGTTGATCTTTCTTCATTCTTTTTGTCTCTCCGGTGGATCTGATTAAAGATTTTAGTGTCATCATATCCTTTTCATTTGTTCAATGCTTTCAGTGTTGGAAAGTCTGTTCAAGCCTCTCTTGTCATTCATCTCTCTCTGTTCTATCCGGAGTGCTGAAGATATCTCAGAAGCTTCTTGTTTTCAATCCTTTCAATTGTTTCAAGTCTCTCATCTTATCAAGTTCTTTATTTGTACCAGTGCAATCTCTCTTTAGATTCAATCTTCTCAATGGTGGTTTCTTTTGGGTGGGCGCATAACCCACAGGTTTTCCAAAGATCTTATCTGGCTCTTCTAATCTTTCCCGGAGATCTCTATTCTTTTCAATTATGGCGTAAGTATGGATTCCACCAGTCATACTCCTTCTCCAAGATCGTTTCAAATTTATTTTCATCATTGGCACAACCTTTCCTTATTCATTATTCCAGAGTGTCTCAATAATTCTGATGGTGTCTCTTGCCATTGTTCTCAGCTTGTGTAGACCGAAGGAGTGTTTCTCTCAAATCTTGCTCCATTCTTGTGAAGATTTTCATTTCAGCTTGGTGCTATTCTTTCCAATTGTTTCCAGTCATGAGTAATCCCTTTCTTGCTATCCGGTGCATTCCAGATTTCTTTTTATTCTTGATCCTCCGAAGGCCATCATTTCAGAAGATTTCTTCGTTCTCAGCTTTCAGCTTTCATCCTCAAATTCTTCTTAATTGTTGTCTCTTCATTCGTTTCTCAATTATTTTGGTGCTTTGCTCAAGTTTTCTCTCAGGTGGATCATGATGTATTCATTCTCACGTATCTCCATTCATTCTTGTTATCCCCATTTATTCCAATTCTTACCGGTGCCTCCTTCAAGACTCTTCAAGTTTGTGCTCATATCTCTCCTCAATATTTTCAAGAATAATAAGTGGTATGCCAATTCCGTTGCTTGTAATCAATTTAACTTGATGAAGGGTGAGCATAACATAATTCTTATTTTTATTTCATCAAAGTTATTTCAATATTTCTTCCGGAGTGGCTCATGATATCAATTATTTTCCCAACTGCTCCGTCTTTTATTTTCCTTTATCATTTGAGGTGGTGTTATAACGTTCTTCTTAGTGGAGGAGTCTCGAAGAGAAGTTGATTTAATAATTAAATATGTAAACCCACCAAATCCTTTGTTCATGAGATATTTTGACCCATTGTTTTCTTCATTGAGTTATCTTGGACTAGATTTCACATAAAGCTTTTTCTAAGGGTTGTTGCTATTATGGTGATTATCGTTGATCCAAGTTTTCAATGTTTCCTCTTGGTGTAAGAAGTTTTCATATCTTGTTTCTCTCAATCAATCCTTGTTTCTATTAGTGGCTGGTTGTCACCTCATTAATTGAGATGCGTTTTCATAAGTCCACTACAAGTGTGTTCTTTTCTTTGTTGGTTTGCCTACAACCCCGTTCAATTCTTCTTGTCAGGATGCTCTTGAATTCAATGGTGGTAGTAGTTTTCATTTTCTTCTTCATTCCTTCTTCCCAATGATATAGTTTCTATTTCTCTTACTCCGGAATTGTGGTTATGTTGCTCTCTTCAATCTATCATCTTCTTCTATCAAGATCATGTTTCTCTCTTTCCTATCAATCTAGTTGGTCTATTGTGGATCTTCTCAAGATCTTTTCATCATATCAATTTTTGTCCCTTTTTCCTACCGAAGTGCTGTCGAAATTTTGTATGAATTTTTGCTTGTTTCTCATGTCATTCTTCATCTCTTTGCAACCTTCAGGGATCTATGGTTTCACTAGTTTCTCAGAGAAGCAATTAAGTTTTACCTCTTGCTCTTTCTCTACCTTTTCCCCTTTCATTCTTGGATCTCGGGTCGAGAATCTCTTGTAGTGTAGGAGGGTTGTGACAGCACGAGACCAACGCTCCATAAGATTCCTTTTTATTCCGCTATTGCCGTGCGGTTAGTTTGTCTGTCGCATTCATCACCACATCATGTGCATCATCTGTATTGCATCGGCACTCCATTGCCGTCAGTTTTCAAGACTTGCATCCGTTAGTAGTTGTCGGTTCTCCCTATTTTTGTCGTTGACTGTTTTGAGCCGAAGCACATAGGCACGCGCCCACGGCATCGATAAAATATTATTTTTAAAGGTGTCCTAAAAATATTCCCCGATTGGGTTGAAACTTGGCGTGCGGTCTTATTTTAGTGTGGGTAGGTCGCGTGCCAAATTTTGTCCCAATCGAAGTTCGTTTGATACCCGAACGGTCGACCGTAGCGGCACCGTCATCGTGTTATCGTCGAACGTTTTCGGTGTTTTAAAAGTTGTGTTGGGCCGCTTAACTCCCTCTCGTCCCAAGCCCATGGACATCTGCACAGCCACCGCAATCCACCAAGCCAACCCCCTCCGATCGGATCCGTCGGATCGCGATCCAACGGTCCGAAAACGGAGCAAAATAGCTAAACCTAGCCCATTTTTATTTAAATAGACATCAGTTCCCTCTCCTCCTCGTTTCCCGTGCCCCCAAATCTACTAGGGAAAAGCTTATACACAGAATCTTACTAGTAGCGTGTGTTAAAAGAAAGCGCTACTGCTAATTACCCGTAGCGCGTGCACGTGAACCGCGCTACAGATACGTGTGTAGCAGTAGCGTGTTTTCTTGGGAAAGTGCTACTACTGAAATTCCCACTACTAAGTCGGTAGGCTATGAATAGCGGTATCGATCTTCGAAAAACCGCGCTACCGCTAAGATTATTGTAGTAGCACGTTTTCTGGAAAAAGCGCTACTGGTAATGAAAAGAAAATACAATGAAAAACAAATAGAAAAGTAAACAAAAATGAAAGAAATAGAAAAAAGGAGAAAGGAAAAAAGAAAATGTTTAGAAAAATAAAAGAAAAATAAAAATAAAGGAGAAAGGCATAGCAGTAGCGTCTATTCAGAACACGCACTATAGATAATGTAGCAACATCGCGTTTTGTAAACCCCTCTATAGAAACGAAAAAGGAAAAAAGAAAGGAAAAAGGAAAATAAATAGTTACAGCAGTAGCGTGTTGTGCAAAAAGCGTTATAGCTAACTTAGCTATAGTGTTATTTGTCTACCAGCGCTACCGCTATGTTTGACTTAACCCCCGCGCGGTTTCTCTCCCCCCCGGCCACCACTTCTTCCCCAAATCCCTCGCCCCACTTCTCCGCCGTCTCCCCACTTCATCGCGCCCCACTTCACCGCCGTCTCCTGCCGACGTCGGCACACCCAGAGCCACCAGAGCTGCGCGCCATCGACGCCACCGGAGCTTCCCCCAACGCCACCGGGACCGCATGGCCTCATCAACGCCACCGGAGCTGCCCTCGCCTCCACCACAGCCACCCTCGATGCCCATGCCTCCCTCGCCACCACTGCCTCCCTTGGTGTCACGGGAGATGCCCCTGCCTCCCTCTCCACCACTCCCTCCCTCGCCACCACCGGAGCCATCCTCTGTAAGCCCCCACCCCTCCTCTCTCTCTCATGCATAGCACAAACATTGGACAAAGAACTAGCTAGCTAGGTTAACTAGTTTAATAGGCTAATTATCTAGGTTAGTGCAAAATTTTAGTTAGGTCTTTGACAGAGAACTAGCTAGGTTAAATAGTTTAATTAGGTTAATTATCTAGGTTACTGCAAAATTTTAGTTAGGGCTTTGACACAGAACTAGCTAGGTTAACTAGTTTAATTAGGTTAATTATCTAGGTTAGTGCAAAGATTTAGTTAGGGCTTTGACAGAGAACTAGCTAGGTTAACTAGTTTAATTAGGTTAATTATCTAGGTAAACTATGTTAACTAGCTAGGTTAACTAGGTAGGTTAACTAACTAGGTTAACTAGGAAAAATTATTTGGACTATGGACGTGAATTTGGTAGAAATTTCATTCAAATGAAATTTGAATTGTTTGGAATATGGACTTGGTGAGGTCAGGAGGGTTAGAGAAAATGGAGTTCCTTTGCAATTTAATTGGGTTCTGTCCTAGGCAGAGAAGGGTTAGCGAAAATAATGTGTGCGTGTGTGTGTGAGGAATAGCTAGAACAGAATTTGGGTTCTGTCTAGGTAGAGAAGTTTTTAGTGAGGTCATTTTGCAACGGTTTTTGATTTTTGAAAAGACCACTACTTTTCAAGGAAAAGAATTTAGGCAAGTTTTATTTTATAGATGATCCCTTCCTAGACTTTTAGATTTAAACAAAAAACAGAAGCATTTAGCTAAAAATAAAAAATAGTAGCTATGGCATTTAGCTATAAACAAAAAACAGAATTGATGTTATATGATATATGTCATTGATGTTCATTTGCATATTCCCTTATTGTTGATTATATCTTTTCATTGAAGTGGTCATGTTATATCTTTTCATTGAAGTGGTTCAATTGTGCCCAAGTGGCCTTTTCTTGTTTGCAGGGAATGATTCCGAGTGGCCTATGTTTTGCCGGAATGTTGATTCATTTCCGTTCCGGCAAATTTGAGGCGCTCTATTTGTCTAGTTTGTAGCAAAGGTCATGCCGAAATTTTCCGTGAATTTCGGCATGACTTATGCTACAGACTAGGAAATATCGAGCGCCCGGGATTTGCCGCAACGGGAATGAATATACATTCTTGCAAAATATTGGCCTTTGTATGTCATTATTCATTTTATTAGGTCTAGAATTAATTGACTAGATTTAATCGTAGGAAACATGGCTAGCAACGAAGAAGGACAGGGTTCTGGTGATTGCAACGTCTACGCGGCGGTAGACGCCTCTTTGAACCTTCTCGATGAGCAACGGTTGTTGCAGGGCCCACCTGTCACATTCGAGACAGAGACCGACATTGAGACCGGTGCTGAGACTGACACCGGCGCAGAGACCGTCGCTAAGACTGACACCGGCATCGAGATCGATACCGGCACCGAGACCGGCGCTGAAACTGACACCGGCGCCGAGACCGGGACCGAGACTGGCGAAGCCGGTATAGAACCGAAACCAAAGAGGCAACGACGCCCTAACCAGCTCATCACTACTAGACTGGTGGTCACGGAGGTGGACGATGGCAATTTAGAGCCAAAAGAGCGCACGGATGGGTGCGCGTGCTTCAACAATCAAATAGGCTGCAGCCTACGGGCAACCGCCACCATCAACAATGCGAAACTATGGAAGATATCAGATATGAAGCAACCCCTCCCAGCAAAGCTGCACCAGGTTTTCTTGTTCCTGGGCCGGGATGAAATCAAATATAAAAATCCAGATAAAGACCTGACAATGAAGAAGATAAACAGACGCGCCATGGGCAAGTTTAGCGGCGCGTTGTCTGCGTGGAAAGTAAGAGTGAAAGCAAGGATCATCGACAAAAAGGAACCCTACTCCGACATTGTAATGGATCATCCCACAATTACCAAGAGCATTTTGAAATATCCAAGGCGGCATGTGTTGCCGGAGTTGCCAAAGAAAAGTCGGAGTAGATGAAGGGGCTTCAAGAGAGGAACATGGGGTGCCACCAACTCGGAAGCCGTGGTTATGCGGGGAAGAGGTCCATATGGGCCAAGGAGGATGCATAACGCAAAAGTATGGGCATCCCAGACCCCTTGGCGGAGTTCATCGTCCCGCAGGAGCGTGACGTTCTCACGCCCCGGTACCATTGGGACCCAGTAAAGAAGGTTTTCGAGATGGACGCGGTCATGACGGAGTTCATGAGGCTGCTGGTAATTTTTAGCTTTTGATCAGTTCTACTGCACGTTTCGTCATATTTGTGAATGATCCTTGTTCCTTTTGCATAGAGAGAAGCACAGGACCGCGGCCGAAAGTGACTCGCCGTCGGAGGCATTGACGAGGCCCAAGTGGGACAACCCATTCAACCGGGCCTTGAACATATTGAAATGACTCCCGATGGACACTCGATCGTCGTATGGACACATGCACGGCATCGGAGACAGCACCACGTGGAAGAAGTACTAGCGTGAGACCATGGAGGAGTGAAAGGAAAGACGGAGGTTAAATGAAGAAAACATCGACAAGAAGGTTGCGATTGCGGTTGTAGCAGCGGTAGCTGCCGCAAAACAGGAGATTGCACCTTCGTATGGTGTCTTGGTTCCCGATATCATCAGTTGGGGTAGGCAAAATCCAAATAAAGAGGCAGCGGACTTTCCCCTTTCCAACTTCTTCGGGAGCAGCTCGAGTAGCATTGCACCAGCACCTGCTCCTGCACTGGCTCCCGCACCTACTCCTGCACCAGCTCCTGCACCGGCTCTCGCACCTGCTCCTGCACCACCTCCTGCACCATCTCTTGCACCGGCTCCCACACCTGCTCCTGCACCAGCTCTTGCACCGGCCCCCGCACCTGCTCATGGCAGCCAGCCCTCCGTCTCGGACGTGCTCGGCGGTGCTTCGTCTTTGGCTGAGCTCGACAACCTCACGGTACCTGTCACACCGGGCCTCTTCAATAAATGTGTAATCTCTTGTTTCCGTTGCCTTTTGGATGTCTCACGTCGCAGACATGCCTTTGCAGGCCGACATTACCCCGTGCACCATATTATACACCATCAGCGACCAGAAGGTGGACGTGGGGGAAGGCGACGATAGTGAAGCCGAAGGAACAATTTTTCCACAGTCGTCCGATCCCCCCTGACGTCTTCAAGGTTTTTGTGGCCAGTGTCAAATTGGGCCACGAGAATTTGGCTCCTCCGCTACTAGGGGGAGACGACGACGAGACCCTGCGGCGGTTTGGCGATTCCAAGAGGTGGGTCCTGTTGTGGCCAAAGAGTCTGCTTCGTCTGGAGGCGGCCGGGAGCACACTCACGACCATGCAGCCTCATCAAGGTAGGAACATCAACACCCCACCTACCCAATTAGCGTCGTCTGTCATGTCGGGTGATAGCGGACAGGGTGAGGAAGAGGCTCCATTAGTCGCTGATGATGTCGCCGCCACCAAAGAAGCAATGCATGATATCGATGCCATCGACGAGGATGACGATGACACTCTACAATATCTCAATACTGGCGCCTACGACGACAGAGGATTGATGGCTCAGCAGTATGAGTACTCAGGGTTTGAGCGTCATGAGTCGATGCCTGAATTGCCGCCTCCGAAGACTGAACGTATGATAGACGACATTCCAGTAGCAAAGAAGCATAGGAGGAGGGCGAGGAAAGGCAACAAAGTTGTTTCTATGATCCAGCCGCCTACGCAGCCTCAGGTTCAAGACCGTATACGTGTCATGGGTCCGGCGAAATACCATATCCCCGGTGAACCAGTCCTACCTAAGGCAGCGTTAGAGGCCATATACAGCGATCTCAGGAGACTTCATGATGATGTATTGCAAAGAGAGAAAAGCCTGATCGCCTCGCAAAATCAAGGATGCCCGCTCTACGTGGTTAACGTGCTGCAACAAGGGTTGTACGTCCACACATTCCCCATGGAAAAGTTCTTCCTTCGATTCGATTACATCTTCGACATGTTTCACGTGTAAAAGCTGGATTTTACGTTTGTCCGCCTTTTTGTCTTGCACATGAACTACATCATCAGTATTGAGCAGATACCTTATATTTGTGTTGCTGACCCGTACTTCATGCGCGAGAGCTTCTTGGCAGTCTGTAAAGAGCACCGTGAATACAAGAGTAACTACATCGCCGATTTAATGGTCGGAAAAAGGACAAGGAGACGATTCTCGTGCCTTATCATCCCATGTAAGTCATCCGCGCGGATATCCTACCTTCAATTTCAATCATTTCATTTGCACGCGTGGAGGCTAATTTTAGGTGTACTTATTTTGCGCAGCGACGGGCGCGCCGTCCTCATCATCCTTTACCCCCCGAGTCTCCCATGCTCTTTACTTGGACTCGTCGAAGAACGTGAAGAAAAAGGATTACACCCACATCAAGTCTGTTCTCGACAGTGCTATCTTTACGTACGGCGTACGGGGTGGAGAGATCTCGCAGAGGAATACAAGGAACCGCGCACCCTGCTTCGGCCATAAGACTGACTTCTGCTGCATCCAGCAACCGAGTGGTACTATCAGTGATGGATTCTATGTCCTCCACCACATGCAGGAGTTCAGACGGGAGCAGGAGAACCTTCGCATGTCACCTAGATCCGGTGATGCCCATATTCTGCAATGGGCAAAGAACCTAGGAGATATCTCGAATCATAGACTCCGAGCTGAGTTCTATCACATCCAGCATGAACTTGCCCAAATCATCATGAAGGAGGTCCTCGGAAAAACAGGGATCTTCTACGAAGAAGACGTCCGAACACGAATAGCCGCTCAGCGTCTCAACCTGAAGCATTTCACTGCGCTCGGGGACTATCTCCCTGACTTGCAAGGATGGCACGACATGTTGGAGTGATTGACGATATATGACAATGTGTCCGTTTAGTCCATACTTTCTCTATGACGAAACTTTGAGTTATGCACGACGAAACTTTATTTGTGATGTAATTAAACCGTCCTCCTCAACTAGCGAAGATCACTCTAGTTAGGGCATTTTGCGTACGATGAACTATGTATGCTTATGATATGTTGCTTCTATTTTTGCCAAGTCTGTCTCTTTCTGTTGCTCAACTATATATGTTGCATATCATCAACATGCAAGTTCATAGATCATCGATGGCGAAGGGTGCTACGCCAGGAGTATACGACGAGTGGCCGGAGTGTCAGGCCCAGGTGTACCGGTTTCTGGTTTCCGAGCGACAACCTGTAGTTAGTTTAGGTTCACGCTAGTGCGAGAGAGGGATACGAACCGACGCCTCAAGAAGTACTACATTATGTATGATGAGACATGTCATGTAACTTGTATAGCTATATCGTGATTCAGACGTGACAACATGATTTGTGTTGGATGATATGATGAGACTATTATGTGTATGATATGATGAGCATATTGCATGTTTATGATATGATTAGAATACTGTATGAAACCTGTACAGAAACATCGCAAATACGTAGAAAAAATTGATATGAGAAAATATAGTAGTAGCGCTCTTTAGCGCTGGACAGGGAAACACTGCTGCTAAAGTAACAGCAGCGCGTGTCAAAACACGCTACTAATCCACATAGCAGTAGCGCCGGTACACAAAGGGCTACTGCTAAGTAGGGATAGCAGCAGCGCATGTCAAGACGCGCTACTGGTAAAACTTTAGCTATAGCGTCGTATCAGTAGCGCAGTTATGCGCGCTACTCATACACAAAATACCCGCACTACTGCTAGTGTTTTCCCTAGTAGTGAAAGCCCTAGCGCAGCAGCCTCCTCTCTCCCTCCACAGCCGCAACGACCCGTTAGGCCTCGATCCAACCGCGCCCGAGCCTGGGAGAGCTCCTCTCATGGCTGCCTCCTCACCGAAGCCCCTCGGGCTGCTGCTTCGCGTCGCCGGAGCAGGCCGGGCCAGCTCCGCCGGCCCCAAGTGCGCCTCCCATCGCCGGAGGATCTTCCGCCGCCCGCCGGAGTCTTGTCGGCCATCGCCATCGCCCCGTGCCGGAGTGCCCCGCGTTGCCGCCCGAGCTCGCCCAGCCGTGGAGTCGCGCCCTGATAACCCACAAGTGTAGAGGATCACAACAGTTTTCGGGGGTAGAGTATTCAACCCAAATTTGTTGGTTCACCAAAAGGGAAGCGAAAGAATATTCTCACGTATTAGCAGCTGAGTTTATCAGATTCAACCACACCTGAAAGATTAGTGTCTGCAAGCAAAGTATCAGTAGCAAAGTAGTATGATAGCAATGGTGCCAGAAACGATCTGTTGACGGTAGACTATTCCTAAATGTTGTATCAATGGCACCAGAAGGTTGCACATGAATGAGTAACTATTCTTCCCCGACAACAGTGTCAGAAAAGATCTTGCAATGAGTAACAGCGAAGTAGCAAGGAACAGCAGTAGCAGCAACAACAAAGTAACAGAAGTAGCAACAATAGTAGCAAAGTGGCCCAATCCCTTTGTAGCAAGGGACAAGCCTAGACAAAGTAACATAGCGAGGACCAGTAGTAAAAGACTCGTAGGCAGTGGATTGGTGATGGATGAGTGTGATGGATGTGATTCATCATGTAACAGCTATAACACGGAGAGATATATAACTAGCTCACGTTCATCAATCTAATGTAGGCATGTATTCCGTATGTAGTCATACGTGCTTAGGGAAAAGAACTTGCATGACATCTGTTGTCCATCCCTCCCATGACAAAGGGGTCCTAACGGAAACTACGGGATATTAAGGTTCTCCTTTGAATAAAGAACCGGACCAACGCATTAACACGCGGTGAATACATGAACTCCTCATACTATGGTCATCTCCGGGAGTGGTTCCGGCTATTGTCACTCCGGGGTTGCCGGGTCATAACACATAGTAGGTGACTACAACTTACAAGATAGGATCTCAAACACACACATATTGGCGATAACATAATAGGTTCAGATCTGAAATCATGGCACTCGGGCCCTAGTGACAAGCATTAAGCATAGCCAAGTAGTAGCAACATCAATCTAGAACATAGTGGATACTAGGGATCAATCCCCGTCAAAAACTAACTCGATTACATGATAGATCTCATCCAACTCATCACCGTCCAGCAAGCCTACGATGAGATTACTCACGAACGATGAAGAGCATCACGGAATTGTCGATGGAGAAAGGTTGTTGATGATGATGGTGACGATTTCCCCTCTCCGGAGCCCGAAACGGACTCCAGATCTGCCCTCCAGACGAAGAACATGATGTGGCGGCACCTCCGTATCGCAAAACGCGATGAAACCTTCTCTCTGATTTTTTTCCGGGCGAGATGGAAGATATAGAGTTGAGTTTGGGGACGATGGAGCCACGTGGGCCCCACAAGCCCTCACAGCGCGGCTAGGGGGGGTGGCCGCGGCCTGTCGGCTTGTGGCCCACTGGTCCACCTCCTCCGGTGGATCTTTGCGCAGGTATTTTTCTTTTATTCCAGAAAAAATCTCCGTAAATTTTTAGGACATTCCGAGAACTTTTATTTCTTCACAAAAACAACACCATGGCAATTCTGCTGAAAACAACGTCAGTCCGGGTTAGTTTCATTCAAATCATGCAAATTAGAGTCCAAAACAAGGGCAGAAGAGTTCGGAAAAGTAGATACGACGGAGACGTATCAACTTCCCCAAGCTTAAAGCCTTGCTTGTCCTCAAGAAATTCAGTTGACAAACTGAAAGAGACAAAAGAAAAACTTTGACGAACTCTGTTTGATCTTGTTGTTGCAACTATCTCTAACTCATAACCAAAATTTCAACAAGATCACAAGCAAACCACATAAGCAAATGACATCTAGGTCTCACGGTAAACTCATATCGATGGCATAATCAACTAGCGAGCAAATAATAATAAGCCTCAAATGTCAACACTTCAATCAAAACAACATGAAGCAGTACGAACAGATGGTATCTCGCTAGCTCTTTCTGAGACTGCAAAACATAAATGCAGAGCACCTTCAAAGACCAAGGGCTGACTAAACATTGTAATTCACGGCAAAGAAGATCCAGTCACAGTCATACTCAACACAGTTAAAAGCAAAGCATAAAAATGACAGAGGTGCTCTCTAATTGGTGCTTTTGTGAGAGGGGGATGACTCAACAGGAACATAAATAGACAGTCCCTTCGCAGAGGGAAGCATTGATTTGCAGAGGTGCCAGAGCTCAAGCTTTGAAAATAGGGATAATAACTTTGGGTGGCATGCTTCCATTGTCAACACAATGACTAAGAGTTCTCAACATCTTCCACGCTACACATGCTATAGGCGGTTCCCAAACAGAAAAGTAAAGTTTTGACTCCCCCACCACCAATCAATCACAGTCCACGGCTAGCCGAATCCTCGGGTACCGTCCATACCGACATCAATCCCGGGGGAGTTTTGTTTGCAATTATCTTTTCGATTTGAGCACGGAACTGGGAATTCGAATTACCGACCCCTTTCTCGTGAATGATAGTGAATAAACACATATCGAGGATAACACTCCTAGCATGGAAGATACCAATAGCCCCCCGTCACCACATGAGCGGTTCAGGCATGCAAAACAGATTATTTCTTGAAGGTTTAGAGAGTGGCACATGCAAATTTACTTGGAACGGCAGGTAGATACCGCACATATGTAGGTATGGTGGACTCGTATGGCACAACTTTGGGTTTATGGAGGTGGATGCACAAGCAGTATTCCCGCTTAGTACAAGTGAAGGCTAGCAAAAGACTGGGAAGCGACCAACTAGAGAGCGACAACAGTCATCAAAATGCACTGAGATTAACTAACATTGAGTGCAAGCATGAGTAGGACATAAATCACCATGAACATGAACATCATAAAGGCTATGTTGATTTTGTTTCAACTACATGCGTGAATATGTGCCAAGTCAAGACACTTGAAACATTCAAAGGAGGATACCATCCTATCATACTACATCATAGTCATCTCAACATTCATGTTGGCAACCAAGACACACCATTATAAGCTCCTAGTTAAATAAGCATGGCATAAGCAACTATGATCTCTAAGTTGTCATTGCAAACATGTTTCTCTCACAACAAAGCTGAATCAGGCACGATGAGCTAGTCATATTTACAAAAAAAAATAGTTCGAGTTCATACAAGCTTTTCCAGGCTCAGTCACTTCATCATATATCATCATTATTGCCTTTCACTTGCACGACCGAACGATGTGAACAATAATAAGAGTGCTCGTGCATTGGACTAAAGCTGGAATCTGCAAGCAAACACACAGGAGAAGACAAAGTAATATGGCTCTTTGAAAGCTAAACAGGTATGCATGCAAGAGCCACTAAACATTGTAACCATGGTCTTCTACCTTGACCCAAAGAAAAAGAAAACTATCTACACTGGAAAGCTCCCAACAAGCAAAAGAAGAAAAATAAAATATTTTTGGTTTTTCTCAAACTAGATAGACACACGAAAAGAAAACGAGAAAAAGAAAATAAACTAGCATGGATGATACAGTGGCATAGTGTGAACACCAACGAACAAAGTGAAAGCATAAGCAAGAATGTAAAGTCGGTGAGAACACGTACTCCTCCAAGCTTAGGCTTTTGGCCTAAGTTGGTCTACTCCCAAGGAGGGAAATAACCAGCTCCGGGGTACTCCGGAGTGGACTGAGGATGCCACTGCTGTGTGAGCTCCTCTGGCTCCCACTGATAAACTGGCGTCTGGTACTCGACTGGTGGCTCGGGCACGGGCACCTGTGGTTGGGCTAAGCCCCAATATGCGTAGATGTCCGAGGGCATAGTAGTGTACCTGCATGCATGGATATTGAACAAAGAAGGAGCATGCAAAGTAATAGTCTCACGAGTACCGTGACTAAATACCAGGTTATAAATCATCCTTCTATTTATATCTCTATCAAGAAAGTCGTGGCGAACCATGCTATCGTAATCTAGATATCTCTCGGGAAGAAGAATCTCTTCTTCCTCTTCCAGTCTAATAGGTATCTCAAAGTGTCTAGCAAGACGGGTAGCATAGATACCTCCATAGACAACACCTTTAGAACGGTTCAGGTTCAACTGTCGAGCTACTATAGCGCCCAAGCTATAAGTTTTATCGTTATAAAGGGCTTCGCGGAAGACCGCAAGATCTGGGGAACTAAGTGATCCAGCTTTCCCATGGCCAATCAAACATTTTCCCACAAATAGTGAGAAGTACCAAAGCACGGGAAAATGTATGCTAGCAGCTCTAGCGCAAGACACTCCTCTCTCCTCTCCTACATCAATTGTACCGATGAAAGCTTCCAAGTCCCGTGGACGAGGTTCATGAATATCCCCAACGTAAGGCAATTTGCAAACATTGCAAAAATCCTGGAGTGACATGCGCTGGGGGATATCATAAAGTTTGAACTCAACCATAGGAGGATTCTTCCTCGGATAGAAGTTAAAGCATTGTACGAAGATATTAGTGAGGAGGAGGTATTGCGGACATTTATCTTCGACGAAGGCGGTAAGGCATGCGTTCTCCACCAAGTGATATAAGTCCTCATAAATTCCAACGGCGCGTAAGAACACGTCGCTTGGCCACTCGCACGCTCGAACTTCTGCGACTCAAGGGACCAAATACTTGGGTTTCTTCTCACTCCCATCATCCTTGGGGTCACGGCTTGACGAGCCTCTTAAGAACCTCCCCATCTTTCCCCTTTTCTATCTCTGGAAATTTCTGTAATTTTTAGTGATTCTAAGGAAAAGTGAATAAGGCTCAACGAAACTCGTAGCAACTACTCCAGCAAATACCTAGAGACCATATTACACATCAAAACTACTTGGGACCAGCTAGAATTAGCATGCAAAGCTCAATAACAGGGTCACCAAGGCAGCAAAAATATGCGGAGTATAAGGCACTAGAGCAAAAACTAATTGGACCAATGGAGGAGTCACTTACCAAGGAGTAATTTCCCCAAAACAGTTCGGAGAACGGTGATTTGAGCAAAGAGATCAAAAATCCCAGCAAGAGGAGCAAGAACACGGGTTTGAGGTGCGAAACAATTTTTTCTGGAGGTAGGAGAAGCGAATGGGAGCAAGAATGAGTGGAGGGGGTGCCTGTGGGCCCCACAAGCCTGGGTGGCGCGGCCAGGGGGGTGCCCGCGCCCCTAGGGCTTGTGGCCCACTGGTGTGGCCCCCAGACAGACTCTTTGTCCTAGTATTTTTCAAAAAATCCAGAAAAAATCATACTTGATTTTCACAGCGTTCGGAGAACTTTTGTTCTCGAGGTACTTTTCTACCAGACGCTAAAACAGAAAACAGGGAAAACTAAACTAAATCTATCATTTTTCTTCTAAGCAACCTAAAGTGAAAGCTTGGAACACAGGTTTGTGACTCCTCGATGCATCCATCTCATGGTCATCGAAAGAAAATCCGTCAATGAGGTTGATCAAATCTCTTTGACAAACTTTTTCGAATCGCAAAAGAGAAAGGAGAATTTTCGAATAGTCACTAGGTCACCTCAATGGGGATGTGTATCTCCCCAACAAGCAAATTATACTTCATCTTGACACGAGGAATATGGCATTCAAAGCTCCCAATAAGAATCGATGAAGTCTTTTAGATAGCATTGATGCAATGTACTCAATATTGTTTCTTCGGAAAGTGCACTGTATGATCATTACCGTTGACATGGAAAGTGACATTGCCTTTGTTGCAATCTATAACAGCCCCTGCAGTGTTTAAAAAGGGTCTTCCGAGGATTACATCCATGGCATCGTCCTCGGGAATATCCAAGATAACAAAGTCTGTTAAGATAGTGACATTAGCAACCACAACATGCACATCCTCGCAAATGCCGATAGGAAAAGCAGTTGATTTATCGGCCATTTGCAGAGAGATTTGAGTGGGTGTCAACTTATCCAGTTCAAGTCTACGATAAAGAGAGAGAGGCATAACACTAACACCGGCTCCAAGGTCACATAAAGCAGTTCTAACATAGTTGCCTTTAATGAAGCAAGGTATAGTGGGCACACCGGGATCACCTAGTATCTTAGGAGTTCCACCCTTGAAGGTATAGTTAGCGAGCATGGTGGAAATCTCAACCTCAGGTATCCTCCTCTTATTAGTCACAATATCTTTCATGTACTAAGCATACGGAGACATTTTGAGCATATCCGTCAAACGCATTTGCAGAAAGACATGTCTAATCATTTCAACGAAGCGCTCAAAATCCTCATCATCCTTTTTCTTGGATGGTTTGGGAGGAAAGGGCATGGGTTTCAGAACCCATGGTTCCCTTTCTTTACCATGCTTCCTAGCAGCGAAGTCATTCTTATCGTATCTTCTATTCTTAGGCTGTGGGTTATCAAGATCAACATGTTCAATCTCCACATCCTTATCATTGCTAGGTTGAGCATCATCATGAACATCACTATTGATATTATAATTAGGCTCATGTTCATCACCCGATTGTGTTTCAGCATCAAAGACAGAGACATCGTTTGGACTCTCAGGTGTAGCAGCAACAGGGTTGCTAGCGTGTAGGTTCCTATCATCTTTCTTCTTCTTTCTAGGATGACTAGGTGCTTTAGTGCTAAGTCCTTGAGAATCTTGTTCAATTCTCTTCGGATGACCCTGAGGATACAGAGGCTCCTGGGTCATTCTACCGCCTCTAGTGACGACTCTGACGGAATTGTCATTCAACTCATTGAGCAAGTCATTCTGAGCTTTAAGTACTTGTTCTACCTGAGTAGTAACCATAGAAGCATGTTTACTCAGAAGCTTAAGATCATTGACATTTCTATCCACACAAGCACTTAAATGACTAAGCATACGAGCATTCTTTTCCAATTGTCTGCTAACATAATCATTGAAACTTTGTTGTTTGGCAACGAAGTTATCGAATTCGTCCATGCATAGGCTAGCAGGTTTATCGAAAGGAATATCACTCTCATCAAACCTACGCACAAAATTTACTTCTACTACCTGTATCGGGTTATCGAGACCATGGATCTCTTCGATAGGTGGTAGATTTTTGACATCTTCAGATTTAAAGCCTTTCTCTCGCATAGATTTCTCAGCTTCTTGCATATCTTCAGGACTGAGGAATGGAATACCTCTTTTCTTCGGAGTTGGCTTATGAGGTGGTTCGGGAATAGTCCAAGTATTCTCATTGCACAAGATATTATTCAGTAGAATCTCAGCTTGTTCTACGGTTCGTTCCCTAAAAACAGTACCGACACAACTATCTAAGTGGTCTTTGGAAGCATCGGTAAGTCCATTATAGAAGATATCAAGTATTTCATTCTTCTCAAGAGGGTGATCAGGCAACGCATTCAGTAGCTGGATGAGCCTCCCCCAAGCTTGTGGGAGACTCTCTTCCTCAGCTTGAGCAAAGTTGTATATTTCCCGCAAGGCAGCTTGCTTCTTATGGACAGGGAAATATTTTTCAGAGAAGTAGTAGACCATATCCTGGGGGCTATGCACACAACCAGGAGCAAGAGAAGTGAACCAGGTCTTAGCATCATCCTTTAGCGAGAAAGGAAACAGCTTGAGCATATAATAGTGGTGGATCTTTTCCTCACTAGTGAATAGGGTGGCTATATCATGCAGTTTTGTAAGATGGGCTACAACCGTTTCAGACTCATAACTGTGAAAAGGATCAGATTTGACTAGAGTGATTAACTCAGGGTTGACAGAGAATTCATAATCCTTATCGGTCACAAAGATAGGCGAAGTGGCATACTTCGGGTCGTATTTCATCCTAGCGTTCAGAGATTTTTCTTTCCACTTGCGCAGTAATTTCTCAACATCATAGCTATCCTTACACACAAGAAAGTCCTCAGCTATCTCTCCCTCCATAACATAGCACGTATCAGGCATAACAGGCAATTCAGGCATAGTAGCAGGTTCTACTTCAATACTATCAGCAGTTTCGGAAGTATCATCACATCTAGCAGCAACTCTAGCAATATGTGCATCAAGGAATGCACCAAGTGGCAAAGCAGTATCAGGCATAGCATCATCAGGCATATTATCAAGCATAGCATCATCAGGCATAGTATCAAGCATAGAATCATCATAAGCATCATGGGCAGCAGAAGTAGCATCATCAAGCACAGGCGACATATCAAGATTTCTAGCAGGAGGTGATGTCGCAAACTTACTCATAATTGAAGGTGAATCAAGTGTAGAGCTAGATGGCAGTTCCTTACCTGTCCTCGTATTGGAAGGCAAGATTTTAGTTCTTGGATCTTTTGTATTCCTCATAGTGATCAGCAGACGTCAATCCCACGTGACTCAGAGAATATAGCTGTGCTTCCCCGGCAACGGCGCCAGAAAAAGCCTTGATAACCCACAAGTTTAGGGGATCGCAACAGTTTTCGAGGGTAGTATATTCAACCCAAATTTGTTGGTTCAACAAAAGGGAAGCGAAAGAATATTCTCAAGTATGAGCAGCTGAGTTTATGAGATTCAACCACACGTGAAAGATTAGTGTCTGCAAGCAAAGTATCAGTAGCAAAGTAGTATGATAGTAACGGTGCCAGAAACGATTTGTTGACGATAGACTATTCCTAACTGTTGTATCAATGGTGCGTGAAGGTTGCACGTGAACGAGTAACTATTCTTCCCCGACAACAGTGTCGGAAAAGATCTTGCAACGAGTAACAGCGAAGTAGCAAGGAACAGCAGTAGTAGGAGCAGCAAAGTAACAGTAGTAGCAACAGTAGTAGCAAAGTGGCCCAATCCTTTTATAGCAAGGGACAAGCCTAGACAAAGGAACGTAGCGAGGACCAGTAGTAAAAGACTCGTAGGCAGTGGATCGGTGATGGATGAGTGTGACGGATGTGATTCATCCTGTAACAGCTATAACACGGAGAGATATGTAACTAGCTCCCGTTCATCAATCTAATGTAGGCATGTATTCCGTATGTAGTCATACGTGCTTAGGGAAAAGAACTTGCATGCCATCTATTGTCCATCCTTCCCATGGCAGCGGGGTCCTAACGGAAACTACGGGATATTAAGGTTCTCCTTTTAATAAAGAACCGGACCAACGCATTAGCTCGCGGTGAATACATGAACTCCTCATACTATGGTCATCTCCGGGAGTGGTTCCGGCTATTGTCACTTCGGGGTTGCCAGGTCATAACACATAGTAGGTGACTACAACTTGCAAGATAAGATCTAAAACACACATATATTAGCGACAACATAATAGGTTCAGACCTGAAATCATGGCACTCGGGCCCTAGTGACAAGCATTAAGCATAGCCAAGTAGTAGCAACATCAATCTAGAACATAGTTGATACTAGGGATCAATCCCCGTCAAAATCTAACTCAATTACATGATAGATCTCATCCAACTCATCACCGTCCAGCAAGCCTACGATGAGATTACTCACGAACGATGAAGAGCATCATGGAATTGTCAATGGAGAAAGGTTGATGATGACGATTGCGACAATTTCCCTCTCCGGAGCCCGAAACAGACTCCAGATCTGCCCTCCAGATGAAGAACAGGATGTGGCGGTGCCTCCATATCGCAAGACGCGATGAAAACTTCTCTCTGATTTTTTTTCCAGGCGAGACGGAAGATATGGAGCTGAGTTTGGGGGCGGTGGAGCCACGTGGGCCCCACAAGCCCTCACGGCGTGGCCAGGGGGTGGCCGCGGCCTGTGGGCTTGTGGCCCACTGGTCCACCTCTTCTGGTGGATCTTTGCGCAGGTATTTTTCTTTTATTCCACAAAAAATCTCCGTTAATTTTCAGGACATTCCGAGAACTTTTATTTCTGCACAAAAACAACACCATGGATGGCAATTCTGCTGAAAACAGCGTCAGTCCGGGTTAGTTACATTCAAATCATGCAAATTAGAGTCCAAAACAAGGGCAAAAGAGTTCGAAAAAGTAGATACGACGGAGACGTATCATGCCCCTGGTTCCGCAGCTCGCCGCCGGCCCCGTCTTCGGCTAGATCCGGGCAGCGTGCGCCCGGGTCTACCACCCCCCTCGCGTTCCCGGAGGCTCCAACCGGCCTCCTTGCATGGACGCGCCGCCGCTAGCCTACTGTCGCCGCCTCTCCTCGCCATGGCCTCGATTTGGAGGTCGGGGACGAGCCCCGCATGTGTGCTGCATGGGCCGCTATTGCCTCATGGGCCGCGCCAGTCGCCGCCTAGGCCGACCAGCTTGCTCCCTCCGCTGGCCCAGCCGGCCTCCCCCTCGCCTTGGCCCAATCGAGCGGAGCTGGCCAGCTCACCTCCTCCACCTGGGCCGAGCCGAGTTAGGTGAGCACCCAGAGCCTTTAATTCTCGCCCTGCCTTGCGTATTTGAACCGTTCATGCATCATATGTGAATTGCATCATGTCATGGATGTGCCGTGGTGAATTTCGTGTGTTGTTTCTTGTTTCCAGTTTGCTTCGTCTTAATAGAGTTCCGCAAGCATGTCGGAATGTGAGGATCCGTTTGACTACGTCGGTTCGTCTGCTTCACGGAGTCGTTCTTCTTCCAAGCGGTATCTCAAGCAAGATGATCATTTCCCCAGATATCATTACTATCATTGACTTGCTAGTTGTCTCATTTCTTTCGCTATGTCTTGTTGCCTACCACTTAAATGTCAGCCTCTCAACATTGTGATGAAAATCTTCGACCTGATCACAACCTAGCAAACCACTGATTCGGTATGTTACCACTTGCTTATCCATGTGTTAGCGTTGATAGTTGCAGGTGTAGTTGCTTCCATGTGATAACATAGGTTCCTCGTTGTAGGACCATATTAATGTTATTTAATTTAATGCACCTATATACTTGGTCAAAGGTGGAAGACTCGACCTTTTTAGCCTGGTGTTTTGTTCCACCTTTGTTGCCTATGTTTCGGCTACCGGCGTTATGTTCCATAAATGAGCGCTCCTAACATGCTTGGGGTTGTTATGGGTACCCCCTTGATTATCGTTTTGGGATAAAGCTCATCTGGCAAGGCCCAACATTGGTACTATATTTGCCCAACATAATAATTTTGTTAATACTTAAAATATAGGGCGTCATGAAACCAAGGAGTAATTAAACATAATACAGGGGGGCCAGTGCTGCTGGCGCTGGTCCAAACTAGGGCCGTTTGCGAGGCCAACCCGGGGCAACTCAAGTGATGTCTATCATGCCACCGTACGCGGTGCTTATCCTTCGTGTCGTGAGAACAAGATACGCAGCTCCTATCGGGATCGTCGACACGCCGGGCGGCCTTGCTGGACTTGTTTTACCTTTCTCGAGCGTCTTGTGCGAGGGATTCCGAGGATGCTTTGGGTTATCTGGAGACTGAGGTTTTCCAATAGGAACACTAGGAGATCATGGGTTTCCCTGATTGAGGTCATTCTGTTGTAGCGTGTGGTAGTTTGTGATGGACTAGTTGGAGCACCTGAGCAGGGTTAAATCTTTTGGAAAGTCATGCCCACGGTTATGTGGCAACGTGGAAAACTTTGTTTAACATGCGATTATAGATAACTTGAAGTAAACTTAATTACAACTTGCCAACTGAGTGCGTAACCGTGATTGTTTATTTTGTGAGCTCCTTCTCCAATCGAGGACATGGTGGGGCTATGTCTGACGTAAGTAGGTGTTCAGGGTCATTCTTTTGATTATCAATAGTTCACGTCCGCTATGCGTAGATCATCCCCCTCTTATTCTTGTACTCGTAAGTTAGCCACCTCAAATAAATGCTTAGTCGCTTGCTGCAGCCTCACCACTTGATCATACCTCACCCTTTAAGCTTTGCTAGTCTTGATACCTTTGGAAATGAGATTGCTTCGTCCCTGTGGCTCACAGATTACTACAACACCAGTTGTAGGTACAGGTAAAGAGTTACTTGACGTGAGCGCGATGATTGTTCATTTGGAGTTTGTTCTTCTTCTTCTTCGTCAATCTAGGATGGGTTCCAGGCCGGCAGCCTGGGATAGCAAGGATGGACGTCTCTCTTTTATCGTTTGTTTTTGTCCGTAGTCGGACCTTGCTCTTCTTCGGGATGATTGTATGTATTGTACTAATGTGACTGTGATGTAACTTGTGGCGAGTGTAAGCCAACTCTTTATACTCATATTTTCAATACATGTACTTGTAACAATATCCATTCTTGCGAAACGAAGAGATGCATTTCTATCCCTGTCAAGGCCCTCGCGCCAAAATAAGGATATGACCGCATCTTGGGCATTACAGGGATGCCCCAGAAGGCATCCCCTTTTTCGTCTCAATCCATCGGTATGTCACTTGAAGCTACTTTTTTATTCGTCATATGATATGAGTTTTGCTTGGAGCATCATTTGCTCTTGGTTACTTTTTATTTTTAGTTTGCCAAAATCATATTTTGCTGGACATACCAACCTGAGAGAGACACACTTTATCATGATTTGGTAGAATACTCTATGTGCTTCACTTATATCTTTTGAGCTAAGCAGTTGCTCTAGTACTTCACTTATATATTTTTTAGCACGGTGGCGCGTAGATTTTATAGAAATATTTGAACTCTCGTTATTCACTTATATTTGTTTGAGAGTTAATAAACAGTAGCAGTAATTTGCATGGGCCATAATGCTAGTCCAAAAAAAGTTTCAATGAATGATAATCAAAACAATCATGTAGCACATAAAGAGAAATTGCGGGTTAATGATACTCATGTGGTAATATGAAAAAGGTGTGGGTGCATAATTTTTTATTCATAGAAGTATTGGTATTAAGAGGTGTTAATTCCTTGCTTCTGTGAATATTAGAAAGGCATGGCGAGGATGTGTGAGCATTTCTATCGCTTGTTGCAATCCTAGTGTTGGTTCGAGTTGGAGTCTAGCGATGGTTAACTCCTCCTAACCCTCTCCCTCCGGGCATGGAGGTAGTGCTTTGATTTGTGATGAAACTAATAAAACTTTGCAATAAGTATATTAGTTCTTCATGACTAATGTGAAACCATGGACATACGCAATCACACCTCCTCATATTTTCCTAGACTCATCGGTACCGTACATTGCTCATTCTCACCTCAAGGATTAGTGCGAGCTTCACCGGTGCATCCAAACCATGTGGCATGATATGCTCTATCAAACATAAACCTTCCTTTATATTCCTCAAACATCCACCATACCTTCCATTCTGATATATATTGCCAGACAAATTTCACCATTACATCATATGACTAGTTCATTCATCATCATATTGGTTTGCATAATCATATAAAGCTGACGTATCATTTGTGGCAAAGCCATCATTCATTATATTGCTAATATATGTCAAGCTAGATCATTGCACATCCTGGTACACTACCAGACGCATTGATATCGAGTCATAGTTCTTCATATCGAGCTTTCATGAGTTGTAAGTAAATAAAAGTGTGATCATCATCATTATTAGAGCATTGTCAGAGTGAGGAAAGGATGATGGAGACTATGATTCGCCCACAAGTCGGAAAGAGACTACAGATGAAAAATAAAAATGGGGGAGGCCAAATGAGCCTTCCATAAATAAGGAGAGATGAAAAAAATGAACGAGAGAAAAAGAGAGCAGGGACTTTGCTACTATCCTTTACCACACTTGTGCCTCAAAGTGGCACCATGTTCCTCATATGGAGAGTCTCATGATATGTAATTTTCATATGCTAGTGAGAATCATACTATGATTATTATAAACTTGGCTTGTATACTCCGATGACGGTCTTCCTCAAATGCCCGAGGTCTTCATGAGCAAGCAAGTTTGATGCACACCCCACTTAGCTTCATTTGAGTTTTCATACACTTATAGGTCTAGTACATCATTTGCATGGCAATCCCTACTCCTTCCATTGACATCCACCAATGGGCATCTCCATAGCCCGTTGGTACTCCTATTTGATGTGAGACTATCTTCTCCACTTTTACCCCTTTGATGTCAACCACCATATTCTATTCCACCTTATGCTATGTCCATGGCTCACGCTCATGTATTGCGTGAATAATAAAAAGTAGATTCACTTTGAAAAAGTATGATCCAATTGCCTCACTTGGACACTGTGGTGCTTGACGTTTGTATTATTGTGGTGAAGACGGAGTCGTGCTTTGCTAATATGAATGATCAATGGGGGTAAAACATTCTTTTAGGATCGTATACTTTGGAAGATTGATGCTTTTGTAGTTTGTTCTTATCATTATTACTATGTTGATGTTTGTTAATTCATTGTTTATTAATGATCATACATGTAAAAGATTACATATTGGATAGCATGTCACATCCAAAATTCTGTTTTTATCATTTACCTACTGGAGGACGAGCAGCAATTAAGGTTGGGGATGTTTGATACGTCTCCAATGTATCTATGATTTTTGATTGTTCCACGCTGTTATATTATCATCCTAGGATACTTTTTGGGTCATAGTTTACCAATTTATATTGCTTTTGAGCACTAACCTATTAACCTAGTGCCCATGGCCAGTTGCTGTTTTCTGTATGTGTTTTTTTTGTTTTTCGGGTTTTGAGTATCAAACGAAGTCCAATTGCCATGAATTTTTTTATGATTTTTTCTAGAACAAAATAAGATGTGGAGGCTTCAGGAGGAGACGTGAAACCACACGAGGGGCCCACAAGCCAACAAGGCACGACCATGGGGTGGTCGTGCCCTTATGGCTTGTGACTCCCTTGTGGCCCCTCTTGCTCCATTCTCTCGCCTATAAAATCACAAATATTCCAAAAACCCTAAAGATCATCGCCAAACACTTTTTACGCTGCAGTAAGTCTCTGTTCCGTGGTGACCCCATCTCGAGCTTCGTCTCGGCACTCTGCCGGAGGGGGGATCGATCACGGAGGGCGTCTTCATCAACCTTGTTGCCCTGATGATGATGTGTGAGCAGTTCACCACAGACCTATGGGTCCGTAGTTAGTATCTAGATAGCTAACTCTCTCTCTTGATCTTGAATACAATGGTCATCACATATTTGCTTTGATCTATCCAATGTAATTCCTTTGTATGGTGTGTTTGTTGCGATCTAATGAATTGTGCTTTTACGTTCAGCTTATTCATGAAAAGTATTTGAGTCTTCTCTAAAATTATTGTGATTTTTATCTGCATGATCATCATAGCTTTGTAATGCTGTCTGATCTATTGTATTTCTTTGGCCAAGCAGTTCGGTATTTCTTCAGTGAGAGGTGTACGTTGTAGTGGGTTCTACCTGACGACTCTGTATATCCCACTGACAGAAGGGGACAAGTTCCGTCTTTGTGTTGCCGCTACTAAGGACAAAATGATGGGATTTATTCATATTGGTTGAATTTAGTTTGCCTACATCATGTCATGGTTCTCCAAGCATTTCTCTGTTTTACTTAATACTCCAGATGCATGCTGGATAACGGTCGACGGGTAGAGTAATAGTAGTAGGTGCACGCAGGAGTCGGCCTAATTTCTTATGGACGTGATGCCTATATACACTTGATCATTGCTGTGAAAATCGCATAACTCTCCATTGTTCTATTAATTGCCCAACACTAAATTGTTTATCCACCGTATGTTGCTTTCATGAGAGATGCTACTAGACAACACTATGGCCCCCGGGTCTATTCACTTATATATTCAGAAAACTTATAATTTCCTCACTGTTATTATTTGTATTTTGTTTTATTTTGCAAGTTACAACTATCTACAATTATCTACACACCTCATTTGCTTGCAAATAACGAGATCAAGGGGATTGACAACCCTCTTCCCTGCGTTGGGTGCAAGTTTTTTGCTCTTTTGTGTGCAGCCGCCGAAGACGGTTAAGGATTGATATTCATATTGGTTCGATAAACCTTACATTCTTAATTGAATGAGATACTTACCCGCATTGTTCTGCGATTACACGTTTCTCTTCATGTAAACCCCAACGCAGATCATAAGTATCAACCCACATCCAAGGACGAGTGCAAGAGTCCCTGCAGTGAGGACGATAAGGAACTTCGCAGGCTGAACAATGGAGGCCAAAAGCAATTCCCTCCTGAGGTGAAAACTGTGAACATGATCTACATCACACACATACCAAAGAAGGAGAGGAAGTGCATGCTTCGGGATATCGATGCCATAGAACTCGTGGCCCCAAAGTATAACCCATGTTCGACATGCCCGATCACTTTTGATCGCATGGACCACCCGACTAGTATTCGACACAGAGGTTTGGCGGCCCTGGTACTTGACCCCATTATCGATGGGTACCACCTCACTAGGGTCCTCATGGACAGAGGTAGTAGCCTCAATCTGATTTACGCTGAAACAGTGCGGAAAATGGGCATCGATCCATCAAGGATCAAACCGAGTAACACCACCTTTAAAGGAATAATCCCTGATGTCGTGGCTTGCTGCTCGGGCACCATAACTTTGGAGGCAGTGTTCGGTTCGCCCAATAACTTCCGCACCAAAACTTTGGAAGCAGTGTTTGGCTCGACCATACATTATTCACTCTCTTTGATGTCATTCTCCATTATGCATACCTAAATCGTAAGATGCTAGGACCCAAGGGTGTTATCACTGTCAATGGTAACACTAAGCAATCTCTCCGAACCGAGGAACATAGAGCGGCTTTGGCAGTCGAAGTCCACACCGGCAACACAGCTCCAAAGCCCCAATTTGCCATGAAGGAAAAATGGATGAATGAGCAAGCCAGAGTCACACAACAGTTCCCGGATTCTTCCCATGCTCAAAACAAATAGGGATACACTCCCCACAACACGACCTTGCTAGCTGTAAATTTCACGCTCATAATACCATGGACATTTGTGGGGACCGAATACATAAGTACAAAGTATCCAGCTTGACCGAGCTATGGTCACACTTATCTTCGGACAGTATCAGGTACTGTCAAGGACCTCCTTAGCATGAAGGTAACATACTTCGGTGATTTCTCAAGACCTTCACTTATAAGGCTGCAGACGTGCAACAGGGCACAGTGAAGGACATCAAGCCATGCGCAAAAGACCCTGTGTAAACCTTTCCTCTGTAAATTTATTTTTATCGTATCAATAATAGTTTCTCGGGCAGATTGGATTGTACAACTAAATGCCACGAGTTAATCGGGAAATAAAGACCAAATCTTACAGTCCCATGCTAGTCATTTATATTGTATAGCCCTTTTCCCCTTTTCCGCTCTTTCCGTTCTTCAATACCAACACAAGTTGGTTTGATACATATTTTAGATGCGATCGGCTAATCGACCGGTGGCACGACTATAAAGCTCGCCCTAAGCATCAACCCGACACCATTTTTACCCTATGTGTTCGACGTCTTGCATATTGCGTTATATGTATTGGTTCCGAATTACGTCGTGGGTCAATACTTGGGTTGCCTTGCTCCTGTGCTTACCCTTTTACGTTCCACTTGTTCAGCTAATGGGGTAAAGGTAGAACCAGTGCGATTGTACTTCTAGCTTGTTTGGTTAAGTACCTCAGTGGAGAAAGCCGAAAACTGGCTATCATAATAAGGGAGAACCGATCTGTGATCTGATCACAAGTGTTAAACTAATAATCGATGGAGGTTCACCGTGTTATTCGGAGGGTTTGAAGTTACACAATCCAAATGATAATGGTTTTTAACCTCGGTATATCCTAACATCACAAAATACAAGGTGGTTAGTAACTAGTCCCCGCAGTTAAGCTTCTATGGTCAAGTGAAAGCATTACAACCGCATAGTCCGATTGCCTTGTTTCCTTCGGCACTACCACCTCTGGGCACCAAGAAGTTGGCTAAGGGTAACAGTGCGGAAGCCGAAAACACACCGATTGCAACTTCTAGGGGGCTGAAGCCGATGATTGGAAACTTTCAAGTTAAAACAAGCACAGAGGAGTCAAAACTAAACAAAACAAGGCATAATATATCATGCAAAGCAAAACCATTGTATTGCAAAAAAGTTTAACCATCAATGCAAGATATTATTTTCACTCAAGAATTACATCCTTTGAGCACTGGGTTTCCATCGCCCTAGCACCCTCCATAACATTTGGAAAATATAGACCAGGGAGCCTATGCTCCTTACCGAGAGGCGGAGGTCCGGTGGCCATATCGGTTGGCTTCATCTTCGGCCAATGCACGATGGTCTTTGTGAATGCCATCCGAGCTCCCTCAATGCATCAGGTGCACTTCAGGATGTCAATCTGGGGCGCAGCGGCGATCATCTTCTGCACCACGGCAAAGTAGCTGCTCGGCAATGGTGTTGTAGGCCATAGCTTGATGCAAAGATCCTTCATGGATGGATCTGCCATACGATGCAACTCCATCAATTGTTTTAGCTGATCGTAATCAAGGAGAGGTTGCTCAGGGCCTTGGAATTGCACCCAGAACAGCCTCATCTTGGCATGCCCTTCCTGGAATGCATAGTGCCTTAAAGCATCTACCTCACTCTTCCGGAGGTCCACGAACATGCTTGGAGAATGCCATAATCGAGTAAGCAGTGCGAACCTTTCTATCCAAAGATACATTACAGTAAGTATCGCTTACCATCCGCAATGCATTTGAATTGGTGCATCTCTTTCTGATGGCCTTGCACCTCCATCCGCACCTCGTGGAGTGATGTTGCCAAAAAGGATAGCTCGGAAACTTGCTCCTTATTTTTCTTCAAGGAACTCACATTTCATGAAGGAGTCTTTGAGCTCTTGCTGTGCCTCAGAAACCCTAGCCTCGTGCTTGTCACTGACATACCTCGTCGTCAACAGTTCAACAACTGCTCGTTCGACTGCCACCTTTTGTTCAGCAGCCTCTTGCCTCACCTTGTTTAGCTCGGCCTTGAGCATCTCGACCTCCGTGGTAGCAACTATAGTTTTCATAAACACTACACAATTAAGGATACAAGTAAAACTACGTCACCTTGATGAGAAAATTGATGATAGTAGTCAAGTTTGGACTTACCTTGTGTATCGTCGAAATGCTTGTTAAGAAGGTCGAGTTCATCCTCGGAGCTCTTAAGCTTCCGATTCATTTCCACCAACTCCACGGAGTTGGGGGCTCCTGCCTAATATGAGGCCTGCATAATTAATTCATACATGTCAGACTCCCAGGTTATTGGATTTTTGAATCTTGTGCCAGGTTTTTTCTATCATCCTACTACAGCCCTGGGGTTATGACCCATTTTAAATATTATCTGTGTGTTTTCTACACTACTTTGACCCCGCATGAATTAGGCAAACTCACACATGCCTCGAGGCTACTAAATATGGGGATTGCGTATAAACCCATAAATTAATACTACTTCATAAAAAAGATATTATGTAAATTACCTTGAAGCCCGTCAACAGGTCATCGAAGGCTTCCTTCAATCCGTTGTCATCAGATCGAATGCTTTGTAGAACCGCACTCAGAAGAGTGCGGTGTTCTTCAACAATGGAGGACTCATTTAAACCCTCCTCCATCATGGCCAGACTACAGGTTTGGAGCCGCTCTATTGCAAGTTTCTCTGTGTGCGGACGATTGGAGGTCTCCAGAATTGTATTCGGAGAGAGCTCGGGTTTTCTGGGCTCTCCCTCTTTTCTTGCTAGGAGGGACTCGTCCTCTTGGCTTCGGCGGACGAGGTGTTATCCTCGGCTATGATATCATTACCCGTGTCCCTAGTATTCGGCTTCAGGGGGGGTCCTTCGGGATACCACCTCCCCGATCTCCTTGACAATCAGGGAAGGTGCCTTGTGCGAGGCGGTTCCACTCTTTGCTAGGTTGGCTGGCAAGGAGCCCCCCTCCGAAACTTGATTGGTGGGAAAATCACGCGAAGGGATACAATACAGAAAGTGGAGGGTCCTTCGAGGAACCCTTTCAAACTCCCCGGACTCCTCAGCGGAGTCCGAAACGTCATCGTACAAGGCCACCTTTGCCCTACACTACCTTTTTGGGGAAGTGGGATCTATATCTACCTCGACGTCTTCAGACGCCGCCCTCTTCTTCGTGTGGGTGGAGCCGCTCTCCTCCCTGCCCTCTTCATCCTCTCCCTCCAAAGTAGAACGGATGTGTGTGTCTTCCAACATGGTGTCCGGAGGTCCTTTCGAGCGGAGGCCTCCTATGGTCTTATTCTTCTTCTCCTTCTTCTTTTCTTCCTTCTTATTCAGCGTCGTCTATGGCTTTTCTACTAGCATAGCCGTTAATAAAGCCGTCCTAGGGGCCCTCAGGCAATGGCGTCAGGCAGTTGGTCCGCTCGGACTTCTCCAGCCCGATATATGAATGTGGAGGAAAAAGGGGGAAACCCGAAGACATATAATGAAATCTTACCGGTCTAGGAGGGCTCTTTCTGTCGATGCCGATGTCTTCCTCTTCGGCCGACCAAGTCTTCTGTGGCTTGAATAGCACCTTCCACAAATTTTCGTGGATGATGCGGAAGAAGTATTCCATAGTGACCGGGTCATCCGGACAGTAAGAACACATAGGGGTATCGTGATGCTAACAAGGGAGGAGGCATCGGTGTAGCATGACCTGAACTACGTTGGCCAACTCAATCTTCTACTTGAGCAAGATGGAGATGCACCTTTGCAGTGCCTCCACCTCCGCAACTTCCCCCAATCGAGGGCCTTCTCCGTCCATGACACCAGTCACACGGCAGGAGAAGATCTAAATCTAGGGGGTTCCTCCCACTTTGCGTCACGTGGTTTGATAACATAGAAACACTCATGCTGCCAGACCTTGACGTTGTCTATTAAGGAATCGTCTAGACATTGAACTAGGGGGAGCTTGCTAATCAATGCTCCCCCGCAATATGCCTGCTCGCCCTTAAATACCTTCGGCTTTATGTTGAAGACCTTCAACCACAAGTGTCGAAGTTGGTTTGAAACCACAAAAGGCCTCACGGACAACGATAAAGGCTGAAATATGCAAAAAAGAGTTCGGTGGGGGGAGATCACAGAAATCCAAACCTTAGTAAAACAATACACCCTATAAGAAGGGGTGGAGAGGGAAGCCGACGACCCAGAGGAAGTGAGGAATGAACACCATTTTCTCGAATTCTTTAGGCGTGGGCAGGACCTAGCCCTTCTCCGCTGTGTGATGAACAATGTTCATCCACAAATAGCCGGCTTGCTTCAACTCCAAAATGTCATTGCTCGTGACATTGGGGACCTCCACTTGCCTTTCGAACCCGAGCCAGCCATGACCAAATTGGAGAAAGGGTTCTAAGAGATTGGGGAGAAGGAGAATCTTGGAAGCATCGTACTCTAAGGATTGGCGAAGGCTACGGTGATGCGAGATCTGAGGAGCATATGGAGGCAGTGGTCACGATTTCCTTTTTATAAGCCAATGTAATACCACGAGCCCCTCTCCAGCGCCTTGATACGTCTCCAACATATCTATAATTTTTTATTGTTCCATGCTATTATATTATCATTCTAAGATACTTCTTGAGTAATTATTTACCAATTTATATTATTTTTGAGCACTAACCTATTGACCCAGTGCCTAGTGTCAGCTCCTGCTTTTTGTGTGTTTTTTGTTTCGCTGAAAATCCATATCAAACGGACTCCAAATGCGATAAAAATATACCAAGATTTGTTTTGTAATATATGTGAATTTTGGGAGTCGGAATCAACGCAAGATGGTGCGCGAGGGCTCAACAAGCTAACAAGGCGCAACCAGGGGTGGGGTCACGCCTGGACAGCTTGTGGCTAGCCCTTAAGTCGGTTGGAGCTTTACTTTGGCCACAAGAATGGTAATTTTGCGATAAAATTCCCCTCAACATTTCAGCCCGATCCGAGTTACAGATCTCTGGATATTTAAGAAAAGGTGAAGGGCCAGAAAAGAGGTTGCAAAAACAAGAGAGAAACACACACAAAGAGAGAGAGAGAGAGAGAGAGAGAGAGAGAGATCTCATCCGAGTGGGGCTGCTGCCCTCTGGGTGCCATGGCGGCCATGTAACAAAAGAGAAACCCTCCTCCCCCCTAGGGACAAGGCCAAGGAAGAAGAAGGAGGGGGGCTCTCTCCCTCTCTCCCCAAGTGGCGTTGGAGCGCCATCGGGGTAACCATCATGATGACAATCTACACCAACAACTTTGCCGCCGTCACCACCAACTCTCTCCTCCTCTATGTAGTGGTGTAAAACCTCTCTTCCCCATTGTAATATCTACTTGAACATGGTACTTAATGCCATATATTAGTGGCCAATGATGTGTGGCTATCCTATGATGTTTGAGTTGATTTATTTTGTCCTACCGGTTAATTGTGATATGATATTATTGATATGAGTTGTGTGTTGATATGGTGTTGTCCTAAGGTGCCTTCCGTGAGGCGCACACATGAAGGATACACGTTGGAGGGTTGGACATATGTTCATGATTCGCTTATAGTGGGTGGCAAGGGTGAAAAAAACTTACACCCGAGTAGGGGAGTTGTGTGTGTATGGGACTAAAGAGTACTTGATGTCTAATGCTATGGTTGGGTTTATCTTAATGATTTCTAGTAGTTGCGGATGGTTGATAGAGGTCCAATCATAAGTGTATATGATCCAAGTATGGAAATTGTGTTAGCGTATGCCTCTCCCTCATTCCATATGATAAGTATCAATCATGTTATATTCAATTGCCTATGGACAATCTTTTTCTTGCGTTACACAAAAAATCTTTCTACTAAACAGCCCCTAACATTTATTTCCATGCCTTTTATTTTCTTGCAAAACAACACCTAACTTTTATTTACTTGTTCTTTATTATCTTGCAAATCTATCTATTACACCTACTAAGTACTTCTAGTTTCTTTCTTGCAAAATAGTTTCATACTTGTTCTAGGTAAAGTAAGCATTAGCGTGCGTAGAGTAGTATTAGTGATCGATAGAACTTGAGAGAATATTAATTCTACCTTTAGCTTCTTGTTGGGTTCGACACTCTTACTTATGGAAAAATGCTACTGTGGGGACCCCGACTTACGAGTCGAAATCATCGTGCTCAGTGATCCCAGAGATCAATGCTCACTGAACACAGATACCGAATAAAAGAGTCTTACATCCATACATACCGTTTGATACAATAAATGACCACTTCGGTCGAGTCTTACATATATAGGGCCTTAAAGGCCTACACTTGAAACTGAACCAATAGCAGAATTATTGGTTGAAAGCGTGAACCCATGCCATCAGCCTTAACCTATAGGCATTCTGACTGGAAAACATCCTAGCTCGCATGAACGTCACCGAGTTAATCTTCACCATATCCTGTCTTTCACACCTGGTCAATGAAATAACCAGTGGGAAGCCAATGAGTACTTTGAATGTACTCGCAAATAGCCCATGACATGAACAATGAAAGTGAAGGATAACAGTATCATGCATCTTTAGTGTAACTCATCTAGGTAGAATGATCATGAATATGCATCAAGTTAAAGAATTACTCTTGAAGAACATGTTACAGATATCAACATATCTGCTAAGGGCTGAACCATCCGGGTTCACCCTATATGCCAAGTCATCAAACTTGGTCATAACCTCAATGTATCAGTTGAGGGCTAAACCATCCGGGTTCACCCTATATGCCAAATCATCGAACTTGGTCATATTATTACTCTATCAAGCAACACATTTTTCCAACACCACACACACTCACTCACGCACACTTGGTTTATCCGGAAATATTAGGACGTACTTTAAGCAGGATTACCCAACTGTCCTTGACTGTGGACACGGCTATTCGAATATTTTACACTCTACAAAGATAGTACACTGGACCGACGAAATCCGGGAAACTTTTGTGTCATCCAGGACTCGCGGTATTTCACATACCCGAGCTAAGTACCCAATCAATGCCTTTCCCCTGAAGATACTAGACAAAGAGATCCACTTGATTGGTACCCATCCCACATGTCGTACGTCTTACCAGCACCAACTCTGGACCATACCGACCATGCAGGGACCAACGGTGTGACTGGAACTCATAAAAATGGCATAGTCGTCCTACCCGGCATGACCCCATCAAGAGAGTGACTACAATCACTCCCGCCACTAGTAGTGTGGCTCTTTGCTAGCACCGACCAGAGTAATTAACATAGCCCCATCCCATAAGGGGTAACGTGGTCGTACTGTAAGGTTGGGACGGTCGACACATCATAAATCTAATCCCATTTCCGAAACCTTACTCACACAAAATACTGGGTGCATCACTTCACCAAAAGTGACCACCTAACTCATCATCACCCTCGGGCATTAGTGGCACCCGACGGGGTTTTCATAAACTCTTACTTTATGACAACATCATGCTTATGATAAAACTACTGCTATCTTTACTTGTCAACATGGTATTAGCATGATCCTCAAGGGGTAGAGTCAAGCTCAATGCAAATGCTCCGCATGAGCCTTCGGTGAAATCATATCAAATGATTACCGGCACTTATGATCATATGCAACGGGAATACTTGCTAATTTAACATGCAAGGTAACATATGCTCAGTCATGGTCAAAGGGATGCTTGCCTTGCTCACGTAAGTCCTCGGGGTCTTCGAGGTCTTCCACTCCAAATCCGAATACTTCGTCTACCGCCAACTATCGTCGGAAACAACCACAGTAAGCCACATAGCAAGCAGAATAAAAGTGTTCTATAAATAGAAGTTTTATTTTTCTTGGACCTCTCTGGTCATAAGAAAAATACCTGAAGCTTTGCCAAGGGGTTTGGATCATCAAGGGTGTTTGAATGGAGGAAAGGAGGCATAGGTGATTATTGAAGAAGCTCACAGAAATCATTCTGTTAAAAATGAGTGGAGGCACCCATTTAACAGAGAATGATTTTAGAAATTTTTAGGAAGTGGTTTCACTGGATTTGGAGTTGAAATGAATACTCTATGGATTTTCAACTATGGAGTAAATAGCAATAGGGAGCTACTTATTTTAAGCAACAGAATGAAGCTTGATAAAAATGTTGACCAAGGCCCTAAAAATAGGGGATAATTTTAGAAGGCTCTGGAATTTGGATTCACTCCATTTGGAGTTGATTTGCATCCTATGGAAATTTCCAAAGTGGGGTCAAATAGGGACAAATTTGGATTTAAATGAAAATGGCACAGAAAGTGGGTAGGAAAAAATGTGCAAAGCACTTATTTGGATAGGCCTCATTTTTAGGATCCTGCAGAAATTTGAATCAATGGAATCAGAGTTAGAATGATTTTATAATGGAATTTATAAGTTAAGCAAAAATGGAAAAGGAGAAGAGGAGCTCATCCCTCGGCTAACTAGCGTACAGAGCGCTAGATAGGCCTTTGGCTGGCCCAACAGCTCGATCCGGACAGGGAGGAGCCACGCAGGAGGCGCCTTGCCCGAAGTGCGCTTCTCGCGCGGGGACCCGGCTTCCCACCGAGGCGCGACCACATAAGTGGCGCGGCCCACCTGGCGGTCTCGCCACCCACTGTCGTGCGGGGCCCACGGCCTTTCTTCAACCTCCCGCCGAAATAGGCAGCAAAGGAGGAGAGGAGCCTTGCCGCTGGTGACCCACGCCTCCGGCCACCTCTTGCTGCGGCCCAGCCGCTGGAGGGCACGAGGGCCACGAGCTGCGCTCAGCTGGGGGGCCCTGTTGGCCGGAGATGGCCCAGAGCGGCGCCAGCTCCTGCAGCAATGGTGGTGGCCGTGGCCTCCTCAGTCCGGGGTCCTCGGCGCCCAGAGAAGGCCCAGAGGAAGGGGGAACGGCTCGCCCCGGGCAGGAGTGCCCGCAGGGGAGGTTAGGGGCGAGGGGGAGCCTCGGTCCTGTCCAATAGGGACAGATGCCGCCGGCGAGATTTGGACATGGGAGGGGAGACAGAGCACGGGAGAAAGGAAAATGGGGTGCCTCGGGGCCCAAGGGAGAGAGGGAGAATAAGAGAGAGCAAGTGAGGGCTCAGGGGAGAGGATATAAGAGAGGGAAGGGCCGAGACAGCTCCGGAGCTCTCTGGAGCTCTCGGTGCATGGTCGCCACGCACCCTAGGAGGAGCTTGGAGGCTAGGTGATGGGGGAAAGCGGTTTGAACGGTCAAAAGGGGATGCTCTGGTGCTCTGAGACATGGTGAAACGGTGGGACACACCCTGGAGAAAGAACACAAGTTGCAGAGCACCATTTCTACATGCCAGGGAGGTGGTCACCATGGCCACTCACGTCCACATGTCAGACAAGGCCAGTCAAACATGTCTGGCGTGTAGGGCACCCATGCAGGAGGGAGACTCTGGAGTTTGGAAGTATTTGAGGCTGGTTAGAGATGAGTTTGACTGCTGTTAAGTTTGCAACACCAAACTTAAGGTGGGCAGATAGGGCACTAACTTGAGAGATACTGGAAGAAAAGCATGTCTAGCAGTCTTAGACATGGAAGGACTTCAGTACTGCAAAGTTTCAGCTCAAACAAGGGAGGGTAGCTACTACTTGCTGTTCAAAGCCATGATTCAGCTAGAAATCCATTTGTAGAAGTGCTGCTCAATTTCTCACATGAGCATGCCATATCTTCGCTCTAAATGAAGCCTTGGCATATAATAGATGCTCTCGAAAGAGTTGGGGGTGATAGCTTAAGCAGAAGAATGGAAAGAGAAGTAAAACATGCTGCCAAGGGTGAAAATGAGAGAAAGTTACAAAGGGACCTTCTCCAATAATTGACCAGTGGCCATGGGAAAGTTACCGGAGGTAAAATATGACTATGTGAGGCTGTGGCAGAAAGTTGAGCTCAAGGGTAAAACTGGAAGGGGCAAAAGAAGCCAAATTAGTGAGTGCACACAAGGTGTTTGATCTGTGGTTGGGCTACCAGATAAATTCCAATAGCTATGAAACTTAACAGGGTCAAATAATAGATGAAAATAGGCTTGCACACCAAATTTTGGATTTGCTGGAAAAGTTTTCCAATGTAGACTTGAAAAACCCAAAAATGGGCAGAAATGGCTTTCTGCCCACAACCCTATTCAAATCAATTCCCACAAATCCAATATTTGGTGTAGGGGAATTATTTGAGCATTAAGGCATGCACAAAAAGTTTGAGGTCAATTGGAGAAACTTTATAATGTAAAGTTTACAAAAGTTAGAAATCAACAGAGAGGGTTTTGGGGGTCTTAGGACAAGTTCCTCTATTCTCCTTGATGCACCACTTGGTGTGGATACCTTATTGGAGTATTGGAACATGTCCACCAAATTTGAGCACAATTGGCGAAAATTCACAATGTAGAGTTGCTCAAATTTGATTCTAGAAAGATAGGGTTTAAAAGTGATTAGGGGAGCCAAATCAACTTGGATTGAATTGAAACTTGGCAAGATCATCAATAACATCATATATGACATGCTAGAATTTTACTGTAATTTATTGAGAATATTTCTAATAGAAATATTTCAAAATCTTGAATTAGGCACGAATGGTTTTGGAGGGATTTGCCTTATATTTTGAACATGACCATGTGTTGAAACTCATAAATATGGAATAAATATATCCACTGAGTTTCCCTAAATTTTCTTAAATATTTTGAAAGCAATAAAAATAACTTTCCTTCATAGGAGTCCATTTCTCGCCTCACATAAAGGTTGTTAAATAAAATAATAAAATAACTTTTAAAATAATAATATGATGGTTTTTGGAAGACATTTTGATAATAGGTTTTAAATAAAATAATTGGTGCAAAAGAAATTCCCTAATTTGAGGACTTGTAGTACAAACCTCATCTCAGGGGTTTGAAGTTTTAATTCAAAGAAATGCATTTTGGTGAAAATAATATTTGGTGAAAATGGATATTTATCCTAAACACATGGCATGATCATTAGGCAGGAGGTCATGGAGTGAGGAGGTGATTAGGAGGATGGCAAGAATTACGGGGGAGAAATCACATGCATTCAAGCAACAAGCAAGCAATAGTCACTCCAAGCATCACAAGCATTCACAAAAAAAATTAATTGGTCCTAAATTTTGAAATAAGTTAAGTAGTGAGGAAGGCCGAAAACTGGGTGTTACAGACCTTACCCCCTTCAGAAAATCTCGTCCCCGAGATTTCTAGGCTAGGGGTTGGTGAGATACAGAATCTTGAGCCGGAGGTAGTCTTCATGTCCCCATGTGGTTGTTGTGGTCTTGAGGTGCTTGATGATACAACTTCGAATGTTTCGCACGTCCTTGCCTGATCATGGGTGGGATCGGGCAATAAGTTATGCTTGACTGAGGTCAAAGGTTTGGTGAGCTAAGTCTGTGCAAGGTTCTGGTTTCCAAGTGTATTCCAAAGTCAGAATACGTGGCAAGATGGTGTGTCTGGGTCCTGGTCCTGAGGCTTCGCATGCCGGTTAGTGACATCAAGATGTCTCGTGTGAGAACGCACTACCAAAGTCTTCTTATAGCTTCCTGTTTATGGGGAAGTCCTTGACTTCCCTTTCGACAGTCAAGCTATGCTCGCAAATAGTCTTCAAGGCTTCTCGTGAAAGGGTCCGGGTTGGGTCTCACCTATGAGCCTAAGTTCGGAAGCTCGGAGTCCAGAACAGGTCCTGCCATCTCGAGGGCTTGTGAGGGATTCTGGATGAGCTGGCTACCCATGAGTATAGACCAGTCATCCATTCCCAAGGTTTGCGATTTGGCGAGCGGGTGAATCACCTTTGACAGGTCTTCACCACGACTTACTAGTACTCGCGTCCTTGATTTGGACCAAGGAGAGGTTGTCCGATTCTTTCGCTTGTCCAAAGGCTTCATCATCTTGAATCGTCGAGGTTTATTGACGTTGTTGATGCAGTCGGTGCGTGGTCGGTGGTTGACTTCTGTTGCTTCTTCGTCAATGTCGTGGCTTCCTCGCCATGGCGATTCTTCGTCTTGATTTGAGTAGGATAGACTTCCGTCGTCTTGGGGTTGCTCCGAGAAGCCCGCCTTCTCGAGATAACACTGTACCCTCAAGAGGCATAACAACTGGCGTTCCTGGGGCTCGTTCGATCAGGACCAAGGTGTTCTTCCTCTTACTGGGGGAGTAAGTATGTCATCAGTGAGGATGACAACATACCTTCCCCCAACAAGACATAAGCGCAGTGCTCATGCGTCCGGTAAGGAGAACAGAACTTTCTATGGGCGGGTACTGGCCTCAATTTAATGACTTAGAGTCGTCTTCTATGGTCGTAATCCGTTCATTTTGTGGCTCAGCGAAGCTTTAGGGTCTCAAGGAACTTAGGATGTGGGCGAACAGTTATCATCTTAATTCTAAGCACACTCCTTAGATGCCAGTAGTTCGACCGCTAACTTGAGACAACATCACCTCATCTCATCAAGGATATCATCCCACGTGGTTCAACTCCACACCGCTCATGCTAGTCAACCCCGGGTTGAGGGAAGAACTAAACCCAAACACTACAAGTATGGTGTAGCCCCAAATGCACATGCATTACTATGCAAGAACCTCGGGGTATATAAGCTGCTAAGGTTGCACTGGGATGCTACAAATCCAATGGCCAGCTAGATCATATAATGAACAGGGTACTGCATTACTATATGAAGGAAACACGTAGTATACCATTCCAATATCTTGTTTCCCTTCTATGATTCCGATCAAGTGATCCACCAAATCGATCAATCATTACTGGACCTATCACTCCTACAAATCCAACATTGATGGGTTCTACATAATCTCTTAGAGTCCTCATAATTCACATATTACTGCAAGGATTACGTCGTAGTATGTCCACCAACTTCAATACTCATGGCCAGCTAATCTCCAAGGCCAAACCACATACGTTGTAAATCAATTTGGCGACTCCAAGTACATGCACTCTATATCCACCGAGAAACATGGCATCATGATCGAGATTATCGGGCTAAATCCAATTTACTCCGAACCATGTGGTCTTTGTCATCCTAAATACTCTATTAAGATTACCTATTTAAATCCAAGACTAAAATCCAATAAGAATTCTACCTGATACTCCGAGTCATCATGGTAAGACATCAAATCATGCCAACTACTTGCTAAAGTCATGTATACCACCAAAATATTGTTCGCGATCATAATCGTCCTACTAAATCCAATCTTACTCCAGATTATGTAGGTTATACTACTGTATCAACTCCTTCCACCAAATCCACCTACCTTTATAAGGGTCTCAAGATCCACCAAAATAGTCTAGCTATATCCTCAGGACACATCTCATCAAGACAATCTTTAGTCTAATACTCTATATCCAAGAACGATCCTCTTATGGCATCAAGGTTACAGTGCTAGCTTAAGATTGAAGGATACTTGTTCACGGTGATCACTCGTTCCATAAGGAACCCGGTGCTAAGCGGGGTTTATCGGGGACCTACAGGTGTTCTAGCAATCCGTGTACTAGACATGTGACCAGAAAATTTGAGCCGGAAAGGCTTGTGGAGGTTAGTCTGGTCTAGTGTGGTTTCCCAATCTTGAGGGAGAAAGCACACTCCTACGGGTTGCGTGTGGTTAAGCGTAGTACAGTCAATGTCTTCAGTGTGAGTCGTCCTTTGAAGTGGATCCTTGGTGCATCTTGTCTTGCTGTCTTCAGTTGTCGAGAGGGGTGAGAGAGAGAGAGAGAGAGAGCACAGAGGGGAGCGTCTAAGGGTTTCAGTGCAATCAAACAAGTGTTGAAAAGTCAACTCAAACAAGTGCAAAAATCATTTTGGACATCCAAAATAAGACAAGTGATATAACCGCATGCTTGTTGCCTAAGCAAAAGCGCGACTCATATCAAAGCACAAACAACAAAAATAAGCAACACACAACATGGTACATCCGAACCATTTCACGGACTCGACTTCGCATAGTGGATTCATGACTCATCCTATCCTAGGTTCTCAGACTCGACAATCGTGCTTGCTTCATGCTTCGGAAAGTAGCCTGCTAAGTCTTCTGGACCTTCTCGTGGTGCTGTCACGCCTCTTGTTGGCGCTTGCCTAAGCAATTCGCTTGAGTCGTAAAGAACTCTTGTTGTCTTCTCGTATGGGGAGTGCTGACGAAGGTGGTCCTTCATGGCTGTCATTGACAGGATCTCCTTGTCTTCATGATCTTGTCATTGTCTTCTTGTCTTCTGAGGCTTCGAGAGTCTCAAGTGGACATCTTCATGCACCAATATTTGCAAGACATGATAGAGTTCTGATTTGTCAATCATACTAATTGCGATATCGACACCTAGAGCAGGGGATGAAGAGAGCCGTTTTCCTGCTCACTAAGGTGAGGCAGACCAAATGGCGAGGTTCTCATCCACCGGTGGTGGTCGACACAATTCCTTATAACTGACAGGGTCGCTCTATTAGTGATGCAGATCAAACTTTGCATATATTATGTCCAGATTATCGTAGGCGAAAGTGGCATCACTCCGGATCAATGCCCAGGTTTCACCATCTTCTAAGCCCCGATGTCCTTGTTCCTCATGGAGGTACTTCTGTTGGTGTCGTCTGGTCGCAGAGTTGTCTTCTCTGTCTTTCAGCACAGGTGTTGGCCTGGAAAGGTTACTTCCTTCCGGGCTGCACACGAGGATTTTAATTTATCCCGTGGTCAGAGGGCATAAGGCACTAGCGACCATTTGCAAGTTTTGAAAAAGTAGACGAGGAGTGTCCGGAAAATAAGAGTGGAAGGCTAGAGCATAACCTTCAATTTCTTGAAAATTTAGAAGAGTCGAGAAGACATATAGGTTTTGTAAGTATTTTGAAGGATCTCGAAAGCAGTTTTATCCTAACTAACGTCTGTGCTAACTAAGGGCTTCCTACAGTCAGGATGGCTCTGATACCAGCTCTGTGGGGACCCTTACGAGTCGAGATCGCCGTGCTCAGTGATCCCAGAGATCAATGCTCACCAAACACAGATACCGAATAAAAGAGTCTTACATCCATACATACCATTTGATACAATAAATGACCACTTCGGTCAAGTCTTACATATATAGGGCCTTAAAGGCCTACAATTGAAACTGAACCAATAGAGGAATTGTTGGTTGAAAGCATGAACCCATGCCACCAGCCTTTACCTACACGCATTCTGACTGGGAAACTTCCTAGCTCGCATGAACGTCACCGAGTTAATCTTCACCATATCCTGTCTTTCACACCTGGTCAATGAAATAACCAGTGGCAAGCCAATGAGTACTTTGAATGTACTCACAAACAGCCCATGACATGAACAATGAAAGTGAAGGATAACAATATCATGCTTCTTTAGTGTAACTCATCTGGGTAGAATGATCATGAATATGCATCAAGTTAAGGAATTACTCTTAAAGAATAAGTTACAGATATCAACATATCTGCTAAGGGCTGAACCATCCGGGTTCACCCTATATGCCAAGTCATGGACCTTGGTCATAACCTCAATGTATCAATTGAGGGCTAAACCATCCGGGTTCACCCTATATGACAAGTCATCGAACTTGGTCATATTATTACTATCAAGCAACACCTTTTTCCAACACCACACACACTCACTCACGCACACTTGGTTTATGCGGAAATATCAGGACGTAGTTTAAGCAGGATTACCCAATTGTCCTTGATCATGGACACGGCTATTCGAATAGTTTACACTCTGCAGAGGTAGTACGCTGGACCCACGAGATCCGGGAAACTTCCGAGTCATCCACGACTCGCGGTATTTCACATACCCGAGGTAAGTACCTGATCAATGCCTTTCCCCTAACAATACTAGACAAAGAGATCCACTCGATTTGTACCCAGCCCACATGTCGTACGTCTTACGAGCACCAACTCTGGACCTTACCGACCATGCAGGGACCAACGGTGTGACTGGAACTCATAAAAATGACATAGTCGTCCTACCCGGCACGACCCCATCACGAGAGTGACTACAATCACTCCTGCCACTAGTAATGTGGCTCTTTGCTAGCACCGACCAGAGTAATTAACATAGCCCCGTCCCATAAGGGGTAACGTGTTCGTACTGTAAGGTTGGGACGGTCGACACATCATAAATCTAATCCCATTTCCAAAACCTTACTCACACAAAGTACCGGGTGCATCACTTCACCAAAAGTGACCACCTAACTCATCATCACCCTCGGGCATTAGTGGCACCCGACGGGGTTTTCATAAACTCTTTCTTTACGACAACATCATGCTTATGATAAAACTACTACTATCTTTACTTGTCAACATGGTATTAGCATGACCCTCAAGGGGTAGAGTCAAGCTCAATGCAAATGCTCCGGAGGAGCCTTCAGTGAAATCATATCAAATGATTATCGGCACTTATGATCGTATGCAACGGGAATACTTGCTAATTTAACATGCAAGGTAACATATGCTCAGTAATGGTCAAAGGGCTGCTTGCCTTGCTCACATAAGTCCTCAGGGTCTTCGAGATCTTCCGCTCCAACTCCGAATACTTCGTCTACCGTCAACTATCGTCGGAAACAACCACAGTAAGCCACATAGCAAGCAGAATAAAAGTGTTCTATAAATAGAAGTTTTAATTTTCTTGGACCTCTCTGGTCATAAGAAAAATACCTGAAGCTTTGCCAAGGTGTTTGGATCATCAGGGGTGTTTGAATGGAGGAAAGGAGGCATAGGTGATTATTGAAGAAGCTCACAGAAATCATTCTGTTCAAAATGAGTGGAGGCACCCATTTAACAGAGAATGATTTTAGAAATTTTTAGGAAGTGGTTTCACTGGATTTCGAGTTGAAATGAATACTCTACGGATTTTCTACTATCGAGTAAATAGCAATAAGGAGCTATTTATTTTAAGCAACATAATGAAGCTTGATAAAAATGTTGACCAAGCCCCTAAAAATAGGGGATGATTTTAGAAGGCTCTGGAATTTGGATTCACTCCATTTGGAGTTGATTTGCATCCTATGGGAATTTCCAAAGTGGGGTCAAATATGGACAAATTTGGATTTAAACGAAAATGCCACAGAAAGTGGGTTGGGAAAAATGTGCAAAGCACTTATTCGGATAGGCCTCATTTTTAGGATCCTGCAGAAATTTGAATCAATGGAATCAGAGTTAGAATGATTTTATAATGGAATTTATAAATTAAGCAAAAACGGAAAAAGAGAAGAGGAGCTCATCCCTCGGCTAACCAGCGCACAGAGCGCTAGATAGGCCTTTGGCAGGACCAACAGCTCGATCCGGCCAGGGAGGAGCCACGCAGGAGGCGCCTTGCCCGAAGTGCGCTTCTCGTGCGGGGAGACGGCTTCCCACCGAGGCGCGGCCACATAAGTGGCGCGGCCCACCTGGCGGTCTCGCCACCCACTGACTTGCGGGGCCCGCGGCCTTTCTTTAACCTCCCGCCGAAACAGGCAGCAGAGGAGGAGAGGAGCCTTGCCGCTGGTGACCCACCCCTCCGGCCACCTCTTGTTGCGGCACAGCCGCCGGAGGGCACCAGGGCCACGAGTTGCGCCCAGCTGGGGGGCCCTATTGGCCGGAGAGGCCCAGAGCGGCATCGGCTCCTGCGGCAATGGTGGTGGCCGTGGCCTCCTCAGTCCGGGGTCCCCGGTGCCCGGAGAAGGCCCAGAGGAAGGGGGGACGGCTCGCCCCGGGCAGGAGCACCCGCAGGGGAGGTTAGGGGCGAGGGGGAGCCTCGGTCCTGTCCAATAGGGATGGATGCCGCCGGCGAGATTTGGACATGGGAGGGGATACAGAGCACGGGAGGAAGGAAAATGGGGTGCCTCGGGGTCCAAGGGAGAGAGGGAGAATAAGAGAGAGCAAGTGAGGGCTCAGGGGAGAGGAGATAGGAGAGGGGAGGGCCGAGAGAGCATGGGAGCTCTTTGGAGCTCTCGGTTCATGGTCGCCACGCACCCCAGGAGGAGCTTGGAGGCTAGCTGATGGGGGAAAGCGGTTTGAACGGTCAAAAGGGGATGCTCTGGTGCTTTGAGACATGGTGAAACGGTGGGACACACCCTGGAGAAAGAAGACAAGGTGCAGAGCACCGTTTCTGCATGCCAGGGAGGTGGTCACCATGGCCACTCACGTCCACATGGCACACAAGGCTAGTCAAACATGTCTGGCACGTAGGGCACCCATGCAGGAGGGAGACTCTGGAGTTTGGAAGCATTTGAGGCTGGTTAGAGATGAGTTTGACTGCTGTTAAGTTTGCAAGAGCAACTTAAGGTGGGCAGATAGGGCACTAACTTGAGAGATACTGGAAGAAAAGCATGTCTAGGAGTCTTAGGCATGGAAGGACTTCATTACTGCAAAGTTTCAGCTCAAACAAGGGAGGGTAGCTACTACTTGCTATTCAAAGCCATGATTCAGCCAGAAATCCATTTGTAGAAGTGCTGCTCATTTTCTCCACATGAGCATGCCATAACTTTGCTCTAAATGAAGCCTTGGCATATAATATATGCTCTCGAAAGAGTTGGGGGTGATAGCTTAAGCAGAAGAATGGAAAGAGAGGTAAAACAGTGTTGCCAAGGGTGAAAATGAGAGAAAGTTACAAAGGGACCTTCTCCAATAATTGACGAGTGGCCATGGGAAATTTACTGGAGGTAAAATATGACTATGTTAGGTTGTGGTAGAAAGTTGAGCTCAAGGGTAAAAGTGGAAGGGGCAAAATAAGCCAAATTAGTGAGTGCACACAAGGTGTTTGATCTGTGGTTCGGGCTACCAGATAACTTCCAATGGCCATTAAACTTAACAGGGTCAAATAATAGATGAAAATAGGCTTGCACACCAAATTTGGGATTTGCTGGAAAAGTTTTCCAATGTAGACTTGAAAAACCCTAGAAATGGGCAGAAATGGCTTTCTGCCCACAACCCTATTCAAATCAATTCCCACAAATCCAATATTTGGTTTAGGGGCATTATTTGAGCATTAAGGCATGCACAAAAAGTTTGAGGTCAATTGGAGAAACTTTATAATATAAAGTTTACCAAAGTTAGAAATCAACAAAGAGGGTTTTGGGGGTCTTAGGACAAGTTCCTCTATTCTCCTTGATGCACCACTTGGTGTGGATACCTTATTGGAGTATTGGAACATTTCCACCAAATTTGAGCACAATTGGAGGCAATTCACAATGTAGAGTTGCTCAAATTTGATTCTGGACAGATAGGGTTTTAGAGTGATTAGGGGAGCCAAATCAACTTGGATTGAATTGAAACTTGGCACGATCATCAATAACATGATAGATGACACGCTAGAATTTTACTCGAATTTATTGAGAATATTTCTAATAGAAATATTTCAAAATCTTGAATTAGGCAGGAATGGTTTTGGAGGGATTTGCCTTATATTTTGAACCTCACCATGTGTTGAAACTCATAAATATGGAATAAATATATCAACTGAGTTTCCCTAAATTTTCTTAAATATTTTGAAAGCAATAAAAATAACTTTCCTTCATGGGAGTCCATTTCTGCCCTAACAGAAAGGCTGTTAAATAAAATAATAAAATAACTTTTAAAATAATAATATGATGGCTTTTGGAAGATATTTTGATAATAAGTTTTAAATAAAATAATTGGTGAAAAATAAATTTCCTAATTTGAGGACTTGTAGTACAAACCTCATCTCAGGGGTTTGAAGTTTTAATTCAAAGAAATGCTTTTTGGTGAAAATAATATTTGGTGAAAATGGATATTTATCCTAAACACATGGCATGATCATTAGGCAGGAGATCATGGAGTGAGGAGGTGATTAGGAGGATGGCAAGAATTAAGGGGGAGCAATCACATGCATTCAAGCAACAAGCAAACAATAGTCACTCCAAGCATCACAAGCATTCACAAAAAAAATTAATTGGTCCTAAATTTTCAAATAAGTTAAGTAGTCAGGAAGGCCAAAAACTAGGTGTTACAGCTACAAACGACCCCCTACACTTGTGGGTTATCACGCCGCGAACATCGCCACTTCTCCATAAATCATGCACTTATGCGCGTGTGGGATAGCCCAAATCAAAAACGGTATCACCTAAAAGGCAGGGCACGATCTGTGTATTGATGGAACATGTCAATAAAATAACTGCCTTGGACTGCAATCTAGTTTGTGTAAACTAGTGAGTGGTCATGACTGGCGTGACCTTTTGCTAAAAAGTTGTCAGATAGAAGTGCTATTTACACTCGAACGGTTGGCTTTTGAGGCTAAGTAACTTATAATGTTCGGAAACAGTGAAGCCATCAGTGGCCGAACTACTACCTACAGAGTATAAGTGGGGAGAGGAACTCTCCCTACAAGCCGAAGACCTTGGACGCAAGGAGCTGTTGGGAATCAATACTAGGACATGGGAGGCTAGTTCGTGGGCTATTGAGGGAGTCCGGGACTAAGGGGTCCCTAGGACGCTGACCTATTTTCATGAGTCACACTCATGTGTCGTACTATGATTATAACTGGAGCCCGAATTGCAAGACGACCTTTTATCTAGGGCGGACTCTTCCGAAGACTAGGTGTACGCTCCAAGGCAATATGATAATATCGACATGTTTAGTCCTTGATGTAACCGACATTGTGTAACCCTAGTATCCCTGGTACCTATATAAACCACAGGGATTTAGTCCATAGGGCATGTTAAGATCATTATTCCTAGGGTTTTAGACCACAATATACAATGTCGAGGTAGATCAACTCTGTATTCGATACTGCACATTAGTATAAACAAGAGCAGTATATAGGGTTTTACCTCCATCAAGAGGTCCCTAACCTGGATAAACATTGTCTCGCTTGTCTCCTGTTACCCATCGATCCAAGGTCCACTATAAGGAACCCCCAACCCGAGATTCGTCGGTTTTGACACCGACATTGAGAATGAAAAGTACATAGAGAGACCATCCGAAACACTCGACAATCCTGAAAAGAGTTGGTATGTGACATAGTAAGTAAAGCGTCTCCAAAAATTTCATAAAAAATACTTCTGTTTGTTTTGGAGTATTAGAAAAATTACAAAAATAAGAACCATCCAAGGGGACCCAAGACAAGGTCACAAGCCAACAGGGCATGCCCTACCCCCTCGGTGCGTCGAGTTGACATGTGGGCCCCTTGTGTGCCCTCTCGCCTCCGTTTTATTCCACGACATGTATCCTATCATAGAAAAATTCATTATATATACTCCCGTATATTTTGACCACCGCAACAGAAGTTTTCCTCTATTCTTGTTTTGGGTTGTATTCTTTGTCAGATATTGAGGTTCTAAAGCTACGTCCTTGCCCTCTTTTAAGAATGTTAGGGATGAGGCTCATTTGCTGCATATAGAGCTTGAAAGAGAAGGTACCAAGGAAGTTATCTCCGGAGAAGGCTCTTTTGACTCCATGGACGTGCAACCCCCTGCTTCGGAGAGAGGCAAGCTGGCTGGCATCTCTACCTCTTCAAATCCTTGCCCATCTATGGGAAGAAGAATTCAAGTAGTTCATGGTCTACAAGGTTAATAAAATCTAAGGAAGCCTGCCGAGAGGTTACATGGGACTCCCTTTTATAATCTAATTCATAATTATGGGATGGAGAATACTTCTAGCATGCATATACCATCCAATTAGGACATCTCGCATCCAAGTGAAAGTGATGCAGGGAAGAACTCTTGGTGGCCGGAGAACAAAAACCTTATGGTGGAAGTGCAAAGAAACACTACAATGATTCGTCACCTACTACAGGAGTTGCGGGGCCTAAAGGGTCCCTTGCTAGCTATCATGGAAAATAATCCTACCACTTCATCACCACCATCACCCAAGAAGGAAACTTGGGTACATGGGTGTGGGCGCCACCCTTAGTGTGTGCCAAGATTGGGGGAGGTGTCCGGTATCGTATCACCATCACTTTTACCAACATCACCTATTTCAATTTGATCCTCAGTTATCCTTTGATTTGGAAGAATGAAGTTTTAGTATGATTTAGTTTTGAGTGTTTTCTATGTGATCTATCTATCAATGTAATCGAGTTCAAGAGTTATGTAATGAGTAATAGTTTGAGTTTACTTGTTCTACCTTTTTGCATCAATACTAGTAAGGAAAAGAATAAATGAAAGATCATATGTTAATCCCATGGGGAGTGGTAACTTCACATAAAAAGGGTACGATTGATAAAATTTGTTGGAAGATGACAAAAACATTATTAGTTATTTGTGCAATTGCATGACAAAAGGTAATGACGGAAGAGAGGTTTCACATATACATATATTGTCTTGGACATCTTTTATGATTGTGAGCCCTCACTAAACATTCTATGCATGATCAACTAGTTGACGTTGGACAAGGAAGACATTGTAATGATTTATGTTTGCTTATACTCACACAGAAGTTATATTGTTATGTATCCTCTAACATGTGTTGCTTCCTTATAACCTTTGCTAGCCAAACTTAGTACCAAGTAGAAATACTACCTATGGATTGATACGTCCCAAACGTATCTATAATTTCTGCTTGTTCCATGATATTTTGGGTGACATTGTTATATGTTTTGCTACACTTTTATATCATTTTACACATATTTGGACTAACCTACTAACTCAGTGCACCCAGTGCCAGTTTCTGTTTGATGATGTCTATTTTGCAGGGGCTTTTACTAAATTTTCCAAAGACCGAAAAAATCCATAAAATATATATATAAAATCAGCGAAACAGAAGCTTACTGATCACCGAATGAGGGCCAGAGGGGGCGAGGGGCCTCCGAGGCGGCCTGCTGGCGCGGCCAGGCACTAGGCCGCTCCAGGAGGTCGTTTGGGTGGGTCCCACCTCCTCCGGTGCTCTCCTTTGGCCTATATTTAGAGTCCCGAGAGGAAACCCTCCCAGACTTTCCGGAATCGCGAATTTCTCCATTTTTCCGCCGCCTCAGCGCTTCCAAGATCGGGAGCGTCAGGAGACCTATTCCCGGTACCCTGCCGGAGGGAGGATTGACCTCCGGGAGCTTCTCCACCGCCATGGACGCTTCCCGGACGTGCCGTGATTAGTCCTCCTTGGACCATGAGTCCATGACCAGTAGCTATGTGATGTCTTCTCTCCAATATTGTGCTTCAATGGTTAGTCCTGGTGAGCTGCCCTACATGATCAAGGCATCTATATAATTCGCTTGCTATTGCTATGCTCGGTTTGTTGGGATCCGATGGATTATGATATTATGTTCAGATTGTTATGAGTTATATATTTGATTATCCTTTTTTACTATGTTCCTTAGTGATTCATGCATGTTCTCCGTTGCTTTTTAATTCTTTGGCCAAGTAGTAGATTGCAACTCCAAGAGGGAGCGTTATGCATGATTGTGGGTTCAGGCCCCTCGACGTCTAACTTGAGTGACAGAAACATGAGACTAGGGGATGTGCTTGTTGCCACCAGGGAGAAAACAACGGTGCTTGTGACCTCGGTTGCTAGGATTGTTTACCTTACACATAGTTCGTTAATGCAGTTGTCCGTTGCTTTGAGTTGACACTTTGGGTGGGTCTCGCAACTTAATACCGGAGAGATGTTCTGGATAGATATCTCAAGGTGGATGATTAGTAAGTAGATGCTAATGAATAAACGGTCTACTTTTCATGGCGTACTGCCCATTACTATTGAACCTCTAACTATCAAGGACAATAATTAGCATTGCGGTGCGATCATAATTCTGTCAATTGCCCAATTGTGATTTGTTTACCCAAGAATAGTTGTTTATCGTATTTTGGGAGAGAGACATCACTAGTGAACATCATGTGGCTCCAGTCCATATAACCATCATTGTTTACACCTCCATCATTTACCGCTTTCATTTACTTTTCCGTTGCAATCACTATTACCTTCCCGCTTGTGTTTTGATCCTTTGCAAACTACAAGGCCGAAGAGATTGACAACCTCTCTGTACTCGTTGGGAGCAAAGTTATTGGTTGTATGTGCAGGTCCACATCTTCTGCTAGCACCAGGTGGAAGACACCTACTTGTTGAGCCTAGGAGTCCTCCTGGTTCAATAAACCTTACAGTCTCTGTATAAGGAAAATTTGCTACTGACTACATCTCCGCCTTCCACTTGGGGTATCCAACGAGGGGCGAGAAGTATATCCATCAACTCGTCATCAAGCGAATTTCTGACGCTGTTGCCGGGGACTCCAGTCTTCAAGATAGGGGAGTTGCACGCTATCTTTTACCTTTGCATTTAAGTCTTGTTAGTTTGCTTTTTAGTTTTTGCTTCAGAGTCTTATACCAAAAACCACAAAAAAATTAGTTACTTTGCTTTTAGTTGTCAATCATGTTAAGGTGTGTTGCTTGGAAGGAATCTGAGGTCCTAAATTTCCATCAAAGGAATGGAGAAAATATGAAGGAAGCATGGGATAGAATTTCTGAAGCACACAAAAGACTTATGCCTTGGATACCTATCAAAATTGTGCTTAGAAATTTTTATCATGGTCACTTTATATGGTGCAAACACTCTCTTGATATTATAGCTAAAGGAGATTTCGTAGAGTGTGATGCGGCAAGGGCTCTTGATATTATACATGGTTTATCTAATAATCTTGTTTATAATCATGGCTATGACACTATTATAGATAGGCTTGCTACTATTGAAGGGAAAATAGATGCTCTAGACTTAAGAGAAAGAGAGAAACCCATGGTTGATAAGGAGCAGATTTTGAAAATAGTTGATGACTCGGAACCTTTTGTTAGAATTGGCATCTCTAACCAAGACCTCCTTGCTTATTGTGATATTGGATCCATGGTTTCTACAATGCCAAAAGTTGTTTATGATTCTCTCTGGTTAGACATGGAAATTTTTCATCCTATCATGAACATGCTAATGGTGATATTTCTGAAATCTAGGGAAAGGTAAAAGATGTCCAGGTTACATTCTCTAAAAGGAATGCAACGGTTGATTTCTTCATCATGAAGCCCAACAAAGGGAATATAGTGCTTGGAAGGGACTTCCTCCGAGCCATGAGAGGCTTCATTGATATAGGTTAAGGACACATACGCTTACATGGGAAAGTGAAAGGTATGTACCCGTTCCCTAGGAAAAATAAGGATGAACTTGTTGAGGATCCGTTTGAAAGTTTTTATAATTCCGATGACTTCGGAGAATCTTGATCCTCCTTCTTGCATTGTGCCTAGCTCAAAGGCATAAAAGAAAGTGCTTGTTGGGAGGCAACCAAATTTGTTTTACTTTCTGTTTTAGTGGTCTTGATGTGTGTTACTACTGTAGCAACATCATTGCATCTTTATTTTTAAGCTTTGTGCCAAGTTATAGCCTCCGATTGCAAGAAAGTTCAAAAGTTGTGACATGCTGTCCAGAAACAGATTATGTGTGCCTGATGAAAAAATTCGCCAAAACTCACCAGATCATCTTTTTTATCTGAAGTTTTTTTAGAGCATGCTCTACATAATTTCCTTTCTAGCATCTGTTCTGAGTTTTTTTATTTGAATTGTAGAAGTGCCCTGAATAAATTACTTACTACCTAATGTTTTGTTTTTCACAGATTCTGTCATGTTTTGCGTTTTCATTGTTTTGCAAATACTAACCTTGCTTTTTATTTGCAAAAACCTTTTGGCATTCATAATAATAAGTAGCTTTTCATGAAAATATTTATTTCCATCAGGTAATCAATTATTTTATTAAGGGTACTAACCACTCTAATCATCTTATGATGAGTTCATATGAAGGGAGTTTTCAAGTATGTGATGGGAGAGATGATGAAAGAAGATACAAGAGTGTCAAACACTCACGATTGGGGATGCCCCCATGCACCCCAAGAAATAGTCAAAGGAGACTCAAGCGTCTAATCTTGGTATGCCCCCGTGCATCCCCTTCTCTACAAACAATCATCAGTTCGTCCATCTCCATGCTATACTTTTATCACTTCATATGATATGTGCTATGCTTGGAGCGTCCCCCTATTTTCTTTTTAGTTTGTTTTAGTTTTGCTTGCTGCTCATAACAAGTCGGAACCTAGCCTACCTTGTTTGGGAGAGAGACACGCTCCATTCCACTCTAGAACACAACATAGGTTTTCATGCTTATCTTTTTTGTGTGTTCTTCATCTTTTCGTAGCTACTGTCAGGCTTAGCTCTTAGTTTTCATGCTTAATATTTTTAAGAGCTATTATTTAGGTTGATTTTGTAACTCTCTTGAGTTATCAAGCTTATCTTGTTTAGAGAATTGGCTCGTTGCACTAAGTTGTGTGTCTTGCATGAGTAGGTAATTGAGGTTGCTATTTAAGTATAGTAGTAACTTGCAATAGTTTTGAGGTATTGATTTGATTAATGTTTGGACTATTGGTGCCAAGAGCTTGAGCCTATTAGTGATAGATGCCGTATTTTGGGAAATCCGTGTGTTTTTTAAAAACTAAAATTAGTTCATAACTCTAGTTACTAAATTGATCGCTAACCTCTCGAGGGGTTGGAATATATAGAGTACCCTCATGTTACCATGAGTCGAGGATGTGCAAGGGTAAACAAACCCCCAAACACTCCTCCTTGGGGTACTTGTCTCTTTGTGAATTTCCTAACTAGATAGAGAGTTGTCGATAATAAGTGTATGAGTTCTTCGGACCAATGTGAGTATTCGATTGTTGGCACTTCCACCATCCATATTTTGCTAGCCTCTTCGGTACAGTGCATTTCCCTTTCTCACATTGAGAGTTGATGCAAACTCCGCAGGTGCATCCAAACCCATGACATGATACGCTCTGTCATACATAAGCCTCATTGTATCTTTCCTCAAAACAGCCACCGTACCTACCTATTATGGCATTTCCATAACCTTTCCGAGATACATTGCCATGCAACATCCACCATCTCATGAATTGATCTTCATGTCATACATGCTTTTGCTTGATCATAGAGCCGCATCCTAGTTGGGCCTTCTCCTCATTACCGCTAAATGGCGCGCTAGTATCATTGCATATCCTGCTACACTGGGAGATGCATACATTTGCGTACATCATGATAGTTTTCACTTGTCTTTATGTTGGGTACTTCTTATAAAGTGTGATGATTTTTCATTTTATTCATGTAAAACATACAGTGTTGCCCTTAAGTGAGGAAAAGATCCCAAAGTGTACAAAACAAAAGATCCCAAAGAGGACAAATGAGAGATAAAAAGAAAGAGCCAAAGAGGCCACACACAAAAAAAAAGAGAGAAGGGGGCAACACTACTATTCCTTTTGAAAGATCCACACTCGTACTCCATTGTTATATTGGTACTACATAGAGATTATCATTCATGCATAACTATGTGGGGACCCTTACACTATAGAACTTGGTTTGCATATTCCAATGATGAGCCGCCTCAAATGAGTTCTAGGTCTTCATGAGCAAACAAGTTGGATGCACCCCCACTAGTTCCATTGGAGAGCTTACCTTAGCTCATATGTGCATCTGTTACATGGAAATCCCTACTCCTCACATCATATTTATCATTTGGCTTTCTCTCGCCTATGGTTATCCTCATGGATGTGAGCCTTTCACACCTTTTTGTCTTCCTTCCCCATCATTATTCTATTTTACATCCTAAGTGCCAACATATCTTGCTTACGCTCATCCATTGCACGAGTGCTCAAAATCAAAAGGGAGAGGATCATTTTGACTTGTGCCTGACTAGTGGTCTGGGGATGAGTCAAAATAAGATTATGAAGGAGACTAAGTGTAAGGTTTAGTAGATTGAGTTCTCAATTAAAAATATATATTTTATAATCTCAACCCATCTCCCACTTCTTGCACGCAAACACCATTTGGATACATTCGAGTCACGGACAGCGAGAGCTCTTGCACCTTTATGTCCTTACTTTGCTAAATTCAATACTAGATATAGACTCTTGCTTGTTATTGTCTTGACTTGAGTTGCATATGTTACTTGCTTTAATTTGAAGTTCTTATATGTGTGTTAGCATGTCACCATAGAAATTATTATGTTATCATTTATCTACTCGAGGACGAGCAGAAATTAAGCTTGGGGATGTCGATACGTCCCAAAAGTATCTATAATTTCTCCTTGTTCCATGATCTTTTGGGTGACATTGTTATATGTTTTGCTATACTTTTATATCATTTTACACATATTTGTACTAACCTACTAACTAAGTACACCCAGTGCCAGTTTCTGTCTGCTGATGTCTATTTTGCAGGGGATTTTACCCAATTTTCTGAAGCCCAAAAAAATCCAGAATATAATCAGCGAAACAGAAGCTTCCGGATCACCGAAGGAGGGCTAGAGGGGGGCAGGGGCCTCCCAGGCGGCCTGCTGGCGCGGCCAGGCACTAGGCCGCGCCAAGAGGTCACATGGGTGGGTTCCACCTCCTCCGGTGCCCTCCTTTGGCATATATTTAGAGTCCCGAGAGGAAACCCTCGCAGACTTTCTGGAATCGCGAATTTCTCCATCGTTCCGCCGCCGCAGCGCTTCCGAGATCGGGAGCGTCACAAGACCTCTTCCCGGCACCCTGCCGGAGGGAGGATTGACCTCCGGGAGCTTCTCCACCGCCATGGACGCTTCTCGGACATGCCGTGAGTAGTCCTCCTTGGACCATGAGTCCATGACTAGTAGCTATGTGACGTCTTCTCTCCAATCTTGTGCTTCAATGGTCAGTCCTTGTGAGTTTCCCTACATGATCAAGGCATCTATGTAATTCTCTTCCTATTGCTATACTTGGTTTGCTGGGATCCCATGGATTATGAGACAATGTTCAGATTGTTATGAGTTATATATTTGATTATCCTTTTATATTATGTTCCTTAGTGATTCATGCATGTTCTCTGTTGCTTTTTATTGCTTTGGCCAAGTAGTAGATTGTAACTCCAAGCGGGTGTGTTATGCATGATTGTGGGTTCGCGACCATTGGCCAAGCTGCACGACATCGAGCGCATGTCCAAGCCGGCCAAGCTGTGCGACATCGAGAAGTTCACCACCTGTGTTGCCTCTCTCAGCCAGTTTGTCAGCAGGCTGGGGGAGAAGGCCTTGCCCCTTTACCAGCTCATGAACAAGATAACACCCTTTGAGTGGACCGACCAGGCGAATAAAGCTTTCCGCGACCTCAAGCGCGTGCTCCCCATTGTGCCCATCCTCCGCGCCGAAGGAGAAGGAGACCATACTCACCAATATCGCGGCCACCACCCACGTGTTGAGCATCGTCCTGGTCGTGGAGCGGCGAGAGGAAGGCACGGTGTTGTCGGTGCAACGTCATGTGTACTACCTCAGCAAGGTCCTCCCCAACTCCAAGCAGAACTACCCCACTACCATAAGATGTGCTACATCGTATACTTTGCTGCCACGAAGATAAAGCAATACTTCCAGGAGCACACCATCACCATGGTGAGCACGACTCCATTTTCAGAGATCATGGGCAACCGGGACACCATCGGTTTGATCGCCAAGTGGGCCATCGCCATGGCCGAGCACGACATACGCTACGAGCCCCGCATGGCCATCAAGTCTCACATGCTGGTTGACTTCCTCGTTGACTAGGAAAATAACTTCCTTAAGCATTTTAATAGAGGTGTTATGATCATCACTACTAGTTGGAATAGCTTCTACACACTTAGCGACATAATCACCAACAACCAAAATATGTGTATAAGCATTAGAGGAAGGAAAAGGTCCCATATAATCAAATCCCCAAACATCAAATGGTGCAATAACAAGTGAATAATTCATATGCATTTCTTGAAGTCTACTAATATTACCAATTCTTTGACATTCATCATAAGAGAGGACAAACTTACAAGCATCTTTGAAAAAAGTAGGCCAATAAAATCCAGACTGTAATACCTTGTGTGCAGTTCTATCTCCCGCATGGTGTCCTCCATAATCCTTGGAGTGACACTTCTGATGGATTTGATTATGTTCAGGATCAGGTATATAACATCTAATAATACCATCTACTCCCTATTTATAAAGATGTGGGTCATCCCAAAAGTAATGTCTTAAATCAAAGAAGAATGTTTTCTTTTGCTGACAGGTTTAACTAGGTAGTATGTATCTAGCAATAATGTAATTAGCATAATCACCAAACCACGGTGTGTTATAGGAAACATTTACCACAACTAATTGCTCATCTGGAAATCTATCATCAATAGGTAGTGAGTCATCAACAACATTTTCTAACCTAGAAAAGTTATCAGCTACGGGTTCTGAGCTCCTTTCCTATCAATGATATGGAAACCAAATTCTTGTAGCAAAAGAACCCACCTAAAAAGTCTAGGCTTAGCATATTTCTTTTCCATAAAATATTTAATAGCAGCATGATCAGTGTGAACAATTACTTTAGAATCAACAATGTAAGATCTGAATTTATCACAAGCAAATACAACTGCTAAGAATTATTTCCTAGTGGTAGCATAATTTCTCTTGGCACTGTCTAGAGTTTTACTAGCATAATGGATGACATTTAATTTCTTATCAACTCTTTGTCCTAGAACATCACCAACCGCATAATAACTAGCATCACACATAATTTGAAAAGGCAAGTTCGAATGAGGTGGTTGAACAATAGGTGCAAAATTTAAGGCTTTCTTAAGTGTTTCAAAGCTTCTACACAATCATCATAAAAATATGAAAGGAACATCCTTTTGTAATAAATTAGTAAGAGGCCTAGAAATTTTAGAGAAGTCTTTAACAAACCTCCTATAGAAACTAGGATGACCAAGGAAACCACAGATACCTTTAATGTCTTCAGACATGGCATCTTCTGAATTGCATCAACTTTATCCTTATCCAGCTCAATACCTCATTCGGAAATATTATGACCCAAGGCAATACCTTCATTTAACATAAAGGGGCACTTCTCCCAATTCAAGACAAGTTTAGTTTGCTCACATCTCTGCAAAACTTGATCAAGGTTGATTAAGCAATCATCAAAAGAAGTTCCATAAACGGAAAAATCATCCATGAAAACCTCAACAATCTTTTCACTAAAATTAGAGAATATAGTAGTCATACATCTTTGAAAGGTAGCAGGTGCATTGCATAATCCAAAAGGCATACGTCTATAAGAATAGGTTCTAAAAGGTAAAGTAAAGGTGGTTTTCTCTTGATCATGTTGTGACACGCGTATTTGAGAAAAAACATAATAACCATCTAGAAAGCAAAAAATGTGTGTGCTTCGATAATCTTTATAGAATTTGGTCTATGAAACGTAAAGGATAATGATTTTTTCTAGTAGCTTTGTTTAATTTTCTAAAATCATTTACCATTCTATAGCCACACACAATTCTTTGTGAAATGAGTTCATTTTTATCATTAGGAACAACAGTAATACGTCATTTATTACGAACACATTGAACTGGACTTCCACATCTACTATGAGCTATGGGATTAATTATACGTGCTTCCATAAGCTTTAATATTTCATTTCTTACCAGTTCTTCCATTTCGGAATTTAGTCTCCAATGGTGATCAACAACGGGTTTAGCATCTGGTTCCACACTAATCTTATGCTGACAAAGAGTGGGACTAATGCCCTTAAGATCATCAATAGTATACCCAATAGCAGCTCGGTGCTTCCTTCAAGTTTTTAACAAACTTTCTTCTTCATGCTCTTAATGTTAGCACTGATAATAACATAATATATCTTCTTTTCATCAAGATAAGCATATTTCAAAGTGTCAGGTAATTGCTCTAATTCAAACACAGAATCACCCTTGGGTGGAGGAGGACCTCCTAGAGTTTCAACAGGCAAGTTGTGTTTAAGGATAGGTTTTTTCTCAAAGAACGTATTATCTAGTTCATTTATTTCACACATATGCATATCATTTTCATGGTCTAGCAAATATTGTTCTAATGGATCAGTAAGAGGAATGGCAAAATAAGCAATACCAATTAGTTCATCTTTAGTAGGCAATTCTTTATCATGGGGTTGCTTACTGAACTTGGAGAAATGAAACTCATGAGACATACCACCAAAATTAACACTGAGAGTTTCGATTTTGCAATCTATTTGAGCATCTATAGTGTTCAAGAAGGCTCTACCAAATATTATGGGACAAAAATCATCTTGTGGTGAGCCAAGTACTAGAAAGTCAGTAGGATGTTTTACTTTTCCGCAAAAGACTTCAACATCTCTAACAATCCCAAGTGGTGTGATAGTGTCTCTATTAGCAAGTCTAATAGTAACATTTATGTCTTCTATTTCAACGGGTGCTATCTCATGCATAATTTATTGATATAAGGTAAAAGGAATAGCACTAATACGAGCAGCCATATCACATGAACCATGATAACAATGATCTCCTATTTTGACTAAGACGACACACATGCCAACATCGGGTCTATTTTTATCTTAAGTATCAGGTTTGGCAATTCTAGCAGCTTCATCATAGAAATAAATAACATGCCCATCAATATTATCGACCAAGATATATTTAGACATAACAATACTAGGTTCTACCTTGATTTCCTCAGAGGGTTTAGTTGTTCTAACATAACTTCTGTTAACCAGGGCTGAAGCTTTAGGATGTTCCTTTATCCTTATAAGGAAATGCGATTTATCAATATAAGCAGTAGGCACAACTGGGTCAACATTGTAAATGATAGTTTCATCCTCAAATTTAATTGGTTCTTTAACTTTTTATTTAATAGGTGGATGATATTTAAACCATTTCTCTTTAGGGAGAATAACATGAGTAGCAAAGGTTTCACAAAATGAGGCTACTATCTCAGAGTCAAGTTCAAATTTAGTGCTAAAATCATTGAAAGCAAACTTAAGTATTATACCTCACTCTTTACCTTCGTCAAGTTCCAAATCTTTAGAGTTGCATTTAATTCTTTCCAAAAGATCCCACCTCAATTCAATAGTATTCTTCATTAAAGAACCAAAACAAGAAGTATCGAGCATGGTTTGATCATTACGAGAAAGCCGAGCATAAAAATTCTGAATAATAATTTCCCTTGGGAGCTCACGATTGGAGCATGAATATAACATTGACTTCAGCCTACCGCAAGCTAGACTAATACTTATCCTTCACGAGGCCAAAAATTATAGAAAAAATTTCGATCATGACGAACAAGATGCATATGATAATTTTTTTGGTGAAACTCCAATTGCAATCGGTTCTAGTTCGAAGATCATGTATCATCACGTAGCCTATGCCATGTCAATTATTCTCCCCCAAAGATAAAGGGAAAACCTTCTCCTTGACTTCATCTCCGGATAAACATGCAAGCTTAAATAATCCACAAATTTCATCCACATAGAGTAGGTGCATGTCGGGATGTTTTGTTCCATCTCCTGCATAAGGATTTGCTAGCAGATTCTCTATCATACCCAAAGGAATTTGATAATAAACATTTTCAGTAGGTTGAGCAGGTTGAGGGATAAATCGTGGTGTTTCTGGTCGAGGTGAATATACCCCGAACAATCACCTCAAAGATTACTTTCCGTAGTGACAAGTAATAGTAGATTTCAGAATATAATATAAATTTTCCCTTACCAAATTCCGCTTACCAAACGCGCTTCACTCCCCAGCAATGGCACCAGAAAAGAGTCTTGATGGCCCACAAGTATAGGGGATCAATCGTAGTCCTCTCGATAAGTAAGAGTGTCGAACCCAATGAGGAGCCAAAAAAAATGACAAGCGGTTTTCCGCAAGGTAATTTCTGCAAACCCTGAAATAGCGGTAACAAGTTGTTTGATAGCAAGATAGTTGTAACAAGTAATGAGTAGCTATAGTAAAAATAAGTGAAGCGAGGTATCTCAATCCTTTTGTGGCAAAGGACAGGTTGGAACTGTCTCTTATAATAGGCATAGCGTTCTTGAGGGCACACGGGAATTTCATGTAGTCACTTTCGTCATGTTGGGTTAATTCGCATTCGGTACTTTGATAATTTGATATGTGGTTGGACCGGTGCTTGGGTGATGTTCTTACTTGAACAAGACTTCCACTTATGATCAACCCTCCCGCAAGCATCCGCAACTATGAGAAAAGTATTAAGAGTAAATTCTAACCATAACATTAAACATAGGGATCCAAATCTGCCCCTTACGGAATAGCGCATAAACTAGGGTTCAAGCTTGTGTCTCTCTTGCAACCCATCATCTAATAACTACTCCACAGTGCATTCCCTTAGGCCCAAAGATGGTGAAGTGTTATGTAATCTACGTTCACATAACACCACTAAGGGAATAACAACATGCATATCATCAAATTATCGAACGAATACCAACTTCACATGACTACTTGCAACATGACTTCTCCCGTGGCCTCAAGAACAAAAGTAAGTACTCACAAGTGATAAACATGCTCATGATCAGAGAGGTGTTAAATAGCATATTGGATCTGAAGATATGATCTTCCACCAAATAAACGATAAAACATCAACTACAAGATGTAATCAACACTACTAGTCACCCCCCACATACCAATCTGAGGTTCATGTACAAGATTGAGAACAAGAGATGTACTAGGCCTTTGAGAAGAGATGTTTCTGGTGAAGATGTTGATGAATATTGGCCTCCCCAAGATCAGAAGGTTGTTGGTGATGACGATGGCCTCGATTTCCACCTCCAAGAGGAAAGTTCCTCCTGCGGAACCGCTCCACCAAAGGGCAAAAGTGCTCCTGCCAGGTTCTGCCTCGACACGGCGGCACTTCGTACCGAAAGTCATGTCCTAATTCTTTCCAGGTCAAAAGAGAGTATATACCATAAGATGGTCACAAGAACTGGGTTGCGTGGCCCACTACCCATGAGGTCGCGCCAGGGGGACTCGCGTGGACTCGTGCCTAGTGGCCACGTGGCAGCCCCCCTCTGGTACTTCCTTCCTGCAATATTTCTTATATATTCCATAAAATATCCTCACGAAGTTTCAGTCCATTTGGAGATGTGAAGAATAGGTATCTTTGACGTAGCTTTTTCAGGTCCAGAATTCCATCTGTCGGCATTCTCCCTCTTGGTGTAAACCTTGCATATTATGAGAAAAAAGGCATGAAAATTACTTCATAAAGTGGTATATTGCATGAAAACACTATAAATAAGAGTAACAAAACATGATGCAAAATGGACGTATCAACGCCCTGCTCCGGCTCGACCAAGGTTGACTCCGTTGAACTCCCCGACTCGAGGATTATGTCGCCGACTCTAGTCATGACCGGTTCACACTCCGACGCGGTCCTTACCGCGAGAGAAGCACTGCTGGTCAGCCCAGGCCTGGGGAGTGCCGACCTGAATCAAGTACCAGCTGGCTCCAGCAGCAGCCTCTGTACCATCTTGGCATCATTCCATTCTTGCTATCCTCGTGCACGTTTTTCTCCCACTCGACGAGGCCAAGGCGCGACAAGTACAATACAGTGCCCCTACCTACACCATCATCAACCACAATCTTGTCAAGCACAGTGCGACGGGTGATGACCCACAAGTATAGGGGATCAATCTAGTCCTTTCGATAAGTAAGAGTCTCGAACCCAACGAGCAGCAGAAGGATCTGACAAGTGGTTTTAAGCAAGGTAAAATCTGGAGGCACTGATATTGTCGGTAACAAGTGATTGTGTGGTGAGATGATTCGTAGCAAGCAACAAGTAACAAAAGTAGCAACGATGCAGCAAAGTGGCCCAATCCCTTTTGTAGCAAGGGACAAGCCTGGACAAAGTCTTATAGGAGGAAAAACGCTCCCGAGGACACACGGGAATTTCTGTCATGCTAGTTTCATCATGTTCATATGATTCGCGTTCGTTACTTTGATAGTTTGATATGTGGGTGGACCGGCACTTGGGTACTGCCCTTACTTGGACAAGCATACCACTTATGATTAACCCCTCTCGCAAGCATCCGCAACTACGAAAGAAGAATTAAGATAAAGTCTAACCATAGCATTAAACTAGTGGATCCAAATCATCCCCTTACGAAGCAACGCATAAACTAGGGTTTAAGCTTCTGTCACTCTAGCAACCCATCATCTACTTACTACTTACCAATGCATTCCTCTAGGCCCAAATAATGGTGAAGTGTTATGTAGTCGACGTTCACATAACACCACTAGAGGAAAAACAACATACAACATATCAAATTACCGAACGAATACCAAATTCACATGACTACTATTAGCATGACTTATCCCATGTCCTCAGGAACAAAAGTAACTACTCACAAAGCATAATCATATTCATGATCAGAGAGGTAATGAGTAGCATCAAGGATCTGAACATAATCTCTTCCACCAAGTAATCCAACTAGCATCAACTACAAAGAGTAATCAACACTACTAGCAACCTTATAAGTACCAATCGGAGTCGCGAGACGGAGATTGGTTACAAGTGATGAACTAGGGTTTCGAGATGAGATGGTGCTGATGAAGATGTTGATGGTGACGAGTCCCCTCCGATGAGAGGAGTGTTGGTGATGACGATGGCGACAATTTCCCCCTCCGAGAGGGAAGTTTCCCCGACAGGATCGTCCTGCCGGAGCTCTATATTGGTTCTGCTCAAGTTCCACCTCGTGGCGGCAGCGAAAACACGAAAAAACTCCTCCTTGATTTTTTCCTGGACAAAACCCTCCATATAGCAAAAGAGGGGAGCAAGTGGGCCGGTGGGCTACCCACAAGCCCTCATGGCACGGCCTGGGGGGTGGCCGCGCGGTGCAGGCTTGTGGGCACGCCCTGGTGCCCCTCTGCACTTCTTCGGCCCGGTATTTTTGATAAATCGGGAAAAAATCCTCGTTGATTTTTATGGCGTTTGGAGTTGCGCAGAATAGGTATCTCAACTTTGCTCCACTTTCAGGCCAGAATTCCAGTTGTCGGTATTCTCCCTCTTCATGTAAACCTTGCAAAATAAGAGAGAAAAGGTATAAGAATTGTACCGTGAAGTGAAATAACAGCCAAAGAAGCGATAAATATCAACATGAAAACATGATGCAAAATGGACGTATCAACTCCCCCAAGCTTAGACCTCGCTTGTACTCAAGCGAAAGCCGAGCTCAATAAATATGTCCACATGTTTAGGGAGAGTGGTGTCGACAAAACAAGATACGAACATGCATGCATCATGATCAAGATCAGAACAGCAATACCATCATATAATCTCTCATGGTAAAGTGATGATTCCTTCACAAAGTAAAGCATGGATCAAGAACCTTACCGAGAAGTAAGAACCGATAGCCTTTAGTCATTGAAGCAAATGCAATTTATCACAATATTAGAAAGAGTCAAATAAGAGCTTGTAAAGAAAATCCACATACTCAATCATTCTTTCGTTCTCTACAATTGCTACAACTCATGTGGTACTCATGAGATCAAAGTTTCAGCTGGACATAGAGAAAGATAGGGTCTTACAGTTTTGCCTCCCAACTGCTTACCTCAAGGGTAATGTCAACAATAATAATTCATGAATACTTACCTCCAAGTTGACATATGAATATAGATATTTCCCAAGCATATGACGTTAGCCAAGATAAGGGCGAAATAAGGAATTGGTGAAGATCACCATGACTCTTTCAAGGGCAAAAAGTAAAGTTACAAGATAGGCCCTTCGCAGAGGGAAACAGAGGTTGTCATGCGCTTTTGAGGTTTGGATGCATGTCCTCTTAGTGCGGAGGAACGTCACTTTATATTGCCTCCTGTGATAAAGAACTTTATTATGCAGTCTGTCGCTTTTATGTCTTACTCATCACAGGTTTGTATAAAGCTTATTTTCCACACACTAATAGATCATACATATTAGAGAGCAAGTTTTATTGCTTGCGCCGATGACAACTTACTTGAGGGATCTTATTCAATCCATAGGTAGGTATGATGGACACTCATGGCAAAACTCGGTTGATGGTTTATGGATGCACAAGTAGTATCTCTACTTGGTGCGGGAGTTTTAGCTAATATGAGGTGGAAGCAATCGTCACATGCTAAGGGATCTCTAATCATATAACATTGTTCAGAACCAAGCAAACACAATTCATTACATTGTCTTCCTTGTCCAACATCTACTTCTAGGCATGTAATAGTTTAGTGAGTGTTCACAATCATAGATGGTGTCAAAGATGATATATTTATATGTGAACCTCTCCTTCTTTATCACTTCCTATTAATTGCAACAATGACCAAGGTCTACGTTTGCCGACCCTCAACAAGTTTCAATCCTCATTCTTTTTATATGTGAAGCCATCACTTCCCATAAGATCATTACATGATCTTTCATGCTTTTGTTCTATTCTCACTCTTTTGATCATGGAAAGAGGCAAAGCCCTTCAACTAAGACACTCTTTAATATATGGCTCACGAGCAAGAATACATCGGGGGTGACACAAAGCAAAACTCGAAACTAAAAAACTAAGACTTTTAAACTACTAGAGAAAAAGAAAACTGAAAAGGAAAACTGAAAAGGAAAACTAAAACAAAGGTAAAGGCAAAAGATGTGATGGTGATACGATACCAGGGCAACTCCCCCAAGCTTGGCAAAAGCCAAGGGGATTGCACATACCAATGCTCAGTTGTCTTTCTTTGGTGGTGAAGGTGGTGGAGTTGTTGAAACATAAGTTTGATCCTCCGTCTTCCAAGGCATAGGTGCTCCATCATGGAAAGATGAATGAGTCTCCGGAATCCTCAAATCTGCAGCCAACCTTATTGATTTAAATCTATACTCATACTCACAGTTTTGGTTCTGCAGGTCATAGATCTGGCCCTGGAGTTGATCAACCCTGTCATAGAGCCTGGAGAGGTGCTTCCCAATGTCATTGGCATCAATCCTGTGCTTGTTGGTGAACTCCGTGATCATCATGTGGTTGGCGTTTATTGCACGCTCCACCATCCCTTGGCACTTGAAGACTTGTTGCTCCATTGCTTCGAGCCTCGTCTCCACGCTTCCGGTCTTCTTAGGCCCCTCAACATCACGGATGTGCAACATCCCCTCACGCATCTCGATAGATTGAGGGTGTTGCAGCACTTCCATGAGGTAGGGATTGATGACCTTCTCGAAGATCTTGTCCTTCGGAGCTTTTGGGGAAGTCAGAGTGATCTAGATCTGCAAAAGGAACAGGCTCGAAAAGAAAAACAAAGGAAATCTGCGTGATGCAGGGATCAGACCAAACGGAAGTATATATAATGATTTTTTCCATACCAGAAGGAGTACCCTCCACGAAAACGGAGTCCGGGAGGCGCACGAGGTGGCCACAAGCCCTCACAGCGCGACCACGGGGTGGGCCCGCGCCGTGCAGGTTTGTCGCCTCCTCACGCACTTTCCGGACTACTTCCAATTTTTGTAAAAAAATTTCAAATATTCCAAAACGGAGAAAATTTCCTACTGGAAAAGTTTTGGACTCTGTTTTCTTACCGAATCACATACCTCTTCGTTTTTGGAGTTTGACACAGGCTGATAAATATCCCTTAGTTATTCTTCCGGAGTTATGGTATTGATAATATTGCTTTCAACATTAATGGGAGTGCGTGAGATATAATGCTTGATTCTGTGCCCATTTACCAATCTCGGACAATTACCTTCCGTGTTGTTGATCTTGATAGCACCGGAACGATATACTTCCTCAACAACATAGGGACCTTCCCATTTAGAGAGAAGCTTTCCTGCAAAGAATCTTAAACGAGAGTTATATAGCAAGACATAATCACCTACATTGAACTCGCGCTTTTGTATCCTCTTATCATGCCACCTCTTAACCTTCTCTTTGAACAACTTGGCATTCTCATATGCCTGAGTTCTCCACTCGTCAAGCGAGCTAATATCAAATAACCTATTCTCACCGGCAAGTTTGAAATAAAAGTTGAGCTCTTTGATGGCCCAATAAGCTTTATGCTCTAGCTCAAGAGGTAAGTGACATGCTTTCCCATACACCATTTTGTACGGAGACATGCCCATGGGATTCTTATAGGCAGTTCTATAAGCCCACATTGCATCATCGAGCTTCTTAGACCAATTCTTTCTAGACCTGTTGACAGTCTTTTGCTGAATTAGTTTAATCTCTTTATTACTTAGCTCTACTTGACCACTCGACTGACGGTGAGAGGGAGACGCAACTCTATGGTTGACATTGTACTTAGAAAGCGTTTTACGGAAAGCACCATGAATGAAGTGTGAACCAATGTTGGTCATTAGATATCTAGGGAACATAACTTATTTCAGCATCTTGATAGAAGTGTTGTGATCAGCACTACTAGTGGGGATAGCTTCTACCCACTTAGTGACGTAATCTACAGCAACTAGGATATGAGTATGCCCGTTGGATTTTGGAAAAGGTCCCATATAATCAAAGCCCCAAACATCAAATGGTTCAATGACAAGTGAATAGTTCATAGGCATTTCGTGACGTTTGCTAATATTACCTATTCTTTGACATTCGTCAGACGACTAGACAAACTTACGGGCATCCTTGAAGAGAGTGGGCCAATAGAAACCTGATTGCAATACCTGGTGTACAGTTCTATCTCCCGCATGGTGTCCTCCGTAGCCTTCGGAGTGACACTTCTGTAGGATCTGTCCCTGTTCATGTTCAGGTACACAACGTCTAATAACACCATCTACTACTTCCTAATAAAGGTGAGGATCATCCCAAAAGTAATGTCTCAAGTCAAAGTAGAATTTCTTCTTTTGCTGGTACGTGAAACTAGGTGGTATGTATTTGGCAACGATATAGTTTGCATAATCAGCATACCACGGTGCACTACGTGAAGCATTGATGACATTCAGTTGCTAATCGGGAAAGCTATCATCAATAGGTTGTGGGTCATCAAGAACGTTCTCCAACCTAGACAAGATATCTGCTACTAGGTTATCAGCACCCTTTCTGTCGACAACGTGCAAATCAAATCCTTGTAGCAAGAGAACCCATCTGATAAGTCTAGGTTTAGCGTCCTTCTTCTCCATGAGGTACTTAATAGCAGCATGATTAGTGTGAATAGTGACTTTGGAATCAGCTATGTAAGACCTGAACTTTTCACATGCAAACACGACTGCTAAAAATTCCTTCTCCGTAGTGGCATAGTTTCTTTGGGCATTGTCTAGAGTTTTACTAGCATAGTGAATAACATTCAACTTCTTATCGACTCTTTGCCCTAGAACAGCACCAACAGCATATTCACTAGCGTCACACATGATCTCAAAAGGTAAGTTCCAATCAGGTGGTTGAACAATAGGTGCAGTTATCAAAGCTCTTTTAAGTATTTCGAAGGCTTCCTCACAATCATCGTCAAAGACAAAAGGAATATCCTTTTGCAAGAGATTGGTAAGAGGCCTAGAAATCTTAGAGAAGTCTTTAATGAACCTTCTATAGAAACCAGCATGACCAAGGAAACTTCTTATCCCTTTGATATCTGTGGGGTATGGCATTTTCTCAATTGCATCAACCTTAGCTTTATCGACTTCAATACCTCTTTAAGAAATTTTATGTCCTAAGACGATGCCTTCATTAACCATAAAGTGGCACTTCTCCCAATTCAAGACAAGATTGGTGTCTTTACTTCTCTGCAGGACTCGATCAATGTTGCTGAGGCAATCGTCAAAGGAAGACCCATAAACAGAGAAGTCATCCATGAAAACCTCAACAATCTTTTCACAAAAGTCAGAGAATATACCCATCGTACATCTTTGAAAGGTGGCAGGTGCATTATATAAGACAAACGGCATACGTCTATAAGCAAAGGTACCGCAAGGGCAGGTGAAAGTGGTTTTCTCCTGATCAGATTGTGCAACTGGTATTTGGGAGAAACCAGAATAACAATCTAGAAAGCAGAAGTGTGTGTGTTTACACAGCCTTTCTAGCATTTGGTCGATAAAAGGCAAAGGGTAATGATCTTTCCTAGTGGCTTTATTCAATTTCCTAGAATAGATTACCATCCGATAGCCAGTAATAATCCTCTATGGGATCAACTCATCCTTATCATTAGGGACAATGGTAATGCCTCCCTTCTTAGGGACGCAATGCACTGGACTCACCCAATTGATGTGAGCAATAGGATAGATAATACCCACTTCCAGGAGCTTTAGTATTTCTTTTCTCACTACTTCTTTCATCTTAGGATTTAATCTCCTTTGATGATCAGCAACTGGTTTGAAGTCAGGATCAGTTTTAATCTTGTGCTGGCATAGAGTGGGACTAATGCCCTTAAGATCATCAAGATTATATCCAACAGCAACACGGTGCTTTCTCAGAGTTTTTAGTAACTTCTTTTCTTCATGCTCTGAGAGGCTAGCACTAATAATAACAGGATATATCTCCTTTTGGTCAAGATAGGCATACTTAAGAGTATCAGGCAACTGTTTAAGCTCGAACACAGGATCACCCTTTGGTGGGGGTGGATCCCCAAGCAGTTCAACAGGCAAGTTATTCTTAAGAATAGGATATTGTTCGAACACAACTTTATCTACCTCATCCCTTTCATCCATATGCATATCATTTTCATGCTCAAGCAAGTATTGCTCTAAGGGATCAGTAGGAGGCACGGCAATAGAGGCGAAGGCAATAGTTTCATCCCTACTAGGCAACTCCTTTTCATGAGGTTGTCTACAAAACTTGGAGAAATTGAACTCATGTGACACACCTTCAAAGCCAACAGTGACAGTTTGATTTTCACAATCAATATGAGCATTGACGGTATTGAGAAAAGGTCTGCCAAATATGATGGGACAAAAGCTATCTTGTGTGGTAGCAAGAACAAGGAAATCGGCAGGATACTTTGTTTTACCATAGAAGACTTCAACATCCCTAACAATTCCCATAGGGCAGATAGTATCTCTATTGGCAAGCTGAATAGTGACATCAATAGGTTCTATCTCAACAGGTGCAATCTCGTCTTTGATTTCATCATATAAGGATTGAGGTATTGCACTAACACTAGCACCCACGTCACATAAACCATGATAACAATGATCTCCTATATTAACAGAAACCACAGGCATGCCAACAACAGGCCTATGTTTGTCTCTAGCGTGAGGTTTAGCAATTCTAGTAGCATCTTCACACAAGTGAATATTATGTCCCTCAACTTCTTCAGACAGAAGATCTTTCATAATAGCAATGCTAGGTTCAACTCTAATTTTCTCAAGGGGTGTAGGTGTTCTAATGTAGCCTCTACGTATCACAGTTGAAGCTCTAGAATGATCCTTTATCCTAACAGGGAAAGGTGGTTTCTCAATGTAAGCACTGGGAACAACAGGATCATTATAGGCAATGACTTTCTCTTCCACTGGAGTGGGTTTAACTACATTGACTTCTAAAGGATGATGATATTTAAACCACTTCTCTTTGGGGAGATCAATATGAGCAGCAAAGGATTCACACAGTGAAGCTACCATCTCAGAGTCAAGTCCATACTTAACGCTAAAATCACTAAAGGTATATGTCTCAACAAAGGATTTGACGCAATCAAAAGTGAAATTCATACCTGACTCCTTACCTTCTTCAAGCTCCCAATCTTCAGAGTTGCGTTTAATTCTCTCCAATAAATTCCATTTGAAGTCAATATCTCTCTTCATAAAAGAACCGGTACAAGAAGTGTCAAGCATGGTGCGATCATCATGAGAAAGCCGAGCATAGAAGTTCTGAATGATAATTTCTCTCGAGAGCTCATGATTGGCGCATGAATGTAGCATTGATTTAAGCCTCCCCCAAGCTTGAGCGATGCTTTCTCTGTCACAAGGCCAAAAATTGTAAATATAATTCCGATCACGATGTACTAAATGCATAGGATAAAACTTTTAATGAAATTCCAATTTCAACCGATTGTAGTCCCATGATCCAGTATCATCACATAGCCTATACCATGTCAATGCCTTATAAAGATAAAGGAAAGACCTTCTTCTTGACCACATCCTCGGGCACACCTGGAAGCTTAAATAAACCACAAACTTCATCTACATAGATCAGATGCAAGTCTGGATGTGACATTCCATGTCCTGTAAAAGGATTAGCCACCAGTTTCTCAAGCATACCCGAAGGAAATTCAAAGAAAATGTTTTCAGTAGGTGCATCAGGTTGAGGAGCAACTCTTTGTGCTTCTGTTCGAGGTAAAGATACCCCGAACAAGCCCCTCAAAGCATTAGTATCCATAGTGACAAGTGACAACAAATTTCAGCACACTATATGAATGTTTCCTTACCAAGTTCCACTTACCAAAGGCGCTTCACTCCCCGGCAACGGCGCCAGAAAAGAGTCTTGATGACCTACAAGTATAGGGGATCAATCATAGTCCTTTCGATAAGTAAGAGTGTCGAACCCAACGAGGAGCAGAAGGATCTAACAAGTGGTTTTAAGCAAGGTAAAATCTGCAGGCACTGAAATTGTCGGTAACAGGCGATTGTGTGGTGAGATGATTCGTAGCAAGCAACAAGTAACAAAAGTAGCAACGGTGCAGAAAAGTGGCCCAATCCCTTTTGTAGCAAGGGACAGGCCTGGACAAAGTCTTATAGGAGGAAAAACGCTCCCGAGGACACACGGGAATTTCTGTCATGCTAGTTTCATCATGTTCATATGATTCGCGTTCGTTACTTTGATAGTTTGATATGTGGGTGGACCGGCGCTTGGGTACTGCCCTTACTTGGAGAAGCATCCCACTTATGATTAACCCCTCTCGCAAGCATCCGCAACTACAAAAGAACAATTAATAAAAAGTCTAACCATAGCATTAAACTAGTGGATCCAAATCAGCCCCTTACGAAGCAACGCATAAACTAGGGTTTAAGCTTCTGTCACTCTAGCAACCCATCATCTACTTAGTACTTCCCAATGCATTGCTCTAGGCCCAAATAATGGTGAAGTGTTATGTAGTCGACGTTCACATAACACCACTAGAGGAAAAACAACATACAACATATCAAATTACCGAACGAATACCAAATTCACATGACTACTATTAGCAAGACTTATCCCATGACCTCAGGAACAAAAGTAACTACTCACAAAGCATAATCATATTCATGATTAGAGAGGTAATGAGTAGCATCAAGGATCTGAACATAAACTCTTCCACCAAGTAATCCAACTAGCATCAATTACAAAGAGTAATCAACACTACTAGCAACCTTACAAGTACCAATCGGAGTCGCGAGATGGAGATTGGTTACAAGTGATGAACTAGGGTTTGGAGATGAGATGGTGCTGATGAAGATGTTGATGGTGATGAGTCCCCTCCGATGAGAGGAGTGTTGGTGATGACGATGGCGATGATTTCCCCCTCCGGGAGGGAAGTTTCCCGAGCAGGATCGTCCTGCCGAAGCTCTAGATTGGTTCTGCTCAAGTTCCGCCTCGTGGCGGCGGAGAAACCACGAAAAAGCTCCTCCTTGATTTTTTCCTGGACGAAACCCTCCATATAGCAAAAGAGGGGAGCAAGTGGGCCGGTGGGCTGCCCACAAGCCCTCATGGCAAGGCTTGGGGGGTGGCCGCGCCGTGCAGGCTTGTGGGCACCCCCTGGTGCCCCTGTGGCACTTCTTCGGCCCAGTATTTTTGATAAATTGGGAAAAAAATCCTCGTTGATTTTATGACGTTTGGAGTTGCGCAGAATAGGTATCGCAACTTTGCTCCACTTTCAGGCCAAATTCTAGTTGTCGGTATTCTCCCTCTTCATGTAAACCTTGCAAAATAAGAGAGAAAAGGCATAAGAATTGTACCGTGAAGTTAAATAACAGCCAAAGAAGCGATAAATGTCAACATGAAAACATGATGCAAAATGGACGTATCAACGGGCGTCTTCCAGCGCTGCATGGAGGCAGCCAAAGGATACGAGATCTTGAAGGACATCCTGTTGGGGAACGTCGCATGGGAAACAAAAAAATTCCTACGCGCACGAAGACCTATCATGGTGATGTCCATCTACGAGAGGGGATTTCCGATCTACGTACCCTTGTAGATCACATAGCAGAAGCGTTAAGAAACGCGGTTGATGTAGTGGAACGTCCTCACGTCCCTCGATCCGCCCCGCGAACCATCCCACGAACCGTCCCGCGATCCGTCCCACGATCCGCTCTGATCTAGTGCCGAACGGACGGCACCTCCGCGTTCAGCACACGTACAGCTCGACGATGATCTCGGCCTTCTTGATCCAGCAAGAGGGATGGAGAGGTAGATGAGTTCTCCGGCAGCGTGACGGCGCTCCGGAGGTTGGTGGTGATCTAATCTCAGCAGGGCTCCGCCCGAGCTCCACAGAAACGTGATCTAGAGGTAAAACCGTGGAGGTATGTGGTCGGGCTGCCGTGGCAAAAGTTGTCTCAAATCATCCCTAAAACCCCACTATATATAGGAGGGAGGGAGGGGAGGAGGCAGCCTCAAAACCTAAAGGTTTGGCCGAAACTGGAGGTGGAGGAGTCCTACTCCAATCCTACTTGGAGTAGGATTCCACCTTCCCACTTGGAAACTCTTTCCACCTTGTGTTTTTTCCTTCTCAAACCTTATGGGCCTTAGTGGGAACTTATTCCAGCCCACTAGGGGCTGGTTTATCTCTTCCCATAGCCCATGAGACCCCTTGGGGCGTGACACCCCTCCTGATGGTCCCCGGCAACCCTCCCGGCACTCCCAGTACACTACCGATGAGCCCAAAACTTTTCCGGTAATGCACGAAAACCTTCCGATAACCAAATGAGGTCATCCTATATATCAATCTTCGTTTCCGGACCATTCCGGAAACCCTCGTGACGTCCGTGATCTCATCCGGGACTCCGAACAACATTCGGTAACCAACCATATAACTCAAATACGCATAAAACAACGTCGAACCTTAAGTGTGCAGACCCTGCGGGTTCGAGAACTATGTAGACATGACCCGAGAGACTCCTCGGTCAATATCCAATAGCGGGACCTGGATGCCCATATTGGATCCTACATATTCTACAAAGATCTTATCGTTTGAACCTCAGTGCCAAGGATTCATATAATCATGTATGTCATTCCCTTTGTCCTTCGGTATATTACTTGCCTGAGATTCGATCGTCAGTATCCGCATACCTATTTCAATCTCGTTTACCGACAAGTCTCTTTACTCGTTCCGTAATACAAGATCCCGCAACTTACACTAAGTCACATTGCTTGCAAGGCTTGTGTGTGATGTTGTATTACCGAGTGGGCCCCGAGATACCTCTCCGTCATACGGAGTGACAAATCCCAGTCTTGATCCATACTAACTCAACGAACACCTTCGGAGATACCTGTAGAGCATCTTTATAGTCACCCAGTTACGTTGCGACATTTGATACACACAAAGCATTCCTCCGGTGTTAGTGAGTTATATGATCTCATGGTCATAGGAACAAATACTTGACACGCAGAAAACAGTATCAACAAAATGACACGATCAACATGCTACGTCTATTAGTTTGGGTCTAGTCCATCACATGATTCTCCTAATGATGTCATCCCGTTATCAACTAACAACACTAGCCTATGGCTAGGAAACCTTGACCATCTTTGATCAACGAGCTAGTCAACTAGAGGCTTACTAGGGTAGTGTTTTGTCTATGTATCCACACAAGTATTGTGTTTCCAATCAATACAATTATAGCATGGATAATAAACGATTATCATGAACAAAGAAATATAATAATAACTAATTATTATTGCCTCTAGGGCATATTTCCAACAGTCTCCCACTTGCACTAGAGTCAATAATATAGTTCACATCACCATATGATTTCAACGAATCCCACACCCATATAGTTCTGGGGTCTGATCACGTCTTGCTCGTGAGAGAGGTTTTAGTCAACGGTTCTGAAACTTTCAGATCCGTGCGTTCTTTACAAATCTTTATGTCATCTTATAGATGCTGCTACTACGTGCTATTCGGAAATGCTCCAAATATCTACTCTACTATACGAATCTTTTTCACTACTCATAGTTATTCGGATTAGTGTCAAAGCTTTGCATCGACGTAACCCTTTACGATGAACTCTTTAACCACCTCCATAATCGAGAAAAATTCCTTAGTCTATTTAGTTACTAAGGATAACTTTGACCGCTGATCAGTGATTCAATCCTGGATCGCTCTGTGTACCTCTTAACAGACTTGCTGCAAGGCACACATCAGGTGCGGTACTCAGCATGGCATACTTTAGAGTCTACGGCTAAGGCATAGAAGACGACCTTCGTCTATTCTCTTTATTCTGTCGTGGTCGGGTTTTGAGTCTTACTCAAATTCACACCTTACAACACAGTCAAGAACTCCTTCTTTGCTGATCTATTTCGAATTCCTTCAAAAACTTGTCAAGTCATGCATCTTGTTGAAACTTCTATTAAGCGTTTTGATCTATCTCCATAGATCTTGATGCTCAACGTTCAAGTAGCTCAATCCAGGTATTCCTTTGAAAAACTCCTTTCAAACAACCTTTTATGCTTCACAGAAATTCTACATTACTTCTGATCAACAATATGTCAACCACATATACTTATCAGAAATTCTATAGTGCTCCCACTCACTTCTTTGGAAATACAAGTTTCTCATAAACCTTGTACAAACCCAAAATCTTTGATCATCTCATCAAAGTGTATATTCCAACTCCGAGATGCTCGCACCAGTCCATTGAAGGATCGCTGGAGCTTGCATACTTGTTAGTATCTTTAGGATCGACAAAACCTTCTGGTTTTATCACATACAATGTTTGCTCAAGGAAACCGTCGAGGAAACAATGTTTTGTCATCCTATGTGCAATATTTCAAAAATAATGCAACAACTACTAACATAATTCTAACAGACTTTTAGCATCGCTACGAGTGAGAAAGTCTCACCATAGTCAACTGTTTGATCAGGTCGGAAACATCTTTGCGACAAGTCGAGCTTTTCTTAATAGTGGCTTATCACCATCGTCGTCTGTCTTCCTTTTAAAGATCCATCTTTACTCAATAGTCCTACGACCATCAAGTAGTTCTTCCAAAGTCTACACTTTGTTTTCATACATGGATCCTCTCTCGGATTTCATGGCCTCCAGCCATTTGTCGGAATCCGGGCCCACCATCGCTTCTCCACAGCTCGTAGGTCATTACTGTTCAACAACATGACCTCCAAGACAGGGTTACCATACCACTCTGTAGTAGTACGCGACCTTGTCGACCTACGAGGTTTGTAGTAACTTGATCCGAAGCTCAATGATCACCATCATCAGCTTCCACTTCAATTGGTGTAGGCGCCACAGGAACAACTTCATGTGCCCTGCTACACACTAGTCGAAGTGATGGTTCAATAACCTCATCAAGTTCTATCACCCTCCCACTCAATTCTTTCGAGAGAAACCTTTCCTCAAGAAAGAACCCATTTCTAGAAACAAACACTTTGCTTCTGGATCTGAGATAGGAGATGTATCCAACTGTTTTGGATATCTTATGAAGATGCATTTATCCGCTTTGGGTTCGAGCTTATCAGACTGAAACTTTTTCACATAAGCATCGCAACTCCAAACTTTCAAGAAACGACAGCTTTAGATTTCTCTAAACCTTAGTCTATACTGTGTCATCTCAACGGAAATACGCGGTGCCCTATTTAAAGTGAATGTGGTTGTCTCTAATGCATAACCCATAAACGATAGTGGTAATTCGATAAGAGACATCATAGTATGCACCATATCAAATAGGGCGTGGCTAAGATGTTCAGACACATCATCACACTATGATGTTCCAGGTGGCGTGAACTGCGAAACAATTTCCACATTGTCTTAACTGCGTACCAAAACTCGTAACTCAGATATTCATCTCTATGATCATATCGTAGACTGTTTATCCTCTTGTCACGACTATCTTCACTCTAAAATAGCTTTGAACTTTTCAACATTTCAGACTTGTGATTCATCAAGTAAATACTCCTGTATCTACTCAAATCGTCAGTGAAATAGGAACATAATGATATCCACTGCGTGCCTTAGCACTTATTAGATTGCACACATCAAAAATGCATTACTCCCAACAAGTTACTCTACTTGTTTCATGTAGCATGTTTTGCATGTCTCAAGTGATTCAAAATCAAGTGAGTCCAAACGATCCATCAGCATGGAGCTTCTTCATGCATTTTACACCGACATGACTCAAGTGGCAGTGCCACAACTAAGTGGTACTATCATTATTACTTTTTATCTTTTGGCACTAATATTATGAACATGTGTAACACTACGATCGAGATTCAATAAACCATTGAGGGTAATTATTCAAGCAAATAGAATAACTATTATTCTTTTAAATGAATAATCGTATTGCAACAAAAACGATCCAATCATGTTCATGCTCAACGCAAACACCAAATAACAATTATTTGGGTTTCACCACCAATCCCGATGATAGAGGGAGCGTGAGACGTTTGATCATATCAACCTTGGAAACACTTCCAACACGTATCGTCACCTCGCCTTTTAGCTAGCCTCCGTTTATTCCGTAGCTTTCATTTCATGTTACCAATCACTTAGCAACTGAACCGGTATCCAATACCCTCGCGCTACTAGGAGTACTAGTAAAGCACACATCAACATCATGTATATCAAATATACTACTTTCGACTTTGCCAGCCTACTTATCTACCAAGCATCTAGGGTAGCTCCACCTCAGTGACCGTTCCCATCATAACAGAAGCACTTAGTCTCGGGTTTGGGTTTAGACTTGGGTCTCTTCATTAGTGTAGCAACTGTTTTGTTGTTTCACGAAGTATCCCTTCTAGCCTTTGCCTTTCATGAAACTTAGTGGTTTTACTAACCATCAACCATTGATGCTCCTTCTTGATTTCTACTTTCGCGGTGTCATACATCACGAATCTGTCAAGGATCATTGTATCTATCCGTGATATGTTATAGTTCATCACGAAGCTCTCACAGCTTGGTGGCAGTGACTTTGGAGAACCATCACTATCTCATCTGGAAGATTAACTCCCACTTGATTCAAGTGATTGTCGTACTCAGACAATCTGAGCACACGCTCAACGATTGAGTTTTTCTCCTTTACTTCATGGACAAAGAATCTTGTCGGAGGTCTCATACCTCTTAACAAGGGCACAAGCATGAAATCACAATTTCATCTCTTTAGAACATCACTCATGTTCCGTGACGTTTCAAAACGTCTTCGGCACCACGCTTCTAAGCCATTAAGTATTTTGCACCGAACTATCGCGTAGTCATCAGAAACGTGTATGTCGAATGTTCACAACATCCACAGACGACGCTCGAGGTGCAGCACACTGAGTGGTGCATTAAGGACATAAGCCTTCTGCGCAGCAACGAGGACAATCCTTAGTTTTATAGACTCAGTCCGCCAAGTTTGCTACTATCAACTTTCAACTAAATTTTCTCTGGGAACATATTAAAAAGAGTAGAGCTATAGCGCAAGCTACATTGTAATTCGCAAAGACCATTAGACTATGTTCATGACAATTAGTTCAATTAATCATATTACTTAAGAACTCCCACTCAAAAAGTACATCTCTCTAGTCATTTGAGTGGTACATGATCCAAATCCACTATCTCAAGTCCGATCATCACGTGAGTCGAGAATAGTTTTAGTGGTAAGCATCTCTATGCTAATCATATCAACTATACGATTCATGCTCGACCTTTCGGTCTCATGTGTTCCGAGGCCATGTCTGCACATGCTAGGCTCGTCAAGCTTAACCCGAATGTTCCGCGTGTGCAACTGTTTTGCACCTGTTGTATGTGAACGTTGAGTCTATCACACCCGATCATCACGTGGTGTCTCGAAACGAAGAACTGTCGCAACGGTGCACAGTCGGGGAGAACACAATTTCGTCTTGAAATTTTATTGACAGATCACCTCATAATGCTACCGTCGTTCTAAGAAAGATAAGGTGCATAAAGGATTAACATCACATGCAATTCATAAGTGACATGGTATGGCCATCATCATGTGCTTCTTGATCTCCATCACCAAAGCACCGGCACGATCTTCTTGTCACCGGCGTCACACCATGATCTCCATCATCATGATCTCCATCAACGCGTCGCCATCGGGGTTGTCGTGCTACTCATGCTATTACTACTAAAGCTACGTCCTAGCAATATAGTAAACACATCTGCAAGCACAAACGTTAGTTTAAAGACAACCCTATGGCTCCTGCCGGTTGCCGTACCATCGACGTGCAAGTCGATATTAACTATTACAACATGATCATCTCATACATCCAATATATCACATCACATCGTTGGCCATATCACATCACAAGCATACACTGCAAAAACAAGTTGGACGTCCTCTAATTGTTGTTGCATGTTTTACGTGGTGACCATGGGTATCTAGTAGGATCGCATCTTACTTACGCAAACACCACAACGGAGATATATGAATTGCTATTTAACCTCATCCAAGTACCTCCTCGGTCAAATCCGATTCAACTAAAGTTGGAGAAACTGACACTCACCGATCATCTTTGAGCAACGGAGTTACTCGTAGCGATGAAACCAGTCTCTCGTAAGCGTACGAGTAATGTCGGTCTGAGCCACTTCGATCCAACAATACCGCGAAATCAAGAAAAGACTAAGGAGGGCAGCAAAACGCACATCACCGCCCACAAAAACTTTTGTGTTCTACTCGAGATTACATCTACGCATGAACCTAGCTCTGATACCACTTTTGGGGAACGTCGCACGGGAAACAAAAAAATTCCTACTCGCACGAAGACCTATCATGGTGATGTCCATCTACGAGAGGGGATTTCCGATCTACGTACCCTTGTAGGTCGCACAGCAGAAGCGTTAAGAAACGCGGTTGATGTAGTGGAACGTCCTCACGTCCCTCGATCCGCCCCGCGATCCGTCCCACGATCCGCTCCGATCTAGTGCCGAACGGACGGCACCTCCGCGTTCAGCACACGTACAGCTCGACGATGATCTCGAACTTCTTGATCCAGCAAGAGAGATGGAGAGGTAGATGAGTTCTCCGGCAGCGTGACGGCGCTTTGGAGGTTGGTGGTGATCTAATCTCAGCAGGGCTCCGCCCGAGCTCCGCAGAAACGCGATCTAGAGGTAAAACCGTGGAGGTATGTGGTCGGGCTGCCGTGGCAAAAGTTGTCTCAAATCAGCCCTAAAACCCCACTATATATAGGAGGGAGGGAGGGGAGGAGGCAGCCTCAAAACCTAAAGGTTTGGCCGAAATTGGAGGTGGAGGAGTCCTACTCCAATCCTACTTGGAGTAGGATTCCACCTTCCCACTTGGAAACTCTTTCCACCTTGTGTTTTTTCCTTCTCAAACCTTATGGGCCTTAGTGGGAACTTATTCCAGCCCACTAGGGGCTGGTTTATCTCTTCCCATAGCCCATGAGACCCCTTGGGGCGTGACAACCCTCCTGATGGTCCCCGGCAACCCTCCCGGCACTCCCAGTACACTACCGATGAGCCCGAAACTTTTCCGGTAATGCACGGAAACCTTCCGGTAACCAAATGAGGTCATCCTATATATCAGTCTTCATTTCCGGACCATTCCAGAAACCCTCGCGACGTCCATGATCTCATCCGGGACTCTGAACAACATTCGGTAACCAACCATATAACTCAAATACGCATAAAACAACGTCGAACCTTAAGTGTGCAGACCCTGCGGGTTCGAGAACTATGTAGACATGACCCGAGAGACTCATCGGTCAATATCCAATAGCGGGACCTGGATGCCCATATTGGATCCTACATATTCTACGAAGATCTTATCGTTTGAACCTCAGTGCCAAGGATTCATATAATCCCGTATGTCATTCCGTTTGTCCTTCGGTATGTTACTTGCCTGAGATTCGATCGTCAGTATCCGCATACCTATTTCAATCTCGTTTACCGGCAAGTCTCTTTACTCGTTCCGTAATACAAGATCCCGCAACTTACACTAAGTCACATTGCTTGCAAGGCTTGTGTGTGATGTTGTATAACCGAGTGGGCCCGAGATACCTCTCCGTCATACGGAGTGACAAATCCCAGTCTTGATCCATACTAACTCAACGAACACCTTCGGAGATACCTGTAGAGCATCTTTATAGTCACCCAGTTACGTTGTGACGTTTGATACACACAAAGCATTCCTCTGGTGTTAGTGAGTTATATGATCTCATGGTCATAGGAACAAATACTTGACACGCAGAAAAAGTAGCAACAAAATGACACGATCAACATGCTACGTCTATTAGTTTGGGTCTAGTCCATCACATGATTCTCCTAATGATGTGATCCCGTTATCAACTAACAACACTTGCCTATGGCCAGGAAACCTTGACCATCTTTGATCAACGAGCTAGTCAACTAGAGGCTTACTAGGGACAGTGTTTTGTCTATGTATCCACACAAGTATTGTGTTTCCAATCAATACAATTATAGCATGGATAATAAACGATTATCATGAACAAAGAAATATAATAATAACTGATTATTATTGCCTCTAGGGCATATTTCCAACACATCCACCAGGGTGAGTGCCGCCACCATGCCGCCTCGAGGTCCCTGGTGGCCAAGGCGTTCCGCCATGGCTTATGCTAGCCAACGTCGCTGGATGACGCTAAGGCCCTGGTGGACAAGTGCGAGGGATGGCAACACTTCAGCAACCAAAGTCATCTGCCCACGGCGGAATTGCAGACCATCCCCATCACATGGCCCTTCGTCGTACGGGGGCTCGACATGGAGGGGCCTTCAAGACGGCGGGAGGCAGCATGACGCATATTCTGGTGGTCATCGACAAGTTCATCAAGTGGATTGAGGCAAGACCAATCAAGAAGCTGGACGGCCCCATAGGCGTCACATTCATCAAGCACAACACCATCCGCTAAGACATTCCTGACAGCATCATCACCGATAATGGCACCAACTTCACTAGGGGCGCCTTGGCTCGCTTCTGCTCCACTCAGGGCATGTGACTCTAACTTGCATCAGTGGCCCACCCTCAATCAAACGGTCAGGCAGAGCGAGCCAAAGGCCTCATTCTGACAGGCATCAAGCCCGGCTCGTCGAACCACTCGTGCGCTTGGTCGGCTGCTAGATCTACGAGATGTTGACCGTGCGCTGGAGCCTTCGGACCACCCCCAACCGGTCGACCGGCTTCACGCCATTCTTCCTGGTCTATGTTGACCCACAAGTATAGGGGATCAATCGTAGTCCTTTCGATAAGTAAGAGTGTCCAACCCAACGAGGAGCAGAAGGATCTGACAAGTGGTTTTCAGCAAGGTAAAATCTGCACGCACTGAAGTTGTCGGTAACAAGTGATTGTGTGGTGAGATGATTCGTAGCAAGCAACAAGTAACAAAAGTAGCAACGGTGCAGCAAAGTGGCCCAATCCCTTTTGTAGCAAGGGACAAGCCTGGACAAAGTCTTATAGGAGGAAAAACGCTCCCGAGGATACACGGGAGTTTCTGTCATGCTAGTTTCATCATGTTCATATGATTCGCGTTCGTTACTTTGATAATTTGATATGTGGGTGGACCGGCGCTTGGGTAATGCCCTTACTTGGACAATCATCCCACTTATGATTAACCCCTCTCGCAAGCATCCGCAACTACGAAAGAAGAATTAAGGCAAAGTCTAACCATACCATTAAACTAGTGGATCCAAATCAGCCCCTTACGAAGCAACGCATAAACTAGGGTTTAAGCTTCTGTCACTCTAGCAACCCATCATCTACTTACTACTTCCAAATGCCTTCCTCTAGGCCCAAATAATGGTGAAGTGTTACTTAGTCGATGTTCACATAACACCACTAGAGGAAAAACAACATACAACATATCAAAATACCGAACGAATACCGAATTCACATGACTACTATTAGCATGACTTATCCCATGTCCTCAGGAACAAGAGTAACTACTCACAAATCATAATCATATTCATGACCAGAGAGGTAATGAGTAGCATCAAGGACCTGAACATAAACTCTTCCACCAAATAATCCAACTAGCATCAACTACAAAGAGTAATCAACACTACTAGCAACCTTACAAGTACCAATCAGAGTCGCAAGACGGAGATTGGTTACAAGTGATGAACTAGGGTTTGGATATTAGATGGTGCTGATGAAGATGTTTATGGTGATGAGTCCCCTCCGATGAGAGGAGTGTTGGTGATGACGATGGCGATGATTTCCCCCTCCGGGAGGGAAGTTTCCCCGACAGGATCGCCCTGCCTGAGATCTAGATTGGTTCTGCTCAAGTTCCGCCTCGTGGCGGCGGCGAAACCATGAAAAAGCTCCTCCTTGATTTTTTTTTCCTGGACGAAACCCTCCATATAGCAAAAGAGGGGAGCAAGTGGGCCAGTGGGCTGCCCACAAGCCCCCATGGCGTGCCCTGGGGGGTGGCCGCACCGTGCAGGCTTGTGGGCACCCCCTGGTGCCCCTGTGGCACTTCTTCGGCCCAGTATTTTTGATAAATCAGGAAAAAAATACTCATTGATTTTTACGGCGTTTGGAGTTGCGCAGAATAGGTATCTCAACTTTGCTCCACTTTCAGGCCAGAATTCCAGTTGCCGGTATTCTCCCTCTTCATATTAACCTTGCAAAATAAGAGAGAAAAGGCATAATAATAGTACCGTGAAGTGAAATAACAGCCAAAGAAGCGATAAATATCAACATGAAAACATGATGCAAAATGGACGTATCAGTCTACGGATCCGAGGAGGTCATTATCCCCACAGACATCGAGTTCAACTCACATCGCATGACGCTCTACACGGAGGTGGATGCCAAGGAATCAAGGGAGGACGGTGTCGACCTGCTTGAGTAAGCACGCCTTCTGGCCTTGAGTTGGACGGCCATCTACCAGTAGAAGTTGCAGCACTATCACGACAAGCGGATACAACCCCTCGCTTGCCGCGAGGGCGACCTAGTGCTCCATGACAAGGACCCTTCATCATCGGCACGGCGCTGCACAACAATGCATACTACCTCATAGACGCCTAGAAGCCGCAAAAGCGCAAGAGAGATGCCTCTGTCGAGGAAATGGAGCACCCATGGAACGCGGCTCTCCTCCACCCGTTTTACAGCTGAACCAGTGTATGTATGTGTTCCCCCTACCTTTAGGGCTTTATGAATGCAGCAGGTACCCCGAGCCAGACTCGGGGGCTACCTTTTCATTGTCTCTCTCAAGCGCATTTCTTTCTTTTCTAGCCCTCGGGTCCGACTCCCGGACCGGGGGCTATCTAGATAGTCCTAGCTAAGCCCTCCTAAAAGGTTCCAAGTAGTATGTGAAACGCCAAAACCCACTCTTCGCTCTAGCTACAGACCAGCTCATAGATGTCCAACTGGTAAGAGCCGGAGGTTGAAAGCGCTCACATGCGAAAAGCTGAGGGCCGCTGGGGATCTCCAGGTACTCTCTAGCCCACCTGTGTCGCGCTCATCCTAGCTTGAGTCTCCCAATCCCAAGTACTATGCCGCTTTCCCCAAAGGCTGAGGGCCCGTCCCAGTCGCAGACCGGCTCCCGGCTCTCCGGCTGGCTGGACCAAAGCCGGGAGAGGGAAAAAGATAAGGGGACAAAAGCAACAGGAGAATTAGCACGCAAAGGTTGTTCAAGCAAAATGAATGCATATATTACAATAAAGCAACAGGCCCATGGCCACGAAGTTTGATACAAACGGAAGTTTACACCCTAAGTGGGTGAGTACTAGTTTACACCCCAAGTGTCTGCTCTAACCCCGGCACCGGTGTCCGGATCCTCGACATTGGAATAAGCGTCGGTACTGGAGCAGGTCTCCTCGTCGTCCATCTCGCCGGAGCTGCCCTTCGAGATGCCTAGGCCAACGCATAGTCGTCCTCCGGGAGCGGTGCGCCGTCAACAGCCCGCTCCAGGCCATCCACGTCCCACTCGGTGTATGACGCGACTTTGCCTGCTTGGGCCGCTCGGGGATCAGCGGTCGCCGCCAGCTCTGCCTCCATGCCCTCCCGGCGGGCGGCCAGCAAACTCAGGTGCGGGCCTGGATGCCAACACATGACAAAGCTAAGAACCATCTCCTCTATGGCTCGTGCAGTCGAAGCCCTCCAAGCATTCAAGTGTGTCGGCCCGGCCTCCAGCCACCTCGCCAGCCGGCTCACAGTCTCGGGTCACACCGCGTGTGGCCACAGGGTCTGGACCAGGCTCAGGCCGGCCTTGTGGAGCCGGTGCATGATGGTCACCACCTATTTCATACGGTCCCGGGTGCCGATCCCAACCTCCTCCATGGTCCAGCTGGCGAGCGGCCCGATATGTACCCCCTCGGCACGTTGCTCCTCTCGGTGGGCCTCCACGGCCATGTCCACCAGCTCGTGGGTCTTGGGAAAGACCCCTGGAGGACGAAGAAAGAACGAAGTAAGAGCAGGTGGTCCAAGCTCCCAAAAACCAAGGAAAACACAAACAAGAAAGAAGAACTCATGGGAGAGGATCCATTCGAGCACGTGCACCTTCTGCAACATGCCCTGCTCCTTCACGGACGAGGCGCATGCTCGCTTATCGTACCCCACCATCACCGCACGCGCCTCCTCGAGTGACCTCTACAACACCGCCTCCTTGTTTGCTAGCACCTGGCGATGGGCTCGGTCAAGGCGATCCAGCTCCTCCTGGTCGGCCGTCTCAAGCCCTCACCTCTCCTGCAGCCGGCGGGCCGTCTCCTCGCGCAGCGAGGCACACTCCGCCGACTAATATTTGCCTTGGTGTGTGGCTGTCGCCAACAGGCGCCGAAGGGTCTCTGCCTCGAGTTTCGATCATGCACAAGGCCACATTCACAATCTGTTTCCTAGAATAAAAAAAGCAAGCACAATTGGAAACTTACCATGTGCCTGCTGCAGGTTCGCCTCCGCGGTGGCCAACCGGCCCTCGGCCTCCTGATTCACGGCGAGGAGCCTACTATAGGCGATCACCCGACGGTCATGAACACTCTGCAAATGAGAAAGTGATGAAAAAGACTGCTTAAAAACTCGACATGGCTGCCTCGCAGCCGGCCTGAGTCACGGGGGCTACACCTAGTGGGTGCACTAGTGCGCCCCCACTGGAAAGCAGCAAAGAGGAAGGTGCCGCCTATAGACTCGACCCGATTGCCTCGCAACCGGCCTGTGTCTCGGGGGCTACACCAAGTGGGCGTGCTAGTGCACCCCCACTGGAAAGCAACGAAGAAGCACGAAGATAAAAAAAGCAAAAGACAAGCCTCGGTACTTACCGCCATCCACTACTCCACGTGAGTCAGCCCGCCCAACACCTTCTGTGCATCCAACTTCGCCTACGCCTGGCAGTCGGCAAACTCGGACTGGACCACACGCACCGCTGCCGCAAGTGTGCTGGCGGCACTCCCTTGGTGGCGTCGCTCGCCACCGCCCACGACTCATGTGGCTGGGCCTGGGAGCCGGCTCCGGATCCGCTCTGAGTCGACCGCCCCGGCACCACCACTGGGGGGCGGTGCCGGATGACGGCACATCGCTTAACGCCCCAGCGTTGGGTCCCGGCGGCATCAGCACAGAGCCGCCCGGAAGAACCACCAGCGGCTCTAGCATTGCGACGTCCGGGGCACCGCTGCCGCCTCCGATTCCGCCCATCTCGGCCTAGTCGTCACCTCGCACTGCATCGGGGTCCTTTGCATGGTCGCCCTCGAGCCTCAAAGGGGCCTCTATGTCTGGCAGATCCTCGGAAGGGGCGTGCCTCTCTGTTGCGGCATGGGCGTCCGCCTCAGATCGCCCTCCCGCACGCAATGGTGTCATGGCTGGGAATTCCGACACACAATCATGCGCTCCTTCGACATGGTCTGTCGCGGCCTCGAACCCCCTCGCCACCTCCTCCTTCCGGAGGTGCTACTCCATCGACCACGCCCGCTCGGCGGTCTCCTGCTCACACTAGGTGGCGCATTCCTGCTCCTCCACGACACTCGCACCTCCCACCTGGCGCATCGCGTGCGACACTGACGGGTCCCACCGTCTCAGCAGCCGATCCTAGGGCGCACGGGCCCTTGCACAACAGAAGGGGCAGGATGAGATAGAAGCAAAGAAAACCACGAACAGAACCTAAAAGATCAACAAGAGATGCCCTACCCGATGGTCGTAGGGATCGCACGTCGTGGCACCGGCCCCAAGGGGGCAACGCGCGCTTTCTTCCTGCCTCCTCCATGGCTGCCATCCGGCTGCGTCCCAGCCGCTAGCTTGGTTTTCGTCCTAGGAGCGACCGGCACCTTCCCTTGCGCGTGATAGACCACCGCCGATCCCTAAGGTGCTGGCTTGGGGCCCGTCTGACTGGTCCTCTCCCTCACCTCGGAGGCATCCTCCTCCATGGCCTCCATGCCCACTGCATTGTCGACTTCTTCAACATCACAGTCGTCGTCATCGTCCATCCAGTCGCACAACCGATGGGGAGAGGGGAACTCACCGGCTGGCTCAGGGTCACTGGCTCTCGCTCATCCATCGGGGGCCTCCTTGCCCTCCGACTCCACGCCCATAGGCTCCACGTCTGTCGGCACGTCGCCTGTTGGCTTGTCGACCACCGACTCATAGCCCATCGGCTCCACATCCTCGTTGTCCTCCGGCTCCTCGGCGGTCGAGTCATCCCTGTCGGCCACCAGTTGGTTGTAGTTCTCCAACCCAGCAAATAGCTCCGGCCCGTCCGTGTCGAGGGCCATTGATACATCTCCGTCGTATCTACTTTTCCGAACTCTTTTGCCCTTGTTTTGGACTCTAATTTGCATGATTTGAATGGAACTAACCCGGACTGACGTTGTTTTCAGCAGAATTGCCATGGTGTTGTTTTTGTACAGAAATAGGAGTTCTCGGAATGTCCTGAAAATTTACGGAGATTTTTTCTAGAATAAAAGAAAAATACCTACGCAAAGATCCACCGGAGGGGGCGTGCCAGTGGGCCACAAGCCCACAGGCCACGGCCACCCCCTAGGCCGCGCCGTGAGGGCTTGTGGGGCCCACGTGGCACCACCGCCCCCAAACTCAGCTCTATATCTTCCGTCTCGCCCGGAAAAAAATCAGAGAGAAGCTTTCATTGCGTTTTACGATACGGAGGCGCCGCCACCTCCTGTTCTTCATCTGGAGGGCAGATCTGGAGTCCGTTCGGGGCTCCGGAGAGGGGAAATCGTCGCCATCGTCATCATCAACCTTCCTCCATCGACAATTCCATGATGCTTTTCATCGTTCGTGAGTAATTTCATCGTAGGCCTGCTGGACGGTGATGAGTTGGATGAGATCTATCATGTAATCGAGTTAGTTTTGACGGGGTTTGATCCCTAGTATCCACTATGTTCTAGATTGATGTTGCTACTACTTGGCTATGATTAATGCTTGTCACTAGGGCCCGAGTGCCATGATTTCAGATCTGAACCTATTATGTTGTCGCCAATATATGTGTGTTTTAGATCCTATCTTGCAAGTTGTAGTCACCTACTATGTGTTATGACCCGGCAACCCCGGAGTGACAATAGCCGGAACCAGTCCCGAAGATGACCATAGTATGAGGAGTTCATGTATTCACCGCGTGTTAATGCATTGGTCCAGTTCTTTATTAAAAGGAGAACCTTAATATCCCGTAGTTTCCGTTAGGACCCCGCTGCCACGGGAGGGATGGACAATAGATGTCATGCAAGTTCTTTTCCCTAAGCACGTATGACTACATACGGAATACATGCCTACATTAGATTGACGAACGGGAGCTAGTTACATATCTCTCTGTGTCATAGCTGTTACATGATGAATCACATCCGTCATACTCATCCATCACCGATCCACTTCCTACGAGTCTTTTACTACTGGTCCTTGCTATGTTACTTTGTCTAGGCTTGTCCCTTGCTACAAAAGGGATTGGGCCACTTTGCTACTACTGTTGCTACTGCTGTTACTCTGCTGCTGCTGCTACTGCTGTTCCTTGCTACTTCGCCGTTACTTGTTGCAAGATCTTTTCCGACACTGTTGTCGGGGAAGAATAGTTACTCGCCCACGTGCAACCTACTGGCGCCATTGATACAACAGTTAGGAATAGTCTGTCGTCAACATATCGTTTCTGGCACCGTTGCTATCATACTACTTTGCTACTGATACTTTGCTTGCAGACACTAATATTTCAGGTGTGATTGAATCTGACAAACTCAGCTGCTAATACTTGAGAATATTCTTTCGCTTCCCTTTTGCTGAACCGACAAATTTAGGTCGAATACTCTACCCTCGAAAACTGTTGCGATCCCCTACACTTGTGGGTTATCAAGACCTTTTTCTCGCGCCGTTGCCGGGGAAGCACAGCTATATTATCTGAGTTACTTGGGATTGACGTCTGCTGATCACTATGAGGAATCCGAAAGATCCAAGAACTAAAATCTTGCCTTCCACTACGAGGAGAGGTAAGGAACTGCCATCTAGCTCTGCACTTGACTCACCTTCAGTTATGAGTAAGTTTGCGACATCACCTCCTGCTAGAAATCTTGATATGTCGCATGTGCTTGATGATGCTACTTCTGCTGCCCATGATGCTTATGATGATGCTATGCTTGATACTATGCCTGATGATGCTATGCCTGATACTATGCCTAATGATGCTATGCTTGATACTATGCCTGATGATGCTATGCTTGATACTGCTTTGCCACTTGGTGCCCTTGATGCACATATTGCTAGAGTTGCTGCTAGATGTGATGATACTTCTGAAACTGCTAATACTATTGAAGTAGAACCTGCTACTATGCCTGAATTGCCTGTTATGCCTGATACGCGCTATGTTATGGAGGGAGAGATAGCTGAGGACTTTCTTGCGTGTAAGGATACCTATGATGTTGAGAAATTACTGTGCAAGTGGAAAGAAAAATCTCTGAACGCTAGGATGAAATACGACCCAAAGTTTGCCACTTCACCTATCTTTGTGACCGATAAGGATTATGAATTCTCTGTCGACCCTGAGTTAATTACTCTGGTCGAATCTGATCCTTTTCACGGTTATGAGTCTGAAACGGTTGTAACCCATCTTACCAAACTGCATGATATAGCCACCCTATTCACTAGTGAGGAAAAGATCCGCCACTACTATATGCTCAAGATGTTTCCTTTCTCGCTAAAGGATGATGCTAAGACCTGGTTCACTTCTCTTGCTCCTGGTTGTGTGCGTAGCCCCCAGGATATGGTATACTACTTCTCTGAAAAATATTTCCCTGCCCATAAGAAGCAACATACCTTGCAGGAAATATACAACTTTGCTCAAGCTGAAGAAGAGAGTCTCCCACAAGCTTGGAGGAGGCTCATCCAGCTACTGAATGCTTTGCCCGATCACCCTCTTGAGAAGAATGAAATACTTGATATCTTCTATAATGGACTTACCGATGCTTCTAAAGACCACCTAGATAGTTGTGTCGATAGTGTTTTTAGGGAACGAACCATAGAACAAGATGAGATTCTACTGAATAACATCTTGTGCAATGAGAATGCTTGGACTATTCCCGAACCACCTCCTAAGCCAACTCCAAAGAAAAGAGGTATTCTATTCCTCAGTCCTGAAGATATGCAAGAAGCCAAGAAATCTACGCGAGAGAAAGGCATTAAATCTGAAGATGTCAAAAATCTACCACCTATCGAAGAGATCCATGGTCTCGATAACCTAATACAGGTAGTAGAAGTAAATTCTCTGCGTAGGTTTGATGAGAGTGATATTCCTTTTGATAAACCTGCTAGCTTATGCATGGATGAATTTGATAACTTCGTTGCTAAACAACAAAGTTTTAATGATTATGTTAGCAGACAATTGGAACAGAATACTCGTATGCTTAGTCATTTAAGTGCTTGCGTGGACAGAAACGTCAATGATCTTAAGCTTCTGAGTAAGCATGCCTCTATGGTTACTACTCAAGTAGAACAAGTACTTAAAGCTCAGAATGACTTGCTCAATGAGTTGAATGATAATTCTGTTAGAGTCGTCACTAAAGGCGGTAGAATGACCCAGGAACCTTTGTATCCTGAGGGTTATCCGAAGAGAATTGAACAAGATTCTCAAGGAGTTAGCATGGATGCACCTAGTCATCCTAGAAAGAAGAAGAAAGATGATAGGAACCTGCACGCTAGCAACCTTGTTGCTGCTACACCTGAGAGTCCAAACAATGTCTCTGTCTCTGACGCTGAAACACAATCTGGTGATGAACATGAGCCTAATGATAATATCAATAGTGATGTTCATGAAGATGCTCAACCTAGCAATGATAAGGATGTGGAGATTGAACCTATTGATCTTGATAACCCACAGCCTAAGACTAAGAGATACGATAAGAATGACTTCGCTCCTAGGAAGCACGGTAAAGAAAGGGAACCATGGGTTCAGAAATCTATGCTCTTTCCTCCCAAACCATCCAAGAAAAAGGATGATGAGGATTTTGAGCGATTCATTGAAATGATCAGACCCGTCTTTCTGTAAATGAGTTTGACGGATATGCTCAAGATGTCTCTGTATGCTAAGTACATGAAAGATATTGTGACTAATAAGAGGAGGATACCTAAGGTTGAGACTTCCACCATGCTCGCTAATTATACCTTCAAGGGTGGAACTCCGAAGAAACTAGGTGATCCCGGTGTGCCCACTATACCTTGCTCCAGTGTTATGCCTCTCTCTCTTTATCGTAGACTTGAACTGGGTAAGTTGACACCCACTGAAATCTCTCTGCAAATGGCCGACAAATCAACTGCTTTCCCTATCGGCATTTGCGAGGATGTGCCTGTTGTGGTTGCTAACGTCACTATCTTAACATACTTTGTTATCCTGGATATTCCCGAGGACGATGCCATGGTTGTCATCCTCGGAAGACCCTTTTTAAACACCGCAGGGGCTGTTATAGGTTGCAACAAAGGCAATGTCACTTTCCATGTCAACGGTAATGAGCATACGGTGCACTTCCGAAGAAACAATATCGAGTACATTGCATCAATATTATCCAAAAAACTTCATCGATTCTTATTGGGAGCTTTGAATGCCCTATTCCTCGTGTCAAGATGAAGTATGATTTGCTTGTTGGGGAGATACACATCCCCATTGAGGTGACCTAGTGACTATTCAAAAATTCTCCGTTCTCTTTTGCGATTCGAGAAGTTTTGTCGAGGAGACTTGATCAACGCCATTGACGGATTTCTTTCGATGACCAGGAGATGGATGAATCAAGGAGTCACAAACCTCTGTTCCAAGCTTTCACTTTAGGTTGCTTAGAAGAAAAATGATAGATTTAGTTTGGTTTTCCCTGTTTTCTGTTTTAGCGTCCGGTAGAGAAGTACCCCGAAAATAAAAGTTCTCCGAACATCGTGAAAATAAAGCATGATTTTTTCTGGAATTTTTGAAAAATTCTGAGACAAAGAGCTTGTCTGGGGGCTGCACCAGTGGGCCACAAGCCCTTGGGGCACGGGCACCCCCCTAGTCGCGCCACCCAGGCTTGTGGGGCCCACAGGCACCCCCTCCACTCATTCTTGCTCTCATCAGGTTCTGCTACCTCCAGAAAAAATCGTTTCACAGCTGAAACCCGTGTTCTTGCTCCTCTTGCTGGGATTTTCGATCTCTTTTCTCAAATCACCGTTCTCCAAACTATTTTGGGGAAATTACTCCTTGGTAAGTGACTCCTCCATTGGTCCAATTAGTTTTTTCTCTAGTGCCTTATACTCCGCGTATTTTTGCTGCCTTGGTGACCATGTTCTTGAGCTTTGCATGCTGATTCTAGCTGGTCCCAAGTAGTTTTGATGCGTAATATGGTCTCTAGGCACTTGTGGGAGTAGTTGCTATGAGTTTTGTTGAGACTTATTCACTTTTCGTTAGAATTACTTAAATATTTCAGAATATTTTTAGAGATAGAAAAGGGAAAATATGAGAAGATTCTTAAGAGGCTCGTCAAGCCGTGACCCCAAGGATGATGGGAGTGAGAAGAAGCCCAAGTATCTGGTCCCTCGAGTCGCAGAAGTTCGAGCGTGCGAGTGGCCAAGCGACGTGTTCTTACGCGTCGCTGGAATTTATGAGGACTTTTACCACTTGGTGGAGAACGCAGGCCTTACCGCCTTCGTTGAAGATAAGTGTCCGCAATACCTCCTCCTCTCTAATATCTTCACACAAAGCTTTATCTTCTATCCGAGGAAGAATCCTCCTATGGTTGAGTTTAAACTTTATGATATCCCCCAGCGCATGTCACTCCAGGTTTTTTGCAATGTTTGCAAATTACCTTACGTTGGGGATATTCATGAACCTTGTCCACGGGACTTGGAAGCTTTCATCGATACAATTTCTGTAGGAGAGGAGAGAGGAGTGTCTTGCGCTAGAGCTGCTAGCATTCATTTTCCCGTGCTTCGGTACTTCTCATTATTTGTGAGGAAAATGTTTGATTGGTCGTGGGAAAGGTGGGTCACTTAGTTCCCCAGATCTCGTGGTCTTGCGCAAAGCCCTTGATAACGATAAAACTTATAGCTTGGGTGCTATAGTAGCTCAACGGTTGAACCTGGATCGTTCTAAAGTTGTTGTCTATGGAGGTATCTACACTACTCGTCTTGCTAGACACTTTGAGATACCTATTAGACTGGAGGAGGAAGAAGAGGTTCTTCTTCCTGAGAGATATCTAGATTACGATAGCATGGTTCACCATGACTTTCTTGATAGAGATATAAATAGAAGGATGATTTATAACCTGGTATTTAGTCAGGGTACTCGTGAGATTATTACTTTGCCTGCTCCTTCTTTGTTCAATCTTCATGCATGCAGGTACATTATTATGCCCTCAGACATCTACACATATTGGGGCTTGGCCCAACCACAGGTGCCCGTGCCCGAGCCACCAGTCGAGTACCAGACACCAGTTTATCAGTGGGAGCCAGAGGAGCTCACACAGTAGTGGCATCCTCAGTCCACTCCGGAGTACCCAGGAGCTGGTTATTTCCCTCCATGGGAGTAGACCAACTTAGGCCAAAATCCTAAGCTTAGGGGAGTACGTGTTCTCACCGACTTTACAATCTTGCTTATGCTTTCACTTTGTTAGCCAGTGTTCACACTTTGCCACTGTATCATCCATGCTAGTTTATTTTCTTTTTCTCGTTTTCTTTTCGTGTGTCTGTCTAGTTTGAAAAAAACCAAAAAGATTTTATTTTTCTTCTTTTGCTTGTTGGGAGCTTTCCCGTGTAAATAGTTTTCTTTTTCATTGGGTCAAGATAGAAGACCATGGTTACACTATTTAGTGGCTCTTGCATGCATACCTGTTTAGCTTTCAAAGAGCCATATTACTTTGTCTTCTCCTTTGTGTTTGCCTGCAGATTCCAGCTTTAGTCCAATGCACGAGCACGCTTATTATTGTTCACATCGTTCGGTCATGCAAGTGAAAGGCAATAATGACGATATATGATGAAGTGACTGAGCCTGGAAAAGCTGGTATGAACTCGATCTATTTTGTTTTTGTAAATATGACTAGCTCACTGTGCCTGATTCAGCTTTGTTGTGAGAGAAACATGTTTGCAATGACAACTTAGAGATCATAATTACTTATGCCATGCTTAATTAGCTAGGAGCTTATAATGGTCTGTCTTGGTTGCCAACATGAATGCTAAGATGACTATGATGTAGTATGATAGGATGGTATCCTCCTTTGAATGATTCAAGTGGCTTGACTTGGCGCATGTTCACGCATGTAGTTGAAACAAAATCAACATAGCCTCTATGATATTCATGTTCATGGTGATTTATGTCCTACTCATGCTTGCACTCAATGTTAGTTAATCTCAATGCATTTTGATGACTGTTGTCGCTCTCTAGTTGGTCGCTTCCCAGTCTTTTGCTAGCCTTCACTTGTACTAAGCGGGAATACTGCTTGTGCATCCACCTCCATAAACTCAAAGTTGTTCCATATGAGTCCACCATACCTACCTATATTGGCGACAACATAATAGGTTCAGATCTGAAATCATGGCACTCGGGCCCTAGTGACAATCATTAAGCATGGCAAAGTAGTAGCAACATCAATCTCAGAACATAGTGGATACTAGGGATCAATCCCCGTCAAAACTAACTCGATTACATGATAGATCTCATCCAACCCATCACCGTCCAGCAAGCCTACGATGAGATTACTCACGAACGGTGAAGAGCATCATGGAATTGGCGATGAAGGAAGGTTGATGATGATGATGGAGACGATCTCCCCTCTCCGGAGCCCAGAACGGACTCCAGATCTGCCCTCTAGATGAAGAACAGGAGGTGGCGGCGCCTCCGTATCGTAAAATGCGATGAACTCTTCTCCTTGATATTTTTCCGGGCGAGACGGACTAAATAGAGCTGGATTTGGAGGCGGTGGAGCGTAGTCGGCTCCACAAGCCTGCCAGGCGCAGTCAGGGGGGCGCGCCTGGTGGGCTTGTGGGCTCACGGCTCCACTTCCTCCGTTGATTCTTGCGCCAGTATTTTTCATAAATTCCAGAAAAATTCTCCGTAAATTTTCAGTTCATTCCGAGAACTTCTATTTCTGCGCAAAAACAACACCATGGCCATTCTGCTAAAAACAACGTTAGTCCGGGTTAGTTCCATTCAAATCATGCAAATTAGAGTCCAAAACAAGGGCAAAAGAGTTCAGAAAAGTAGATACGACGGAGACGTATCAGGAGTCAAGTAAGAATACTTGATCATAGGTCATACTCATTGTTTAAGCACAGATGGGGTTACCACTTTTACATAAAGCATTAATGTGTTCATATATTTAGGAGATGCTTATACTCAAAATTTAGAGTGAAGCTCCACCCTTGATATGACATCCCCCCTAAGAGGTACAAACTAACCTTGGGTTTTGTCATAGTAGACATCAAATAGGTGAAGTAGTGGTGGATGATCATTGTTGATGAAGATCATCTTGATTTGGGAGCAATCCTTGTTTCTCTTACTCTTCTCACCTACATGGTTAGTCCCAAAGCAAAAGGAACAAACACAAAGATATCTATGGACATGGAGTGAAGGACATGGGAGGTCATGTCCAAAGATGCTTTAATTACACTAGTAGGAAAAAACCTTATACGTAGGACCCTGTTAGTAGCACTGGATTATAACACGCACTACTGCTACTTAGCAGTAGCGCTGGCTCAGCCAAGCGCTACTGCTAAAGACCTAGCAGTAGCGCTGGAATTGAAAAAAGTGCTACTGCTAAATCGGACCCAACGAGTCCACCGACGGTAGCAGTAGTAGCAGCGCGCTTTTGTAAAAAGTGCTACTGCTAAGTATAATAATAGTAGCGCTTGGCGAGAATCAGCGCTACGGCTAAGCATAATAGCAGTAGCCCCACTTAGCAGTAGTGTTGCCTCAGAAAAAGCGGTACTACTAATACCAATAGCAGTAGCACTTGGTGGAAAGTAGCGCTACTGCTGCGCGTGGCTGGTGGCAAATTTTAACCCACACACCCGCTCTCTCCCCCTTCCTCCCCCCTTTGCCCTCTCCCCTCCTTTCTCCTCTCCTCTCTCTTATTTACTTTTCCACCATTGTTGCCCTTCTTCTTTCTTCCTTCTACCCCTCTTCTCTCCCCATTAATGCCCCCTCCACCCTAATTCTCCTCCACAAAAATGACCTCTTCTAACTCTATGTTCCACATTTATTTGGTTTTCCCTCCTTCCATACATATAGATCTAGCTAGATCATCTCTCTCCCTCTCCGCTAGTTAGCTAGAGTCATCTATCCTCACAACAACTAGATCTAGCTATTTGTTTAGCCGTGCACAATCTCTCTCGGGATATTGTTGAGTAAAAAGTTGTGCATTTCAATAATGGGAATATGTGTGTAAGGTATTTGTGTGAGTGACATGCCCCATGAGTTGCTTATGTTTTGCCAAAATGTCGATTTATTTCCGTTTCGACGAATTTCGAGCAAACTCGATATGTCCTATTTTTAGGCAAGGTCATGCAAAAAAATTATATGATCGACTTTGATGCATGCATGCAGTCATGAAGGTGAGTGGAAGGAAGGTGGAGCGATATTTGCAATCTGCGGTGATGTACATGTATGCAAATAAACGGACTGGGATTAGATGTCCATTTACAAGATGCAAAGAAAGAGTAATTTTGGATCCTTTTGATGGTGGCGGTTTGAAGGCCCACTTGCTGATCGACGGTTTCATGGATAGCTATACTCGGTGGATAGGTGAAGATGATGATAACGACATCCACATGGCAGGGATTAACGACATGGGACTAGGATAAGAGATGACCGATCTACAAGAATATTATGGTGCCGGAGACAGTCGTGGGGAAGAGTACGGACACGGCAGCGGGGCAGAGTTCAGAGACGGCGGTGGGGAAGAGTCTGGACATGGCGGCGGGGCAGAGTCCGGACATGGCGGAGAAGAGGCGACCTACACGCCGTAGTCTTTGATGCTACTAAGTTCAGTCGTGCAGGACCCTCATGTTTGAGACCTCCTTCGCAAGAGTACGACTAGCGACAGAGTTGCTTCTAGAGAGGAGTCCAATCTGACGCAAGTTGAAGTAGACTCTAAGATTCCACTATATGACGGTTGCGATCCCAAGGTGACCCGCTTGAGTTTCACGCTCGAACTTCTAAAGACAAAGGCCAAAAAAATGGACAAAAAAATCCTAGATGAGCATTTGAAGTATCTACATTATAAAGTCCTTCCCGCGGGGAACCTGGGTCCTACTAGCCTCTAGGAGGCCAAGAAAATCGTTTGCCCTCTTGATCTGCCACACATTAGATACCACGCATGCATCAATGATCGCATCATTTATCTGGGGGAGCACGCGGAAAAAACCAGGTGTACAGTGTGCAATGCTTCTCGATACAAGAATGCAAGAAAGAAAGCTCCTCAGAAAGTTTTATGGTACTTTCCGATCACTCCACGTCTACAGCGGTATTTCATAGATCCTAAGGAAGCAAAGCTCATGCGCTGGCACACAGAGAGGAAGAAGCCCGATGATGGAGATGATCCGAAGCTGAGACACCTCGCAGATGCTAGCTAGTGAAGATCATTCAACACCGAATATGGATTTTTTGGAGAAGATGCAAGGAATATCATGCTTGGTGCGAGTACCGATGGCATGAATCCGATTGGAAACCAGAGCACCAACCACAGCACATGGCCCGTCTTTGTATGGATGTACAACCTCCCCCCATGGAAGTGTATGAATACAAAGTACATACACATGAGCATGATGATTCAAGGACTGAAACAACCGGGAAATAGTATTAACCTATATATGGGGCTTCTGAAAGAGGAGTTAGACACGTTATGGAAATCGCCGGTCAAGACATAGGACGCCAGCACAAGAGAATATTTCTATATGAGAGCTGCGCTGATGACGACGATGCACGACTATCTTGGTTACGGGTACACCTCAATCCAGGTGTGCCAGGGATACTGCAGATGCACGAGGTGCATGGATGATACAACGTCTCAGCAGCTTACGTCAACGAAACATGTCATGTCTAGGAAAATCGTGTACATGGGGCATCGTAGATGGCTCGAAAAGGATGACCCGCGGAGAAAACGTGGAGATCTATTCAATGGTTTGGTTGAGCATCGAGAACCTCCACGTAAGAGGAGCAGTGCCAAAATCAACGCGTTGTTGAATAACAGGGAACAGTGCCCCGCGTTAGGAAAGATAGAAAAGGTGTCGGAGCTGCTGCTGAAGGTATGGAAAATGAGGTCTGTTTTCTGGGACTTGGAGTACTGGGCCAATCACGACACGCCTCATTGCCTTGATCAAATGCATATCACGAAGAATGTCCTCGAGAGCTTGCTTGGCACACTGATGAACATGCCAGAGAAGACCAAGGATGGTCCGAAGGCAAGGAAATACTTGGAAGATTTGGAGATCAGGGGGGATATCCACATGCCCCTAAAAAGTCGACGGAGGAGACGGAGACGGCAACAGGGCCAAGGGGAAGAAAAGTCAACAAGAAGGAGGAGAATTGTTGTCCCTCTTCTTGCTTCACCTTAAGTCCAAAGGAGATCGATCAATTCATCAAGTGCCTTATGGGAATCAAAGTCAGCTCCGGTTACTATGGGAAGATAAGAAGATTTCTAGACACCAAGAAGAAAAGGTTCAGCAAGATGAAGTCTCATTACTGTCACGTGATGATGACAGAGATACTCCCGATTACCATTAGAGGGATAATGGACAAGCACGTCCGTGATATGCTTACTGGTCTCTGCAACTTCTTCGACGTTATCTCTCGAAAGTCCATTAGTGTGAAGCAGCTCCGAAGTCTACAGGAAGAGATCGTTGTCATACTATGTGAGCTTGAGATGTACTTCACACCCGCGTTCTTTGACATCATGGTGCATCTGTGTGTCCCTCATACGTTTCCAACGTATCTATAATATTTGATGGTTTCATGCTATTATCCTGTTAAACTTTGGATGTTTTGTATGCCTTTTATATCTTTTTGGGACTAACTTATTAACTCAGTGCCAAGTGCCAGTTCCTATTTTTTCCGTGTTTTTTACCCCTTTCAGAGGAGGATTTTAAACGGAGTCCAAACGGAACAAAAGTTCCAAAAAGATTTTTTCCGAAACAGAAGATCGGGAAACTTGAGAACCAAGGCACGGGGCCACCAGGGACCCCACAAGCCCCCTAGCCGCGGCCAGGGGTCCCGCGCCTCCCAGGCTTGTGGGCTCCCTGGGCAACCTCAGCCCTAGGTCTTTCGCCTATATATTCCCAATAATTCCAGAAAAATCCAGGAGATCATCGAAAGTACTTTTCCGCCGCCGCAAGCTTCTGTCTCCGCAAGATCCCATCTGGGGCACGTTCTGGTGCCCTGCCGGAGGTGGGATTCGGATACGTAGGGCTTCTTCATCAACACCATGACCTCTCCGATGATGCGTGAGTAGTTCACCATAGACCTACGGGTCCATAGCTAGTAGCTAGATGGCTTCTTCTCTCTCTTGGATCTTCAATACAAAGTTCTCCCTGATCTTCATGGAGATCTATCCGATGTAATCTTCTTTTGCGGTGTGTTTGTCGAGATCCGATGAATTGTGGATTTATGATCAGATTATCTATGAATCTTATTTAAGTTTCTTCTGATCTCTCTTATGCATGGTTTCATATCCTTGTAATTCTCTTCGAGTTGTGGGTTTTGTTTGGCCAGCTTGATCTATGATTCTTGCAATGGGAGAAGTGCTTGGTTTTGGGTTCATACCGTGTAGTGACCTCACCCAGTGACAGAAGGGGTAGCGAGGCACGCATCGTGTTGTTGCCATCAAGGGTAAAAAGATGGGGTTTTCATCATTGGTTTGAGTTTATCCCTCTACATCATGTCATCTTGCTTAAGGTGTTACTCTGTTTGTCATGAACTCAATACACTAGATGCATGCTGGATAGCGGTCGATGTGTGGAGTAATAGTAGTAGATGCAGAAAGTATTGGTCTACTTGTCTCGGATGTGATGCATATATGTATGATCATTGCCTTAGAAATTGTCATGACTTTGCGCGGTTCTATCAATTGCTCGACAGTAATTTGTTCACCCACCGTAATATTTGCTATTTTGAGAGAAGCCTCTAGTGAACACTATGGCCTCCGGATCTACTTCACACCATATTTTCAGCCTTACACTTTTTCTTCATTGCATTTTCCGCCTTCAGATCTCACTTTGCAATCAATCTTGAAGGGATTGACAACCCCTTTATAGCGTTGGGTGCAAGCTCTCTTGTGTTTGTGCAGGTACTCTGGACTTGATGAGATTATCCTACTAGATTGATACCTTGGTTCTCAAACTGAGGGAAATACTTACTGCTCTTGTGCTGCATCGCCCTTTCCTCTTCAAGGGAAAAACCAACGCAAGCTCAAGAGACGAGAGAAGATTTTTGTCGCCATAGGAGAAGAATTTCTGGCGCCGTTTCCGGGGAGGATCAAGTCAAGAACTCATCCAAGTAAGTGTCGCAAACTCATCTCTTGCATTTACCTTTTTTGCCTCTCGTTTTCCTCTCCCCCACTTCTGAAAAAAAAATACAAAAAAATATTTGCCTTATTCGTTTGCCCTTTTCTCTCGCTTGCTCTTTGTTCGCTTGTGTGCTTCCTTGCTTTCTGAAGTCACCATGACTGAAAACACCAAGCTTTGTGACTTCTCGAATACTAATAATAATGGTTTTATTAGTACTCTGATTGCTCCCGCCACTTGTGCGGAGTCATATGAAATCTATGCCGCTTTGCTGAATCTTGTTATGAAAGAGCAATTCTCTAGCCTTCCTAGTGAAGATGTCGCATCCCATCTTAATACCTTCATTGAGCTTTGCGATATGCAAAAGAAGAAAGATGTGGATAATGATGTAATTAAATTGAATCTTTTTCTTTCTTGTTGCGAGATCGAGCAAAAACTTGGTTTTCGTCTTTGCCCAAAAATAGTATTGATTCTTGGAATAAGTGCAAAGATGCTTACATATCCAAGTATTTTCCGCCGGCTAAGATTATATCTCTCCGTAATGATATCATGAATTTTAAGCAACTTGATCATGAACATGTTGCACAATATTGGGAGAGGATGAAATTGATGGTTAGAAATTGTCCCGCTCATGGCTTGAGTCTTTGGATGATTATACAAATCTTCTACGCTGGCTTGAATTTTGCTTCTAGAAACATCTTGGACTCCGCCTACGGTGGAACGTTCATGGAAATCACGTTAGGAGAAGCCACAAAACTCCTAGATAATATCATGATGAACTACTCTCAGTGGCACACTGAAAGGTCACCTACTAGTAAGAAGGTACACGCTATAGAAGAAATTAACTCGTTGAGTGCTAAGATGGATGAGTTAATGAATTTGGTTGCTAGTAGAAGTGCTCCTTTAGATCCTAATGATATGCCCTTGCCTTCCTTGATTGAGAGTAGCAACGCTAGCTTGGACGTTAATTTTGTTGGTAGGAATAATTTTGGAAACAACAATGCTTTTAGAGGAAACTATGTTCCTAGGCCTTTTCCTAGTAACTCCTCTAATAACTTTGGCAACTCCTACAACAATACTCATGGAAATTACAATAGATTACCCTCTGATCTAGAGAGTAATATCAAAGAGTTTATTAACTCACAAAAGATTTTCAATGCGTCCATAGAGGAAAAACTACTCAAAATTGACGATTTGGCTAGGAGCGTTGATAGAATGTCTAGTGATATTGATGCTTCGAAAGTTAGATGTGCTCCTCCCAAGATCAATATGGTTGAAACTTTGAAAGCTATGTGTGTTTCCATGAGTGAGAGCAAAGAAAGAACCGCCCAAATTCATGCTAGACATGAATGGCTTAAAAAGGCATGTTCTCGTGATAAGAATCACGAAGATCTCAAAGTGCTTGGTGTGACTCCCATTGAACCTTTGTTTTCTTGTGTCAAACCTAATGGTCATGGGGCTGGATATGAATCCACCTTGGTTGAAAAACGCCCCAATGATTCGGAGTCCATCTATCTTGATGCTAAAAGCATTGAAAGTGGAGTAGAAGATATTAAAACTTTGAGTAGTATTGAAATTACTACTTTGGATTTCAAGGAATTCAATTATGATAGTTGCTCCTTGATTGAATGCATTTCCTTGATGCAATCCATGCTAAACTCTCCACACGCTTATAGCCAAAATAAGGCCTTTACCGATCATATCGTCGAAGCTATGATAAAATTTCTTGAAGAGAAACTTGAATTGGAAGTCTCTATTCCTAGAAAGCTTCATGATGAGTGGGAACCTACTATCAAAATAAAAATCAAAAACTATGAATGCAATGCTTTGTGTGATTTGGGTGCTAGTGTTTCCGCGATTCCAAAGTCTTTATGTGATGTTCTGGGTTTTAATGAGATTGAGGAGTGTTCTCTTAATTTGCATCTTGCGGATTCTACTGTCAAGAAACCCATGGGAAGGATCAATGATGTTATTGTTATTGCAAATAGGAACTATGTACCCGTGGATTTCATTGTGCTTGACATTGATTGCAATCCTACATGCCCTATTATTCTTGGTAGACCTTTCTTAAGGACTATCGGTGCTATCATCGATATGAAGGAAGGGAATATCATATTTCAATTTCCTTTAAAGAAGGGCATGGAGCACTTTCCTAGAAATAAAATAAGATTGCCTTATGAATCCATGATGAGGGCTACTTATGGTTTGAGCACCAAAGACGACGATACGTGATTCCATCACCTTATGCCTAGCTAAGGGCGTTAAACAATAGCGCTTGTTGGGAGGCAACCCAATGAATTTATCTTTTTCTTTTCGTTTTGTTGCGTCCACACTATCATAATTCTGTTGTGATTGTGTCTTTTTTGCTTCTTTTTCTGTTTGAGCCAAGCAAAACCTTTATGACTAGTCTTGGTGATGGTTGTTTGATCCTGCTGGAAAAAGACAGAAACTTTTCGCTCACGATATTATTTTTCATTTTTATTGAGAAAGAGCTTTTTAGTTGATTCTTTTTGCTGATGGTTGATATGCCTTTTTCAAAGACAGTCGTAATTGTTAAGAATTTTTGAGGGACCATAAGTATACGAAGTATGCAGATTGCTACAGACTGGTGTGTTTTTAACAGATTCTGTTTTTGTTGACTTGGTTGCTTGTTTTGATGAAACTATGGATAGTATCGGGGGGTACTAGCCATGGAAAAGTGATAATACAGTAATCTAACACCAATATAAATAGAAATCAAGATTGCTACAGTACCTAAAGAGGTGGTAGTTTGTTTTTTTTGTTATAATGTTATCACGAGTTTCTGTTTAAAGTTTTGTGTTGTGAAGTTTTCAAGTTTTGGGTGATGTTCTCATGGACAAAGAGATAAGGAGTGGAAAGAGCTCAAGCTTGGGGATGCCCAAGGCATCCCAAGCCAAATTCAAGGACACCAAAAAGCCTAAGCTTGGGGATGCCCCGGGAAGGCATCCCCTCTTTCGTCTTGAATCCATCGGTAACATTACTTGGAGCTATATTTTTATTCACCACATGATATGTGTTTTGCTTGGAGCGTCTTGTATCGTAGGAGTCTTTTCTTTTTGTTGTGTCACAATCATCCTTGCTGCACACCTTTTGAGAGAGATATGCACTCATCGTGATTTTGCTAGAATGCTCATAGTGCTTTACTTATATCTTTTGAGCTAGATAATTTTGCTCTTTGTGCTTCACTTAGATCTTTTAGAACACGGCGGTGCGTGACTTGGTAGTTGGCTTGTGCTATGAAAGTAGTCCCCAAAGGTGATAGGTACCCAAGGAGGATACAAAAACCTCCATCTTCATGTGCATTGAGTAGAAAGAGAAGTTTTGATTCCTCTCAATTAGTTTTGAGACGTGGATTTGGTAATATTAAGAGTTATGTTAGTAGGGTGTTGTGAATCTAGAAATACTTGTGTTGGAGTTAGCGATTCCCGTAGCATGCACGTATGGTGAACCGTTATGTTAGGAAGTCAGAGCATAATTGATCTATTGGTTGTCATCCTTTGTGTTGCGGTCGGGATCGCGCGATGGTTAACACCTACCAACCCTTCCCCTAGGAGTATGCGTTTAAGCACTTTGTTTCGATTACTAATAAAAACTTTCGCAACAAGTATGTGAGTTTTTCATGACTAATGTGAGTCCATGGTATAGATGCACTTTCACCTTCCACCATTGCTAGCCTTTCTAGTGCCGTGCAATTCTCGCCGGTGCACAAACCCACCATATGCCTTCCTCAAAACAGCCACCATACCTACCTACTATGGCATTTTCATAGCCATTCCAAAATATATTGCCATGCAACTCCCACCGTTCCGTCTCATGACTTGTGCCATCACTCTCATATTTCCATTGCATGATCGTAAGATAGCTAGCGAGATGTTTCAACGTCATACGCCAAGCTAGATCGTTGCACATCCCGGTACACTGCCGGAGGCATTTCCTATAGAGTCATCATTGTTCTGAGCTTTGAGCTGTGAGTAAATAAAAGTGTGATGATCATCATTATTAGAGCATTGTCCCATGTGAGGAAATAAAATATAAAAAATAGGCCAAAGAGCCCAAAAAAAAAGAGAGGCCCAAGAGCCCATATAAAAAAAGAGAGAAAAAGAGAGAAGGGACAATGCTACTATCTTTTTCCACACTTGTGCTTCATAATAGCACCATGTTCTTCATGATTGAGAGCCTATCGTTTCATCACCACCATATGCTAGTGGGGATCTTCATTATATAACTTGGCTTGTATATTCCAATGATGGGCTTCCTCAAAATTGCCCTAGGTCTTCGTGAGCAAGCAAGTTGGATGCACACCCACTAGTTCTCCTTTTGAGCTTTCACATACTTATAGCTCTAGTGCATCCTTTGTATGGCAATCCCTACTCATTCACATTGATATATATTAATGGGCATCTCCATAGCCCTTTGATACGCCGAGTCAATGTGACCATCTCCTCCCTTTTTTGTCTCACAACCACCACCACACTCTACTCCACTTATAGTGCTATATCCATGGCTCACGCTCATGTATTGCGTGATAGTTATAAAAGGTTTGAGAAAGTAAGAGTGCGAAAACAATTACTTGGCCAATACCGGGGTTGTGCATGATTTAAATTAGTTGTGTGGGGATGATGGAGCATAGCCAGACTATATGATTTTGTAGGGATAACTTTCTTTGGCCTTGTTATTTTGAAAGTTCATGATTACCTTGCTAGTTTGCTTGAAGTATTATTGTTTTCATGTCAATAGCAAACTATTGTTTTGAATCTTACGGATTTGAACATTCATGTCACACGAAAGAAGTTGCAAAGGACAACTATGCTAGGTAGAATTCCACAACAAAAATTCAGTCTTTATCACTTCCCTAATCGAGGACGAGCAGGAGTTAAGCTTGGGGATGCTTGATACGTCTCCGACGTATCTATAATTTTTGATGGTTTCATGCTATTATCCTGTCAAACTTTGGATGTCTTGTATGCCTTTTATATCTTTTTGGGACTAACTTATTAACTCAGTGCCAAGTGCCAGTTCCTGTTTTTTCTGTTTTTTGACCCCTTTCAGAGGAGGATTTTAAACGGAGTCCAAATGGAACGAAACTTCCAAAAAGATTTTTTTCCGAAACATAAGAAGATCGGGAAACTTGAGAACCAAGGCAGGGGGCCACCAGGGACCCCACAAGCCCCCTTGCCATGGCCAGGGGGGCCCGCGCCTCCCAAGCTTGTGGGCTCCCTGGGCCACCTCGACCCTAGGTCTTTCACCTATATATTCCCAATAATTCCAGGAAAAATCAGAGATCATCGAAAGTACTTTTCCGCCGCCGCAAGCTTCTGTCTTCGCAAGATCCCATCTGGGGCATGTTCTGGTGCCCTGCCAGTGGGGGGATTCGGATACGGAGGGCTTCTTCATCAACACCATGACCTCTCCGATGATGCATGAGTAGTTCCCATAGACCTACGGGTCCATAGCTAGTATCTAGATGGCTTCTTCTCTCTCTTGGATCTTCAATACAAAGTTCTCCATGATCTTCATGGAGATCTATCCGATGTAATCTTCTTTTGCGGTGTGTTTGTCGAGATCCCATGAATTGTGGATTTATGATGAGATTATCTACGAATCTTATTTGAGTTTCTTCTGATCTCTCTTATGCATGATTTCATATCCTTGTGATTCTCTTCGAGTCGTGGGTTTTTTTTGGCCAGCTTGATCTAAGATTCTTGCAATAGGAGAAGTGCTTGGTTTTGGGTTCATACCATGCGGTGACCTCACCCAGTGACAGAAGGGGTAGCGAGGCAAGCATCATGTTGTTGCCATCAAGGGTAAAAATATGGGGTTTTAATCATCGGTTTGAGTTTATCCCTCTACATGATGTCATGTTGCTTAAGGCATTACTCTGTTCGTCATGAACTCAATACACTATATGCATGCTGGATAGCGGTTGATGTGTGGAGTAATAGTAGTAGATGCAGAAAGTATCGGTCTACTTGTCTCGGACGTTATGCCTATATGTATGATCATTGCCTTAGATATCGTCATGACTTTGTGCGGTTCTATCAGTTGCTCGATAGTAATTTGTTCACCCACCGTAATATTTGCTATTTTGAGAGAAGCCTCTAGTGAACACTATGGCCCCCGGGTCTACTTCACACCGTATTTTCAGCCTTACACTTTTTCTTCGTTGCACTTTCCGCCTTCAGATCTCACTTTGCAATCAATCTTGAAGGGATTGACAACCCCTTTATAGCGTTGGGTGCAAGCTCTTTTGTGTTTGTGCAGGTACTCTGGACTTGACGAGATTCTCCTACTGGATTGATACCTTGGTTCTCAAACTGAGGGAAATACTAACTACTCCTGTGCTGCATCGCCCTTTCCTCTTCAAGGGAAAAACCAACGCAAGCTCAAGAGACGATAGAAGATTTCTGTTGCCGTAGCACTCATCATCTACTTATTACTTCCCAATGCCTTCCTCTAAGCCCAATTAATGGTGAAGTGTCATGTAGTCGACGTTCACATAACACCACTAGGAAAGACAACATACATCGCATCAAAATATCGAACGAAAACCAAATTCACATGACTACTTATAGCAAGACTTATCCCATGTCCTCGGGAACAAAAGTGACTACTCACAAAGCATAATTATGTTCATGACCAGAGAGGTATAGAATAGCATTAAGGATCTGAACATATGATCTTCCACCGAGTAATCCAACTAGCATCAATTACAAAGAGTAATTAACACTACTAGAAACCTTACAAGTACCAATCGGAGTCGCGAGATGGAGATTGGTTATAAGAGATGAACTAGGGTTTGGAGATGAGATGGTGCTGATGAAGATGTTGATGGAGATGAGTCCCCTCCGATGAGAGGAGTGTTAGTGATGACGATGGTGACGATTTCCCCATCCGGGAGGGAAGTTTCCCCGGGAGGACGGTCCTGTCGGAGCTCTAGATTGGTTCTGCTCAAGTTCCGCCTCGTGGCGGCGGCGTTTCTTCCAGAAAGCCTCCTCCTGATTTTTTCTGGGATGAAACCCTCCTTATAGCAGAAGATGGGAGCCGGAGGGGCAACAGGGGGCCCACAAGCCACCCAGGCACGGCCAGGGGGGTAGGCCGCGCCTGGCAGGCTTGTGGCCTCCTCGTGGCTCCCCTCCGGTACTTCTTCCGCCGAGTAATTTTTATAAAATCCAAAATAATTGCTCGTTGATTTTCACGGCTTTTGGAGTTGCGCATAATAGGTATCTCAAACTTGCTCCTTTTTTTAGACCAGAATTCCAGCTGCCGGCATTCTCCCTCTCCATGTAAACCTTATAAAGTAAGAGAGAAAAGGCATAAGTATTGTACCGTAATGTGTAATAACAGCCCGTAAAGCGATAAATATAAACATAAAAGCATGATGCAAAATGGATGTATCAAGAAGCCTCCCCCACCTACGAAATTGTGCCCTTTAAAATACCAACTGGTATTATTGATTGTGTCTTGGCTAATCGATATGCAGGAGATAGACATCCAGGCGAACACTTGTTATATCTTTCACAACTATGCGCCTTCTTTAAGCTTGCACGTATATCGATGGATTTTGTTATGAGAAAGCTATTCTCTCTATCATTAAAAGATAAGGATTTGGATTAGTATAGGCTTCTTGATAACTCTCATTTTCTAAATTGGCAAGATCTTATGCCTCTCTTTTATGCAAATTTTTATTCTCTTCATGAAATACATCGAGACAGGAACTATATTTATAACTTTTGGTCTCATGATGGAGAAAGCATCGCTCAAGCTTGGCGGAGGTTGAAGTCCCTAATGCTCAAATGTCCCCATGAGCTCCCCAAGGAAATCATTCTTACAAATTTTTATGCAAGGCTTTCTCGTCAAGATAAAGAGATGCTCGATGCTTCCTCTGTGGGTTCTTTCACAAACGAAAGGATTGATGCTAAATGGGAACTCCTTGAAAGAATTCAACGCAATACTGAAGATTGGGAGATCGACAAAGGTAAAGAGTCACGTATAAATTATGAGTATGATTGCATTAAGGCCTTTGTTGAAACTGCAAGTTCTAATAAGTTTAGTTCTAAGATTGGGCTTGATTCTCAACTCCTTGTTGATTTCCTCAAATCTTTTGCTTCACATCTTAATATGCCTAAGGAGAATTGGATCAAGCATCATGAACCTTTTAAAGAGATTTGCAAAGAAAATGAAATTATTAATGATAATTGCAACATGCATGATCCAATTCCTGAAAATGAAGTTTTATATAAGCATGTTAATTTTTGTGGAGTGGATAGGCCTTGTGAAAGGCCTGTGATTGAATAAGAGAAGTATTGTAAGCAATATAAGCATGAAAGAGCAATCAATTGGGTTAGAGATTTAAATGAAATTGATAGAGAATTGTGTGACCTTTATACTTTTACTTGTGAACTTTGTGGTATAGAGGGTCACTTTAATTTACAATGCATGTACTTCCAAAACAGAATTGTTAACCAGTTGTGTGATAACATGATCACTTCTGATCTTTATGATGAACTTATGTTTCTTTTGATGTGTGAAGAGTTATCAGAAAAAACTTCTTGGCTAGATGATAATGCCTTAGGAATAAACAACACTTTGCAAAAATGTCATCTCTATTGTGTTGTTAATTGCCATGAAAATGATTACATAAGTAAGATTAGAAAGGAGGGAACTTTACCAAAGCATAAAAATGTCTCTTATGTTTCCACCAATAAAAAGGAGAGTTTCTCCCAAGTTTCCCCTATTGTTTCTAATGATAAAACAGAATATTTGGAGAAGCTTCCTCTCCAGCCACTCCCTCCTAAGGTGAAGAAGAATAAAAAGAAGAGGAGGAAGAGGAACAAGAGGGAAGAAGAATGGGTATCAGCCTGGCCTGAGCATATTCCTCGCATCAACTTTTATCCTAACAAACATAAATTTATGGAGGATGGTGAGCTTGATTGTTATTATATTGATGATAAGTCTGTGGGTACTATTGAAGATGATTTTGATTATGATATGCATGTTACTTATTGTGATTGGGAAGGTGATGATAATGCTACTTATGATCTTGAAAATCTTTTTGGTGCCAACTTTGAAAATGATGATATGGAAAGCTCTAAGCTTGGGGATGATAGTATTGCAAGTCCTTTACCCATTAGTGATGTGATAATTTATAATTCTTTTGCTAGTAAGAATAAAGACAACATGTTTACAAATATAGTTGCTAGCAATAATAATGCTCTTCTCTACCATGATGATGTTATAACTCCTATCTATAGTGATTGTAAAGATACCTATGACATAAGGAGAAATTATCCATGTGAAACTTGTCATAATCATGGAGGGAATTACTCCCTTGCTGAACACCATCTCCCCAATACACAATTAATCTATAGTGTTCAGGTTGTTTATGATAGTCCTACTCCCACTATTACCAATGAGAAAGATTATGCTTATGTGGAGAGTAAGAGTACCTTTTTGCATGTGGATCATGGTAACAATGATTTATGTGATACTTATATTGTTGAGTTTATTCATGATACCACTGAAAATCATTATGAGAAGGGAACATATGCTTATATATATTTCAATAATATCAAGTTCCCTCTCTTTATGTTGAAGGTTTTGAAGCTGCACTTGTTTTTCCTTCCTATGCTTATTGCTTTGTGCTTCAATGAATTATTCTATTGCAATATTCCTATGCATAGGAAGCATGTTAGACTTAAATGTGTTTGGTATTTGCTTCTTGATGCTCTCTTTTGTTCTACAACTCTTATTCCTACGAGAGCATCACTAAAATCTTAAGCCTATCTTTATGGCTATAAAGAAAGAGCTCTAGGGAGACAACCCTTGTTATCTTTACTTTGAGTTTTTTACTTTCAGTTTTTAGTGGTCTTGATGTGTGTTACCACTGTAGAAACATCATTGTATCTTTATTTTTAAGCTTTGTGCCAGGTTTTAGCCTCCGATTGCAAGAAATTTCAAAAGTTGTGACATGCTATCGAGAAACAAATTTTGTCTGCTTGATGGAAACATTCACCAAAAATCACCAGATCATATTTTTGATCTGAATTTTTTTAACAGTATGCTATATACAATTGTCTTTCTTGCGTATGTTTTGAGTTTTCTGATTTGAGTTGCAGAAGTGCCTTGAAAAAATTATTTACTACCTGATGGTCTGTTTTTCATAAATTCTGCCACGTTTTGCGTTTTCTACGTTTTGCAAATCTTAAGCTTGCTTTTTCTTTGCAAAAACTTTTTGGAAATCTTTATAAACAGTATCTCTTCATGAAAATATTTACTTCCATTGGAGAAAAATATATTTTATTATGTGTACTAACCACTCTAATCAGCTTATGATGAGTTATGTATGAAGGGAGTTTTCAAGTATGCGATGAAAGATGATGAAAGAAGATCCAGGAGTGTCAAACGCTCAAGCTTGGGGATGCCCCCATGTAACCCCAAGAAATATCCAAGGAGACTCAAGTGTCTAAGCTTGGGGATGCCCCCATGCATCCCCTTCTCCATCAACAATCATCAGTTTGTCCTTCTCCATGCTATATTTTTATCACTTCATATGTTATGTGCTATGCTTGGAGCATCCCGCTCTTTACTTTCTAGTCTGTTTTAGTTTTGCTTGCTGTTCATAACAAGTTGGACCCTAGCCTTATTTGTTTGGGAGAGAAACACACTCCACTCCACTCTAGAACACAACATGGGTTTTCATGCTTATCTTTTTGTGTGTTCTTTATCTTTTCATAGTTGATGTCATGCTTAGCTCTTAGTTTTCACGCTTTCTCTTTCTAAGAGCATTTATTTAGATGCTTTTGGAACTCTCTTGAGTTATCATCTTTATCTTGTTTAAAGAGTTGGCTTGTTGCACTGAGTTGTGTGTCTTGCATGAGTAGGTAATTGAGGTTGCTAATTAAGTGTAGAAATAACTTGCAACAGTTTTATGCTCTAAACCCATCTCCCACTTCTTGCACGCAAACACCATTTGGAGACATTCGAGTCACTGACAGCGAGAGCTCCTGCACATCTATGTTCTTACTTTGCTAGTTTCAATACTAGATATAGACTCTTGCTTGTTATTGTCTTGACTTGAATTGCATATCTTACTTGCTTTACTTTGAAGTTCTTATATGTGTGTTAGCATGTCACCACAGAAATTATTTGTGTTATCATTTACCTACTCGAGGATGAGCGGGAATTAAGCTTGGGGATGTTGATACGTCCCAAATGTATCTATAATTTCTGCTTGCTCCATGCAAGTTTTGGGTGATATTGCTATGTGTTTTGTACACTTTCATACCTTTTTCAACATATTTGGACTAACCTACTAACTCAGTGCCACCAGTGCCAGTTTCTGTCTGCTGATGTCCATTTTGCAGGGACTTTTACCCCAATTTACAGAGTCCCAAAAATTCTGAGAAAATATATAAAAATCAGCGTGAAGGAAGCTTCACGAAGCATCAAGGTGGGCCAGAGGGGAGCCAGGGCTCGCCAAGGCGGCCTCCCTGCGCGGGCACCCTCCTCGTCGCGCCACCAGGCCGCCTGGGTGGGGCCCACCTCCTCTGGTGCCCTACCTTGGCTCCTATTTTTACCCCCGTGGAGGAAACGCTGATTTCGGAACCCTTTTCTCCATAAGCAATTCCAATGTACGCCGCCATCGCCACCAAGTTTTGGGGGACCATAATTCCTGTGTCGGCACCCTGCCGGGACGGGGAAGTGCCCCCGGATCCATCTCCATTGACGTTGCTTCCTCCCTCCATGAAGCGGGAGTAGTTCCTCCTCGGGGCCGAGGTCTTCTACAGTAGCTATGTGGTTAATTATCTCTCCCATGATGTGATCTTGATTGTGATCATGGGCTATGTTAATCTAGGGTGATCCCATGATGTTTCCCCTTCTTGTATGTATTGGGTAGATGTACTCACTTGATCTTATCTAGTATAACCCCCGAGACCATGGTGATAGCGGTCTATTGGACATGGATTAGAAGAATATTTTCATGAGTGATTTCCTCTTTTGTGAATTGATTGAAGATTGCGACTCTCTTGGTGCTTGTCTTTGACTATCCTTGAGATATGTTGCTGTGATTGTGGTACTCTCTTTGGATGGCCGCGGTGACATTGCAAAATCCATAGATGAGAACTATGAACTCTGAGGTGTGCTTTTGTAGCCCTACATAATTCTCGTCCTCTCTTGATCACAAAGGAATGACCTCCGAGTACGTGTCCATTGCATGTTTTAGTGGAAATATCATGTGATTAGACTATGTTAATGTTGTTGGGAGTTGCCACTAGTGAAAGTATGAAGCCTAGGCCTTGTTTCTCACCATTGTTACACCGTCTATGCTCACTTTTGTCACTTGCTACCTTGCTGCCATTTTTATTTCATATTTACAATACCTTGTTTTACCATCCATATCACTTGTCTTTTAACATCTCTTCGCCGAACTAGTGCACCTATAGAACTGACAATTGGATTAGGTGGGTTGCGGATACAAGAGACTTCTTGTATCTTAATTGCACGGTTGCTTGAGAGAAACCATCTTCAACCTCTACTTCCGTGAGTTCGATAAACCTTAGGTCATCCATTTGAGAAAAATTGTTGTTGTCGTGCAAACCTCTATGCTTGTAGGCCCAACATAGTCTACAAGAATAGAAGCATGCGTAGACATCAGGCCTTCAACACCTTTGCTGGACCAGGAAGGACGCGACCATCCGAGGTTGGTGGAAGGTCAGGCGCGACCGTCGGAGGCTCACCGTGGATGGGCTTCAACAAGCACACATGGAAGACGTCTTGGATGTGCGCCCGGTGGTTGCTGTAGGCGGTAGGCGACGATGTCGACGCGTTCCAACACATGGAACGGACCAGCATAGCGAGGACCCAGCTTGCGCTTGGCGCGGGGGTCGAGTGACTGCGTAGAGCGGTGGAGAAGCCGCATCCACATCCAGTCGCCCATTGTATACTCCGCCTCTCGATGGTGGGCGTCATAGTATTTCTTGGACAGCTGCTGGGACTGGAGAAGATGCTGGAGCACCTCGGCAAGGATATCCCGGCCTCAAAAAGGGCGTCTGGCGCCTTAGTCTGAGTCGTCTCAGGTTGGAACGACAGCATGGGAGGTGGATGACGACCGTAGACCACCTCGAAGGGGGTGGCACGCAGGCGGGAGTGGTAGGAGGTGTTGTAGCAGTACTTCGCCCAAGAGATCCAATCCACCCAAGCCCGAGGGCGATCACATGTAACATAGCGTAAGTACGTAGCAATCGCCTTGTTGACCACCTCAGATTTACCGTTGGTCTGTGGATGAAATGTCGTGCTGAGGCGTAATTTGATGCCTGCCATCCGAAAAAGATCCTGCCAAACATGGTCGATGAACACCGGGTCACAGTCGCTGACAATCGAGGATGAAAACCTGTGAAGGTGGACGATGTCGTTGATTAAGGCATGCGCGACCGAGGTGGAGGAGTAATCTCATCTGTGACGGAGATCGTCGTGATCTGGCACGAAAAGGCGCCGGCCATGGAGGAGTAATATGTCATCCAAGTGCCACGGCGCCGGCAAGTCGCCCTGAGCGAGGCGTTGCTGAAGGAGTATGTCGGAAAGAATATCTTTAGCTGTTGCAAGAAAATGTATACAAATGAGTCCCTTCAGGGGGCACTTAAGTTGGTACGCCAATTAGCACTGAATAAGAAGTCCCTTCAGGGAGCACCTACGTTCTGTGCGCAAACGGTCCAACAAAGGCAAAAGAACGCTCTCTATATAGGCAGACCCAATGGATTTCCAGCTCGTATACCTACGGTTTTCTAAGGTCTTTCGTCATAATAATCCAGCTGGGAATCTGGTTTGATAGATTAGAAAAATATATTAAAATAAGTTTGATATCATTGTCTAGGGATATTTTCTAATGCTATTAAATTATGTAAAATGCTCAGCAATTGTATAAAGTTTACAAATACAAAAATTAATTGGAATTTTAAAATTTGGACTTTTTAAATACTTTTTTACAAAAAAATGTGCATGTATGCAGAAAATTACAATTTTCGAAACTTGTATCTACAATACTTTCTTGTACTTTAACAATGTTGATGAATGTCAAAAAGAGATCAATTTTTTGGAAATATTCTCCGATCTTAGAACATATTCAAAAATTATAATAATGTGTCTTAATGAATTTAAAACATTAAATAAAATAAAAAAGAATGGTAAAGGGAAGACAAACGAAGTAAGGACATTAAAATGCTAAGAATGCAAAAAATAATACTACACAAAGGACAGTCTAATGAACAAAAACATTAGCAGACTAATTTAAACAACAACCCAAAAGTCCCACCAAATAAACGATAATGGCCTGGCCAATGGATCAGTTTTCTATGCGTCATCCACGCATTTTGAGCAAAGGGCATCAGACAATTTATTTAGCTATCTTTGCGAGCCTTAAGTTTTGCATCGTTTGGTGCTACTCATCGACACTTAATACCCTAATAATTTCTAAAAACTTTTAAGGATAATAAACGTGTTTATATGTTGCAAATTATAATTGTTAATCGCATTAAAAAAATATTTGTGTCGAGAAATAATTTTATTTTAATAGTTATATCCAGTTTTAGAAAATAATTTAAAATCTTTTGGTTCAAGAAACAAGTATTCAGGCCCATATAAAAATGGTCATGTAAAAGAAATGGTCTATACGTAGGAAGAAATGTATTCAAGTGTTGCAAGAAAAGATTCACCCATAAGAAATTAACCGTTTATGTGTTGTTTCAAAAATGTTCACTTCTAACAAAAATATTTATAAATTTGTGTTTTGCTAGTTTATATATACAATTGTTCAAAATTATGTGAAAAAGTATTCGTTGTGAAAATAAAATGAGTGCATATGAAAATGCTCTTGTAATATTTAAAAGCATAATCTTCTAAGAAATGTTCTGTATGCCGGACATATATCTTTAGTTGTTGGAAGAAATTTACGCCCATAGAAAATTAAATATCCACGGAGATGGAATAAATATTCTTGCATTTGTTTCCAAAAAAATTAATTTTATCAGAATCACATTTTTACAATTTTTTGGTTTTTTGCAGATGCTTTTTTGTATTTAGGATTTTTTATGAATTCACATTTTTTTTAATTCCTGAAAGAAACAAATTCGTGGAATTTTCTAAAATCACAATAAAATACTAAATACGTGATTGTTTTTAAAAATGTGTTGTTGTTTTTCATATTTCTAACTATTTTCACTTTCTTAAAAAAAATCTTGTTTTTTGTAATCCATGAAGATGTTTTTTAATAAAATCTCTGAGAAACTGAAACAGTAGCTACTGGTTTTTTCCCAGCCATCAAGCGAGCGAGGTGACGTAAGCCACGCCCCACTTATCTTGTGTGTGAGTGTTGATGCTCCTGGGCAAACCGGCGCGTGCAGCGCATCCCCTCTTCTCCTACCGGACCGGCCCATCGATCAGCCTTTTTCGTTCTGTTTCGAAATAGTAAAAAGCAAGATGCACCCGCAACCGCATGAGGTTGAACTCAGGACCAACTAACTTGTCCGTGAAAGTTTCAACTGCACAAACGACATGGACAATTGCTGGTTACTCAACATTTACTTTTGTCCTTATCTGTCTACGTATAATTTCTTCCTGATAATAAAGCACCTAGTGCTTCTGTCGTACTCTCTCCGGTCTTTTTTACTCCGCATATTATATTTTGGTCAAGTCAAACTTTACAAAGTTTGAGCAAATTTATATTACAAATATCAATATCTATAATACCAAATATATACATTATGAAACTACATTTCGTAAAGAATCTAACAGTATTGATTTGGCATAGTGAATGTTCATAATTTTTTTAATAAATTTGGTCAAAGTAGAGATATTTTGACTTTGGACAAAACTTATACGCAGACTAAAAAGGACCGGAGGGAGTACCTCGCGACATTTTTGCAAAAAGGCCCCTTGCTTTTCCGGTATTCAATCCGCAGTACGTTTCTAAATTAAAAACGTTTCGGATTTACATAACCCCCTTCATCTCCCGCACCCACGAGTTGCCCCCGCGAGCAGCCGCGCCGCCCTGCCTCCTGCGCCTCCCCGCTCTCCCTGCCTCTCCTTGCGCCGCCGCAGCTCGCGCCGGCAGCCGCCCCCGTCGCGCGCCTCGCGTGCCAGTCCCTCCGGACGCCGCAGCCGCGTGCTCACCGAGCACCTCCGCCCTGGCGTTGACCCTGTCTCCCGATCCAATCTTGACCTCCAGCGCACCGCCACCTCCTGCCCCGCCCCGACTAACCCCGGCGACACTCGATCCGGTGTTGCGCCGGCCGGCGATTGGGAAGACCAAGACGGTGTCCCTGCTGCGGCAGCTCTACGACGCCGGCCACCGCTCCTTCGGCAAGAACTATGTCCAGGAGTTCGTCACCAAGGCGCCGCAGGTGAGGACACCTCCTCCAGATTTTACTGGATTGGATTGGATTGGGTGGCTGGATCCCCGTCTGTTTGCTGGTTGCACAGCAACAAGGTGAGATCGCTACTAGGTATGGTCAGTGTCTCACAATATTTTCCCCTTCGATTCCCTCAGTGACGGCCACATGAGAACCTCGGACGACCGGCGGACGTCGGTAGGGGCGGGCTCGGGCGGGAGGCGCGGTCGGTTGGACGACGGAGAGGTAGCCACTCACCACAGGAGACAGAAAAGTGCTTTTCCTGTCTACGCATGGAGAACCGGCACAACTATGTGCGCAGGACGGCTGGGCTCGCTGCTAGATTCTTCATTAACCCTGCCACTAGCCAGCAAATGTTTCCGGTCTTATTCTAGCTGGTTGCGCTGACCTCAAGACTGAATTGAGTCAATCTGACTTGTTTGATTAGCGCTTGGCAGCCAAGATACTGAAGGTTGTCACTGTCTCTCATGGTGGAGAGGATGGCTTCAACCAAGCCATTGAGATATCTGTTGAAGTCCTTTCCAGTGTCAAGTTTATCCAAGAAAAGAAGTTGATTGGGAAGTACTTTGAGGAGATAAGCCTAGACACTGGGAAGTATGTTTTTGGTGTGGATGACACCATGTCTGCCCTTGAAATGGGTGCAGTTGAGACACTGATTGTGTGGGAAAATCTTGATATCAATCGATACATCTTGAAGAATTATGCTACTGGAGAAACTGTGGTAAAGCACTTCAACACGGCACAGGAAGCAGATTCGAGCAATTTCGAGGATGAGGCAACATCTGCAGACGTGGAGGTGGTTAAGAGGACCTTGCTACTGGAGTGGTTCGCGGAAAACTATCGGAAGTTTGGTTGCGCGTGGAGCTCATCACGAATAATGCGGAGGAAGGATCTCAGTTCTGTATGGGCTATGGTGGGATAGGAGGGACCCTCAGCTACCGGGTTGACTTAAACGCTTACGAAGACACATCTGATGAGGAGTATGATGAAGGCTTTGAAGAGCAACCAACTGAAACTCCAGTGCATTCAGTCCGTGAGGAGCCTGTCATAGCCCGGAACCAGAACCAGAACGCGCCGCAGCAGGAGGCCCGGAAAAATTAAGGTTTGTACTAAATTGTGGCAGCTCCTCCCTTATACAAATGATCATTTTTAATGTTTGGTTTGATTTTCTAATTTGAGGGAAACAAGGAAAAGAGTTAAGAAGCGATGATCATCATGATTAATTATCATGTGACGAACCATACTCCTGATGCATAAGTGAAGAAATCCTCTCAGCAAGATTGGGAGGAAGGCTGCATTTCTGATCTCCAACAGAAGATTATCCTATTTAGCATCGCTTGTGTTAGTTTTAATAATCATAGATTCATAGCTATAATTTAGTATTAATCATCTCTTGTGTGAGGCTTGAACTTCCGTGTTAAATTTCAGCTGCAGCTATACTCTATTTTTCTTAATGAAGTTGTGATATCAGCACTATATTTATGTTTGAATGGATGTATCAGTGCGTCATCACGCTTGAAATAAATCCAGTGTGCGTTTATCTGCCATACCAATAGTCCTGCCATTTGGGAATGCATTTTATTTCTTTGAAAATTACTGACTTAGTACTTAAGATGGTGGTTTTTTTCTCCCGTTGCAACGCACGGGGCCTTTTGCTAGTGCCCTTTATTTTGTGTAATGTTTTCCTGATTCTTTTCTGTTTTACTTTTATTTTTATAAAAATGCGTGAAGTTGTTTCAACTCGATGATTTTTTAAAATATTATGAAGTTCTTTTTCAGTTTTGATGAATTTCCATTCAAATTCAACTGAACATTTTTTCAAATTCAATGAACTTTTTACAAACCCACTGAAAAAAATGAAAATTCAGTGAACCTTTTGTCAAAATCCATGAACTTTTAAAAAAAATCGATGACCTTTTTTCAGATTTGATGAACTTTTTTTAAAAATCCATGAAATTGTTTAAAAAAAATTATGCATATTTTCAAATTTGATGAACTTTCGTCAAAATCCATGATCATCTTTCAAATTTGATGAACTTTTTCTCAAAGTCCATGAAGTTTTTTTAAAAACATCGATGAACTTTTTTCAAATTTTATGAACGGTTTTCAAAATCCATAAACTTTTTAAATATTCGGTGAACTTCTTGTCGAAATCCATGAAGTTTTTCAACTCGATGAATTATTTTGCAATTTTAAATAATTTTTTCAAATCGACAAACTTTTACCAAAATTAATGCACCTTTTAAATTGGCAAACTTATTGTTTGAAATCAATGAAATTTTTGTAAACTGATGAACATTTTTCAAATTAGTGATTTTTTTCAAATTTCAAGAACTTTATCCTAATTTTTTGGAACTTTTTGCAAATTCGTGAAGTGTTCGCAAATTTCTATATTTCTTTTCAGTTTACACGAACCTTTAAATTTTATTAACTTTCTTCAAATTCACATTTTTATTGTGGATTCATTTTTCATTTTTTTTCATTTTACCATAAAATATTCTGCATAACAGGTTGGTAAATAATAAGAAGGTTTTGTCATTCGAATCGACATCGGGACAGTTCGACCTTGTGGCTATGGTCGTTGGTTTGGGTACACGCAGGCACGGATCGACTCCTGATTCTTCCATATTTTGAACCCTTTTTTTCGATAACGTTCCTCGCTCCTCACTGTGTCTTCTGGGCTAGCCCATTACACGAGGCATGCGAGTGTCAGTATCGCTAGCCGGCGACCTCAGCATCGAACAAGAGCACCCTGCTCCGTGGAGCTCCTGCCGCTCTTTGCTGCACGGAGTCCTGCGTCGCGGAGGGGGGTGCCACAACTGGGCTGGCCCAGCTTCGTTTCCATTTTTCTTTTACTTTTTTCCTTTTCTGCTTATTTCCTTTTTTGGTTCGTTTTTCTTACCTTTTTCCTTTTCTTTTGGAACCATGAACAAATTTGGAATCGCGAACAATATTTTTGTACCTTTTCTTTTGAAAAATCGTGAACAAATTTGTTACTTGTTTATTCTTTTTTGTGTTACTTTTTTCCCTTTTTTGTTACTTTTTCCTTTTTTGTTACCTGTTCTTTTGAAAAATCATGAACAAATTTTGAAGCACGAACAATGAAACGAACAATTTTTGAATCTTTAGAACAAAATTTTAAGAAGGAGAACAATTTTGAAAAACCCAAGCAAATTTATAAATGCGAAAAAATTTAAAGCACGAACATTTTTTCAGTTTTGAGAACAAATTTTGTAACCGAGAAATTTTTACAAAAAACCCGAATAAATTTGGAAGAGCGAACACATTTTTAAAGCATAAACATTTTTTGAATCTTGAGAACAAAATTTTGAAACGGAGAACAATTTTCAAAATGCCTGAACAAATATTGAAGTACGAATAATTTTTAAAGCATGAATATTTTTTAAACTTGAGAACAAATTTTAAAAACTAAGAACAGTTTTGAAAAATCCTGAACAAAATTGGAAACGCGGACAATTTTAAAAGAACACGAACATATTTCTAACTCATGAACAAAATTTAAAAATTATGACTTTTTTTATAATGAGAGCATTTTTTGAAATACGATCATTTTTACAATCTTTTGGTTTCTTGCAGATGCTTTTTTGTATTTAGGATCTTTTATGAATTCACGATTTTTCTAATTCCTGAAAGAAACAAATTCGTGGAATTTTCTAAAATCATAATAAAATGCTAAATATGTGATTTGTTCTTAAAAATGTGTTGTTGTTTTTTCATATTTCTAACTATTTTCAGTTTCTTAAAATAATCTTTTTTTGTTTTTTGTAATCCATGAAGATGTTTTCTAAATAAAATCTCTGAGAAACTGAAAACAGCAGTTATTGGTTTTTTCCCATCCATCAAGCGAGCGAGGTGACGTGAGACACAAAAAACTGTCTTATCTTGTGAGGATGTGTGCGAGTGTCTTATCTTGTGTGCGAGTGTTGATGCTCCGTGGGCAAACCGGTGCCTGGAGCGCATCCCCTCTTCTGCTACTGGACCGGTCCATCGATTTGCCTTTTTCGTTCTATTTAAAAATAGTAAAAAGTAAGATACGTCCGCAACCGCATGAGCTTGAACCCAAGACCTACTAACTTGTCTGTGAAAGTTCCAACTGCACTAACGACATGGACAATTGCTAGTTAGTGAACATTTACTTCCGTCCTTATCTGTCTACGTATAATGCCCTTTATTTTATTTAATGTTTTCATGTTTCTTTTCTGTTTTACTTTTATTTTTATGTAAATGCTTGAAGTTGTTTCAAATCGATGATTTTTCGTAAAATTATGAAGTTCTTTTCAATTTTGATGAATTTACAATCTGCGTCCCCGGCTCACTTGTGGTTATCTCATTCCCACACCTTTTACTTTCTCCAATTCATACATGCCCATTTTGATATGTCTTGTGATAGTTAGAATATAATTGCTTAGTTGCGCCTACATTTTCATATCTTGTGATATTGTTTGTGCTTGCTAGTTTCTTTATGTGCCTATCTTGTTTAGTATAGGTTGTTGGTGCACTTACTTGAGCCTGGCATATTTAGGATTTATGCTTGAAAAATATTCGTTTACTTTAATTCCGCATTAGGATAAGCAAAATCCGTAAAAGTTTCAAAACACTTATTCACCCCCTCTTGTTGTCATCTCGGTCCTTTCAACGTCTCTCTTCCTTGCCCGATGCCTCTCGCTGCTGGTGGCGCACGCCTCCCATTCCGGAGTGCGTGTGCGAACCGGCACGGGCACCAACGCCCAACGCTGCTTGCGTGGAGGAGTGGCTAGCGGGTGAAGGAGATGGCGGGGGGCGGTGCAGACTGCATTGTTCTGACAAAGTTGCCCGTGGGCCGGGAGGGTTCATCTCCGGCGTCCGTGCTGCACCGGAGCGGGAGCTGCGGTGATGCTACAGATCCAGAGCTACCGCCGGTGTCCACCTTGAACCGCTCCAAGGCAATGCTGAGGGGCAGCTCCTCCTTGTAATCGAGATCGAAGCCAGTGTGGCTGTGGAGCTCGACATTTTATTGAATTGGATTGGATCGGAGAAGGAGAGAAGAGGACAGAGAGAGGGTGTGTGGGAGTGAGCTAGGATTTTGGAGCGGGGCGTCGGGCTTGGTATTTTGTGGGACAACGGTGTGGTCGATGGTGAGCCGGCCTGTCAGCTAGCATGTGGCCGACGCGCCTAGGCATGACACAGACGCCCCACATCCTCCTAAATTTAAGCTAGATATGATGGGTCTAGGACAACTCGGCGTTTGAGGCCGGTTTGAGGTGTCCATGTGGGTCAATTTTTTGGGACTGGTTAGCCAGCTCGAGCATTTGAGACAGGTTTGGAGCGTGAGGATGTGGATGCTCTAAGGATAATATAAGGAGTTCGGTTGAATCAGTTTTCCTTCTCTTTTTTGTCCATTTGTTAACCGATTGCAGATGCGTATGTTTGAGGAGGATTTGAGGTTGGAGGTTGTAGATGCTTTAAGAAATTCATCTATGATTAACCAAACCGTAATTCATGCACTATGATGAACCAAATCGTGTGTGGTATGGAGCGGTCGTTGTAGAAGAATGTGGACGTCTATGCAACGACCTCCGCTATCAAATGTTAAATGTCATGATGGATGGTCATCGTGAAATGACAACAAAATGCTACACACGCCATTATATGTGGGCAGAATCGACAAATCTAACTTATAGACCCAACTAATTTATAAAGTAAACTGTATGCAAAAGAAAGTCATACGTCTATTTTTTTCATGTGATGTCCGATAGTCAGGCATCACACTACACTGTGTAACGTTTGACATATGAGCACTACACGGTCAGCGTGGCATACGGGGTCACACTTCTGATTATGTGTGTCTAGATGAAATGAATCACACTACATTGTGTGGCTCCTATGTGAAAGGAGTCACACTATCTTATATTAAAACCATTGTAATTTTTAGAGAAAAGTATATTTTCGGTCCCTGAAGTTCCCCAAAAGTATAGACTAGCACCCTCAAGATTTCTTGGTATACATTTGGTTCTTCAAGTCTCAAAACTGGATAAGTTCGATCCAAAAGCAGATTTTGAACGCGTTGACCAGGGTTTGACCATATTTGACTAGCTTGATCGGGTTTGACCGATGAACAGTAAATTCTAAAAAAATAGCAAGCAAATTTAAAAAATTGTGACAACCAACATGCTTGGGTGCGCTAGGTGCGTGCAATTTTTTGTGGTGAAATAGCATCTGAGGAGCTCTAGCCAAAAAATTAGGTTTTTTGTTAGCCAAAATTTGATTTTTCACCACGAGCTCCTCAAATGTCGAAACACCACACAATTTTTCAAGCACCTATCGCATCCGAGCATCTTGGTTGCCAACCCGATCACCGTGCATAAGATCTGGTTTTGCACCAAATGTAACCGGTTTCGAGATTTGGAAGACCAAATGTATACCAAAAACTGCTAAGGGACCAAGTCTAAACTTTTGCGGAAGTTGAGGGACCAAAAGCATACTTTTCCCTAACTTTTAATATGTGCATCCAATAAAAACGTGTCTTATACGAATGTTGTGTATGTTATGTGTTCTACACAGTGGTGACATTTTCATGTATGTTAGGATCAAATTTCTTGATGAAAACTCTGTTACAAAAATGCATCAAATTATAGCTGACCGAATTTCTTAAGACTTACAAACTTGGTATGATAATCATTGACCTATAGCTCTTATACATTTGCATCCTACCTGAGTTTTACAATATATAATGTGTACGCTCACGCCATGACCATGCTTGCAATGTTAGTCATCTTTAACATGTTCATGTCTTGCATCTAAATGACTAACATGATATAAATGAATTTCTGTTACAGAAAATTGCATTTTGTAAGATACATAGTAAGTAATCATGGCATCATATGAATATGATATAATTATGAAAGTTGGAAAATTTTATGTCCACTTTAAGTCCATGTCATTTTCATACCCACTAAATATATGCGTCACTATGTTTTAGGACAATAAAGTATCGAAGGCAATCTTTTGCGAGATTGACATTTGTTAAATTCACCAAGTCCGCGGATGTCAGCAGAACTTTGCATTTTGTAAAGTGCATAGTAAATCAACCATGCTTCATGTCATGTTATGTAATTTTCTGTAATAGAATTTCATTTATATCATGTTAGTCACTTTTACTATGGATCTTACAAAATGCAACTTTCTGTAACATAATTTCATTTATATCATGTTAGTCACTTATATGCAAGACTTAAACATGTTAAATATGATTAACATGGCAAGCATAGGCATGGAGTGAACGTTCACATTATGTAGTGCAAAACTCATGTAGGATGCAAATTCATAAGAGTTATAGGTCAATGGCTATAATTATTCTAAGTTTGTAAGTCTTAACAAATTCAATCGGTTATACTCTGATGCATTTTTGTAACATAGTTTTCATCAAGACAACTGATCCTAACATAGATGGAAATGCCACCATTAGGTAGAATACGAAAAATACACAACATTAATATAATGTACGTTTTTATCAAATGCATGGATTAAAAGTTAAAACAATTTTAATATTAGATAATGTGTCTCCTTTCACCGACGCACCACACAATATAGTGTGGCTTCTTTCATCTAGACGCCACACAATCAAAAGTATGACTCCGGGATGCCACGTTGGACACAGGTGTAATGTCCGTACGTCATACCTACACAGTATAGTGCGACGTCTTGCTTTCGAACGCCATACAAAATGATTAGACATGTGAATTTTTATTTACATACACATCATTGTAAATAATTTACGTCTATAAATCAATTTTGTCTATTTTGCGGGATATGTGCGCGTGGGCAACAAGACCAATAGCGACCATCATGCCGACAGCACTTTGACTCGCAAACCTGGATCCGAAAACTTCAACATTTATGCGCACAACTAGGCAAGATTCCTCTACAAAACACCCTACAGACCGGCAAAAGCACGGGGTGAACTGAAAAATATTGCAGCACTTGACTTGACACTCGCCTTTGATCACCATTGCATTATGGAATCCGTTTGCCCATCCAACAGTAAATCTTACAAAGCTCTACACACACCTATGCAAAACGAAGTGAATGAAGAAATGATGGATGGCACCACGAAGGAATCGTGCGGGAACCAACTCATAGGCCGGACGAGCGGGGCACCTTTTCACTGATCCCTCTCCTTTTGTAACGTTGCGCGTGTCGCCAGCCAGAATGACGAGATCCGATGGAGAGACCGGAGAATAGGGTTGACATCCTCCCCTTACATCGCGTGGACCTCTGGAGCATGTGGCCGAGGCCCGCACATGCGTGGCGCGCCAATGGCGATGGCCGATGCCGTGCATGGATCTCGGCGCCGGGACGCGTTTTCGCCTCGGGTTCTATCTTGCGCACAGCTCGCCTGCATGCATGCATGCATATGCATGTCTGCATGCGGGTGCGCGCCGGACGGACGGACGAAACGAGTGGACAAGACAACAACATGCGTGGGCGTGGCGTCACAGCCAGCCCAGGTACTGTGTCGCTCGAGGCCTTCACACACGGATAAAATTTACTGTATGTCACAGAATTCCAACCCGCGTAGTTCTATCCGTTTTTTATCCGTTTGGATCGATCGCCCGCTCCGTGTCCATCCGTTTTTCTTTTTAGATCGATTGCGCACATGTGACCCATTTCAGACCAACTCCATCGCACGATCTCAAACGGACGTCCCGTTTGTTTGGATTTTGTTCGTTTGAGACGGTAATGGATTCGCTCATGTCTGTTTCAGTCCGTTGGGTCGTTCGTGCGTCCATCGCGGGCCGCATCTCAAATCATGTCCGTGTTGGACGTGATAAAAAAATAAAAAAACTTAACTCAAAAGTGAATAAACGCAGTTAAAAAACTTAAACATAATAACATTAACATAAAAAAAGACCCAGTTTTCACGGTCACAAAACGGTCCAGTTTGACATAATTAACATAAAAAAGAGCCCGTCGATGCCATGGCCGTCGCCGTCTTCACTGGCCGCCGGTGTCGTCTCGCTGGCGAAGTCGAGGTAGGCCGGCAGCGTCCACAGGTGGGCCGGAGGTCCCTGGTGCGCGGGGCGGGCTGGAAGCTGGCAGGTGCGTGCAGCACCTCCTCCCGTGGCGAGGCCTCCCGCTCCGGTGACCACGGCGGCGTGGGGCACCAGTTCACGCCCCCACTGCCTGCGCCATCTCAGGCGCCGTGCATGACCAGCTCCATTGCTCGCCCACAAGATCCCGAGGGAACGCGGTCACCTCCTCCTCCTCCATCTGCTCGGGGATGGCAACGTCGCCGGCCGCAAAGAGGGCCATCGCGCAGTCTAGGCCCGGCCATTGGTGCTCATCATGCGTCATCATGGAGTCCTCCATGACACGCTGCATGAGCCGGGCCTCCTCCTCCTCCGTCATGCGAGGAGGTGGATGTGGTGACGGAGACGGGGAAGGCGACGGCGTGGGCGTGAGGCCACGCACTCGTGTACGCCCGCGCACCTCCCGTAGCCGCCGCGGCCCCGAGGCCGTGCCGACGAAGTAGGAGGCGCGCCGCACGTCGTGCTCGTCCCTGAGCCACGTGTCCCAGAGGGTGGAGTCCGCGGCGTACTTGTCGTCGTAGTACAGGTCGTCGGGGAGGAGGCGGCGGCGGCGCTCGATCTCGTCGCGGCGCGCACGGCCACTCGTCGACACCGGTGGAATCGGGACCCGGTCGGCGGAGAGGTGACACGCGTTGGGGAGGTGTACGTCGCTCCACGGGACCGACGTCCTCGTCTCCCAGTAGCGCCAGCATACCTCAGCGCTGAGGTACTGCCGGTCGCGCTGGCCGGCGGGCCGATGGTGAAGGGAGCCGCGGCGGAGGCACGACGCGGTGGTGATGCGGCCTCCTCCTTCACGGAGCCGCGGCGGCGTCCTGACGAGGAGCCAGCCTCGCGGTCGTGCTTCCCCTTGCGACCGTAGTTCCACAGGCCCATGGCTGCGAGGTGGGCGGCCAACGAGTTTGAGTAGGCTAGGGTTTGGCTGTCGGGTTTCGAGGAGGCCGTCGGGTGGCGATGGGAACTGTGGACGACGACCGGTCCACGGCTTCCCCATTTAAGAAGGACTGCGACCGTTCCCTGGGCGGATGACAGGCGGGCCCGGCCGCTCGTGCGCATTGATGTGGGCGGGTGGGAGGTAGTTAGCCGCCTCACACCGTTTGATGCCGCCGCGACCCAAACCCCGCGCAAGTTTGCGCTCGAAATGGGTCGTCCCGGACACAAAACGGACAAGATGGGTCCAGACTGTCTCGCGCTGGGCCGACATGTTTGCCCCTTTTACCCCAAACGGACGGGGCCAGACAGGATGGGGTCGCGCGATGGAGTTGGCCTTATGTCCACGCATTAGATAAAACAGGCCAGCATATATCAACGCCCAAGAGTTCATACCAGCACAATGCTAACGGCCGGCATACATTGCCAGCCTACATTAAAAATTACACACATTTCATGCTGGCACACATGCCATCACACCAAAAGGGGCGGGAATTCGACCACGCCATGTCGGCCCGTGGTCATGCGAGCACACTTGCCCGCGCTCGGCCGTCCTGGCTTTGGGTCTCATCTGGATCGTACGCACCAGCCGCTGGCGCACCTTCGAAGATCATGTTCTCGCGGAAACGGTTGGCCCTGTCATCATCGACGGCCGCCGGCATTCCGTGGAACAGATTGTGGGCGTAGATGAGCATGTCGGCTGGCATCTCACGCTCGCGTTTCCTCATGCCTACGGACGATGACACGCGTGCCACCGGTGCGGGCGTGGAAGGGGCCACGATGCTCACCTCCAGCGAGCATTCCCCGGAGAAGCGGTTGCCTTGTGGGTAGACGTGGAAGCCAGGAATCGGGTGCGTGCAAGACGCGTGCGGCGACTCTGACAACATCATCCGAGGATAGGCTGACGAGCCCGTGCTGGCCGCGATCGTGGCAACGACAGCGTTGACAAGCCCGTGATGGCTAGGGTTTACCCCTAGGTACATGATACGTCCATTTTGCATCATGTTTTTATGTTGATATTTATCGCTTCTTGGGCTGTTATTTCACTTCACGGTACAATACTTATGCCTTTTCTCTCTTATTTTGCAAGGTTTACATGAAGAGGGAGAATGCCGGCAGCTGGAATTCTGGCCTGAAAGTGGAGCAAGTTTGAGATACCTATTCTGCGCAACTCCAAACGCCGTAAAAATCAACGAGGATTTTTTTACGGATTTATAAAAAATACTGGGCCGAAGAAGCGCTAGAGGGGCGCTAGCAGGTGGCCACAAGCCTGCTAGGCGCGGCCACCCCCTGGCCGCGCCTAGGGGGCTTGTGGGCAGCCTGCTGGCCCACTGGCCCCCCTCTTCCGCTATATGAAGGGTTTCGTCGGGAAAAAAAATCAGAGAGGAGCTTTTTCGTGGCTTCGCCACCGCCACGAGGCGGAACTTGAGCAGAACCAATCTAGAGCTCCGACAGGACGATCCTGCCGGGGAAACTTCGCTCCCGGAGGGGGAAATCGTCGCCATCGTCATCACCAACACTCCTCTCATCGGAGGGGACTCATCACCATCAACATCTTCATCAGTACCATCTCATATCCAAACCCTAGTTCATCACTTGTAACCAATCTCCATCTCGCGACTCTGATTGGTACTTATAAGGTTGCTAGTAGTGTTGATTCCTCTTTGTAGTTGATGCTATTTGGATTACTTGGTGGAAGAGTTTATGTTCAGATCCTTGATGCTACTCATTACCTCTCTGGTCATGAATATGAGTATGCTTTGTGAGTAGTTACTTTTGTTCCTGAGGACATGGGATAAGTCATGCTAATAGTAGTCATGCGAATTTGGTATTCGTTCGATATTTCGATGTGTTGTATGTTGTTTTTCCTCTAGTGGTGTTATGTGAACGTCGACTACATAACACTTCACCATTATTTGTGCCTAGAGGAAGGCATTGGGAAGTAGTAAGTAGATGATGGGTTGCTAGAGTGACAGAAGCTTAAACCCTAGTTTATGCGTTGCTTCGTAAGGGGCTGATTTGGATCCACTAGTTTAATGCTATGGTTAGACTTTGTCTTAATTCTTATTTCGTAGTTGCGGATGCTTGCGAGAGGGGTTAATCATAAGTGGGATGCTTGTCCAAGTAAGGGCAGTACCCAAGCGCCGGTCCACCCACATATCAAACTATCAAAGTAACGAACGTGAATCATATGAACATGATGAAAACTAGCATGACAGAAATTCCCGTGTGTCCTCGGGAGCGTTTTTCCTCTAATAAGACTTTGTCCAGGCTTGTCCCTTGCTACAAAAGGGATTGGGACACTTTGCTGCACCGTTGCTACTTTTGTTACTTGTTGCTTGCTACGAATCATCTCACCACACAATCACTTGTTACCGACAATTTCAGTGCTTGCAGATATTTCCTTGCTGAAAACCACTTGTCAGATCCTTCTGCTCCTCGTTGGGTTCGACACTCTTACTTATCGAAAGGACTACGATTGATCCCCTATACTTGTGGGTCATCAAGACTCTTTTCTGGCGTCGTTGCCGGGGAGTGAAGCTCCTTTGGTAAGTAGAACTTGGTAAGGAAACATTCATATAGTGTGCTAAAATTTATTATCACTTGTCACTATGGATACTAATCCTTTGAGGGGCTTGTTCGGGGTATCTTCACCTCGAACAGAAGCACAAATAGTTGCTCCTCAACCTGCTGCACCTACTGAAAATATTTGCTTTGAATTTCCTTCGGGTATGCTTGAGAAACCGCTGGCTAATCCTTTTACACGAGATGGAACATCACATCCAGACTTGCATATGATCTATGTAGATGAAGTTTGTGGTTTATTTAAGCTTGCAGGTTTGCCCGAGGATGAGGTCAAGAAGAAGGTCTTTCCTTTATCTTTGAAGGATAAGGCGTTGACATGGTATAGGCTATGTGATGATACTGGGTCATGGGACTACAATCGGTTGAAATTGGAATTTCATCAAAAGTTTTATCCTATCATTTAGTACATCATGATCGGAATTATATTTATAATTTTTGGCCTCGTGACAGAGAAAGCATCGCTCAAGCTTGGGGGAGGCTTAAATCAATGTTATATTCATGCCCGAATCATGAGCTCTCGAGAGAAATTATCATTCAAAACTTCTATGCTCGGCTTTCTCATGATGATCGCACCATGCTTGATACTTCTTGTACCAGTTCTTTTATGAAGAGAGATATTGACTTCAAATGGAATTTATTGGATAGAATTAAACGCAACTCTGAAGATTGGGAGCTTGAAGAAGGTAAGGAGTCAGGTATGAATTTCAAGTTTGATTGCGTTAAATCCTTTGTTGAAACAAATACCTTTAGTGACTTTAGCCCTAAGTATGGACTTGACTCTCAGATAGTAGCTTCATTGTGTGAATCGTTTGCTCCTCATATTGATCTCCCCAAAGAGAAGTGGTTTAAATATCATCCTCCTGCAGAAGTCAATGTAGTTAAACCCAATCCAGTTGAAGAGAAAGTCATTGCCTATAATGATCCTATTGTTCCCAATGCTTACATTGAGAAACCACCTTTCCCTGTTAGGATAAAGGATCATTCTAAAGCTTCAAGTGTGATACGTAGAGGCTACATTAGAACACCTACACCCCCCCTGAGCAAATTAGAGTTGAACCTAGCATTGCTATTATCAAAGATCTTCTGTCCGACGATGTTGAGGGACATAATATTCACTTCTGTGAAGATGCTGCTAGAATTGCTAAACCTCACGCTAGAGATAAACATAGGCCTGTTGTTGGCATGCATGTGGTTTCTGTTAAGATAGGAGATCATTGTTATCATGGCTTATGTGACGTGGGTGCTAGTGTTAGTGCAATACCTCAATCCTTATATGATGAAATCAAAGATGAGATTGCACCTGTTGAGATAGAGCCTATTGATGTCACTATTCAGCTTGCCAATAGAGATACTATCAGCCCTGTGGGAATTGTTAGGGATGTTGATGTCTTATGTGGTAAAACGAAGTACCCTGCTGATTTCCTCGTTCTTGCTACCACACAAGATAGCTTTTGTCCCATCATATTTGGCAGACCTTTTCTCAATACCGTCAATGCTCATATTGAATGTGAGAAGCAAACTGTCACTGTTGGCTTTGAAGGCGTGTCACATAAGTTCAATTTCTCCAAGTTTGGTAGACAACCTCATGAAAAAGAGTTTCCTAGTAAGGATGAAACTATTGCCTTAGCTTCTATTGCCATGCCTCCTACTGATCCCTTAGAGCAATACTTGCTTGAGCATGAAAATGATATGCATATGGATGAAAGGGATGAGATAGATAGAGTTATCTTAGAACAATACCCTATCCTTCAGAATAAATTGCCTGTTGAACTGCTTGGGGATCCGCCCCCACCAAAAGGTGATCCTGTGTTCGAGCTTAAACAGTTGCCTGATTCTCTTAAGTATGCTTATCTTGATGAAAAAGAGATATATCCTGTTATTATTAGTGCTAGCCTCTCAGAGCATGAAGAAAAGAAGTTACTAAAAACTCTGAGGAAGCACTGTGCTGCTATTGGATATACGCTTGATGATCTTAAGGGCATTGGTCCTACTCTATGCCAGCACAAGATTAAAACTGATCCTGATTTCAAACCAGTTGGTGATCATCAAAGGGGAAATACTAAAGCTCCTGGAAGCAGGTATCATCTATCATATTGCTCATAGTGATTGGGTGAGTCCAGTGCATTACGCCCCTAAGAAGGGAGGCATTACCGTTGTCCCTAATGATAAGGATGAATTGATCCCACAGAGGATTATTACTGGCTATAGGATGGTGATCGATTTTAGGAAATTGAATAACCATTTAGATAATTACCCTTTGCCTTTTATCGACCAAATGCTAGAAAGACTGTCTAAACACACACACTTCTGCTTTCTAGATGGTTATTCTGGTTTCTCCCAAATACCAGTTGCACAATCAGATCAGGAGAAAACCACTTTCACCTTCCCTTTCTGTACCTTTGCTTATAGACATATGCCTTTTGGTTTATGTAATGCACCTGCCATCTTTCAAAGATGTATGATGGCTATATTCTCTGACTTTTGTGAAAAGATTGTCGAGGTTTTCATGGATGACTTCTCCGTTTACGGGTCTTCCTTTGATGATTGCCTCAACAACCTTGATCGAGTCTTGCAGAGATGTAAAGACACCAACCTTGTCTTGAATTGGGAGAAGTGCCAATTTATGGTTAATGAAGGCATCGTCTTAGGACATAAAATTTCTGAAAGAGGTATTGAAGTCGATAAGGCTAAGGTAGATGCGATTGAGAAAATGCCATACCCCATAGATATCAAAGGTATAAGAAGTTTCCTTGGTCATGCTGGTTTCTATAGAAGGTTCCTTAAAGACTTCTCTAAGATTTCTAGGCCTCTTACCAATCTCTTGCAAAAGGATATTCCTTTTGTCTTTGACGATGATTGTGAGGAAGCCTTCGAAATACTTAAGAGGGCTTTGATAACTGCACCTATTGTTCAACCACCTGATTGGAACTTGCCTTTTGAGATCATGTGTGATGCTAGCAATTATGCTGTTGGTGTTGTCCTAGGGCAAAGAGTTGATAAGAAGTTGAATGTTATTCACTATGCTAGTAAAACTCTAGACAGTGCCCAAAGAAACTATGCTACTACGGAGAAGGAATTTTTAGCAGTCGTGTTTGCATGTGAAAAGTTCAGGTCTTACATAGTTGATTCCAAAGTCACTATTCACACTGATCACGCTGCCATTAAGCACCTTATGGAGAAGAAGGACGCTAAACCTAGACTTATCAGATGGGTTCTTTTGCTACAAGAGTTTGATTTGCACATTGTCGACAGAAAGGGTGCTGATAGCCCCATAGCAGATAACTTGTCTAGGTTGGAGAACGTTCTTGATGACGCACAACCTATTGATGATAGCTTTCCCGATGAGCAATTGAATGTCATTAATGCCTCACGCAGTGCACCGTGGTATGCTGATTATGCAAACTATATCGTTGCCAAATATATACCACCTAGTTTGACATACCAGCAAAACAAAAAATTCTTCTTTGACTTGAGACATTACTTCTGGGATGATCCTCACCTTTATAAGGAAGGAGTAGATGGAGTTATTAGACATTGTGTACCTGAACATGAACAGGGACAGATCCTACAGAAGTGTCACTCCGAGGCCTACGGAGGAAACCATGCGGGAGATAGAACTGCACACAAGGTATTGCAATCAGGTTTCTATTGGCCCACTCTCTTCAAGGTTGCCCGTAAGTTTGTCTTGTCTTGTGACGAATGTCAAAGAGTAGGTAATATCGGTAAAAGTCAGGAAATGCCTATGAACTATTCACTTGTCATTGAACCATTTGATGTTTGGGGCTTTGATTATACGGGACCTTTTCCAAAATCCAACGGGTATACTCACATCTTAGTTGGTGTTGATTACGTCACTAAGTGGGTAGAAGCTATCCCCACTAGTAGTGCTGATCACAACACTTCTATCAGGATGCTTAAAGAAGTTATCTTCCCTAGATTTGGAGTCCCTAGATATCTAATGACCGATGGTGGTTCACATTTCATTCATGGTGCTTTCTGTAAAACGCTTGCTAAGTACGATGTCAACCATATAATTGTGTCTCACTATCACCCTGAGTCCAGTGGTCAAGTAGAGCTAAGCAATAGAGAAATTAAACTAATTCTGCAAAAGACTGTCAACAGGTCTAGAAAGAATTGGTCTAAGAAGCTCGATGATGCACTGTGGGCTTATAGAACTGCCTATAAGAATCCCATGGGCATGTCTCCGTACAAAATGGTGTACGGTAAAGCATGTCATTTATCTCTTGAGCTAGAGCATAAATCTTATTGGGCAATCAAAGAGCTCAACTTTGATTTTAAACTTGCAGGTGAGAAGAGGTTATTTGACATTAGCTCGCTTGATGAGTGGAGAACTCAGGCATATGAGAATGCCTAGTTGTTCAAAGAGAAGGTTAAGAGGTGGCATGATAAGAGGATACAAAAGCGTGAGTTCAATGTAGGTGATTATGCCTTGCCATATAACTCTCGTTTAAGATTCTTTGCAGGCAAGCTTCTCTCTAAATGGGAAGGTCACTATATTGTTGAGGAAGTATATCGTTCCAGTGCTATCAAGATCAACAACACGGAAGGTAATTGTCCGAGAGTTGTAAATGGGCAGAGAATCAAGCATTATATCTCACGTACTCCCATAAATGTTGGAAGCAATATCATCAATACCATAACTCCGGAGGAATACCTAAGGGATGTTTATCAGCGTGTTTCAGACTCCGAAAACGAAGAGGTATGTGATTCGGTAAGAAAACAGATTCCAAAACTTTTCCAATAGGAATTTTTCTCCGTTTTGGAATATTTGAAAAAATATAAAAATTGGAAGTAGTCCGAAAAGCGCGCGCGGAGGCGACAAGCCTGCCAGGCATGGGCCCACCCCCTGGCCGCACCTGGGGGGCTTGTGGCCACCTCGTGTGCCTCCCGGACCCCGTTTTCGTGCGGAGTACTCCTTCTCGTCTGAAAAAAATCAATATATATTCTCCCGTAAGGTCTGACCCCTGTATCACGCAGATTTCCTCTGTTTTTCGTTTTGAGCCTGTTTCTGTTGCAGATCTAGATCGCTATGACTTCCCCAAAATCTCTGAAGGACAATATCTTCGAGAAGGTCATCAATCCCTACCTCACGGGAGTGCTGCAACACCCTCAGTCTATCGAGATGCGTGAGGGGATGTTGCACATCCGTGATGTTGAGTGGCCCAAGAAGACCGGAAGCATGGAGACGAGGCTCGAAGCAATGGAGCAACAAGTCTTCAAGTGCCAAGGGATGGTGGAGCGTGGACTCAACGCCAACCACATGATGATCACAGAGTTCACCAACGAGCACAGGATTGATACCAGTGACATTGGGAAGCACCTCTCCAGGCTCTATGACAGGATTGATCAACTCCAGGCCCAGATCTATGACCTACAGAACTAAAACTGTGAGTATGAGTATATATTTAAATCAATAAGGTTGGCTGCAGATTTGAGGACTTCGGAGACTCGTTCATCTTTCCATGATGGAGCACCTATGCCTTGGAAGACGGAGGATCAAACCCATGATGCAACAACTCCACCACCATCACCACCAAAGGAAGACAACTAAGCATGGGTATGGGCAATCCCCTTGGCTTGTGCCAAGCTTGGGGGAGTTGCCCCGGTATCGTATCACCATCACATCTTTTGCCTTTCAGTACTGGAATCCAGTTCTTTACCGTCAGCCAGTTCTTTGCCGTCTGCTGGCTGATGGCAAAGAACCTCTTTGCCATCAGTTGACACAAGGCAGACGACAAAGGGCTGACACATGGCAAAAATACTATTTGCCATGTGTCGGCCCTTTGCCGTCTGCCAGCGGACGGCAAAGAGACCCAGGGCAGACGGAAAATAGGATGGGTGGGTCCCATGCGTGCAGTTTTCGACATCCGGGGCCTTTGCCGTCCGGGGGCCTTTGCCGTTTGCCATGGGGCCCTTTGCCTTCGGGGGGCGGACGACAAAGGGGCCGCCCTATAACGGCCGTTAACCCCCTCCTCGCTCACTGTCTCTCCCCCCCGGCCACTCTCTCTCCCCTCACCCCACGGCGATCCCCTCCCCGCGAGAGCCCCTCCCCGCGGCGAGCCCCTCCCCGTGAGAGCCCCTCCCCGCGGCCACCCACCCCTGCGGCGACCCACCCCCGCGGCGAGCCCCTCCCCACGGCGAGCCCCCTGCCGCACGCCCCCTGCCGCGCGCCCCCTGCCCCCCTGCCGTCGTCCACCGCCGCCGCCGCCGCCCCCTGCCGTCGTCCACCGCCGCACACACCACCCCGCCGGTGAGTTCTTCTTCTTTTTCTTTTCAAAAAGTTAATTACTTTAGTTAGTTTATTAGGTTACTTTTTATTATATATAGGGTAATTTAGTTAGTTTATTTGGTTAGATTATTAGGCTAATTAGGTTAGTTAGTTAGGTTAGAAGAAAAAAAGAGGAAAAGGAGAAGGAAAACAATGAAAAAGAAAAAAGGAAAAGAAGAAAATAATTAGAAGAAGAACGAAAAGAAGAAGGAGAAGAAGAAGAAGAAGAAGAAGAAGGAGAAGAAGAGGAGGAGGAGGAGGAGAGAAAGAAGAAGAAGAAGAGGAGGAGGAGGAGGAGGAGAAAGAAGAAGAAGAAGAAGAAGAAAAAGAATAGGAGGAGAAAAAGAGGAGGGGGAGGAGGAGGAGAAAAAAGAAGAAGAAGAAGAAGACAAGAAGAAGAAGAAGAAAAATAGGAGAGAGGAGAAGAAGAAAGAAGAGGAAAAGGGAACCCCGGCACCCCGAAACTGACCCTCGACCCCCGACCCCTGACGCCCGACGCCACTGATCCCCGACCATCGACCCCCGACGCCACTGACCCCCGACCCCCGACCGCCGACGCCACTAACCCTCGACCCCCGCCGCCACTGACCCCAGACCCAGACCCTCGGCCAACGACTCCCGACCCCCGACGCCACCAACCCCCGACCCCCGACGCCACTGACACCCGACATCACTGACCCTCGACCCCCGACGTCACTGACCCCCGACCCCCGACGCCACTAACCCCCCACAACCGATGCCACTAACCCCCGACCCCCGATGCCACCGACACCCGACACCACCGACCCTCGACGGCACTGACTCGCGATGCCACTAAGCCCCGACCCCCAACACCTCTTCTGCCTTCTGTTGAATGAGAAGGTGCTTTTCGGCCTTCCAGAGGCCCACGAGGTCATAGTTATGTAAATTATGAGTTAGGTCACATATTTTCCGATTATTTTAATTATAAAAACATCGTATTTGTGTTGATCGTGTGAATTTCAATGTGCAGTTGTTCGACGACCTCCACGTGCGTTGGACGAGCTCCGCCCTTGCGTTTGTTGGTGAGCACAAATGACCTCTCCTCCTACCCCCTTAATTTAATCTGTCCCGGTCTTCGTGCCGATGAAACTTGCTAGGTATAGGTTTCTTCAATCACGAGTATGCGTGACCAGTATGCATCTCCCGTTCGAAAGGGCGACATCTATAAACATGCATTTCTTTGCATATTTATAACCGCCATCCTTTCGAATTGTCCAACATTATCCATGGACAGCCCAAGTATGTGTAGATTGGGTTTGTTTTCCCGTATGCTATGCTCCGGATCCGATGCGAAATTTCGTCAGTGCCTCCCCTGTTGTTCTCCGGGTACACATCCTCTCTGCTTATTGCCGAGACGTGTATCAGGAGAATAGCGGGGAGGTGCTACCGAAATTCTGCGTCGCATCTGGAGAAGAGCATGGGAAAACGAACCCAACCTACACATACTCGGGTGGGATTAGGACCTATCTTTACCTATTAGCGTGTAGGTTGCATGGACGTTATAAAACTGACAAACTTGATTAGCGTATGAATATAGATGATGAATTATATATTTATTTCTTATGCCCCCATAGGTAGCTAGGCAACATGAGTGATCGTGCTTGGATGTACACTGGTCACCCTAGTCAGAAAGACATGAGCTTTGCCAACTGGATGCCATCGCGCAAGTAATGGCTTTGAAGGCTCAGTTCAACCTAGGCAGAGAATGCTACGACGCGACGATGACGATATTTGGATGCTTTCTACCCAAAGGCCATGTACTGCCTGCAAACCTATACCAGTCAGAGAAAATCCTCCGTGTACTTAAGATGCCCTATGAGAAGATACATGCATGTGAGAATGGATGTGCCTTATTTAGGCTTGAGTATGCGGCCTTGAACTATTGCCCCATTTGCAATTCTTCTAGGTATATTGTGGTAGACAACGGCATGGGTGAGAAGAATCAGACCAAAATCCCCATTAGTTTTCTTCGGTATCTGCCAATCGTACCAAGACTTCAACGTCTTTTCATGGTCGAAGAGACGGCCAAACAGATGACATGGCACAAATTGGGCAAAAGAACCGAACTAGATGTGGATGGGGAACAAGATGCTGGTACACACTTCAGATGGTTTTGCATGGAGGCACTTCGATGCATTACATAAGGATAAATAGGAAGATCCAAGGCAGCCTAGAGTTGCCATCAGCATGGATGGGTTCAATGTGTATGGTATGACGGCATCACAATACAGTTTTTGGCCTGTATTTGTCATTCCACTAAATTTGCCACCCGGAGAGATTATGAAAAGAAAGAACATTTTCCTGACGTTGATAATTCCAGGGCCCAACTATCCGGGGAAGAATATGAATGTGTACATGCAGTCGCTTAAGGATGAGTTGCAAGAAGCCTGGGATAATGGGATCAAGACCTACGACGTGGCTACCAATACAAATTTCAAAATGCATGTGTGGTACATGTACTCGACGCATGATTATCCGGCGTTTGCGCTATTCGCTGGCTGGTGTGTGCATGGAAGGTTCCCGTGCACCACATGCAAGGCAGCTCTTCAGTTCCGTTGGCTGCAGGCTGGTCGCAAGTATTCTTGCTTCGACATGCATAGACAATTCCTGGATCCTCACCATAAGTTCAGAAAAGACAAGAAGAATTTCATCAAAGGTAGAGTTGTCAAAAACACTGCACCAGCTGCGTTGACAGGCCAACAGACCCTTGATCAGTTAAACGCTCTCGAGCCTGATCCTTTGCGTCCAGGATACTTCAAAGGGTATAATACGGAACACGCCTGGAATCACAAGTCATTCTTATGGGATCTGCCTTACTTCAAAGACCTCCTTTTCCCACACAACATTGACGTGATGCACACTGAAAAGAATATTGCGGAGGCCATTTTTGGTACATTGTTCGGCATAGAGGGGAAGTCAAAAGATAATCCTAAGGCTAGAATCGACCTAGAGGCTCTATGTTATAGACCGTTGCAAAACTTGCGACAACGGAAAGGAAAGCAAAGCATAGCGAAGCCAAAGGCATGGTTCAATCTTGAAAGGCCAGCTATGAGGGAAATGCTATTGTGGGTGAAAATGCAGTTGATGTCCCCCGATGGGTATGTTGCGAATCTAAAGAGGGGAGCGAGTCTTGAGGAATTTAAAATATTTGGGCTCAAGAGTCATGATTGGCACATATGGATTGAGCGGGTAATGCCGGTGATGTTGCGTGGCTTTATCCCTAAGGATGAATGGCTAGTACTGGCACAGCTGAGCCATTTCTTCCATTCTCTTTGTGCGAAAGAACTATCCCCTGGCGTGCTAGATGAAATGGAAGAGTTGGCGCCGAAGTTGATCTGCAAATTAGAAAAGATCTTTCCACCGGGCTTCTTTAATCCAATGCGACATTTGATTTTGCATCTCCCGACCGAGGCAAGAATGGGGAGGGCCGTTCAAAATCGATGGTGCTACTCAACTGATAGGATGCAGAAGACGCTTCGAGCTAAGTGTAAAACTAAACGTAGAACTGAAGCATCGATGGCCGAGGCATTCATTACTGAGGAGGCGGAAAACTTTGTGACAGCACACTACGAAGCCAAAAATCATCTTTTGCATAACCCAAAGCCTCAGTACAATGATGGCGATCGGAAAAAAGTTTGATCCAACCTCAGCCTATTCAAAGGTAAGCTCGCACCATCCAGTGCTTCGAAAGGGAAATCGTTGGATGTCGAGGAATGGCGGACCATTTCTTTGTATATCTTCACCAACCTAACAGAAGTGCGGCCGTACATCGAGTAAGTTCTCGGTAATTTATTGTTCCGCAACTTCTAATTGCTACGAACTACTTTTATTCCCGGATATTTGATATAGTCGATACGTCGCCGAATTCTCGGATGGAGCGGTCATCGAAAAGGATTCCGTCGAAGAGTATGAGCTTCTCGCAAAGCATGGAGGCGACTATCCCAGTTTCATCTCTTGGTTCAAACAAAGGGTAATTAATTACCATTAAGGGCCCATTTGATTTCTTGGTCTAATTTGCGGCTAATGCATCCATTCTTTCGCATTAAACTTGTAGGCTGATGCAGAGTCTATGGACGCCGAGTTGGGACAAGTCGCTAATGGTTTTGACTATAAGGTCCGTTCATTTGACAAATACAACATCAACGGGTATCACTTTCGTACCTTTGGCAAAGAGCTATCTATGCCCGACCTAAAGACTACAAATTTTTCTGTCTCTGCTATCGGCGAAGGAGACACCGAGTATTATGGAAGAGTTGAAGCAATTTATGAACTTCTATTCTATGGTGAAAACCCACCGACCGTCGTAGTCTTCAAATGTTATTGGTTTGAGCCGAGGGAGACTAGAAGGACTCATGAACATATAGGACTAGTCGAAATCAACCAAAACACCCACTTAGATGTTCCCGATGTCTATATTACGGCTCAACAGGCGACACAAGTTTTCTATCTACCGTGGGCCTGCCAAACTGATCCAAATCTCAAAGGTTGGGATGTCGTTTATGAAGTGCCACCATATTTTAGACCACCTACCCTCAATGAAGAGGATTACGAACCTCACATTAACCCAGACACATATGAAGGAGAATTCTTCCAAGAAACACGTATGTCCAAGAAACGTTTCAAGAACCGCTCTACTTCACCCGAGAACATTGAAGTAGACAGCGACAGTGAATCCGTCTTAACCCCTGAGCCCGAACAGGAAGAGCTGGAAGAAGAAGATGTTACTGCTGCGGATGACCTGTCACTTCTTGATCGATTACATAATGGTGGCCTTCCACATGTTCTTCGTGATAGTGATGATGATGATGCATTTATTGATGATAGTGATGATCATGATGCATTTATTGACCCCGAAGCATATATAGACGAGCACGGTTGTTATTAGTTCATGTCAGGTATTCAACTATTATACTATATATAAATTTTGAGTTCATGTTAGGTATTCAATTTTTATTAGTCATGTTGGTATTTATGACGATGATACACTTAAATTATATACATTTTATTACTCATGTTGGTATTTATGTTGTACTAATTTCATTTACTCTTTGTCATGACAGGTGTTGAAAGATGGTGGGAAAGGGTCGAAAGCACTCCGCGGCTCCTTCGTCGGCGGGTGATGGGATGGGTACTTCCATTCCTGCCTCGCCTCTTCGGACAGCGTTGCTCTCTACTCTGCAAGGAGCGCCCCCCGTGAGAGGAGGTCGACCCCCCGCGAAGCCGAGAGGTACTAAAGGTACACGTTGTATTCATGTTGGTATTTATGTTGTACTCATGTTGTATGCATATTGGTATTTATATACATTTTATTACTCATGTTGGTATTTATGTTGTACTAAAGGTACACATGGCCGCGGGAGAGGTAGGGCGGTGGCTGCCACGCCTTCTGAGGTGGCGGCTACACGGTCTCCGCCACCACCCCAAGCTGATTCACCTGAGCACAGGACTTATAGGGTGGATTCGTCTGAGGTGGAGGCTACACGGTCTCTGGTTCACGAGCCTCGGGTCGACGAACCTCAGGTCGACGAGCCTTCGACCCACGAGACTCGTGTCCTAGAGGCTTCATTCCAGGCGACTCCGGAGCAAAGCAGGGATGAGGGTACATCCCAAGAGACCCAGTGGGATACCTGGGCTGAGCCAAGTGGCCATGCTGGTAGCGACGAGGAGCTGGGTGAGGGGGCTACCGTCTACCAGCGTGGTAGTTCGGGGCTCCCGCTCGTGCCGGCGACCCCCGAGCAGAGGTGGTCGATTAGGCCAAATGGGGACAAGTAAGTTAATTTACTCTTATTTAACCTTTTGCCTTCGCGTTTTCTCAAATATCTAATGTTTTGGCTTTAATTTGTCATACTGTAGGGGTTGGATTGTTGCCAAGGGTGTCCTCAAGCCCAACAGCGTCCTTGGTGTGCTTTGTCGTAAAAACTTCCCAGGGTTTGTTATGTTGCCCGGTCGGGAGCGAGAGGTAGGAATGACCTGGGAGCACTACTTGGGTGCCCCGGCCCCGCCGGAGCTGGAGATCGACGGTGTTTTGTGCGACACGAGGGCGGACATGGTGATCCGAAAGTTCTGGGTAATTTCTCCTTCACACAATTATAAATCAACCATAGCTATTTATTGTACTAATCGGTGTTGTCTCGTTTGTAGACCTACTACAGGTGTGAGGAGGGATACGAGGAAGACGTGGCAAAGGTTATCGAAACCGAATGTCGCCGCCTACTTCAAAACTTTCAGCACGAGGCTCGGGTGCAGGCTGTTCGAGACTACTATGCCACGCGGCGTATTAGGATTGACAAGGCGAAGTGCCGTGATGCTAAGATGGAGAAGGAGCATTACATGAAGGTAATTACATATTATTAAGGCTTTGTAGTTAGTTTCCTTGATTTGGTTCTTACACGCTCAAATTTCTCTTTATTAACTTAGGTGCCCCCGAGATGGTGTGTGGATAAGATGGATTGTTGGGAGGCCTTGGTGGATCAGTGGTGCTCCAAAACATGGGAGGCCAGCCACAACAACGCCAAGGAGAGGCATGGCAAAATGGTTGGTGTGCCACACCATCAAGGGAGCGTTAACTTAATCCAATTTGGCGAGAACTGGGTATGTGATTTGCTTCATGCCTCATGCAATTCATTCTTAATGCTATCTTGAGCCCTTTACTAATACAATTTTCCTCTCTCTCTCTTTTAGGCGCGTCACAATAAGACGGAGGTGCCACAGATGTACGACCTGTATGCGATGGTCCATACTGCCTCGTACAAGAAGGTCAAGGCATTCTCTGAGTCTGACCTTGAGCATCTAGAAAACTTCACCAACATCTCCTCCCACCACAAGCTCGTGAAGTACAGAGATCACGGGAAGGCGAGGAAAGGGGAGGACTTTAACCTGAGCGAGGGGCCTATTGATCCAGAGCTAGTGATGATAGCTGGCAACGGGAGGCCCCATGGCTCGATCGCCATTGGAGACGGCCTTATACGTTGTCCTAGCACTCTCCGGCAGATAAAGGCATGCCAAACGAGCTCTTGTCCGGAGATAACACGTTGTCCACGGCCAGTCGAGCTCCCATCGAGGTTAGTTTAATGGACTCAACTATCTTTCCGCATTATGTTGTGCGTTGGAACCAATATGATTACATTGCTAATAGTGAGTTGTGTTGTAGGCTGCTATTCAGAAAGAGAGAGAGGCAATGCAGGCGGCTATGGCGGAGAAGGATAACGAAATTAGGGAGCTGGAGGAGAGGACGACTGCATTGGTGGAGGTGGAGAGGGCATAGAATGATGCGTCTAACAGGGCCATATACGAGCTCTTCGTGGTAAGTTTCTTCTTCATGTTATTTCAAATCTTGCATTTGAATGTCCGTTTCATTAATAAATAAAAAGTTTGACTTGTCGAAACCAAATGTATAGTCTATGTGCGAGAAGAGCGGCCAAGTCCCTCCGCCGATGCCAGTCATTAACATGGCGGGGACGGTGAGTTTCATTTCAGTGTAGTGATCTTAAGAGTGTCCTACTACTAACGACACATTGCAAACGATGTTTGGTGGAGAATATCTCCTGAAACGCATCGCACGACCCTTCTACAGTGGAGCCTTCTCCAGGGCAGCCTTCTCCAGGTGAAACAAGCCAGAGCCACCGTGCTTCACCGCCGTGATGACGATAATGGTATGTTATTTCTAGTGTTTTAATAAAAAATAGCTAGACTTCCATCTAAATGACACAATTAGCTTAGTTAGCTCCAAAATGGCTAAATTGGCTAATTATCCTACAAAATGACATAATTAGCTTAGTTAGCTCCAAAATGACCTATTTAATAAAAAATGACCTATAGTTAGCTAAGTTCTCTCCTAAATGACATAATAAGGCTTACGTAGCTGCAAGATGACCTATTCCCCCTAACTTAGGTATTAAATGGCCTATAATTAGCCTAGCTAAATCCAAAATGGCTTAATAAGCATAGTTTGCTCCGGAATGATCTATTTTACCCAAGTTAGCTCTGAAACAACCTATAGTTAGCTAGGGTTCCACCTAAATGACATGATTAGCTTAGTTAGATCCAAAATGGTCTATTTAATAAAACATGACCTATACTTAGCTAATTATCCTCGAAATGACATAATTACCTCCAAAAAGGCATTCTTAGCCAATTTAGCCCGAAGAAGGGGACAAGAGGAGAAGAAAGAGGAAAAATGAAAGGAAGGAAGAAGAAGAAGAAGAGAAGAAGAAGAAGGAGAAGGAGGAGGATAAGAAGAAGGAGAAGAAGGAGGAGAAGAAGGAGAAGGAGCTCCTCCTTCTCCTTCTTCCTCCTTCTCCTTCTCCTTCTTTTCTTCTTCTTCTCCTCTTCCTTCTCCTTCTCCTCCTCCTCCTCCTCCTCCTCCTCCTCCTTTTACTTCTTCTTCTCTTTCTCTTCTTCTACGTAGCTTAGACTCATCCAAGAAAGGCTAAATTGGCTAATTATCCTACGAAATGACATAATTAGCTTAGTTAGCTCCAAAATGACCTATTTAATAAAAAATGACCTATAGTTAGCTAGTTTCTCTCCTAAATGACATAATAAGGCTTACGTAGCTGCAAGATGACCTATTCCCCCTAACTTAGGTATTAAATGGCCTATAATTAGCCTAGCTAGATCCAAAATGGCTTAATAAGCATAGTTTGCTCCGGAATGACCTATTTTACCCAAGTTAGCTCCGAAACGACCTATAGTTAGCTAGGGTTCCACCTAAATGACATAATTAGCTTAGTTAGCTCCTAAATGGTCTATTTAATAAAACATGACCTATACTTAGCTAATTATCCCCGAAATGACATAATTAGCTCCAAAAGGTATTCTTAGCTAATTTAGCCCGAAGAAGGGGACAAGAGGAGAAGAAAGAGGAAAAATGAAAGGAAGGAAGAAGAAGAAGAAGAGAAGAAGAAGAAGGAGAAGGAGGAGGATAAGAAGGAGAAGAAGGAGGAGAAGAAGGAGAAAGAGCTCCTCCTTCTCCTTCTTCTTCCTCCTTCTTCCTCCTTCTCCTTCTCCTTCTTCTTTTCTTCTTCTCCTCCACTTCCTTCTCCTTTTCCTCCTCCTCCTCCTTCTTTTACTTGTTCTACTCTTTCTCTTCTTCTACGTAGCTTAGACTCATCCAAGAAAGGCTAAATTGGCTAATTATCCTACAAAATGACATAATTAGCTTCGTTAGCTCCAAAATGACCTATTTAATAAAAAATGACCTATAGTTAGCTAAGTTCTCTCCTAAATGACATAATAAGGCTTACGTAGCTGCAAGATGACCTATTCCCCCTAACTTAGGTATTAAATGGCCTATAATTAGCCTAGCTAGATTTAAAATGGCTTAATAAGCATAGTTTGCTCCGGAATGACCTATTTTACCCAAGTTAGCTCCGAAACGACCTATAGTTAGCTAGGGTTCCACCTAAATGACATGATTAGCTTAGTTAGCTCCAAAATGGTCTATTTAATAAAACATGACCTATACTTAGCTAATTATCCTCGAAATGACATAATTACCTCCAAAAAGGCATTCTTAGCCAATTTAGCCCGAAGAAGGGGACAAGAGGAGAAGAAAGAGGAGAAATGAAAGGAAGGAAGAATAAGAAGAAGAGAAGAAGAAGAAGGAGAAGGAGGAGGATAAGAACAAGGATAAGAAGGAGGAGAAGAAGGAGAAGGAGCTCCTCCTTCTCCTTCTTCTTCCTCCTTCTTCCTCCTTCTCCTTCTCCTTCTTCTTTTCTTCTTCTTCTCCTCTTCCTTCTCCCTCTCCTCTTCCTCCTCCTTCTTCTTTTACTTCTTCTTCTCTTTCTCTTCTTCTACGTAGCTTAGACTCATCCAAGAAAGGCTAAATTGGCTAATTATCCTACAAAATGACATAATTAGCTTTGTTAGCTCCAAAATGACCTATTTAATAAAAAATGACCTATAGTTAGCTAAGTTCTCTCCTAAATGACATAATAAGGCTTATGTAGCTGCAAGATGACCTATTCCCCCTAATTTAGGTATTAAATAGCCTATAATTAGCCTAGCTAGATCCAAAATGGCTTAATAAGCATAGTTTGCTCCGAAATGACCTATTTTACCCAAGTTAGCTCCGAAACGACCTATAGTTAGATAGGGTTCCACCTAAATGACATAATTAGCTTAGTTAGCTCCTAAATGGCCTATACTTAGCTAATTTCTCTCCGAAATAACCTACATACACTTCTTCATCTAGTATTATTCTTCTAACTTTCTTATTTGTTATTTTGCAGATTACATTCACTTCACGGGAAGCTTGGATTATATTGATGGAATGCTTGAAGATGATTTCTTGTACCATGGCTTGTATTGAAACTATTGTAGTATATGGATATATATGAAACTTTGTATGCACGTGTATGAAACTGGTGTAATATATGGTTTGGTACGGATGCAACTTGCATAATATGTATGCACTATGGATGAGAGTTCTTTTAATATGGTTATGAGTACGGAAAGAAATTTATTTATGTGAAATATATATATATATATATATATCCTGATTATTGTTAAAAATGCTGGATATAATAAAAAATAAATTAAAAAGGGGATGGTTCCCCCTTTGCCGTCTGCCCCCACATGGCAAAGGGGGGATGGCAGACGGCAAAGAGGGGAGAGAGAGGGGGCTGGTTCCCCTCTTTGCCGTCTGCCCCCACATGGCAAAGGGGGGATGTCAGACGGCAAAGAGGGGAGAGAGAGGGGGCTGGTTCCCCCCTTTGCCGTCTGCCCCCACATGGCAAAGGGGGGAATCAGCCCCCTCTCTCTCCCCTCTTTGCCGTCTGCCCCCACATGGCAAAGGGGCGATGGCAGACGGCAAAGAGGGGAGAGAGAGGGGGCTGGTTCCCCCCTTTGCCGTCTGCCCCCACATGGCAAAGGGGGGATGGCAGACGACAAAGAGAGGAGGCATGCCGTTAACACTTAACGGGGCCGTTGCAGTATGTGCCGTCCCATTTAATTTGCCGTCTGCCCCCTCATGGCAAAGATTCTTTGCCGTCCACTTTAGAAAAGCAGACGACAAAGAACCTCTTCACTGGATTTTTTGGCCGTCTACTTTGCCGTCTGCTGACCGACGGGAAAGCCTTTGCCATCTGTGGTTTCCCCCTTTGCCGTCTGCCATGGCAGACGACAAATTTCTGAATTTCAGTACTGTTTACCTTTGCTTTAGTTTTCCTTTTCAGTTTTCTTTTTCTCTAGTAGATTAAAAGTCTTAGTGTTTAGTCTTGAGTTTTGCTTTGAGTCACCCCCGATGTATTCGAGCTCGTGAGCCATATAATAAAGAGTGTCTTAGTTGAAGGGCTTTGCCTCTTACCATGATCAATAGATTGAGAAAAGAACAAAAGCATGAAAGATCATGTAATGATCTTATGGGAAGTGATGGCTTCACATATAAAAGGGATAATGATTGAAACTTGTTGAGGGTAGACAAACGTAGACCTTGGTCATTGTTGCAATTAATAGGAAGTGATAAAGAAGGAGAGGTTCACATATAAATACATCATCTTTGACACCATCTATGATTGTGAACACTGACTAAACTATTGCATGCCTAGGAGTAGATGTTGGACAAGGAAGACAACATAATGAATTGTGTTTGCTTGGTTCCGAACAATGTTATATGACTAGAGATCCCTTAGCATGTGACGATTGCTTCCACCTCATATTAGCCAAAACTCCCACACAAAGTAGAGATACTAGTGCATCCATAAACCTTCAACCCAGTTTTGCCATGAGAGTCCACCATACCTACCTATGGATTGAATAAGATCCTTCGAGTAAGTTGTCATCGGTGCAAGCAATAAAAATTGCTCTCTAATATGTATGATCTATTAGTGTGTGGAAAATAAGCTTTGTACGAACCTGTGATGAGGAAGACATAAAAGCGACAGACTGCATAATAAAGTTCTTTATCACAGGAGGCAATATAAAGTGACGTTCCTCCGCACTAAGAGGACACGCATCCAAACCTCAAAAGCGCATGACAACCTCTGCTTCCCTCTGCGAAGGGCCTATCTTGTACCTTTACTTTTTTCCCTTGAAAGAGTCATGCTGATCTTCACCAATTCCCTATTTCGCCTTTATCTTGGATACCGTCATATGCTAGGGAAAGATCTGTATTCATATGTCAACTTGGAGGTAAGTATTCCTGAATTATTATTGTTGACATTACCCTTGAGGTAAGCAGTTGGGAGGCAAAACTATAAGCCCCTATCTTTCTTTGTGCCCAACTGAAACTTTGATCTCATGAGTACCACGTGAGCTGTAGCAATTGTAGAAAACAAAAAGATGATTGAGTATGTGGATTTGCTTTACAAGCTCTTATTTGACTCTTTCTGATGTTGTGATAAATTGCAATTGCTTCCATGACTAAAGGCTATCGCTTGTTACTTCTTGGTAAGGTTCTTGATCCATGCTTTACTTTGTGAAGGAATTGTCACTTCAGCATGAGAGATTATATGTTGGTATTGTTGTTCTGATTATGATCATGATGCATGCATGTTCGTATTCTGTTTTTTCGACACCTCTCTCCCTAAACATGTGGACATATTTATTGAGCTTGGCTTTCGCTTGAGGACAAGCGAGGTCTAAGCTTGGGGGAGTTGATACGTTCATTTTGCATCATGTTTTCATGTTGATATTTATCGCTTCTTGGGCTGTTATTTCACTTCACGGTACAATACTTATGCCTTTTCTATCTTATTTTGCAAGGTTTACATGAAGAGGGAGAATGCCGGTAGCTGGAATTCTGGCCTAAAAGTGGAGCAAGTTTGAGATACCTATTCTGCGCAACTCCAAACTCCGTAAAAATCAACGAGGATTTTTTTTCCGATTTATAAAAAATACTGGGCCAAAGAAGCGCCAGAGGGGCGCCAGCAGGTGGCCACAAGCTTGCTAGGCGCGGCCACCCCCCTGGCCGTGCCTAGGGGGCTTGTGGGAAGCCTGCTGGCCCACTGGCCTCCCTCTTCTGCTATATGAAGGGTTTCGTCCGGAAAAAAAATCAGAGAGGAGCTTTTTCGTGGATTCGCCGCCACCACGAGGCGGAACTTGAGCAGAACCAATCTAGAGCTCCAGTAGGACGATCCTGCCGGGGAAACTTCCCTCCCGGAGGGGGAAATCGTCGCCATCGTCATCACCAACACTCCTCTCATCGGAGGGGACTCATCACCATCAACATCTTCATCAGCACCATCTCATCTCCAAACCCTAGTTCATCACTTGTAACCAATCTCTGTCTCGCGACTCTGATTGGTACTTGTAAGGTTGCTAGTAGTGTTGATTACTCTTTGTAGTTGATGCTAGTTGGATTACTTGGTGGACAATTTTATGTTCAGATCCTTGATACTACTCATTACCTCTCTGGTCATGAATATTAGTATGCTTTGTGAGTAGTTACTTTTGTTCCTGAGGACATGGGATAAGTCATGCTAATAGTAGTCATGTGAATTTGGTATTCGTTCGATATTTTGATGTGTTGTATGTTGTTTTTCCTCTAGTGGTGTTATGTGAACGTCGACTACATAACAATTCACTATTATTTGGACCTAGAGGAAGGCATTGGGAAGTACTAAGTAGATGATGGGTTGCTAGAGTGACAGAAGCTTAAACCCTAGTTTATGCGTAGCTTCGTAAGGGGCTGATTTGGATCCACTAGTTTAATGCTATGGTTAGACTTTGTCTTAATTCCTCTTTCATAGTTGCGGATGCTTGCGAGAGGGGTTAATCATAAGTGGGATGCTTGTCCAAGTAAGGGCAGTACCCAAGCGCCGGTCCACCCACATATCAAACTATCAAAGTAACAAACGTGAATCATATGAACATGATGAAAACTAGCATGACAGAAATTCCCGTGTGTCCTCGGGAGCGTTTTTCCTCCTATAAGACTTTGTCCAGGCTTGTCCCTTGCTACAAAAGGGATTGGGCCACTTTGCTGCACCATTGCTACTTTTGTTACTTGTTGCTTGCTACGAATCATCTCACCACACAATCACTTGTTACCGACAACTTCAGTGCTTGCAATATTTCCTTGCTGAAAACCACTTGTCAGATCCTTCTGATCCTCGTTGGGTTCGACACTCTTACTTATCGAAAGGACTACGATTGATCCCCTATACTTGTGGGTCATCAGTACACAAGGCCTCCATCGTTGCCGCCTTCACCCGGGGCATTGGTGTCTTCCTGCTGCGCGGCGGCGGTGAAGGCGACGTCGGCAGCTGCCTCGCTCCTTGCATCATGCGCGTGCCTCTGGCCCTTCCTCTTGGCCGACTCCACGGCCCGCTCCTCGGTCATTGATACGTCTCCATCGTATCTACTTTTCCAAACTCTTTTGCCATTGTTTTGGACTCTAATTTGCATGATTTGAATGAAACTAACCGGGACTGACGCTATTTTCAACAGAATTGCCTTGGTGTTGTTTTTGTGCAGAAATCAAAGTTCTCCAAACGTCCTGAAAATTTACGGGGAGCATTTTTGGAAAATATGAAAAATATCTACGCCAAGATCCACCTGAGGGGGTGGGCCAGTGGGCCACAAGCCCTGGCTCCGCCACCCCCTGGTGGCGGTGGGCAAGCTTGTGGGGCCCACACAGCTCTGCTGCCCCCAATCTCAGGTCTATAAGTTCACTTTCGTCCTAGAAAAAATAAAAAGAGAAGATTTCGTCGCGTTTGCGATACGGAGGCACCACCACAACTTGTTCTTCATCTGGAGGGTAGATCTGGAGTCCGTTTTGGGCTCCGGAGAGGGGAAATCGTCGCCATCGTCATCATCAACCTTCTTCCCTCTCCAATTCCATGAAGCTCTTCATCGTTCATGAGTAATCTATTCGTAGGCTCGCTGGGCGGTGATGAGTAGGATGAGATCTATCATGTAATCGAGTTAGTTTTGATGGGGATTGATCCCTAGTATCCACTATGTTCCGAGATTGATGTTGCTACTACTTTGCCATGCTTAATGCTTGTCACTAGGGCCCGAGTGCCATGATTTCAGATCTGAAATTATTATGTTGCCACCAATATATGTGTGTTTTAGATCCTATCTTGCAAGTTGTAGTTACCTACTATGTGTTATGATCCGGCAACCCCGGAGTGACAATAACCGGAACCACTCCCGGTGATGACCATAGTTTGAGGAGTTCATGTGTTCACCAAGTGCTAATGTGTTGGTCCGGTTCTTTATAAAAAGGAGAACCTTAATATCCCGTAGTTTCCTTTTTGGACCCCGCTGCCACGGGAGGGATGGACAATAGATGTCACGCAAGTTCTTTTCCCTAAGCACGTATGACGACACACGGAATGCATGCCTACATCACATTGACGAACGGGAGATAGCCACATATCTCTCCATGTTATAACTGTTGCATGATGAATATCATCCAAACAAATCACCGACCCATTGCCTACGAGTTTGTCCTACTGCTGTTGTTACTTGTCTTTCTCTGCTGCTACTGTTGCTACTACTGTTGCTACTTGCTACTGCTGTCACTACTGTTGTTCCTTGCCACTGCCGTTACTCGCTACTTTGTTGTTACTACTTTGCTTGCAGATACTAATCTTTCAGGTGCGGTTGAATAAGACAAATTCAGCTGCTAATACTCAAGAGTATTCTTTCACCTACTGTCTGGCTAACCAACAAGTTTGGGTCGAATACTCTACCCTCGAAAACTGGTACGATCCCACGCGCTGGTGGGCCGTCAACAACATTCTTCTAGTTTCGATTGCCGGAGAGTGCTAGCAGCATTCTTCTGGTGCCGTTGCAAGGGAAGGTCTGCTGTTATGGAGTCAACATTTTTCTAGCACCGTTGCTGGGGAGGTATTGCTATATTCTCTGAGTTACTTGGGATTTATATCTGCTGATCACTATGAAGAATCTTAAGGATCCGAAGACCAAAGTCTTGCCCTCAACTACGAGGGGAGGTAAGGAATTGCCATCTAGCTCTGCACTTGATTCACCTTCAGTTATGAGTAAGTTTGCGACATCACCTCCTGCTAGAAATCTTGATATGTCGCCTGTGCTTGATGATGCTTATGATGCTACTGCTAGAGATGCTATGCTTGATACTATGCCTGATGATACTATGCCTGATACTGCTAGAGATCCTATGCTTGATACTACTAGAGATGCTATGCTTGATACTATGCCTGATACTGCTTTGCCTGATACTGCTAGAGATGCTATGCCTGATGATGCTATGCTTGATACTCCTAGAGATACTACTTTGCCTGATGTTCCAATAGGGGTATTCCTTGATGCTCATATTGCTAGAGTTACTGCCAATGCTCGTGATGCTTCTGAAACTGCCGATACTATTGAGATAGAACCTGCGTTTGCTCCTGTTAGATCTAGCTCTCCTAGATATGAATTGCCTGATATACCTGAGGGTTACGTTGTGGAGGGAGAGATAGCTGAGGATTTTCTTGCGTGTAAGGATGCCTATGACGCTGAGAAATTACTTCTCAAGTGGAAGGAAAAATCTCTGAAAGCTAGGATGAAATAGACCCGAAGTTTGCCATTTCACCTATCTTTATCACCGATAAGGATTATGAATTCTTTGTCGATCCTGAGATAATCTCTCTAGTCGAATCTGATCCTTTCCACGGTTATGAGTCTGAGACGGTCGTAGCCCATCTTGCCAAACTACACGATATAGCCACCCTTTTCACTAATGAGGAGAAGATCCGCCACTACTATATCCTTAGGATGTTTCATTTCTTTCTAAAGGATGACGCTAAACCCTGGTTCACCTCTCTTGCTCCTGGATGTGTGAGTAGTCCCCAGGATATGGTCTATTACTTCTGTGAGAAATATTTCCCTGCCCATAAGAAGCAAGCTGCCTTGCAGGAAATATACAACTTTGCTCAACTCCAAGAAGAGAGTCTTCCACAAGCTTGGGGGAGGCTCGTCCAGCTACAAAATGCTTTGCCTGATCACCCTCTTAAGAAGAACGAGATACTTGATATCCTCTATAACGGACTTACCGATGCCTCTAGAGACCACCTAGATAGTTGTGCCGGTTGTGTTTTTAGGGAACGAACTGTAGAACAAGCTGAGACCCTACTGAATAACATCTTGATCAACGATAATGCTTGGACTATTCCCGAAGCACCTCCTAAGCCAACTCCGAAGGAAAGAGGTATTCTATTCCTCAGTCCCGAAGATATTCAAGAAGCCAAGAAATCTATGCAAGAGAAAGGCATTAGATCTGAAGATGTCAAAAAACTACCACCTATCAAAGAGATCCATGGTCTCGATAACCCGATACAAGTAGTAGAAGTGAATTCTCTTCGTAGGTTTGATGAGAGTGATATTCCTTTTGACAAACCTGCTAGCCTATGCTTTGATGAATTTGAGAAGTTTGTTGCCAAACAACAGAGTTTCAATGATTATGTTAGCAAACATTTGGAACAAAGTACTCGTATGCTTAGCCATTAAGTGCTTGTGTAGACAGAAATGTCAATGATCTGAAGCTTCTGAGTAAACATGCCTCTATGATTAGTACTCAGGTAGAACAAGTACTTAAAGCTCAGAATGACTTGCTCAATGAATTAAATGACAACTCTGTCAGAGTCATTACTAGAGGAGGAAAAATGACTCAGGAACCTTTGTATCCTGAAGGTCATCCTAAGAGAATTGATCAAGATTCTCAAGGAATCAATGCTGATACACCCAGTCATCCTAAGGAGAAGAAGAAGGATGACAGAAACCTACACGCCAGTTCACCAAATACTGTCACACCTAAAGAACCTAATGATATTTCCGCGTCTAATGCAGAAACACAATTTGGTGATGAACATGAACCTGGTGACAATATGGACAGTGATGTTCATAATAATGCTCAACCCAGCAATGATGAGGATGTGGAGATTGAACCTTCGGTTAATCCTGATAACCCACAACCTAAGAGATACGATAAGAATGACTTCACTGCTAGGAAGCATGGTAAAGAAAGGGAGCCATGGGTTCAGAGATCTATGCCCTTTCCTCCTAAGCCATCCAAGAAAAAGGATGATGAGGATTTTGAGCGCTTCGTTGAGATGATAAGACCCATCTTTCTGCAGATGCTGTTAACTGATATGCTCAAAATGTCTCCGTATGCCAAGTACATGAAAGATATCGTGACTAATAAACAGAAGATACCAGATCTTGAGATCTCCACCATGCTTGCCAAGTACACTTTCAAAGGTGGAACTCCTAAGAAACTTGGTGATCCCGGAGTGCCCACTATACCTTGCTCCATTAAAGGAAACTACGTAAGAACTGCCTTATGTGACCTTGGAGCCGGTGTTAGTGTTATGCCGCTCTCTCTTTATGATAGACTTGAATTGGATAAGTTGACACCCACTGAAATTTCTCTGCAAATGGACGACAAATCAACTGCTTTCTCTATCGGCATTTGCGAGGATGTGCCTGTTATGGTCACCATCTTAACAAACTTTGTTATCTTGGATATTCTCGAGGACGATACCATGGCTGTCATCCTCGGAAGACCCTTTTTAAACTCTGCAGGGGCTGTTATAGATTGCAACAAAGGCAATGTCACTTTCCATGTCAACGGTAATGAGCACACAGTGCACTTTCCGAAGAAACGATATCAAGTACATTGCATCAATGCTATCGAAAAGACTTCATCGATTCTTATTGGGAGCTTTGAATGCCCTATTCCTCGTGTCAAGATGAAGTATGATTTGCTTGTTGGGGAGATACATATCCCCATTGAGGTGACTTTGTGGCTATTCGAAAATTCTCTGTTCTCTCTTGCGATTCGAGAAGGTTTTGTCATGAGGACTTGATCAACCCCATTGACGGATTTCTTTCGAGGACCATGAAATGGATGAATCAAGGAGTCACATACCTCTGTTTTGAACTTTCATTTTCTGTTGCTTAGAAGAAAAATGATAGAATTAGTTTAGTTTTTCCTGTTTTCTGTTTTAGCGTCCCGGAGAAAAATACCTCGAAAATAAAAGTTCTCCGATGGTCCTGAAAATTTAGTATGATTTTTTCTGGATTTTTTGAAAATTACTGGGCCTGAGAGCTAGCCTGGGGCCCAGACCAGTGGGCCACAAGCCCTGCCACCGCCACCCCTGGTGGCGGAGAGCAAGCTTGTGGGGCCCACAGGGACCCCCTCCACTCATTCCAGCTCCCAGCCTCTTCTTCCACCTCCAGCAAAAATTGTTTCACAGCTCAAACCCGTGTTCTTGCTCTTTTGGCTGTGATTTTTGATCTCCTTGCTCAAAGCACCATTCTCCGAACCGTTTTGGGGAAATTACTCCTTGGTAAGTGACTCCTCCATTGGTCCAATTAGTTTTTGCTCTAGTGCTTTATCCTTCGCGTATTCTTGCTACCTTGGTGACCCTATTCTTGAGCTAGAAATGTTGATTTTAGCTGGTCCCAAGTAATTTTAGCGCGTGATACGGTCTCTAGGCACTAGTAGGAGTAGTTGCTACAAGTTGGGTTAATCTTTGTTCACTTTTCTTTCGAAGTCACTAAATTTTTCAGAATTTTTCAGAGCTAGAAAAAGGAAAAGATGAGGAGGTTCTTGAGAGGCTCTTCAAGCCGTAACCCTAAGGAGGATGAGAAGAACCACCCCAAGTACGTAGTCCCTCGAGTCACAGAAGTTCGAGCGTGCGAGTGGCCAAGTGATGAATTCTTGCGCGCCGCCGGACTTTATGAAGACTTTTATTACATGGTGGAGAACGCAGGTCTTACTGCGTTCCTTGCAGATAAGTGCTCACAATACCTCCTCCTCACCAATATTTTCGTTCAAAGCTTCAACTTTTATCCGAGGAAGAATCCTCCCATGGCTGAGTTCATGATATACGATGTCCCCCAGTGCATGACGCTATAGGATTTTTGCAATGTATGCAAATTACCTTATGTTGGGGATTGATGACCCACAAGTATAGGGGATCAATCGTAGTCCTTTCGATAAGTAAGAGTGTCGAACCCAACGAGGAGCAGAAGGCTCTGATAAACGGATTTCAGCAAGGTAATAACTGCAAGCACTAAAAGTAGCGGTAACAAGTGATTGTGTAGCGAGGTGAAACGTAGCAAGCAAAGAGTAACAAGTAACAAGTAGTAGCAACGGTGCAACAAGTGGCCCAATCCCTTTTGTAGCAAGGGACAAGCCTGAACAAAGTCTTATAGGAGGAAAAACGCTCCCGAGGACACACGGGAATTTCTATCATGCTAGTTTCATCATGTTCATATGATTCGCGTTCGTTACTTTGATAGTTTGATATGTGGGTGGACCGGCGCTTGGGTACTGCCCTTACTTGGACAAGCATCCCACTTATGATTAACCTCTCTCGCACGCATCCACAACTACAAAATAAGAATTAAGACAAAGTCTAACCATAGCATTAAACTAGTGGATCCAAATCAGCCCCTCACGAAGCAACGCATAGACTAGGGTTTAAGCTTCTGTCACTCCAGCAACCCATCATCTACTTACTACTCCCCAATGCCTTACTCTAGGCCCAAATATGGTGAAGTGTTATGTAGTCGACGTTCACATAACACCACTAGAGGAAAACACAACATACAACATATCAAAATATCGAACGAATATCAAATTCACATGACTATTATTAACATGACTTATCCCATGTCCTCAGGAACAAAAGTAACTACTCACAAGACATAATCATAATCATGACTAGAGGTGTAATGAATAGCATGAAGGATCTGAACATAAACTCTTCCACCAAATAATCCAACTAGCATCAACTACAAAGAGTAATCAACACTACTAGCAACCTTACAAGTACCAATCGGAGTCGCGAGACAAAGATTGGTTGCAAGAGATGAACTAGGGATTGGAGAGGAGATGGTGCTGATGAAGATGCCTCCCCTCTGACGAGAGGAGTGTTGGTGATGACGATGGCGACGATTTCCCCCTCCGGGAGGGAAGTTTCCCCGGCAGGATCGTCCTGCCGGAGCTCTAGATTGGATCTTCTCAAGTTCCGCCTCATGGCAGCGGCGAAACCACGAAAAAGCTCCCCCTTGATTTTTCCCTGGCCATGACGCTTCATATAGCAAAAGAGGGGAGCTAGTGGGCCTTCAAGAAGCCCACAAGCTTGCCCACTGCCACCAGGGGTGGTGGCGGAGTGGGGGCTTGTGGGGCCCTGGTGGCCCCCCTCCGGTAGTTCTTTCGCCCAGTATTTTTAATATCATCCAGAAAAAATCCACGTAAATTTTCAGGGCATTTGGAGATGTGGAGAATAGTGGACTAGGATTTGCTCCTCTTCCAGTCCAGAATTACAGCTGCCTGAATTCTTCCTCTTCAAATAATCCTTGCAAAATAAGAGAGAAATGGCATAAATATGGTACCACAAGTAATATAACATCCCAAAAAGCAATAAATATCAACATGAAAGCATGATGCAAAATGGACGTATCAACTCCCCCAAGCTTAGACCTCGCTTGTCCTCAAGCGAAAACCAAGTTCCATAAACATGTCCACATGTTGAGGAACGAAGGTGTCAATAAAACATAATACGGACATGAGGGCATCATGATCACACATAGGACAACAATATATCATAAAGATTCTTATGGGAAAGCAACAATTCCTTCACAAAGCAAAGCATGAAGCAAAAACCCACATGTCCATAGTCATTTAGGCAATTGCAATTTATCACAACATCAGAAAGAGTCAAATAAGAGCTTGTAAGGCAAACCCACATACTCAATCATCACTTTTGTTTTCCACAATTGTTACAACTCACGTGGTACTCATGGTGTCACAGTTTCAGCTGGACACGGAGGAAGATAGGGGCTTATAGTTTTTCCTCCCAACGGTTTACCTCAAGGGTAAAGTCAACAATAATAGAGCATGAGTACTCAACTCCAAGTTGATATATGAATATAGATCTTTCCCAAGCATGTGACGGTAGCCAAGACAAAGGCAAAAAGGGAATTGGTGAATAACACCATGACTCTTACAAGGGTAAAAAGTAAAGGTACAAGATAGGCCCTTCGTAGAGGGAAGCAGAGGTTGTCATGCGCTTTTGAGGTTTGAATGTGTGTTCTCTTAGTGCGGAGGAATGTCACTTTATATTGCCTCCCGTGACAAAGAACTTTATTATGCAGTCTGTCGCTTTTATGTCTTCCTCATCACAGGTTCGTACAAAGCTTATTTTCCACACACTAATAGATCATACATATTAGAGAGCAATTTTTATTGCTTGCACCGATGACAACTTACTTGAAGGATATTATTCAATCCATAGGTAGGTATGGTGGACTCTCATGGCAAAATTGGTTGGAGGTTTATGGGATCACAAGTAGTATCTCTACTTGGTGCGGGAGTTTTGGCTAACATGAGGTGGAAGCAATCGTCACATGCTAAGGGATCTCTAATCATATAACATTGTTTGGAACCAAGCAAACACAATTCATTATGTTGTCTTCCTTGTCCAACATCTACTCCTAGGCATGTAATAGTTTGGTGAGTGCTCACAATTGTAAAAAGTGTCTTAGATGATATATTTATATGTGAACCTCTCTTTCCTTATTACTTCTTATTAATTGCAACAATGACTAATGTCTATGTTTATTTATTCTCAACAAGTTTTAATCATCATACGTGTCATAAGTGAAGTTATCACTTTCCATAAGATCGTCTCATGATCTTTCATGCTATCGTTCTTTTCATACTTTCTAATCATGGCACAAAGCAAAGCCCGTGACTAAGACACTCTTTATTATATAGCTCGTAAGCTCGAATACATCGGGGGAGAGACAAAAGCAAAAGATTCAAACTAAATACTAAAGACTTATTCCTCTAAAAGAAGAAATAAAAACTGAAAAGGAAAGAACTAAAACAAAGGTAAAAGCAAAAGATATAAAGGTGATACGATACCAGGGCAACTCCCCCAAGCTTGGCAGACGCCAAGGGGATTGCCCATACCAATGCTTAGTTGTCTTCCTTTGGTGGTGATGGTGGTGTTGTTGTCGCCTTTGATTCCAAGAGAGCTATCAATCTTTGATTTATACCTTTGAGATCTGTGACATGGTTTTCAAGCAAAACAACTTCACGAGAAAGAGAAATATTGCGAGCACGAGTTGTTTCGCAAAACCTCAAGAGTTCAATCAAGGATGGAGACAACACGTGGAGAAAGGGTTGGAGAAAATCTACTCCTTCAATGTCTTCAATGTTGAACATAGGTTGAACTTCCTCCCTAGCTTGGGTTTTCTCCTTAGCTTGCTCCCTGGCTTCAGTGACTTCTACTCTTTTCAGATCAGCATCTACTTCCTCATGAACTTGGTGAAGATCATTCTCCCCAACAGATTCCTGGGACATCTTTGCTCTAAATTTGCGGCAGACAACAAGCTCGAAACGAAAACAGAGGAAAACTACGCGATACGGAGATGAAAACCTTCGGGCGACTATATATTGATTTTTTCTGGACCAGAAGGAGTCCTCCGCAAGAAAACGGAGTCCGGGAGGCACACGAGGTGCCCACAAGCTTGTCCACCGCCACCAGGGGGGTGGTGGCGGAGTGGGCCCTTGTGGCTGCCTCGTTTGCTCTCCGGACTGCTTTTTATTTTTCTAATTTTCCAAGAATTCCAAAACTGAGGAAATTTCCTATTGGAAAAGTATCGGAGTCCAATTTCTTGCCGAAACAGATACATCTTCGTTTTCAAGGTCCAAAAGAGGCTGATAAACATCCCTTATGTACTCCTTTGGAGTTATGACATTGATGATATTGGTCACGACATTTATGGGAGTACTGGAGATGTAATGCTTGATTCTTTGACCATTTACCAGTCTAGGAAAAATTCCTTCCGTGTTATTGATTTTGATGGCACCGGAACGATATACTTCCTCGACAACATAGGGACCATCCCATTTAGAGAGAAAGCCTGCAAAGAATCTCAAACGAGAATTGTATAGCAAGACATAATCACCTACATTAAACTCTCGTTTCTGTATTCGTTTGTCGTGCCATCTCTTAACCTTTTCCTTGAACAACCTGGCATTCTCGTATGCGTGGGCTCTCCATTCATCTAACGAGCTGATATCAAACAACCGCTTCTCACCGGCAAGTTTGAAACCAAAGTTGAGCTCTTTGATTGCCCAATAAGCTTTGTGTTCCAGCTCAAGAGGTAAATGACAGGCCTTATCGTAAACCATTTTATACGGTGACATGCCCATGGGATTCTTATAAGCAGTCCTATAAGCCCATAGTGCATCGTCAAGTTTGCTAGACCAGTTCTTTCGAGATCTATTGACGGTCTTTTGAAGGATCAACTTGATATCCCTATTACTCAACTCAACTTGACCACTGGACTGAGGATGATAAGGAGATGCAATTCTATGGTTGACATCATACTTAGCTAGCATCTTGTGAAAAACACCAAGAATGAAGTGTGAACTGCCATCAGTCATCAAGTATCTAGGGACTCCAAATCTTGGGAATATGACTTCTTTAAGCATCATAATAGAGGTGTGGTGATCATCATTTTTAGTGGGGATAGCTTCTACCCACTTAGTAACGTAATCCACATCAACTAAGATGTGAGTGTACCCATTGGAACCCGGGAAGGGTCCCATATAATCAAAGCCTCAGACATCAAATGGTTCAATGACAAGTGAATAATTCATAGGCATCTCTTGACGCTTACTGATGTTCCCTATCCTTTGGCATTCGTCACAAGACAAGACAAACTTACGGGCATCCTTGAAGAGAGTGAGCCAATAGAAACCTGATTGCAATACCTTATGGGCAGTTCTATCTCCAGCATGGTGTCCTCCGTAGGCTTCAGAATGACACTTCTACATGATCTGTCCCTGTTCATGTTCAGGCACACAACGTATAATAACACCATCTACTCCTTCCTTATAAAGGTGAGGATCATCCCAAAAGTAGTGTCTCAAATCAAAGAAGAATTTCTTCTTTTGTTGATAGGTGAAACTGGGTGGTATGTATTTGGCTACGATATAGTTTGCATAATCAGCATACCACGGTGCACTATGTGAAGTGCGGATGACATTTAGTTGCTCATCAGGAAAGCTGTCATCAATAGGTAGTGGGTCATCAAGGACATTCTCTAGCCTAGACAAGTTATCTGCTACAGGGTTATCAGCACCCTTTCGGTCAATGACGTGCAAATCAAATTCCTGTAGCAGGAGAACCCATCTGATCAGCCTAGGTTTAGCGTCCTTCTTCTGCATGAGGTACTTAATAGAAGCATGATCAGAGTGAATAGTGACTTTGGAGTCAACTATGTAAGATCTGAACTTTTCACATGCAAATACGACTGCTAAAAATTCCTTCTCCGTAGTGGCATAGTTTCTTTGGGCACTGTCTAGAGTTTTACTAGCGTAGTGAATGACATTCAACTTCTTGTCAACTCTTTGTCCTAGAACAGCACCAATAGCATAATCACTAGCGTCACACATGATTTCAAAGGGCAAGTTCCAGTCAGGTGGTTGAACAATAGGTGCGGTTATCAAAGCCTTCTTAACTATTTCGAAAGCTTCCTCACAATCCTCATCAAAAACAAAAGGAACATCCTTCTGCAAGAGGTTGGTAAGAGGCCTAGAAATCTTATAGAAGTCTTTGATGAACCTTCTATAGAAACCAACACGACCTAAGAAACTTTGTATACCTCTGATATCTGTGGGGCAAGGCATTTTCTCAATTGCATTAACCTTAGCCTTATCAACTTCAATGTCTCTCTCAGAGATTTTGTGTCCTAAGACGATACCTTCATTAACCAAAAAGTGGCACTTCTCCCAATTCAAGACGAGGTTGGTTTCTTCGCATCTCTGTAAGACTCGATCAAGGTTGCTGAGGCAATCATCAAAGGAAGACCCATAAACGGAGAAGTCATCCATGAAAACCTCGACAATCTTCTCACAAAAGTCAGAGAATATAGCCATCATACATCTTTGGATGGTGGCAGGTGCATTACATAAGCCAAAAGGCATACATCTATAGGCAAAGGTACCGAAAGGGCAGGTGAAAGTGGTTTTCTCTTGATCAGATTGTGCAGCAGGTATTTGCGAGAAACCTGAATAACCGTCTAGAAAGCAGAAGTGTGAGTGTTTTGATAGCCTTTCTAGCATTTGGTCGATGAATGACAAAGGATAATGATCTTTCCTGGTTGCCTTGTTTAGTTTCCGGAAGTCTATCACCATTCTATAGCCGGTAATAATCCTTTGTGGGATTAGTTCATCCTTATCATTAGGAAAGACGGTGATACCTCCCTTCTTAGGTACGCAATGTACTCGACTTACCCAATCACTATGAGCAACAGGATAAATGATTCCTGCTTCTAGAAGCTTTAATATTTCTTTTCTAACAACCTCTTTCATCTTAGGATTTAATCTCCTTTGATGATCAACAACTGGTTTAAAGTCAGGATTGGTTTTAATCTTGTGCTGACAAAGAGTAGGACTAATACCCTTAAGATCATCAAGAGTATATCCAATAGCAGCTCGGTGCTTCCTCAGAGTTTTTAGTAACTTCTTCTCATCACGCTCTGAGAGGAGAGCCCTAATAATGACACGATATATCTCCCTCTCATCAAGATAGGCATACTTAAGAGTATCAGGAAACTTTTAAGCTCGAACGCAGGATCACCCTTTGGTGGGGGAGGATTGTGACAGCCCGGTGCCGACGTTCCAGAAGATTCCATTTCCTTTCTGTTTTCGTCGTGTGTCTATTTTATTTTGTCGCATCATCATCGCATCATGCGCATCATCTGCATTGCATCGACATCTCCGTTGCCGCCAATTTTCAAAACTTGCGTCCGTTGTTAGTTGTCGGTTCGCGTCGTTGTCCGTTCCGAGCCCGACCGCACACGCACGCGCCCGCGGCACTGTCAAACCCTGTTCTAAAAGTGTGCGTAAAACTTTCTCTAATCGGGTGAAACTTGGCATGCGGTCGTAGATAGTTGTAGCCAGCCCGCTTGTCGAATTTCGTCGCGATCGGAGTCTGTCTGGTACCCGAACGGTCGACCGTAGCGGCACCGTATTCGGTCTACCGTCGGACCTGTGTCGGTGTTTTAAATCGCGTTGCCGCGCCGCACCGTTTCCCTCTCTTCCCCGGCTAGCCTACTCTACACGTTCACTTAGTCGACCCCGCGTTCGAGTTCGTACGATTCCGATCGCGTGGGCGAAAACGTGGCCGAATTCGGATAACCCTAGCCCCCCTTTCTCTATAAATAGACACCCCTCCTAAATTTTAGGCTAACCTAATCCTCTCCTCGTTTCCCGTGCTAACCCCACCAAACCCTAGCCTCCACCTCCCTGTCTCCCTCCTCCAGCCGTCGGGCCCGCCCGAGCCCGGGTCAGGCCCGCCGAAACCCATCTGGACCCGGGACAAGCTCTGCCCAACCCCCATGGCACGCCGCCTCGCCTCCGGTGCACCTCCCGCGCGCAGCCCCGCCCAGCATCCCGCGCCGCGCCTCCTGCCTCTACGCCGCCGACGACCCCGCAGCCAGCCGGGGCCGGCCACCGCAGCATCCGGCGGCTCGCCGCGTCAGTACCGCCAGCCATGGCCCGAGCTACTAGGACCGCCGCCGCCTGTTGTCGCCTCGCCCCGCCGCGCGGTTTCCCCCGCTTCACGGCCTGTCGGCGGCCAGATCCGGTGGGTTCCACGTCCCTTGGCCGCCCGTGCCAGCGCCTCAGCCCCGCCACGTCGTCACCGGCAACCGCCGCCGCCACCTTCGGATCCCGCTCGGGAGGAGCCCGATGGGAGCGCCTCGTCTCCTCGCGGCGCCAGTTGGGCCGCAGCCCAACTCCTCCCTCCCGCCTGGGCCCCGAGCCGGCCCAGGGTGGCTCCAGGCCCGACCGGCCTCCTTCCCCTTCGGCCTGCAACCAGCGCGCCAGCCCCAGCTCGGAGCCCACCTCCAACACCCCTTCTCCAGGGCCCAAGGTGAGCTTGTTCCTTTTTTTCTCTCTTGGCTATATGACGCCCGTGGCGTGAATTAGTTGTCCTGCGCCCATGCGCTATTCGGCCCGGTAGACTGATTAGGCCCGTTAGCAATTTAGGGATTTTTCGGAATTAATATAAATTCCAGAGAAAAATAACGTATATTCGAATGCCCGTAGTTTCTATTCCGTGTGTCGGATCGGAACGTGTAGCATATGGTTTTCATGTAATTTTACGCGTAGAACGTGTTTATAAAACTTGCATAATTATTTAACATTGTTTGACATGTCAAATGCATAGATTAGCGTGCTGTCTAGATAGGATAGACGCCGTATTCATTTTTCGCGCAAGACCGTTGCTCGTATGCCGTATTAGAAATGCCCATGTTTTAGGGGCCATTATTCAATGTATTTTAGAGCGGTCATAGGTATTTTTGCATGTATGGATTGCCAGTAGTTTATTTTCCCGTGTATAGGTAATTATCTCGCATTTATGTGTGGCTTTATTTTGTTGTGCAACCCCACATATTTTATATGTTTTCGGGGTAGAAAAATCCATGAGATTTTTCTGTGCAATTAGTTTTAGCCTTTGAGTAAGTTAGTTCGCGAGATATTTTGCCGTGATGCCCTTTGTTTAATTCGTCGGATTTATTCTGTGCTTCGTTTGACGGAGTCTTCAACTAGAGAGTTGTTCTTGGGTGTTTAGTATAGCCCCTGGTAATTTTGGTTGCAATAGAAATGCATGTTTATGTGTGGTTTGATTGCCCTCAAGTTGCTAGAAATAGTGCTGTTTTGGAGGAGCTGAAATATTTCTAAGTCTGGAATCTGTTATATTTTGTTGCTGTTTTGTTTTGCTTCTATCTTTAGATCTGTAGCTCTTTTGAGGTTGGTCCAATAGAGTAAGTTGTAGCCCTTGTGTTTCTCTATGATTCTGTGAATTTTCATGCCATTTGGAGTCCTGTAGCTATAGGTTTTGCTGCTGTCAATATTGCTTCAGATCGAAAACTGCACTTTCATGAGGTGCAATTTTCTCTAAGTCTGAAATAGTGTGTGGGAAGCCATTTCGTGACTTCTTTCCCTAGTATTCCTTGCTGCCATGCTAGTTGTTGTTAGCTGTTCATAGTAGTGCTTCTTGCCCTCTTCCGTGCCATGCCTTGCTTGAACATATCGGAGTTGTGTAGTCGTAGTTGTGGGGCGTAGAAAATGCTATGTGGCTGATTTTGGCAGATTGTAGTCAATTCTTGTTTTGCTCGTAGTTGTTGAATCGTAGCTCCGATTTGATCGTGTCCTACATGAAACTTGCTTAGAATCTCGTGTAGTTTCATTTTCCCTTGCTGGTTGTATGTTTTGAAGTGCTCGTGACCGTCGTTGCATCCATATTGCATTCATGCCATCATATCTTGCGGTGCTTGTAACTTTTGATCCGTAGCTCCGTTGGAGATGTTCTTTATGTGTAGATTGCTTGCCTTGACGCGCAGAATCACGTTAACCTATTTGTTTTGCTGCTTAACAACTAATTAAATGCATTAGTTCAGATCTGGTCAGAATTGTAAATTAACATGTGAGGTCGTCTCAGAGGTGCTATATGTCATTTCCGACCTCATTTAAAATGCCTAGATAGGTAGATTAATTGCGCTTCACCTCTTGCCATGTTTAGCCACATTTAATATTGCCGTGTATCTAATCGGGATAGAACTAAATAAATAAACGTGGAGTTTCGTCAATATGCAACTCGTTGCATATTGAACTTCACTTAATGTGTAGTGTTTGATTGTGTGAATTGACATGCCTTGCATTAGACCGTTCATGCATCATGTGTGTCGTGTATCGTGTGGTGAATTCTGTGTGTTGATTTGTGTTTCCGGTTTGCTTCGTCTCGATAGAGATCCGCAGCGTGCCGGATTGTGAGGACCCGTTCGACTACGTCGGTTCGTCTGCTTCACGGAGGCATTCTTCTTCCAAGCGGGATCTCAGGCAAGATGACCATTTCCCAGATACCATTACTATCATTGCCAAGCTAGTTTTATCGCTTCTATCGATTATGTCTCGTTGCCTACCACATGTTAAATATCAGCCTCTCAACAATGCCATGAAACCTTCAACCTGTTCAACCTAGCAAACCACTGATTGGCTATGTTACTGCTTGCTTAACCCTGTTGATAGCGTTGCTAGTTGCAGGTGCAGATGCTTCCATGTGAAAGCATGGGTTCCTTGTTATATCACCATATTAAATGCTATTTAATTTAATGCACCTATATACTTCATAAAAGGTGGAAGGCTTGGCCTTTCTAGCCTGGTGTTTTGTTCCACCTTTGCCCCCTTAGTTTCGGCTATTGGTGTTATGTTCCATAATTGAGCGCTCCTAACACGATCGGGGTTGTTATGGGGGCCCCCTTGATAATTCGTTTTAGATTAAATCTGGTCTGGCAAGGCCCAACATTGGTACTACATTTGCCTAATCACCTAATAAAATTGCATAGGGACTTTCCGGACCCCGAGGATAATTTAATCAACCCCCACGGGCCAGTGCTCCGCATGAGTGTTGGTCCACCCACCTAGTAGTCGGCGGTGCGACCTCGGGGCAACTCGAGGTTTGGCTACCGTCCACTTTGCATAGACGGTGTGTCCTGAGAACGAGATACGCGGCTCCTATCGGGTTCGTCGACACACCGGGTGGCCTTGCTGGATTAGTTTTACCTTCGACGGAATATCTTGTGCATCGGGATTCCGGTGATGCTTTGGGTAATCTCAGAGTTGAGGTTTTCCACTAGGGGATCCGACGAGATCGCGAGCTTCGTGATTGAGGATTTCTATGCGGCATGTGGTAATTTGTGATGGACTAGTTGGAGCACCCCTGCAGGGTTAAATCTTTTCGGAAAGCCGTGCCCGCGGTTATGTGGCAACGTGGAAACTTTGTTTAACACTGGTTCTAGATAACTTGAAGTTAACTTAATTAAAACTTGCCAACTGTGTGCGTAACCGTGACTGTCTCATTCGTGAGTTCCTTCTCCGATCGAGGACACGGTCGGGTTATGTCTGACGTAGGTAGGTGTTCAGGACCATTCATTTGGTCATGAGTAGTTCACGTCCGTTATGTGTAGCTCTTCCCCCTCTTATTTCTTGTACTCGTAAGTTTAGCCACCAAATATATATGCTTAGCCGCTGCTGCAACCTCACCACTTAACCATACCTCACCCATTAAGCTTTGCTAGTCTTGATACCTTTGTAAATGAGATTGCTGAGTCCCCTGTGGCTCACAGATTACTACAACACCAGTTGCAGGTACAGGTAAAGGTTACTTGACGCGAGCGCGTTGATTGTTCATTTGGAGTTGCTTCTTCTTCTTCTTCTTGATCGATCTAGGATGGGTTCCAGGCCGGCAGCCTGGGATAGCAAGGATGGATGTCGTTCTTATTTTTCTCGTTTGTTTTCGTCCGTAGTCGGACCCTGCTCTTACTCTTGATGTTTATGTAATGTACTGATGTGACTCTGATGTAGCTTGTGGCGAGTGTAAGCCAATTCTATATATAACTCATCTTTTCAGTACATGTACTTGTAACGATATCCATTCTTGCGACACGACGTGATGCGTTTCTATCCCTGACGAGGCTTTCGTGCCAAATTGAGGATAGGGTCGCATCTTGGGCGTGACAAGTTGGTATCAGAGCCAGGTTCCGACCTAGGAGCCCCCTTGATTGATCGAACTTGGCCGAGTCGAATCTAGTGAAAAACTGCTTTGAGTCTAGTTATATATCGGAGAGTAGGATTCTTTTTTCTCCTCTTCTATGCTCTGGTGAGGAATCTTGACGTAATATTTTAATTCTACTCCTCTTCTCAGTCAAATTTTTTTTAGGATCACGCCGATATTTTTGGAATCTATATGATGCCGATGTGACGGAGTTTTGTCTTGGTGCCTCCTATCCGCTCTAAGTCTCAGGGGAGTTGAGCTCCAGGGGATTCTTGAGCACATCGTTATCATTCAGATTTCTTAGTATCTGAGTACGAAGGATGTTCGTAATTGCTTCAATACTAGTAGTGGCGAGATAACCCCGATGTCCCCAGTACTGGTGCAGATTGTTCGGGACTACTGCCATACTTTGTATCGTTGTGATCACGAGGGTCTGTTGTAGATGAAGGTCCGAGATTCTGGTTGTGTGTTGATGGATGTGATACAGGTGACGTGTTAGTATAGGAGTTGTGTGTTATTACTCCTTGTATTCGTGTACCAGATTGCATGACCAGAAATTTCGGGAATTCATAGGTGGGAATTCAAGTAGTTGCTTATAAGACAATCTTCCAACAAATGCATGATGTTAGGTTGGGGTTCGACATCTAGTGGATTCCTGTCCACGAAAATATCGGACGCAATCTTTCTCATGAGTTTGTTCTGGCTTGTTTCATAAGCCTCGTCCCTTGTTTTTGTTGAATATGGTAATTCAAGTTGCTTCGATGTCAAGTGGTGATTTCAGATCTTTCCAAGAGGTGTTCTCATATTTTTATGTGAGAGTGCTAATCCTTTTGCTCAATCAATTGTCTCATCAATTTTGTCAATCGGTGTTGTCATGTTAATTCTTTTTCAACCGGTGTGCTTCTCTTCAGTGAATTCAATCTTCTCCAGTTGTTGCAGATCATTCTCTCATTTTATTCTGGAGTTCATCTCATCTGTCCCAAGTCGTCTTTGCTTTTCCCGCCCTCCCACCCTTTTCTTTAGTGAGTGGATGTCATCCAAGTGCATTTCATTTCATTGTTGCTTCCGCTATCTCTTCTTCCTTTCGTAACCGGTGATTCATGGTGAACATTCTCAGGAGCTTCATGTTCATCTTTATTCATTCTTGTCATCTTTTCCGGTGATTTAATTGAGTTATCCGTGTTCATCATATCCTTTTCATCCTTGTAATTCTTTCCTAGGTTGGAATTTTTTTATCAAGTCTATCTTCTTGTTGTCGTTTCTCTCTATTCTATCCGGAGCGTTGAAGTTATCTCAGAATTCTTGTTCTGAATTCTTTTAATTATTTCAAGGTTCTAACCTCATCTAGTTTTCTTATACCGGTGCAATATCTCTCGTTCTAGCAATTGTTTCAACGGTGGTTTCTTTGAGTGGGCCCATAACCCACAGGTTTTCCCAGGATCTTTCCTGGCTCTTTTAATCTTTTCACGGAGATCATTAATTCTTTTCAACTATGACATAAGTATGAATTTCATCAGTCATATCCCTTCTCCAAGGCCTATTTGAATTAATTCTCATATTTGGCTAAATCTTGCATTCTTCTTATTCCGGAGTGTCCTAGTTAATTCTTGGTGGTGTTCTTCTCATCATTCTCTTCTTTCAAGACCGAAGAAGTGTTTCTCTCGAATCTTGGTTCATTCTCTTGGATATTCATCATTTCAGCTTTGTGCCATCATCTTAATTGTTGTCAATCATGAGTATTCCATTTTGTGCTATCCGGTGCTTCTCTGAGTTGTTTTCATTCTCGATCCTCCGAAGGCCATCATGTTAGAAGAATCTTCGTTCTCAGCTTTCAGCTTTCATCCGCAAATCTTCTCAATTGTTGGCTCTTTGCTCGTCTCTCGATTATTCCGGTGCCTTATTCAAGTTTTCTGTTAGGTGGATCATGATCTCTTCATTCTCATGAGTTTCCATGCATTCTTGGAATTCCCATTCAGTTGTGAATTCTCACCGGTGCTTCCTTCAATTATGCTTCAAGTGGTGCTTATCTCTCTGTCTCCTCAAGATCATTTCAAGAAGAATAAGTCATATGCTAAATCCGTTGCTTGTCATCAATTTAACTTGATGAAGGATAAACATAACATAATTCTTATTCTTGTTCTTCCTTCTTCCAAGATATTTCAATTCTTCTTCTGGAGTGGCTCAAGGTTTCAATTCTTTTCTCGTGTGCTTATCTTTTTTTTTTGGAGTTCCAAGTTCTTTTAAGTATCTCTTGGGGAAGCTTCATCTAAATCTTGTCAAGGTCATAATATTACTCTTTTCTACCTTTATATCGTTGCATCATTCATTTGTATACGGAAGTCCTTCATGCTGGTTCATCAAGGTTTCAATTCGTTCTCAAGTGTTCTTCAAGATTCTTGTTGGAGAACCTCAAGTATCCTTTCTCTTGCATTTATATGTGCAATTGTTCTTCCTTTATCCTTTGAGGTGGTATTATAGCATTCTTGTTAGTGTAGGAGCCTCGAAGAGTTTTCCTTTCAAGAATGAGATAATTAAATCCACCAATTCTTTGATCATGAGATATTTCAACCCATGATTTCTCCATTGAGCTATCTTGGTTTGGATTTCACCTAAAGCTTTTCCTATGGATTGTTGCTGTTATGGTGCTTGTCACTAATCCAAGTTCTCAATGTATCCTCTTGGTGTAATAATTGTTCATATCTTGTTTCTCCCAAGCCATCCTTGTTTCTTTTAGTGCTTGGTTTTCACCTCATAAATGTTGAGATGATTTTCACAAGTCCACTACAATCTTGTTCTTTTCGTCATTGGTTTTCCAACTACTCCGTCAATTCTCTGTCCGGAGGCTCTTCAATCCTATTGTGATGATAGTTGTCATTCTTTTCTTCATTCTCTTCTTCTGCTTGAGCTAGTTCCTATTCTATTGTTCCGGAGGCTTTGTGATGTTGCTCTTTTGGGTCTATCTTGTTGTTCTATCAAGATCATGGTGTTCCCTTGTTCTATTTAATTGTTTGTTATGAATATTGTCTATTTCTTCCAACTTATCGAATTTTTTGTCCCATTTTCCTACCGAAGTGCTGCCGAAATTTTCCGTGAATTCTTGCTTATTTCTCATATCATTCCTCATCTCTTTGCTACCTTCAAGGTTCGTTGGTTTCACTCGTTTGTCAAATAAGCGACTAAGTTTTACCTCTTGTTCTTTCTCCTCCTCTCCCCCTTTCATTCTTGGATCTCGGGGCGAGATCCTCTTGTAGTGTAGGAGAGTTGTGACAGCCCGGTGCCGACGTTCCAGAAGATTCCCTTTCCTTTCCGTTTTCGTTGTGTGTCCATTTTATTTTGTCGCATCATCATCGCATCATGCGCATCATCTGCATTGCATCGACATCTCCGTTGCCGCCAATTTTCAAAACTTGCATCCGTTGTTAGTTGTCGGTTCGCGTCGTTGTCCGTTCCGAGCCCGACCGCACACGCACGCGCCCACGGCACCGTCAAACCCTGTTCTAAAAGTGTGCGTAAAACTTTCTCTAATCGGGGTGAAACTTGGCATGCGGTCGTAGATAGTTGTAGCTAGCCCGCCTGTCGAATTTCGTCGCGATCGGAGTCTGTGTGGTACCCGAACGGTCCACCGTAGCGGCACCGTATTCGGTCTACCGCCGGACGTCTGTCGGTGTTTTAAATCGCGTTGCCGCGCCGCACCGTTTCCCTCTCTTCCCTGGCTAGCCTACTCTACACGTTCACTTAGCCGACCCCGCGTTCGAGTTCGTACAATTCCGATCGCGTGGGCGAAAACTTGGCCGAATTCGGATAACCCTAGCCCCACTTTCTCTATAAATAGACACCCCTCCTAAATTTTAGGCTAACCTAACCCTCTCCTCGTTTCCCGTGCTAACCCCACCAAACCCTAGCCTCCACCTCCCTGTCTCCCTCCTCCAGTCGCCGGGCCCGCCCGAGCCCGGGTCAGGCCCGATGAAAACCATCTGGACCCGGGACAATCTCTGCCCAGCCCCCATGGCGCGCCACCTCGCCTCCGATGCACCTCCCGCGCGCAGCCCCGCCCAACAGCCCGCGCCGCGCCTCCTGCCTCTACGCCGCCGACGACCCCACAGCCTGCTGGGGCCGGCCACCGCAGCATTCGGCGGCTCGCCGCGTCAGTACCGCCAGCCATGGCCCGAGCTGCCAGGACCGCCGCCGCCTGTTGTCGCCTCGCCCCGCCGCGCGGTTTCCCCCGCTTCACGGCCTGTCGGCGGCCAGATCCGGTGGGTTCCGCGTCCCTTGGCCGCCCGTGCTGGCGCCTCAGCCCCGCCACGTCGTCACCGGCAACCGCCGCCGCCACCTTCGGATCCCGCTCGGGAGGAGCCCGATGGGAGCGCCTCGTCTCCTCGCGGCGCCAGTTGGGCCGCAGCCCAACTCCTCCCTCCCGCCTGGGCCCCGAGCCGGCCCAGGGTGGCTCCAGGCCCGACCGGCCTCCTTCCCCTTCGGCCTGCAACCAGCGCCCCAGCCCCAGCTCGGAGCCCACCTCCAACACCCCTTCTCCAGGGCCCAAGGTGAGCTTGTTCCTTTTTTTCTCTCTTGGCTATATGACGCCCGTGGCGTGAATTAGTTGTCCTGCGCCCATGTGCTATTCGGCCCGGTAGACTGATTAGGCCCGTTAGCAATTTAGGGATTTTTCGGAATTAATATAAATTCCAGAGAAAAATAACGTATATTCGAATGCTCGTAGTTTCTATTCTGTGTGTCGGATCGGAACGTGTAGCATATGGTTTTCATGTAATTTTACGCGTAGAACCCGTTTATAAAACTTGCATAATTATTTGACGTTGTTTGACATGTCAAATGCATAGATTAGCGTGCTGTCTAGATAGGATAGACGCCGTATTCATTTTTCGCGCAAGACCGGGTTGCTCGTATGTCGTATTACAATTGTCCATGTTTTAGGGGCCATTATTCCATGTATTTTAGAGCGGTCATAGGTATTTTTGCATGTATGGATTGCCGGTAGTTTATTTTCCCGTGTATAGGTAATTATCTCGCATTTATGTGTGGCTTTATTTTGTTGTGCAACTCCACATATTTTATATGTTTTCGGGGCCTTTGAGTAAGTTAGTTCGCGAGATATTTTGCCGTGATGCCCTTTTGTTTAATTCGTAGTATTTATTCCGTGCTTCGTTTGACGGAGTCTTCAACTAGAGAGTTGTTCTTGGGTGTTTAGTATAGCCCCTGGTAATTTTGGTTGCAATAGAAATGCATGTTTAGGTGTGGTTTGATTGCCCTCAAGTTGCTAGAAATAGTGCTGTTTTGGAGGAGCTGAAATATTTCTAAGTCTGGAATCTGTTATATTTTGTTGTTGTTTTGTTTTGTTTTGCTTCTATCTTTAGATCTGTAGCTCTTTTGAGGTTGGTCCAATAGAGTAAGTTGTAGCCCTTGTGTTTCTCTAGGATGCTGTGAATTTTCATGCCATTTGGAGTCCTGTAGCTATAGGTTTTGCTGCTGTCAATATTGCTTCAGATCGAAAACTGCACTTTCATGAGGTGCAATTTTCTCTAAGTATGAAATAGTGTGTGGGAAGCCATTTCGTGACTTCTTTCCCTAGTGTTCCTTGCTGCCATGCTAGTTGTTGTTAGCTGTTCGTAGTAGTGCTTCTTGCCCTCTTGCGTGCCATGCCTTGCTTGAACATATCGGAGTTGTGTAGTCGTAGTTGTTGGGCGTAGAAAATGCTATGTGGCTGATGTTGGAAGATTGTAGTCAATTCTTGTTTTGCTCGTAGTTGTTGAACCGTAGCTCCGATTTGATCGTGTCCTACATGAAACTTGCTTAGAATCTCGTGTAGTTTCATTTTCCCTTGCTGGTTGTATGTTTTGAAGTGCTCGTGACCGTCGTTGCATCCATATTGCATTCATGCCATCATATCTTGCGGTGCTTGTAACTTTTGATCCGTAGCTCCGTTGGAGCTGTTCTTTATGTGTAGATTTCTTGCCTTGACGCGCAGAATCACGTTAACCTATTTGTTTTGCTGTTTAACAACTAATTAAATGCATTAGTTCAGATCTGGTCAGAATTGTAAATTAACATGTGAGGTCGTCTCGGAGGTGCTATATGTCATTTCCGACCTCATTTAAAATGCCTAGATAGGTAGATTAATTGCGCTTCACCTCTTGCCATGTTTAGCCACATTTAATATTGCCGTGTATCTAATCGGGATAGAACTAAATAAATAAACGTGGAGTTTCGTCAATATGCAACTCGTTGCATATTGAACTTCACTTAATGTGTAGTGTTTGATTGTGTGAATTGACATGCCTTGCATTAGACCGTTCATGCATCATGTGTGTCATGTATCGTGTGATGAATTCTGTGTGTTGATTTGTGTTTCCGGTTTGCTTCGTCTCGATAGAGATCCGCAGCGTGCCGGATTGTGAGGACCCGTTCGACTACGTCGGTTCGTCTGCTTCACGGAGGCATTCTTCTTCCAAGCGGGATCTCAGGCAAGATGACCATTTCCCAGATACCATTACTATCATTGCCAAGCTAGTTTTATCGCTTCTATCGATTATGTCTCGTTGCCTACCACATGTTAAATATCAGCCTCTCAACAATGCCATGAAACCTTCAACCTGTTCAACCTAGCAAACCACTGATTGGCTATGTTACTGCTTGCTTAACCCTGTTGATAGCGTTGCTAGTTGCAGGTGCAGATGCTTCCATGTGAAAGCATGGGTTCCTTGTTATATCACCATATTAAATGCTATTTAATTTAATGCACCTATATACTTCGTAAAAGGTGGAAGGCTTGGCCTTTCTAGCCTGGTGTTTTGTTCCACCTTTGCCCCCTTAGTTTTGGCTATTGGTGTTATGTTCCATAATTGAGCGCTCCTAACACGATCGGGGTTGTTATGGGGACCCCCTTGATAATTCGTTTTAGATTAAATCTGGTCTGGCAAGGCCCAACATTGGTACTACATTTGCCTAATCACCTAATAAAATTGCATAGGGACTTTCCGGACCCCGAGGATAATTTAATCAACCTCCCCGGGCCAGTGCTCCGCATGAGTGTTGGTCCACCCACCTAGCAGTCGGCGGTGCCACCTCGGGGCAACTCGAGGTTTGGCTACCATCCACTTTACATAGACGGTGTGTCCTGAGAACGAGATACGCGACTCCTATCGGGTTCGTCGACACAACGGGTGGTTTTACCTTCGACGGAATATCTTGTGCATCGGGATTCCAGTGATGCTTTGGGTAATCTCAGAGTTGAGGTTTTCCACTAGGGGATCCGATGAGATTGCGAGCTTCGTGATTGAGGATTTCTATGCGGCTTGTGGTAATTTGTGATGGACTAGTTGGAGCACCCATGCAGGGTTAAATCTTTTCGGAAAGCCGTGCCCGCGGTTATGTGGCAACGTGGAAACTTTGTTTAACACAGGTTCTAGATAACTTCAAGTTAACTTAATTAAAACTTGCCAACTGTGTGCGTAACCGTGACTGTCTCTTTCGTGAGTTCCTTCTCCGATCGAGGACACGGTCGGGTTATGTCTGACGTAGGTAGGTGTTCAGGACCATTCATTTGGTCATGAGTAGTTCACGTCCGTTATGCGTAGATCTTCCCCCTCTTATTTCTTGTACTCGTAAGTTTAGCCACCAAATATATATGCTTAGCCGCTGCTGCAACCTCACCACTTAACCATACCTCACCCATTAAGCTTTGCTAGTCTTGATAGCTTTTCAAGTGAGATTGCTGAGTCCCCTGTGGCTCACAGATTACTACAACACCAGTTGCAGGTACAGGTAAAGGTTACTTGACGCGAGCGCGTTGATTGTTCATTTGGAGTTGCTTCTTCTTCTTCTTCATCGATCTAGGATGGGTTCCAAGCCGGCAGCCTGGGATAGCAAGGATGGACGTCGTTCTTATTTTTCTCGTTTGTTTTCGTCCGTAGTCGGACCCTGCTCTTACTCTTGATGTTTATGTAATGTACTGATGTGACTCTGATGTAGCTTGTGGCGAGTGTAAGCCAATTCTATATATAACTCATCTTTTCAGTAGATGTACTTGTAACTTTATCCATTCTTGCGACACGACGAGATGCGTTTCTATCCCTGACGAGGCTTTCGTGCCAAATTGAGGATAGGGCCGCATCTTGGGCGTGACAAGGATCCCCAAGCAGTTGAACATGCAGATTATTCTTGAGAATAAGATGTTATTGTAAGACAATTCTATCTATCTCATCTCTCTCCTCCATATGCATATCATTTTCATGCTCAAGCAGATATTTCTCTAATGGGTCCGTAGGAGGTACGTCAATAGAGGCAAGAGCAATGATTTCATCTCTACCAGACGACTCTCTTTCATGGGTTTGTCTTCCAAACATGGAGAAGTTAAATTCAAGAGACACACCATCGAAACTTACTGTGATAGTCTGCTTAATGCAATCAATGTGAGCATTGACAGTGTTGAGAAAGGGTCTACCGAATATGATGGGACAAAAGCTATCTCGTGGAGTAACAAGGGAGAGGAAATCAGTAGGATACTTCAAGTTGAGGAGCAGCTCCTCGTGCTTCCGTTCGTGGTGAAGATACCCCGAACAAACTCCTCAAAGGAAGAGTTTCCATAGTGACAAGTGATAATAAATTTCACCACAGTATAAAAATGTTTCCTTACAAATTTCCACTTACCAAAGGCGCTTCACTCCCCGGCAACGGCGCCAGAAAAGAGTCTTGATGAAACACAAGTATAGGGGATCAATCGTAATCCTTTCGATAAGTAAGAGTGTCGAACCCAACGAGGAGTAGAAAGCTTTGATAAACGGATTTCAGCAAGGTAATAACTGCAAGCACTGAAAGTAGCGGTAACAAGTGATTGTGTAGCGAGGTGAAACGTAGCAAGGAAAGAGTAACAAGTAACAAGTAGTAGCAACGGTGCAGCAAGTGGCCCAATCCCTTTTGTAGCATGGGACAAGCCTGAACAAAGTCTTATAGGAGGAAAAACGCTCCCGAGGACACACGGGAATTTCTGTCATGCTAGTTTCATCATGTTCATATGATTCACGTTCGTTACTTTGATAGTTTGATTTGTGTGTGGACCGACGCTTGGGTACTGCCCTTACTTGGACAAGCATCCCACTTATGATTAACCTCTCTCGCAAGCATCCACAACTACAAAAAAAAGAATTAAGACAAAGTCTAACCATATCATTAAACTAGTGGATCCAAATCAGCCCCTCACGAAGCAACGCATAGACTAGGGTTTAAGCTTCTGTAACTCCAACAACCCATCATCTACTTACTACTCCCCAATGCCTTCCTCTAGGCCCACATATGGCGAAGTGTTATGTAGTCGACGTTCACATAACACCACTAGAGGAAAAGACAACATACAACATATCAAAATACCGAACGAATATCAAATTCACATGACTATTATTAACATGACTTATCCCATGTCCTTAGGAACAAAAGTAACTACTCACAAGACATAATCATAATCATGACCAGAGGTGTAATGAATAGCATCATGGATCTGAACATAAACTCTTCCACCAAATAATCCAACTAGCATCAACTACAAAGACTAATCAACACTACTAGCAACCTTACAAGTAACAATCAGATTCGCGAGACGAAGATTGGTTACAGGAGATGAACTAGGGATTGGAGAGGAGATGGTGCTGATGAAGATGTTGATGAAGATGCCTCCCCTTCGACGAGAGGAGTGTTGGTGATGACGATGGCGACGATTTCCCCCTCCAGGAGGGAAGTTTCCCCGGCAGGATCGTCCTGCCGGAGCTCTAGATTGGATCTGCTCAAGTTCCGCCTCGTGGCGGCGGCGAAACCACGAAAAAGCTCCCCTTGATTTTTTCCAGACCAGGACGCTTCATATAGCAAAAGAGGGGAGCTAGTGGGCCTTTAGGCAGCCCACAAGCTTGCCCACCACCACCAGGGGGGTGGTGGCGGAGTGGGGGCTTGTGGGGCCCTGGTGGCCCCCCTCTGGTAGTTCTTTCGCCCAGTATTTTTAATATTATCCAGAAAAAATCCACGTAAATTTTCAGGGCATTTGGAGATGTGCAGAATAGTGGACTAGGATTTGCTCCTCTTCTAGTCCAAAATTCCAGCTGCCTGAATTCTCCCTCTTCAAATAATCCTTGCAAAATAAGAGAGAAAAGGCATAAATATGGTACCACAAGTAATATAACAGCCCAAAAAGCAATAAAAATCAACATGAAAGCATGATGCAAAATGGACGTATCACGGATATCCGTGACCCTCGCCCACGGGACTTGGAGGATTTCATTGGTACTATTGCTGTTGGAGAGGAGAGAGGAGTGTCTCGCGCTAGAATTGCTAGCATACATTTTCCTGTGCTTCGGTACTTCTCACTATTTGTGGGAAAAAGTTTGATTTGCCTTGGGGAGGCTGGATCACTTAGTTCTCCAGACCTTGCGGTTTTGTCGAAGGCCTTTATAACGATAAGACTTACAGCCTAGGTGCTATAGTGGACCAGCGGTTGAACATCAACCATTCCAAGGGTGTCGTCTATAGACGTATCTACGCTGCCCGTCTTGCCAGACACTTTGAGATACCCATTAGACTGGGAGAGGAAGGAGAGATGCTTCTCCCCGAGAAATATCTGGATCATGACAGGATGGTTCGCCATGATTTTCTGGATAGAGATGCTAGTAGACGGATGATTTATAACCTCGTATTTAGTCAGGGTACTCGAGAGACTATTACTTTGCCTGCTCCTTCTTTGTTCGATCTTCATGCAGGCAGTTACACTATTATGCCCTCGGACATCTACGCATATTGGGGCTTGGCCCAACCACAGGCTCCCGTACCCGAGCCGCCAGTCGAGTACCAGATGCCAGTTTATCAGTGGGAGCCAGAGGAGCTCACACAGCAGTGGCATCCACAATCTGCTCCGGAGTATCCTGGAGCTGGTGATTTCCCACCATGGGACTAGACCAAGCTAGGCCAAAATCCTAAGCTTGAGGGAGTACGTGTTCTCACCGACTTACATTCATGCTTATGCTTTCACTTTGTTAGCCGGTGTTTACACTTTGCCATTGTATTATCCATAATAGTTTATTTTTGTGTTCTTGTTTTCTTGTTTTGTTTCCTTTTGAGAAAACCCCAAAAGATTTCCCTTTCTTCTTTTGCTTGTTGGGAGCTTTCCCGTGTAAATAGTTTTCTTTTTCTTTGGGTCAAGGTAGAAGATATTGATTTCAATGTTTAGTGGTTCTTGCATGCTTACCACTTTAGCTTTCAAAGAGCCATACTACTTTGTCTTCCCCTTTGTGTTTGCCTGCAGATTCAGCTTAGTCCAATGCACGAGCACTCTTATTATTGTTCAAATCGTTCGATCGTGCAAATGGAAGGCAATAATGATGATATATGATGAAGTGACTGAGACTGAAAAGCTGGTATGAACTCTATCTATTTTGTTTTTGTAAATATGACTAGCTTGTCAACCCAGATTTAGCTTTGTTGTGAGAGAACTATGTTTGCAATGACAACTTAGAGATCATAGTTTCTGATGCCATGCTTATTTAGCTGAGAGTTTATAATGGTTTGTCTTGCATGCCAACATAGATTTTGAGATGACTATGATGTAGTATGATAGGATGGTATTCTCCTTTGAATGTTTCAAGTGGCTTGACTTGGCGCATGTTCATGCATGTAGTTGAAACAAAATCAACATAGCCTCTATGATGTTCGTGTTCATGGTGATTTATATCCTGTTCATGCTTGCATTCAATATTAGTCAAACTCATTGCATCTTGACGACTGTTGTCGCTCTCTAGTTGGTCGCTTCCCATTCTTTTGCTAGCCTTCACTTGTACTAAGCGGAATACTTCTTGTGCATCCACTTCCATAAACCCAAAAGTTTTTCCATGAGAGTCCACCATACCTACCTATTTGCGGTATCTACCTGTCGTTCCAAGTAAATTTGCATGTGCCACTCTCTAAACCTTCAAGAAATAATCTGTTTTGCATGCCTGAACCGCTCATGTGGTGACAGGGGTGTTGGGGAACGTCGCATGGGAAACACAAATTTTCCTACACGCACGAAGACCTATCATGGTGATGTCCATCTACGAGAGGGGATAAGTGATCTACGTACCCTTGTAGATCGTACAGCAGAAGCGTTAGTGAACGCGGTTGATGTAGTGGAACGTCCTCATGTCCCTCGATCCGCCCCGCGAACAATCCCACGATCAGTCCCACGATCTAGTACCGAACGGACGGCACCTCCGCGTTCAGCACACGTACAGCTCGACGATGATCTCGGCCTTCTTGATCCAGCAAGAGAGACGGAGAGGTAGAAGAGTTTTCCGGCAGCATGAGGGCGCTCCGGAGGTTGGTGATGACCTTGTCTCAGCAGGGCTCCGCCCGAGCTCCGCAGAAACGCGATCTAGAGGAAAAACCGTGGAGGTATGTGGTCGGGCTGCCGTGGAAAAGTCGTCTCAAATAAGCCCTAAAACCCCACTATATATAGGAGGAGGAGGGGGGAGACTTGCCTTGGGGTCCAAGGACTCCCAAGGGAGTCGGCCGAGCCAAGGGGGAAGGTCTCCCCCTCCCAAACCGAAATCCACTTGGTTTGGAAGGTGGAGTCCTTCTTCCCTTTCCCACCTCCTTCTTTTTTTTCCTTTCCTCTTTGATTTTCTTTCCTATGCGCATAGGCCTCTCTTGGGCTGTCTCACCAGCCCACTAAGGGCTGGTGTGGCACCCCAAACACCCATGGGCTTCCCCGGGGTGGGTGCCCCCCCGGTGAACTCCCGAAACCCATTCGTCATTCCCGGTACATTCCCGGTAACTCCGAAAACCTTCCGGTAATCAAATGAGGTCATCCTATATATCAATCTTCGTTTCTGGACCATTCCGGAAACCCTCGTGACGTCCGTGATCTCATCCAGGACTCCGAACAACATTCCGTAACCAACCATATAACTCAAATACGCATAAAACAACGTCGAACCTTAAGTGTGCAGACCCTGCGGGTTCGAGAACTATGTAGACATGACCCGAGAGACTCCTCGGTCAATATCCAATAGCGGGACCTGGATGCCCATATTGGATCCTACATATTCTACGAAGATCTTATCGTTTGAACCTCAGTGCCAAGGATTCATATAATCCCGTATGTCATTCCCTTTGTCCTTCGGTATGTTACTTGCCCGAGATTCGACCGTCAGTATCCGCATACCTATTTCAATCTCGTTTACCGGCAAGTCTCTTTACTCGTTCCGTAATACAAGATCCCGTAACTTACACTAAGTCACTTTGCTTGCAAGGCTTGTGTGTGATGTTGTATTACCGAGTGGGCCCCGAGATACCTCTCCGTCACACGGAGTGACAAATCCCAGTCTCGATCCATACTAACTCAACGAAAACCTTCGGAGATACCTGTAGAGCATCTTTATAGTCACCCAGTTACGTTGCGACATTTGATACACACAGAGCATTCCTCCGGTGTCCGTGAGTTATATGATCTCATGGTCATAGGAACAAATACTTGACACGCAGAAAACAGTAGCAACAAAATGACACGATCAACATGCTACGTCTATTAGTTTGGGTCTAGTCCATCACATGATTCTCCTAATGATGTGATCCCGTTATCAAGTGACAACACTTGCCTATGGCCAGGAAACCTTGATCATCTTTGATCAACGAGCTAGTCAACTAGAGGCTTACTAGGGACAGTGTTTTGTCTATGTATCCACACAAGTATTGTGTTTCCAATCAATACAATTATAGCATGGATAATAAACGATTATCATGAACTAAGAAATATAATAATAACTAATTTATTATTGCCTCTAGGGCATATTTCCAACAGTCTCCCACTTGCACTAGAGTCAATAATATAGTTCACATCACCATGTGATTCCAACGAATCCAACACCCATATAGTTATGGGGTCTGATCACGTCTTGCTCGTGAGAGAGGTTTTAGTCAACGATTCTGAAACTTTCAGATCCGGGCGTTCTTTACAAATACTTATGTCTTCTTATAGATGCTGCTACTACGTGCTATTCGGAAATGCTCCAAATATCTACTCTACTATACGAATCCGTTTCACTACTCATAGTTATTCGAATTAGTGTCAAAGCTTGCATCGACGTAACCCTTTACGACGAACTCTTTAACCACCTCCATAATCGAGAAAAATTCCTTAGTCCATTAGTTACTAAGGATAAATTTTGACCGCTGCTAGTGATTCAATCATGGATCACTCTCTGTACCTCTCAACATACTTTGAGTCAAGGCACACATCAGGTGCGGTACACAGCATGGCATACTTTAGATTCTATGGCTAAGGCATAGAAGACGACCTTCGTCTATTCTCTTTATTCTGCCGTGGTTGGGTTTTGAGTCTTACTCAAATTCACACCTTACAACGCAACCAAGAACTCCTTCTTTACTGATCTATTTTGAACTCCTTCGAAAACTTGTCAAGGCATGCATCTTGTTGAAACTTCTATTAAGCGCTTTTGATCTATCTCCATAGATCTTTGATGCTCAACGTTCAAGTAGCGCAATCCAGGTATTCCTTTGAAAACTCCTTTCAAACAACCTTGTATGTTTTACAGAAATTCTACATTACTTCTGATCCACAATATGTCAACCACATATACTTATCAGAAATTCTATAGTGCTCCCACTCACTTCTTTGGAAATACAAGTTTCTCATAAACCTTGTACAAACCAAAAATCTTTGATCATCTCATCAAAGTGTATATTCCAACTCCGAGATGCTTGCACCAGTCCATTGAAGGATCACTGGACCTTGCATACTTGCTAGTATCTTTAGGATCGACAAAACCTTCTGGTTGTATCACATACAATGTTTGCTCAAGGAAACCGTCGAGAAAACAATGTTTTGACATCCTACGTGCAATATTTCATAAATAATGCATCAACAACTAACATAATTCTAACAGACCTTTAGCATCGCTACGAGTGAGAAAGTCTCATCATAGTCAACTGTTTGATCTTGTCGAAAACATCTTTGCGACATGTCGAGCTTTTCTTAATAGTGACTTATCACCATCATCGTCTGTCTTCTTTTAAAGATCCATCTTTACTCAATAGTCTTATGACCATCAAGTAGTTCTTTCAAAGTCTACACTTTGTTTTGATACATGGATCCTCTCTCGTATTTCATGGCTTCCAGCCATTTGTCGGAATCTGGGCCCACCATCGCTTTCTCCATAACTCGTAGGTTCACTGTTGCTCAACAACATGACCTCCAAGACAGGGTTACCGTACCACTCTGTAGTAGTATGCGACCTTGTCAACCTACGAGGCTTGTAGTAACTTGATCCGATGCTTGATGATCACCATCATCAGCTTCCACTTCAATTGGTGTAGGCGCCACAGGAACAACTTCCTGCGCCCTGCTACACACTGGTTGAAGTGATGGTTCAATAACCTCATCAAGTTCTACTACCCTCCCACTCAATTCTTTCGAGAGAAACCTTTCCACGAGAAAGGATCCGTTTCTAGAAACAAACACTTTGCTTTCGGATCTGAGATAGGAGATGTACCCAACTGTTTTGGATATCCTATGAAGATGCATTTATCCGCTTTGGGTTCGAGCTTATCAGACTGAAACTTTTTCGCGTAAGTGTCGAAGCCCCAAAGTTTCAAGAAACGACAGTTTAGATTTCTCTAAACCTCAGTCTATACTGTGTCATCTCAACGGAAATACGCGGTGCCCTATTTAAAGTGAGTGCGGTTGTCTCTAATGCATAACCCATAAACGATAGTGGTAATTCGATAAGAGACATCATAGTATGCACCATACCAAATAGTGCGTGGCTATGACGTTCAGACACATCATCACACTATGATGTTCCAGGTGGCATGAACTATGAAACAATTTCCACATTGTCTTAACTGCGTACCAAAACTCGTAACTCAGATATTCATTTCCATGATCATATCGTAGACAGTTTATCCTCTTGTTACGACGAACTTCACTCTGAAACGGAATTGAACTTTTCAACATTTCAGACTTGTGATTCATTAAGTAAATACTCCTGTATCTACTCAAATCGTCAGTGAAGTAAGAACATAATGATATCCACTACGTGCCTCAGCACCCATTGGACTGCATACATCAAAATGTATCACTTCCAACAAGTTACTATCTTATTTCATATCAATGAAAACAAGGCCTTGCTCATGTGGTATGATTTGCATGTCACTAGTGATTCGAAATCAGGTGAGTACAAAGATCCATCAGCATGGAGCCTCTTCATGCAATTTATACTAACATGACTCAAGCGGCAGTGCCACAAGTAAGTGGTACTATCATCATTAACTCGTATCTTTTGGCACCAATATGATGAACATGTGTAACACTACGATCGAGATTCAATAAACCATTGAAGGTGATTATTCAAGAAAATAGAGTAACCATTATTCTCTTTAAATGAATAATCGTATTGCAATAAACACGATCCAATCATGTTCATGCTTAACGCAAGCACCAAATAACAATTATTTAGGTTTAACACCAATCCCGATGGTAGAGGGAGCGTGCGACGTTTGATCATATCAACCTTGGAAACACTTCCAACAAGTATCGTGACCTCGCCTTTAGCTAGTCTCCGTTTATGCCGTAGCTTACATTTCGTGTTACTAATCACTTAGCAACCGAACCGGTATCCAATACCCTCATGCTACTAGGAGTACTAGTAAAGTACACATCAACATCATGTATATCAAATACACTTCTTTCGACTTTTGCCAGCCTTCTTATCTACCAAGTATCTAGAGTTGCTCCGCCTCAGTGACTGTTCCCCTCATTACAGAAGCACTTAGTTTCGGGTTTGGGTTTAATCTTGGGTCTCTTCATTAGTGCAGCAACTGTTTTGCCGTTTCACGAAGTATCCCTTCTAGCCCTTGCCTTTCTTGAAACTTAGTGGTTTTACAAACCATCAACTATTGATGCTCCTTCTTGATTTCTACTTTCGCAGTGTCAAACATCGCGAATCGCTCAAGGATCATTGTATGTATCCTTGATATGTTATAGTTCATCACGAAGCTCTCACATCTTAGTGGCAGTGACTTCGGAGAACTATCACTATCTCATCTGGAAGATTAACTCCCACTTGATTCAAGCGATTGTCGTACTCAGACAATCTGAGCACATGCTCAAAGATTGAGCCTTTCTCCTTTACTTTGTGGACAAGGAATCTTGTCGGAGGTCTCGTACCTCTTAACAAGGGCACAAGCATGAAATCACAATTTCATCTCTTTAGAACATCATTTATGTTCCGTGACGTTTTACAACGTTTTCGGCGCCTTGATTCTAAGCCATTAAGTATTTTGCACTGAACTATCGTGTAGTCATCAGAAACGTGTATGTCGGATGTTCATAGCATCCACAGACGACGCTCGAGGTGCAGCCACCAAGTGGTGCATTAAGGACACAAGCCTTCTGCGTAGCAACGAGGACAATCCTTGGTTTTACAGACTCAGTCTGCAAAGTTTGCTACTATCAATTTTCAACTAAATTTTCTCTAGGAACATATAAAAACAGTAGAGCTATAGCGCAAGCTACATCGTAATTCGCAAAGACCATTAGACTATGTTCATGACAATTAGTTCAATTAATCATATTACTTAAGAACTCCCACTCAAAAAGTACATCTCTCTAGTCATTTGAGTGGTACATGATCCAAATCCACTATCTCAAGTCCGATCATCACGTGAGTCGAGAATAGTTTCAGTGGTAAGCATCTCTATGATAATCATATCAACTATACGATTCATGCTCGACCTTTCGGTCTCATGTGTTCCGAGGCCATGTCTGCACATGCTAGGCTCGTCAAGCTTGACCCGAGTGTTCCGCGTGCGCAACTGTTTTGCACCCGTTGTATGTGAACGTTGAGTCTATCACACCCGATCATCACGTGGTGTCTCGAAACGACGAACTGTAGCAACGGTGCACAGTCAGGGAGAACACAATTTCGTCTTGAAATTTTAGTGAGAGATCACCTCATAATGCTACCGCCGTTCTAAGAAAAATAAGGTGCATAAAAGGATTAACATCACATGCAATTCATAAGTGACATGATATGGCCATCATCACGTGCTTCTTGATCTCCATCACCAAAGCACCGACACGATCTTCTTGTCACCGGCGTCACACCATGATCTCCATCAACGTGTCGCCATCGGGGTTGTCGTGCTACTCATGCTATTACTACTAAAGCTACGTCCTAGCAAAATAGTAAACGCATCTGCAAGCACAAACGTTAGTTATAAAGACAACCCTATGGCTCCTGCCGGTTGCCGTACCATCGACGTGCAAGTCGATATTAACTATTACAACATGATCATCTCATACATCCAATATATCACATCACATCGTTGGCCATATCACATCACAAGCATACCCTGCAAAAACAAGTTAGACGTCCTCTAATTTTGTTGTTTGCATGTTTTACGTGGTGACCATGGGTATCTAGTAGGATCGCATCTTACTTACGCAAACACCACAACGGAGATATATGAATTGCTATTTAACCTCATCCAAGGACCTCCTCGGTCAATTCCGATTCAACTAAAGTTGGAGAAACTGACACCCGCCAGTCATCTTTGAGCAACAGAGTTACTCGTAGCGATGAAACCAGTCTCTCGTAAGCGTACGAGTAATGTCGGTCCGAGCCGCTTCGATCCAACAATACCGCGGAATCAAGAAAAGACTAAGGAGGGCAGCAAAATGCACATCACCGCCCACAAAAACTTTTGTGTTCTACTCAAGAATACATCTACGCATGAACCTAGCTCATGATGCCACTGTTGGGGAACGTTGCATGGGAAACAAAAAATTTCCTATGCGCACGAAGACCTATCATGGTGATGTCCATCTACGAGAGGGGATGAGTGATCTACGTACCCTTGTAGATCATACAGCAGAAGCATTAGTGAACGTGGTTGATGTAGTGGAATGTCCTCACGTCCCTCGATCCGCCCCGCGAACAATCCCGCGATCAGTCCCACGATCTAGTACCGAACGGACGGCACCTCCGCGTTCAGCACACGTACAGCTCGACGATGATCTCGGCCTTCTTGATCCAGCAAGAGAGACGGAGAGGTAGAATAGTTCTCCGGCAGCATGACGGCACTCCGGAGGTTGTTGATGACCTTGTCTCAGCAGGGCTCCGCCCGAGCTCCGCAGAAACACGATCTAGAGGAAAAACCGTGGAGGTATGTGGTCGGGCTGCCGTGGAAAAGTCGTCTCAAATCAGCCCTAAAACCCCACTATATATAGGAGGAGGAGGGGGGAGACTTGCCTTGGGGTCCAAGGACTCCCAAGGGAGTCGGCCGAGCCAAGGGGGAAGGTCTCCCCCTCCCAAACCGAAATCCACTTGGTTTGGAAGGTGGAGTCCTTCTTCCCTTTCCCACCTGCTTCTTTTTTTTCCCTTTCCTCTTTGATTTTCTTTCCTATGCGCATAGGCCTCTCTTGGGCTCTCTCACCAGCCCACTAAGGGCTGGTGTGGCACCCCAAACACCCATGGGCTTCCCCGGGGTGGGTGGGCCCCCCCGGTGAACTCCCGGAACCCATTCGTCATTCCCGGTACATTCCCGGTAACTCCGAAAACCTTCCGGTAATCAAATGAGGTCATCCTATATATCAATCTTCGTTTCCGGACCATTCCGGAAACCCTCTGACGTCCGTGATCTCATCCAGGACTCCAAACAACATTCGGTAACCAACCATATAACTCAAATACGCATAAAACAACGTCGAACCTTAAGTGTGCAGACCCTGCGGGTTCGAGAACTATGTAGACATGACCCGAGAGACTCCTCGGTCAATATCCAATAGCGGGACCTGGATGCCCATATTGGATCCTACATATTCTACGAAGATCTTATCGTTTGAACCTCAGTGCCAAGGATTCATATAATCCCGTATGTCATTCCCTTTGTCCTTCGGTATGTTACTTGCCCGAGATTCGATCGTCAGTATCCGCATACCTATTTCAATCTCGTTTACCGGCAAGTCTCTTTACTCGTTCCGTAATACAAGATCCGGTAACTTACACTAAGTCACATTGCTTTCAAGGCTTGTGTGTGATGTTGTATTACCGAGTGGGCCCCGAGATACCTCTCCGTCACACGGAGTGACAAATCCCAGTCTCGATCCATACTAACTCAACGAACACCTTCGGAGATACCTGTAGAGCATCTTTATAGTCACCTAGTTACGTTGCGACGTTTGATACACACAAAGCATTCCTCCGGTGTCCGTGAGTTATATGATCTCATGGTCATAGGAACAAATACTTGACACGCAGAAAACAGTAGCAACAAAATGACACGATCAACATGCTACGTCTATTAGTTTGGGTCTAGTCCATCACATGATTCTCCTAATGATGTGATCCCGTTATCAAGTGACAACACTTGCCTATGGCCAGGAAACCTTGACCATCTTTGATCAACGAGCTAGTCAACTAGAGGCTTACTAGGGACAGTGTTTTGTCTATGTATCCACACAAGTATTGTGTTTCCAATCAATACAATTATAGCATGGATAATAAACGATTATCATGAACTAAGAAATATAATAATAACTAATTTATTATTGCCTCTAGGGCATATTTCCAATAAGGGGGCTATTGGTATCTTCCATGCTAGGAGTGTTATCCTCGACATGTGTTTATTCACTTTCATTCACGAGAAAGGGGTCGGTAATTGGAATGCCCAGTTCCACGCTTAAATCGAAAACATAACTGTAAAACAAGACTCCCCCCGGATTGATGTTAGTATGGACGATACCCGAGGATTCAGCTAGCCGTGGAGTGTGATTGATTGGTGGTGGGGGAGTTAAAACTTTACTTTTCTGTTTGGGAACCGCCTATAGCATGAGTAGCATGGAAGATATTGAGAACTCTTGGTCATTGCGTTGACAATGAAAGCATGCCACCCAAAATTATTACCTCTGTTTTCAAAGCTTGAGCTCTGGCACCTTTGCAAATCAATGCTTCCCTGTGCGAAGGGCCTGTCTAATTATTTTCCTGTTGAGTCATCCTCCTCTTATATAAGCACCAATTAGAGAGCACCTTTGTCATGTTTATGCTTTGCTTTTTGATTGATATTGAGTACGACTATGACTGGATCTTCGTTGCTATGAATTACAATGTTTAGTCAGCCCTTGATATTTGAAAGTGCTCTGCATTTATGTTTTGCGGTCTCAGAAAGAGCTAGCGAGATACCACCTATTCGTATTGCTTCATGCTTGTTTTGATTGAAGTGTTGGTATTTGGAACTCATTATTATTTGCTCGTTAGTTGATTATGCCATTGATATTAGTTTACTGTGAGACCTTTGTGTCATTTTCTTATGTGGTTAACTTGTGATCTTGCTGAAATTCTGGTTATGAGTTAGACATAGTTGCAACAACAAGATCAAACTGAGTTTGTCAAAGTTTTTCTTTCTCTCTCAGTTTGTCAACTGAGTTGCTTGAGGACAAGCAAGGTTTTAAGCTTGGGGGAGTTGATACGTCTCCATCGTATCTACTTTTCCAAACTCTTTTGCCCTTGTTTTGGACTCTAATTTGCATGATTTGAGTGGAACTAACCTGGACTGACGCTGTTTTCAGCAGAATTGCCTTGGTGTTGTTTTTGTGCAGAAATCAAAGTTCTCCAAACGTCCTAAAAATTTACGAGGAGCATCTTTGGAAAATATGAAAAATATCTGGGCCAAGATCCACCTGAGGGGGTGGGCTAGTGGGCCACAAGACCTAGTTCCGCCACCCCCTGGTGGCGGTGGGCAAGCTTGTGGGGCCCACACAGCTCTGCTGCCCCCAATCTCAGGTCTATAAGTTCACTTTCGTCCCAGAAAAAATAAAAAGAGAATATTTCGTCGCGTTTGCGATACGGAGGCGCCGCCCCGACCTGTTCTTCATCTGGAGGGTAGATCTGGAGTCCGTTTTGGGCTCCGGAGAGGGGAAATCGTCGCCATCGTCATCATCAACCTTTTTCCCTCTCCAATTCCATGAAGCTCTTCGTCGTTCGTGAGTAATCTATTCGTAGGCTCGCTGGGCGGTGATGAGTAGGATTAGATCTATCATGTAATCGAGTTAGTTTTGATGGGGATTGATCCCTAGTATCCACTATGTTCCGAGATTGATGTTGCTACTACTTTGCCATGCTTAATGCTTGTCACTAGGGCCCGAGTGCCATGATTTCAGATCTGAAATTATTATGTCGCCACCAATATATGTGTGTTTTAGATCCGATCTTGCAAGTTGTAGTTACCTACTATGTGTTATGATCCGGCAACCCCGGAGTGACAATAACCGAAACCACTCCCGGTGATGACCATAGTTTGAGGAGTTCATGTTTTCACCAAGTGCTAATGCGTTGGTCCGGTTCTTTATTAAAAGGAGAGCCTTAATAACCCGTAGTTTCCTTTTTGGACCCCGTTGCCACGGGAGGGATGGACAATAGTTGTCATGCAAGTTCTTTTCCCTAAGCACGTATGACGACACACGGAATGCATGCCTACATCACATTGACGAACGGGAGCTAGCCACATATCTCTCTGTGTTATAACTGTTGCATGATGAATATCATCCAAACAAATCACTGACCCATTGCCTATGAGTTTGTCCTACTGCTGCTGTTACTTGTTTTGCTCTGCTGCTGTTACTTGTCTTGCTCTGCTGCTACTGTTGCTACTACTGTTGCTTGCTACTGTTGCTACTTGCTATTGCTGTCACTACTGTTGTTCCTTGCCACTGCCGTTACTCGCTACTTTGTTGATACTACTTTGCTTGCAGATACTAATATTCCAGGTGCGGTTGAATCAGACAAATTCAGCTGCTAATACTCGAGGGTATTCTCTCACCTCCTCTCTGGCTAACCAACAAGTTTGGGTCGAATACTCTACCCTCGAAAACTGGTACGATCCCACGCGCTGGTGGCCCGTCAACAACATTCTTCTTGTTTCGATTGTCGGAGAGTGCTAGCAGCATTCTTCTGGTGCCGTTGCAAGGGAAGGTCTGCTGTTACGGAGTCAGGCATCAACTCCTTCTTGGGCGGCGTGGCGGCATTACCGGGGGCGCTTGCCTTGCCTCTGGCTTCGGCGACGGCGACAGACAAGGCCATTGAGGCGATGGCAGCGGCGGCCTCGAAGTTGTCATCCATGACGGTGGGGAGCGGGCGTAGGAGCGAGCGGGAGAGTTTGGGGGGGAAATGGAGGGAAAAGGTGGTCGCTTTATCGCCGACTTGCTGGCCAAGGAGGGAAGTAGGAGCGCGCCGCTTGCGTCCGCTTCGTGTCCGTGCCAACACAAACCAGGCTCAAAGTTGGGTCGGGAATGGGTTGGCAGGCGGACAAAAAGCGGACGCGCGTCCGTTTGGGTCGGCACGGTGAGCCAACTTTCTATCCACGCGGACCCAAACGGACGGTGGTGGACAAAATGGGTCGCCCCGTTGGAGTTGCTCTTATAACCTTTTGTGCTAACAAAATTCAAAAGTGACCTCGTTTAAAAAAAACTAATCTATTTTGGTCACGCCAACATGCCCAGTGTCTCGGTTGTACGGGAGACGTTACGGTCCATGTCGTCTAGCCCATGACCCGCATGACCGGCTGATCTGTTATCCAACTGATGTAGATAAGGACTAGATGCCGGCACTGGCGGAGCTACACCCTAGACCTGGGGGCGTGGGCCTGGGTGTTGACATCGGAATACTTTGCGTAATGGAGTTGTTTTAGCATTGTTTTATACTATCAAATACTGTAGCACTCAAGCAGGTCCACGGACCAGTTCTAACCTAGCTTCGTCCCTGGACGCCACACACCCTTCCATCACGTCTTGGTAACTGACCAAACACCAGGATCCTTAACGTCTCGCTCTAGTAGATCACAGAAATAGCCTTTTGACAATGTGTGCCACGTCATTCAAACATCAAGGTCATTGGCATTTGGTCATTTACGAGGACCACACATCACGGTACTTGGCATATGGCCCCTTGCTATATCAGCAAGTCAAGAACCAATCGGTTATGCCTCACACGGACCAGACCATGATGTCTCCCGTGCAATTCAGACGTCAAAAATGTTGACGTGACTAAGACACGTCAAAATCATTTTTTAAAGCAAAATTAATTCTGGATTTTGTTAGTAGAAAAGGTTAAAACACAAAAAAATGTCCTCCAGCCACACTCTCTTCTTTCCTCTTGTGAATCGGAGCGCCGCAGAGCCGGATGGGATCGGGTAGAGAGGTCGAGTAGAGAGGTCGAGTAGAGAGGTTTTTGCTCTAGAGCCCGCCCCCCCAGCGACTCCAAGCCCGATTTCTAGTCCTCGGGAAGCTCCATGGCTTTCGACAATGGCTCTGTTTGGATCCATGGGTTAGAGTTAGTTTGGGTTGGTTTGGACAGAACTAACCCCAAAACATCCAAAGAAGAGGGTTAGATTTAGTTAGATGCATCTAACCCATCCAAAAAAACTAACCCACATGAGAGGTGCTTATTTGGGTTAGAGTTAGGTGGGGCCCAATAAAATTTTTTTTTCCATCCTGCTCCCGCAGCCCAGCGGCACGAGATCCAGTCGCACTCCCCCATCCATCCCGCTCCTGTCGCCCCATCCACCCTGCTCCCATAGCCGCCGCCCCCATCCACCGGCCCAACTTTGTCGGCCGCTCGGGGCAACTGCCCCCGTCCCCGCCAACCTCCCCATTCACCCGGCCTCCTGCATCCCGCCGCCTCCAGCCGCCCGAGCCACCTGCAACCGCCCCATCCTGCCGTCACGAGTCGCCCCCGTCCCGTCGTCGCCCTAGTCGCCCTGTCCCTGAGATCCTCGAGCAAAGCTCGCATGGCGTCGGCGTCGGTGGGGCCAGTTCCTCCTCTCGCGCAGGATGGGGCGGAGCGGGGACGCTCAACTCTACAGTATTGCGAGTGCGACCTCTGTGCGGCTTGGGCGATGGTGTGTTCCATGGTGGAGTGGTGCACATGGGCATGCCGATCTGGGCACGCGGAAGTGCGCGGGCGCGTCGGGAGCGCGTTGGGACGCCGGCCACACTAAATACGGTAGAAAATAGAATCCAAAGTAGCCAAATGATTGAGAAAAAACATTTATTGTCAATCTAACCCTGTCATCCAAACACCTCTTTGGTTAGAGTTAGTTCAGGGTTAGTTTAGGGTTAGAATCTAACTCTAACCTCTAACCGAGCTAGAGTATCCAAACATGGCCAATGACCTGATTGTTCTAGCCGTACATGGCGGGAGATGGCCTCGAACCCAAGGGCACTCATGTGGTGCAGAGTGCACTATATATGGCCTAAATGTGGCATTGCTTATCATTTGGGATATTAATTTCAGAGCATCTACAGCCGGACCTCTTAAACCCTCTTCAAACGCCCGGGCAAGCCACCCGATTACTGTCCGGTCATAAAAAAGCGACCCATATGGGCATCTCAAACAGACCTCAAACGTCCGGGCTAAACGGTATCCCATTTCCGTCCCAAATATGGGGCAGATATGGGGGAGCCCGAGCACGCCCACGCACGCCCGCATGGCCCGCATCTACCCCACATATATTCATCCCCATCCGCTCGCCGGACCAAACACTAACCACTTCACTCCACTCCCTTCACTCCCATCCGCCACCCAAGCTCACATCCAGCACAACTGGCAACAGATCCGAGTCCTTCACCTCTAGATCCACCGACCACGAGCTCGTCCCACGCGGCCCCGAGGAGGAGATGGTCGTCCGGCTTGCGCTTCGCCTCTCGCGGGAGGCAGCCGCACGACGGCAACGGTCGGACTCGCAACGCCGGGAATCCATTGCGTCCGCACAACTAGTGCTTGGATCTGGCGCTGCTGCCTCACCGAAGGCGGGGTGGTCCATCTAGCGTCCGAACACCGTGGAGCAAGCGCAACCCCTTCGTTGGCACGCCAAGCACGAAGCATGGCCAATCTCGAACGATGTTATGGTGCGGCGTACCCGCCGGGCGAGGCAGCAGTCACGGGATGCGACGTAGGCCCTCGCTGCAACAAATGTTGGAGAGGCGGAATCACACTCTCTGGCGGCCCGTAGGGTGCAACAGTGCACTCAACGCAACCACGTCGTGGTGGACGTCGGCTCCTCCCAGGAAGACTCTGTCATCGACCTCACATCGACTAGCACCGTCCGGGTTACGGGCTTCGAGAAGGAAGAGTGGGGCATGGGAGACACCGGGAGCTCGATTATTGTGAGCCGGCTGGTGTCCCATGTTCTACTCTACCTCGTCGGCGACTGGACTGAAACTATGCGGGTGCAGCCAGCCGCCGGACATGGGCACGGCGGAGCGTGACGAGCTCCGCTTGGTATTAGATTTACGTGGATAGTATGGATTTGAGGTTCTAATTTTAGGTATCTGAATATATATTGCATTATTTAAGACGTGACCGGTCAATGTCCGTGAACGCGTCCGAATGCGTCCGGTGACGTTTGAGGGGTCAGATTTGAGGAGTCCGGATGTAGATACTTTCAAAGCCGTGTATACGTCTAATTTAAACATATAGTCCTACAATATACTGCTACTGCTCGAACTGTGTCGAGGAGTACATAAAAACATTTAGATCACTATTTTAATGATGTAAACGCTTTTATATACTCCCTCCGTCCCAAAATAAGTGACTTAAAAATGACTCAACTTCGTACTAACTTTAGTATAAAGTTGAGTTATTTTTGAGTCACTTATTTTAGGACGGATAGAGTAGTTGACAAAGAAAATAGAAGAGAGAATAGGGATCAAACAGGAGAAATCCATTTATGCTCTCGACCTTTCTGATCTAAGAAGAACAAGTAACCATTCGAGCCCTAGCAAAGCATGAACATATTGAACATGACTTGATTGTGAAAATTCAGTGCTACACAGAAAGGGAGAGAAAGATAAAAACACCGTCCCTCGTGGATGTATATGTACTCAACTCGGCGCATGATCTCCAGGGAAGTCAAAAGGGGCCCAAGAAAATTATCTCAGAATAAGAACATCTTGCACCTGCTATCTGCCCTCCATTTCATAATGTATTGTATTCACGTTTTTTAAATCTAATTTTAACCATATATTTAATCAACAAAATCGATTACGGCGGGAGTAAAAATTATATCACTGAATTTATATTTTGATACAAATTCGAAGATATAATTTTTACTTCCGTCACAATCGATCTAGTTGGTTAAATTTATAATTAAACTTAGTTTACGAAAAACGAGGACGTAAATGAAGAATGTATAATTATAAACCCTGCACAGTCTGTGGTCAGTCCACTTCTTTAACGATATTTGACCAATAGTGTCACACCTAAGATGCGACCCTATCCTAAATTTGGCACGAAGGCCTCGTCAGGGATAGAAGCGCATCTCTTTATGTCGCAAGAATGGATACCGTTACAAGTACATGTACTGAAAAGAAGATATATATATATATATAGAATTGGCTTACACTCGCCACAAGCTACATCAGAGTCACAGCAGTACAATACATAATCATCATGAAGAAGAGCAGGGTCCGACAACGAACGAAAACAAACGAGAAAAGAAGAACGACGTCAATCCTTGCTATCCCAGGCTGCCGGCCTGGAACCCATCCTAGATCGATGAAGAAGAAGAAGAAGAAGCAACTCCAAATGAACAATCAACACGCTCGCGTCATATAATCTTTACCTGTACCTGCAACTGGTGTTGTAGTAATCTGTGAGCCACAGGGGACTCAGCAATCTCATTTCCAAAGGTATCAAGACTAGCAAAGCTTAATTGTGTGAGGCATGGTTAAGTGATGAGGTTGCAGCAGTGGCTAAGCATATATTTGGTGGCTAACTTACGAGTACAAGAAATAAGAGGGGGAAGATCTACGCATAGCGGACGTGACTATTGATGATCAATTGAATGATCCTGAACACCTACCTACGTCAGACATAACCCCACCGTGTCCTTGATCGGAGAAGGAACTCAGGAAAGAGACAGTCACGGTTACGCACACAGTTGGCATATTTTAATTAAGTTATCTTCAAGTTATCTAGAACCAGTGTTAAACAAAGTTTCCATGTTGCCACATAACCGCGGGCACGGCTTTCCGAAAAGATTTAACCCTGCAGGGGTGCTCCAACTAGTCCATCACAAATTACCACAAGCCGCATAGAAATCCTCGATCACGACACTCACGATCTCGTCGGATTCCTTAGTGGAAAACCTCAACTCTGAGATTTCCCAAAGCATCACCAGAATCCCGATGCACAAGATATCTCGTCAAAGGTAAAACTAATCCAGCAAGGCCGCCCGACGTGTCGACGTTCCCGATAGGAGCCGCGTATCTGGTTCTCAGGACACGACGGATAAGCTACGCGTACGGAGGCTGGATAGAAATCACCCAAGTTGCCCTGGGTTGGCCCCGCACAGTGCTCTGTTTTGGACCAGCACCATCAGCACTGGCCCTCCCTATATTATGTGAAATTACTCCTCGGGATCATGACGCCCTATGGTTTCAGTATTAACAAAATTATTATGTTGGGCAAATGTAGTACCAATGTTGGGCCTTGCCAGCCCAGCTTTAATCTAAAACGAATTATGAAGGGGGTCCCCATAACAACCCCGATCGTGTTAGGAGCGCTCAATTATGGAACATAACACCGATAGCCGAAATTAAGTGGGCAAAGGTGGAACAAAACACCAGGCTAGAAAGGCCGAGCCTTCCACCTTTTACCAAGTATATAGGTGCATTAAATTAAATAGCATTTAATAGGGTGATAAAACAAGGAACCCATGTTATCACATGGAAGCATCTACACCTACAACTAGCAACGCTAACACAGGGTTAAGCAAACGGTAACATAGCCAATCAATGGTTTGCTAGGTTGAAGAGGTTGAAGGTTTTCATGGCATTGTTGAGAGGCTGATATTTAACATGTGGTAGGCAACGAGACATAATCGATAGAAGCGATAAAGCTAGCATGGCATTGATAGTAATGGTATCAGGGGAAATGGTCATCTTGCCTGAGATCCCGCTTGGAAGAAGAATGACTCCGTGAAGCAGACGAACAGACGTAGTCGAACAGATCCTCACACTCCGAAGCGGTCGGAACTCTATCGAGACGGAGCAAACCGAAAACAAGCATCAACACAGGTATTCACCACGGCAAATGCACGACATGATGCACTACCCAATATGATGCATGGATGCCCAACCCCTAATGATGCACTTAAACCATCCTACATCGGTAAACAAGTGCCACCTCATCACAAAGTGACACTTCTTCATATCTGCTCACAACTAGAATCCAGTGCCACAATTGGATTCACTCGGTTCTTCTACCCCAAATCCATATATTACACTGCTATATATGCATGCGGAAAACACCAGAAACGGCAAAGGAAAAACTACACAAGATCAAACTCCGCTAATAACAAGAACATGGGTTATTCATGATATGCCAGATTTGGCATATTCCTCTTCTGGAATATTCCAGATTTCGAAATATATCACAAAACTAAACAAAACAAAATTCATGTAATCATCAGGGGGTCCCACTGGTCATACTCACCAAGGCCCCTAGTATGACATGTGGGCTCTGGATCCACTGTCAGTGGCACACTATAGCAAGCAACAAAATGCACAGGGAAAAAATAACATGGGAGTAGGGGGACTCGAACCCACTACCTACTTGGAACACAACAGGGCAATCAACACTGAGCTAGGCTTGGTTCACTTCCCTAACAGGGGGAGTAAGCTACCTATGCTACCTATGCAGGCAACACAACAGAATAAAAAAATACCCAAATAAACAAAAGGGGGCGCGCGAGGGGCTCGAACCCTCGATCTACTGGCGCCGCAGTGGCTCGGTTGCCACTTCGCTGGTGAAGTGTTACTGCTAGAACAGAGGAAGAAATGCAAATATGCAGACCCTGCTAGCTAGCACAGGAGAACAGAATAGCAAAACAAATCGGGTTGCCTGGGGTTTGAACCCATGACCTCCTAGTCAAATTGCAAGGCCCTTGCTAGCGCGCTACTGCGGATAGTGATACAAAACTAGATTTCGCTGCAGATGAAACAGACCCTGATGCTTACCTGACGAAACTGAACATGAAATAGAGACTTGCTGCTATCTCCTTTGGCTGGGGATGCAATTGCAGGTGCGGCGACGCGATTGGGTGCCGGCGTGTGCGACGGGGATGGGCAGACCGACTCTCGGCTCCGGATCTAGCGGAGGGGCATCCATTTCTAGCGACGGCGGGGCCCGTCGAGGTTGACCAGGGCAGCGGCAAAGCGGAGTTTGGCAAGCGCCATGGCTCTCTCCTGCTGCTCCGCTATACACAGAAATACAAAGAGATCTTGGGGAGAGGAAAAGAAGACTGGACCAGAGAGAGAGCTAGGGGCGACGAGGAGGAGGTCCGGTGGCTTGCCTGAGTTACACCAGAGGTGGGAGGTGATGACCCACAAGTATAGGGGATCAATCATAGTCCTTTCGATAAGTAAGAGTGTCGAACCCAACGAGGAGCAGAAGGCTCTGATAAAAGGATTTCAGCAAGGTAATAACTGCAAGCACTGAAAGTAGCGGTAACTAGTGATGGTGTAGTGAGGTGAAACGTAGCGAGAAAAAGTAACAAGTAACAAGTAGTAGCAACGGTGCAGCAAGTGGCCCAACCCCTTTTGTAGCAAGGGACAAGCCTGAACAAAGTCTTATAGGAGGCAAAACGCTCCCGAAGACAGACGGGAATTTCTGTCATGCTAGTTTCATCATGTTCATATGATTCGCGTTCGTTACTTTGATAGTTTGATATGTGGGTGGACCGGCGCTTGGGTACTGCCCTTACTTGGACAAGCATCCCACTTATGATTAACCTCTCTCGCAAGCATCCGCAACTACAAAAGAAGAATTAAGACAAAGTCTAACCATAGCATTAAACTAGTGGATCCAAATCAGCCCCTCACGAAGCAATGCATAGACTAGGGTTTAAGGTTCTGTCACTCCAGCAACCCATCATCTACTTACTACTTTCCAATGCCTTCCTCTAGGCCCAAATATGGTGAAGTGTTATGTAGTCGATGCTCACATAACACCACTAGAGGAAAAGACAACATACAACATATCAAAATACCGAACGAATATCAAATTCACATGACTATTATTAACATGACTTATCCCATGTCCTCAGGAACAAAAGTAACTACTCACAAAACATAATCACAATCATGATCAGAGGTGTAATGAATAGCATCAAGAATCTGAACATAAACTCTTCCACCAAATAATCCAACTAGCATCAACTACAATGAGTAATCAACACTACTAGCAACTTTACAAGTACCAATCGGAGTTCCAAGACGAAGATTGGTTACAAGAGATGAAGTAGGGATTGGAGAGGAGATGGTGCTGATGAAGATGTTGATGAAGATGCCTCCCCTTCGACGAGAGGAGTGTTGGTGATGACGATGGCGACGATTCCCCCTTCGGGAGGGAAGTTTCCCCGGCAGGATCGTCCTACCGGAGCTCTAGATTGGATCTGCTCAAGTTCTGCCTCGTGGCAGCGGCGAAACCACGAAAAAGCTCCCGATCTATTTTTCTGGACCAGTACACTTCATATAGCAAAAGAGGGGGGCTAGTAGGCCGTCAGGGAGCCCACAAGCCCCCACTCCGCCACTAGGGAGTGGTTGCGGTGGCAGGGATAGTGGAGCCCTGGTGGCCCCCCTCCGGTAGTTCTTTCGCCCAGTATTTTTATATAATCTAGAAAAAATCCACGTAACTTTTCATGGCATTTGGAGATGTGCAGAATAGTGGACTAGGATTTGCTCCTTTTCCAGTCCAGAATTCCAGCTGCCTGAATTCTCCCTCTTCAAATAAACCTTGCAAAATAAGAGACAAAAGGCATAAATATGGTACCACAACTAATATAACAGCCCAAAAGCAATAAATATCAACATGAAAGCATGATGCAAAATGGACGTATCAACTCCCTTAAGCTTAGACCTCGCTTGTCCTCAAGTGAAAACAAGTTCCATAAACATTTCCACATGTTTGGGTATGAAGGTGTCGATAAAACATAATACGGACATGAGGGCATCATGATCACACATAGACCATCTATACAGCATAAAGATTCTTATGGGAAATTAACAATTCCTTCACAAAGAAAAGCATGAAGAACTTGTTGGAAATATGCCCTAGAGGCAATAATAAAATGGTTATTATCATATTTCCTTGTTCATGATAATCGCCTATTGTTCATGCTATAATTGTATTAACAGGAAACAGTAATACATGTGTGAGTAAATAGATCACAATGTGTCCCTAGCAAGCCTCTAGTTGGCTAGCTCATTAGTCAATAGATGATCATGGTTTCCTGATCATGGGCATTAGATGTCATTGATAACGGGATCACATCATTGGGAGAATGATGTGATGGACAAGACCCAATCCTAAGCATAGCACTAGATCGTATTGTTCGTATGCTAAAGCTTTTCTAATGTCAAGTGTCTTTTCCTTCGACCGGGAGATTGTGCAACTCCCGGATACCGTAGGAGTGCTTTGGGTGTATCAAACGTTACAACGTAACTGGGTGACTATAAAGGTGCACTACGGGTACCTTTGAAAGTGTCTGTTGGGTTGGTACGAATCGAGATCGGGATTTGTCACTCCGTGTGACGGAGATGTATCTCTGGGCCCACTCGGTACAACATCATCTTGAGCTCAATGTGACCAAGGAGTTAGCCACACGATGACATGCTACGTAACGAGTAAAGAGACTTACCGGTAACGAGATTGAACAAGGTATAGGTATACCCACGATCGAATCTCGGGCAAGTTCTATACCGACAGACAAAGGGAATTGTATACGGGATTGATTGAATCCTTGACATCGTGGTTCATATGATGAGATCATTGTGGAGCAAGTGGGAGCCACCATGGTTATCCAGACCCCGCTGATGGTTATTGGCCGGAGAGGTGTCTCGGTCATGTCTGGCTGTCTCCCGAACCCGTAGGGTCTACACACTTAAGGTTCGATGACGCTAGGGTTATAGGGAATTGTTATACGAGGTTACTGAAAGTTGTTCGGAGTCCCGGATGAGATCCCGGACGTCACGAGGAGCTCCGGAATGGTGCGGAGGTAAAGATTGATATATAGGACGGATGGTTTTGGACACCGGAAGTGTTTCGGGCGTCACCGGTAACGTACCGGGACCACCGGGAGCACCGGAGGTGGCCCCGGGGGTCCACCGAAGGGGGGCAACGACCCCAAGAGGCTAGATAGGCCAAGTGCGGGAGGGAACCAGCCCCTAGGTGGGCTGGTGCGCCTCCCACACCCAGCCTAATGCGCAAGTGGTGGGGAGAGGGGGCAACCCTAGGCGCAGGTGGGCCTTAGGCTCACGAGGTGGTGCGCCACCCCCTCCCACCCTAGCCGTCGCCCCCCCTTTCCCATCTGGTGGACGCCGGCCCCTAGGGAGGGAACCCTAGGGGTGGCGCAGCCCCTCCCCCTCCTCCTATAAATAGAGAGGGGTTTTGGCCCTTGGGAGATAGACTTCTCCCTCTCCCTCGGCGCAGCCCTGCCCTTCTTCCTCCTCCTCTCTGCTGGTGCTTGGCGAAGCCCTGCCGGGAGACCTCGTCTCTCCATCGACACCACGCTGTCATGCTGCTGGAGTTCTTCCCCAACCTCTCCCTCCTCCTTGCTGGATCAAGGTGCGGGAGACGTCACCGGGCTGCACGTGTGTTGAACGCGGAGGTGCCGTAGTTCGGCACTAGATCGGAATCCCTGCGAGTACGACTCCATCAACCGCGTTCTAGCAATGCTTCCGCTTAGCGATCTTCAAAGGTATGAAGATGCTCTTACCCCTCTCTCGTTGCTGGTCTCTCCATAGGAAGATCTGAATATACGTAGGAAAATTTTGAATTTATGCTACGTTACCCAACAGTGGCATCCGAGCCAGGTTTTCTATGCGTAGATTCTATGCAGAAATAGAACACAACAGTTGTCGGCGATGATTTTTCAATTTGCTTGCCGCTACTAGTCTTATTCTTTTCCGGCGGTTTTGTGGGATGAAGCGGCCCGGACCGACTTTACACGTACGCTTACGTGAGACTGGTTCCACCGACAAACATGCACACCGTGCATAAAGGTGGCTAGCGGGTGTCTGTCTCTCCTACTCTAGTCGGATTGGATTTGATGAAAAGGGTCCTTATGAAGGGTAAATAGCTTTGGCATATCATAGTTGTGGCTGTCACGTAGGTAAGAAGGCATTCTTGCTAGAAACCCAAATCAGCCACGTAAAACTTGCAACAACAATTAGAGGACGTCTAACTTGTTTTTGCAGGGTTTGACATGTGATGTGATATGGCCAAAGTTGTGATGTTGCATGTATGATGTATGAGATGATCATGTTATTGTAATAGGTTTCATGACTTGCATGTCGATGAGTATGACAACCGGCAGGAGCCATAGGAGTTGTCTTAATTTATTGTATGAGATGGAACGCCATGTGCTTACTACTTTTACTTCATTGCTAACGGTTAGCTATAGTAGTAGTGATAGTAGTAGTTGGCGTGACGACTTCACGGAGACACGATGATGGAGATCATAGTGTCACGCCGGTGACGATGATGACCATGCGATGCCTGAAGATGGAGATCGAAAGGGCGAAGATGATAATGGCCATATCATGTCACTATATGATTGCATTGTGATGTTTATCATGTTTTTCATCTTATTGCTTAGAACGATGGTAGCATAATAAGATGATCCCTCTTCAAATTTCGAGATAGTATTCCCCTAAGTGTGCACCGTTGCGAAGGTCCGTTGTCTCGAAGCACCATGTGATGATCGGGTGTGATAGATTCTAACGTTCGCATACAACGGGTGTAAGCCAGATTTACACACGCGAAACACCTAGGTTGACTCGACGAGCTTAGCATGTACAGACATGACCTCGAATACAAGAGACCGAAAGGTCGAACATGAGTCGTATGGTTGAATACGATCAGCATGAAGTTGCTCACCATGGTGACTAGTCCGTCTCACGTGATGATCGGACACGGGTTAGTCAACATGGATCATGTACACTTAGATGACTAGAGGGATGTCGATTTAAGTTGGAGTTCATACTTAATTTGATTAAATGAACTTAATTGTCATGAACTTAGTCTAAAAGTTGTCTTTATAAATATTGTAGATGGCCAACGTCAACCTCAATTTCAACGCATTCCTAGAGAAAAACAAGCTGAAAGATGATGGTAGCAACTATGCGGACTGGGTTCGCAACTTGAAGCTCATCCTTGAAGCAGCTAAAAAGGCTTATGTCCTTGATGCGCCGCTAGGTGACCCTCCCGCTCCCGCAGCAGCCCAGGACATTCTGAAAGTCTGGCAAACGCGGAGTGATGACTACTCTCTGGTTAGGTGTGGAATGTTATACAGTTTAGAAACGGGGCTCCAAAGGCGTTTTGAGCAACACGGAGCATATGAGATGTTCCAGGAGATGAAGCTAGTTTTTCAAGCTCATGCCCGTGTCGAGAGATATGAAGTCTCCGACAAGTTCTTTAGCTGTAAGATGGAGGAGAACAGTTCTGTCAGTGAGCACATACTCAAAATGTCTGGGTTACACGGTCGTCTGACTTCACTTGGAGTCGAACTTCCGAATGATGCTATAATCGACAGAATCCTCCAGTCTCTCCCACCAAGCTACAAAGGCTTTGTGCTTAACTACAACATGCAAGGGATGGAAAATACCATTCCCGAGTTGTACTCGATGCTCAAGTTTGCAGAAGTAGAAATCAAGAAAGAGCATCAAGTGTTGATGGTCAACAAGACCACTAGTTTCAAGAAAGGCAAGGGTAAGAAGAACTTCAAGAAAGACGGCAAAGATGTTGCCGCGCCCGGTAAGCCAGATGCCGGGAAGAAGAAAAAGAATGGACCCAAGCCTGAGACTGAGTGCTTCTATTGCAAGGGAAAAGGTCACTGGAAGCGGAACTGCCCCAAATACTTAGCGGACAAGAAGGCCGACAACATTAAAGGTATATGTGATATACATGTTATTGATGTGTACCTTACCAGCGCTCGTAGTAGCTCCTGGGTATTTGATACTGGTGCTGTTGCTCACATTTGCAACTCAAAGCAGGAACTGCGGAATAAGCGGAGACTAGCCAAGGACGAGGTGAAGATGCGCGTGGGGAATGGTTCCAAAGTCGATGTGATCGCCGTCGGCACGCTACCTCTACATCTACCGTCGGGATTAGTTTTAAACCTTAATAATTGTTATTTAGTACCAGCTTTGAGCATGAATATTGTATCAGGGTCTTCCTTAATGCGAGACGGCTACTCATTTAAGTCAGAGAATAATGATTGTTCTATTTATATGAGTGATATGTTTTATGGTCATGCTCCGCAGGTGAATGGTTTATTCTTGATGAATCTCGATCGTGATGTTACACATATTCATAGTGTGAGTACCAAAAGATGTAAAGTTGATAATGATAGTGCCACATACTTGTGGCACTGCCGCCTTGGTCATATCGGCGTTAAGCGCATGAAGAAGCTCCATACTGATGGACTATTAGAGTCTCTTGACTTTGAATCATTTGACACATGCGAACCGTGCCTCATGGGCAATATGACTAAGACTCCATTCTCAGGAATAATGGAGAGAGAAACTGACTTATTGGAAATAATACATACTGATGTATGTGGTCCAATGAACGTTGAAGCTCGCGGTGGCTATCGTTATGTTCTCACTCTTACCGATGATTTGAGTAGGTATGGGTATATCTACTTGATGAAGCACAAATCTGAGACATTTGAAAAGTTCAAGGAATTTCAGAGTGAGGTCGAGAATCAACGTGACAGAAAAATCAAGTGTCTACGATCTGATCGTGGAGGAGAATATTTGGGTCACGAGTTTGGCACACACCTAAAGAAGTGTGGAATCGTTTCACAACTGACGCCGCCTGGCACACCGCAACGCAACCGAGTGTCTGAATGTCGTAATCGCACTTTATTAGATATGGTACGATCTTTGATGTCTCTTACAGACTTACCGCTATCATTTTGCGGATACGCATTAGAAACTGCAGCATTCACTTTAAATAGGGCACCGTCTAAATCCGTTGAGACGACACCGTATGAACTATGGTTTGGCAAGAAACCTAAGTTGTCGTTTCTTAAAGTTTGGGGCTGCGATGCTTATGTGAAGAAACTTCAACCAGAAAATCTCGAACCCAAAGCGGAGAAATGCGTATTCATAGGATACCCTAAGGAAACTATTGGGTATACCTTCTATCTTAGATCCGAAGGTAAAACCTTTGTTGTGAAGAACGGATCCTTTCTAGAGAAAGAGTTTCTCTCGAAAGAAGTAAGTGGGAGGAAGGTAGAACTTGATGAGGTAATTAAACCCCCTCTCGAACAGGATTGTAGCACAGCGCGGGAAGTTGTTCCTATGGCGCCTGCACCAACTGAAGAGGAAGTTAATGATAATGATCATGAAGCTTCGGATCAAGTTACTACTGAACCGCGAAGGTCCACAAGGGCACGCTCCGCACCAGAGTGGTACGGCAACCCTGTGGTGGAAATCATGTTGTTAGACAACGGTGAACCTTCGAACTATGAAGAAGCGATGGCGGGCCCTGATTCTAACAAATGGCTTGAGGCTACGAAATCCGAGATAGGATCCATGTATGAGAACAAAGTATGGACTTTGGTGGACTTGCCCGATGACCGGCGAGCCATAGAAAATAAATGGATCTTCAAGAAGAAGGCTGATGCAAACGGTAATGTAACCGTTTACAAAGCTCGACTTGTCGCAAAGGGTTTTCGACAAATTCAAGGAGTTGACTACGAAGAGACTTTCTCTCCCGTAGCGAAGCTGAAATTAGTCTGAATCATGTTAGCAATTGCCGCCTTTTATGATTATGAAATTTGGCAAATGGGCGTCTAAACAGCGTTCCTTAACGGGAACCTCAAGGAAGAGTTGTATATGATGCAACCAGAATGTTTTGTCGACCCTAAGGGTGATAACAAAGTGTGCAAGCTCCAGCGCTCCATCTATGGGCTGGTGCAAGCATCTCGGAGTTGGAACATTCGCTTTAATGAGGTGATTAAAGCGTTCGGGTTCATACAGGTTTACGGAGAAGCTTGTCTGTACAAGAAAGTGAGTGGGAGCTCTGTAGCTTTCCTCATACTGTATGTGGATGACATATTATTGATGGGGAATAATATTGATATATTGGAGAGCATAAAGGCTTATTTGAACAGAAGTTTTTCAATGAAGGACCTTGGAGAAGCTACATACATATTAGGCATCAAGATCTATAGAGATAGATCAAGACGCCTCATAGGTCTTTCGCAAAGTACATACCTTGACAAGATATTGAAGAAGTTCAATATGGAAAACTCAAAGAAAGGGTTCTTGCCAGTTTTGCAAGGTATGAGATTGAGTAAGACTCAGTCGCCGACCACGATAGCAGATAGAGAGAAGATGAGTTCTGTCCCCTACGCATCAGCCGTGGGCTCTCTAATGTATGCCATGCTGTGTACCAGACCTGATATAAACCTTGCCATAAGCTTGGTAGGGAGGTACCAAAGTGATCCCGGTATGAAACACTGGACAACGGTCAAGAATATCCTTAAGTACCTGAAAAGGACTAAGGAAATGTTTCTCGTTTATGGAGGTGACGAAGAGCTCGTCGTAAAGGGTTATGTTGACGCTAGCTTCGACACAGATCCGGATGACTCTAAGTCACAAACCGGATACGTATATGTGTTGCATGGTGGGGCAGTGAGCTGGTGCAGCAGCAAGCAAGAAGTCGTGGCAGCATTTACATGTGAAGCGGAGTACATAGCTGCTTCAGAAGCAGCTCATGAAGGAATTTGGATGAAGGAGCTCATCACGGACCTTGGAGTGGTTCCAAGCGCGTCGGGTCCAATGACACTCTTCTGTGATAACACTGGGGCCATTGCCATAGCCAAGGAGCCCAGGTTTCACCGGAAGACGAAGCACATCAAACGTCGCTACAACTCCATCCAGGACAATGTCCAGAGTGGAGTGATAGATATTTGTAAAGTACACACGGATCTGAATATTGCAGACCCGTTGACTAAACCTCTTCCATGAGCAAAACATGATCAACACCATAATGCTATGGGAGTTCGATACATCACAATGTAACTGGATTATTGACTCTAGTGCAAGTGGGAGACCGTTGGAAATATGTCCTAGAGGCAATAATAAAATGGCTATTATCATATTTCCTTGTTCATGATAATCGCCTATTGTTCATGCTATAATTGTATTAACAAGAAACAGTAATACATGTGTGAATAAATAGATCACAATGTGTCCCTAGCAAGCCTCTAGTTGGCTAGCTCGTTAGTCAATAGATGATCATGGTTTCCTGATCATGGGCATTAGATGTCATTGATAACGGGATCACATCATTGGGAGAATGATGTGATGGACAAGACCCAATCCTAAGCATAGCACTAGATCGTATTGTTCGTATGCTAAAGATTTTCTAATGTCAAGTGTCTTTTCCTTCGATAGTGAGATTGTGCAACTCCCAGATACCGTAGGAGTGCTTTGGGTGTATCAAACGTCACAACGTAACTGGGTGACTATAAAGGTGCACTAAGGGTATCTCTGAAAGTGTCTGTTGGGTTGGTACGAATCGAGATCGGGATTTGTCACTCCGTGTGACGGAGAGGTATCTCTGGGCCCACTCGGTAGAACATCATCATGAGCTCAATGTGACTAAGGAGTTAGTCACACGATGACGTGCTATGGAAAGAGTAAAGAGACTTACCGGTAACGAGATTGAACAAGGTATAGGTATACCGATGATTGAATCTCGGGCAAGTTCTATACCGACAGACAAAGGGAATTGTATACGGGATTGATTGAATCCTTGACATTGTGGTTCATCCGATGAGATCATCATGGAGAAAGTGGGAGCCACCAAGGGTATCCAGACCCCGCTGATGGTTATTGGCCGGAGAGGTGTCTCGGTCATGTCTGCCTGTCTCCCAAACCCGTAGGGTCTACACACTTAAGGTTCGATGACGATAGGGTTATAGGGAATTGTTATACGAGGTTACCGAAAGTTGTTTGGAGTCCTGGATGAGATCCCGGATGTCACGAGGAGCTCCGGAATGGTTCGGAGGTAAAGATTGATATATAGGACAGATGGTTTTGGACACCGGAAGTGTTTCGGGCGTCACCGGTAACGTACCGGAACCACCGGAGGTGGCCCCGGGGGTCCACCGAAGGGGGGCAACGACCCCAAGAGGCTAGATGGACCAAGTGCGGGAGGGAACCAGCCCCTAGGTGGGCTGGTGCGCCTCCCACACCCAGCCCAATGCGCAAGTGGTGGGGAGACGGGGCAACCCTAGGCGCAGGTGGGCCTTAGGCCCACGAGGTGGTGCGCCACCCCCTCCCACCCTAGCCGCCGCCCCCCTTTCCCATCTGGTGGAGGGCGGCCCCTAGGGAGGGAACCCTAGGGGTGGCGCAGCCCCTCCCCCTCCTCCTATAAATAGAGAGGGGTTTTGGCCCTTGGGAGATAGACTTCTCCCTCTCCCTAGGCGCAACCGTGCCCTTATTCCTCCTCCTCTCTGCCGGTGCTTGGCGAAGCCCTGCCGGGAGACCTCATCTCTCCATCGACACCACGCCGTCGTGCTGCTGGAGTTCTTCCCCAACCTCTCCCTCCTCCTTGCTGGATCAAGGTGCGGGAGACGTCACCGAGCTGCACGTGTGTTGAACGCGGAGGTGCCGTAGTTTGGCACTAGATCGGAATCGCTGCGAGTACGACTCTATCAACCGCGTTCTAGCAACGCTTCTGCTTAGCGATCTTCAAAGGTATGAAGATGCTCTTACCCCACTCTCGTTTCTGGTATCTCCATAGGAAGATCTGAATATACGTAGGAAAATTTTGAATTTATGCTACGTTACCCAACAAAAACCTTACCGAGAAGTAACCAACAAAAGTCCATAGTCATTGAAGCAATTGCAATTTATCACAACATGAGAAAGAGTCAAATAAGAGCTTGTAAGGCAAACCCACATACTCAATCATCTCTTTTGTTTTCCACAATTGTTACAACTCACGTGGTACTCATGGTGTCAAAGTTTCAGCTCGACAAAAGAGGAAGATAGGGGCTTATAGTTTTGCCTCCCAACGATTTACCTCAAGGGTAAAGTCAACAACAATAAAGCATGAGTACTCAACTCCAAGTTGATATATGAATATAGATCTTTCCCAAGCATGTGACGGTAGCCAAGACAAAGGTAAAAAGGGAATTGGTGAAGATCACCATGACTCTTACAAGGGTAAAAAGTAAAGGTACAAGATAGGCCCTTCGCAGAGGGAAGCAGAGGTTGTCATGCGCTTTTGAGGTTTGAATGCGTGTCCTCTTAGTGCGGAGGAACGTCACTTTATATTGCCTCCTGTGATGAAGAACTTTATTATGTAGTCTGTTGCTTTTATGTCTTCCTCATCACAGGTTCGTACAAAGCTTATTTTCCACACACTAATAGATCATACATATTAGAGAGCAATTTTTTATTGCTTGCACCAATGACAACTTACTTGAAGGATCTTATTCAATCCATAGGTAGGTATGGTGGACTCTCATGGCAAAACTGGTTGGAGGTTTATGGACGCACAAGTAGTATCTCTACTTGGTGCGGGAGTTTTGGCTAATATGAGGTGGAAGCAATCGTCACATGCTAAGGGATCTCTAATCATATAACATTGTTTGGAACCAAGAAAACACAATTCATTATGTTGTCTTCCTTGTCCAACATCTACTCCTAAGCATGTAATAGTTTGGTGAGTGCTCACAATTGTAAAAAGTGTCTAAGATGATATATTTATATGTGAACCTCTCTTTTCTTATTACTTCTTATTAATTGCAACAATGACTAATGTCTATGTTGATTTATTCTTAACAAGTTTCTATCATCATACGTGTCATAAGTGAAGTTATTACTTTCCATAAGATCGTCTCATGATCTTTCATGCTATCGTTCTTTTCATACTTTTTGATCATGGCACAAAGCAAAGCCCTTGACTAATACACTCTTTATTATATAGCTCGTAAGCTCGAATACATCGGGGGAGAGACAAAAGCAAAAGACTCAAACTAAGAACTAAAGACTTATTCCTCTAAGAGAAGAAATAAAAACTGAAAAGGAAAGAACTAAAACAAAGGTAAAAGGAAAAGATATAAAGGTGATACGATACCAGGGCAACTCCCCCAAGCTTGGCAGAAGCCAAGGGGATTGCCCATACCAATGCTTAGTCGTCTTCCTTTGGTGGTGATGGTGGTATTGTTGGAGCAGTCTTGAGCTTGTCTAATTCCCACTTGAGCAAAAAGTTCTGCTCCCTTAGATCGTCATTTTCCTCCTCAAGTTTCAAAACTCTATTGCAAAGCTCCTGCTTACTCTCCTGCAAGAAATGAGAAGGGATAAACAAGGTCTTAGGCTTCTTCCTATGGTCAGGGATGCTTGACTTCTTTAACTCCACATGGGTGTTTGCAAGTTGAGGTAGAGGAGCCTCCTCTTCATCGGAACTCGTTTGCTCCTTCCCTTTGGGCTCATAGTCCTCTTCCTCCTCAGTGGTCCAGCCATATGGTTCCAAGTCCCCATAGACCTTGGGGTTAGCAAGGTAGTCAGCCACATAGCTCTCTCCCTCTGAATCTTGAGAAGACATCTTGACCTAGATCTGCGTCAGAACAAGCTCGAAACAAAAACAGAGGAAAACTGCGCGATACGGAGATCAAAACCTTCGGGCAACTATATATTGATTTTTTCTGGGCCAGAAGGAGTCCTCCGCAAGAAAACGGAGTCCAGGAGGCACACGAGGTGCCCACAAGCTTGCCCTCCGCCACCACGGGGTAGGGGGCGGTGGCAGGGCTTGTGGCTGCCTCGTTCGCTCTCCGAACTGGTTTTTATTTTTCTAATTTTCCAATAATTCCAAAACGGAAGAAATTACCTATTGGAAAAGTATCGGAGTCCAATTTCTTACCGAAAGAGATACATCTTCGTTTTCAAGGTCTGAAACAGGCTGATAAACATCCCTTATGTACTCCTCTGGAGTTATGACATTGATGATATTGGTCTCAACATTTATGGGAGTACCAGAGATGTAATGCTTGATTCTTTGCCCATTTACCACTCTAGGAAAATTTCCTTCCGTGTTATTGATTTTGATGGCACCGGAACGATATACTTCCTCCACAACATAGGGACCTTCCCATTTAGAGAGAAGCTTGCCTACAAAGAATCTCAAACGAGAATTGTATAGCAAGACATAATCACCTACATTGAACTCTTGTTTCTATATTCGTTTGTCGTGCCATCTCTTAACCTTTTCCTTGAACAACCTGGCATTCTCATATGCCTCGGCTCTCCATTCATCTAACGAGCTGATATCAAACAACAGCTTCTCACCGGCAAGTTTGAAATCAAAGTTGAGCTCTTTGATTTCCCAATAAGCTTTGTGTTCCAGCTCAAGAGGTAAATGACAGGCCTTACCGTAAACCATTTTATACGGTGACATGCCCATGGGATTCTTATAAGCAGTCCTATAAGCCCATAGTGCATCGTCAAGTTTGCTAGACCAGTTCTTTCGCGATCTATTGACGGTCTTTGTAGGATCAACTTGATCTCCCTATTACTCAACTCCACTTGACCACTAGACTGAGGATGATAAGGAGATGCAACTCTATGGTTGACATCATACTTAGCTAGCATCTTGCGGAAAACACTATGAATGAAGTGTGAACCGGCATCAGTCATCAAGTATCTAGGGACTCCAAATCTTGGGAATATGACTTCTTTAAGCATCTTAATAGAGGTGTGGTGATCAACATTTTTAGTGGGGATAGCTTCTACCCACTTAGTAACGTAATCCACAACAACTAAGATGTGAGTGTACCCATTGAAACTTGGGAAGGGTCCCATATAATCAAAGCCCCAGACATCAAATGGTTCAATGACAAGTGAATAGTTCATAGGCATTTCCTGACGCTTACTGATATTCCCTATCCTTTGGCATTCGTCACAAGACAAGACAAACTTACGGGCATCCTTGAAGAGAGTGGGCCAATAGAAACCTGATTGCAATACCTTATGGGCAGTTCTATCTCCAGCATGGAGTCCTCCGTAGGCTTCGGAATGACACTTCTGCAGGATATGTCCCTGTTCATGTTCAGGCACACAACATCTAATAACACCATCTACTCCTTCCTTATAAAGGTGAGGATCATCCCAAAAGTAGTGTCTCAAATCAAAGAAGAATTTCTTCTTTTGTTGATAGGTGAAACTGGGTGGTATGTATTTGGCTACGATATAGTTTGCATAATCAGCATACCACGGTGCACTAAGTGAAGTGCGGGTGACATTTAGTTGCTCATCAGGAAAGCTGTCATCAATAGGTAGTGGGTCATCAAGGACATTCTCTAGCCTAGACAAGTTATCTGCTACAGGGTTATCAGCACCCTTTCGGTCAACGATGTGCAAATCAAATTCCTGTAGCAGGAGAACCCATCTAATCAGCCTAGGCTTAGCGTCCTTCTTCTCCATGAGGTACTTAATAGCAACATGATCAGAGTGAATAGTGACTTTGGAGTCAACTATGTAAGATCTGAACTTTTCACATGCAAACACGACTCCTAAAAATTCCTTCTCCGTAGTGGCATAGTTTCTTTGGGCACAGTCTAGAGTTTTACTAGCGTAGTGAATGACATTCAACTTCTTGTCAACTCTTTGTCCTAGAATAGCACCAACAGCATAATCACTAGCGTCACACATGATTTTAAAGGGCAAGTTCCAGTCAGGTGGTTGAACAATAGGTGCGGTTATCAAAGCCTTCTTAAGTATTTCGAAGGCTTCCTCAGAGTCCTCATAAAAAACAAAAGGAACATCCTTCTGCAAGAGGTTGGTAAGAGGCCTAGAAATCTTAGAGAAGTCTTTAATGAACCTTCTATAGAAACCAGCATGACCTAGGAAACTTTGTATACCTCTGATATCTGTGGGGCAAGGCATTTCCTCAATGGCATCAACCTTAGCCTTATAAACTTCAATGCCTCTTTCTGAGATTTTGTGTCCTAAGACGAAACCTTCATTAACCATAAAGTGGCACTTCTCCCAAATCAAGATGAGGTTGGTTTCTTCGCATCTCTGTAAGACTCGATCAAGGTTGCTGAGGCAATCATCAAAGGAAGACCCGTAAACGGAGAAGTCATCCATGAAAACCTCGACAATCTTTTCACAAAAGTCAGAGAATATAGCCATCATACATCTTTGAAAGGTGGCAGGTGCATTACATAAGCCAAAAGGCATACGTCTATAGGCAAAGGTACCGAAAGGGTAGGTAAAAGTGGTTTTCTCTTGATCAGATTGTGCAACAGGTATTTGCGAGAAACCTGAATAACCGTCTAGAAAGGAGAAGTGTGTGTGTTTTGATAGCCTTTCTAGCATTTGGTCGATGAACGGCAAAGGATAATGATCTTTCCTGGTTGCCTTGTTCAGTTTTCGGAAGTCTATCACCATTCTATAGCCGGTAATAATCCTTTGTGGGATTAGTTCATCCTTATCATTAGGAACGACGGTGATACCTCCCTTCTTAGGTACGCAACGTACTAGACTTACCCAATCACTATGAGCAACAGGATAAATGATTCCTGCTTCTAGAAGCTTTAATATTTCTTTTCTAACGACCTCTTTCATCTTAGGATTTAATCTCCTTTGATGATCAGCAACTGGTTTAAAGTCAGGATCGGTTTTAATCTTGTGCTGACATAGAGTAGGACTAATACCCTTAAGATCATCAAGAGTATATCCAATAGCAGCGCGGTGCTTCCTCAGAGTTTTTAGTAACTTCTTCTCTTTGCGCTCCGAGAGGAGAGCACTAATAACGACATGATATATCTCCTTCCCATCAAGATAGGCATACTTAAGAGTATCAGGCAACTGTTTAAGCTCGAACACAGGATCACCCTTTGGTGGGGGAGGATCCCCAAGCAGTTCAACAGGCAGATTATTCTTGAGAATAGGATATTGTTCTAAGACAATTTTATCTATCTCATCTCTCTCCTCCATATGTATATCATTTTCATGCTCAAGCAGATATTGCTCTAAAGGATCCGTAGGAGGTACGACAATAGAGGCAAGAGAAATGATTTCATCCCTACCAGACGACTCTCTTTCATGGGGTTGTCTTCCAAACTTGGAGAAGTTAAATTCATGAGACACACCCTCAAAACTTACTGTGACAGTCTGCTTAATGCAATCAATGTGAGCATTGATAGTGTTGAGAAAGGGTCTACCAAATATGATGGGACAAAAGCTATCTTGTGCAGTACCAAGGACAACGAAATCAGTAGGATACTTCGTCTTACCACACAGGACTTCTACGTCTCTCACAATTCCCAGAGGGCAGATAGTGTCTCTATTAGCTAGCGTAATAGTGACATCAATGGGTTCTAACTCAGCAGGTCCAGTCTCATCTTTGATTTCATCATAAAGAGAACGGGGTATTGCACTAACACTAGATCCCATATCACATAAACCATGGTAACAGTGATCTCCTATCTTAACAGAAACAACGGGCAGGCCAACTACAGGTCCGTTTTTGTCTTTCGCGTGAGGTTTAGCAATTCTAGCGGAGTCCTCACAGAATTTGATAACATGCCCATCTATGTCTTCGGCTAAGAGATCTTTGATAATAGCAACACTAGGTTCGACTCTAATCTCCTCAGGGGGTGTAAGTGGTCTAATGTAACCCCTACGTATCACAGTTGGAGCTTTAGAATAATCCTTTATCCTAGCAGGGTATGGTGGTTTCTCAGTGTAAGCACAAGGAACAACAGGATCACTAAAAGCAATGACTTTCTCCTCAACTAGATTGGTTTAGGCTATGTTGCTTTCTACAAGAGGATGATATTTAAACAACTTCTCTTTGGGAAGATCAACATGAGGAGCAAAAGATTCACATAGAGAAACTACTATCTCAGAGTCAAGTCCATACTTAGCGCTAAAATCTCTAGAAGTGTTTGTCTCAACAAAAGATTTAACACAATCAAACTGGAAATTCGTACCTGACTCCTTACCTTCCTCTAGCTCCCAATCTTCAGAGTTGCGTTTGATTCTCTCCAATAAATTCCACTTGTGATCAATATCCTTCTTCATAAAAGAACCAGCACAAGAAGTGTCAAGCATGGTACGATCTTCATGAGAAAGCCGAGCATAAAAGTTTTGAGTGATGATTTCTCTCGAGAGCTCATGATTGGGGCATGAATATAGAATTGATTTAAGCCTCCCCCAAGCTTGAGCTATGCTTTCCCTATCACTAGGCCAAAAGTTATAAATAAAGTTCCGATCACGATGTACTAAATGCATAGGATAGAACTCTTGATGAAATTCCAATTTCAACCGATTGTAGCCCCATGATCCAGTATCATCACATAGCCTATACCATGTCAACGCCTTATCCTTCAAAGATAAAGGAAAGACTTTCTTCTTTACCTCATCCTCGGGCAAACCTGCAAGCTTAAATAAACCACAAACTTCATCTACATAGATTAGATGCAAGTCTGGATGTGAAGATCCATCTCCTGTGAAAGGATTAGCCAACAGTTTCTCAAGCATACCCGAAGGAATTTCATAAAAGATATTTTTAGTAGGTACCTCAGGTTGAGGAGCAACTCCTTGTGCTTCCGTTCATGGTGAAGATACCCCGAACAAATTCCTCAAAGGAACAGTTTCCATAGTGACAAGTGACGATAAATTTCAGCACGGTATAAAAATGTTTCTTACCAATTCCCACTTACCAAAGGCGCTTCACTCCCCGGCAATGGCGCCAGAAAAGAGTCTTGATGACCCACAAGTATAGGGGATCAATCCTAGTCCTTTGGATAAGTAAGAGTGTCAAACCCAACGAGGAGCAGAAGGCTCTGATAAATGGATTTCAGCAAGGTAATAACTGCAAGCACTGAAAGTAGCGGTAACAAGTGATGGTGTAGTGAGGTGAAACGTAGCGAGCAAAAGTAACAAGTAACAAGTAGTAGCAACGGTGCAGCAAGTGGCCCAATCCCTTTTGTAGCAAGGGACAAGCCTGAACAAAGTCTTATAGGAGGCAAAACGCTCCCGAGGACACACGGGAATTTCTATCATGCTAGTTTCATCATGTTCATATGATTCGCGTTCGTTACTTTGATAGTTTGATATGTGGGTGGACCAACGCTTGGGTACTACCCTTACTTGGACAAGCATCCCACTTATGATTAACCTCTCTCGCAAGCATCCGCAACTACAAAAGAAGAATTAAGACAAAGTCTAACCATAGCATTAAACTAGTGGATCCAAATCAGCCCCTCACGAAGCAACACATAGACTGGGGTTTAAGCTTTTGTCACTCCAGCAACCCATCATCTACTTACTACTTACCAATGCCTTCCTCCAGGCCCAAATATGGTGAAGTGTTATGTAGTCGACGTTCACATAACACCAGTAGAGTAAAAGACAACATACAACATATCAAAATACCGAACGAATATCAAATTCACATGACTATTATTAACATGACTTATCCCATGTCCTCAGGAACAAAAGTAACTACTCACAAAACATAATCATAATCTTGATCAGAGGTGTAATGAATAGCATCCAGGATCTGAACATAAACTGTTCCACCAAATAATCCAACTAGCATCAACTACAAAGAGTAATCAACACTACTAGCAACCTTACAAGTACCAATCGGAGTTGCGAGACGAAGATTGGTTACAAGAGATGAACTAGGGATTGGAGAGGAGATGGTGCTGATGAAGATGTTGATGAAGATGCCTCCCCTCCGACGCGAGGAGTGTTGGTGATGACGATGGCGACGATTCCCCCCTCCGGGAGGGAAGTTTCCCCGGCAGGATCGTCCTGCCGGAGCTCTAGATTGGATCTGCCCCAGTTCCGCCTCGTGGTGGCGGCGAAACCACAAAAAAGCTCCCCGTTAATTTTTTTTCTGGACCAGGATGCTTCATATAGTAAAAGAGGGGGGCTAGTAGGCCGTCAGGGAGCCCACGAGCCCCCGCTCCGCCACTAGGGGGTGGTGGCGGTGGCAGGGCTTGTGGAGCCCTGGTGGCCCCCCTCCGGTAGTTCTTTCGCCCAGTATTTTTTATATAATCCAGAAAAAATCCACGTAACTTTTCACGGCATTTGGAGATGTGCAGAATAGTGGACTAGGATTTGCTCCTTTTCCATTCCAGAATTCCAGCTGCCTGAATTCTCCCTCTTCAAATAAACCTTGCAAAATAAAAGAGAAAAGGCATAAATATGGTACCACAAGTAATATAATAGCCCAAAAAGCAATAAATATCAACATGAAAGCATGATGCAAAATGGACGTATCAGGAGGCGGGGCTGCACCGGTGAGCACCGACTCGAGGCGACGGGCTCTCGAGAGGGAGATGCTCTGGCGCTGGTTCACGGGTCCTTGGGCTGCTCCGATGGCTCATGGCCCTCGCAGAGGCCGAGGTGCTCGCGGAGCTTGCGGTCAGGGACGAGGAGGAGGGTGCTAGCGCTTTGGTTGGGGGAGGATGAGATCCCGAGGAAGGAGGAGGAGTTCGAGGGCGTGACGAAGACCAAGCAGGGGACGCAGAGAAGTGGACGTCGAGGGAGAAGCCTTCGGGGTCCTTGTGGTCCGAAGCGGGGGTGAGGAAGACAACGGCGACGATCTTGATAACCCCGAGGAAGGAGACAGTTGCTTGGTTCAAACCGAGCGCAAGCTCCAACTTGGATCAAAACCATGGCGATGCGTGGAGGAGGCCTCTCTTGGCGTCGGAAGGAGGAAGAGAGGGGGAAAATGGAAGGAGGAGGGAACCCTAGGCCCATCGAGTGCTCTTATGTGTCTAGAGGAAGAAGGGATGGCCTTCTGATGGGGCTCCACGAGATCAATGGTGATCCCCTGGTTCGTACGGGAGGTGACGTAGGAAGAAGAAGGGGTGGTGGGCTTATTGGGCTGAGATCAAACAGGTAAGAGTTGGGCCTGCTCTGTTTATATCTACCTTAGCCATTAATTAAATAATTAGATTTGGAGAATAAGAAAAAGAGAGGTAGAGAAAGAAATAGAGTTAAATAAATATTTTTGTGGAACCATAAAAATATACTCTATTATAAAATCGGTTTGGGGATTTTTACAGGAAATAAATTTACACAAGTTTGAATTAAATCATGCTTGCCTGAATTTAAAACCTAACCAAACCAATGTCAAATGGGAATAAATTTAGGAGGGTCACCCTACATAATAAATATTATTTATGGGAACAAGATGAACATTTCTGAAGGAAGTAAAAAAATACCAAACATAATGAATTAAATTCGTTATGTTTGAATTCAAACTCCTTTTTAAATGAACTATGGATGGGGTGAATTTAAGAGGGTGGCTGGACCTTAAGCAAAAGAATTATGGGCAAAGTTGAAGGCAAGAAAAGAATGGAGTTAAATTGCAAGTGTGTTATGATTATAATATTTCTTTATAGCCCCCTAATGATATTGGGACGATATGTTATATAGAGAAATCACCATGTGAATTCCCTTGATTTAAATGGACCAAGGATCCGTACCATTTTATGCATTTGAGTTGCAAAAAAAGAACGACGTGATGGCATGATGACATGATGAATGCGACAAACAAAATAAAACACATGGTGACAAGGGAATAAAAGGGGAATCTTTTGGAGCATCGGTCTCGGGCTGTCACAACTCTCCTGCACTACAAGAGGATCTCGCCCCGAGATCCAAGACTGAAAGAGGGAGAGGATGAGGATGCAAGAGGTAAAACTTAATCGCTTCTTTGGCAACGAGTGAAACCAACGACCCTTGAAGGTTGCAAAGAGATGAGGCATGATAAGAGAAACAAGCAAGAATTCACGGAAAATTTCGGCAGCGCTTCGGTAGGAAAAGGGGACAAAAAATTCGATAAGATGGAAGAATTAGACAATATTCATAACAACCAACTAAATAGACAAGGGAACACCAAGATCTTGATAGAACAACATGATTGACCAAAATGAGCAACATCACAATGCCTCCGAAACAATAGAGTAGGAACTAGCTCATACGGAAGAAGAGAATGACGAAAAGAATGACAACTACCATCTCAAATGAACTTGGCAATCATCCTTGCAAGAAGAATTGAACGGAGTTGTTGGAAAAACAACAACGAAAAGAACATGATAGTAGTGGGCTTATGGAAACCTTTTCAAACTAATGAAGTGACAACCAGCCACTAACAGAAACAAGGATTGATTGGGAGCAACAAGATATGAACACTTCTTTAACCAAGAGGATACATTGAGAACTTGGATAATGATAATTACCATAATAGCAACATCCTTAGACAAGCTTTAGGTGAAGTCTAAACCAAGATAGCTCAAAGAAGAAATCATGGGTTGAAATATCTCATGATCAAAGAATTGGTGGATTTAATTAACTCATTCTTGAAAGGAAAACTATTCGAGGCTCCTACACTAACAAGAATGATATAATACTACCTCAAAGGATAAGGAAGAACAAATGCACTTGGAAATGCAAGATAAGAAAACTTGAGGTTCTCCAATAAGAATCTTGAAGAACACTTCAGAATGAATTGAAACCTTGATGAATCACCATGAAGGACCACCGTATACAAATGAATGATGCAAATATATGAAGGTCGAAAGAATAAGATTATGACCTTACCAAGATTTAGATGAAGCCTCACAAAGAGATACTTAGAAGAACTTGGAACTCCGGAAAAGAAAGATAAGCACACGAGAAAAGAATTGATATCGTGAGTCCTTCAGAAAAGAATTCAGATTACTATAAACAAGAATAAGAATTATGTTATGCTTATCCTTCATCAAGTTTAATTGATGACAAGCAACAGATCTAGCATACAACTTATTCTACTTAAAAGAATCTTGAAGAGAGAGAGAGATAAGCACCACTTGAAGCATAATTGAAGGAAACACCGGTAAGAATTCACAGTTGAATGGAAATACCAAGAGTTAATGGAGATACATGAGAATTAAGAGATCATGAGCCACGTGAGAGAAAACTTGAATGAGGCACCGGAATAACCGAGAGACGAACAAAGAGGCAACAATTGAGAAGAATTGAGGATGAAAGCTGAAAGCTGAGAACGAAGAATCTTCTGAAATGATGGCCTTCGGAGGATCGAGAATGAAAGCAACCCAGAATAACACCAGATAGCAAGAAAGGGATTACTCATGATTGACAACAATTAATACGATGGCGCAAGCTGAAATGACGAATCTGCAAGAGAATGGACCAAGATTACGAGGAACACTCCTTCTGTCTTCAAAGCTGAAATGAAGAGGAGAACACCACCAAGAATAACTGAGACACTCCGAAATAATGAAGAATGAAAGGTTGAGCCAAATATGAGAACTAATTCAAATTGAACTTGAAGAAGGAGTATGACTGTTGAAATTCATGCTTACATCATAATTGAAAGAATTAGAGATCTCCGGAAAAAAATTAGAAGAGCCAGATAAGATCCTGGGAAGAACCTGTGGGTTATGGGCCCACTCAAAGAAACCACCGTAGAAAAGATTGCTTAGAAGATAAATATTGCGCCGGTACAAATGAAAACTTGATGATGTTGAGCACCTCGAAATAATTAAAGAATTGAAAACAAGAAACTACTGAGATAACTTCAACGCTCCGGGTAGAATAGAACGAAATGACAACAAGAAGACTGATAATACTCAACGACACGGGAAGAATTTAAAGGATGAAAATGATATGAGGAACACAGATAGCTTGAACTGAATTCACCAGAAACGATAACAAGATTGAATAAATATGAACACAAAGTTCCTGAGAATCTTCAAAATGAATCACCGGATAGGACACGGAACAAAAGATAGCGGAAGCAACAATAAAAAGAAAACTCTTGGATGAAAATCCAAACACTGAAGAAAAGGGCGGGAGGGCGGGGAAAACAAAGACAACTTGACACAGATGAGACAAACTCCGGAAAGAATTGAGAAAATGATCTGCAAAAATTGGAGAGGATTGAATTCAGTTGAAGAGAAGCACACTGGTTGAATGGAATTGATACGATGACTCCGGTTGAAAACAAATTGAAAAGACAAATTGATTTGAGCAACAGAATTAATACTCTCATAAAAATATGAGGACACTACTTAGGAAAAATCTGAAATCACCACTTGACATCGAAGCAACTTGAATTACCAAACTTCAACAAAACAAAAGGGTGAAGCTTATGAAACAATCTAGAACAAACTCATGAGAGAGATTTCGTCCGATATTTTCATGGACAGGATCGCACGGGCTCGATCTTACAGTAGCCATCAAGTGCAAGGCAGTGCAACCGACATACGAAGCGTCCCCGAGTCGTAGCAAGCTACAAGGACTCTTTAAGACACAACGAGAACCGCTGTAAGTCGACCGTCAACAAACGAATCCACTAGATGTCGAACCCCAACCTAACATCATGCATTTGTTGGAAGATTGTCCTATAAGTAACTACTTGAATTCCCACCTAAGAATTCCTGAAATATCTGGTCATGCAATCTGGTACACGGATACAAGGAGTAATGTCACACAACTCCTATACTAACCCGTCACCTGTATCACATCCGTAAACACACAACCAGAATCTCGGACCTTCATCTACAATAGACCCTCGTGATCACAACGATACAAAGTATGGCAGTACTCCCGAACAATCTGCACCAGTACTGGGGACATCGGGGTTATCTCGCCACTACTAGTATTGAAGCAATTACGAACATCCTTCGTTTTGAGATACTAAGAAACCTGAATGATAACGATGTGCTCGAGAATCCCCTAGAGCTCAACTCCCCGGAAGAAATCAAGTCAGACAGGAGGCACCAAGACAGAACTCCGTCACATCGGCATCATATAGATTCCAAAAATATGTGCGTGATCCTAAAAAAATAGGAGTGAGAAGAGGAGTAGAATTAAATTATTATGTCAAGATTCCTCACCAGAGCATAGAAGAGGAGAAAAAGAATCCTACACTCCGATATATAACTAGACTCAAAGTAATTTTTCACTAGACTCGACTCGGCCAAGTTTGATCAATCAAGGGGGCTCCTAGGTCGGTATTGCTCTGATACCAACTTGTCATGCCCAAGATGCGAACCTATCCTCAATTTGGCATGAAGGCCTCGTCAGGGATAGAAGCGCATCTCGTCATGTCGCAAGAATGGATATCGTTACAAGTACATGTACTGAAAAGAAGATATATATATATATATATATATATATATATAGAATTGGCTTACACTCGCCACAAGCTACATCAGAGTCACAACAGTACAATACATAATCATCATGAAGAAGAGCAGGGTCCGATTATGGACGAAAACAAACGAGAAAAGAAGAACGACGTCCATCCTTGCTATCCCAGGTTGCCGGCCTGGAACCCATCCTAGATCGATGAAGAAGAAGAAGAAGAAGCAACTCCAAATGAACAATCAACGCGCTCGCGTCAAATAATCTTTACATGTACCTGCAACTGGTGTTGTAGTAATCTGTGAGCCACAGGGGACTCAGCAATCTCATTTCCAAAGGTATCAAGACTAGCTAAGCTTAATTGGGTGAGGCATGGTTAAGTAGTGAGGTTGCATTAGTGACTAAGCATATATTTGGTGGCTAACTTACGAGTACAAGAAATAAGAGGGGGAAGATCTACACATAGCGGACATGACTACTGATGATCAAATGAATGATCCTGGACACCTACCTACGTCAGACATAACCCCACCGTGTCCTCGATCAGAGAAGGAACTCACGAAAGAGACAGCCACAGTTACGCACACAGTTCGCATATTTTAATTAAGTTATCTTCAAGTTATCTAGAACCAATGTTAAACAAAGTTTCCACGCTGCCACATAATCGCGGGCACGGCTTTCTGAAAGATTTAACCCTGCAGAGGTGCTCCAACTAGTCCATCACAAGTTACCACAAGCCGCATAGAAATCCTCGATCACGACACTCGCGATCTCGTCGGATTCCTTAGTGGAAAACGTCAACTCTGAGATTACCCAAAGCATCGCCAGAATCCCGATGCACAAGATATCTCGTCAAAGGTAAAACTAATCCAGCAAGGCCGCCTGACATGTCGACGTTCCCGATAGGAGCCGCGTATCTCATTCTCAGGACACGACGGATAAGCTACGCGTACGGAGGCCGGATAGAAAACACCCAAGTTGCCCTGGGTTGGCCCCGCACAATGCTCTGTTTTGGACCAGCACCATCCGCACTGGCCATCCCTGTATTATGTGAAATTACTCCTTGGGTTCATGACGCCCTATGCTTTCAGTATTAACAAAATTATTATGTTGGGAAAATGTAGTACCAATGTTGGGCCTTGCCAGACCAGCTTTAATCTAAAACGAATTATCAAGGGGGTCCCCATAACAACCCCGGTCGTGTTAGGAGCGCTCAATTATGGAACATAACACCGGTAGCCAAAACTAAGTGGGCAAAGGTGGAACAAAACACCAGGCTAGCAAGGCCGAGCCTTCCACCTTTTACCAAGTATATAGGTGCATTAAATTAAATAGAATTTAATAGGGTGATAAAACAAGGAACCCATGTTATCACATGTTAGCATCTACACCTGCAACTAGCAACGCTAACACAAGGTTAAGCAAACGGTAACATAGCCAATAAGTGGTTTGCTAGGTTGAACAGGTTGAAGATTTTCATGGCATTGTTGAGAGGCTGATATTTAACATGTGGTAGGCAACGAGACATAATCGATAGAAGCAATAAAGCTAGCATGGCAATGATAGTAATGGTATCTGGGGAAATGGTCATCTTGCCTGAGATCCCGCTTGGAAGAAGAATGACTCCGTGAAGCAGACGAACAGACGTAGTTGAATGGATCCTCACACTCCGAAGCGGTCGGAACTCTATCGAGACGGAGCAAACCGAAAACAAGCATGAACACATGTATTCACCACGACAAATGCACGACATGATGCACTACCCAATATGATGCATGGATGCCCAACCCCTAATGATGCACATAAACCATCCTACATCGGTAAACAAGTGCCACCTCATCACAAAGTGACACTTCTGCATATCTGCTCACAACTAGAATCCAGTGACACCATTGGATTCACTAGGTTCTTCTACCCCAAATCCATATATTACACTTCTATATATGCATGCAGAAAACACGAGAAACAGCAAAGGAAAAACTACACAAGATCAAACTCCGCTAATAACAAGAACAGGGGTTGTTCTTGATATGCCAGATTTGGCATATTCCTCTTCTGGAATATTCCAGATTTGGAAATATATCACAAAACTAAACAAAACAAAATTCATGTAATCATCAGGGGGTCCCACTGGTCATACTCACCAAGGCCCCTAGTATGACATGTGGGCTCTGGATCCACTCACAGTGGCACACTATAGCAAGCAACAAAATGCACAGGGAAAAAATAACATGGGAGTAGGGGGACTCGAACCCACTACCTACTTGCAACACAACAGGGCAATCACCACTGAGCTAGGCTCGGTTCACTTAATAACAGGGGGCGTAAGCTACCTATGCTACCTATGCAGGCAACGCAACAGAATAAAAAAATACCCAAATAAAAAAGGGCACGCGAGGGGCTCGAACCCTCGACCTACTGGCGCTGCAGTGGCTCGGTTGCCACTTCGATGGTGAAGTGTTACTACTAGAACAGAGGAAGAAATGCAAATATGCAGACCCTGCTAGCTAGCACAGGAGAACACATTAGCAAAACAAAATCGGGTTGCCTGGGGTTCGAACCCATGACCTCCTAGTCAAATTGCAAGGCCCTTGCCAGCGCGCTACTGCGGATAGTGATACAAAACTGGATTTCTCTACAGATGAAACAAACCCTGATGCTTACCTGACGAAATTGAATATGAAACAGAGACTTGTTGCTGTCTCCTTTGGCTGGGGATGCAATCGCAGGTGCGGCGACGTGACTCGGTGCCGGCGTGTGCAACGGGGACGGGCAGACCGGCTCTAGACTCCGGATCCAGTGGAGGGGCATCCATTTCTATCGACGACAGGGCCCATCGAGGTTGACCAGGGCAGCGACAAAGCGGAGCTCGGCAAGCGCCATGGCTCTCTCCTGCTGCTACGCTATACAGAGAAAGACGAAGAGATCTTGAGGAGAGGAAAAGAAGACTAGACCAGAGAGAGAGCTAGGGGCGACGAGGAGGAGGTCGGGTGGCTTGCCTGAGTTACACTAGAGGCGGGAGGCGGGGAAGCTCCAGTGAGCACCGACTCGAGGCGACGGGCTCTCCACACGGAGATGCTCTGCCGCTGGTTCACGAGTCCTTGGGCTGCTCCGGTGGCTCATGGCCCTCGCGGAGGCCGAGGCGCTCGCGCATCTCGCGGTCAGGGACAAGGAGGAGGGTGCTAGCGCTTTGATTGGGGGAGGATGAGATCCCGAGGAAGGAGGAGGAGTTCGAGGGCGTGACAAAGACGAAGTAGGGGACGCAGAGAAGTGGACGTCGAGGGAGAAGCCTTCGGGGTCCTTGTGGTCCAAAGCAGGGGTGAGGATGACGAAGGCGACGATCTTGACGCCCCCGAGGTAGGAGACAGTTGCTTGGTTCAAACCAAGCGCGAGCTCCAACTTGGATCAAAACCATGGCGAGACGTGGAGGAGGCCTCTCTTGGCGGCGGCAGGAGGAAGAGAGGGGGAAAATGGAAGGAGGAGGGAACCCTAGGCCCATCGGGTTCTCTTATGTGACTAGAGGAAGAAGGGATGGCCATCTGATCGAGCTCCAGGAGATCAATGGTGATCCCCTGGTTCGTACAGGAGGTGATGTAGGAAGAAGAAGGGGTGGTGGGCTTAATGGGCTGTGATCAAACAGGTAAGAGTTGGGTCTGCTATGTTTATATCTACCTTAGCCATTAATTAAATAAACAGATTTGGAGAATAAGAAAAAGAGAGGTAGAGAAAGAAATAGAGTTAAATAAATATTTTTGTGGAACCATAAAAATATACTCTATTATAAAATCGGTTTGGGGATTTTTACCGAAAATAAATTTACACAAGTTTGAATTAACTCATGCTTGCGTGAATTTAAAACCTAACCAAACCAATGTCAAATGTGAAGAAATTTAGGAGGGTCACCCTACATAATAAATATGATTTATGGGAACAAGATGAACATTTCTGAAGGAAGTAAAAAAAATACCAAACATAATGAATTAAATTCGTTATGTTTGAATTCAAACTCCATTTTAAATGAATTATGGATGGGATGAATTTAAGAGGGTGGCTGGACCTTACGCAAAAGAATTATGGGCAAAGTTGAAGGCAAGAATTCAGATAGAAAAGAATGTAGTTAAATTGCAAGTGTGTTATGATTATAATATTTCATTATAGCCCCTTAATGATATTGGGAGGATATGTTATATAGAGAAATCACCATGTGAATTCCCTTGATTTAAATGGACCAAGGATCCGTACCATTTTATGCATTTGAGTTGCAAAAAAAGAACAACGTGATGGCATGATGACATGATAAATGCGACAAACAAAATAAAACACATGGTGACAAGGGAATAAAAGGGGAATCTTCTGGAGCGTCGGTCTCAGGCTGTCACAAATAGTCCCTACTTACTCAAACCAGCTTCGCGAGTAAGTAAATGTGGTATTTCCGCAACTGCAGAAAATACTTCATACAATTCCATGCGTCCTAGTATTTCATTAACTATTGTTATCATCACAAGGAAAGAAGCCCTAGGTGTTATGTTTTTATTTTGATGTAACTACTAATAGCAGCTATTATTTCTTGCCTAGAAAACAACTAGTAGGGCGGTTTAGCTTGTGGCAAATTAGAGACTGCTCCGTACAGTAGTATGTTTGCATTGTCCAACTGTGCGTAGAGCAGGCCACGTGGAGTAGTGACAGACTGATCACATGAGGATGAGGTTGAATCTGACACTAAGGACGTGTTTTGTTCCGTGCATTAGGCCCAATCTGATCCGCGAGGGAAGGAAGTGGTCTGTTTGGTTGCATGTGTTCACTGTGCGGCCCGCATGGCACGAACCTTAAAGTACCTCCAGGCTAGGCCGAAGGGAAACGCCCGAATAGACAGTAGCTCGCGAGCCTGGCTCAGGGGACACATGGGAGGGCAATGCGCTTCTCTCCTTGTGCGACCACGGAGATGGCGTGAGCTCGCCCGCGTCCCTGAAAAATCGGCGAGAGGATTTCGGCTCACCTCCCGCCGAGTCCGCCCCTATTTAGCCTCCTTCCTCACCGCCCCAACCCCCGCCACCATTCTCCCCCCTTTCAAGCTTTCCCGCTGACGCGCATCGGCACCGACGAGGAGGTAAGCAGCGCATCTTCATCGGCTGGTGATCCACAGTGTCGACGGTCCTTCACCGGCCGGCGGTGATCTTCTACGATCGCCCCCCCCCCCCTCGTCCTCAAGCTGCATTCATGGCCTCTGTGAGTTCAATCCCCCTTTCTCTCTGTTCCTTCTAGCTAGATTTGAGCTGCAACTTGGGTTTGATGTAGATGCATGGTTGATTAGTGCTTTGATCCGTGAGCATATATCGTTGATTGCTATGCCGCGGTTGCAATTTGTGGTAGGTTAGATGTTCAAGCATGTGGGAGGCTAGATTAGTCGTAGAGTTTGAAGTTGAACCTTGTGCTTGTGTTGATTCGTGCTTAGATCTATGATTTGCTGCTATTGGTGGTTCATTTGTAGCATGTTGTTTGTTGTATATGTATGTTCCTGTTCATAGATTGTGCGGTATGCTTAGTATGAGAGCGATGAACCATGTGCTTAGTATGATAGTGATGAAGCATGTCCTTGGTATGATAGTGAAGAACCATGTACATGTATGCTCCTGCTTTCATGGATTGTCCGGTATGTTGTGTGCTATGCTTACTGTTAATGCATGCTACGACTTTAGGACATGACCACGCAGACGCAAGATCTTAGTCATGCCCTTGTTCTGTCAGACAACCAGTTTCCTCCATCGTTTTTCCAGGACTCCCAGCCTATGTCCGAGATGGCACCTGATTCAGAGGTGTTTGCGTCTAATTACGTCTATGTGCCAGTAGTGCTCGTTCAGCAAAATCCTGTTGCTGCTGCTGCCGCCGCTACAACAGCAAAGGCAAAGAAGGATGGTAGGTCGAACAACATGAAGTGGCAGTCGTTCATGTCCATGTTCGTGCTGAACAAGATGTGTGAGCTCATCTCTAGTGGAGTTAGGAGTGACAAGGGCTTCAAGGAGGTGCACTTGAACATCATTGCGAAGCACGTGTTCGAGTTCTTTGGGAAGGACGTGTCTGCCACCCACGTGTACAACCACCTGAGGAGGTGGAGAGATCAATGGATCTAAGTGTCCACTCTGAGAAACCTTAGCGGTGCCTCATGGGCTGAGAACACTTGATGCATAGTTCTCGAGGCAGAGCACTACGCCGGCCATGTCGCGGTTAGCTCACGGCCCTCTTACTTTTCATACTATCCACCATTGCCTACTCCTAATCGCAGCTAACAACACTTGTGTTTCATTCTTAGGACCATCAAAGGGACGCTGAGTACCTCAACACACCCATACAGAATTACAGCCAGATGGAGCACATCTTCTCCTTCAGGCTGGCAACTGGGAAGCATGTCATGGGCTCAGGGGAGCCTCTTGGTTCACCCATGCCAGACTTCCCCGCGATCCCGGATGTTGAGGTCATTGATGGCCCTGACAAGCACTTCGAGAAGCCCTTCGACAAGCCATTTGCCCCCGTCCATGATAGGAAGAGGAAGAGAGGAGGCTTGACGAAGGAGGAGATCAATGTCTTTTGCAGCATGAGTGAGGCGGTGAAGGAGGTGGCAACAACCATCATGGAGTGCAAGCCCCTCGACGTCCACCCTGACATGTATGGCGCTGTCATGACCCAGGGTGGCTTCAGCGATGAGGCTCTCATGGAAGCTCTCAGCCACCTACTTGACAACAAGGACCAGGGTGTTGGGTTTGTTGCCATGGCAGACACTCACAGGGTGCTATGGCTCAAGAGTTGGCTGGGAAAGCACCACTACTAGAGTAGTGCTGCCTGTGAGCGTGCATGATCCCCGACGATGATGGCGATGGCGGTGATGACGACGATGACGATGACGACATACATTTTGTGTAGCTAGGGCTGGAAAAATATTTGATGGTCTTTATATTTTGGTGAGGTGGTATATACTAACCCCTCACGATGATGGTGAACTTGCGGTGGTAGGACGACACCCTCTTTTGGATGTGGTGGTAGGATAACATCATGGTAGTGCCATGTAGAACTTGTTATGCCGTATAATCATGCATGCTTTACTTCTTCTCTTCTACTTGCACTAGTAGAAAAAGGACCTTTCGTTCGGAGCATTAGTCCCGTTCGATTTTGGACCACGACTAGTGTGACCTCTAGTTCCGGTTCCAACAGCTAGACTTTAGTCCCGGTTCATTTGTGACCTCTAGTCCCGGTTGGTGTTACCAACGGGGATTAAAGGGGTGGTGGCAGGCTCGTGTCACGATGGCCCCCCTACGAGCCCCTTTAGTCCCGGTTGGTATCACCAACCGAGACTAGAGATAGACCTTTAGTCCCGGTTGGTGATACAAACCGGGACTAAAGGGGGTCTAACCTTTAGTCCCGGTTGGAGATACCAACCCAAACTAAAGGGTTTTAAAAGTTTCTTTTCTGTTTTTCTATTTGTTGTCTGTTTTAAATTCTCTATATCTCTTAGGATATTTGATGTTTTTGAGTGATTCTTTTTTGCATTAGATTCAAAAATTTATCTAGTTTCTGTCTATGCTTCAGTTTTCAAATATGAATGGTTTAAATATGAATTTTTTCAAATTTGTTTCAAACCCTAGATTGTAAATAACTTGAGTTTAAAAATAGTTTTAAATTTAATTCTTTTTTCTCCTAGTCATATGAGTTAGAGCATATATCGCCATATGTGGTTTTGGTAATTGATGACAATTCCTATGGACTAATGGTTGCCTTAAGTTATATTTATAGGATTTGTCCATAGGCACTTCTTGAAGTCCATCTGTTGGGTTCAAGGAGCTTGTATGATGACCAAGATGGTATTCAAGGTATTATCCAAAGAATGGTCATAGAGACACAAGGTTGATCAAGATCTCAGACAAAGAGTAAATCAAGATGATCAACACACAAAGCGTACAAGATGTACCGAGAGGGATCAATTGATCCCATGGTATGGTAAGCATTGTCCATTACGTGTTTGTGTACTAACCCATGGTCTTCGTGAGAGTTCTACGTGGGGTTAGGTGTGTCTCCATGGGCTTGCGTCTAGAGGAAGATCTCATACAACCCATGAAGGATGATATCAAGTGGTGATTGTCATCAAGATTGCGGTGTGCAAGCTCAAGTGGATCAGCACGAAGATATCATGCTTGAAGCTTGTCGTCCATTGTGGTGACAATGGACTTGTGAAGATATGTTGAAGAGTGGCTCACCCATAGTGAGTATGGGGGAGCAATCAACTAGTCTTCATCAAGCCAACACAATCAAGAAAGGTGGTCCATCTTGAGGAAGCCAAGATCATCATCATCTAGCTCAATAGGATGAGGTGCAAGGTATAGGTTTGCCCTTGATAGGTTTTCTGTTTTAGGATAGATTGCTATAATGTCAAGGGGGCTCTCAAGTGAGTAGCTTGATCGTATTGTTCGTTGAGAGCTCAAACCATTTGCATCCTTGCATCATACTTCTTGGTCTTGTTTGGTGTTTCTCTTTGTGAGTTTTAGAGCTTATGGTCATCTTCATGACAAGCTCGAGTTCATCGAAAACGGAGTCCATATGCATCTTCTATGATGTTTTCGATGTTGGGAGTTCTTACCGGTCTTATTCGAAGAAGGGTTCTCACCATTTTCTTATGGGCCTTTTCTCACTTTCTTCTTATTGATATTTCTATCAATATTGTGTTAGCCCATGTCGTTAGCTTTCCAACAAACTTGGTTTCATTGAAATCGGAGTCCGCATGCGAAAGTTAGAGCAGATTCAGTATCCAGCGGTAGTACCGCTCGTGGTGCCAGCGGTAGTACCACTCGTGTAGCGGTAGTACTGCCCCCGGAGTTGTAGTACCGACCCCGGAGCGGTAGTAATTTCTTACTACCGCTCCCTAGCGGTAGTACCGCTCTAGGAGCGTACCGCTCCGTGTGGGGGTAGTACCGCTTCGGGATGGTAGTACCTCTCTCTGAGCGGTTGTTCTTCGTCGGACTTTTTGCGAAGACTTTCTCTAGAGGTAGTACCGCCAGGGTCTAGCGGTAGAACCGCCAGGACTAGCGGTAGTATCGCTGTGCGCGGGCTGTAAGTGGGGGTAACGGTGTGATTCATTCCCCCACTATATAAAAGGGGTCTTCTTCCCCCTTGGTCTTTTCTATCTGTTGAGCTCATGTTCTACCCCCATTGTTAACCTTCTTAGAGCTTTCTAATTCTCGATCCCTCCAATGATTCTTGCTAGTTCTTGAGGGAAAAGACAGAGGAGATCTAGATCCACATCTCCACCAATCACTTTCTCCTTTATGTGAGGGGAACCCCTTGGATCTAGATCTTGGAGTTCTTTGTGAGCTCCTTGTTCTTCCTCTCATATTTCTCCATAGCTTTTGTTGTTGTGGAGGGATTTGAGTGTGAGGGACTTGACCACTTTGTGTGTTATTTCCATTGCATGAGTTGCATTGGTTTGAGTTCTCCACGGTGATACGTGGAAGTGAAGCTTGAGAAGCCATATTACCTTTTGGTACTTAGTGCCCTAGAGATTGTTCTTCGTGGATGCTTTGGCGTCCTAAAAGCTTGGTGGTGTCTTGGAGCTCAATCATTGTGGTGTAAAGCTCCGGGAAAGCGTCGAGATCTCCAATTAGGTTGTGGAGATTCCCCCAAGCAATTTGTCCGGGTACCGGTAACCGCCCCCAAGGGTTGCCATTTGTACGGGTTCGGTGACCGCCCTCAAGGGTCCCTTAGTGGAATCATGGCATCTTGCATTGTGCGAGGGCGTGAGGAGATTACGGTGGCCTTAGTGGCATCTTGGGGAGCATTGTGCCTCCACACCGCTCCAACGGAGATTAGCATCCGCAAGGGTGTGAACTTCGGGATACATCGTCGTCTCCGCGTGCCTCGGTTATCTCTTACCCGAACCCTTTACTTATGCACTTTACTTTGTGATAGCCATATTGTTTATTGTCATATATCTTGCTATCACTTAGTTGTTTATCTTGCTTAGCGTAAGTTGTTGGTGCACATAGGTGAGCCTAGTTGTTGTAGGTTTTATGCTTGACAAATTAAACGTTAGTTTTATTCCACATTTGTTCAAGCCTAAACCGTAATTATTTTAAAGCGCCTATTCACCCCCCTCTAGGCGACATCCACGTCCTTTCAATTGGTATCAGAGCTAGGTCTCTCTTTATTAGGTTTAACCACCTAGAGAGTAAGGATGTCAACTAGGGGTTTAGGATTCACTGACACTCTTAGTTTCGATGGCACAAATTTTGATGTTTGGGTAATTTGCATGCTTAATCACTTTTGGGTCCTGGACCCAAATTTAGAGTGAATTGTAGATATGGGTTTTTCTCCTCCAAAGGATTCTCAAAATATATCTTTAGAGGATGAGAAAAACTCTTATCTCGATGCTCAAGCTTCTAATGTGCTTTTTGATGCTTTGAGCAATGTAGTTATATTTCAACTCATGCCATTCCGGGATGCTCATGATCTGTGGGCAAAGCTTCAAGATAAATATGTTATTGTCAAGAAAACAACAAGTGGAGACTTGGAAACTAGTGGAGATAGAACCGGAAAGTTAAGCGTGCTTGGGGTGGGAAGTTAGATGATTTGAAATGAGTGGAGTGAGTAACTAGCCGGAAAATTAGACGATTTGAAATAAGTGCTCCACATTGGAGCAATGGGTAGGGGTGATTAGAGATTAAATTGTCAAATAATTCCAAGATATGAAAATTGTAAAAAAATTAAAAAATGATTTTATTTTAAAAAAATCGAAAAAATGATTTTTTAAGAAAAAAAAATCTTATAGTCCCGGTTGGTGTTATTAAAGGTCCTCGAGCCCCAGCAGCCACGTGGAGGGTCTTTAGTCCCAAGTTAATAGTCCCGGTTGGAGAACCGAGGCTATAGGCCCTTACCAACCAGGACTATAGCCCCGTTTTCTACTAGTGTTCTGTGCTCCATTGATTTGCTGCTTCAACTCTTGCTCTTGTGCATTGCTAGGGCAGGTGGTATGTTGTGTTCATCGGTAAGGCTCCACGGGTTTACAGCTCATGAGAAGAAGCCAGTGCACAAGTGGCATCGTATAGCAACAATAGCCATAGAGGGTTCAATACTAGGCAGGCCGCAGAACAAGCTTACTCCGACCGAGTGCGAAAGCATGGAGGCAACAGTGTTGACAGTAGCAAGGTTGGAGGTGTCAAAGTGGAAGGTGCTACAGCGGACCGTCAGTTGGGGCTGAAGCTGAAGAACTTCATCATCTTCGCCCAGCTCATCGTCGTTGATGTGTTGTGGCGTTGGTGTTCTAGGTGTGCTCATTGCGGGTAAGCTCACCAAATATGATACAATGTAAGCACACCATGTACGCCGTATGCAACCAAACACCGTGTTCATGTGCCGCTTGGGCGAGTGCAGGCAACCAAACAAAGTGCACTTGTGTATTACCTAATGCAGGGATGAGGGACCCTAGATGCACGCAACCAAACAACTTGCAGATGTCGCATTTGGGACTGTTTTTGTTTAACCAGACTGAGTTGAGAAGGCTATGCAATGCATTCACAAAATGGAACCAAACACACCCTTAAAGGCTTCCGTAGGTATCAACTCGCTGCTGATGCATGCAATTAAAGGGGAACAATAAGCAACCGGTAAATGTGTGAGCACACAAAGGCTCATTGCACCATGGCCCCTCACCCATCCCGGATGCATTGAAGGACCATATTTTAAATAGTTAAATGTGACATATGAAGTTTTAAAAAAATCCAAGAATAATTCTACATGATCGTATGGATGTATATTACACATTTGTAAAGTTTGGTGATAAATAAGTAAACATGTAAGCTATACAAAAAAGACAAAATAGAGATTTTTAAATAGTAAATAATACTTGCACTGTTTGTCTTTTCAAAATCATGATTTTTTCATTTTTGTGTAACTCAGATGATTATTTATGTCAGCATATTTTTGCGCAAATGTAATATACATCCATATAAACATGTTGAATTCTTTTCAGAATTTTCTTAAACTTCAAAATACTATTTTGACTATATTCAAAATATAGGGTTCATTGGCGATCCAAGGCACAGAACCAAACAGTCCCTAAGCTTGCTCATGTCTGCAAGATCTAAGTCTAGGCAAATTTGACCAACTTAGATGATGTTTGGTTTAAGCCACAGTTTCGACAAGTCAGACTGAAACCTCACATTAGTCTTGTTAAGTTATAGCTATTGTTATTAAAATTAATGTTAGACAAACTTGATAAAATATGTGTGACAAGCCAAGATATAGGATGAGCCCCTAAATCTCATCATCGAACGAAAGGACAACGAGAGGCTACTACACATCAGGATATGTGTATGCACGGAAAACACGACCAACAACGACCATCCTGCCGACAACACTTTGACTTGCAAACCCGGTTCATCAATCGCCTCCGAAAACACCAACCTTTCTACGCATAACAGGCAAGATTCCTCGCTACAAAACACCCTACAGACCGGCAGAGGCACAACGGGAACTGAAAAATATTGAACCATTTGACTTCACACTCGCCTTCGATCACCATTATCAAATCCGTTTACCCATCCGACGGTACAAACACCTATGCAAAACGAAGTGAAGAAGCAATGGACGCCACCACGAACGAACTCATAGGGCGGGCAAGCGGGGGCAGGGCACGCATCCTTTTGTAACGTTGCGCGTGTCGCCAGCGGCCAGCCAGAATTTTTTTTTTGAATGTTGGCCAAAGCCAAATTCGTTGATCAGAGGGGGGAACAATGTACAGGGTCCGGTCCCAAGCAGGACTGGTAAGGGGAGAAAGAAAAGAGGGGAAACAGAAAACCGAAAGAGAAGAACCAAGAAAGAAGAAAGAGAGAAAAACAACAGCAAGGAGATCTAAAGGGAAGGAACGCCTCAACCAGGATCAAAGGGAATCCCAGCTCCTGCGCAGTTCCAAAGCCTAATCTCTTCAGAGATCCTGCACCGGAAGCCTTCCATCGACATTAGTTCTTGTTGAAAGACCCTCCTGTTCCTCTCCCGCCAAATTTCCCAAGTGATCAAGTGCACCAGGGAGATCAGTCCCTTTTTCTTCTCTTTGGTAGTCTGTGCACATCTACCGTTAAACCATGCTGAGTATTTTAAGTCCATCTTCCAACTAGCCGAACATAGGGCATGTTGGGGAACGTCGCATGGGAAACAAAAAATTTCCTACGCGTACGAAGACCTATCATGGTGATGTCCATCTACGAGAGGGGATGTGTGATCTACGTACCCTTGTAGACGGTACAGCAGAAGCGTTAGTGAGCGCGGTTGATGTAGTGGAACGTCCTCGCGTCCCTCGATCCGCCCCGCGAACCGTCCCGCGATCAGTCCCACGATCTAGTGCCGAACGGACGGCACCTCCGCGTTCAGCACACGTACAGCTCGATGATGATCTCGGCCTTCTTGATCCAGCAAGAGAGACGGAGAGGTAGAAAAGTTCTCCGGCAGCGTGACGACGCTCCGGTGGTTGGTGATGATCTCGTCTCAGCAGGGCTCCGCCCGAGCTCCGCAGAAACGCGATCTAGAGGTAAAACCGTGGAGATATGTGGTCGGGCTGCCGTGGCAAAGTTGTCTCAAATCAGCCCTAAAACCTCCGTATATATAGGGGGAAGAGGGGCAGCCTTGCCTTGGGGTCCAAGGACCCCTAAGGGCTTCGGCGGAGCCAAGGGGGGCAGCCCTCCCCTTCCAAACCGAGTCCAACTAGGTTTGGAAGCAGGAGTCCTTCCCCCCTTTCCCACCTCCTCTTTTTTTTCTCTTTGATTTTTCTTCCTATGGCGCATAGGGCTCTTTTGGGCTATCCCACCAGCCCACTAAGGGCTGGTGCGCCACCCCCAATGCCTATGGGCTTCCCCGGGGTGGGTTGCCCCCCCCCCCCCTGGTGAACTCCCGGAACCCATTCGTCATTCCCGGTACATTCCCGGTAACTCCGAAAACCTTCCGGTAATCAAATGAGGTCATCCTATATATCAATCTTCGTTTCCGAACCATTCCGGAAACCCTCGTGACGTCCGTGATCTCATCCGGGACTCCGAACAACATTCGGTAACCAACCATATAACTCAAATACACATAAAACAACGTCGAACCTTAAGTGTGCAGACCCTGTGGGCACGAGAACTATGTAGACATGACCCGAGAGACTCCTCGGTCAATATCCAATAGCGGGACCTGGATGCCCATATTGGATCCTACATATTCTACGAAGATCTTATCGTTTGAACCTCGGTGCCAAGGATTCATATAATCCCGTATGTCATTCCCTTTGTCCTTCGGTATGTTACTTGCCCGAGATTCGATCGTGAGTATCCGTATACCTATTTCAATCTCGTTTACCGGCAAGTCTCTTTACTCGTTCCGTAATACAAGATCCCGCAACTTACACTAAGTCACATTGCGTGCAAGGCTTGTGTGTGATGTTGTATTACCGAGTGGGCCCCGAGATACCTCTCCGTCACACGGAGTGACAAATCCCAGTCTCGATCCATACTAACTCAACGAACACCTTTGGAGATACCTGTAGAGCATCTTTATAGTCATCCAGTTACGTTGCGACGTTTGATACACACAAAGTATTCCTCCGGTGTTAGTGAGTTATATGATCTCATGGTCATAGGAACAAATACTTGACACGCAGAAAACAGTAGCAACAAAATGACACGATCAACATGCTACGTCTATTAGTTTGGGTCTAGTCCATTACGTGATTCTCCTAATGACGTGATCTAGTTATCAAGCAACAACACCTTGTTCATAATCAGAAGACACTGACTATCTTTGATCAACTGGCTAGCCAACTAGAGGCTTGCTAGCGACAATGTTTTGTCTATGTATCCACACATGTAAATGAGTCTTCATTCGATACAATTATAGCACGGATAATAAACGATTATCTTGATACAGGAATTATAATAATAACTATATTTATTATTGCCTCTAGGGCATAATTCCAACAGTCTCCCACTTGCACTAGAGTCAATAATCTAGCCCTCACATCATCATGCGAATTACATTGTAATAAATCTAACACCCATACAGTTCTGGTGTTGATCATGCTTTGCCCGTGGAAGAGGTTTAGTCAGCGGGTCTGCTACATTCAGATCCGTGTGCACTTTGCAATTATTTACGTCCTCCCCTTCGACGTAGTCGTGGATGAGGTTGAAGCGTCGTTTGATGTGTCTGGACTTCTTGTGAAACCGCGGTTCCTTTGCTAAGGCAATGGCACCCGTGTTGTCACAGAACAAGGTTATTGGATTCAGTGCACTTGGCATCGCTCCAAGATCCGTCATGAACTGCTTCATCCAGACACCCTCCTTAGCCGCCTCCGAGGCAGCCATGTACTCCGCTTCACATGTAGAATCTGCTACGACGCTTTGCTTGGAACTGCACCAGCTTACCGCACCCCCATTAAGAATAAATAGGTATCCGGTTTGCGACTTAGAGTCGTCCGGATCTGTGTCAAAGCTTGCATCGACGTAACCTTTTACGGCGAGCTCTTCGTCACCTCCATACACGAGAAACATCTCCTTAGTCCTTTTCAGGTACTTCAGGATATTCTTGACCACCGTCCAGTGATCCACTCCTGGATTACTCTGGAACCTACCTGCCATACTTATGGCCAGGCTAACGTCCGGTCTAGTGCACATCATTGCATACATGATAGAACCTATGGCTGAAGCATAGGGGACGGTGCGCATATGCTCTCTATACTCATCAGTTGCTGGGCACTGAGTCTTACTCAATTTCGTACCTTGTAAAACTGGCAAGAACCCTTTCTTGGACTATTCCATTTTGAACCTCTTCAAAACTTTATCAAGGTATGTGCTTTGTGAAAGTCCTATCACGCGTTTTGATCTATCCCTGTAGATCTTAATGCCTAGAATGTAAGCAACTTCTCCTAGGTCCTTCATAGAGAAACTTTTATTCAAGTAATCCTTTATGCTCTCCAAAAACTCTACGTTGTTTCCAATCAGCAATATGTCATCCACCTATAATATTAGAAACGCCACAGAGCTCCCACTCACTTTCTTGTAAATACAAGATTCTCCAACCAGTTGTATAAACCCAAATGCTTTGATCACCTCATCAAAGCGTTTGTTCCAACTCCGAGATGCTTGCACCAGTCCATAAATGGATCGCTGGAGCTTGCACACCTTGTTAGCATTCTTAGGATCGACAAAACCTTCGGGTTGCATCATATACAACTCTTCCTTAAGGAAACCGTTAAGGAACGCCGTTTTGACATCCATCTGCCAGATTTCATAATCGAAAAATGCAGCTATTTCTAACATGATTCTGACAGACTTAAGCATCGCTACGGGTGAGAATGTCTCATCGTAGTCAACTCCTTGAACTTGTGAAAAAACCCTTTGCCACAAGTCGAGCTTTATAAACGGTCACATTGCCGTCAGCGTCCGTCTTCCTCTTAAAGATCCATTTGTTCTGAATAGCCTTGCGGCCCTCAGGCAGTACTTCCAAAGTCCACACTTTGTTCTCATACATGGATCCTATCTCGGACTTCATGGCTTTTAGCCATTTGTTGGAATCTGGGCCCACCATTGCTTCTTCATAATTTGCAGGTTCATTGTTGTCCAACAACATGATTGATAAGACGGGATTACCGTATCACTCCGGAGCAGCACGTGGTCTCGTCGACCTGCGTGGTTCGACAGAAACTTGCACCGGAGTTTCATGATCATCATCATTAACTTCCTCCTCAACCGGCGTCGCAACGACAGAGGTTTCCCCTTGCCCTGCGCCACCATCCAGAGGGATGAGAGGTTCGACAACCTCGTCAAGTTCTATCTTCCTCCCACTCAATTCTCTCGAGAGAAACTCCTTCTCGAGAAAAGCTCCGTTTTTAGCAACAAACACTTTGCCCTCGGATTTGAGATAGAAGGTGTACCCAACTGTCTCTTTTGGGTAACCTATGAAGATGCACTTTTCCGCTTTGGGTTCCAGCTTTTCAGGCTGAAGCTTTTTGACATAAGCATCACATCCCCAAACTTAAGAAACGACAACTTTGGCCTTTTGCCATACCACAGTTCGTATGGTGTCGTCTCAACGGATTTTGATGGTGCCCTATTTAAAGTGAATGCAGCTGTTTCTAATGCATAGCCCCAAAACGATAACGGCAAATCGGTAAGAGACATCATAGATCGCACCATCTCTAATAAAGTACGATTACGACATTCGGACACACCATTACGCTGTGGTGTTCCAGGCGGTGTCAACTGTGAAACAATTCCACATTGTCTTAAGTGAGAACCAAACTTGAAACTCAGATATTCACCCCCACGATCAGACCGTAGGAACTTGATCTTCTTGTTACGATGATTTTCAACTTCACTCTGAAATTGCTTGAACTTTTCAAATGTTTCAGACTTGTGCTTCATTAAGTAGACATAACCATATCTACTCAAATCGTCAGTAAAGGTGAGAAAATAATGATATCCGCCGCGTGCCTCTACGCTCATCGGACCACACACATCGGTATGTATGATTTCCAACAAGTCACTTGCACGCTCCATTGTTCCGAAGAACGGAGTTTTAGTCATATTGCCCATGAGGCATGGTTCGCACGTGTCAAGTGAATCAAAGTCAAGTGACTCCAAAAGTCCATCGGCATGGAGTTTCTTCATGCGCTTTACACCAATATGACCTAAGCGGTAGTGCCACAAAAATATGGCGCTATCATTGTTAACTCTAACTCTTTTGGTCTCAAAGCTATGTATGTGTGTATCGCTATCAAGATTCAATATGAACAATCCTCTCACATTGGGTGCATGACCATAAAAGATGTTACTCATAGAAATAGAACAACCATTATTCTGACTTAAAAGAGTAACCGTCTCGCAATAAACAAGATCCAGATATAATGTTCATGCTCAACGCAGGCACTAAATAACAATGATTCAAGTTCATAACTAATCCTGATGGTAACTGAAGTGAAACTGTGCCGACGGCGATTGCATCAACCTTGGAACCATTTCCTACGCGCATCGTCACTTCATCTTTCGCCAGCCTTCGTCTATTCCGCAGTTCCTGCTTCGAGTTGCCAATATGAGCAACAGAACCGGTATCGAATACCCAGGCACTACTACGAGAGCCGGTTAAGTACACATCAATAACATGTATATCAAATATACCTGATTTTTCTTTGGCCGCCTTCTTATCAGCCAGATACTAGGGGCAATTCGCTTCCAGTGACCCATACCCTTGCAATAGTAACACTCTGTTTCAGGCTTAGGTCCAGCTTTGGGTTTCTTCGTCGGATTGGCAACAGGCTTGCCTCTCTTCTTTGAATTACCCTTCTTGCCTTTGCCGTTTCTCTTGAAACTAGTGGTCTTATTCACCATCAACACTTGATGCTCTTTACGGAGTTCAGACTTTGCGACTTTCAGCATCGCAAACAACTCGCCGGGAGACTTGTTCATCCCTTGCATGTTGTAGTTCAACACAAAGCCTTTATAGCTTGGCGGCAGTGATTGAAGGATTCTGTCAGTGATAGCCTCTTGCGGGAGTTCAATCCCCAGCTCAGCTAGACGGTTTGAGTACCCAGACATTTTGAGCACATGTTCACTGACACACGAGTTCTCCTCCATCTTGCAAGCATAGAATTTATCGGAGGTCTCATACCTCTCGAGCCGGGCGTTCTTCTGAAAGATAAACTTCAACTCCTGGAACATCTCAAATGCTCCATGATGCTCAAAGCGACATTGAAGTCCCGGTTCTAAGCCATACAAGACTGCACATTGAACTACTGAGTAGTCCTCCTTACGTGCTAACCAAGCGTTCTTAACATCCTGATCAGCCGTAGCGGGTGGTTCATCTCCTAGCTCAGCATTAAGGACATAATCCTTCTTCCCAGCTTGTAAGATTAGCTTAAGATTACGAGCCCAGTCTACAAAGTTGCTTCCATCATATTTCAACATAGCTTTCTCTAGGAACGTATTAAAATTCAGGGTGACTGTCGCGTGAGCCATGATCTACGACACAAATATATTAAAAGTGGACTTAGACTATGTTCAAGATAATTAGAGTTTAACTTAATCAAATTACTCGCTAAACTCCCACTCAAAAAGTACATCTCTCTAGTCATTTGAGCGGTTCATGATCCACTTACACTAGCTCAAGTCCGATCATCACGTGAGTTGAGCATAGTTTCAGTGGTAAGCATCCCCATGCTAATCATATCATCTATATGATTCATGATCGACCTTTCGGTCTCATGTGTTCCGAGGCCATGTCTGCACATGCTATGCTCGTCAAGCTTAACCCGAGTGTTCCGCGTGCGCAACTGTTTTGCACCCGTTGTATGTGAACGTTGAGTCTATCACACCCGATCATCACGTGGTGTCTCGAAACGACGGACTGTAGCAACGGTGCACAGTCGGGGAGAACACAATTCCGTCTTGATATTTTAGTGAGAGATCACCTCATAATGCTACCGTCGTTCTAAGCAAAATAAGATGCATAAAAGGATTAACATCACATGCAATTCATAAGTGACATGATATGGCCATCATCACGTGCTCCTTGATCTCCATCACCAAAGCACGGGCACGATCTTCTTGTCACCGGCGCCACACCATGATCTCCATCAACGTGTGGCCATCGGGGTTGTCGTGCTACTCATGCTATTACTACTAAAGCTACATCCTAGCAAAATAGTAAACGCATCAGCAAGCACAAACATTAGTATAAAGACAACCCTATGGCTCCTGCCGGTTGCCGTACCATCGACGTGCAAGTCGATATTATCTATTACAACATGATCATCTCATACATCCAATATACCACATCACATCGTTGGCCATATCACATCACAAGCATACCCTGCAAAAACAAGTTAGACGTCCTCTAATTTTGTTGTTGCATGTTTTACGTGGTGACCATGGGTATCTAGTAGGATCGCATCTTACTTACGCAAACACCACAACGGAGATATATGAGTTGCTATTTAACCTCATCCAAGGACCTCCTCGGTCAAATCCGATTCAACTAAAGTTGGAGAAACTGACACCCGCCAGTCATCTTTGAGCAACAGAGTTACTCGTAGCGATGAAACCAGTCTCTCGTAAGCGTACGAGTAATGTCGGTCCGAGCCGCTTCGATCCAACAATACCGCGGAATCAAGAAAAGACTAAGGAGGGCAGAAAATGCACATCACCGCCCACAAAAACTTTTGTGTTCTACTCGAGAAGACATCTACGCATGAACCTAGCTCATGATGCCACTGTTGGGGAACGTCGCATGGGAAACAAAAAATTTCCTACGCGCACGAAGACCTATCATGGTGATGTCCATCTACGAGAGGGGATGTGTGATCTACGTACCCTTGTAGACCGTACAGCAGAAGCGTTAGTGAACGCGGTTGATGTAGTGGAACGTCCTCACGTCCCTCGATCCGCCCCGCGAACCGTCCCGCGATCAGTCCCACGATCTAGTGTCGAACGGACGGCACCTCCGCGTTCAGCACACGTACAGCTCGACGATGATCTCGGCCTTCTTGATCCAGCAAGAGAGACGGAGAGGTAGAAGAGTTCTCCGGCAGCGTGACGGCGCTCCGGAGGTTGGTGATGATCTCGTCTCAGCAGGGCTCCGCCCGAGCTCCGCAGAAACACGATCTAGAGGTAAAACCGTGGAGATATGTGGTCGGGCTGTCGTGGCAAAGTTGTCTCAAATCAGCCCTAAAACCTCCGTATATATAGGGGGAAGAGGGGGAGCCTTGCCTTAGGGTCCAAGGACCCCTAAGGGCTTCGGCCGAGCCAAGGGGGGCAGCCCTCCCCTTCCAAACCGAGTCCAACTAGGTTTGGAAGGAGGAGTCCTTCCCCCTTTTCCCACCTCCTTTTTTTTCTTTTCTCTTTGATTTTTCTTCCTATGGCGCATAGGGCTCTTTTGGGCTGTCCCACCAGCCCACTAAGGGCTGGTGCGCCACCCCCAATGCCTATGGGCTTCCCCGGGGTGGGTTGCCCCCCCGGTGAACTCCCGGAACCCATTCGTCATTCCCGGTACATTCCCGGTAACTCCGAAAACCTTCCGGTAATCAAATGAGGTCATCCTATATATCAATCTTCGTTTCCGGACCATTCTGGAAACCCTCGTGATGTCCGTGATCTCATCCGGGACTCCGAACAACATTCAGTAACCAACCATATAACTCAAATACGCATAAAACAACGTCGAACCTTAAGTGTGCAGACCCTGCGGGCTCGAGAACTATGTAGACATGACCTGAGAGACTCCTCGGTCAATATCTAATAGCGGGACCTGGATACCCATATTGGATCCTACATATTCTACGAAGATCTTATCGTTTGAACCTCAGTGCCAAGGATTCATGTAATCCCGTATGTCATTCCCTTTGTCCTTCGGTATGTTACTTGCCCGAGATTCGATCGTCAGTATCCGTATACCTATTTCAATCTCGTTTACCGGCAAGTCTCTTTACTCATTCCGTAATACAAGATCCCGCAACTTACACTAAGTCACATTGCTTGCAAGGCTTGTGTGTGATGTTGTATTACCGAGTGGGCCCCGAGATACCTCTCCGTCACACGGAGTGACAAATCCCAGTCTCGATCCATACTAACTCAACGAACACCTTTGGAGATACTTGTAGAGCATCTTTATAGTCACCCAGTTACATTGCGACGTTTGATACACACAAAGTATTCCTCCGGTGTTAGTGAGTTATATGATCTCATGGTCATAGGAACAAATACTTGACACGCAGAAAACAGTAGCAATAAAATGACACGATCAACATGCTACGTCTATTAGTTTGGGTCTAGTCCATCACGTGATTCTCCTAATGACGTGATCCAGTTATCAAGCAACAACACCTTGTTCATAATCAGAAGACACTGACTATCTTTGATCAACTGGCTAGCCAACTAGAGGCTTGCTAGGGACAATGTTTTGTCTATGTATCCACACATGTAAATGAGTCTTCATTCAATACAATTATAGCACGGATAATAAACGATTATCTTGATACAGGAATTATAATAATAACTATATTTATTATTGCCTCTAGGGCATAATTCCAACAGGGCAGACATATCCACTAGTGTGGCAATGTAGTTCCAGATGTTCCGTGACCAGGGGCATTGAACGAATAGGTGTGACGACGTTTTTAGGTTCCTCTGACAGAGAGGGCAGAAATAATCATTGTTCCATCCCCTTCGCAAAAGGGCATCTGCCGTCAGTATCTTATCCAGCATTATCATCCAGACCAAGAATCTATACTTGCGTGGTGCCCAACCTCGCCAGATGAGCTTGTACCCGACCATTTTCACCGCACCCTCGAACTGTAGCCGGTATGCCGAGAGCGCAGTATATGCTCCGTCCTGCGACAATCTCCAGATGATGGAGTCGTGCTGCCCCTCATGCAGCCGCACATGATCCAGCCTAGAAGCCAGTGCATATAGCTCGTCAAGCATGTCATCTCGTAGCCCCCTAGACAAGTCATGCAACCACTTATCATCCTTAATCGCGTCCCAAACCAATCTATTTTTTCGCGCCGCAATCCTGAAGAGGGATGGGGCGATCCACTTTGGGCAGAAACCCTCGAGCCAGCGATCATGCCAGAAATTTGTATCCCTGCCGTCACCCACCGTAATCTCCGTGGCCATCGCGAACAATTCCTTCTCCTCGTTAGAACATGGCACTGGAGATTTCACCCAAGGGCGGTCCGGATGTTTCCACGCCAACCACAACCATCGCAGCCTGAGCGCCCTCCCAAACTTTGACAGGTCGAGTACCCCTAGCCCCCCTAGGTGCTTCGGTCTATAGATCAACTTCCATGCAACCCTGCAGTTCCCACCATTGCACACCGTGTCTCCATTCCACACCCATGAGCGACATATCTGAGTTAATCGCTTCAACACCCAGGCTGGCAGTTTGTGGATCGTCATCATGTAGATCGCGAGCGAGGACAGACCCGATTTAAGCAACACCAGTCTACCGCTCTTGGCCATTAGCCTACCCTTCCATCCAGTCGCTTTGTTCCCGAACTTGGGGACCAGCGGATCCAGTTCTAACTTTGTGAGGTTGCGGGTAGACAAAGGCATTCCGAGGTAGGACGTAGGGAAAGATTGAATAGGGAAACCCAGATGCGGCAAGACATGCGTAAGATCCAATGCGCCACAGCGAATCGGCAGAGCCGAGCTCTTAGCAGCATTAGTAAATAGGCCAGAGGCCGAGCCAAAGCATGTTAGGATCAGCTTGATCATCCTAGCATCGCGCTCGGATGGATTCATGAACAGCGCCACGTTGTCCGCGTAGAAAGAGCATCGAGGTACCCTATTTCGTCCAGGAAACTTTGACAACACCCCTTGTTCTGTCGCAACTGACATCATCCTCTGCAGCGGGTCCATGGCCAGAATGAAAAGGAATGGCGACAACGGATCTCCCTGCCTAAGACCACACTTGTGTTGAATGATCTCCGACATTTGCCCATTAATCAGGACCCGTGAAGCAGAAGTTCTCAGAAGCATGGAAATCCATTCCCTCCAACGCCGGCCAAAACCCTTGGCTTGCAACATGTCCAGCAGGTATGCCCATGATACTGAATCAAAGGCCTTCGCAATGTCGAGCTTTAGCATGACTGCCGGCTTCTTGGATTTGTGAAAAAATCTGACTGTGTTTTGAACTAGCAAGAAGTTTTCTTGAATACTACGGGATTTGATGAAAGCGCTCTGGCATTGATCGACTAGCAAAGGAAGCTTTGGGGCCAGCCTGGAGGCTAGTATTTTTGAGAAGATTTTACTCACGCTATGGAGCAGTGAAATTGGCCTGAAATCTTGCAGTGCATTTGCTCCCATTCTCTTTGGGAGGAGAACGAGCAAAGCGTGGTTCACTCTATCTAGCCCGCGACTGTCCATCCGGAATAACTGATTCAGCGCTGCCAGTAGATCAAGTTTGATTGTGTCCCAACAAGCTTTATAGAAACCGCTTGAGAAACCATCTGGTCCTGGCGCTTTATCCGCCGGAATCGCATTAATGGCGCTCTTGATCTCTTCTATCGAAAGGTCTTGCTCTAGTCCTGTGAGATCCACATGCTCAAGATCCAAGACATCCTAGTTTAGTGTTGTCGATCTGTGTTTAAGGCATCCAAAGATCTGCGTAAAATGGATGTGCACCAGTTCGGCCATGCCGTCCGAAGAAGAGATCATTCCAGCAGGACCCTGTAGCGCATGAATAGTATTTTTATTGTGTCTGGCGTTTGCTTTCCGTTGGAAGAACTTCGTGTTGGCGTCGCCCGCCTTAAGCCAAAGGATCCTACTTCTTTGCCGCACCTTGATCTTGAGAAGAACCGCAAGCCCTAGGGTGCGAGCTTTTAACCTTGATCGCAGATCACTCTCCTCCTGAGAGAGAACTCTATAATCCTGCGCCTTGTCTAGCTGTAGTATGATTTCTGTGACAATATGAAATTGTCTTTGCAAGTCGCCCACAATGTTTTTACTCCACGAGCGCAGATCCTTACTCAACCGCCACAACTTGCGGTTTAACACGGTGATGGGGCATGCATTGCCCGCATATGCTGCCCAGGACCGCTCCACCACCTCCTTGAAGCCGTGCACAAATTGCCAGTAGGATTCAAAACGGAACCTCCTGTTGGTCTTGACAATCTTATCGTTGAGAAGAAGCAATGGGCAACGATCGAAGATCGCTGATGATTGCGGAAGCAGTTTGGCTGCAGTGAAGATCAACTCCCAGTCCATATTGCAAAAGGCACGGTCCAGGCGAACCAGAGTGGGTACAGCATGTTCATTACTCCATGTAAATTTGCGCCCAATAAGCGGTATCTCACATAGATTAGAGGAGTTCAGTGTACGCCGGAATTTCAACATCCATCGATGGCACACCCTACTATTGCTTTTATCTCGTGGGTCCGTTATTAGATTGAAATCGCCGATGATAAGCCACGGACCGGTCATGGAGTTATGAATCCCACCTAGCTCCGCCAGGAAGTCACTCTTCCGTTGATCATCATGGGGGCCATATACCGTGGTCAAGGACCATGCCGGACCTCCTCCCACCGACGAGAAACACACCGTGAGCGAGAAAGGTCGCGCCACGACCGCACTGGCGGATAACTTGTCTGAGCACCAGCACATAAGGATACCCCCACGCGAGCCAACGGCGTCCCGCGACGCGTGTTGATCAAACCGATGACCCTCAATTTTTGTGCGGTCAGCAGAGGAGCAAGCAGACAGCTTAGTCTCCTAGTATTTCATTAAGTGCTGTTATCATCACAAGGAAAGAAGCCCTAGGTGTTTTCTTTTTATTTTGATGTAACTACTAATAGCAGCTACTTTTTCTGTATCTGAATAATTATAATTGAAAATAATTATTTCTTGCCTAGAAAACAGCTAGTAGGGCGGTTTAGCTTGTGGCAAATTAGAGACTGCTTCGTGCAGTACTATGTTTGCATTGTGCAACTGTGCGTAGAGCAGGCCACGTAGAATAGAGACAGACTGATCACATGAGGTTGAATCTGATTTTTTTTAATTAGAAAAGGAGGATATACCCCCGGCCTCTGCATCTAGACGATGTATACAACCATTTTATTAATTATTTACAGAGACTATACAAAGTAATACATCAGTCAGCCTGAAGCCACCATCTAGACAACACATGTTGCTACTCCTATTTCTTGATGAAGGTGTGCTGAATATCCAGGCCAAATACCAAAAGATATCGCACCAAATCCTAACATCTATAGTCTGATGCTCCAGCCCAGCCACCACTGAGACTGGATCCCAAACTGGTCCGGCGCAGAGGCCGCCTCCACCATCTACCACCGTACCCTCTTCAGAGCTATAACAAACGCATCATCCTTGCGAGGTCTGCCGTCGACGCCACCACGGTGCCAGACAGCATCACCATCCTGCATGTATCCGCCTACACGTGCCTGTCGACGAACCACCGCAGTGCCATGCCGCCGGGCTACACCGTATGGCTCACGGTAGACCAAACACCGCTCCTCCTCTTGTCCCGTCCACCCAACACGTACTCCAAAACGATGCCCTCAGGAGGGAAATGACATCGAAGATGCCATCATCGTCCGACCGGTAGATCCAGATCTAAGGTTTTCCTTGGAGCATCATGAGTGTGGTGCCACGACCTGCAACAACGATGACATGGGCTGGTAACGACGTCCTAGACGCCGCCATCGTCCGCCATGACCGAGGTCGGCGTGATTTTCACCGGAAGTCGCGACCCCCCGATCTCGTGGCTGGATGGAACCGAGGGAGGCACGTCATGTAGACGAAGACCACCGGCCGAAGAAGTCCAAGCCGTGACGGATCTGGGCAGGAAACGCCAGATCCGCAGTCCTCGATGACCGCCCTTGCGCGCAGCCGCTGCCCTCGCCGGATGGAGCGCCTCCGCCGCCATCCAACCTAACCAAGGCCGGCCATGGGGCCACAAACGCCGCCGCACATCAGGTCCGCCGCCCTGACCGCCGCCCCTGTCTTCCCTGCGCGCGACGGCCCCTTCGCCTCGCTGGGGCTCCGCGGCACCACCCGCCCTGGCTCTGAGGCGCATGGCCCGCCGCCACCGCGGCCCTTGCCGGCGGCAGCGGCGGCCGAGGAAGGAGGGGACCGCTCTGGCGGCTAGGGCTTCGGGGGCCCCTAGCGTCGCCCGAGGGGAGGCGACGCGAGGGGGAAGTAATCCCGGCTTAAATACTAAAAGGCTTCCGTAGGTATCAACTGGCTGATGATGCATGCAATTAAAGGGGAACCCTAAGCAATGGTAAATGTGTCAGCACAGAAATGCTCATTGCACCATGGACCCTCTCCCAGTCCCATGCATTGACTGACCAAACCACCCATTCAGCTTGGCATATCATGCATGATATACCTCCATTATCTCCAAGAGATCCATGTAAAATCTTCTTCCAGATAGCTGAGGCCAAAAGTGGGAAGGGCAAGCCGAGCAGTTCCAACTCCCAACTCAGATCACTTTCAGGATGAACAGGAAAGCAAGTCAGTTTCAGACTGGAGAAAGCTATCCACGTCGTGTTATCTGGAAGGGGATCGGAAATGAGAGGTCTCCAGGCCCATCAGACCCTACCACTTGCATGGCACCTTTCCTTTCCTTTTCTATGACGACCGAAGAGACATGTGGCCGGGACTATGACCCAGTCAAGACGGTGGCTCTCTATCTAGTCGGAAGAGCGAACGGCATGCAGGGTGAAACTGGGACATGGCAAAATTTTCAACCTTGTGGGCTAGCTTTGGATCTTTTAATTTCCCGGTGTCAAAACGTGCTTGATGGAAAAAAATGGCAGTGTCCAGATGTTGTTGTCGTTGAATACTGTTCCTGCGCAGGCAGCAGCTACTAGCTACAAGCGCCTCTTTGAACGTGGAAAAGAAAAGATCCCAGTGATTGCGCGAATAAGCATCACCGCATGTAGAGCATGCATGATGCATATAGATATAGGCCTGTAAACATTGTTTCAAGAAAAAAGACCTGTAAACTCAATCATTTTTTTTAATGAGACATAAGAGACTCATCGACAATATGCAAAGGAGAGTAGATTTTTGAAGCCCGGGTGCATTGGAGGACCTTATTGTAAATAGTTAAATATGACATCTGAAGTTTCAAAAAAAATTGACAAGAGTTTTACATGATCGTATGGATGTATATTACACATGTGTAAAGTTTGGTGATAAGTTAGTAAACATGTGAGCTATACAAAAATGACAATATGACGATTTGTAAATACTCTCTTCTTTCCAAAATAACCGTCTCAAGCTTGGTGCAATTTTATATTAGAGAGCTAGTACAAACTTGAGACATTTATTTTGGAACGGAGGGAGTAGTAAATAATACACCCACTATTCCTAAATATAAGTCTTTATAAAGATTGTATTACTGACTACATACGGAGCAAAATGAGTAAATCTATACTTTAAAATATGATTATTTACATTCGTATGCAGTTTATAGTGAAATCTCTAAAAAATTATATTTAGGAATGAAGGGGGTACTTGCACTATTCATCTTTTCAAATCATGATTTTTCATTTTTGTGTAACTGACATGGTTATTTATATCGGTGCATTTCAGAAATGTGTAATATACATCCATATAAACATGTTGATTTTTTTTCAAAAAAATTTAAAACTTCAAAATATTATTTTGGCACAAAATATAGGCCTCACTGGAGCTCCTCCTTCAAAGTGACTTTTTGTATGCATAGTTACTACATAGTACTCCCTCCGTCCTAAAATTCTTGTCTTAGCTTTGTGTAGAAATGAATGTATCTAAATACTAAATTTAACTAGATACATTTGTATCTAAACAAATCTAAGACAAGAATTTTGGGACGGAGTGAGTATGTGACTTTTTTTTCACATAATAAGGTCTACACATTTTTTTCCGTGGGAAAAGATCTGCACATATAATGCCGCACATGACTGGGCAAATAATTTTTTTGAACAATCACCGTGGGAGGGGAGGGGGGGGGGGGTCCCACCTGAATAATTATTTTTGAACAATCACTAGGCAAATTAAGAAAGGAAGGAAAATGAACCTTATGCACTGCTATGCTAACTGGCACAAAAGTAAAAATAAAGTGGAAATTCAAGGAAATTACAAGGAGATAACTTGTGCTGATGGAAGTGAAACAATGCATGCATGGCAATGGCATCATGCTCATGTGAGGCCGAGGTCACTGGTCCAAGTTGAACGTGCATGTTGTGGTCCAAGCTAAGAGATGAGTTTGACTCGGTTAGGTCTGTCTAACCAGATCAAGTCAAGCCCTGAGATTAAACTATTCCGTTGTTGATTGTTTCATGCCGTGCAAGCATCAAAGTTCTCTCTACTTGGTAAGTAAAGCACACAAAAACAACGCATGCCATGCTTCTTGCAGCTAATTAACTAATCAGTCGACAAATATTTCTAGGGGCGTGCTTTACCCTATGCTCATACGTACTATCGCTTTCGATCTCCTCCCATCCCCTCGCCGAATAAGTAGAAGAATTAGAGGTGATTGCGGAGTTTTGTGCCCGCGAATCACCACCAAACAACCAGTGCTAAGCTACGGTCGGCAAACCTAGCTAGCTAGTGCACTAGCCATTCGTGCTCGTGGCCAAGGAAAACACATCTCTCTTGCGTGCACGCACAACCATCTCTTCACTTGTGAAGGGAAGGAACAGAAAGCAAGAATATTGTTCAATTATTACCATGCAACATGCATTGGCAAAGCTACAGTATATGCTAAGTGGGCTGTAGTATTTGTCTAGAGATACTTAGAATATGTACGTACGTACTACATGCAAATTTTAAAATGAACCCTTTAAACCGGAAAAGAGGGAGTATGTAGGCTTCAAATTTTGGTTTGGGGAGGTGGAGAGAGGGCCGGGGCATGTGAGTGAACTTTGGGGCGTACGGTTGGGCGCATGTCACGCTCGTTGGCCGGCTGGCCGTGCAAGTGCAAGTGCAAGGATGATGTATGAAATTGAAGGAGCCCACGTGTTGCGCCGCGCGTCCCTGGGCGGTGCCCGTGCGGTGCGGTGCGACACGGTACGATCGGCGCCGTTTTCCTTCCTCCACTGCGCCGGCCGTCGGGTGGATCAGGCTTGCACAAGGATGAGGGCGTCCGCGCGGGAGCTTGCGCGTGCGGGCGACGTCGCTCAAGCGCAGCCCGGCGCGGCGGACGTCGGTCGGCGTCCGGACGGCCGGACGGCGACGTGGAGCGCGCCCGAGAGCGACGTGCGGCCAGTTGGAGTCCGAAAGAAGGCTAGTCGCTGTGTGCGGAGCGGTCAAGTATGTCGTCATGGGATTTATGGCCGTGGATGCTGGATACGGGTCAACCTTATCAGGCTTATACACAAACAAAGAGAGGAGAATGGACCGTGACAAGGGCAGATGCTTACCTTACTCTTGCACCAGAGCTGACCGGCTTGTCGTTTTCATGAGCAAACTACTCCTACCATTTCGAACCAGACCGCCCTGCTCTGGTTACGGAGCACTCCCTAAAAAACAAGCGAAAACACAAATAACCTCGCTTGATGTACGTTGCATCGGAATCTTTTGCTGTGCGTGCCCCCCTCACGGCACATATTCAAATTCAGCACACTCACCGGTGGCAATCGTGCCCGCAACGATGTGGAGCAGGTGAGGCTCGTTTATTCTAGTATAGGGGATCAGAATTTCGGATCGCCCTTCAGATCTCACAGAAATTATAAGACTAGAAGGAGTTTGGAGCAAGTCAAACAAATGAGGCAGTGGGTCACACGCGACAGCAACATGAGTCTACCTCCCAGTCCCAGTCCCAGTCCCAGGTCATCACAGGATGCTGCGCAGGATTATAAAAGGTTTAGACTCGCCCAATTTGCTCTACATATAACTGTTACTACTTGCATTGCATACATTAGCAGTTGTTGGCTGGTTGCCTCCTCACTTGACCAAGTCTACCATCGGCCCATCAACTGTTAAATTATCGGGGCCAAACTGTCCACTGTCATGTGGCGCTTGTTCCTTTTTGCATCTTCAGATTTGCTATTTTGACTCGGGGTGGCCGACTTCAGACTTCTCAAGGCATCTATAGAGTACAACTAAAAAAAGGCATCTATAGAGTACTACTCCCTCCGTTTTGGTTTATAAGTCATCTTATGTTGTACACCGCGACCAAGGCGAAGAGGAAAACGAAAAAATTTAATGTTCATTTGCTAATTAATATCATTACATGCAATGAACAAAGGCTGCTCATAATGGGTAGTAACATATAATAGTATCATGCATATGTTACTATTGTATGATACTACTTTCAAGCTGGTTGTAATGGTTAGTATCATATATTAGTATCATGCATATGATACTAGTCTATGATACCACATCCATAATGCATAGTATCATATGCTAGTATCATAGGGTAGTCATTTATTACCATGCAAGACACATAATAGCACATCATTTAATATAATACGGTATCATGATATGATACTCAGAGGGTGCTTGGATACGTTTTAGTCCCATGACTAAAAATAGTGAAACTAAAACTTGCTAGCCTCACCCATGCTTGGATCCAAATACTAAAGAGAGTAAAATCAACCTAATGAGCATTTATCTCCAAACCCTCCAATCTGGAACTCGCCTGTGTTAAAGGAAATGAGTTAAATGAGGAGAGAGATGACTAATCCACATTTTAGTAGGGGTACCCCTGACTAAAAAAATTTAGTCTCAAGACTAGTTTTAGCCCCTCTTTAGTCAGGGGTGCTTGAAACTTTAGCCTCTTAAAGAGACTATTTTTAGTCAGACTAAAATAAGTCCCTTGAATCCAAGCACCCTCTCAACCCCCTCTTTCTTCATTTAATTTTATGCCACCTCATAAAAAATGCCTAGTTGACATGCATGATACTACCTATGATACTTCCATTACGGGCAGCCTCATAATGCATAGTATCATAAACTAATATCATAGGTGATCTCATTTATTAACATGCATGACACATAGTAGCATAGCATTTAACATGATACGGTATCTACCTATGTTACTCTAACCCTCTCTCTCTTCTATAATTACTTGCCACATCAGCATGTTTGCTAGTCCCAAGACTATGATACTAGATATGATACCCCCACTATGGCCAGCCTAACCACTGCATGCTGTGTTAGATACTCTTAAGTCATTAAAAACATACACGTCTCATGTCTTTTATTGATTGATTGTTTTATTCATATCAAATCACAAAAAATAAGGTGGAAGTTAATGAATCGTGCCTAAGTGTTTCGGGATTATTTGATTTTCGTAAGATGACTTATGCACCGGAACGGAGGGAGTAGTAGGTAGTGCGTGGCGGCACACCGCTTCACATGGATTGATAAACCATTTAGCTTTTTTTGTAATGTTTAGTAAGTTGTTCCAAGACTTGATTCTCTCCAAAGTAGTTCATAAAAAAGGTAGACGACACGATGCGCCTACACACTTCACCTATTTTGTGATCATTGTCGAAGTTTATATTTGCATCCTTCTTAATCAAGGTGCATGCTAGAATGTTGGAAAAACTTCAACACCAACAGAATGCACATCAAGTAAACGATGACTCTACAATTAACTTATAACCGATTCATGTTAAGCCGCAATGGATTTAAGTTACACGGTACCATGTAAACTTTTTGGGTAAAGCTAAAGTTATAAGTGTACAAACAACGAGATCAAACAATGCTCATACTTACTATATTGGTGTTGCTAATTCATGGTAAATTACCCTCATTCTTGGTGATGCCAAACAATACTGGTTGCGAATATGCATGCATCCGGAGTGAAGCGAGAACATAGTCAAGGGTAAGAAAACAATACTCGCCACTTGACATAAATAATTCTAACACAGTAAAATTGTCATAAGGACTAATTACGATGAAAAATACAAAATGGAACAAACTTGAAGTTCCTCCTTTCACGATAAGTTAGTGTGATCATGAACTTCCCTTGCACATCTGTTGGTCCAATGCTTCTTATGGACATTTTGTCTTAAATATATTTAAGCACCAAAACACTTCATTTGTAAACATTGGCGTGAAACAATCAGAATAACTATAACTACGCAATGAAGAACATTGTGCCATCGAATGTGCAAAGAAATTTGTTTAGATTTATCTAGCAGAAGATACTACAGGTTCGACAAATAAATGTTGAATTCTTCCGCTGATTCGAATGTGCAAAAAAATGTTGGTCTCACATAGAAGTTGTGTATTTGTTTATTTATGATAAATCGCACATGTGAGTAAAGTAGTACATTTATTCATATGCCTCTAGAATTATTGCTAGTTTCGCGTAGAAATCTGTTTAGATTTATCTAGCAAAAGATATTACAGGTTCATGAAACAAAAGTTGAATTCCTCCGCTCACTCGAATATGCACAAAAAAATGTTGGTCTCACATAAAAGTTGTGTATTTGTTTATTTATGATAAATCTCACATGTGAATAAAGTAGTACATTTATTCATATGCCTCTTGAAAGATTGCTAGTTTCACATATGAGGATGCGTGTATTCTTTATTTGAAAAAGATGTTGGACCCATATGTGAATTCACCACCAACTAAAATCTTTATAAGTAATAAGAAACGTTATCCCCTATAAATTAGTAACAACATATGTGAGGACAATAGAAATGTGCGTGGACTGGTCTCATGTATCTACAAGCCAAACTTTTCTACACGAACAACAACTAGACTTCTTATTTATATGTTAAGCAAGGAATTTTCATACCGTATCCACTTAAGTTGCTAGTAGCACAAAATCAATAGCACGCATTGAGCCTGGCAAAGAGCATGGTGAGGTTGACGATCAGAGATCCAACTTAAAACCCAATATTTTTTGCAGAAGGGTCACGTGTATCTTGCAATCACTTAGAATAACTGAGAATTTTGAGAATAGATCATTGTAACATTATACTATCTTCAATTCTAAGATAACACCATTCAGTGCTAGGTTTGTAACCTCATTGAAAATTATAATACAACTTAACCGAACAAAATCAAATGGCAGAAAAGGAGGTAATATATACATATAAAATTACTATTGTCGCACCTACAAATACAGAAGATTAGTTCTCACACATGATGGTAAACAAATTCCTATAACCTCATTGGAGAATGTTAGCTAAAGCATACCGTGATAATCACAAATCAGACGGTCGTTGGCTCTGGTCTTATCTCGGCACCTGCAAATGCTGAAGGTCAGTTCTCACACATGATGGTACTGAAACAAATTAGCGAACCGAAGAAAATACATGCATGAGGCATGTAGTGAAGTTGGGGATAGTTTATTCTCTAGGTGATGCTTGACAAAAGTTGTTTTCCCCTAGCTATTTATTAGCTTTGTACCAAAATAGATTCCAGAAAAATCTGCCTTGCCGCTGAAGAAGAAAAATCCATGTCATTCAATTTGTTTTGAATTGTTCCAAATGGTAAATATAAATACATATCACTTAGAAAGACCATGCCATCAGCCCTGTTTGGATCCATGGGTTCGAGTTAGTTTAAGCTAGTTGGGGCTCAAATAGCCCTAAAGTATCCAAACATGATAGCTAGATTGCAGGTAGTTGCATCTAACACATCCAAAAAAACCTTTCCCACCCAAGAGGTGTTAGTTGGAGCTAGTTCTCATGGGGTGTGACAGCCCGAGACCGACGCTCCAGAAGATTCCCCTTTTATTCCATTGTCGCTGTGTTATTATTTGTCTATCACATTCTTCATCGCATCATGCGCATCATCTGCATTGCATCGGCACTCTGTTGCGCCAGTTTTCAAAACTTGCATCCGTTTAGTTGCCGGTTCTCTTTGTTATCGACGTTGACCGTTTTTAGACCAATTACACTTGCACGCGCCCACATCATTGTTAAAATATTCATTTTAAAAGTGTGTATAAAACTTTCTCAGATTGGGTTAAAAGTTGGCGTGCGGTCTTAATATAATATAGGTAGGACGCCTCACAATTTTCGTCGCAATCGGAGCTCGTTTGATATCAGTACAATTTATTATATAGCGACACTATAGCCGGTTTAATTGTCGGACGTTCGGCATTTTAAAAACTCTGTCACGGGCCACACCATTTCCGTCTCATCCCTACATAGCCCAACTACACAACGCATTAGAGCCATCTAGCCACTTCCTCCGTTCGTGGTCGTCGGATCCCGATCGGACGGACGAGGTCCAACCCACCATAGCCCAACCCTATATAAGAAGCACGCCATGGTGGAGCTCTCTAACTCCACTAGGGTTCCCCCCTAGCCATTTTTGCAGCCACCCCTAGAAATCTCACGTGCAAGCCCAAACCCTCCAAATCCCGCAGCCCTAGCCTCTCCACCCTTTTTGAGACATAAGATCTGAGATCTGGGGCTCACATCGCTCAAAATCAGCACCTACCGGACATGTCCGCGGTCAAACCGAACATGTCCGGCAACCACAAAGCCAAACAGAGCCCCGATCTCTCCTTCCCGAGCTCCATCCAGACGCCGCTCGATGCCCTCACACCGCTGCCTCCCGTCGGTCGTTGGACGCCGCCGCTGACGAGTCACACCGCCAGCCGTCGCTGGCCCCGAGCACCCAAGCCGCCGGCCTGAGCTGCCTAGCACATAGCGAGCTCCGCTGCCTGATCCGCGCCACCGCCCCTCCGATCCCGGCTACTAGCGCCACCCACCGCCATTGGTCCCTGCATCCGATCCTTCTCGACGATCGTCAAGCCCCATCGGCCGCCATGCGGGAGGTAGTCGTGCCGCCTTGCGTGCCTCGATCCCGATCGGGATCGGGAGGCATCGACCGCCCAAGCGCCAACTTGCCACTCCTAGGCTAGCTCGAGCCTCGGCCCAACAACCGGCCCAGCAGCGCCTCGCCCCTTCGGCCTAGGCGGCCATCGTGCCCAGCCGGCCTAGTTGGCCTGCCCCGCGGTCAGCCTCCTTCTTCCGCTTGGGCCCGAGCCCACGAGGTGCGCCCCATTTTCCCAGTTATTCCCCGCTCCAGCGCAGTATAAATATTGTTCGCCCATGCCTAGTTTCGGACCACCTGCAGATTTGGCCCATTAGTGTTTTTTTTTGCGTTCTGCGTTTTTTTTCGATTAACCAAGGAATTTCAGGTTTTTAGAAAAACCATTGTTTTTTTAAACGCCCGTAAGTTTTAATCCGTGCGTCGGATTGCGAGAAGTTATATATGTAACTTGGCTAGAATCTCGCGTAGATTAATATTTTCCAACTCTCATGCATATTTAAAACTGTTTAGCATGATGTTTGCATTGGTTTGCGTGTTGACGTGATAGAAACGGTGTAGGTCGTAGTTAATTAACCGTAGCTCCGTTGGAGATGAGCCATATATGTAAATGGACTAGAACGTCGAGTAGAATCACGTGAACCACTTTGTTTTGCCATTTAACAAACATAAAATGTGGTTAGCACAAATCTGGACAGATTTAGAAGTTAACATGTGGGGTCAGTTCGAAGATGCTATATGTCGTTTCAGGCCTCATTTAAAATGCCTAGATAGGTAGATTATTTGTGCTTCACCCCTTGCCATGTTTAACAACCTTTAATATTGCCGTGTAAATAAACGAGAGTGAACTAAACAATTAAATGTGGAGTTTCGTTAACATGCAACTCGTTGCATATTTAGCTTCACTTAATGTGTAGTGTTTGATTGTGTGAATTGTCATGTTATTCCTTGCATATTTGAACCGATCATGCATCACATTAGGGTGTGCATCATACCATGCATTTGTGTGGTGAATATCGTGTGTTGTTGCTTGTTCCGGTTTTCTTCGTCTCGATAGAGTTTCACAAGCGTGTCAGAATGTGAGGACCCGTTCGACTATGTCGGTTTGTCTGCTTCACGGAGTCGTTATTCTTCCAAGGGGGGTCTCAGGCAAGATGTTCATTTCCCTAGATACCACTACTATCATTGCCATGCTAGTTGTCTCGTTTTTTTCGATATGTCTCGCTGCCTACCACTTAAGTGTCGGCCTCTCAACATTGCCATGAAACCTTCAACCTTCCACAACCTAGCAAACCACTGATTGGCTATGTTACCGCTTGCTTAACCATGTGTTAGTGTTGCTAGTTCAGGTGCAGTTGCTTCCATGTGAAAACATGAGTTCCTTGTTATATCACCATATTATTGTTATTTAATTTAATGCACCTATATACTTGGTAAAATGTGGAAGGATCGGCCTTTCTAGTCTGGTGTTTTGTTCCACCTTTTCTACCTTAGTTGAGGCTGCCGGTGTTATATTCCATAATTGAGCGCGCCTAACACTATTGGGGTTGTTACGGGGACCCCCTTGATAATTCGTCTTAGATTGAAACTGGTTTGGCAAGGCCCAACTTTGGTTTTACATTTGCCTAATAACTAATAAATAACATAGGGACCCTCGGCACCCACGAATAGTTAATCAACCCCCGGGCGAGTGCTCCTCATGAGTGTTGGTCCACCCACCTAGCATTCGGCGATGCCACCTTGGAGCAACTCGAGTTGTTTGGCTATCGTCCACTATGCATAGATGGTTGTGTCCTGAGAATGAGATATGCGGTTCCTATCGGGTTCGTCGACACACCGGGTGGCCTTGTTGGATTAGTTTGACCTTTGACGAATGTCTTGTGAATCGGGATTCCGGTGATGCTTCGGGTTATCTCAAAGTTGAGGTTTTCCACGAGTTTCGTGATCGAGGCTTTCTATGCGGCTTGTGGTAATTTGTGATGGACTAGTTGGAGCACCCATGCAGGGTTAAATCTTTCAAAAAGCCATGCCCGCGGTTATGTGGCTACATGGAAACTTTGTTTAACATCCGGTTCTAGACAACTTGAAGTAAGCTTAATTAAAATATGCCAACTGAGTGCTTAACTGTGACCGTCTCTCTCGTGAGTTCCTTTCTTCGACTGAGGACACGGTGGGGTTATGTCTGGCATAAGTAGATGTTGAGGATCATTCATTTGATCATCAGTAGTTCACGTCCGCCATTCATAGATCACCCCCTCTTTTATTCTTGTAGTCGTAAGTTAGCCACCTCAAATAATGCTTAGTCGCATGCTGCAGCCTCACCACTTAACCATATGTCACCCATTAAGCTTTGCTAGTCTTGATACCTTTGGAAATGAGATTGCTGAGTCCCTTGTGGCTCACAGATTATTACAACACCAGTTGAAGGTACAGGTAAAGAGTTACTTTGACGTGAGCGCGCTGATTGTGATATTTGGAGTTTCTTCTTCTTCATCATCATCAATCTAGGATGGGTTCCAGGCCGGCAGCCTGAGATAACAAGGATGGACGTCGTTCTTTTATCGTTTGTTTCATCCGTAGACGGACCCTGCTCTTCTTCATGATGATTGTATGTATTGTACTGATGTGACTCTGATGTAGCTTGTGGCGAGTGTAAGCCAACTCCTTATACTCATCTTTTCAGTACATGTACTTGTAACGATATCCATTCTTGCAAAATGACGAGATGCGTTTCTATCCCTGTCGAGGCCCTCGTACCAAAATAAGGATAGGACCGCATCTTGGGCGTTACATGGGGCCCACTAAAAATCACAATTCTCTCTCTATCTTGCCAGCCAAGAAGTGCTAATTGGAGCTAGTTCTCGTGGGGCTCACTCAAAAATCACTTTTCTCTCTATCAAATGCATTTATTGTTAATCTAACCCTATCATCCAAACACCTCTTTTGATAGAGTTAGTTCAACGTTAGTCATGATCTAGAAAGTAACTCTAACCTCTAGCTAAGTTAGAGTATCCAAACATGTCCATCACAGCGTTTGGTAACATGAATACGTCGTAGTAGCATATTGCGAGAATTATTTCAATCCAGAGTCATAGCCTTAAAGTCCGATGCGAGTCACGTGCATGACATTCTAATAAGTAGGAAAAATATAATGTAAGTAAGGAAGAGTAACCAGGACTGGTGACGTTTTTCGCATCTGTACTACCCCTTGTGAGCCAGGGAGTGACAGCCGGCCTACAACGAGGAATGGTAGTGGCCCGGTAATATGATGTTGAGGAACGGTGCGTCTGATGGTGATGACGAGATGATGTATATACTTCTCGCTCCTCGTTGGTTACCCCAAGTGGAAGGTTGAGATGTAGTCATCAACAAGTTTTCCCTCACACGGAGCGTGTAAGGTTTATCGAACGAGGGGGACTCCTAGGCTCACCAAGTAGGTGTCTCCTGTCCTGGCTAGCAGAAGACATGGACCTGCACACACAACAAATAACTTTGCTCCCAACGAGTACAGAGAGGTTGACAATCTCCCCGGCCTTGTAGTTTGCAAAGGATCAAAACACAAGCGGGAATAGTAATGGTGATTGCAACGGAACAGTAAATGAAAGCAGCAAATGGTGGAGGTGTAAGCAATGGTGGTGATATGGACCGGAGTCACATGATGTTCACTAGTGATGTCTCTCTCCCAAAAGATGATAAACAACTATGCTTGGGTAAACAAATTACAGCTGGACAATTGACATAATTATAAAAGCTCCGCAATGCTAATTATCCTACTTGAAAGTTAGAGGCTCAATAGTAATGGGCAGTACGCCAAGACAAGTAGACGTTTATTTATCAGCATCTACTTACTAATCATCCACCTTGAGATATCTATCCACAACATCTCGCTGGTATTAAGTTGCGAGCCCCACCCAAAGTGTAAACTCAAAGCAACGGACAACATCATTAACGAACTATGCGTAAGGTAAACAATCATTGCAACCGGGGTCACAAGGACCGTTGTTTTTTACCTGGTGGCCACAGCACATCCCCTAGTCTCATGTTTCTGTCACTCAAGATAGACATCAAGGGACATGAACCCACAATCATGCATAATGCTCCCTCTTGGAGTTACAATCTACTACTCGACAAAAGAAATAAATAACAACGGAGAACATGCATGAATCACTAAGGAAGATAATATAAAAGGATAATCAAATATATAACTCATAACAATCTGAACATAATCTCATAATCCATCGGATCCCAACAAACCGAGCATAGCAATAGCAAGAGAATTACATAGATGCCTTGATCATGTAGGGCATCTCACAAGGACTAACCACTGAATCACATGATTGGAGAGGAGACATCACATAGCTACTGGTCATGGACTCATGGTCCAAGGAGGACTACTCACCGCACGTCCGGGAAGCGTCCATGACGGTAGAGAAGTTCCCGGAGGTCAATCCTCCCTCCGACACGGTGCCGGGAAGAGGTCTCCTGATGCTCCCGGTCTCGGAAGCGCTGCGGTGGCGGAACGATGGAGAAATTCGCTATTTCATATGTTATAGAAGGGTTTTCTCTCACAGGAGTTAATATAGGCCAAAGGAGGGCACCGGAGGAGGTGGGACCCACCCAGGCACCCTCTTGGCGTGGCCTAGGGCCAGGCCGCACCCACAGGTCGCCTGGGAGGCCCGTGGCCCCCTGTGGCCCATCTTCGGTGATCTAGAAGCTTCCGTTACGCTGATTTTTTATATATTTTTCTTGGAATTTTTCGGGCTTCGAAAAATTGGGTAAAAGCTAGTGTAAAATAGACATCGACAGACAGAAACTGTCACTGGGTGCACTGAGTTAGTAGGTTAGTCCAAATATGTGTAAAATGATATAAATGTGTAGCAAAACATATAATAATGTCATCCAAAAGATCATGGAACAAGCAGAAATTATAGATACGTTTGGGACGTATCAACATCCCCAAGCTTAATTTCTGCTTGTCCTCGAGTAGATAAATGATAGCACAATAATTTTTGTGGTGACATGCTAACACACATATAAGAACTTCAAAGTAAAGAAAGTGAGATATGCTATTCAAGTCAATACAATAACAAGCAATAGTCTATATCTAGTATTGAAATTAGCAAAGTAAGAACATAAAGGTTGTGACATCCTCGACTTTTGCTACAGTAAATATTGTAATCAAGCTACAGTGATCACCCGCTAATGATGCCACATCATCGAGAATTACCGTCGTTGACCCGCATTGAAGTTCTATCCGGATTCAGAAATTGGAAACAAAAGAAAAGTATATTTATAAATTCATATTAACTATTAAAGGAAGATATGTATAGAAAGAAAGTATTAAAAATAATAATGATAAAAGAAAGAAAAGAAAAGAAATTAAAAAGAAAAAAAAGAAATTAGAAAGAAGAAATAATAGAAAAAAAACAAAAGAAAAGAAAAGAAAAAATGAAAAAGAGGAAACCCCACCCCCCCTGGCCGACAGGGCCAAAGTGGCCCAGCCGAGCCGGCCCACCCCACGCCGCTAGAACCCTAGGGCGAGGGAGCCCCCTGCCTCGCTCCCTCCCCTCCCACTTGCGCCGCCACCCTACCCAGCCGCCACCCCACGAGCCCCGCTCACCAACCGAGCCCCTGGCTCGATCTCACCAACCTGCCGACACCCACCCCCACCTCGCCCCGGATCTCTCCCTCCTCCTCCCTCTCGGCTCCCTTCCCACCCGACGGGAGCCCCATCTTGCCGGTCTCCCTTCCCCTCGTCCTCCCAGGGACCGAGGGCCCCCCTGGCCAACCCACTTCGGCCGACCTCCCCATCCCCGGGGGCCCATCTCCGGCGGCCCTCACCTCTCTGGTGGCCGCCCCTCCCCGTCGGCGCATCGGCCGGGGTCCCCACCGACCACGGCGGCCCCGTCATCGGGCCCCTCCCCGCCGGTTCTCCTCCGATCCACCGCGACCCCCGCGCCGGCCGGAGCCCCCCGTCGGCGACTCCATCCCCGGGGCCCTCCTCACCGGGGCCCCTCTCGGCACGACCTCGCCGACACGTCCTCACCGGCACCACCGTCATCACCGCGCCATCACCACCGTCACCTCCGCCTTCCCGCGAACTCCGGCTTCACCGGGCCGTCTCATCAACGTTGGTAAGCCCCTCCTCGGGCTCCTCCCACCATCGCGTTCCCCTCACCGTCCCGGTTCCGTTCCGGCAAACGGGACTCCGATCCGTCGACGGTAGTGACCGGTAGGAAGATTTGAAGATGTGTTCTTCTATGTTGAGTTAGAGCACACAGTTCTTTTGTAACTCTGTTAACAGAGAGAGAGATGGGAGTGTTGAGAGTTAAAATAAAATAAAATAAAAGATGTATTAGATGCCGTATGTATGTATGTATGTATGTATGTATGAGATGCGATGTATGTATTGCGTATACATGTATTTGGAGGAATACGATAATTGCATGATTATGTATGTGTGAAAAAGATGAGTATATGGCCTAAAGTCACTTACCGGTGGGGCCAACGCACCCGCTGTCTATGACAGGGAGGCCCCACGCGATAGTTCAAAAAATAAAAATAATGTTAATGTTTTTATTAAATAAATTAATAGATATATCAGTTAAATTAATTAATTGGATAATTAGAATAATTAGAGTATGGCACGTGGGTCCCCCACTAAATTAATCTCATTAATTAATATTTAATCTTAATTAAAACTTGTGCCTATGACGTTCGGGACCCGCTGGTCAGTTGACCAGTCAACTGTTGATGTCAGCATGACATCATGCTGATGTCATAATAACATTTTATTAAATTATTTAAATCTGTTTTTAATTCTAAATTATTGAATAAAACTTTAAAAAGTAATATTAAATAATCCGTAAGTCAGATCAAAATATTTTCAACATGAAAGTTGATGAGCAGAACGAGACGAACCCAGATACACGGTCCATTCGTATGTCACGCGTCCCTAGCATAGCAAACATGGAACATTTCCATCGTGTCCAGTATGACCGGTAGTAGGCCGAGACCCGGAAAATATCGTCAGATATTCTTCCGACCCGTCTATGATGGATGTTGCTGCGTTAGCTCATGTCTAGCCTGCATCTTGCCATGTCATGCTTTGTGTTGCACCGTTGCTATTATTTATTTTTTCTTCCCCCTCTTCTTACCGGCAGACCCCGAGACTAACGCTGCGGCCAGGTACATCTACGACCCTGCCGATCAGTCCTTTGCCGCAGAGCAGCAAGGCAAGCAAACCCCCCTTGATCATTTCTATATCGCCTATGTCTTTCTTCCTACTGCTTGCATTAGTATTTTGCTACTGTTGTAGTTAGCTCCTATATCTGATGCATAGCCTATTTTTGATGAACTGCTACTTTCAGTCATGTACCTTTAATCTGCTTAGTGTAGGTGGAGCAGTCATCCCCTCTGACCCCGTAGTCCAATTGCCTCGCTTGTTTTCAAATCTCGCTCTCTGATCGACGAGCCAGACCCGTCACAGCACATACACCCCCTTCGTTATACGACGCTACAGGGATACTATCGGGTACCGAGGGTGACACCTCGCTAAGTACTCCTGATGATGTCTCTGTAGTATAGCTAGACGGTCGTGGTTATCGAGGGTGATTCCTCTTTCACCATTCCCGATGACGCCTCTATCGTGCAACCCCTCAAGTGTGGGACCCCCGAGGGTGATTGATCTAAGCCCACCTTGACGGGTACATCCTTCGGAATCCAACGAGGGTGATACCCCGGATTCCCCTCGATGTTTCAACCAGACAGTTACTCGACCTTGTTACTGGGATCTTTGGTGATTAGTTGTAAGACAGGTGGGTTCCCGTGAGACTGTGTTGATGGCCTAATTAAAATGTTAATGGATTTGGGTATTTGATCTGGGTTGGTCGGAGACCTTTTCGCACTAACCGGCTACGCGGGAAGAATTATGGGTACTCGGCGTCGCGATATCAGCCGAAGCTTTTCAGATGCCAGCAATGTAGCGGCGCGCGCCCGAGTGGTCCCGAGATGCATCGCTCTTGTGATTAAGGGATGCTAGGACTGACGTCGACCGCCCACGCCACGTGCAGGAGCGCGAAGGGGAACTGGGCCCACGAACCCTTTGTGCTTAGGAGTTAGACCGGCGGGCTGGCCTCTCTGATTAGTCTTAGGTGGGGCTGCGACGTGTTGATATTCCGAGGCCGGGCAGGACCCAGAAAAGTATGTCCGGCCAGAGTGTTATCGAGCGTGACGGGACATGTGGTGCACCCCTGCAGGGATGAAAATTAACTATTCGGATAGCCGTGTCCACGGTTACAGGACGACTTGGAGTTGTGCCCTGATCTTATACAACTACATTTGTTACTTAACTAGAATTAGTTTGCCTCGGGGTTGCTTCCTCGCATGGAGTCGAGGGAGGATCTTTAGGCGTGACCTCACTTTAATATTGCTGCAACAATATGACTATTATTGTGTTACCCCTGTTCTACTCTCGTCTATTGCTGCAAGACCCTGAAGATGCTAGTCTTCGATAGGACTAGGCCTTCTCCCTCTATACTCGCATTGCTGCAGTCAGTCCACATACAACACCCCCTTCTTGATACTGATGCATATTTAGATTAGTTCTGATGTAAGACTTGCGAGTACTTTGGATGAGTACTCACCGCTGCTTTGCTCCCCCCCTTGTCCCCTTGATCCGTTTGCTGCGACCAGATGATGGAGCCCAGGAGATGGAGGTCCCCGCTGGCGACGACTGCTACCCCGACGGTGCCTACTACTACGTGGAGGCCGCTGATGATCAGGAGTAGTTTGGAGGTTCCCAGGCACGAGGCCTTGCCTCGTTCAATCTGTTCCTTTTGTGCTAGCCTTCTCTAAGGCACCCCATGTTTTATGTCTGTACTCAGATATTGTTGCTTCCGTGTGTTTATCGAGCTTTCGTATTCTAGCCCTCGAGGCCCCTGGCTTGTAATATGAAGCTGAAGTTATTTTATTTGTGTCTAGAGTTGTGTTGTGATATCTTCCCATGAGTCCTTGGGTTTGATCGTACGCATTTGCGTGTATGATTAGCGTACGTTTAAATAGAGGACGTCACAAAGGTGCAAGAGCTCTCGTTGTCCGTGAATCAAATGTCTCCAAATGGTGTGTTCGTGCAAGAAGTGGGAGATGGGTTGAGAGCATAAAGTATTTTTTTTAATTGAGAACTCAATCTACTAAAATTTCACACTTGCTCTCCTTTAGAATCTTATTTTGACTCATCCCCAGACCACTAGTCAGGCACAAGTCAAAATGATCCTCTCCATTTCGATTTTGAGCACTCATGCAATGGATGAGCGTAAGCAAGATATGTTGGCACTTAGGATGGCAAAGAGAATAATGATGGGGAAGGAAGACAAAAAGGGTGTGAAAGGCTCACATCTATGAGGACAACCATAGGCAAGAGAAAGCCGAATGATAGATATGATGCGAGGAGTAGGGATTGCCATGTAACGGATGCACATATGAGCTAAGGCGAGCTCTCCAATGGAACTAGTGGGGGTGCATCCAACTTGTTTGCTCATGAAGACCTAGAGCTCATTTGAGGAGGCTCATCATTGGAATATGCAAACCAAGTTCTATAGTGTAAGGGTCCCCACATAGTTACGCATGAATGATAATCTCTATGTGGTACAAATATAGCAATGGAGTACTAGTGTGGATCTTTAAAAAGGAATAGTAGTGTTCCCCCTTCTCTCTTTTTATTTCTTTTTTTTATTTTTGTGTGGCCTCTTTGGATCTTTCTTTTTATCTCTCATTTGTCCTCTTTGGGATCTTTTAATTTGTTCTCTTTGGGATCTTTTCCTCACTTAAGGGCAACACTCTATGTTTTACAAGAATGAAAAGAAGATGATCACACTTTATGAGAAGTACTGAACATAAAGACAAGTGAAAACTATCATTATGTATGCAAATGTATGCCTCTGCGAGTGTAGCAGGATATGCGATGATACTAGCGCGTCATGTAGGAGTAATAAGGGCAAGGCCCAACTAGCATGCGGCTCCTCGACCAAGCAAAAGCATGTATGACATGAAAATGAAGTCATGAGATGGTGGATGTTGCGTGGCAATGTATCTCGGAAAGGCTATGGAAATGCCTTAATAGGTAGGTATGGTGGCTGTTTTGAGGAAAGATATAATGAGGCTTATGTATGACAGCGTATCATGTCATGGGTTTGGATGCACCGGCGAAGTTTGCACCAACTCTCAGTGTGAGAAAGGGCAATGCACAGTACCGAAGAGGCTAGCAAAATATGGATGGTGGAAGTGCCAACAATCGAATACTCACATTAGTCTGAAGAACTCATTTACTCATTATTAGTAACTCTCTATCTAGTTAGGAGATTCACAAAGAGACAAGTACCCTGAGTAGGAGTGTTTGGGGGTTTGGTTATCCTTGCGCAGCCTCGACTCATGGTAACGTGAGGGTACTCTATATATTCCAACCCCTCCAGAGGTTAGCGATCAATTTAGTAGCTAGAGTTCTCAACTAATTTTTAGTTTTTAAAAAACACACAGATTTCCCAGAATACGACACCTATCACTAATAGGCTTAAGCTATTAGCACCAATAGTCCAAACGTTACTCAAATCAATACCTCAAAACTATTGCAAGTTACTACTATACTTAAATAGCAACCTCAATTACCTACTCATGCAAGACACACAACTCAGTGCAACAAGCTAACTCTCTAAAAAAGATAAGCATGATAACTCAAGAGAGTTCCAAAAGCAACCTAAAAAAATCTCTTAAAAAGATATAGCATGAAAAATAAGAGCTAAGCATGACAGTAGCTATGTAAAGATAAAGAACACACAAAAAAGAATAAGCATGAAAACCTATGTTGTGTTCTAGAGTGGAATGGAGCGTATTTCTCTCCCAAACAAGGTAGGCTAGGTTCCGACTTGTTATGAACAGCAATAAAAACTAAAACAAACTAAAAAGTAAAGAGCAGGATGCTCCAAGCATAGCACATAACATATGAAGTGATAAAAATATAGCATGAAGATGGACAGAATGATGATTGTTGATAGAGAAGGGGATGCATGGGGGCATCCCCAAACTTAGACGCTTGAGTCTCCTTGAATATTTCTTGGGGTGCATGAGGGCATCCCCAAGCTTGAGCGCTTGACACTTCTGGATCTTCTTTCATCATCTCCCATCGCATACTTGAAAATTCCCTTCATACGAAACCCATCATAAGATGATTAGAGTGGTTAGTATCCTTAACAAAGTAACTTATTACCTACTGGAAATAATGATTTTCATGAAAATATAATGTTTCTCATGATTGACAAAAGTTTTTTTGCAAAGGAAAAGCAAGCTTAAGATTTGCAAAATGATGAAAACGCAAAACATGGCAGAATCTGCGAAAAACAGAACATCAGGTAGTAAATAATTTATTCAGGGCATTTCTGCAACTCAAATCAAAAAACTCAGAACAGATGCCAGAAAGGAAATTATATATAGCCTGATGTAAAAAACATTCATATCAAAAATATGATTTGGTGATGTTCGGCGAATTTTTCCGTCAAGCAGACATAATCTGTTTCTCGATAGCATGTCACAATTTTTGAACTTTCTTGCAATTGGAGGCTAAAACTTGTCACAAAGCTTGAAAATAAAGATACAATGATGTTGCTACAGTAGTAACACACATCAAGACCACTAAAACTAAAAGTAAAAAAAAATGGGTTGCCTCCCAACAAGCGCTTTCTTTTATGCCTTTGAGCTAGGCATAATGCAAAAAGATCAAGTATTATAAACTCCATAAGAATAGCTTGCCCGAATGATGGACTCATAAGGTAACTTAATCTTCTTTCGAGGAAGTGTTCCATTCCCTTTTTAAGGGGAAATTGGAATCTGTCAATGATAGCACCAACGGTGCGGAGAAAAGGACGTCCCAAAATAATTGGACATCAAGGATCACATTCAATGTCCATAATAAGAAAATCAACGGACACATAATTATCATTGACAATCATATGAAGATCATCAATTCTTCCTAAAGGTTTCTTTACGGAAGAATCAACAAAACGGACACCAAAAAACATGGATCAAAAGGTTTCAAATCAAGCATATCATACATTCTGTTGGGCATAACGGAGGCACTAGGTCTAACATCACATAAAGCAAAGCAAGAGATATTATTCAATTTAATCTTGACCATAGGATCCCAACCATCTTCTAGTTATCTAGGAATAGAAGTCTCTAGCTTGAGCTTCTCCTCCCTAGCTTTGATAATAGCATTAGTAATGTGCTCGATGAAGGCAATATTGAGTGCACTAGTGTGGGGGTCTTTAGCCATTCTTTGCAAAAAGGTGATAACTTCAGAAAGACTACAATTTTCAAAATCAAGATTACTACCATTAATTAAGGTGGTGGTAATGTCATCTAAGCTCATCCTTTTAATAGTATCTAAATTCAAATGACCTTCTTGTCCTATAGTTGAGGTATTAGCATCACCATTAATAGGTCCATTGGGACTAGGGGTGTGATGGGTGCTAAAAGTTTTGAGCTCCTCAACAACTTGTATAGTAGCAATGGTAGTGTGTGTAGGAAGGCTCTTAATCCTATCTTCCTCTTCTTTTTCTCTAGCTCGTCTCTCTTTAAGTTTGGCTAGCATTCTTATGTTCTCTTTAATTTAGACTTGGATAGCATTCATGGGTGTGGTGTTCCTTTCCTCAAGGAGGGAAGTTCTAATTTTAAGCATCTCTACATCATGAGCTATGTTGTCCACCTTCAAACAGAGACTATCTGATTTTTCTAGTTTCTCCTCTACACTCTTGTTGAAGGCTTTTTGAGAAGTGATAAAGTCTTTAAGCATGCTCTCTAATTCAGAAGTGGGGTTTTTGGTGCTAGGATAATTGTTGTTGTTCCCATAGTTGTTGCATGGGAACGGTCTAGGATTGCTACCAAAATTACTCCTATAAGCATTATTATTAAAGTTGTTCCTAGTGATAAAATTAACATCAACTTGCTCTCTTTCTTAAGCAACCAAAGAATTTAAAGGAACATCATGAGGATCTATAGGAGCTTGCTTAGTAAGTAAACTCATGATCATGTCAACCTTATCATTAAGGGAGGAGATATCCTCAACAAAGTTTACCTTCCTACCCGTTGGAGCTCTTTCGGTGTGCCATTGAGAATAATTTGTCATCATATCATCTAATAGCTTGGTGGCAGCACCAAGTGTAGTTGACATAAAGGTTCCTCCCGCGGCCGAGTCTAACCGATTCCGTGAGGTAAAGTTCAATGCTTTATAATTTTTTTGGATAACCATCCAAGTAGTCAAACCATGTGTAGGGCAATTCTTAACAAGAGATTTCATATGCTCCCAAGCTTGAGCAACATGTTCATTATCCAATTGTCTAAAATTCATAATGTTACTTCTTAATTGGATAATCTTAGCATGCGGGTAATACTTCCCAATAAAAGCATCTTTCCAATTATCCCAAGAATCTATGCTATTCCTAGGCAAAGATTGAAGCCATACTTTAGCTCCTCCTCTCAAGGAGAAAGGAAAAAAGCTTAAGTTTAACAATATCACCATCTACTTCTTTATATTTTTGCATATCACCGAGCTCAAAAAATTTGTTCAAGTGCAAAGCAACATAATCTCCAGCACCGGACAATTGATCTTTCATAACAAGGTTCAGTATAGCAGGTTTAATCTCATAGGATGTGGCCTTAGTGGCAGGAGCAGCAATAGGTGTGTAGATAAAGTAATTGTTGTTGGGACTAGTGAAGACACACAACTTGGTGTTTTCAGTGGAACCCATAGCAACAGTTACAAGCAAGAACAAAGCAACTAATGTTTTTGTGGTTTTTGGTATAAGATTCTAAAGCAAAAACTAGAAAGCAAACTAATAAGACTAAAAAGCAAAGGTAAATGATAGCGTGGAACTCCCCTATCTTGAAGACTGGAGTCCCCGATAACGGTGCCAGAAAACTTTGCTTGATGACGAGATGATGTATATACTTCTCGCTCCTTGTTGGTTATCGCAAGTGAAAGGTTGAGATGTAGTCAGCAACAAGTTTTCCCTCACACGGAGCCTGTAAGGTTTATCGAACCAAGAGGACTCCTAGGCTCAACAAGTAGGTGTCTCCTGTCCTAGCTAGCAGAAGACGTGGACCTGCACACACAACAAATAACTTTGCTCCCAACGAGTACATAGAGGTTGTCAATCTCTCCGGCCTTGTAGTTTGCAAAGGATCAAAACACAAGCGGGAATAGTAATGGTGATTCAATGGAAAAGTAAATGAAAGAAATAAATGGTGGATGTGGAAGCAATGGTGGTGATATGGACCGGAGTCACATGATGTTCACTAGTGATGTCTCTTTCCCAAAATACGATAAACAACTACACTTGGGTAAACAAATTATAGTTGGGCAATTGACAGAATTATAAACGCGCCACAATGCTAATTATGCTACTTGAAAGTTAGAGGCTCAATAGTAATGGGCAGTACGCCAAGACAAGTAGACCGTTAATTCATCAGTATCTACTTACTAATCATCCACCTTGAGATATCTGTCCAAAACATCTCGCTGGTATGAAGTTGCGAGCCCCACCCAAAGTGTAAACTCAAAGCAACGGACAACTGCATTAATGAACTATGCGTAAGGTAAACAATCCTTGCAACCGTGGTCACAAGTACCGTTGTTTTCTCCCTGGTGGCAACAGCACATCCCCTAGTCTCATGTTTCTGTCACTCAAGCTAGACATCGAGGGGCATGAACCCACAATCATGCATAACGCTCCCTCTTGGAGTTACAATCTACTACTCGGACAAAGCAATAAATAGCAACGGAGAACATGCATGAATCACTAAGGAACATAATATAAAATGATAATCAAATATATAACTCATAACAATCTGAACATAATCTCATAATCCATCGCATCCCAACAAACCGAGCATAGCAATAGCAAGAGAATTATATAGATGCCTTGGTCATGTAGGGCAGCTCACAAGGACTAATCCTTGAAGTAGAAGATTGGAGAGGAGATATCACATAGCTACTGGTCATGGACTCATGGTCCAGGGAGGACTACTCACGACACATCCAGGAAGCGTCCATGGCGGTGGAGAAGCTCCCGGAGGTCAATCCTCCCTTCGGCAAAGTGCTGGGAAGAGGTCTCCTGACGCTCCCGAACTTGGAAGCGCTGCGGCGGTGGAACGATGGAAAAATTCGCGATTCTGGATGTTATAGAAGGGTTTTCTCTTGGAGGAGTAAATATAGGCCAAAGGAGGGCACCGGAGGAGGTGGGACCCAACCAGGCGGCCTCTTGGCGCGGCCTAGGGCCAGGCCGCACCCATAGGTTGCCTGGGAGGCCCCTGTCCCCCCTCTGGCCCATCTTCGGTGATCTCAAAGCTTTCGTTACACTGGTTTTTTATATATTTTTCTTGGAATTTTTTGGGCTTCGGAAAATTGGGTAAAGGCCCCTACAAAATAGACATCAGCGGACAGAAACTGGCACTGGGTGCACTGAGTTAGTAGGTTAGTCCAAATATGTGTAAAATGATATAAAAGTGTAGCAAAACATATAACAATGTCACCCAAAAGATCATGGAACAAGAAGAAATTATAGATACGTTTGGGACGTATCAGATGGGCGCGTTGCTTCGCATTGCCATCGCCCGTGCCAACAACACACCTACGCTGGGAGGAAGGCAGAGGCGTCGAGGCGCCGTAGGAGAGCGTAGCAGAGCCTGGGAAGAACAGGGGGCAACATACGAAACCTCCCACCGCGGTCACCCTTGTTGGATCGATCAGCGTGCATATGTTGCTGTAGTCCCACGCCCAACACGCGAGCGCCTCCTTCAGGCACTGCACCATGCCACCATGGCTGCTCTGTTGGAATTATGCCCTAGAGGCAATAATAAATATAGTTATTATTATAATTCCTGTATCAAGATAATCGTTTATTATCCATGCTATAATTGTATTGAATGAAGACTCATTTACATGTGTGGATACATAGACAAAACACTGTCCCTAGCAAGCCTCTAGTTGGCTAGCCAGTTGATCAAAGATAGTCAGTGTCTTCTGATTATGGACAAGGTGTTGTTGCTTGATAACTGGATCACGTCATTAGGAGAATCACGTGATGGACTAGACCCAAACTAATAGACGTAGCATGTTGATCGTGTCATTTTGTTTCTACTGTTTTCTGCGTGTCAAGTATTTGTTCCTATGACCATGAGATCATATAAATCACTAACACCGGAGGAATACATTGTGTGTATCAAACGTCGCAACGTAACTGGGTGACTATAAAGATGCTCTACAGGTATCTTCGAAGGTGTTCGTTGAGTTAGTATATATCGAGACTGGGATTTGTCACTCCGTGTGACGGAGAGGTATCTCGGGCCCACTCGGTAATACAACATCACACACAAGACTTGCAAGCAATGTGACTTAGTGTAAGTTGCGGGATCTTGTATTACGGAACGAGTAGAGAGACTTGCCGGTAAACGAGATTGAAATAGGTATACGGATACTGACAATCGAATCTCGGGCAAGTAACATACCGAAGGACAAAGGGAATGACATACGGGATTATATGAATCCTTGACACTGAGGTTCAAACGATAAGATCTTCGTAGAATATGTAGGATCCAATATGGGCATCCAGGTCCCGCTATTGGATATTGACCGAGGAGTCTCTCAGGTCATGTCTACATAGTTCTCGAACCCGCAGGGTCTGCACACTTAAGGTTCGACGTTGTTTTATGCGTATTTGAGTTATATGGTTGGTTAACGAATGTTGTTCGGAGTCCCAGATGAGATCACGGACGTCACGAGGGTTTTCGGAATGGTCCGGAAACGAAGATTGATATATAGGATGACCTCATTTGATTACCAGAAGGTTTTCGGAGTTACCGGGAATGTACCGGGAATGACGAATGGGTTCCGGGAGTTCACCGGGGGGGGGGGGCAACCCAGCCCCGGGAAGCCCATAGGCATTGAGGGTGGCGCACCAGCCCTTAGTGGGCTGGTGGGACAGCCCAAAAGAGCCCTATGCGCATTGGAAGAAAAATCAAAGAGAAAAAAAAAGGAGGAGGTGGGAAAGGAAAGAAGGACTCCACCCACCAAACCAAGTAGAACTCGGTTTGGGGGGGGGCAGACCTTCCCCCCTTGGCTCGGCCGACCCCCTTGGGGCTCCTTGAGCCCCAAGGCAAGGCTCCCCCTCTCCCACCTATATATACGGAGGTTTTAGGGCTGATTTGAGACGACTTTTCCACGGCAGCCCGACCACATACCTCCACGGTTTTTCCTCTAGATCGCGTTTCTGCGGAGCTCGGGCGGAGCCCTGCTGAGACGAGATCATCACCAACCTCCGGAGCGCCGTCACGCTGCGGGAGAACTCTTCTACCTCTTCGTCTCTCTTGCTGGATCAAGAAGGCCGAGATCATCTTCGAGCTATACGTGTGCTGAACGCGGAGGTGCCGTCCGTTCGCACTAGATCGTGGGACTGTTCGCGGGACGGTTCGCGGGGCGGATCGAGGGACGTGAGGACGTTCCACTACATCAACCGCGTTCACTAACGCTTCTGCTGTACGGTCTACAAGGGTACGTAGATCACACATCCCCTCTCGTAGATGGACATCACCATGATAGGTCTTCGTGCGCGTAGGAAATTTTTTGTTTCCCATGCGACGTTCCCCAACAGTGGTATCAGAGCTAGGTTCATGCGTAGATGTCTTCTCGAGTAGAACACAAAAGTTTTTGTGGCCGGTGATGTGCGTTTTGCTGCCCTCCTTAGTCTTTTCTTGATTCCGCGGTATTGTTGGATTGAAGCGGCTTGGACCGACATTACTCGTACGCTTACGAGAGACTGGTTTCATCGCTACGAGTAACCCCGTTGCTCAAAGATGACTGGCAAGTGTCAGTTTCTCCAACTTTAGTTGAATCAGATTTGACCGAGGAGGTCCTTGGATGAGGTTAAATAGCAACTCATATATCTCCGTTGTGGTGTTTGCGTAAGTAAGATGCGATCCTACTAGATACCCATGGTCACCACGTAAAACATGCAACAACAAAATTAGAGGACGTCTAACTTGTTTTTGCAGGGTATGCTTGTGATGTGATATGGCCTACGATGTGATGTGATATATTGGATGTATGAGATGATCATGTTGTAATAGATAATATCGACTTGCACGTCGATGGTACGGCAACCGGCAGGAGCCATAGAGTTGTCTTTATACTAACGTTTGTGCTTGCAGATGCGTTTACTATTTTGCTAGGATGTAGCTTTAGTAGTAATAGCATGAGTAGCACGACAACCCCGACGGCCACACGTTGATGGAGATCATGGTGTGGCGCCTGTGACAAGAAGATCGTACCGATGCTTTGGTGATGGAGATCAAGGAGCACGTGATGATGGCCATATCATGTCACTTATGAATTGCATGTGATGTTAATCCTTTTATGCACCTTATTTTGCTTAGAACGACGGTAGCATTATGAGGTGATCTCTCACTAAAATTTCAAGACGACATTGTGTTCTCCCCGACTGTGCACCATTGCTACAGTTCGTCGTTTCGAGACACCACGTGATGATCGGGTGTGATAGACTCAACGTTCACATACAACGGGTGCAAAACAGTTGCGCACGCGGAACACTCGGGTTAAGCTTGACGAGCCTAGCATGTGCAGACATGGCCTTGGAACACATGAGACCGAAAGGTCGATCATGAATCATATAGATGATATGATTAGCATAGGGATGCTTACCACTGAAACTATGCTCAACTCACGTGATGGTCGGACTTGAGCTAGTGTAAGTGGATCATGAACCACTCAAATGACTAGAGAGATGTACTTTTTGAGTGTGAGTTTAGCGAATAATTTGATTAAGTTAAACTCTAATTGTCTTGAACATAGTCTAAGTCCACTTTGAATATATTTGTGTTGTAGATCATGGCTCACGCGACAGTCACCCTGAATTTTAATATGTTCCTAGAGAAAGCTAAGTTGAAAGATGATGGAAGCAACTTTGTAGACTGGGCTCGTAATCTTAAGCTAATCTTACAAGCTGGGAAGAAGGATTATGTCCTTAATGCTGCGCTAGGAGATGAACCACCCGCTACGGCTGATCAGGATGTTAAGAACGCTTGGTTAGCACGTAAGGAGGACTACTCAGTAGTTCAATGTGCAGTCTTGTATGGCTTAGAACCGGGACTTCAACGTCGCTTTGAGCGTCATGGAGCATTTGAGATGTTCCAGGAGTTGAAGTTTATCTTTCAGAAGAACGCCCGGATCGAGAGGTATGAGACCTCCTATAAATTCTATGCTTGCAAGATGGAGGAGAACTCGTCTGTCAGTGAACATGTGCTCAAAATGTCTGGGTACTCAAACCGTCTAGCTGAGCTGGGGATTGAACTCCCGCAAGAAGCTATCACTGACAGAATCCTTCAAACACTGTCGCCAAGCTATAAAGGCTTTGTGTTGAACTACAACATGCAAGGGATGAACAAGTCTCCCGGCGAGTTGTTTGCGATGCTGAAAGTCGCAGAGTCTGAACTCCGTAAAGAGCATCAAGTGTTGATGGTGAATAAGACCACTAGTTTCAAGAGAAACGGCAAAGGCAAGAAGGGTAATTCAAAGTAGAGCGGCAAGCCTGTTGTCAATCCGACGAAGAAACCCAAAGCTGGACCTAAGCCTGAAACAGAGTGTTACTGTTGCAAGGGTATGGGTCATTGGAAGCGCAATTGCCCCAAGTATCTGGCAGATAAGAAGGCGGCCAAAGAAAAATCAGGTATATTTGATATACATGTTATTGATGTATACTTAACCGGCTCTCGTAGTAGTGCCTAGGTATTCGATACCGGTTCTGTTGCTCATATTTGCAACTCGAAACAGGAACTGCGGAATAGACGAAGGCTGGCAAAAGATGAAGTGACGATGCGCATAGGAAATGGTTCCAATGTTGATGCAATCGCCGTCGGCACAGTTTCACTTCAGTTACCATCAGGATTAGTTATGAATTTGAATCATTGTTATTTAGTTCCTGCGTTGAGCATGAACATTATATCTGGATCTTGTTTATTGCGAGACGGTTACTCTTTTAAGTCACAGAATAATGGTTGTTCTATTTCTATGAGTAACATCTTTTATGGTCATGCACCCAATGTGAGAGGATTGTTCATATTGAATCTTGATAGCGATACACACATACATAACATTGAGACCAAAAGAGTTAGAGTTAACAATGATAGTGCCATATTTTTGTGGCACTGCCTCTTAGGTCATATTGGTGTAAAGCGCATGAAGAAACTCCATGTCGATGGACTTTTGGAGTCACTTGACTTTGATTCACTTGACACGTGCGAACCATGCCTCATGGGCAAGATGACTAAAACTCCGTTCTCCGGAACAATGGAGCATGCAAGTGACTTGTTGGAAATCATACATACCGATGTGTGTGGTCCGATGAGCGTAGAGGTACGCGGCAGATATCGTTATTTTCTCACCTTCACTGACGATTTGAGTAGATATGGTTATGTCTACTTAATGAAGCATAAGTCTGAAACATTTGAAAGGTTCAAGCAATTTCAGAGTGAAGTTGAAAATCATCGTAACAAGAAGATCAAGTTCCTACGGTCTGATCGTGGGGGTGAATATCTGAGTTTCGAGTTTGGTGCTCACTTAAGACAATGTGGAATTGTTTCACAGTTAACACCGCCTGGAACACCACAGCGTAATGGTGTGTCCGAACGTCGTAATCGTACTTTATTAGAGATGGTGCGATCTATGATGTCTCTTACCGATTTGCCGTTATCATTTTGGGGCTATGCATTAGAAACAGCTGCATTCACTTTAAATAGGGCACCATCAAAGTCCGTTGAGACGACACCATACGAACTGTGGTATGGCAAAAGGCCAAAGTTGTCGTTTGTTAAAGTTTGGGGATGTGATGCTTATGTCAAAAAGCTTCAGCCTGAAAAGCTGGAACCCAAAGCGGAAAAGTGCATCTTCATAGGTTACCCAAAAGAGACACTTGGGTACACCTTCTATCTCAAATCCGAGGGCAAAGTGTTTGTTGCTAAAAACGGAGCTTTTCTCGAGAAGGAGTTTCTCTCGAGAGAATTGAATGGGAGGAAGATAGAACTTGACGAGGTTGTCGAACCTCTCATCCCTCTGGATGGTGGCGCAGGGCAAGGGGAAACCTCTGTCGTTGTGACGCCGGTTGAGGAGGAAGTTAATGATGATGATCATGAAACTCCGGTTCAAGTTTCTGTCGAACCACGTAGGTCGACGAGACCACGTGCTGCTCCAGAGTGGTACGTTAATCCCGTCTTATCAATCATGTTGTTGGACAACAATGAACCTGCAAATTATGAAGAAGCAATGGTGGGCCCAGATTCCAACAAATGGCTAGAAGCCATGAAGTCCGAGATAGGATCCATGTATGAGAACAAAGTGTGGACTTTGGAAGTACTGCCTGAGGGCCGCAAGGTTATTCAAAACAAATGGATCTTTAAGAGGAAGACGGATGCTGACGGCAATGTAACCGTTCATAAAGCTCGACTTGTGGCAAAGGGTTTTTCACAAGTTCAAGGAGTTGACTACGTTGAGACATTCTCACCTGTAGCGATGCTTAAGTCCGTCAGAATCATGTTAGCAATAGCTGCATTTTTCGATTATGAAATCTGGCAGATGGATGTCAAAACGGCGTTCCTTAACGGTTTTCTTAAGGAAGAGTTGTATATGATGCAACCCGAAGGTTTTGTCGATTCTAAGAATGCTGACAAGGTGTGCAAGCTCCAGCGATCCATTTATGGACTGGTGCAAGCATCTCAGAGTTGGAACAAACGCTTTGATGAGGTGATCAAAGCATCATGGTTTATACAAGTGGTTGGAGAATCTTGTATTTACAAGAAAGTGAGTGGGAGCTCTGTGGCGTTTCTAATATTATATGTGGATGACATATTGCTGATTGGAAACAACGTAGAATTTTTGGAGAGCATAAAGGATTACTTGAATAAAAGTTTCTCTATGAAGGACCTAGGAGAAGCTGCTTACATTCTAGGCATTAAGATCTACAGGGATAGATCAAAACGCCTGATAGGACTTTCACAAAGCATATACCTTGATAAAGTTTTGAAGAGGTTCAAAATGGAACAGTCCAAGAAAGGGTTCTTGCCAGTTTTACAAGGTACGAGATTGAGTAAGACTCAGTGCCCAGCAACTCATAAAGATAGAGAGCATATGAGCACCGTCCCCTATGCTTCAGCCATAGGATCTATCATGTATGCGATGCTGTGCACTAGACCGAACGTTAGCCTGGTCATAAGTATGGCAGGTAGGTTCCAGAGTAATCCAGGAGTGGATCACTGGACGGCGGTCAAGAATATCCTGAAGTACCTAAAAAGGACTAAGGAGATGTTTCTCGTGTATGGAGGTGACGAAGAGCTCGCCGTAAAAGGTTACGTCGATGCAAGCTTTGACACAGATCCGGACGACTCTAAGTCGCAAACTGGATACGTATTTATTCTTAATGGGGGTGCGGTAAGCTGGTGCAGTTCCAAGCAGAGCGCCGTAGTAGATTCTACATGTGAAGCGGAGTACATGGCTGCCTCGGAGGCGGCTAAGGAGGGTGTCTGGATGAAGCAATTCATGACGGATCTTGGAGTGGTGCCAAGCGCACTGAATCCAATAACCTTGTTCTGTGGCAACACGGGTGCCATTGCCTTAGCAAAGGAACCACGGTTTCACAAGAAGTCCAGACACATCAAACGACGCTTCAACCTCATCCGCAACTACGTCGAAGGGGAGGACGTAAATATATGCAAAGTGCACACGGATCTGAATGTAGCAGACCCGCTGACTAAACCTCTTCCACGGGCAAAGCATGAGCAACACCAGAACTGTATGGGTGTTAGATTTATTACAATGTAATTCGCATGATGATGTGAGGGTTAGATTATTGACTCTCGTGCAAGTGGGAGACTGTTGGAATTATGCCCTAGAGGCAATAATAAATATAGTTATTATTATAATTCCTGTATCAAGATAATCGTTTATTATCCATGCTATAATTGTATTGAATGAAGACTCATTTACATGTGTGGATACATAGACAAAACACTGTCCCTAGCAAGCCTCTAGTTGGCTAGCCAGTTGATCAAAGATAGTCAGTGTCTTCTGATTATGGACAAGGTGTTGTTGCTTGATAACTGGATCACGTCATTAGGAGAATCACGTGATGGACTAGACCCAAACTAATAGACGTAGCATGTTGATCGTGTCATTTTGTTGCTACTGTTTTCTGCGTGTCAAGTATTTGTTCCTATGACCATGAGATCATATAACTCACTAACACCGGAGGAATACTTTGTGTGTATCAAACGTCGCAACGTAACTGGGTGACTATAAAGATGCTCTACAGGTATCTCCGAAGGTGTTCATTGAGTTAGTATGGATCGAGACTGGGATTTGTCACTCCGTGTGACGGAGAGGTATCTCGGGGCCCACTCGGTAATACAACATCACACACAAGCCTTGCAAGCAATGTGACTTAGTGTAAGTTGCGGGATCTTGTATTACGGAACGAGTAAAGAGACTTGCCGGTAAAGATTGAAATAGGTATACGGATACTGACGATCGAATCTCGGGCAAGTAACATACCGAAGGACAAAGGGAATGACATACGGGATTATATGAATCCTTGACACTGAGGTTCAAACGATAAGATCTTCGTAGAATATGTAGGATCCAATATGGGCATCCAGGTCCCGCTATTGGATATTGGCCGAGGAGTCTCTCGGGTCATGTCTACATAGTTCTCGAACCCGCAGGGTCTGCACACTTAAGGTTCGACGTTGTTTTATGCGTATTTGAGTTATATGGTTGGTTACCGAATGTTGTTCGGAGTCCCGGATGAGATCACGGACGTTACGAGGGTTTTCGGAATGGTCCGGAAACGAAGATTGATATATAGGATGAGCTCATTTGATTACCGGAAGGTTTTCGGAGTTACCGGGAATGACGAATGGGTTCCGGGAGTTCACCGGGGGGGGGGGCAACCCACCCCGGGGAAGCCCATAGGCATTGAGGGTGGCGCACCAGCCCTTAGTGGGCTGGTGTGACAGCCCAAAAGAGCCCTATGCGCATTGGAAGAAAAATCAAAGAGAAAAGAAAAAAAGGAGGAGGTGGGAAAGGAAAGGACTCCACCCACCAAACCAAGTAGGACTCGGTTTGGGGGGGGGAGACCTTCCCCCCTTGGCTTGGCCGACCCCCTTGGGGCTCCTTGAGCCCCAAGGCAAGGCTCCCCCTCTCCCACCTATATATACGGAGGTTTTAGGGCTGATTTGAGACGACTTTTCCACGGCAGCCCGACCACATACCTCCACGGTTTTTCCTCTAGATCGCGTTTCTGCGGAGCTCGGTCGGAGCCCTGCTGAGACGAGATCATCACCAACCTCCGGAGCGCCGTCACGCCGCCGGAGAACTCTTCTAACTCTCTGTCTCTCTTGCTGGATCAAGAAGGCCGAGATCATCGTCGAGCTGTACGTGTGCTGAACGCGAAGGTGCCGTCCGTTCGGCACTAGATCGTGGGACTGTTTGCGGGACAGTTCGCGGGGCGGATCGAGGGACGTGAGGACGTTCCACTACATCAACCGCGTTCACTAACGCTTCTGCTGTACGGTCTACAAGGGTACGTAGATTACACATCCCCTCTCGTAGATGGACATCACCATGATAGGTCTTCGTGCGCGTAGGAAATTTTTTGTTTCCCATGCGACATTCCCCAACATGCTCCACCTCCCTTCTCGCTGCACCTCGCCATTGCCTTCATAGGGGGCAGGGTAAAGCGATAGGGGGTTGGAGCACCTCCCCGCGTCGGCTTCAGCGCCAGCTGATACGCTCATTTTGCATCATGCTTTTATGTTGATATTTATCGCTTTTTGGCTATTATTTCACTTCACGGTACAATACTTATGCCTTTTCTCTCTTATTTTACAAGGTTTACATGAAGAGGGAGAATGCGAGAACCTGGAATTCTAGCCTGAAATTGGAGCAGGTTTGAGATACCTATTCTGCGCAACTCCAAACGCTGTAAAAATCAACGAGGATTTTTTTTGGGAACTATAAAAAATACTGGGCCGAAGAAGTGCAAGAGGGGCGCCAGCAGGTGGACACAAGCCTGCTAGTCGCGGCCACCCCCCTGGCCGCACCTAGGGGGCTTGTGGGCACCCAGCTGGCCCTCTGCCCCCCTTCTTCTGCTATATGAAGGGTTTCGTCCAGAAAAAAATCAGGAGGAGGCTTTTTCGAGGATTTGCCGCCGCCACGAGGCGGAAATTGAGCATAACCAATCTAGAGCTCCGGCACAACGATCCTGTTGGGGAAACTCCCCTCCCGGAGGTGGAAATCGTCGCCATCGTCATCACCAACACTCCTCTCATCGGAGGGGACTCATCACCATCAACGTCTTCATCAGCACCTTCTCATCTCCAAACCCTAGTTCATCTCTTGTAACCAATCACCATCTCGCAACTCCGATTGGTACTTGTAAGGTTGCTAGTAGTGTTAATTACTCTTTGTAGTTGATGCTAGTTGGATTACTTGGTGGAAGAGTTTATGTTCAGATCCTTGTTGCTACTCATTACCTCTCTGGTCATGAATATGATTATGCTTTGTGAGTAGTTACTTTTGTTCCTGAGGACATGGGATAAGTCGTGCTAATAGTAGTCATGTGAATTTGGTATTCGTTCGACATTTTGATGTGTTGTATGTTGTTTTTCCTCTAGTGGTGTTATGTGAACGTCGACTACATAACACTTCACCATTATTTCGGCCTAGAGGAAGGCATTGGGAAGTAGTAAGTTGATGATGGGTTTCTAGAGTGACAGAAGCTTAAACCCTAGTTTATGCGTTGCTTCGTAAGGGGCTGATTTGGATCCACTAGTTTAATGCTATGGTTAGACTTTGTCTTAATTCTTCTTTCGTAGTTGCGGATGCTTGCGAGAGGGGTTAATCATAAGTGGGATGCTTGTCCAAGTAAGGGCAGTACCCAAGCGTCAGTCCACCCACATATCAAACTATCAAAGTAACGAACACGAATTATATGAACATGATGAAAACTAGCATGACAGAAATTCCCGTGTATCCTTGGGAGCGTTTTCCCTCCTATAAGACTTTGTCCAGGCTTGTCCCTTGCTACAAAAGGGATTGGGCCACTTTGCTGCACCATTTCTACTTTTGTTAATTGCCAGTTGCTACGAATCATCTCACCACACAATCACTTGTTACCGATAATTTCAGTGCTTGCAGATTTTACCTTACTGAAAACCACTTGTGAGATCCTTCTACTCCTCGTTGGGTTTGACACTCTTACTTATCGAAAGGACTACGATTGATCCCCTATACTTGTGGGTCATCAAGACTATTTTCTGGCGCCATTGCCGGGGAGTGAAGCGCCTTTGGTAAGTGGAACTTGGTAATGAAACATTCATATAGTGTGCTGAAATTTATTGTCACCTGTCACTATGGAAACTAATCCTTTGAGGGGCTTGTTCGGGGTATCTTCACCTCGAACGGAAGCACAAATAGTTGCTCCTCAACCCCCTGCACCTACTGAAAATATTTGCTTTGAATTTCCTTCGGGTATGCTTGAGAAACTGCTGGCTAATCCTTTTACACGAGATGGGACATCACATCCAGACTTGCATCTAATCTATGTAGATGAAGTTTGTGGTTTATTTAAGCTTGCAGGTTTGCCCGAGGATGAGGTCAAGAAGAAGGTCTTTCCTTTATATTTGAAGGATAAGGCGTTGACATGGTATAGGCTATGTGATGATACTGGATTATGGAACTACAATCGGTTTAAATTGGAATTTCATCAAAAGTTTTATCCTATGCATTTAGTACATCGTGATCGGAATTATACTTATAATTTTTGGCCTCATGACAGAGAAAGCATCGCTCAAGCTTGGGGGAGTCTTAAATCAATGTTATATTCATGCCCCAACCATGAGCTTTCGAGAGAAATCATCATTTAGAACTTCTATGCTCGGCTTTCTCATGATGATCGCACCATGCTTGACACTTCTTGTGCTGGTTCTTTTATGAAGGGAGATATTGACTTCAGATGGAATTTATTGGAGAGAATTAAACGCAACTCTGAATACTGGGAGCTTCAAGAAGGTAAGGAGTCAGGTATGAATTTCAAGTTTGATTGCGTTAAATCCTTTGTTGAAACAAATACCTTTAGTGATTTTAGCGCTAAGTATGGACTTGACTCTGAGATAGTAGCTTCATTATGTGAATCATTTGCTATTCATATTGATCTCCTCAAAGAGAAGTGGTTTAAATATCATCCTCCTTTAGAAGTCAATGTAGTTAAACCCAATCCAGTTGAACAGAAAGTCATGGCCTATAATGATCCTATTGTTCCCAGTGCTTACATTGAGAAACCACCTTTCCCTGTTAGGATAAAGGATCATACTAAAGCTTCAACTGTGATACATAGAGGCTATATTAGAACACCTACACCCCTTGAGAAAATTAGAGTTGAACCTAGCATTGCTATTATCAAAGATCTTCTGTCCGACGATGTTGAGGGACATAATATTCACTTCTGTGAAGATGCTCCTAGAATTGCTAAACCTCACGCTAGAGATAAACATAGGCCTATTGTTGGCACGCCTGTTGTTTCTGTTAAGATAGGAGATCATTGTTATCATGGTTTATGTGACGTGGGTGCTAGTGTTAGTGCAATACCTCAATCCTTATATGATGAAATCAAAGATGAGATTGCACCTGTTGAGATAGAGCTTATTGATGTCACTATTCAGCTTGCCAATAGAGATACTATCTGCCGTGTGGGAATTGTTAGGGATGTTGAAGTCTTATGTGGTAAAACAAAGTATCCTGCTGATTTCCTCATTCTTGCTACCGCACAAGATAGCTTTTGTTCCATCATATTTGGCAGACCTTTTCTCAATACCGTCAATGCTCATATTGACTGTGAGAAGCAAACTGTCACTGTTGGCTTTGAAGGTGTGTCACATGAGTTCAATTTCTCCAAGTTTGGTAGACAACCTCATGAAAAAGAGTTGCCTAGTAGGGATGAAACTATTGCCTTAGCTTCTATTGCCGTGCCTCCTATTGATCCCTTAGAGCAATACTTGCTTGAGCATGAAAATGACATGCATATGGATGAAAGGGATGAGATAGATAGAGTTGTCTTAGAACAATATCTTATCCTTAAGAATAACTTGCCCGTTGAACTGCTTGGGGATCCACCCCACCAAAGGGTGATCCTGTATTCGAGCTTAAACAGTTGCCTGATACTCTTAAGTATGCTTATCTTGATGAAAAAGAGATATATCCTGTTATTATTAGTGCTAGCCTCTCAGAGCATGAAGAAAAGAAGTTACTAAAAACTCTGAGAAAGCACCGTGCTGCTAGTGGATATACTCTTGATGATCTTAAGGGCATTAGTCCCACTCTATGCCAGCACAAGATTAAAACTGATCTTGATTTCAAACCAGTTGCTGATCATCAATTAAATCCTAAGATAAAAGAAGTAGTGAGAAAAGAAATACTAAAGCTCCTAGAAGCAGGTATTATCTATCCTGTTGCTCATAGTGATTGGGTGAGTCCGGTGCATTGCGTCCCTAAGAAGGGAGGCATTACCGTTGTCCCTAATGATAAGGATGAATTGATCCCACTGAGTATTATTACTGGCTATAGGATGGTGATCGATTTTAGGAAATTGAATAAAGCCACTAGGAAAGATCATTACCCTTTGCCTTTTATCGACCAAATGCTAGAAAGACTGTCTAAACACACACACTTCTGCTTTCTAGACGGTTATTCTGGTTTCTCCCAAATACCAGTTGCACAATCTGATCAGGAGAAAACCACTTTTACCTGCCCTTTCGGTACCTTTCCTTATAGACGTATGCCTTTTGGCTTATGTAATGCACCTGCCACCTTTCAAAGATGTATGATGGCTATATTCTTTGACTTTTGTGAAAATATTGTTGAGGTTTTCATGGATGACTTCTCCGTTTACGGGTCTTCATTTGATGATTGCTTCAGCAACCTTGATCGAGTCTTGCACAGATGTAAATACACCAATCTTGTCTTGAATTGGGAGAAGTGCCACTTTATGGTTAATGAAGGCGTCGTCTTAGGACATAAATTTTCTGAAAGAGGTATTTAAGTCGATAAGGCTAAGGTTGATGCAATCGAGAAAATGCCATACCCCACAGATATCAAAGGTATAAGTAGTTTCCTTGGTCACGCTGGTTTCTATAGGAGGTTCATTAAAGACTTATCTAAGATTTCTAGACCTGTTACCAATCTCTTGCAAAAGGATATTCCTTTTGTTTTTGACGATGATTGTGAGGAAGCCTTCGAAATACTTAAGAAGGCCTTCATAACTAGGCCTATTGTTCAACCACCTGATTGGAACTTACCTTTTAAAATCATGTGTGATGCTAGCGATTATGCTGTTGGTGTTGTTCTAGGGCAAAGAGTTGATAAGAAGTTGAATGTTATTCACTACGCTCGTAAAACTCTAGACAGTGCCCAAAGAAACTATGCTACTACGGAGAAGGAATTTTTAGCAGTCGTGTTTGCATGTGAAAAGTTCAGGTCTTACGTAGTTGATTCCAAAGTTACTATTCACACTGATCACGCTGCAATTAAGTACCTCATGGAGAAGAAGGACGCTAAACCTAGACTTATCAGATGGGTTCTCTTGCTACAGGAATTTGATTTGCACGTTATCGACAGGAAGGGTGCTGATAACCCAGTAGCAGATAACTTGTCTAGGTTGGAGAACGTTCTTGATGACCCAGAACCTATTGATGATAGCTTTCCCGATGAGCAATTGAATGTCATCCATGCCTCACGTAGTGCACCGTGGTATGCTTATTATGCAAACTATATCGTTGCCAAATATATACCACCTAGTTTCACATACCAGCAAAAGAAGAAATTCTTCTTTGACTTAAGACATTACTTTTGGGATGATGCTCACCTTTATAAGGAAGGATTAGATGGTGTTATTAGATGTTGTGTACCTGAACATGAACATGGACAGATCCTACAGAAGTTTCACTCCAAGGCCTACGGAGGATACCATGCGGGAGATAGAACTGCACACAAGGTATTGCAATCAGGTTTCTATTGGCCCACTCTCTTCAAGGATGCATGTAAGTTTGTCTTGTCATGTGAGGAATGTCAAAGAATAGGAAATATCGGTAAACGTCAGGAAATTCCTATGAACTATTCACTTGTCATTGAACCATTTGATGTTTGGGGCTTTGATTATATGGGACCTTTTCCAAAATCCAACGGGTATACTCACATCTTAGTTGCTGTTTATTACGTCACTAAGTGGGTAGAAGCTATCCCCACTAGTAGTGCTGATCACAACACTTCTATCAGGATGCTTAAAGAAGTTATTTTCCCTAGATTTCGAGTCCCTAGATTTCTGATGACCGACGGTGGTTCACATTTCATTCATGGTGCTTTCCGTAAAATGCTTGCTAAGTACGATGTCAACCATAGAATTGCGTCTCCCTATCACCCTCAGTCTAGTGGTCAAGTAGAGCTAAGCAACAGAGAGATTAAACTAATTCTGCAAAAGACTGTCAACAGGTCCAGAAAGAATTGGTCTAAGAAGCTCGATGATGCACTGTGGGCTTATAGAACTGCCTATAAGAATCCCATGGGCATGTCTCCGTACAAAATGATGTACGGTAAAGCATGTCATTTACCTCTTGAGCTAGAGCATAAAGCTTATTGGGCAATCAAAGAGCTCAACTTTGATTTCAAACTTGCTGGTGAGAAGAGGTTTTTTGACATTAGCTCGCTTGATGAGTGGAGAACTCCGGCATATGAAAATGCCAAGTTGTACAAAGAGAAGGTTAAGAGGTGACATGATAAGAGGATACAAAAGCGTGAGTTCAATGTAGGTGATTATGTCTTGCTATATAATTCTCGTTTAAGATTTTTTGCAGGCAAGCTTCTCTCTAAATGGGAAGGTCCCTATATTGTTGAGGAAGTATATCATTCCAGTGCTATCAAGATCAACAACACGGAAGGTAATTGTCCGAGAGTTGTAAATGGGCAGAGAATCAAGCATTATATCTCAGGTACTCCCATAAATGTTGAAAGCAATATCATCAATACCATAACTCTGGAAGAATACCTAAGGGATATTTATCAGCCTGTTTCAGACTCCGAAAACGAAGAGGTATGTGATTCGGTAAGAAAACAGACTCCAAAACTTTTCCAGTAGGAATTTTTCTCCGTTTTGGAATATTTGAAAAAAATACGAAAATTGGAAGTAGTCCGGAAAGCGCGCGAGGAGGCGACAAGCCTGCCAGTCGCGGGCCCACCCCCTGGCCGCGTCTGGGAGGCTTGTGGCCACCTCGTATGCCTCCCGGACTCCGTTTTCGTGCGGAGTACTCCTTCTGGTCTGGAAAAAATCAATATATATTCTCCCGTAAAGTATGACCCTCGTATCACACAGATTTCCTCTGTTTTCGTTTCGAGCTTGTTTTCTGCCGCAGATTTAGAGCAAGATGTCGTCCCAGGAATTTGTGGGGGAGAACAATCTCCCTCAAGTCTATGGAGAAGTACATACTGATTTGAAAAGGATGGAGGTCATGGAGGCTAAGGAAAGGCTACCAAAAGAAACCAAGGGCAAAGCTAAGGAGAAGAATCAGGCATGGGATGAAGTGCAATCTATGCTCAACAAGGAAGAAGTTGAAGAAGTGGATTTCCTCCATCCCTACCTCCACCTACTGTCTCCATCCTTGATAGAACTCTTGAGGTTTTGTGAAACAACTCGTGCTCGCAATACTTATCTCACTCGTGAAGTTGTTTTTCTGGAGAAACATATCACAGATCTCCAAGGTATAAATCAAAGATTGGTGGCCCTCTTGGAATCAAAGGTTGCAACAACTCCACCACCATCACCTCCCAAGGAAGAAAACTGAGCATGGGTATGGGCAATCCCCTTGGCTTGTGCCAAGCTTGGGGGAGTTGCCCCGGTATCGTATCAATATCACATCTTTTGCCTTTACCTTTGTTTTAGTCTGTTCCTTTTCACTTTTCCTTTTTCTCTAGTAGATTAAAAGTCTTAGTGTTTTAGTCTTCAGTTTTGTTTTGTGTCACCCCCGATGTATTCGAGCTCGTGAGTCATATAATAAAGAGTGTCTTAGTTCAAGGGCTTTGCCTCTTGCCATGATCAAAAGAGTGAGAAAAGAACAAAAGCATGAAATATCATGTAATGATTCTATGGGAAGTGATGGCTTCACATATAAAAAGAATGTTGATTGAAACTTGTTGAGGGTAGACAAACGTAGACCTTGGTCATTGTTGCAATTAATAGGAAGTGATAAGGAAGGACAAGGAAGACAACATAATGAATTGTGTTTGCTTGGTTCCGAACAATGTTATATGATTAGAGATCCCTTAGCATGTGACGATTGCTTCCACCTCATATTAGCCAAAACTCCCGCACCAAGTAGAGGTACTACTTGTGCATCCACAAACCTTCAACCCAGTTTTGCCATGAGAGTCCACCATACCTACCTATGGATTGAATAAGATCCCTCAAGTAAGTTGTCATCAGTGCAAGCAATAGAAATTTCTCCCTAATATGAAAGATCTATTAGTGTGTGGAAAATAAGCTTTGTACGAACCTGTGATGAGGAAAATATAAAAGCGACAGACTGTATAATAAAGTTCTTTATCACAGGAGGCAATATAAAGTGACGTTCCTCCGCACTAAGAGGACACGCATCCAAACCTCAAAAGCGCATGACAACCTCTGCTTCCCTCTGCGAAGGGCCTATCTTGTACCTTTACTTTTTGCCCTTGAAAGAGTCATGGTGATCTTCACCAATTCCTTGTTTCGCCTTTATCTTGCCTAACGTCATATGCTAGGGAAAGATCTATATTCATATGTCAACTTGGAGGTAAGCATTCATGAATTGTTATTGTTGACGTTACCCTTGAGGTAAGCAATTGGGAGGCAAAACTATAAGCCCCTATCTTTCTCTTTGTTCAGCTGAAACTTTGATCTCATGAGTACCACGTGAGTTGTAGGAATTGTAGAGAACGAAAAGATGATTGAGTATGTGGATTTGCTTTACAAGCTCTTATTTGACTCTTGCTGATGTTGTGATAAATTGCAATTGCTTCAATGACTAAAGGCTATCGGTTGCTAATTCTCGGTAAGGTTCTTGATCCATACTTTACTTTGTGAAGGAATTGTCACTTTAGCATGAGAGATTATATGTTGGTATTTCTGTTCTGATCATGATCATGATGCATGTATGTTCGTATCTTGTTTTGTCGACACCTCTCTCCCTAAACATGTGGGCATATTTATTGAGCTTGGCTTTCGCTTGAGGACAAGCGAGGTCTAAGCTTGGGGGAGTTGATACGTTAATTTTGCATCATGCTTTTATGTTGATATTTATCGCTTTTTGGGCTGTTATTTCACTTCACGGTACAACACTTATGCCTTTTCTCTCTTATTTTGCAAGGTTTACATGAAGAGGGAGAATGCCGGCAGCTGGAATTCTGGCATGAAATTGTAGCAAGTTTGAGATACCTATTCTGCGCAACTCCAAACGCCGTAAAAATCAACGAGGATTTTTTTTGGGAATTATAAAAAATACTGGGCCGAAGAAGTGCCAAAGGGGCGCTAGCAGGTGGCCACAAGCCTGCTAGGCGCGGCCACCCCCTCGCTGCGCCTAGGGGGCTTGTGGGCACCCAGCTGGCCCTCTGGCCCCCGTCTTTTGCTATATGAAGGGTTTCGTCCGGAAAAAATCAGGAGGAGGCTTTTTCGAGGATTCGCCGCCGCCACGAGGCGGAACTTGAGCAGAACCAATCTAGAGCTCCGACAGGACGATCCAGCAGGGGAAACTTCCCTCCCGGAGGGGGAAATCGTCACCATCGTCATCACCAACACTCCTCGCATCGGAGGGGACTCATCACCATCAACGTCTTCATCAGCACCATCTCATCTCCAAACCCTAGTTCATCTCTTTTAACCAATCTCCATCTCGCGGCTCCGATTGGTACTTGTAAGTTTGCTAGTAGTGTTAATTACTCTTTGTAGTTGATGCTAGTTGGATTACTTGGTGGAAGAGTTTATGTTCAGATCCTTGATGCTACTCATTACCTCTGTGGTCATGAATATGATTATGCTTTGTGAGTAGTTACTTTTGTTCCTGAGGACATGGGATAAGTCATGCTAATAGTAGTCATGTGAATTTGGTATTCGTCCGATATTTTGATGTGTTGTATGTTGTTTTTCCTCTAGTGGTGTTATGTGAACATCGACTACATAACACTTCACCATTATTTGGGCCTAGAGGAAGGCATTGGGAAGTAGTAAGTAGATGATGGGTTGCTAGAGTGACAGAAGCTTAAACCCTAGTTTATGCGTTGCTTCGTAAGGGGCTGATTTGGATCCACTAGTTTAATGCTATGGTTAGACTTTGTCTTAATTCTTCTTTCGTAGTTGCGGATGCTTGCGAGAGGGGTTAATCATAAGTGGGATGCTTGTCCAAGTAAGGGACGTACCCAAGCGTCGGTCCACCCACATATCAAACTATCAAAGTAACGAACGCGAATCATATGAACATGATGAAAACTAGCATGACAGAAATTCCCGTGTGTCCTCGGTTGCGTTTTCCCTCCTATAAGACTTTGTCCAGGCTTGTCCCTTGCTACAAAAGGGATTGGGCCACTTTGCTGCATCGTTGCTACTTTTGTTACTTGCTACTTGCTACGAATCATCTCACCACACAATCACTTGTTACCGATAATTTCAGTGCTTGCAGATTTTACCTTGCTGAAAACCACTTGTCAGATCCTTCTTCTCCTCGTTGGGTTCGACACTCTTACTTATCGAAATGACTATGATTGATCCCCTATACTTGTGGGTCATCACCAGCCTCCAGCTTAGCCAAGGTGACTGCTCCCGACGATGACATGGGGAGGAGCCATGGAGGACCATGGTGGCATGCCATGGGGGGGGGGGGGGGCGTCGGTGATCTGGACTGGCGGAAGGTCGAGGAATGGGGCGCCTCATGTCGTCAACACGAGGCACGATTGAACGTGCGGGATGGTGGGGCACGAGCATGAGGCGAGCTCGAGGTCGAGAGCACCGACATGGGCCCATGATGACGACGATGTGGACGACGAGCTGCCACGTCCCGAGTTCATCCTCGTGCGCGGATGTACGCTGGCTTCGCTTCATGTTCTCGGCCATGGCCTTTGATGGGGGCTGGACACGATAGTGTGAGAGGAAATTGAAGCTCGGTAGTTGGGGGCGGGGAGACGGCTCGGTATGGTGTGTCGGGAAGGAGAGGTATTTTATAGGCCTACGTTGTGTAGGGGACATGAGAGTGAAGTGGGGTTTTGTATATAGACAGAAAGTAAAAAGATAAGATTTGATCGAATAAAATATCTAGGCATGTCTCCAACCTCCTAGAAAACTGAAACGTGACAATCGATCCAAACAACTAAAACGACGACGGACACGCGTAGCCTACGATAAGACCGCATTGAAAGAGAAACCGACATAGTAGAAAAAAGTGTAAATTGCTGACCCGATCAAGCAAAAGAGAAATTATTGTTTTCTGGAAACACTTCTCACACAATTATTTGTTGACAGTTGCAGTTACTACTGAATAGTACTCTTTAAAAGAAATCAAAAAACTAGAAAAAGCAAAAGCTCCCGCTTTCGTAAAGTAGTATATACTGTTCACTCATGTTGACGTTGAGGTAAAATTAAACAGAAATAGTCAATGACAAAAAAACTCATACTATGCATTGATGTTGTTGACGTTGCCGTGAAAATTAATATTGGATGCCAAAAGAAGTAAAAAAACAGAAAGGAAACCATAATGCACACGCGTCGCTCAATCAGCAGGGGTATCTTTTTTCAAAAAATCAGAAAAATCAAACCCTTGCGGACATAGTATTCTCCAACCTTCTAGAAAACTGAAACATGGAAATCGATCCAAACAGCTAAAACAACAACGGACATGCGTATCCCACGATAAGACCGCACGGAAAGAGAAACCGACATAGTAGAAAAAGTGTAAATTGCTGACCCAATCAAGCAAAAGAGAAATAATTATTTTGTGAAAACACTTCTCACACAATTACTGTTGATAGTTAGAGTTACTACTAACAATACTCTTTAAAAAAAATCAAAAAACGAGAAAAAGCAAAGGCTTCCACTTTAATAAAGTAGTATCTATTGTTCTCTCATGTTGACGTTGATGTAAAATTAAATAGTCAATGACAAAAAATCCTCATACTATTCACTAATGTTGACGTTGTCATGAAAATGAATAGTAAATGCCAAAAAAGTAAAAAAAACAGAAAGGAAACCATCATGCACACGCGTCGCTCAATCAGCAGGGGTAAAAAAATACAAAAAACAAGAAAAATCAAACCCTTGCGCACATAGTATTCTTAGTATATATGTTATGTGACATGCATCCTACCAAACAGCGGCGGAGCTACACACGCTTAACTGGGTGGGCCAAGAAGAACTAGCTTAACGGATACGCCTGAAATTTTCCTTTGAGGACCCAAATTCAGCCCTACTCTACACTGAATTTTTATGCTGAGCATGCCATGCCCTAGTTTTCCCTAGCCGTAGCTCCATCACTGCTACCACAATAAACATTTTAAAGAAAACAGTTTATGAACATGCACATGCACACAACATCCACATGTACTAGGATCCCCTCTCTATCTACGGAAACATCACCACCCACTGAAAGATTAAACTGACTTAATGAGAGATACATGCAAACTCAAGATTTTATCTTTGAGGGTCGCTGGGTACAATTACCCTCGTCACTATCGAACTAAGCATCGGTTCTCAATCATAGAAGTACTTGATGAGATAAACACCAAAAGGGTAGGGGGTATTGTAAGTTCTTTTTCACCAATAAAGAAAATTATAGAGCTTTACAGAAGATTGAGGATATTGACATGCAAAGATTTATTTTTTGGGAAATGAAGTCCTTATTCTATACACTATCTATCTAGGATAACATGATGTCCTTGATACTAGGCTTAGCCCTGATCATGGTGTCATGGAAGGTTGTTTTGATCTCCTGCTTATAGTACTCAATGGAGCATTGTCTGTTTCAAAAATCTCGTCATTCCTCCGGTTCCATATGCTCCCGCATCCAATTATCATAATCTCCATCAAAATTCTAGCTCGTATTGTTTCTGGTGTCAATGCTCATGGGATGGATGATATCATCAGTGTTAAACTCTGATGCTCCACTAGAACCCCTCACTAAATGGGCAGCTAAAAAGAATACACACATCCTGTCTTCCATGATATGATCATGGAATAATGCACACTTTGTGTTGTCAAGTTGGAAGTTTTTCCTGGGGAGCAAATCACAGGTATTGACTTTGTCATATAGGTATAACAAACATAAGAGTTTATGTTTTAGCATGCAACATGTTTCCCAGATCCATGATATAGTTTTTGCAGAAACTTCATTTCCTACTAGGCAGTTGTATATTTTCTTAGTTTTAGATATGGAGTTTATCCACATGAACTTGCACATATCCTTCTATTTGTTGTCTTTAATATCTTCCAATTGGGCATCTAGTTGATGGAATTATTGGTGTGCAACCAAAGACAATCGCTTTTGGAATAAACTATAGTAGCTGTTATATTGCTTGGCTTTGGCAATAGAGATCTTTTCATCGAAGGAGAATGAATGGAGCTCATGAGACTTTCTCATTAGAATTGGTTGATACCATCGGCGCTACCTTTAGTGAAATTATAGGTAGTCATGCCTCTGTATAGACCAGATAAGTTCAATATGTCTCTCATAGAAGGACCCTATGTTTTTGCAAGCGTACATAACTTCATTGTTGGAATTGTAGGCTTGCCATATGAGATTAACCCATGGAACATCAGCTTGATTATAGGGTTCGTGAAGATATTTAACAAATAAAGAAATATTTTGAATCTTGAGGATAAGAATTCCCAGTCCCCCTTGTTCATTGGGCTTGCATATCATTTTCCAGCTAGGAAGATAGTTACCTTTTGTGCCGTATCATTTTCATGCCATAAGAAATTTATGTTGGATTTTTCTCATGTTCTAATACTATGATGTGGACCTTGAAAAATGTACATTGCAAAAATAGGCATTGAGGCAACAACGGAGTTTACATATGTGAGTCTGTCAACATAGTTTATAAAGTTTGCAACCCCATATAGTCCCACATGGATTAAATATCGCACATAGGGTTTAGTGGTGCCAAGAAGGAGGTCCAGATATATAAATTGCAGAGCTTCAATCTTGCATAAAAACTATCAACTAGTATTTTAGTATGCTCATCACTCATATTAATAGGGACAATGAATGTTTTACTATAATTGGCAAATTGTCTAGTGGAATGGTTGAACATTTGCAATAATGATTTCAAGTGTATAAGTTGCGCCACATCAACTCGAATGATCATAAGTGTATCATGAAGATATTGGATTATAGGGTATTGCTTACTAAAGCTATCATCCACTCGCAAAGAGATTTTGCCATTCTGCTAAGCACAGTTGACCACTGATTCTAGAAGAACAACAGTAAGAACATATAATATGGTTGATAGTGGGTCCCCTTGCCTAACCCCTCTTCAACAAGGTATAGTTTTACCTGTAACACCATTACGTAGGACTTATATAGTAGCCGAGTTTAATATTCTAGATACGCAGTTTATCCATCTTGGTCCAAAACCTTTGGACTTAAGCATAGCTAGAATAGCACTATATTCCTCTTTATCAAATGCCTTTTCAAAATCTAGTTTCAGAATAACAATCGTCTTCTTGGATCTATGGCATATATGTAGGTATTCAAAATCACATTCTAAACAGTCCTGGATGTTCTTGCCTTTAAGGAATCCATATCGATTTGATGGAGAATTGGAATAATATCCTTTTGGACTCTGTTGGCGACGATCTTTGTAAAAAAATGAGTAGCAGACTAACCAATGAAATTGGCCTATAGTTATTCATAGTTTCAGGGGGACTGCATTTTATGGATTAGCATGGTAGTTGCAGTAGTGATGCTCCGAATATCCAAATTACATTAAAAATCCCAGATTATAGTGTAAAAATCATGTTTAATTATGAGCAACATTTCCTAAGAAATGTCCATTAAATCCACGAGGACTAGGTGATCTATGATCACAAAACTTGTTGGCCACTAACTCAAATGCAACTATAGTGAACTGGTCATCTAATGGAACTAAGCTATATGGTCGATGATTTTAGAAATATCAAAAAACATGGTGGGGTTGATAGAAGCACTCAGTTTATCCTGTATGATTGTCACATGATTGCAACTTCCTCATCATGTAAATTATGTATTGTCCCATCAACACTATAAATACTAGAGATAGATGAGTGGAGGACAAACAGAAAGTAATTTTTTAAGAGGTGCATGTTTAAGATGAAATGAACAGATTCATGTGAACTAGGATAAATGTACAAAAATTTAGTATTCTTTTCTCTAGTTGCTTTCACTCGAAGACAATGGGACAAACTATATATAACCTACATGAATGGCAATCTTGTAATAGAATATGTGATGCACGAATTGTATCATTTCATACATGTCGTAATGTTTCTGAGTCATATTACTTTGTAAAAAATAATACATGACAGTAAAAAGGTTGTGTGCATCTGCAAAAGGTTGAGGGTTTTCCCTCCTTTAAACAAAGCCTGCATAATTTTGCAAATGATATTGATTCAAAGTTCATGTTTGAATGCGTGAAAAGAGAAAAGGGTGCCAACTTTCAAATACGCATGTGATAGGCCCCAACTATGATGGATGGTGATACATACTTTTTGTATCACTATTTCTTATAACAAATAAGACAATTATGACCATATTTTAACTACCATGTCACCATTCTCATGCCCTTTTCATTTATGTTGCAAGTTTGCAATAAGCAAGGGGGAGTGTGAGAAAGTTGTCAGAAAGGTCCAAATGAAGAGAGAGAGAGAAATTAAGAAAACAAATTTTGCGGGAGCGAGAAAAATTCCGGATAAAAGCATTACACGAAAAACACAACCATAATATTTTGTCCCAAATAAAAATATTTGTAGTCCGGAAGTGACACTTCCATGGAAATAATAACGTCAAAAACACATACTATCATGGATGTGATGGGCACTGACTTCTATGATAGTAAAATGAAAGTTCCTGGGCGGGCATACGGGCATCTCCATGAAGTTCTTTGGGACTTCCATGACGTAAAAATCATGGTAGAAGTGAAGGCTAATTTTTTTCGATGATTTCTATGGTGAATTCCGCCTCGCACGTATATGGTTGGTGGTGAGGCCAAAGCGAGATGTGGTATAGTATGTGTGATGTCGTACATTGTGCAAACATTCACATTACTAAACCCCGATCTATTGACGCAGGACTTGGTCGATGTTTGTGTCCGGTAGTTGCAGGCCCCTTATCGATTAATAGATGTCCCCATTGGGCGGTGGTATGAAGAAGGACCCCGTTGCCTTCTCGAGACTTTACATTACAGAGAATGAAATTAGTCGATCGATGCGATTCTCTCTCTATAGCCTACCGCTGCGCATGGTGTACGATAGTTGAAGAAGTCGTATGCATTGCAATTGCACATCATAGTGGATAACTGTGAGTTGCGTTGGGTTTTTCCCCGAAGAGGAAGGGTGAAGCAATATAGTAGTTGATAAGTATTTTCCTCAGTGAGAACCATGGTTATCGAACTAATAACAGAACCATGCAATTTCCCGTCTTGAGTAACTATACACACAAAAGAAAACACTTGCACCCAACGTGGGCAAGAGGGTTGTCAATCCTCTTGAACTCGTTACTTACAAGGATTAATTCTAATGCTGATAGATATAATAAAATAAAAGTAAAAAACAAAACAATAAAATTGTATCAAGATATTTTGGTTTCTTGCAATATGATTAAGTATAACCGGGGGGGTGCATAGTTTTCTGAAAGCACATGTGCTCCCTTGGTGGTTTTGATAATTCATGAAAACATACATTGTCTCTTGGACTAACACTTTTACCCAGTATATTTCAGGTATAGTCCATAGAGAGCATTGGCCAAAGGATTGTGAGGAGAAACCCCTTGATTCCAAGAAAGGAATAAGGCTGGTCAAGCTTCAAGCAAAATGACTCTACATTTTACATTTGTGAGAAATCACTTTTGAGTCCATAGGAAAGCCAATGCTATTAAAAGGGGATGATGTATTATGATGAATTAGTTGCTCAAGTGCTTAGAGATAGCCACCAAAAATATTCACTCACTTCTCTCACAAATATCTCTGTCCCAAGCCAAACCAGCAAAATCGGTGCCACCAACTTTTTCCACTTGGCCCTACCGATTTTTCGAGTGACAGATCCTTTGCCAAACCCTAATCTCTTGGTACCACCAAGTTTCACATCGGTGCCACCAAAAACATGTGTCCAACTTTGTGTTGAGAAAATTCCAAGAATCAGAATTTCTGAGATTGGAATCGGTCTGACCGAGATTTGGAAACTTCTCTAGGTCATCGTATCGGTACCACCGAGATATCTATATTAGCCTCACCAAAAATTCAAATGTTGCCACATTTAGTGCAACTCGGTACCGCCGAGATTCATTTCGGTGTCACCGAGTTGGGCAATAATGTTGTAACGGTTGCTGAGGCAGTTCTGGATTAAGGGGTCCTCGGGCGGTCAGGTTATCCCTTATGGGCCGACCAGATGGGTTGCATCATTGAAGACCACATTGACTGACGACTTCGTAATCAAGATGGAAAGCTCCGAAGACTAGACGTGCATTCCAAGTCAAGAGGACCAGTTTGGCCCATCTATGCCCGGCTAAGGTCGGTAAGATGTAACCCTAGGAGCCATGGTGTCTATATAAACCAGAGGTTCTTGTGCATATAGGCAGGTTATCTTATCTAGAATTTAGCTCATACGATCTCGAGGTAGATCAACTCTGTAATCATCATTCCACATCAATACAATCAAGGAGGACTTAGAGTTTTACCTCCTCAAGAGGGCCCGAACCTGGTTAAATAATGTCTCCTCCTCTCTCGTGCAACCCATCGATCCAAGGTCCACTGTTCGGGACCCCCTACCCAAGATTTGCCGGTTTTGACACCGACATTTGTGCTTTCATTAAGAGTTCCCCTGTTGGATCACTAGAAGGATCGATGCATCGCCTGATCAGGAGCGATCAAATCAGCAACGGAGGCATCTTCGTCAGCGGACAAGTCCTCGCGCTCGGCGGTGTCATGCTGCGCGCGGACTCAATTGGCCTTCCCTCCCAGATAGAAGTTTTTGTCCCCGGTCACCAAATAAGGTTTGGAGATTTTGAATTCTCCACCGACTCCCGGGGCAATCTGTTCCCTGCCGAAATCACGGCCTTGACCGATGAAACCCAAAATCAGAAAGCCTTGACTCCGGGTCTCTTTCCCTGCCACGGCCCTGGTCCCCTCTCTATCAAAGTGACAACCTCGAGCTTGGACCCAACCACTAAGCATGGACAACGACAAATGGCCATTGCCGTGATTACATCCCTCGTGGAGGCCATGGAGTTCAACTCCAAAAATCCCGACAACCTCTCGATGTTAAATGGGACACTCAACAAGATCCAATCGCTTCAAATCTTGGATGACCGAAGCCTGACCGGTGCAAAGGTCGGCTCTGAAGTGGATTTTGAGGATTTCTACGGCCCACCCACCACCGACTTGGTTACCACTGTCGAAGACTAAACTGATGCGTTGGACTACGCCTCTGAGGAGCTCGAGGACATGGACGACGAGGCCTATTACCCCACCCCCATGAATGCTGGGCGGTGGACCGCAACGTCTACTTACGATGTTTACATGGTAGACACACCCCATGACACAGGCGACATCACACCCCATAAAAATGGTGATAAGTCTGCGGAGGAGCCCTCAAAGCGCCGAAAGTTGCGTAAGCGTGCCAAAGCAAATAAAGGTAGGGGCTCCGCCAAGCTACAAGGGAAAACATAACCCCAGAAGACCACGGAAACCCTAAGGCTCCCAAGAACAACTAGAGGAACCGGATAACGCCAACCCCGATGACCCCAATGATTCAGACGACGACGACTACCTTCCTCGTGCCGACGATGAAGATGGATTCGAGGCCGAACACCTTGTCATCCCCGAGGACCCTGAAGGTGAGGAACAGTTCCGGTAGCTTATAGCTACCGCCTAGAGCCTAAAAGCAAAGCAACGACAGCTCCAGGCCGAACAAGATACCATTAACACTAGGTGGACTAAAATCCTGGCCGCCCAAGAAGGATACAACCCCGAGTGTCCGGATCAAAAGAAAAGCAACCCACGTCGGTGCCTGCTGCCTTAGTTCAATGACGAGACCCAGAGCACGTGTCCCCTAGGCGCACGGATTATAACCTGCTTGACTGCCCGCCTCGAGGGTGAGACAGAGCGTTTGGAGAGACCGAGTATAGACCCGAGCCTCCCCGCAGGAAAGGCAAAGAATACGCACATCCTAGGGACGGACATGATCGATGAATAGGTCGCGACAGATCCATCTATAGATCAAGGAGGTACTCCCCCACTCGATGGGACGAAGAACCACCTTGGGTCGCTTATAAAAACAGAGGCCGGGAACCGTACCAGGCTCAACCCGGAGCCGATCTCTCGCACAACATAGCCTGGATCACAGGCACCACTCACCCATTTTGTTTCACTGGTGAGGTCATGCAGCACCAATTCCGGAAGCGTTTAAACCCGTGAACATAGAACAATACAACGGGACTACAAACCCTGATGTGTGGATAGAAGACTTCCTTCTCCACATCCATATGGCGAGGGGAGACGATCTCCATGCGATAAAATACTTGCCCCTAAAGCTCAAAGGACCGGCATGACAGTGGTTAAACAACCTACCCGAAGACTTCATTGGGAGTTCGGAAGAGCTCGAAGAGGCTTTCTTGTCTAACTTTCAAGGAACCTATGTTCGGCCGCCGGATTCATCCGACCTAAGCAACGTCATTTAAAAGGAGGGTGAATCGGCCAGAGAATTCTCGAACCGGTTCCTAACCAAGAAGAATCAAATCATGGACTTCCCGAATGCCGAGGCAATAGCCTTTTTAGGCACAATATCCGGGATGAATGGCAGGCCTGACAACTCGGCTAGGACAGGCCGAGATCAATGTCCGCTCTTACTTCCCTCATGACCTGATTTTGCATGGGCGAGGATAATTGGCTAGCTCGGCGTAGCCACAACGTGAGAGACCCCAGAACATCTGAAGTTCGCGACGGAAATGGCAAGCCAAAGAAAAACAAGAACAAACGTTGCCACCGTAATAGTGATGCCGATGACACGGTAGTAAATGCCGAATTCCGCATCTCAAAACCTGGACAACGGAAGAAATCCTTTAAAGGGAACATGGATGGACCAGCCCCATGGGATAAAATCATTGAACGGCCCTGCCAGATCCATGGCACCCAAGACAAGCAGGCCACACACACCAACCGAAATTGTTGGGGTGCTCAAACATGCCGGCAAGCTGGCTGCCGATGAACAAAACAGTGCCCCACAAAGTGAAGACGATGAGGAGCCATGTAGCCCAAACAATGGAGGCCAAAAACAGTTCCCTCGTGAGGTCAAATCTGTGAACATGATCTATGTTACTCATATACCTAAAAAGGAGAGGAAGCGAGCCCTTCGGGAGGTATATGTCGTAGAATCGGTAGCCCCAAAATATAATCCATGGCCGTCTTGCCCGATTACATTCGACCACAGGGATCATTCGACCAACATCCATCATGAAGGGTCGGCTGCCCTCGTCTTAGATCCCATTGTAGATGTGTACCAGCTCACGAGAGTCCTTATGGACGGAGGATGTAGACTTAATCTGATTTACACAGATAAAGTGAAAAAGATGGGTATAAACCCTTCCAAAATCAAACCAAGCCGCACTACCTTTAAAGGAGTGATTCTAGGCGTCGAAGCCCGCTCCTCTAGTATGATAACACTGGAGGTTGTGTTCGTCTCACCCGACAACTTCCACATCGAAGACTTGATCTTGTACATCGTCCCCTTTCACAGCGGATACCACGCACTGCTCGGCCGCATAGCTTTCGCCCGCTTCAATGTTGTGCCCCACTACACCTATATGAAGCTCAAAATGCTCGGACCCAACGGAGTTATCACTGTTAACGACAATACCGAGCGCTCTCTCTGGACTGAGGAACACATGGTAGCACTGGCAGCTGAATGCCAACATGATAACAAAACATCAAGCCACATGCCGACAATCAAGGCGCGAAAGGAAGGCAAGCGAGCCCAAGCTTAGTCAGATCTACCGGAGACTTCTTTGCATTAGAGTAAATAGAGATACGCCTCCCGCGGCACGGCCCAAACACCTTCAAGGTATGTCCCTTGTAGACACAATTTCATCCTTAAAATTCCATGGGCAGCCGTGGGAGCTATCCACGAGGGATCATGTGATCGGTTAAACCGAGCCATGGACCAAATACCTCTACGGACCAAAAGCGGGGTATCATGAAAAATTCCCCAAGTGTCAAGCTTCTCCCCGTCATTAGCAGCTTCTCAAGACCCTCTACTCAAGGTCCGCCTGCTGAGAGCAACTTCCTTCAAAGGATAGTACCCGCACCTCTAACAAGGGTAATAGAAATAGTACAACCGAAAATAGGGCGGGAGTCAAGCCGCCCATGGAAGCCACTGGGAAAAAGTTTCTTTTAAAAACTTGTATCTCAAGAAACGATAGTTAACTGTAACAACTGCTTTGGTGCCGCTAGTTCCAAGATTCCCCGCACACATTATTTATAAACCTTTTAAATGTATTTTTGTATGCAGATGTTTCATACTCATCGACGCTGACAGGTCAAATCTATTTTTACATATTCTAAAAGTGCTATGGGCCAATAAACCGGGGGCTTGGACGATAATGCCGCCCCGAGCACTACGTCGCCGCTATTTCTTAAGTATCCGGCTTCTCGGGTTTTGCATTATATGCATCGGTTCCGAATTATGTCTTGGGTCTATAGTTGGGTTGCCCTGCTCCTGTGCTTACCTTCTTACCTTCCACTAGTTGGTCTAAGGGGTAAAGGGAGAACCACTGTGATTGTATTACCAGCTAGCTTGGCTAAGAATACCTTAGTGGAGAAAGCCGAAAACTAACCATCATAACAAGCGAGAGTTGGTCTGCAACTCGAGCTCAAAAAATAAAACCGTTGGAGGTTATTCCGTGTTACATGGGGGTTCGCACCTTTGTGGACCCCGTGGTAGCTATTGCGAAATTCGGCTTATCCGACTACCACGAAAAGGCTGGGGGCTTCCAATTAGCCCCCGAATTAAACGTTCCATAGGATAAGTGAAAGCAATAAAGCCGCATGTCTGATTTCCTCCTTTTTGTCGCACACTACCACCTTCGGGCACCGATATAGCATCTAAGGGTAATAGTACGGAAGATGAAACACCCCGAGTAGTCTCTACCTAGGGGTTGAAGCCAACGACTGGTAACTTTTAGATTGAAACAACCAGAAGATAGTTGTCAAAATAATACACAAGTGCATCCCATTCAAAGACCCGCATCATAAATATAAATTGTTCGGAGGCACATGGCAATACATTCACTCAAAGAGTACATCTTTTGAGAATTGAGATTCTATAACCTGAGCACCCTCCGCCGCGGAGGGAAAATACAGCTCGGGACGTGTGTGCTCCTTCCCGACAGGCGGAGGTGCGGTTGCCATCGTGATACGTCTCCAATGTATCTATAATTTTTGATGGTTTCATGCTTTTATCTTGTCAAACTTTGGATGTTTTGTATGCCTTTTATACCTTTTTTGGGACTAACCTATTAACTGAGTGCCATGTGCCAGTTTTTGTTTTTTCCGTGTTTTTGGACCTTTTTCAAACGGAGTCCAAATGGAATGAAACTTTACGATGATTTTTTTGGACCAAAAGAGACCCCCTAAGCTTTGGAAGAAGGCCAGAAGAGCCACGAGGGAGTCACAAGCCCAGGAGGCACGGCCACCCCCACGCCGCTCCTACCAGGCTTGTGACCTCCTCGTGGGCCCAACCGACGTAATTCCACCGCCATAAATTCCTATAAATTCAGAAACCCCCAGAAAGAAACCTAGATCGGGAGTTCGGCCGCCGCAAGCCTCTGTAGCCACCAAAAACCCATCAGGGGCACGTTCTGGTGCCCTGCCGGAGGTGGGATTCAGACACGGAGGGCTTCTTCATCAACACCATGACCTCTGCGATGATGCGTGAGTAGTTCGCCATAGACCTACGGGTCCATAGCTAGTAACTAGATGGCTTCTTCTCTCTCTTGGATCTTCAATACAAAGTTCTCCATGATCTTCATGGAGATCTATATGAAGTAATCTTCTTTTGCGGTGTGTTTGACGAGATCCGATGAATTGTGGATTTATGATCAGATTATCTATGAATCTTATTTGAGTTTCTTCTGATCTCTCTTATGCATGATTTCATATCCTTGTAATTCTCTTCGAGTTGTGGGTTTTGTTTGGCCAACTAGATCTATGATTCTTGCAATGGGAGAAGTGCTTGGTTTTGGGTTCATACTGTGCGGTGACCTCACCTAGTGACAGAAGGGGTGGCAAGGCACGCATCGTGTTGTTGCCATCAAGGGTAAAAAGATGGGGTTTTCATCATTGGTTTGAGATTATCCCTCTACATCATGTCATCTTGCTTAAGGTGTTACTCTGTTCGTCATGAGCTCAATACACTAGATGCATGCTGGATAGCGGTCGATGTGTGGAGTAATAGTAGTAGATGCAGAAAGTATCGGTCTACTTGTCTCGGACGTGATGCCTATATGTATGATCATTGCCTTAGATATCGTCATGACTTTGCGCGGTTCTATCAATTGCTGGACAGTAATTTGTTCACCCACCGTAATATTTGCTATATTGAGAGAAGCCTCTAGTGAACACTATGGCCCCCGGGTCTACTCCACACCATATTTTCAGCCTTACACTTTTTACTTCGTTGCACTTTCCGCCTTCGGATCTCACTTTGCAATCAATCTTGAAGGGATTGACAACCCCTTTATAGCGTTGGGTGCAAGCTCTTTTGTGTTTGCGCAGGTACTCTGGACTTGAAGAGATTCTCCTACTGGATTGATACCTTGGTTCGCAAACTGAGGGAAGTATTTAGTGCTCCTGTGCTACATCACCCTTTCCTCTTCAAGGGAAAAAACCGACGCAAGTAAGAGAAGTAGCAAGAAGAATTCCTAGCGTTGCCGGGGAAGGACTTTTATTGCCGTAGCACATCGTAAGGGGCTTCACGCCCGAAAAATGCACCATGGTCCTCGCAAAGGACATCTGATCTCCTTCTATGCAGACGGAACGCTTCAGGGCCTCAATCCGAGGCATGGCGTCGACCAACTTCCGCACTAAGGCAATGTAGCTTCTTGGCAAGGGCTCGGTAGGCCACAGTTGGACACATAGATCCTCCATGGATGGCTCTACCATCCTATCGAGCTCCATAAGCTACTTCATGTGATAGCTCGGGGCTGGGGTTGGGCTCGGGATTATGAAATTGATCCCACAAGTGTCTTCACTCGACATCCCCGTCTTGAGCCGCGTAGTGCTTGGCCGCATCTGCTGCTCTCCACGGGAGGTCTGCGTAGGCACCTGAGGAAGGCCATATCCGCATAAGAAAGGCAAACCTGTTTCCACCAAAGGAACATTGCAGTAAATATGTCTTATCGTTGGCCATCAGTTTGGTTTGGCGCACCTCTTCCTTAAAAAACCTCATGTCCACCTGCTATGATTTGAGATCGATGGATAGTTTTGAGTGCTCGGCTATTTGCTCCTAAGATTTATGCTCCAGGGCCTCACACTTTGAGCTCGCCTCTTGCAGCTCCTGCTGAATCTATGCCACCCTGGCCTCATGCTTGATACTGTCGACCTTGAGGGCGCTAAGCTCGATAGCCGCTTGTTTGGCTACCACCTTGTGAGCAGCGGCATCTTGCATGGCCTTCTCTACTTCGGCCCTGAGCTTCTTGAGCTCTTGGTCTTGGTCTGCTGACAAAATAAAAATCATGGAGTCAGAGGCTATGGCCAGGATGGTCCTTAAAAATTGCTACCGGACAATGAGAATTATTGGGGTACGTATTACACCTCAACTTGCTTTTTGTTGAGCCAACTATTTATGCGGTCGAGCTCTTCGTCGAAAACTTTGAGTTTCCGGTTTAGCTCGGCGATCTCAAGAGAATTGGCATCAGCAGCAGATGATGAGGCCTGTAGGGAAAATTATGCAATTAAAGGACTTCAGATTATTTTTTAGGAGTTATATTGAGCCACGGATAAGCCTTTGAAACTTACCCATGGCTCGAGGGCTATTACACCCAAAAAGCATATGGAACTTTATAAATAAACATAAACATTACATGGCTTACCGCAAAACCCGCCAGGAAGCCGTTGAAGGCTTCACTAAGTTCGTTGTTAACAAACCGAATACTATGCAGGACCACGCCCATAAGGGTGCCATGTTCATCGGCGAAGGAGGAACCGTTAAGGGCATCCTCCATCATGGCCGGCCACCCAGCCATAGCTCGCTCTGCTACCGTCGGCGCTGGACTGCGGCACCGAAGACACCGAAATATCACAGCTCCTGGAGACTTTCTCCGGGCAAAGCTTGGAGAGAATTTGGTTCCCCTCTCTGGTTGCGGGGAGGGAACCAACCTCCTGGGTCCCGGTGACCGAGACATGGGCCTCGGCCAGGATCTCCCATTCTGCGGCGACCAGTGTATCAACGCCAGCCAGGACCTCCCAGTCTTTGGAGGCTGGTGTGTGAACTACGGCTAGGACCTCCCGGTCCTCGGCGTTCGATGTACCCACCTCGTCCATCACTACCTCGGCGTTGGTCGGCGAGGTGTGATGGGACATCACCTTGGCCGCCTCATTCGAAGCCCGAGGAGGGGTCTTGCGGGACGCGTTCCCACTTTCCACAAGCTCGGCGGGTAGAGAACCCCCCCTTTGAGACCTGGTCCATTGGAAGGTCTCATAGAGGGCTGCGGCAAAAACAATTTGTTTCCTATTACTATAAAAACCCGGTGTAATTCTGCTAAAATAAAGGATTGGAACCCATACCTTTGGACCGGGGGCTTGACCCTTGGGGTTCGGCGAGGATCCATCTTGAATGCCCCGAGTTCCTCATCATAATCCGGGCGAGTGCTGAGCAGGGCAACCGTGCTCTTGCAAGGTCTCTTCAGAGCCCGATGAGGTAGCCCCTCCTCGACCCCCTCCGATGCCTCCGTCTTCCTCGTTTGGAGGGAGTCCTTCTCCTCCTCATCTTTTGCTTCCTCCCCTTCATAGGTGGAGGAAGCATGGGTGTCCCCGGACTTGGTATCCGGAGGACCCCCGCGGGGCTCCTTCTTCTTGTTCTCTGGCGTCGTATACGACGCCACTACCAGCATCAAACTCAGCAACGCTGACCGAGGTTCCTTGGACAAGGAGCTAGGCTGTCTATGTTTCCATCCTTGGCCAACCAATACTGCACAGATGGGAAAAGAAATAGTAAGACCCTCAATAAAGTTGGAACCTTAGGCGGGTATAAGAGCTCAGACATACGTTCAAAGGGGGGTCTTTGTTTAAGGGGTATAGAGGAGTACAATGATCAACTTGTAGTATAATGCAAGGTAGGACAAATCCTAGTCTATATCATATTTGATAATAATCAATATACTCAACATCCCCCGTAGTCACAATGGTAGTGACGCAGACGGTCAGACTGGATAAGAATCCGAAGGTAAGCCGACGGTCATCCCCCCACAGTCGTAACGATCAATATATCGTGGAAGTAGTGGCTGGAGTGGAAACCGACAAGGTTGCTCAATCAAGGCGGTATCCTTTCCTGCCGATGTCGAGTTAGCCAAGAGCGTGGGGTGGTCTAGCCGTGGTCGAGGTAGCCGTGCGAAGAATGCTATAGTCGATGTCGAGTCGGGGTAGCCGATGTCGAGGAAGTAGCCGTGGAGCCGTGGGCGCAAGGTGGCGCCGAGTCAGATTTGGGCGCGGTGGTGTTGAAGTAGTGATGCGTCGGGAAGGATACATAGTTGATGATGCATCGCACCGGGTTTGCCAAGCCCAGGGACACTTCGTGAACGAAGGCACACATCGGTGTTGCCAGCACCGGGCATGCGTAGATGGACGGATACGATGTTGACGATTTGTCGCTCCAGGCTTGCCAGGCCTGGGAACACACCGGGGACGAAGGCATGCTTCGGTGTTGCGAGCATGGGGCATGCATAGATGAGGGACGTGAAAAAGCTATATGTCATGTCGAGGAGTCGGGGTAGACGACATCGATGCTCGCGCGGATCTGGAGCTGGACGAATGACGAAGGGGGTGAACGGGCGGAGCGGCTCGGGTGAGCGAGCTGCAGCGGCGCCAAAGGAGAGCGATGACGACGGAGGCTTGAAGGCAGCGGCAGAGGCGGCATGACGGCGGTGGCGGCGGCTGGGTAGGTACGGGGGAGCGATGCTAGAAGTAGGCGAGGAATAACCCGACAACGTGACGAAGACCGATGTGGACGATGGCGTTCCCGCGACGAAGGAGACCGCACGGAGAATACCACATGAAGTCAACGCGCGGGGATGACGGAGTGGACCACACGCAAGGGCGCTACGGCCCGAAGGGGCGATGAAGTGGCAGTGCGCGGGTCGAGGCGACTTCAGGATGACCTTGGGGCGGCGACGTCTACTGCGTGCCACAACGCGAGGCCCGACCTCCGGCATAGCGGTAGTGCGAGGGTTGATGCAGTCGAGGGGAGAACCACGTGGCAGCGGTGTTGCGGCCCTATGGGCGACACAATGGCAGCCCGTTGCTCGATCGATGGAGTGGCGCGCTTTACTCGCGACAGTCTTCATGGGACCTGAGAAGGAGCGCGCAACCGATGGGCTACATCGGTCACACGGCGGAGATGAGGTGGACCGCGGACGGGCGGGTGTTCAATCCGATCGTATGCTAAGTCGAGGACGTCGCTCGATGGAGGCAGGGTGGCAGCATCCGAGTTGAGGCCGGCCACGACGGTCGCAGGCGAAGCCGGCAGCCAGGAGGCGAGCCCAGCCGGCGATGCCGATGTGGCCGGAGCCGGCAGCCGACCGAGGCAGCCGACACAGTCGGAATCGGGTGCCGGCCCGACCCACACGGCGAGGCCAATGCAGCCGGCTAAGGCAGTCGACACAGCCGGAGACGACAACAGGCCTGACGCAGCCGACGAGGCCGGAGCTGGCAGCCGGCCCGTGGCAGCTGAAGCAGCCGGAGCCGGGTGCTTGCCCGACGCAAGCGGCAAGGCTGCTGTAGTCGGAGCCGGCAGCCGATCGAGGCGGCCGACGCGGCCGGCCCGACGCAGCCGGCGAGGCCGATGCGTCCGGAGCTGGTAGCCGTCCCAAGGTAACCGACGTGGCCGGAGGTGGTAGCCGGCCCGAGGTAGCCGACGCAGTCGGAGCAGGCAGTCGGCCCGAGGCACCCGGTGCGTGACAGTACGAGGCGATGGTGGAGGCGGGTGACGATGAAGCAGTCCCTGTCGGAGAAGGGCGGCGACGGCCGGTGCAGAATGATGACGGGAAGACGCGCGATCGACGGCCAGAAGGGGCTGCCGCGTCATGTGAGGCCCTCACGGTCGGTGTAGAGGCCGGATCACGCTGATGTCAAGGTAGAAGCGCAGTGGGCGACGACGGCGGCGGACGACGCAAACCGATCTTAGATCAGAAACCAAAAAGAAAGAGTGCCGATCAAGAGACTGGCATGAGAGAGAAAACCCGGATCAAGAGATCATGAAAAAAACTCTCTAGGGCAGCCGGTCAACAGGACCGGTAGACGAACACTAGGTACGAGCGGCGTGGCTGCCGACGGCGGTCATGGAGGCCGACCGCCCCAGGAGCGGCGCGCGTGGCGGAAGCGGTGGCGGCGGCTAGGTCAAGAAACTTGCGGCAGATACCATATTGAAGGGGAATAGATGGATTGGTGGAATAGTTGTTGTATTGCTTGAACCTCATGGGCATATATATAGGAGCACAATGATCAACTTGTAGTACAAGGCAAGGTAGGAAAAATCCTAGTCTATCTCATATTTCCTAATAATCAATATACTCAACAGTCTTGGCGTCCAAGCCGGTATCTTCGTCCTCGGCCAGCCACCCCTGTCGTGGCTTGATAAATATCCGCCAGAGGTTTTCGTGAGTGGTGCGGTACAACTCCTGCACCACCCAGGGGTCACTCGGATTACAGGATCACATCGGGTTATCCCAATGCTAGCAGGGAATGATGTGGCGATGGAACATGACCTAGACCACGTCGGTCAACTCAATGTTGGTCGCCACGATCTGCCTTATGTGCTTCTGCAACAACTTCATATCCAGAGCCGAGCCCTAGTCTATGCCTTTCTTAACCCACGAGTTTAGTCTCACGGGGGGGGGGGGGGGGCAGACCTGAATGCGTCGGGCACTGCCCAATTCGGTTCTCGTGGCTCCGTGATGTAGAACCACTCCTTCTGCCAGCCCTTGATGGTTTCAATCAAGGTGCCCTCTGACCATGCCACCCGGCAAAGCTTGCTTATCACGGCCCCACCACAGTCGGCATGTTGACTGCTGACCGACTTCGGCTTGACTTTGAAAGTTTTTAGCCAAAGTCCAAAGTGCGGGTGAACCCGGAGGAAGGCCTCACAAACATTGATGAAGGTGGAAATCTGCATAACAGAATTTGGGGGAAGATGGTGGAAATCTAACCCATAGTAGAACACCAAGACCCTCACAAAGGGGTTGAGCAGGAAGCCCAGTCCCCGAATGAAGTGGGGGACGATCACCATCCTCTCACCAGGCCTTGGTGTGGGTACCATCTAGCCATTCTACGGTGCTCGGTGGGCGTTGCCAGTCGCAATGTAGCCGCAGCGCTTCAACTCCTGGATGTCTCCGTCGGAGATGCTGGAGATCTCCCACTTGCCATGCAAGCCCGAGCCGACCATCGCTTAGCTTGGGGAGGGGGCGGATAGAAAGGGTGTGAGGTGAAATTTATATGGGCGCTCGAGCTTGGAAGGAGGGGGATTCGAGTTTGGAATGCCTGTGGTGGGTTTGGTATCTTTTCTCTCTTTTTTTGAGAGGTCATAAAACCTAGGGTTTCCGCTTACCACGCCGCTGGTTCCGACACTTCCCGAAACGAACGCACCGTTGAGTGTGCATGGGTTGGCCTGAGTCGTTATTCGGATCCCCTTAAGTGCGTGACACGATCTCCTTGTTGATAGAACGTGACCCGGGGAAAGTAGCCTCGAGTCGCGATTCAAAATTTTCTCATTATCAGTTATCACGACCTTTCTTCAGAAGAATCATCACATAAGGGATTGTTCACCTCTGGGCCTTTAAGCCTTTGGACTTGATAACGTCTATTTTAAAAGAACGTGATGTCATCAAGGCGACTAAACCGACACCAGCCGATCAAAGAGGAACTCACTGTAAAAGCTGATTATTCCAAGTGTCCGGCTGCCGAAGACCGTGCACATCAGCTTTGAAGGCCAATTCGGGGGCTACTGAGGCAGTTCTCGATTAAGGGGTCCTCGGGCAGTCGGGTTATCCCTTATGGGTCGACCATATGGGCTGCATAATTGAACACCGGATGGACTGACGACGATGTAACAAGATGGAAAGCTTTCAAGACTAGACATGCACTCCAAGTCACGAGGACCAGTTCAGACGATCTATCCCCGACTAAGGTCAATAACATGTAACCCTAGGAGCCTTGGTGTCTATATAAACCAGAGGTTCTTATGCATATAGACTGGTTATCTCATCTAGGGTTTAGCTCATACGATCTCGAGGTAGATCAACTTTGTAATCATCATTCCACATTAATACAGTCAACAAGGATGTATGGTTTTACCTCCTCAAGAGGGCCCGAACCTGGGTAAATACTGCCCCATCCTCTCTCCCGCAACCCATCGATCCAAGGTCCACTGTTTTGGACCCCCTACCCGAGATCTGTCGGTTTTAATGCAGACAGTTGGTTTTTGGGGGATGAATATATATACCCCCACATCCTCACATTCATAGAGGAAGCACTCAGAACACACTTACACTTGCCAGATCCATTTTTCTGAGAAAGAGCCACCTACTCATATGTTGAGATCAAGAGATTCCAATCGAACAATTTGAAACCAGATCTCTAGCCTCCCCAAATTGCTTTCCACAAAATCTATTTCTCCTACCCATGCAAAATCTATGAGAGAGTGATTGAGTGTTGAGGAGACTATCTTTTGAAGCACAAGAGTAAGGAGTTCATCGTTCTACCACATCTATTACCTTTTGGAGGGTGGTACCTCCTAGATTGGTTAGGTGTCGCTTGGGAGCCTCCTACTTCGTGTTGTGGGGTTGAACCAAGAAGTTTGTATGGGCAAGGAGATTGCCTACTTTGTGAAGATCTACCATGCTTCCTAGTAGTGAAGTCATTCTTATCGTATCTCTTAGGTTGTGGGTTATCAGGTTTAACCGTAGGTTCAATCTCCACATCCTCATGATTGCTAGGTTGAGCATTAATATGAACATCACTGTCCATATTATCACCAGGTTCATGTTCATCACCAGATTGTGTTTCTGCATCAGACGCAGAAATATCATTAGGTTCTTCAGGTGTGACAGTATTTGGTGAACTCGCATGTAGGTTTCTATCATCCTTGTTCTTCTCCTTAGGATGACTGGGTGTATCAACATTAATTCCTTGAGAATCTTGATCAATTCTCTTAGGATGCCCTCAGGATACAAGAGTTCCTGAGTCATTTTGCCTCCTCTAGTAATGACTTTGACAGAGTTGTCATTTAATTCATTAAGCAAGTCATTCTCAGCCTTAAGTACTTGTTCTACCTGAGTAGTAATCATAGAGGCATGTTTACTCAGAAGCTTCAGATCATTGACATTTCTGTCTACATAAACACTTAAATGGCTAAGCATACGAGTACTCTGTTCCAAATGTTTGCTAACATAATCATTGAAACTCTGTTGTTTGACAAAAAAGTTGTCAAATTCATCAAAGCATAGGCTAGCAGGTTTGTCAAAAGGAATATCAGTCTCATCAAACCTACGCAGAGAATTCACTTCTACTACCCGCATCAGGTTATCGAGACCATGGATATCTTCGATAGGTGGTAGATTTTTTACATCTTCAGATCTAATGCCTTTCTCTTGCATAGATTTCTTGGTTTCTTGCATATCTTTGGGACTAAGGAATAGAATACCTCTTTTCTTAGGAGTTGGCTTAGGTGGTGGTTCGGGAATAGTCCAAGCATTATCGTTGATCAAGATGTTATTCAGCAGAGTTTCAGCTTGTTCTACAGTTTGTTCCCTAAAAACACAACCAACACAACTATCTAGGTGGTCTCTAGAAGCATCAGTAAGCCGGTTATAGAAGATATCAAGTATCTCGTTCTTCTTAAGAGGGTGATCAGGCAAAGCATTTTGTAGCTGGATGAGCCTCCCCCAAGCTTGTGGGAGACTCTCTTCTTGGAGTTGAGCAAAGTTGTATATTTCCTGCAAGGCAGCTTGCTTCTTATGGGTAGGGAAATATTTCCCATAGAAGTAATAGACCATATCCCGGGGACTACTCACACATCCAGGAGAAACAGAGGTGAACCAGGCTTTAGCGTCATCCTTTTGAGAGAAAGGAAACAACTTAAGGATATAGTAGTGGCGGATCTTCTCCTCACTAGTGAAAAGGTTGGCTATATCGTGTAGTTTGGTAAGATGGGCTACGACCGTCTCAGACTCATAACCATGAAAAGGATCAGATTTGACTAGAGAGATTATCTCAGGATCGACAGAGAATTCATAATCCTTATCGGTGATAAAGATAGGTGAAGTGGCAAACTTCGGGTCGTATTTCATCCTAGCTTTCAGAGATTTTTCCTTCCACTTGAGAAGTAATTTCTCAGCGTCATAGGCATCCTTACACGCAAGAAAATCCTCAGCTATCTCTCCCTCCATAACGTAACCCTCAGGTATATCAGGCAATTCATATCTAGGAGAGCTAGATCTAGCAGGAGCAAAAGCAGGTTCTATCTCAATAGTATCGGTAGTTTCAGAAGCATCACGAGCATTAGCAGTAACTCTAGCAATATGAGCATCAAGGAACACCCCTAGTGGAACATCAGGCAAAGTAGTATCTCTAGCAGTATCAAGCATAGCATCTCCAGCAGTATCAGGCATAGCATCTCTAGCAGTATCAGGCATAGCATCTCTAGCGGTATGAGGCATAGGAGCATCATAAGCATCATCAAGCACAAGCGACATATGAAGATTTCTAGCAGGAGGTGATGTCGCAAACTTACTCATAACTGAAGGTGAATCAAGTGCAGAGCTAGATGGCAATTCCTTACCTCCCCTCGTAGTTGAGGGCAAAACTCTGGTTTTTGGATCCTTTAGATTCTTCATAGTGATCAACAGATATAAATCCCAAGTGACTCAGAGAATATAGCAATCGCCTCCCCGGCAACGGCGCCAGAAAAATGCTAATTGCAATCTCCAACAACAGTGCTAGAAAAATGTTGTTTAGCAGATCTCTAGCAATGGCTGGACGAATGCTATTCTCGGTTGCTCAACAATTAGAAATTGTCTTGCAATAACCCACCAACGCATGGGATCGAGGCAGTTTTCGAGGGTAGAGTATTCAACCCAAATTTGTTGGTGCGCCTATAGGAAGCGAGAGGATACTCTCAAGTATTAGCATCTGAATGTGTCAGATGCAACCACACCTGAGATATTAGTATCTGCAAGCAAAGTATCAACATCAAAGTAGTATGATAACAATGGTGTCAGAAACGATCTGTTGACGATAGACTATTCCTAACGATTGTATCAATGGCGCCAGAAGTTGCCCATTGACGGAAATTGTCTTTTCCCGTCAACACCGAGCGAACCAAAATTGTAGCACGTAGCAACAGTGTAACGAGTAACAACAGTAGTGACAGCAGCAGAGCAAGTAGCAACAGTAGCAAGTAACAACAGAGCAAGTAACAGCAGCAGCAACAGTAGTAACAGCAGCAGAGCAAAACTCGTAGGCAATGGGTCGGTGATTTGTTTGGATGATATTCATCATGCAACAGTTATAATACGGAGACATATGTGGCTAGCTCCCGTTCGTCAATGTGATGTAGGCATGCATTCCGTGTGTTGTCATACGTGCTTAGGGAAAAGAACTTGCATGACATCTATTGTCCATCCCTCCCGTGGCAGCGGGGTCCAAAAGGAAACTATGGGATATTAAGGTTCTCCTTTTCATAAAGAACCAGACCAACGCATTAGCACTTGGTGAACACATGAACTCCTCAAACTATGGTCATCACCGGGAGTGGTTCCGGTTATTGTCACTCCGGGGTTGCCGGGTCATAACACATAGTAGGTAACTACAACTTGCAAGATCGGATCTAAAACACACATATATTGGTGACAACATAATAATTTCAGATCTGAAATCATGGCACTCGGGCCCTAGTGACAAGCATTAAGCATGGCAAAGTAGTAGCAACATCAATCTCAGAACATAGTGGATACTAGGGATCAATCCCCATGAAAACTAACTCGATTACATGATAGATCTCATCCTACTCATCACCGCCCAGCGAGCCTACGAATAGATTACTCACAAACGATGAAGAGCTTCATGGAATTGGAGAGGAAAGAAGGTTGATGATGACGATGGCGACGATTTGCCCTCTCCGGAGCCCAAAACGGACTCCAGATTTGCCCTCTAGATGAAGAACAGGATGCGGCGGCGCCTCCGTATCACAAACACGACAAAATCTTCTCTCTTGATTTTTTTCTAGGAGAAAGTGAAGTTATAGAGCTGAGATTGGGGGCGACAGAGCCACGTGGGCCCCACAAGCTTGCTACGCGCCACCAGGGGGGGTGGCGGCTACAGGGAATATTAGTTGTAGAGTGCCTATTCTCAACGGGGAGTATTATATACAATGAAAAAAATGAAATGCTTGATATATTTGATGAATTCCATTTGCGCAAGTATGTGAACATCCCTATGCACCTGCATTGATCCCTTACATCTTTCTCACGATTAAGAACTTGATATGCTTGGTAACCTTAAAACTGTAAATCTCATCATTCAAGGACTACCAAGAAATGTGCTTAATCAAATGCAAAACTTTGAGTGTGCTCACACTTTATGGAAAACCTTAGAGAAAAGATATCCAAAGTATTCCCTGAAAAATCTTGATATAATTTTCCATAAATGCATTGCCTTTCACAAAATGAAGCCAAATGATCCCAATTTTGATAAATGTCTATTTGAACTTCGTGACCACATGCGTGCTAAAGGATATGTCATTACCATTAACACTGTCATCGTTGAAGCCATTCACATGCATAAACATGAACATTGTCATAGTCGAAATTTCGATGAAATTCTTGATTCTTATGATGAAGATTTTCCATCTGACGATGACAATGTGGAGCATGGCTACTACAATGAAGATGAAGAGTTTTACATCGAGTATGAGAAGAACACGAGGAACCTTAGTCTTATGGTGAACCTTAGAGACTACATGTCTAGAAGAAATTTAAAAATTGGATACTTGACAGTGGATGCACCGATCACATGACTGGAGATAAAGACATGTTCCATGAGATCGCACCAAATCGTGGACCTCGAAGGTATGTGACTTTTGGAGATAATTCCAAGGGTAAGGTACTTGGTCTTGGTAAGGTGGCCATATATCATGATAGATCCATTCAAAGTTTCATGCTTGTTGAATCCCCTGGCTGTAATCTTCTTTCCGTATCTAGACTAGCAGACTTTGGTTTCAATGTGCTATTTATGAAAGTTGACTACCAAGTGTTTCATAGCGACAATCATAACATGGTCCTTACTGATTTTTGCAAAGGTGATCTATACATTGTCGATTTCACTAAAAAAACCAAACCCCATACATGTCTTATTGCAAAATCTTCTATAGGTTGGTTATGCCATAGAAGGCTAGGACATGTTGGTGTGCGTAACCTTGACATGCTTATCAAAGGTGATCATATTCTTGGTGTTGAAGATGTTATCTTTGACAAAGATAGACTTTGTAGTGCTTGTCAAGCAGGAAAGCAAGTCGGTGGAAGTCATCATGTGAAGAACATCATGACTACAAGAAGGCCACTCGTGCTGCTTCACATGGATCTCTTTGGTCCCAATGCTTACAAGAGCCTCGATGGAAATTATTATGGTTTAGTCATTGTTGTTGATTTTTCCATATTAATGTGGGTATTCTTTCTTGATGATAAGTTAGAGGTACAAAAGATCTTCAAGAACTTCGCTCGGAAAGCCAAAAAATAGTTTGAAGTGAAGATCAAGAAAGTTTGGAGCGACAACGGAACAGAGTTCAAGAACACAAATGTGGATAATTTTCTTGATGAAGAAGTTATCTCACATGAGTTGTCGACGATGTACACAGATCAACAAAATGGAGTTTTTGAGAGGAAGAACCGAACTCTCATAGAGATGGCCAGAACGATGCTTGACGAATACAAGACGCCAAGACACTTTTGGGCAGAAGCCGTGGAAACATCTTGTCAGGCCATAAACAAGGTTCTACTTACACAAGGTTCTCGGTAAAACAACGTACAAGCTACTCACCGGTAACAAAACCCAAGTTGGATACTTTCGAGTATTCGTCTCTAAGTGCTACATTCTTGATAAGCATTGTCGCTCTATATTTGCTCCTAAATCTCATGAAGCTTTCCTACTTGGTTACAAATCAACTTCTCACACTTACCATGTCTACAACAACTTCACTCGAAAAGTTGAAGGGACGGTAGATGTGAAGTTTGATGAATCTAACGGTTCGCAAGTCGAACAATTGCCAAATGATGTAGGAGATAAGGAACCTTCGAAAGCCATCCAAGATATGCCTATCACCAAGATTCGTCCCATGGAGGTGAAGGAAAGTACCTCATAAACTCAAGTGGAAGATCCTACTTCGCATAAAGGTGAACCAAAAAACGACATGGAGGCATCCACAAGCGGTACACAATATGATGAAGAAGAGGAAGGAGGACATCATGATGCTCCACCTCAACCTTCCTCACCACCACCTCAAGGAGATGAGACCATAAACAACAACGAACAAGAAGATGATGATGAGGAAGCTCCACCATCCAACAAGAAGAATCTATCACGAGTTCGAGCAAGAATAGTTAAAGATCATCCGCTGAATCAAATTTTCGGTGACATACAAACCAGGAGAATCACTCTCTCTAAATCACGTTTAGCTAACTTTTGTGAGCATTATTCATTTATATCTAGCATTGAGCCTATAATGATAGAAGAATCCCTTAAATACCCGGATTGGGTGAATTGCATGCACGAAGAGCTACATACCTTTGAGAGAAATCAAGTGTGGAAACTTGTTGAAAATCCCAAGGACAAGCACAACATCATCGGTACAGTATGGGTGTTTCGAAACAAGCAAGATGAACATGGTCAAGTTGTACGCAACAAGGTGCGTCTCATAGCCCAAGGATACAGGAAAGTAGAAGGTATGGACAAGTATGACCTATGCCCTCGTTGCTAGACTTGAAGCCATTCACATTCTTCTCACTTATGCCAATCACCATGATATCACTCTTTACCAAATGGATATCATAAGTGCTTTTCCAAATGGTGAAATTAAGGAGTTTTATGTCAAACAATCTCCCGGCTTTATGAACCCGAAGAAACCTAATCATGTCTACAAATTCATAAAGATTTATATGGTCTTAAACAAGCCCCTCATACTTGGTACAAACGTCTAAAGAAGTTTCTCATTGAAAAGGGTTTTGAGATTGGTAAAATTGACGCAACCTTATTCACTAAAAGAGTTAATGGTGAACTATTTGTGTGCCAAATATATGTGGATGATATTGTATTTGGTTATACTAACCCACATTTTGGTGAGAGATTTTGAAGGTTGATGTCAAAGAAGTATGAGATGTCTATGATGTGTGAGGTGAAATTCTTCCTTGGTGTGCACATCAAACAATCGAGAGAAGGTACATTTATCTCTCAAACCAAGTGCAACAAGGACTTAATCAAGAAGTTCAACATGCAAGAGTGCAAATGTATGAGAACCCCATGCCTACTAGTGGACATGTTGACCTCACCAAGGAGGACAAACCGATTGAACAAAAGGTTTGTCGATCAATGATAGGTTCACTGATATATCTATGTGCCTCCCAACTTGATATCATGTTGAGTGTTTGTATAAGTGTCCGATATCTAGCGACACCTAAGTAATGTCATCTATTGGTTGTGAAAAGAATTGTGAGATACCTGATAACACACAAAACTTTTGCATATGGTATCCTAAGCGAACTTCTTTTAATCTTGTTGGCTATTCCGACTCGGACTATGCCGGAGACAGGGTTGATAGAAAATCCACCTCGAGTACGTGTCAATTTCTTGGGAGATCTATTGTGTCTTGGTCATACAAGAAACAAAACTCGGTATCTTTATCTACTACCGAAGCGGAATACATTGTCGCCGGATCATGTTGTGCACAATTACTATGGATGACTCAAACTCTTAAGGATTATGGCATTCATGTGAGACATGTTCCATTTTTGTGTGAAAATGGAAGTGCTATTAAAATTGCTTATAATCATGTGCAACATTCTCGAACTAAACATATTCAAGTGCGACATCATTTTATTCGTGATCATATTGGTAAAGCAGATATAGATCTCAAGCATGTTCGTATCGACAAACAATTATGTGATATCTTTACCAAACAACTTGATGAGAAAGTATTTTATCATTTCAGGAGTGAGTTGAACATCATTGATGCTTCAAACATGAGCTAGACTCACTCGGATGCATGCAAGGGCATGAGCTTGATTGTTTATTCCTTGATGCCATTTATATGATACTATCTTATATCTTGCAAAACTATGCTCCCTTGTATTGCATCTAACCCTTTTGTAGGTACTTGGAAGAACTACGCTTCACCAGATAGCCATCAACTCACATCAAAAGCAATCTTGACATGGCCAAGGATCAACAACCCCTTCTTCGGAGATGGAGGAAGAAGATAACAAAATCATATTCTTGACAATTATATGATGCTGAAATTCACTCATGTCATTTGGATATATTATGTTCTTCCTTGTATGACTAACCAATGTAGGTAAAAAGTGAATCAAAACAACAAGGATAGCTCCCAACTCAACATGATCATCATCAACCTTGAGAATCCACGACAAGTTCTCCTACACGTCACATCATTAACATCACTCGAAGGTATGTACTCATATCCTTGATAAAGCTTTGCACCAAGTCATGAGTTAAAGCAACTCAAGTGATATGAAGACATTAAAAAGCTCAATCAAAAAATGGTAACACCATTTTGCGCTTAAGCGATGAGTATGACCTATGATCAAGCATTCTTCATTGACTCCTCAAGTCAATATACTCCAATATAGGTGACCTAGTCAACACCCTACATCTAGATGGAGATTCTTAAATGGTTTACATTTTCATTGCATGGTTTCTTGGAACCATTCAACTCTCATCTATATGTACTCATGTCAATATACTCTCACAAAAAATGGTTTTCTCTTATTTCCTTTTAAATCTTTGGATATTTCCTTTTTCAAGTTCTGTGGATATTTGCTGTCTATTTTGAGTTAAGAAGTTGATTTTCATTGCAAGTCGGTCTCAACAATTTGGGAAAGTCGGTCTAACTTATTTCTCCAAGAGGCCTACTATCATTCTCGGTTCTACCGAACCATATTGACTCGGTGACTCCAAAATTTATCACTTCCCCTGAACTTTTGGAATGTCTGGATTTATTGACATAAAGGGGAAGAAATATTTTCAATGATCCCAAGATTTTTTACCTCCCGAGATCTTATAGATCATTTCCATTTATGCCAAAGGAGGACATAATCATGGTTTACCATAATTATCAAGGGGGAGAAATCTTCAGTGATCCCACAATATAAGAGGGAGAAACATCCCGGATCCCTAACATAGGGGGAGATAATTCAAGGAACCGTGAACAATTCCTAAGAGAGAGAAGAATCCAGGATCCCTTTCTCTCAATAATCCCTTAGCCTCTGACCTTTTTGAAAATTAATGCGAATGGGGCAGATATATCAAAGCTTCCAATAAGCTTCAACAAAAGGGGGAGATATATCTACCTAAGGGGAGATCTATCTAAAGAGGGAGATATATCAAACCTTCACTCACGGGGAGGAATACCATTAAGGGGGAGAGAGATATAATTGTCTTATTCTCATCTTTGGATTGAACTTGTCTTACCCCACTGATACGTCTCCAACGTATCGGTAATTTATGAAGTATTCATGCCATCTTTGCCTATGTTTATAATAACTTTATATTGTATTGATGCACTTTATATGATTTATTTAGAATAATTTGAACTGACGCTATTTTCAGCAGAATTATCGTGGTGTTGTTTTTGTGCATAAAATGAAAGTTCTCGGAATCGCCCAAACCTTTTTTATGATTTTCACTGGAACTTATGAGCAATGTTTGAGCGAAGAACCACTACAGGGGGGCTTCCACGGAGGCACAAGCTAACATGGTGCGTACTGGGTGTTGGCCGCGCCCAAATAGTTTGTGGGGCCCACATGGCTCCATTGCGCATGATTCCAACGCTGAAAAATCCTACAAAACCCATAAACCTGAGAAGTAAAGAGAGAACTTACGCTCAGCTGCTGCAACTCTCTGTATCGCCAAGAAACCAAGCCGGAGCGATTCAAGTACCCTGCCAGAGAGGGAGAACCATCATCGGTGGCCATCTTCATCATCCCGCGGAGGCCATGACGAGGAGGGAGTATTTCACCCTCGAGGTTGAGGGTACATACGAGTACATATGTGTTCAATCTCTCTCTCTCTCTCTCTCTCTTGTTCTTGAGATGGAGCGATCTCAAGAACACGGGCTTTGTTAATATAGTTGGATCATATGATGTATTTCCCTTACCATCTACTTCTGATGAATTGAGTCTTTTCCTTTAAGATCTCGTCATGTTGGATTGAGCATATTGGTATGACAACACTTGATGTACGTCTTGCGTGGGATACCCATAGTGATATTGGGGTATTCTATTGATTCACCTGATATATGTTGAGACATCAACTTGTGGGTTCTGGTGACCTTGAGGGAAATACTTACTGCTCCTGTGCTGCATCACCCTTTCCTCTTCAAGGGAAAAACCGACGCAAACAAGAGAAGTAGCAAGAAGAATTCCTGGCGTTGCCGGGGAAGGACTTTTGTTGCCGTAGTAGACTCTCGCAGCAGTTACCCTGTGTGGGTTGAAGTCTCCACTAACGTGGACATACTATAGCACCACCTATCGAAACCAAGCTAAAAGTCACCGTATCTTCTTTCCGTTTGATCTTACTAAACTCTACTCCTTTCTTACATGTGCAATGTCTTTATTTTCCACTGCCATATTTGTTGACTAGCATGTGCAGGGTGCACTAGACTTGTTAGAATTGCTAAAATTTGACAACCATGAAAATTGGGAAAAGGCTAAGTTTTTAAATTATGCAAGTAGTCTATTCACGCCCCCTCTAGACACCCCTTCTATTGATCCAACATTTTCACTAGAGGCTTGTCTCTTGAAGACATATCATAAGGTGGGTAGACAAATTACTGTTGGGCAATTGATAGAAAAGCGCATAGTTATGGTGTTATTCACGGTAATGATCATGTATATAGGCATCACGTCCATAAACGACCAGGCCGACTAATGCCTACATCAACTACTATTACTCCACCAATCGACCGCTGTGCAGCATGAATCTATGGTATTAAGTTCATAACACGCAGAATAACGCTTTAGGCAACATGGCATGAGTTAGACAAAGTAAACCCAATCAATATGAATAAACCCAATCCTATTATGCTTAATGGCAACTGAAATCACAAATGCTCTCTTGGTGGTTTTGATGATTTAGGGCAACATACATTATCTTATGGACTAACTCCTTCATCAAGTGTATTTAAGGAAAACTCCAATGATTGGAATGGCTAGTAATTGTGAGAAAAATCCCCTTGGAATTAAAGGAACCTTATTGTCAAAACCTTCAAGCCTATAGATTTAACTTTATGTGATTTTGTCACAAATTGAGTTCATAGGAAGCTGATACTATTAAAAGGGGATGACGTACTCATGACGATCTGGTTGCTCAAGTGCTTAGAGATATGCCACCAAAAGCCTCAACGAAATTCGGACAAAAGATTCTATCCAAAACCCAGAACTACCCAAATCGGCGGAACAAAGTTTTGAGTTCGGTCTTACCGACTTAGCCCTAGACAGAACCCATGCCAAACCCTAGCACCTCGGTAGAACCAAGACTGAGTTCGGTGAAACATAAAAAGCAAAGACCAATTTTCTGTAATCGAGATTTTAAGTTTCAAAATTTCGGAGATTTAATTTGTGGAACTTTGAAGTATTGGAGCTATCTAGGTTAAGTTGAATCAGTCTCACAAAGATATTTCATTTGGTCTCACTAAAAAGCCAAAAGTTGGGATATTTTGCACAAGTCGGTTGCACCGAGTTTTGAACTCCGGTCAGCAAGTTGGGTTACAATGTTGTAACGGTTGGATTTTGGAGATGGCTATATATACGCCTCTGATGCTTGTGATATGTGTTGAGTTTTCCGTGAAGAGGAACCGGTTATCGTAGCACAATGCGGGTAAGTATTTCCCGCGATTAAGAAACCAAGATTTATCAAAACCAATAGGAATATCAATCCTCGACCGTCTTCAGCGGCTGCACACAAAAGAGCAAACAACTTGCACACAATGCGAGCAAGAGGATTGTCAATCCCCTTGATCTCGTGATTTGGAAGCGAATGAGATGTGTATAATTGTAGATAGTTGTAACTTGCAAAATAAAATAAAAGAATTACATCGGATAGATCAAAGCAAAGATGCGATGATTATTGCATTGAAGATCAAGAGAGATACAGAGAGATAGAGAGACACACATAGCCATCTAGATACTAACTACGGACCGTAGGTCTGTGGTGAACTACTCACACATCATCACGAGGGCACCAAGGTTGATGAAGAAGCCCTCCGTGATCGCTCCCCTTCCGGTAGGGTGCCAAAACGGAGATCTAGATGGGTCATCATGGAACAGAGACTTACAACAGCGTAGAAGTGGTTGCGTATGATATTTATGCTTTCTGGAATATTTGGGAATTTATAGGCCAGAGAACGAGGAAAGAGGGGCCACAGGGGCTCGCCAAGGTATCAAGGCGCGACCACCCCCTGGCCGTGTCGTGTTACCATTGGGTCCCCACGTGTGGCTTCAGGTTTCCTTCCGAAGTTTCCAGGAAACCTTGACCATCTTTGATCAGCGAGTTAGAGTACTAGAGGCTTACTAGGGTCAGTGTGTTGTCTATGTGTCCACACATGTATCTGAGTTTCCATTTAATAAAATTCTAGCATGGATAATAAACGATTATCTTAAACAAGGAAATATAATAATAACTATTTTATTATTGCCTCTAGGGCATAATTCCAAGTGGCTCCCACTTGCACTAGAGTCAATAATCTAGATCACATCACTACGTGATTTACAATGTAACGAATCTAACACCCATACAATTCTGGTGTTGATCATGTTTTGCTCGTGGAAGAGGCTTAGTCAACGGGTGTGCAACATTCAGATACGTGTGTAATTTGCAAATATTTATGTCCTCCTATTTGCTGTAATCGCAGATGGAATTGAAGCGTAGCTTTATGTGTCTGGTCCTCTTGTGAAACCTTGGTTCTTTGGCTAGAGCAATGGCACCAATGTTGTCATAGAATGGAGTCATTGGATCCAGTGCACTCGACACAACTCCAAGATCTGTCATGAACTTCTTCATCTAGACACCTTCTTTAGCTGCCTCTACGACAACTATGATTTCCGCTTCGCATGTAGAATCAGCTACCACGCTTTGCTTGGAACTGTACCAACCTACTGCACCCCCATTAAGAATAAATACGTATCCGGTTTGTGACTTGGAGTCATCCAAATCAGTGTCAAAGATTGCATCGACGTAACCCTTTACGGTGAGCTCTTTGTCACCTCGATAAACGAGAAACATTTCCTTAGTCCTTTTCAAGTACTTTAGAATATTCTTGACCGCTGTCCAGTGCTCCATTCCTGGATTACTTTGAAACCTTCCTCCCGTACTTATGGCAAGGCTAACATCAGGCCTTGTGCACACCATTGCATACATAATAGAGCCTATGGCTGAAGCATAGGGGACGACACTCATCTTTTCTTTATCTTCTGCAGTTACTAGGAATTGAGTCTTACTCAACTTCACACCTTGTAGCACACGCAAGAACCCTTTCTTGGACTCTTCTATTTTGAACTTCTTCAAAATTTCATCAAGGTAAGTTCTTTACGAAAGTCTTATTAAGAGTCTTGATCTATCTCTATAGATCTTGATGCCTAATATGAAAGCAGCTTCTCCTAGGTCCTTCTTTGAAAAACTTGTATTCGCATAATCCTTTAGGCTTCCCAAAAGATCTATATTGTTCCAATCAGCAATATGTCATCTACATATAATATTAGAAACGCTATAGAGCTCCCACTCACTTTCTTGTAAATACAAGGTTCTCCACAAACTTGTATAAACCCAAATGCCCAGATCACCTCATCAAAGTACTGATTCCAACTCCGAGATGCTTGCACCAATCCATAAATGGATTACTCGAGTTTGCATACTTTGTCAGCATTCTCTGGATTGACAAAAACTTCTGGTTGCATCATATACAACTCTTCCTTAAGGAAACCATTAAGGAATGCTTTTTTGACATCCATCTGCCAAATTCCATAATCGAAAACAGATATTGCTAACATGATTCTGACGAACTTAAGCATCGCTACGGTTGAGAAAGTCTCATCGTAGTCAACTCCGTGAACTTGTGAAAACCCCTTTGCCATAAATCGAGCTTTATAGATGGTGACATTATCGTCCGCGTCCGTCTTCTTCTTAAAGATCCATTTGTTTTGAATGGCCTTTCGCCCTTCAGGTAATACTTCCAAAGTCCATACTTTTTTTCATACATAGATCCTATGTTGGATTTCATGGCCTCTAACCATTTGTTGGAATCCTGGCCCACCATTTCTTCTCCGTGGCTTGTAGGTTCATCGTTGTGTAACAAAATGATTGATAAGACAGGGTTGACGTACCACTCAGGAGCAGTACGTGCCCTTGTCGACTTACGAGGTTCGATAGCAACTTGATCTGAAGTTTCATGATCATCATCATTAGCTTCCTCTTCAACTGATGTAGCTTCGGCTGAAACATCTTTCTCTACTGCGCCACCCTCTGGTTAAAGTAAAGGTTCTATAACCTCATCAAGTTCTATCTTCCTCCCATTCAATTCTTTGAGGAGAAACTCTTTCTCAAGAAAAGCTCCGTTCTTAGTGACAATCACTTTGCCTTCGGATTTGAGATAAAAGGTGTACCCAACTGTCTATTTTGGGTATCCTATGAAGACACACTTTTTCGCTTTGGGTTCCAGCTTTTCAGGCTGAAGCTTTTTGACATAAGCATCACATCCACAAACTTTAAGAAACGACAACTTTGGCTTCTTGCCAAACCACAATTCATATGGTGTCGTCTCAACGGATTTTGATGGTGCCCTATTTAAAGTGAACGCAACTATCTCTAATGCATAATTCCAAAACGATAACGACAAATTGGTAAGAGACATCATAGAATGCACCATGTCTAACAAAGTACGATTACGATGTTCGTTCACACCATTAGGCTCGGGTGTTCGAGACGGTGTGAACTGTGAAGTAATTCCACATTGTCTTAAGTGAGTGCAAAACTCATAACTCAGATATTCACCTCCTCGATCAGATCACGGGAATTTGATATTCTTGTTATGATGATTCTCAACTTCACTCTAAAATTGCTTGAACTTTTCAAACGTTTTAGACTTGTGCTTCATCAAGTAAATATAACCATATCTACTCAAATCATTTGTGAAGGTGAGAAAATAACGATAACCACCGCACGCCTCTATGGTCATTGGTCCGCACACATCCGTATGTATGATCTCCAACAAGTCACTTGCATGCTCAATTGTTTAGGGGAACAGAGTCTTAGTCATCTTGCCCGTGAGGCATGGTTCATAGGTGTCAATTGATTCAAAATCAAGTGAATCCAAAAGTCCATCAACATGGAGTTTATTCACGCGTTTTATACCAATATGACCTAAGAGGCAGTGCAACAAAAAGGTGGTGCTATCGTTATGAACTCTACATCTTTTGACATCAATGTTATGTATATGTGTATCATCACTATCGAGATTCAATATGAACAAACCCCTCACATTGGGTGCATGACCATAAAATTTATTACTTATATAAATAGAACAACCATTATTCTCTGACTTAAATAAGTAACAGTCTCACAATAAACAAGATCCAGATATAATGTTCATCCTTAACGCACGCACTTAATAACAATTATTCAGGTTCATCACTAACCCCGATGGTAACTGAAGTGAGAGTGTGCCGACGGCAATCACATCAACCTTGGAACCATTTCCCACGCACATCGTCAATTCATCCTTCGCCAGCCTTCGTTTATTCTGTAGTTCCTGCTTTGAGTTGCAAATGTGAGCAACATAATGGGTATTAATTACCCATGCACTTCTATGAGAGCTGGTGAGGTACAAATCAATAACATGTATATCAAATATACCTTGTTTGGCGTTAGCCGCCTTCTTATCGGCCAGATACTTAGGGTAGTTCCGCTTCCAGTGACCAGTCCCCTTGCAATGAAAGCACTCAGTTTCTGGCTTGGGTCCAGCCTTGGGTTTCTTCATCAGAGGAGCAACTGCTTTGCCACTCTTCTTGGAGTTACCCTTCTTTCCCTTGCCGTTTTTCTTGAAACTAGTGGTTTATTGACCATCAACACTTGATGTTCTTTCTGGATTTCTCACTCAGCAACTTTAAGCAGCGCAAATAGCTTGGCGATTAACTTATTCATCCCTTGCATGTTGTAGTTCAACATAAAGCTTTTATAGCTAGGTAGCAATGGTTGAAGAACTCTATCAATGATTGCCTCTAGCGGGAGAACAATTCTCAACTCAGCCAGATGGTTAGAGTACCCAGACATTCTGAGTATGTGTTCATTGACACACCCGCTCTCCTCAATTTTGCAAGCATAGAATTTATCGGAGGATTCATACCTCTAGATCCGTGCATTCTTCTCAAAGATAAACTTCAACTCATGGTACATCTCATATGCTCCATGATGTTCGAAATGCCTTTGAAATCCCAGTTCTAAGCCATACAAAATTGCGCATTGAACTATATAGTAGTCATCGAGACGCGCTTGCCAGATGTTCATATCATCTTGGGTCACCAGTCGGGGTGGCATGTCACCTAGCGGTGCATCACAGACATAATTCTTCTTGGAAACCATGAGAACAAGTCTCAGATTATGGGCCCAGTCCTCAAAGTTACTCCCATCATCTTTCAACTTGGCTTTATCTAGGAACGCATTAAAATTGAGGGGTCCTACTACGCGAGTCGTTGATCTGCAACATAAATTTGCAAAGATTACTTAGACTATTGTTTAATATAATGAGTTTAGTTAATCATATTACTATTAAACTCTCACTCGAATTGACATCGCTCTAGTCATTCGAGTGATACATGATCCAAATTCACTAACCCAAGTCCGATCATCACTTGAGTTGAGTTGGCTTCAATGGTGAACATCTCTATGTTGATCATATCTACTATATGAAAAATGTTCAACCTTTCGATCTCTTGTGTTCCGAGGTCATGTCTGTACATGCTAGGCTTGTCAAGTTAAACTCGCGTGTTCCGCGTGTGCAAAACTGCCTTGCACCCGTTGTATGTGAATGTAGAGTCTATCACACCCGATCCACGTGGTGTCTGATACGTCCATTTTGCATGATGCTTTTATATTGATATTTATTGCATTATGGGCTATTAATACACATTATGGTACTATACTTATGTCTTTTCTCTCTTATTTTACAAGGTTTACATGAAGTGGGAGAATGTCGGCAGTTGGAATTCTGGACCGGAAAAGGAGCAAATCTAAGAGACTTATTCTGCACAACTCCAAAAGTCCTGAAAACTTACAATGAATTATTTTGGTATATAAAAAAATATTGGGCAAAAGAAAAATATCAGGGGACCCACCAGGTGGCCACAAGCCAGGGTGCGCACCCTACCCCTCTGGGTGCCCCCTGGAGGCCTGTGGCCCCCCTGGCAGGCCTCCGGTGCCCACCTTCTACTATATGAAGGGTTTTCACCTGGAAAAAATCATATGAGAACTTTGGGGGCGAAGCTTCGCCGTCTTGAGGCGGAACTTCGATAGAACCAATCTAGAACTCCAACATAGCTATTCTGCGAGGGAAACTTCCCTCCGGGAGGGGGAAATTGAAGCCACCGTCATCACCAATGATCCTCTCATCGACGGGGGGGGGGGGGGGGGGGGGTCAATCTCCATCAATATCTTCATTAGCACCATCTCCTCTCCAAACCCTAGTTCATCTCTTGTATCTGATCTTTGTCTCAAACCTTAGATTGGTACCTAGCGGTTGCTAGTAGTGTTGATTACTCCTTGTAATTGATGCTAGTTGGTTTACTTGGTGGAAGAGCATATGTTCAGATCCTTAATGATTACTAATACTCCTATGATTTTCAACATGAATATGCTTTGTGAGTAATCACGTTTGTTCCTGAGGACATGGGAGAAGTCTTGCTATAAGTAATCATGTGAATTTTATATTCGTTCAATATTTTGATGAAATGTATTTTGTCTCTCCTCTAGTGGTGTCATGTGAACATCGACTACATGACACTTCGCCATTATTTGGGCCTAGGGGAAGGCTTTGGGAAGTAATAAATAGATGATGGGTTGCTAGAGTGAGATAAGTTTAATCCCTAGTTTATGGTTGCTTCGTAAGGGGCTAATTTGGATCCATATGTTTCATGCTATGGTTAGATTTATCTTAATTCTTCTCTCGTAGTTGCGGATGCTTTAGAGATAAGTTAATCATAAGTGGTATGTTTTTCCAAGTAAGGGAATCACCCAAGCACCGGTCCACCCACATACCAAATTATCAAAGTAACGAACGCGAATCATATGAGCATGATGAAAACTAGCTTGATAGAAATTCCCATGTGTCCTCGGGAGCGCTTTGCTTTATATAAGAGTTCGTCCAGGCTTGTCCTTTGCTACAAAAAGGATAGTGCCACCTTGCTGCACCTTTGTTACATTTTTACTTGCTACCCGTTACGAATTACCTTATCACAAAACTACCTGTTACCGATAATTTCAGTGCTTGTAGAGAATACCTTACTGAAAACCGCTTGTTATTTCCTTCTGCTCCTCGTTGGGTTCGACACTCTTACTTATCGAAAGGACTACGATAGATCCCCTACACTTGTGGCTCATCAAGACTCTTTTTTGGTGCCGTTGTCGGGGACTAGAGCGCATTTGGTGATTGGAACTTGGTAAGGAAAAATTTATATACTATGCTGAAATTTACTGTCACTTGTCATTGAGGAAAATAATCCTTTGAGGGGCTTGTTCGTGGTATCTTCACCCAAACCGGAAGCACAAAGATATGCTCCTCAACCTGTTGCACCTACTGAAAATATTTATTATGAAATTCCTTCGGGTTTGATAGAAAAACGGCTAGCTAATCCTTATGCAAGAGATGGAATACTACATCCTGATTTGCATCTAATCTATGTGGATGAAGTTTGTGGATTATTTAAGCTTGCAGGTCTGCTCAAGTATGATGTCAATAAGAAGGTCTTTACTTTATCTTTGAAGGAGAAGGCGTTGACGTGGTATATGCTATGTGATGATATTGGATCATGGAACTACAACCGATTGAAATTAGAATTTCATGAGAAGTTTTATCCTATGCATGTGGTTCGTCGTGATCAAAATTATATTTATAGTTTTTGGCCTTGTGAAGGAGAAAGAATCTCTCAAGATTTGGGGGACTTAATTCAATGTTATATTAATGCCCCAATCATGAGCTCCAGAGAGAAATTATTATTTAGATTTTTTATGCCCGGCCATCTCGTAATGATCAATCCATGCTCGATACTTCTTGTGTTGGTTCCTTTATGAAGAAAGATATTGAATTCAAATGGGACTTATTGGAAAGAATTAAACGCAACTCTGAAGATTGGGAACTTATTGAAGGAAATGAGTCAGGTATAATCCTGAAGTTTGATTGTGTTAAATACTTTATAGACACCGATGCTTTTCGTGATTTTAGCACTAAATATGGACTTGAGTTTGAGGTAGTAGCTTCATTCTGTGAATCTTTTGCTACTCATGTTGATATCCTCAAGGAGAAGTGGTTTAAATATCATCCTCCCATTGAAGTTAAAGTAGTTGAATCTCCTAATATTGAAGAAGAAACTATTATTTATAATGCTGATCCTGTTATTCCTACTGCTTATATTGAGAAACCACCCTTTCCTGTTAGAATAAAGGAAGATGCTAAAGCTTCAAATGTGGTTCGTAAGAGTTGTACTAGAACACCTATACGTCCTACACAAATTAAAGTTGAACCTAATATTGGTATTGTTAAAGATCTCTTGGTTCATAATATTGATGGGCGAGTCACTCATTTCTCTGATGAAGCTGCTAGAATTGCTAGACATGATACTAAAAGTAAACATAGACCTATTGTTGGTGTGCGTGTTGTTTCTGTTAAAATAGGAGATCATTGTTATCATGGCTTATGTGACGTGGTGCTAGTGTGAGTCCAATTCCCTTTACCTTATACCAAGAAATTATGAATGATATTGCACCAGCTGAATTAGAAGAAATTGATGTTACCATCAAGCTTGCTAATAGAGATACTATTGCACCAGTTGGGATTGTTAGAGATGTTGAAGTCTTGTGTGGGAAAATAAAGTATGCTATTGATTTTCTTGTTCTTGGTTCCCCAAAAGATGATTTTTGTCACATTATATTCGATAGACCATTCTTGAATACTATTAATGCTAAGATTGATTGTGAGAAAGAAACGGTTACTCTAAGTTTTGGGGATGTGCCTCATGAGTTCAATTGCTCTAAATTTTGTAGAGAACCCCATGACAAAGAATTGCTCAGTAAATATGAAATTATTGGTCTCGCTTCTATCGTTGTGCTTCCTACTGATCCCTTAGAACAATATTTGCTAGACCATGAAAATGATATGCATATGAATGAAAGGAATGAAATAGATAAGATTTTCTTTGATCAGTAGCCTATTTTGAAACACAACCCGCTTGTTGAAATACTTGAGGATCCTCCTCCATCCAAGGGTGATCCTGTGTTTGAGCTTGAACAATTACGTGATACTCTAAAGTATTCTTATCTTGATGAAAAGGAGATATATCATGTTATTATTAGTGCTAACCTTTCAGAGCATGAAGAAAAGAGATTATTGAAAACTTTGATGAAGCACCATGCCGCTATTGGATATACTCTTGATCATCTTAAGGGCATTAGTCCCACTCTATGTGAGCACAAAATCAATATGGAGCCTGATGCTAAACCAGTTGTTGATCACCAACGATGATTAAATCCTAAAATGAAGGAAGTGGTTAGAAATGAAATACTAAAGCTTCTCAAGGCAGGTATAATTTATCCTATTGGTGATAGTAGATGGGTTAGTCCCTTCCATTGTTTCCCAAAAAAGGGAGGCATTACCGTTGTTCTTAACGATAAAAATGAATTGATCCCGCAAAGAATTGTTACACGATATAGAATGGTAATTGATTTTAGGAGATTAAATAAAGATACTAGGAAAGATCATTACCCTCTACCTTTTATTGATCAAATGCTAGAAAGACTATCCAAACTTACACATTTTTGCTTTCTAGACGGTTTTTCTGGTTTCTCTAAAATACGTATGTCAAAATAGGATCAAGAGAAGACAACTTTTACTTGCCCTTTTGGTACATTTGCTTATAGATGTATGCATTTTGGTTTATGCAATGCACCTGCTACCTTTCAAAGATGTATGATGGCCATATTCTCTGACTTTTGTGAAAAGATTGTTGAGGTTTTCATGGACGATTTGTCCGTTTACGGAACTTCTTTTGATGATTGCTTGAGCAACCTTGATCGAGTTTTGCAAAGACGTGAAGAAACTAATATTGTCTTGAATTGGGAGAAGTGTCACTTTATGGTTAGTGAAGGCATTGCCTTGGGACACAAAATCTCCGAAAGAGGTATTGAAGTTGATAAAGCTAAAGTTGATGCTATTGAAAAATTGTCGTGTCCAACAGATATCAAAGGTACAAGAAGTTTCCTTGGTCATGTTGGTTTATATAATAGGTTTATTAAAAACTTCTCTAAGATTTCTAAGCCTCTCACTAACCTTTTGCAAAAGGATGTTCCATTCGTTTTTGATGATGATTGTGTAGTATCATTTGAAATTCTTAAGAGAGCCTTGATCACTTCACCTGTTGTTCAACCACCTGTTTGGAACCTACCCTTTGAAATTATGTGTGATGCTAGTGATTATGCTGTTGGTGCTGTTCTAGGCCCAAGAGTTGATAAGAAATTAAATGTCACCCAATTCTCTAGTAAAACTCTAGACAGTGCTCAAAGAAACTACACTACCACTCAAAAGGAATTTTTAGCACTTGTGTTTGCTTGTGATAAGTTTAGACCTTATATTGTTGATTCCAAAGTAACTGTTCACACTGATCACGCTGCTATTAAATACCTTATGGAAAAGAAAGATGCTAAACCTAGACTTATTAGATGGGTTCTTCTGCTACAAGAATTTGATCTGCATATTATTGATAGAAAGGGTGCTGATAACCCCGTAGGAGATAACTTGTCTAGACTAGAGAATGTTCTTGATGACCCACTACCTATTGATGATAGCTTTCCTGATGAACAATTAGCTGTCATAAATACTTCGTGCGGTGCTCCTTGGTATGCTGATTATACTAACTACATTGTTGCTAAATTTATACTGCCTAGTTTCACGTACCAATAAAGAAAAAGTTCTTCCATGATTTAAGACATTACTTTTGTGATGATCCACACCTTTATAAAGAAGGATTAGATTGTATTATTAAACGTTGTGTACCTGACCATGAACAGGGGTAGATACTACACAAGTGTCACTCTGAGGCCTACGGAGGACACCATGCTGGAGACAGAACTGCACACAAGGTATTACAATCTGGTTTTTATTGGCCTACTCTCTTTAAGGATGCTCGTAAGTTTGTCTTGTCTTGGGATGAATGTCAAAGAATTGGTAATATTAGTAGACATCAGCAAATGCCTATGAATTACTCTCTTGTTATTGAACCATTTGATGTTTGGGGTTTTGATTATATGGGACCATTTCCAAAGTCCAATGGGTATACTCATATTCTAGTTGTTGTTGATTATGTTACTAAGTGGTTAGAAGCTATTCCAACTAGTAGTGTTGATCATAACACTTCTATTAAAATGATGAAAGAAGTTATTTCCCTAGATTAGGTGTCCTTAGATATTTAATGACTTATGGTGGTTCACACTTTATTCATGGTGCTTTATGTATATTGCTTGCTAGGTACGATGTTAATAATAGAATTGCATCTCCTTACCATCCTGAGTCAATTGGTCAAGTAGAATTGAGTAATAGAGAAATTAAATTGATCTTGCAAAAGACCGTTAATAGATCTAGGAAGAGTTGGTCTAAGAAACTTGATGATGCATTATGGGCTTATTGAACCGCTTACAAAAACCCTATGTGTATGTCTCGTATAAAATGGTTTATGGTAAAGCATGTCACTTACCTCTAGAGCTAGAACATAAAGCTTATTGGGCAATTAAAGAGCTTAACTATGATTTCAAACCTGCTGGTGAGAAGTGGTAATTTGACATTAGCTCGCTTGATGAATGGACAACCCAAGCCTATGAGAATGCTAAGTTGTTTAAAGAAAAGGTTAAGAGATGGCATGATAGAAGGATACAAAAGCGTGAATTCAATGTAGGTGATCATGTCTTGCTATACAACTCTCGTTTAAGATTTTTTGCAGGAAAACTTCTCTCTAAATGGGAAGGGCCTTACATTATCAAGGAACTATATCATTCCGGTGCCATCAAGATCAATAATGTCGAAGGCACAAATCTGAAGGAGGTAAATGGGCAAAGAATCAAACATTATATCTCAGGTACTCCCATAAATGTTGAAACCAATATTGTCAATACCATAAGTTCGTAAGAGTGCATTAGGGAGGCCTATAAGAACTTTCAGACTCCCGAAAAGTAATATGTATGTGTTACGGTAAGCAAACCGACTCCAAAACTTTTCCAATGGCAATTTTATCTGTTTTGTAATATTTACAAAAATTAGGAAAATTCAAAGCAGCGCGAAAAGTGCACGAGGAGGCAACAAGCAAGGGCGGCGCGCCCTACCACCCTGGGCGTGTCCCGCAGGCTTGTGGCCACCCCGTGTACCCTCCAGACTCCGTTTGCTTGTGGAATACTCCTTTGGGTCGGTAAAAATTCATTATAGAATCTCCCAAAAGTTTTGACCTTCGTATCACGACAATATCTCCTGCTTTCGTCTTGAGCTGTTTCTACAACAGATTTAGAGCAAGATCTCTTTGCAAGAGTCGGTCGGGGAGAGCCGTGCCTTTCACGTGACACCGAGGGCCCGAGCATTCATCAAAGCCAACCACTTCGGGCAGGCCACGGAGGAAGAGATTGTAGCGACCTGACTCAAAACGAGTCAAGCCTTTGTGTATCTGTGCCATCCCTGGATCAGTATGCTGGCACACACAGTACATTAATGTATATATCAAAGTGCAATCACATGTAAATAATGTAAAATTTATATATACCTCAAATCTCAGCGGAAATAGTCAAAGGGGGTGGAGTCCCAATAAACACCAACGACATGTTGAGTGCAGACCGTAACCCTGAATCGTACACTTACTCGTCGAAGAAAGTATCTGCAACATAAGACGTTGCAACCACGTAGGTCAACATATTGAATATGCCGGCAATTCACAAAAGAGAGGGGTGAAAATATCATCTATACTATATGCATATATGGCAGGTGGGGCTGTAGTTTAGGTTTTGCGTAAAGCAAATTTTTCCTACAACAAGAGAGAGGTAAAAGCAAAAATTACTACATTGTTGGTTGTTAATGAGAAGGTTCCACCAACCATTTCTCATACCCAAGTTATCAATATTACCCACATCAATAAGTTAATGGTGTTGAGAATTCCTAATAGTTTCAGTTCCTTTGGCTCAAGTTGTCCATGACCGTGGACACGGCTAATCGATTAGGCTTGAGTACTCTGCAGAGTTTTGCACACGTTCCCCACAAGATTTGATAGCCTTCATTGGAGTCATCACACTTCGGGGTGTTTGAGAACCGGATGATAAAAACATGGTCTTTCAACGGGTTCCTTTGAGCCACTGTCGGTGCCCATCCAATCCTACCGTTCTTATACATCTCGTAGCACTGCCCGTCCAGGGTCACCACGTTGTCCAACCAAGCCAGAGCCCGTAATGACTTGTGGTTGTGTAGGTAAGCCTCGGGTCTTGAAATATCCATCCATCTCTTCGTGCTTGGGTGAAGTTTTCTGCAAGATGTCATGGCTCTTCCCCATGCATCCCGGGTCCTTCGCTGGTTTCCCTAGGGAGCCCATCTGAATCGTCCTTCACCCAGAGGTATATTGCATTCCGAGGTCTTGCAAGTCTTGAAGTCTTCCGGTCTTGATTATTAAGTTCTCACAACACTCATGATGAACACTCAACCAAACCCCGTCTACTAGGAGCATAGCAAAAATAACGTCGCGGTCAAAGTAACAAGGATTCAGGGGTGCCTATCATATCATACTACTTAAGAACCAAAATTTCCAAGTCCCTACTTACATGCAATGGGTGAAGAAGGTTGAAACTAATGCAATAAAACCATAGGTAAAAAAAATATGATCAATGTGAACTTGCGTGGTATTACTTGATGAAGATGGTCTCTCTCATAATCCTGATAATTCTACTCGTCACAGTCCGAGCAATCTATCATAAACGAATAACATTCAATAAACATCCATGCCAAAAGGAAGAATCAAAAGAACATAAGAACAAAACATGTCTTGGTGCAAAATAAGAACACATTAAGGTTTAACAAAAAAAATAGGTTCTAAGTGTGTTGTAAAGTGAAGGTGCAGGAATGAAATCAAAAGAGTTAATTTAGGATGAACTATTGCTATATACGCTTAGGATGGAGATACTATGAAAGACGACTCCAAGTATGCGGAGAATAACATGGGTGACAAATAGCACAGGGCATAAGAATTTAGTTGCAAAAAAGAATTAATTGAAATGGAGCACTACAACGCAAGTTATAGCGAATTGAAGTATGAATATAATTTTAATTTCATAAAGGTCAAAAGTATTTGAATTGGATCACGGTTGTTATGAATAGAAAATACATAACACAAGTGTTTAGGGGCAAAAGGAATCAAGGAAAAAGGTGCTACGGTTTGCAAGGTATGATAAAACGAAGGTTTGAATTCAAATTTGGATCGCTCAAATTTAAAAGGTTCAAAGGTTGAAATTAATGATGCTAATGCAAATAAGAGGTCAATATGAAGATGTAGAGAAAATAATTACTAGATTTTAAATAACGTATCAAAAGATATAAGTAATTCAATATGGCATTGAATCTAGTTGGAACGCGGTGTGGCAACACTACTATGGACTAGTGGAGTAATGACTATGATCGAAATTATATGTTGGAAAGATAACACTAATTGATACAAACAAAAAGATTACTTAAATACAAATTCGTCGCAATTGGATTCATCTAAAACGGATTTACGGATAAAAAGATATGATCAAAAGAAGTATGAATATGGATCAGAATAAATGTCGAAATTTGAAATTTTTGAAAAGTTGTTTGATAGGTTCACTCAATAGGTGAGGTCAAGACTAAAATCTAGGCACTGGGTTCATCTAATTTGAATGAATGAGTAAAAAGTTATGGCTATTTGAAAAATTAGGGCCAAGGTGTTTTACGGAAAAAAGTGTTGTCTAAAAGAATTCTAGTACTAATGTGTAAATACGAAGACTAGTTAATAATCGAGTTACTCTACCGTGTACTAGTCTACGAACAATAAACTACGGGAGTATATAATGGAATTACTAAGAGAATACCTTTAGAATGCACCGAAGAGATAATTCCAAAGAGGAGACGACTTCGAGAAATCCCGCCGAAGAAATGAAAATATTTTTATTTAATAAATCTAGTTAAACCAAAAGATTGATTTAACCCGGAGTAGATGATTTTGGATTCTCATATAGATCTATATTTATAGGTGAAAGAAAGGTCTAAAGATCAATGTATAGGCAATGTGGGACTAAACATTTACGTAATATGGAGAAAAGAAAGAAACAAAGCGTGGCATGGGCCAAGGCCGCATGAGGCAATTTGGACAACCTTTTTTTTTCTCGGATGAACAGTGTCCGAGTGAACAGCGTTTTTTTTGAAAATAAACTGCAAAAAAAATATAAACGAAATTAAGAGAATATTTTATATAGACATATTATATATCAAAATTTTCAGAATAAAATTTTCTACAACGTGAACCTATTTTCAATACCAAATAAAATACTTTTAAAAAATATTTTTTTGTAATAACTTCAAAATGAAAAGGAATTTGAATTTCAAATAAATTGCAAATACTTCAAATTTGAATCAAGACATTTTCTCTGATTTTGGAGTGTCATTTTCCTCCTCTCATTTGATTTTTCATATGAGAGGGTTTTGAAAATATTCAAACTCAAAACTTTAATAGGGATTTAAAATAGAAATTTTTGGGAAAGTCATTTTATTCCCTCTCATTAAATTTTTTAAAAGTTTCAAATTCCACTCAATTTCAAACAATCAATCGCACATCATTCAAGCAAAAAAAATAAATCCTAATTATTTATTTGTTATAACATTCAAAAATTTGTAATTTTGGGATGTTACAAACTACCACACTTAAAATGAATCTCGTCCTCGAGATTCGAAGAGGCTAGAAAGAAAAGGTTAGAGTTTTGGAGGTCTTCTAACAAATCTAATCTCCTACAATGTGGGGTGCTACCACACTTAAAATGAGAGTTACCGGTCCCTCAAATTTGTAACAATCCTCTGGGGTCTTGGCATGTGGCTCGTTACATTCTTCATCGTAACTCCTTTGGTGATGATCTTCCATTATACTCATAATGTTCCCCTCAAAATCCGATGTCTTTCGTGGATTTAAGCTTCTTTCGTGTCTCGGTCTTCTTGTCTAACAAGTTTTGTGATCATTCTAAATAACCTATTGATGATTGTCATGGTGGTCTACCATTTGTGGTTATCCTGCAGTGAGAAGGGTCTTGGCTTCATCCTCGCCATAAAAATTTTCCTACACGTGACAACAATTGCCATGTACATGGGATTTCATCATACCATTCTAAGGCTTAAAGAAAAGCTTCAAAGAGCGTCATCTCTCACTATGGGTAAGTCTCTCAGATTTACCATTCTGAATAGCAAGAGAATGATAAGAGTAAGTCGTCATGGTGGCCAAGCCATGTCGCACTGAAATCATTACCTTTTATAAGGCTTAGTGAATCTCGTAGTCTAACTCTTGGGCATCCTCACAAGCGTTGCACAATTTATTTTATCCACGAACGAAGTTCGGATAATCCATGGATTCTGCAAGCTGAACAAAACATCTATCGTAACTTCACAATTCTCAGGTTTCCGTATGGTCCTAAGAAAAACGTTTGCTGATCCATCATAGCATATTCTTTCATGCTCTTAGGGTAACCTTCATGGAAATCGTGGGTTGCACCCTTGGTACCGGTTGTATTCCTTGAACTCATTTTCCTTTCCATTCGTCTGCTTAGCAAAAAAAGTGTTTGTTCCTCATATTAAATCTCTCCTCAAAATTTCAATTCCAAGGTAAATTATTCATCTCTTGTCATCCCCGTAGTTTGATATGATCCATCATTTCCTTCAATTGTATTCCGTGGGTTTGGCTCCTTGGTATGCATGGTACATTCTTACTCACTGGATCCTATGGGTTTACCGATTACTACCTCGTCGAAAACGAAATATACTCATGGCTGCATAGACCATATTTTTCTCATATCGTCGAAAATGAACAGAGATCTTTCTACTTGGAGAAACAACTCATACAATTCAACATAGGAAATCATGACACATAAATTCCATTGATCCATGAAGTTATTACAATCTCGGAGTATTCCATTACAAAATTCAACTCCAAAATCTCATGAAGACAAGAGTGCTTTAGGTTACACTTATTTCCATTGTCAAAACTTAACTACTCCATTTTAGCTTTCTTCCCCTGTGGACAATTACTAGCATAATCTCCTGCTTCCTTGCAACAAAAACAAATGAGTTCCAACAAGTATCGGGGCTTCTTGGTGTTTGCTCTTACTCCTTGGTTTTCCTGCTTCCTTCCTAGGCACATATTGTTGTTGTGTCCCAATTCCTTACACTTGAAACATCTGATATGACTCAGGTTATTATGTGCTGGGATTTGACTCTCGCTGGTGTACTTTCTCTTCTTTCCGGGCTCCTTCATTCTAGCCAGTTCTTCCGTTTCATTTGGAACAAACTCTACTTTTTCTGTCGGGAAGTTTCCCAGACGCTCTTGGCTTTCCTTGATGCAATCCTATGAAAAATGTCCTTCTTCTCCACATGAGTAGCAGGCATTGGAGAAAATCTGGTTAGGCTTTGTCCATCAGGGTCTTCTATATTTTCCTTCATCACAGGTTCTTCTAGAATCTTCTTCTTGAGGGTTTCCTTCATTACTTTTTTCTGCTGCTTGACAACTTGTTGCACCTTGGGGTAAATGTGGCACTGAACTGGGTAGTGGGTGATTCCTTCACACAAGAAGCAAGTCACCTCACTAGTTGGGCATTCCTCCCCTGGGTGATTTTCTTCACAATGAGGGCATCCATCCTTGTGTTCTTCCTGGGTGTGTCCTATTTCTCGACGGATCTTGCATGCACAAGGCTTCTTCATAGGGCTATCATAACACTTTTGAATCATACGGGATCTCAACAGAGTCTTCGTGAATTCGTCCCAGGTTTCTGCGCCACTAAATCCTTGTATGGCATGATGCATTTTCCACCAGATAGCAGCACCTTGTGTAAAGTACTGAAGAGCGTGTGCCACTTCATACTTCCTTAAAATCAAATTGCTCCGGAAGTGGTTCTTCATGTTCTGAATCCATATTTTAGCTTCCAGCTGGGTCATTGGTCCAGAGATTACAAGTCCATATTCATACGCCATCTATTGGGTCCAAGGTTTCGGGGATGAGATGGGTAAGAGAGAGAGGAAAAGGGAGATACAAACAATACTTTTGAGAATAGGTTTTATTTGTGGCTGACGAAAAACACACACAAATGACGACTCACAAATCATCGTGTCTAACGTGGGTATATAACAGGGGTTTGGACTTCTAATGGCCATATGTATATTGGAACGCTTCAGGGTCTTCGAATTCTTCTGGTCTTGAGACTCTTCAATTGGCGCAGCTTCAATTCTCGAAATGCATGGTGAAATCCTCTTTACTTTGAAGTGGCCATAAGTTGTTTCGATAACTCGTCCTTCTTTAAGTGGTCTCAGTTGATCCTTCGCGTGGTCAAAGGGAAATGGTATTGTCTAACTATTTGGAGTAAGAGAGAATAGTTGATAAAACTTAGAAAAGATGAGATGTAAAAGATCTTTTGAAAGTAAAGTTTTAGAGATTTCCTGTCCTAGGAGCTTTCCAGTTTCTACGGTCGCGCTCTATAGTCAACATGTGCTCTGATACCATATCTGTAGCGACCCGACTCAAAACGAGTCATGCCTCTGTATATCTGTGCCATCCCTGGTTCAGTATGCTCGCACACACAGTACATCAATGTATATCAAAGTGCAATCACATGTAAATAACGTAAAATTGATATATACCTCAAAATTTCAGCGGAATCAGTCAAAGGGGGTGGAGTCCCAATAAACACCAACGGAAGGTTGAGTGCAGACAGTAACCCTGAATCGTACTCTTACTCGTCGAAGAAAGTATCTGGAACATAAGACGTTGCAGCCGTGTAGGTCAGCATATTGAATAAGCTGGCAAGTCACAAAAGAGAGGGGTGAAAATATCATCTATACTATATGCATATATGGCATGTGGGGTTGTAGTTTAGGCTTTGCGTAAAGCCAAATTTTCCTACATCAAGAGAGAGGCAAAAGCAAAGTTTACTACATTGTTGGTTGTTAATGAGAAGGTTCCACCAACCATTTCTCATACCCAAGTTATCAATATTACCCACATCAATAAGTTAATGGTGTTGAGAATTCCTAATAGTTTCAGTTCCTTTGGCTCAAGTTGTCCATGACCGTGGACACGGCTAATCGATTAGGCTTGAGTACTCTGCAGAGTTTTGCACACGTTCCCCACAAGATTTGATAGCCTTCATTGGAGTCATCACACTTCGGGGTGTTTGAGAACCGGATGATCAAAACATGGCCTTTGAATGGGCTCCTCTGAGCCACCGTCGGTGCCCATCCAATCCTACTGTTCTTCTACATCTCGTAGCACCGCCCGTCCAGACTCACCACGTTGTCCAACCAAGCCAGAGCCCGTAATGACTTGTGGTTGTGCAGGTAAGCCTTGGTTCTTGATATAACCATCCATCTCTTCGTGCTTGGGTGAAGCTTTCCGCAAGATGTCATGGCTCTTCCCCATGCATCCCGGGTGCTCCGCTGGTTTCCCCAGGGAGCCCATCTGAACCGTCCTTTACCCAGAGGTATATTGCATTCTGAGGTCTTGCAAGTCTTGAAGTCTTCCGGTCTTCATTATTAAGTTCTCACAACACTCATGATAAACACTCAACCAAACCCCGTCTACTAGGAGCATAGCAAAAATAACTTCCCGGTCAAAGTAAGAAGGGTTTAGGGGTGCCTATCATATCATACTACTTAAGAACCAAAATTTCCAAGTACCTACTTGCATGCCATGGGTAAATAAGGTTGAAACTAATGCAATAAAACCATAGGTAAAAAATATGATCAACGTGAACATGCCTGGTATTACTTGATGAAGATGGTCGCTCTCATAATCCTGATAATTCTACTCGTCACACTCCGAGAAATCTATCGTAAACGAATAGCATTCAATAAACATGCATGCCAAAAGGAAGAACCAAAAGAACATAAGAACAAAACATGTCTTGGTGGAAAATAAAAACACACTAAGGTTTAATAAAAAAAGGTTCTAAGTGTGTTGTAAAGTGAAGGTGTAGTAATGAGATCAAAAGAGTTAATGGACGATGAAGTATTGCTATATACGCTTAGGACGGAGATACTATGAAAGACGATTACAAGTATGCGGAGAACAACATGGGTGACAAATATCATAGGTCATAAGAATTTAGTTGCAAAAAAAGAATTAATTGAAATGGAGCACTACAACGCAAGTTATAGCGAATTGAAGTATGAATATAATTTGAATTTCATAAAGGTCAAAAGTATTTGAACTGGAGCACAGTTGTTATGAATGTAAAATACATAACAGAAGTGTTTAGGGGCAAATGGAATCAATGAAAAAGGTGCTACGGTTTGCAAGGTATGATCAAACGAAGGTTCAAATACAAATTTCGATCGCTCAAATTTGAAAGGTTCAAAGGTTGAAACTAATGAAGCTAATGCAAATGGGAGGTCAATACGAACATGTAGAAAAAAGTATTACTAGATTTCAAATAACGAAACAAAATATATAAGTAATTCAATATGGCATTGAATCTAGTTGGAACGCGGTGTGGCAACACTACTTTGGACTAGTGGAGTAATGAGTATAATCGAAATTATATGTTGGAAAGATAACACTAATTTATACAAACAAAAATATTACTTTAATACAAATCCGCCGCAATTGGATTCATCTAAAACGGAGTTACGGATAAAAAGATATGATCAAAAGAAGTTTGAATATGGATCTGAATAAATTTCGAAATTTGAAATTTTTGAAAAGTTTGTTTGATAGGTTCACTGGATAGGTGAGGTCAAGACTAAAATCTAGGCGCTGGTTTCATGTAATTTGAATGAACGAGTAAAATGTTATGTCTATTTGAAAAATCAGGGCCAAGCTGTTTTACGGAAGAAAAAGTGTTGTCTAAAAGAATTCTAGTACTAATGTGTAAATACGAAGACTAATTAATAATCGAGTTATTGTACCGTATACTAGGCTAAGAACAATAAACTACATGAGTATAAAATAAAATTACTAAGAGAATACCTTTAGAATGCACCGAAGAGATAATTCCAAAGAGGAGACGACTTCGAGAAATCCCGCCGAAGAAAAGAAAATATTTTTATTTAATAAATCTAGTTAAACCAAAAGATTAATTTAACCCGGAGTAGATGATTTTTGGATGCTCATATAGATCTATATTTATAGGTGAAAGAAAGGTTTAAAGATCAGTGGATAGTCAATGTGGGACTAAACATTTACGTAATATGAAGAAAAGAAAGAAATAAAGCGTGGCATGGGCCAAGGCCGCATGAGGCAATTCGGCCAGCCTTTTTTTCCTTCGGATGAAGAGTGAAAAGTTTTTTTTGAAAATAAACAACGAAAAAATTAAAAAAATATAAACAAAATTAAGAGAATATTTTATATACGCATATTATATATCAAAATTTTCAGAATATAATTTCCTACAACATGAACATATTCTATGGAGGAAGACCAAGAAGTTACCTCTCGTCTACAACCTGGAGCCATGTTGGAAGAACTTCACATCTCAGCAATTACAAATTCGATTATCCCTCACAATGCTAAATTTCTTACTTATGAAAATATGAAAAAGCGTGTTGCTTTTTCCCCGGCGGCACTGGAACATCCATGGGTTATGGGAGCTCTAACCGTCACTGGAAAACTTCGCAAGGAAATAATGGATCTCAGAGAGCGAAATAAAAAGCTTGAGGAGGAGAATCGCATTCTGAGGGGCATCATCGTCAAGAATATAAAACCACCACCTCCGAAGAAAGACAACTAAACACATGGGTATAGGGCACTTCCGTTAGTTTGTGCCAAGCTTGGGGGAGTTTCCCCGGTATCGTATCACCATCACATCTTTTACTTTCTTCATTTTTCTCTGTTCGATCTTTTTGGTAATACCTTGATCTAGTAGAATAAAGTTTTAGTGTGATCTAGTTTTGAATTTTTCTTTATGTTCCGCCTATGTAAGCAAGTCCGAGAGTTATATAATAAAGAGTGGTTTTGAGTTTAGGATTTTGCTTGCTTGCTATGATCTTGAGAAATAGAAATAGAAAGAAGTATAGAATAAAAGCAAAAGAGTATATATAATGATCTTATGGTGAGTGATGACTTCACATATAAAAGGTATGTTGATCGAAATTTGTTGTGAGTTGACAAACAAAGCTTTGGTCATTTCTGCAATTTAAAGGAAGTAATAAAGGAAGAGAGGTTCACATATAAATATATTATCTTGGACATCTTTTATGATTGTGAGCACTCATTAAAATATTCTATGTTAATAAGTTGATATTGGATTATGTTTGCTTATTTCCGAATAGAAGTTATATGGTTATAGATCCTTCAACATGGGTCGCTTTCTTCCACCCCATATTAGCCAAAAACTTCCGCACCAAGTACACATACTACTTGTGCATCCAAACACCTTTAACCAAGTTTTGCCTTGAGAATCCAGCATACCTACCTATGGATTGAGTAAGATCCTTCAAGTAAGTCGTCATCGGTGCAAGTAATAAAAATCGCTCTCTAAATATATGTGATCTATTAGTGTGAGGAAAATTAAATTTATATGAACTTGTGATATAGAAGAAATAAAAGTGACAGAGTGCGTAATAAAGGCGCATGACAACCTCTGCTTCCCTCTGCGAAGGGCCCATCTGTTACCTTTACTTTCTAGTACTTACCTTTATGTAAGAGTCGTGGTGATCTTCACCATTTCCTTTATTTCGCCATTATCTTTTGGCAAGCGTCATGTGTTGGGGAATGATCTAGACAAATATATCCACTCAAATGTGGGTGATCATGAGTTATTATTGTTGACATTACCCTTGAGGTAAATAGTTGGGAGGCAAAACTATAATCCCCTATCTTTCTTTGTGTCCGATTGAAGCTTTTACCTCATAGGTACCGCATGAGTGTTAGCAATTATGAAATACCATAAAATGATTGAGTATGTGGATTTTATTTACAAGCTCTTATATTGACTCTTCCCTACGTTGCGATAAATTGGAATTGCTTCAATGACTGAAATCATAGTTTATTAGTTCTCAATAGAGTTCTTGATTCAATTTTACCTTGTGAATGAATTGTTACTCTATCATAAGATATTCTATGTCAATATGTTTTGTTGTTCTAAAGATAACCATGATGCCTTCATTTCCGTCTTCTATTTTATCGACACCTCTATCTCTAACACATGTGGTCATATTTATCAATCTCGGCTTTCTCTTGAGGACAAGCGAGGTCTAAGCTTGGGGGAGTTGATACGTACATTTTGCATCATGCTTTTATATCAATATTTATTACATTATGTGTTGTTAATACACATTATGGTACTATATTTATGCCTTTTCTCTCTTATTTTACAAGTTTTACATGAAGAGGGAGAATGCTGGCAGTTGGAATTCTCGACCGGAAAAGGAGCAAATCTGAGAGACCTATTTTGCACAACTCCATAAGTCCTAAAAACTTATAGAGAATTATTTTGGAATATATAAAAAATATCGGGCGAAAGAAATACATCAGGGGACCCACCAGGTGGCCACAAGCCATGGGGCATGCCCTACCCCCTAGCCGCACCCTGCAAGCTTGTGGGCCCCCCTGGCAGGCCTCCAGTGACTACCTTCTGCTATATGAAGGGTTTTGACCTGGAAAAAACCATATCAGAACATTCGGGGCGAAGCGGCGCTGTCTCGAGGCGGAACTTCGACAGAACCAATCTAGAGCTCCGACACAGCTATTATGTCGGGGATACTCCCCTCTCGGAGGAGGAAATCGAAGCCATCGTCATCACTGATACGTCTCCAACATATCTATAATTTTTGATGGTTTCATGCTATTATCTTGTCAAACTTTGGATGTTTTGCATGCCTTTTATATATTTTCTGGGACTAACTTATTAACTCAGTGCCAAGTGTGAGTTCCTGTTTTTTCCATGTTTTGACCCCTTTCATAGGAGATTTTGAAACGGAGTCCAAACGGAAGAAAATCCCCGAAAAGATTTTTTTCCGTAACGGAAGAAGATCGGGAATCTTGGGAGCCAAGGCAAGGGAGCCTCAGGGGCCCCACAAGCCCCCACACCGCGGCTAGGGGGGTAGGCCGCGGCCCACAGGCTTGTGGGCCCCCTAAGTGCCTCTGACCAAGGGGCTGCGCCTATATATTCCCTAAACATCCCAAAAAATCAGGAGATCATCGAAAGTACTTTTCCGCCGCCGCAAGCTTCTGTCTCTGATGTAATCTTGTTTTGCGGTTTGTATGTCGAGATCCGATGAATTGTGGATTTATGATCAGATTATCTATGAATCTTATTTGAGTTTCTTCCGATCTCTCTTATGCATGATTTCATATCCTTGTAATGCTCTTCGAGTTGTGGGTTTTGTCTGGCCAACTAGATCTATGATTCTTGCAATGGGAGAAGTGCTTGGTTTTGGGTTCATACCGTGTGGTGACCTCACCCAGTGACAGAAGGGATAGCGAGGCACGCATGGTGTTGTTGCCATCAAGGGTAAAAAGATGGGGTTTTTATCATTGGTTTGAGATTATCCCTCTACATCATGTCATCTTGCTTAAGGCGTTACTCTGTTCGTCATGAACTCAATACACTAGATGCATGCTGGATAGCGGTCGATGTGTGGAGTAATAGTAGTAGATGCAGAAAGTATCGGTCTACTTGTCTCGGACGTGATGCCTATATGTATGATCATTGCCTTAGATATCGTCATGACTTTGCGCGGTTCTATCAATTGCTGGACAGTAATTTGTTCACCCACCGTAATGCTTGCTATTTTGAGAGAAGTCTCTAGTGAACACTATGGCCCCCAGGGTCTGCTCCGCACCATATTTTCAGCCTTACACTTTTTACTTCGTTGCATTTCCCGCCTTCAGATCTCACGTTGCAAACAATCTTGAAGGGATTGACAACCCCTTTGAAGCGCTGGGTGCAAGCTTGTTTGTATTTGCGTAGGTACTCTCCACTTGACGAGACCCTCCTTCTGGATCGATACCTTGGTTCTCAAACCGAGGGAAATACTTAGTGCTCCTGTGCTGCATCACCCTTTCCTCTTCAAGGGAAAAACCGACGCAAACAAGAGAAGTAACAAGAATAATTCCTAGAGCCAGGGAAGGACTTTTGTTGCCGTAGGAGAAGAATTTCTGGCGCCGATGCCGGGGGGGAAGATCAAGTCAAGAACTCATCCAAGTAGGTGTCGCAAACTCATCTCTTGCATTTACTTTGTTTGCCACTTGCCTCTCGTTTTCCTCTCCCCCACTTCACAATTTGCCTTTTTGTTTGCCTTTTCCGTTCGCCCTTTTCTATCGCTTGCTTTCTGTTCACTTGTGTGCTATGTGCCTTCAATATGCTTGCATCTTGGCTTGCTGAAAATCTATTGATATGGATCCTCATCCCCTTGCTAATCTCTTTAAGAGATCCAATTATGTTGATCCAATTTCTAGTGAGTTGAGTGCACTTGACTATCTTTATGGAGTTTTGCTTGAGATGCGTGAATCTGAAAATCCTGATGAAGAAATTCATGAAGTGATTCACGAGGGCTCCTTGAATGAAAAGCATGATTCCAATGGTTTCACTATAAATTCTGTTAGTGAGAATCATGCTAAAAATATGCAAAACCCTAAGCTTGGGGATGCTAGTTTTGCTATGTCCACTACTTTTTGCAATGATCGTGATTGGGGTAATGATTTTTCTTATGATCTTGAAAAAAAATTTAAGCCTCATGATGAATATGATGTTTGCAATAAGATTTAAAGTGGGTTTGGAGAAGTCATGACTTTAGGTGATGATAATCCCACTATTTTTGAAGAGCGTCAACTTTGCATGCATGTGGATCATGAAAATAATATCGTTTGTGATAGCTATTTTCTTGAATTTGATTATGATCCCACATGTATTTGCTATGTGAGAGGAAAATATTGTGGTAGAAACTTTTATGTTACCAAATTACCTCTCGTTATATTGAGATTGCTATTGTCTCTTTCTTCTTCTTTGCATTTGGTAACCATTGGTTGTCTTGACAATCTGTTTTCCTATAAAATGCCTATGCATAGGAAGTATGTTATACTTAGACGTGATTCTATCGCTTTTATGCCTAGCTAAAGGCGTTAAACAATAGCGCTTGTTGGGAGGAAACCCAATAAATTTATCTTTTTTCTTTCTGTTTTGTTGCGTCCACACCTTCACAATTATTTTGTGATTGTGTTTCTTTTTGTGTTTGAGCCAAGAAAAACCTTTATGACTAGTCTTGGTAATGGTTGTTTGATCCTACTGGAAAAAGACAGAAACTTTTCGCTCACGAGATGATTTTTCATTTTTATTCAGAAAGAGCTTTTGAGTTGATTCTTTTTTCTGCTCATTGATATGCCCTTTTCCCAGGCCGTCGTAATTTTCAGATTTTTTGAGGTACTAGAAGTATACGAAGTGTACATATTACTACAAACTGGTCTGTTTTTGACATATTCTGTTTTTGTTGAGTTGGTTGCTTGTTTTGATGAAACTATGGTTAGTATCGGGGGGGGGGGGGGTACTAGCCATGTAAAAGTGAAAATATAGTAGCTCAACACCAATATAGATAGAATTCAAGTTTTCTACAGTACCAAAAGAAGTGGTTGTTTGTTTTCTTGTGCTAATGTTATCACGAGTTTTTGTTTAAGTTTTGTGTTGTGAAGTTTTCACGTTTTGGGTGATGTTCTCATGGACAAAGAGATAAAGAGTGGAAAAAGCTCAAGCTTGGGGATGCCCAAGGCAATCCAAGCCAATTCAAGGACACCAAAAAGCCTAAGCTTGGGGATGCCCCGGGAAGGCATCCCCTCTTTCGTCTTCAATCCATTGGTAACATTACTTGGAGCTATATTTTTATTCACCACATAATATGTGTTTTGCTTGGAGCGTCTTGTATCGTAGGATTCTTTTCCTTTTGTTGTGTCACAATCATCCTTGCCGCATACCTTTTTGAGAGAGAGAGACATGCACTCATCGTGATTTTGCTAGAATGCTCATAGTGCTTCACTTATATCTTTTGAGCTAGATACTTTTGCTCATAGTGCTTCACTTATATCTTTTGAGCTAGATACTTTTGCTCTAGTGCTTCACTTATATCTTTACAGCACGGCGGTGCGTGATTTGGTAGTTGGCTTATGCTATGAAAGTAGTCCCAAATGTGATAGGTACCCAAAGAGGATGCAAAAACCTCCATCTTTCATGTGCATTGAGTAGAAAGAGAAGTTTTGATTCCTCTCAATTAGTTTTGAGACGTGGATATGGGAATATTAAAAGCTATGTTAGTAGGGTGTTGTGAATCTAGAAATACTTGTGTTGAAGTTAGTGATTCGCGTGGCATGCACGTATGGTGAACCGCTATGTTAGGAAGTCGGAGCATAATTGATCTATTGATTGTCATCCTTTGTGTTGAGGTCGGGATCACGCGATGGTTAACACCTACCAACCCTTCCCCTCGGAGTATGCGTTTAGCACTTTGTTTCGATTACTAATGAAAACTTTCTCAACAAGTATGTGAGTTCTTCATGACTAATGTGAGTCCATGGTATAGATGCACTTTCACCTTCCACCGTTGCTAGCCTCTCTAGTGCCGCGCAATTCTCGCCGGTGCACAAACCCACCATATGCCTTCCTCAAAACAGCCACCATACCTATCTACTATGGTATTTTCATAGCCATTCCTAGATATATTGCCATGCAACTCCCACCGTTCTGTCTCATGACTTGTGCCGTCACTCTCATATTGCTTTTGCATGATCGTAAGATAGCTAGCGAGATGTTTCAACATCATACGCCATGCTAGATCGCTGCACATCCCGGTACACTGTCGAAGGCATTTCCTATGGAGTCATCATTGTGAGTTTTGAGCTGTGAGTAAATAAAAATGTGATGATCATCATTATTAGAGCATTGTCCCATGTGAGGAAAAAAGAGAGGCCAAAGAGCCCAAAAAGGGAAAAAGAAGAAGAAAAAAGAGAGCCCTAAGAGCCCAAATGAAAAAAAAGAAAAGAGAGAAAAAGAGAGAAGGGACAATGCTACTATCTTTTTCCACACTTGTGCTTCATAATAGCACCATGTTCTTCATGATTGAGAGCTTCTTGCTTTGTCACTACCATATGCTAGTGGGAATCTTCATTATATAACTTGGCTTGTATATTACAATGATGGGCTTCCTCAAAATTGCCCTAGGTCTTCGTGAGCAAGCAAGTTGGATGCACACGCACAAGTTTTCCTTTTGAGCTTTCACATACTTATAGCTCTAGTGCATCTCTTGTATGGCAATCCCTACTCATTCACATTGATATCTATTAATGGGCATCTCCATAGCCTTTTGATACGCCGAGTCAATGTGACCATCTCCTCCTTTTTTGTCTCACAACCACCACCACACTCTATTCCACCTATAGTGCTATATCCATGGCTCACGCTCATGTATTGCGTGACAACTATAAAAAGTTTGGGGAAGTAAGAGTGCAAAACAATTACTTGGCCAATTACGGGGTTGTGCATGATTTACATTAGTTGTGTGAGGATGATTGAGCATAGCCAGACCATATGATTTTGTAGGGATAACTTTCCTTGGCCTTGTTAATTTGAAAGTTCATGATTACCTTGCTAGTTTGCTTGAAGTATTACTGTTTTCATGTCAATAGAAAACTATTGTTTCGAATCTTACGGATCTGAACATTCATTTCACATGAAAGATGTTGCAAAGGACAACTATGCTAGGTAGCATTCCACATCAAAAAATCATTCTTTATCACTTCCCTAATCGAGGATGAGCAGGAGTTAAGCTTGGGGATGCTTGATACGTCTCCAACGTATCCATAATTTTTGAAGGTTTCATGCTATTATCTTATCAAACTTTGGATGTTTTGCATGCCTTTTATATATTTTCCGGGACTAACTTATTAACTCAGTGCCAAGTGCCAGTTCCTGTTTTTTCCATGTTTTTGACCCCTTTCATAGGAGATTTTGAAACGGAGTCCAAACCGAAGAAAATCCCCGAAAAGATTTTTTCTGTAACGGAAGAAGATCGGGAAACTTGGGAGCCAAGGCAGGGGAGCCTCAGGGGCCCCACAAGCCCCCACCCCGCGGCTAGGGGGGTAGGCCGCGGCCCTCGGGCTTGTGGGCCCCCTAAGCGCCCTCTGACCTAGGGGTTGCGCCTATATATTCCCTAAACATCCCAAAAAATCAGGAGATCAGCGAAAGTACTTTTCCGCCGCCGCAAGCTTTTGTCTCCGATGTAATCTTCTTTGCGGTGTGTTTGTCGAGATCCGGTGAATTGTGGATTTATGATCAGATTATCTATGAATCTTATTTGAGTTTCTTCCGATCTCTCTTATGCATGATTTCATATCCTTGTAATTCTCTTCGAGTTGTGGGTTTTGTCTGGCCAACTAGATCTATGATTCTTGCAATGGGAGAAGTGCTTGGTTTTGGGTTCATACCGTGCGGTGACCTCACCCAGTGACAGAAGGGGTAGCGAGGCACACATCATGTTGTTGCCATCAAGGGTAAAAAGATGGGGTTTTCATCATTGGTTTGAGATTATCCCTCTACATCATGTCTTCTTGCTTAAGGCGTTACTCTGTTCGTCATGAACTCAATACACTAGATGCATGCTGGATAGCGGTCGATGTGTGGAGTAATAGTAGTAGATGCAGAAAGTATCGGTCTACTTGTCTCGGACGTGATGCCTATATGTATGATCATTGCCTTAGATATCGTCATGACTTTGCACGGTTCTATCAATTGCTTGACAGTAATTTGTTCACCCACCATAATACTTTCTATTTTGAGAGAAGCCTCTAGTGAACACTATGGCCCCCACGGTCTACTCCACACCATATTTTCAGCCTTACACTTTTTACTTCGTTGCACTTTCTGCCTTCAGATCTCACCTTGCAAACAATCTTGAAGGGATTGACAATCCCTTTGAAGCGTTGGGTGCAATCTTGTTTGTGTTTGCGCACGTACTCTGGACTTCACGAGACCCTCCTTCTGGATCGACACCTTGGTTCTCAAATTGAGGGAAATACTTACTCCTCCTATGCTGCATCACCCTTTCCTCTTCAAGGGAAAAACCAACGCAAACCAGAGAAGTAACAAGAAGAATTCCTAGCGCCAGGGAAGGACTTTTGTTGCCGTAGCAATCACCAACGATCCTCTCATCGTGAGGGGTTCAATCTCCATCAACATATTCATCAACATCATCTCCTCTCCCAACCCTAGTTCATCTCTTGTATCCGATCTTTGTCTCAAACCTCACATTGGTACCTCGGGGTTGCTAGTAGTGTTGATTACTCCTTGTTGTTGATGCTAGTTAGTTTACTTGGTGGAAGATCATATGTTCAGATCCTTAATGATTATTAATACTCCTCTGGTTATGAACATGAATATGCTTTGTGAGTATTTACGTTTGTTCCCGAGGACATGTGATAAGTCTTGCTATAAGTAATCATGTGAATTTGGTATTTGTTCGATATTTTGATGAGATGTATGTTGTCTCTCCTCATATTGGTGTCATGTGGACGTCGACTACATGAAATTTCACTATTATTTGGGCCTAGGGGAAGGCATTGGGAAGTAATAAGTAGATGATGTTTTGCTAGAGCGACAGTAGCTTAAACCCTAGTTTATGCGTTGCTTCTTAAGGGGATGATTTGGATCCATATGTTTCATGTTATGGTTAGATTTATCTTAATTCTTCTTTCGTAGTTGGAGATACTTGCGAGATAGGTTAATCATAATTTCGGATGCTTGTCCAAGTAAGGGCACCACACAAGCACTGGTCCACCCACATACCAAATTATCAAAGTAACGAACGCGAATCATATGAGCATGTTGAAAACGAGCTTCACAGAAATTCCCATGTGTCCTCGGGAGCGCTTTGCTTTATATAAGAGTTTGTCCATGCTTGTCCTTTGCTACAAAAAGGATTGGGACACCTTGCTGCACCTTTGTTACATTTGTTACTCTCTACCCATTATGAATTACCTTATCACAAAACAATCTGTTAGTGATAATTTGAGTGCTTGCAGAGAATACCGTATTGAAAACCGCTTGTCATTTCCTTCTGCTCCTCGTTGGGTTCGACACTCTTACTTATCGAAAGGACTATGATTGATCCCCTATGCTTGTGGGTCATTAGTGTCCCGAAACGGCGAACTTTCGCAACGGTGCATACTAGGGGAGAACACAAGTTTATCTTGAAATTTTAGTGAGGGATCACCTTGTAATGCTACCATCGTCCTAAGAAAAATAAGGTGCATGAAAGGGTTAACATCACATGCAAATCATAAGTGACATGATATGGCCATCATATTGTGCTTTTGATCTCCATCTCCAAAGAACTGGCATGATCTCCATCATCACCGACACCACGCCATGATTTCCATCATTGTGCTGCCATCGAGGTTGTCACGCCAACTATTCTGTTATTACTAAAGCTACTGAACTAGCGACAAAGCAAAGCATCACCAGGTGCAAAATAATTAAAGACAACCCTATGCTCCTGCTGGGTGCCGTAGCATCGACGTGCAAGTCGATATTTAACTATTACAACATGATCATCTCATACATCAAATATATCATATCATGTCGTTGGACATATCATATCACAACATACACTGCAAAAACAAGTTAGACGTTCTCTAATTTGTTGTTGCTTGTTTTACGTGGGTGCTACGGGTATCTAGTATGATCGCATCTTACTTACGCTAAACCACAATGGTGATATACACGTTGCTATTTAACCTTCTCCAACGACCGCCTTTGTCAAATCCGATTCAACTAAAATTGGAGAAACAGACAACCGCCAGTCATCTTTATGCAACAAGTTGCATGCTAGTCAATGAAACCGGTCACTCGTAATCGTTCGAGTAATGTTTGTCCAGGCCGCTTCATCCAACAATACCGCCGAATCAAGAAAAGACTAATGAGGGCAACAATGTCAATATCAACGCCCACAAACTCCTTTGTATTCTACTCGAGATGTCATCTACGCATAAACCTAGCTGATGATGCCATTGTTGGGGAACGTTGCATGGAAAACAAAAATTTTCCTACGCACACATAAGATCTATCCATGGTGATGACCACCTACGAGAGGAGAGATCAGATCCACATGCCCTTGTAGATCGCTAAGCAGGAAGCATTAAAAGATGCAGTTGATGTAGTCGAACATCTTCGCGATCCAATCACGATTCGTCCAACGAACTCTATCGTGATCTAGCGTCGAACGGATGACACCTACGCATTCAGCACATGTACAGCTCAATGACGACCTCCGCCTTCTTGATCCAGCAAGAGAGGAGAAGAGGAAGATGAGTTCACCGACAGCATGACGACGTGGTGGTTGAAAGTGCAGTCATGCCCTTAATCATGTTTTGGTGTTGATGACAACACACATATAGATAATTAATCACTAACCCTTTTTAAGCTACTGTGAATGATCATGTGTTGATAAGGACAAGCTCATGTGCTAACAAGGACAAGATCAAGATAAACATTCCTGAGCACTACATGCTTGATCCTTGTGGATGTTCACATGGTGGACAAATGAAGATAAATATATAAGCTAGGCTTTCCACATTGTGTATGGGAGAGCTACTTGAAGACTTCATCATGTCTTGCTTTCAACACTGAGCCAAGAAGAAACAACAACATCAAGCTCAAGTGAAAGGGCTAACTGAAGGTATCAGTTACTTTGATGTTAGCGGTGCAGAGTGATGATCAGCGAATAAAAGTACACACTCAAGTATGGATCCTCGGTATCCCTTTTACAATTCTGGAGTCTTTAGGGATCCCGCACTATTAAGAGGGGATCACAGGTTTTTCTGATGAACTTGCTCAAACTAGATATTCACTATCCTACTCAATACCACATATTCTCTACTCTGCTCCTATCTCATAACAGGTCTATTGCCTCGGACTTCCGGCTCCCTCCGGACGTCCGAGGGCCGGTCGACCGGCAGGCTTCGGAAATCCGGAGCCCTCCACCAGAAGTATTTGAGTCATATAACTCGGATTTCCCGCTCCCTCCGAACATCCGAGGGCCGGACATAAGACCAGCTTCGGAAATCCGGAGCCCTGCACCAGAAGAACGTGAGCTCTATAACTCGGATTTCCAGCACCCTCCGGACGTCCTAGGGCCGGAGGTCCGTCCTCTTTCGGAAATCCGGAACCTACCACCAGAAGAAGTTGAGTCGAATAACTCGGATTTCCGGCCTTCTCCGGACGTCCGGTGGCTGTTCAATTCATAGTGGTTCCAGTCATATCTACAGCCCTCGGACGACCGACCCCTGTCGGACGTCCGACCCCTTGCGGATGCCCGGACTTTCGGAAACTGCCGGACGTCCGGACCCTGTGTGACTTAAAGTGTCCCCAACGGCTGTTTTACACTCCCCACTATATATACCCCTCTCCCACTTCGTGAGAGGGTGCCCAACACAGCCATATCCTCATAAGAACACATTTCCACCTCACACACATTTCCTCACATCAAATCTTAGATCCCAAGAGCATTTTTGAGCCCCTTTGAGAGTTGTTCCAATCAAAAGATAGATCGTCTCCCTCTCCTTCTCTCAACCCAAGCTATTTGAGATTTGAGGATGTTTTGAGCATTTCCCGTGATCTTGTTACTCTTGGAGGTTGGAGACTCCTAGGCGGTAGGAGTTCTTCGGAGAGGAATCAATCCGTGTGATTACCCCCGAAAAAGTTTGTGAGGGTTTGGAAGCCACCTCAAAGGCTTACCACTAGTGGTTGAGAAACGCCTTCATTATATTGTGTTGGCTATTTCTTGTACAAGATTAATCATTCAAGCATACCTTCTATATCCACACGTTCATACTTGTAGCTTTTGATATATCGTGTGATATAGTGTGATCTAGTATTTTGTGTTGTTCACCTACTTGTCGTGTGATATAGCTCAAGTAAGTTTGTGTAACTTACTTGTGCTTGTTAGTAACTGTATTGTGTCCATCTTGGTAGATCGTGTTGTTGATACGCGTTGTAGTGCCTAGTGCATTTAGGATTTATGCTTGACAAGTACCCTCTTTGTTTATTTCTGCATTAGTTTCAAGCCAAATCCGAAGAAGTTTTTAAATAGCCTATTCACCCCCTCTAGGCGTCATCTAGGTCTTTTCAATTGGTATCAGAGCAAGGTCTCTCTTTAATTAGGTTTCACGACCTAGAGAGTATCGATGTCGACTATTGGATTAGTGCACAATGACACCTTTGACTTTGATGGCACAAATTATACCCTATGGAGAATTCGTATGCTTCATCACTTTCGGGCCATGGGCCCAAATACTTTACGAATTGTTCTTGTAGGGATTGCCGACAAAAGGAATGATGCATCTTCATCTACTAATGAAATGTATCTTGATTGTGAGGCTTTTCTTGCCATTCATCGAGCCATAAGTCCTGAAGTGTTTAAGTCTATCTCGACTTGCAAGTCAGCTCATGAAGTTTGGACTAAACTTGAAGATATATATGGTGGGTCCAATCTTGATGAAGACGATATTATGATGAAGGAGTTGGTGCATGAGCTCTTCACTCTTTTCGATCATAAAGAGTCCACCACTACTTCCATATCCGATTTCTTGCACACCTCAGTATCTTCAATCTCACAAGGTAACGATATGGTGAGTGAAGAAATACATGTTGATGAAAATGTCATAGCCTCCGTGGACACGAGCATATCTAGCACCACACATAGTGTAAATTACTGTGCTGATAGGTCATGCATTTCACCTAAAGATCCCTCGACAAATGTCTCTGGTGATATGCCTGCTTTCCCGTGTCCTCTTGATCAAAATATCTTGTTTCTCCCTAGTTGTTCTATGACTAATCATTTAGGGGAAACCAAGAAATATGAAGTACTTTTGACTAATGAAGAATCTGATTCATCAAAAGAATCATTATCAACTCCTCCAGTTCACATGTGCCTCATGGCAAGAGGTAATAATGAGGTATCATCTTCCCTGTGCAATAAAGATGATATTTGCGATGAGGATGATGACCATGACTTGACTGAAAACATCTATGTGATCAGCAAAATTCTTCATAAAGCTAAAAATAACGCTCTTCAAAGATTCCAAGATATTCTTGCTTACTTTGAATTGTAATGATTCACTTAATCATGAACAAGCTAAAAGTGAACAACTTGAACATGACCTTGAGAAGAGTCACCAAGCATGTAGAGACTTAAGATCTTCAAAAGGAGAGATCGAAGTTGCTCATGATAAACTTAAAAAGGATTTTGAGGTCCTTCTCCTTGAATGCAAGAATGTCAAGGGAGAGCTCATCAAAACCTCTAAGATTTATGAGGAGCTTCAATCTACTCATGACAAGTCTCTAATCGCTACTTACTCCTCTCATATTGTTGATGATGCTTGTATACCTAACCCTATCTCTTTTGAAGTATCAACATTGAAGGAGAATGTTGAGCTACGTGCTCAATTTGATTTACTAACTAGCAATTATGGGAACTTGGAAGAAAACCATGCAATGCTCACAAGCTCTCATGCCGATCTTCTAACATCCCATAATGTGCAAAAGTTAGCTCATGAGGCTATCATCACCAAGGTAACATCAAGTGAGACTCATGTCGACAATGGCACCACTTCTAATCAAAGTACTATATCTCCATGTGCCAGATCTCGTAATTCGTCTACTCATAATGTTGCTACCTCGTGTGATGAATTACTTTCCTTGCCTTGTTGCTCTAACAATGAAACTTACACTTCCTCTAGTACTTTAATTGACACTAACCATGCAGAGGAAATCAAAGAGCTCAAGGCCCAAGTCACTTCTTTGAAGAAAGACTTGGAACAATGTCATGAAGGGATGTCCACACTCAACAACGTCCGACGCTTCGGGGCCTATAAATAGCTGGGCGCGGGGCCAGGCTTTGCCCTAGCCCTCACGCGCCCCCTTTCTCCCCTGCCGCCGCCGCCAGATCCAGGAGCACTCGCCAGCGCCGCCATTCCCGAGATCTGCCTGATCTACTCCGCGGATCCTTCTCTTCTTCCTCTTCTTCCTCCGCGGGATCCGTCTACAGGTATCTCCTCCGTTTCCCCTCGCGTTTGGTTCCCTCTCTCCCAAGTCCACATGTTCGTTCCTATGGTTTGATCATGTTCGTTCCTCATCTGGGTTTCCATCCGTGTAGGTTGTTGTGCACCATGCCCAAGACCAAGCACGCCGCACGGAAGAACGTTGCTGGCTCATCCTCTCGCGCCCCTACTAGCACGGGGTTGGACTCAGAAGGGCCACATCATCCTTTCAAACGGACTGCCCGGCGTTCTCTGTCTCCACAACTCCCCTCGTCGTCTGATGGTGATGACTCCGACTTCGAGGATGAGCTTGCCGCCGAGGACCTTGCTGACCAGCCCGCCGATCGGAGGTCCAAGCCAAAGCCTGGGACTCGCAGGGCCTCCTACATGCCACCACCTCCTCCCGCTCAGCCCGCAGGTGAAGCTCATCGCATCTCACTAGAACCCCCTACTACCTTAGGTCGTGCAATCACGAACTTCACCACACTTGCCAAGTCTTTATACCTCACTTTCCGCCACGACATTGATCAATACGTTGTCGTACGTGACTCTACGGACTCACGTTTCCGCACACACGTCCAGGCGGACATTTTTACTACTGTCATAGTTCCTAAGGGTCTGTCTGTTCATCTCTACATAGATCTTGAGCATATTCGCATGCACCCGGCGAAATACCCGGGTGCCATTGAGCTTATTGAGGCATCGGGGCTTGCCGCCCCGTTTGCTTTTCATCGCGATTTTAATGCTGCTGCCATTCACCAGTTCTATGCCACATGCTACTTTGCTCCAAACCACACTGTCAGCTGGATCACCTCCGACGTTCGCTTCACAGCTACTTATGATACATTTGTTGCCGCACTTGGTTTCCCCAACTCCGGCTTCAAAATACATAGGAATGATCCTAACCATGCACCCAAGTCCATTGAGGCGTGTGGGTATCTTCTCAAACCACTGAGTGAGCTTGATGCGGATGAACACATGAAGGATCTTAACCAGGTATCCATCTGGCGCTCACCTTACTTCATCATCTTTTAGTGTCTCATCCGCACCATCTATCCCAAGATGGGTGATAAGGGCTCTTGCAGTGGCTACTGTATTGACATCATGTCTCACTTATACGAGCACCCCAAGAGCAAAATTAATGTGCCTCACTTTCTATGGCATGAGATTCGGCTTGCCAGCTTTCAATACAAGCGAGCCTTTCCTCATGCCCCCTTCATCCAGGCTCTTATTAATCATGTTCCTGATTTCTCTGTTGCTGTCACTCACACACATCGAAAATGGGTCATTCCCACTCACATGGCGGATAACTATGCTCCCAAGAAAGCCCCATCCTCCACATCCACTCGCCGCACTGCTGCCCGGTCAGCCACCCCCTCATCTAGCTCCGCTCCTCTCGGCCGCATTGCCAAATTCCTTGGCAAGGGACATTCTGCTATGATGAAGGCCGTCTCTTTCGAGTGTGGTCAAACCCATGATGTGGTTTCTCGCCTAGTCTCCTCCAAGAATGCCCTCAAGGCTCGTCTGAGAGCCTCGGGTGCTCTTGATGTGAGTGATGATGAGGCCCCTCCTGCTGCTCCTCCTTCTGACTTTGGCTTCCCATCTGGTCCTGAGTGGGCTGATTTCCTTGACGAGGCTGGTGACAGTGGTCTGCCTGATGATGAGGATGATGATGTTGAGGATGATGCCTGATTAATGATGATATTGATGAGGGTGATCCTTGAGTATGTGATAGCATTGCCGGTTTTCCCTCCTTTTTGGTCCTTGATGCCAAAGGGGGAGAACATTATCTTATCTTAGTTTTCGATTTCAGTTCCTCTCACAATGTATGGTATGATGTATTATGTCGAACTTAATGATGTATCATCATGTAACGATATTTATGGATGGTGTGCTATGCCATCACCTATGGATGATGTATTGTTGAACTATCATGTGGAGTTTTATGCTATCCTATTGATTCATATGATATGCTATGTATTGTTGAACTATTATGGTGTTATATCATGCTATTATCTTCAATGCACACATTAAGGGGGAGCTCCCGCACTTACCTATTTTACTACGCATATAATAAGGGGGAGCTTCATAAGAATCGTAACAAAACTCTCCTAAGCCACACATGTCTATTACTATTGTTGAGAGCTATATGTATGTTGTCATCAACTACCAAAAAGGTGGAGATTGAAAGTGCAGTCATGCCCTTAATCATGTTTTGGTGTTGCTGGCAACACACATATAGATAATTAATCACTAACCCTTTTTAAGCTACTGTGAATGATCATGTGTTGATAAGGACAAGCTCATGTGCTAACAAGAAAAAGATCAAGATAAGCATTCCTGAGCACTACATGCTTGATCCTTGTGGATGTTCACATGGTGGACAAATGAAGATAAATATATAAGCTAGGCTTTCCACATTGGGTATGAGAGAGCTACTTGAAGACTTCATCATGTCTTGCTTTCAACATTGAGCCAAGAAGAAACAACAACATCAAGCTCAAGTGAAATGGCTAACTCAAGCTATCAGTTACTTTGATGTTAGCGGTGCGGAGTGATGATCAGAGAATAAAAGTACACACTCAAGTATGGATCATCGGTATCCCTTTTACAATTCTTGAGTCTTTAGAGATCCCGCACTATTAAGAGGGGATCACAGGTTTTTGTGATGAACTTGCTCAAACTAGATATTCACTATCCTACTCAATACCACATATTCTCTACTCTGCTCCTATCTCATAACAAGTCTATTGCCTCGGACTTCCGGCTCCCTCCGGACGTCCGAGGGCCGGTCGACCGACAGGCTTCGGAAATCCGGAGCCCTCCACCAGAAGTATTTGAGTCATATAACTCGGATTTCCGGCTCCCTCCGTACATCCGAGGGGCGGACGTCCGACCAGCTTCGGAAATCCAGAGCGCTGCACCAGAAGAACGTGAGCTCTATAACTCGGATTTCCGGCACCCTCCGGACGTCCTCGGGCCGGACGTCCGTCCTCGGGCCGGACGTCCGTCCTCTTTCGGAAATTCTAAACCTCCCACCAGAAGAAGTTGAGTCGAATAACTCGGATTTCCGGCCTTCTCCGAACGTCCGGTGGAAGTTTAATTCACAGTGGTTCCAGTCATATCTACAACCCTCGGACGACCGACCCCTATCGGATGTCCGACCCCTTGCGGACGCCCGGACTTCCGGAAACTACCGGACGTCCGGACCCTGTGTGACTTAAAGTGTCCCCAACGACTGTTTTACACTCCCCACTATATATACCCCTCTCCCACTTCGTGAGAGGGTGCCCAACACAGCCATATCCTCATAAGAACACATTTCCACCTCACACACATTTCCTCACATCAAATCTTAGATCCCAAGAGCATTTGTGAGCCCCTTTGAGAGTTGTTCCAATCAAAAGATAGATCGTCTCCCTCTCCTTCTCTCAAACCAAGCTATTTGAGATTTGAGCAAGTTTTGAGCATTTCCCGTGATCTTGTTATTCTTGGAGGTTGGAGACTCCTAGGCGGTAGGAGTTCTTCGGAGAGGAATCAATCCGTGTGATTACCCCCGAAAAAGTTTGTGAGGGTTTGGAAGCCACCTCAAAGGCTTACCACTAGTGGTTGAGAAACGCCTTCGTGGTGTTATCTCAAAGGGAGAATAGGGTGAGCCTTCGTGGCGTTGGTGTGCCTTCGTGGTAACATCCACCTCTCTAACGGTGAGTAGCTTCCCTCCAAGGAAGTGAACATCGGGATACATCTTCGTCTCAGTGACCTTGGTTATCCTTAACCCTAACTCCTTACTTGTGGTTTACTTGTGTTACTTGAGCATACATACATTGCATATTGTTTTTTCTCATTATATATGTGTTGGCTATTTCTTGTACAAGATTAATCATTCAAGCATACCTTCTATATCCACACGTTCATACTTGCAGCTTTTGATATATCGTGTGTTATAGTGTGATCTAGTATCTTGTGTTGTTCACCTACTTGTCGTGTGATATATCTCAAGTAAGTTTGTCTAACTTACTTGTGCTTGTTAGTAACTGTATTGTGTCCATCTTGGTAGATCGTGTTGTTGATACACGTTGCAGTGCCTAGTGCATTTAGGATTTATGCTTGACAAGTACGCTCTTAGTTTATTTCCGCATTAGTTTCAAGCCAAATCCGAAGAAGTTTTTAAATAGCCTATTCACCCCCCTCTAGGCATCATCGAGGTCTTTTCAGTGGTGGTGAAGTAATCCAACAGGGCTTCACCAAGCTATGCAGGACTAATCTAGACGAAGGAGACGATCTATGGAGGAGAGGGCAACACATGGCTATTTTCTGGCGTGTGTTGCCCTCAAAACCTCCAATACATATAGGAGGAACAGGAGGGAGGGCTGCCTTGTCTCATCCTCCAAGGAGGAGATGTTCGACTGAGCTAGGGAGGAGATTCCTCCAATTCGGTTTGGTGGAGGACTCAATTCGTAGTTGGTCTCCTCCTTCCCTTTTTTTCCTTTTTTCCTTTCTTGTTACACTTGGCCGAAATAGGCCTTATCGGGATGGCTTCACGAACCCACTACGGGCTGGTGCGCCACCTTTAGGCCTACTAGGTTCTGTCGCGGGTAGGTGGCCCCTCCCGGTGAATCCCCGGAACCCATTCATCACTGTCGGTACTTTACGAGTAATGCCCGAAATCTTTCGGGAAGCCAAATGCAAATTTCCTATATATCAATCTTTACCTTCGAACCATTCTAGATCTCCTCGTGATGTCCGAGATCTCATCTCGGACTCCTAACAACTTTTGGTCACCAACATACATAACTCAATAATACCGAAACATCACTAAACCTTAAGTGTGCATACCCTGCGGGTTCGAGAACTATGAAGACATGACCTGAGACATTCTACGGTCAATAACCAATAACGGGACATGGATGTCCATATTGCCTCCTACATATTCTATGATGATATTTATCGGATGAACCTCTATGTCAAGGATTCAGTTAGTCCCATATAACATTCCATTTGTCCTTTGGTATGTTACTTGCCCGAGATTCAGTCGTGTGTATCTCTTATACCTAGTTCAATCTCATTAATGGCAAGTCTCTTTACTCGTTCCGTAATACAAAATCCCGTGGCTAACTCTTTAGTCACATTTCTCGCAAGGTTTGTTGTGATGTTGTATTACCGAGTGGGCCCTGAGATACCTCTCCGTCATACGGAATGACCAATCCTAGTCTTGATCCATGCTAACTCAACGAACACCTTCGGAGATTCCTGTAGAGCACCTTTGTAGTCATCCAGTTACGTTGCAACGTTTGATACACACAAGGTATCCTTCCACTGTCACTGAGTTAGATGATCCCATGGTCATAGGAACATATACTTGACATGCAGAAAAACAGTAGCAATAAAACGACACGATCACATGCTACATTCATAGTTTGGGTCTTGTCCATCACATCATTGTCCTAATTATGTGATCCCATTATTAAGTGACAACCCTTGTCTATGGCTAGGAAACCTTGACCATCTTTGATCAACGAGCTAGTCTACTAGGGGCTTACTAGGGACAGTATGTTGTCTATGTATCCACACATTTATCTGAGTTTCCATTCAATACAATTCTAGAATGGATAATAAACGATTATCTTAAACAAGGAAATATAAAAATAAATATTTTATTATTGCCTCTAGGGCATATTTCCAACATCCAAAGTGTGACACATTAAAAATTACCACCGGTGATGGTGTCAAGGACAACTCTATGCCAAGTTGTCACACCCGCATAAAAGTTGCGAAGCAAGGTAGTAGTGGGTTGCATATGAATTGATTTATTTTGAGAATTGAAAATCCTATACCAAGCATCTTGAAAATTTTCTCCTCCCCTTTGTTAGAAATTGAACACCCTATTTTCCGAAGTGAGCAAGAGATAGGAGGAACTGGCCATAGTAACAAGCAAGGGTAAATATTTTTGTATTTTTCATTTTTTGAAGCAAGCAAGATATAAGAAAAAATAAAAATAAGAACAAGTGAACTATAATTTCTGTGACATACTCGATAGTTGGTGATGATATTACCCGACAACAGTGCAAGAAATCCTTCCTCATGGTTGTGATCTGCGTTGGGTTTTCCATGTAGAGGAACGGGTTATCATATAACAATTAGGGTAAGTATTTCCTTAAATTAAGAAACCAAGGTTTATCGAACCAATAGGAATATCAATCCTCAGCCGTCTTCGGTGGCTGCACACAAAAGAGTAAACAACTTGCACCCAACGCGGGCAACAGGGTTGTCAGTCCCCTTGATCTCGTTATTTGCAAGCGAATGATGTGGGTAGATAATTGTAGATAGTTGTGAGATGCAAAATAAAATAAAATACAAATAATAACAATGAGGAAATTATCAGTTTGCTGAATATATAAGTGAATAGACCCGAGGCCATAGTTTTCTCTAGTGGCATCTCTCATGAAAGCAACAAACGGTGGGTAAACAAATTACTGTTGGGCAATTGGTAGAACAACCGATAGTTATGTTATTTTCACGTCAATGATCATGTGTATATAGGCATCACGTCCATAAGAAAATACGTCAACTCCTGGCCGCACCAACTTCTATTACTCCACCCATTGACCGCTATCCAGCATGCATCTAGAGTATTAAGTAAAATAGAGTAATGCTTGGAGAACAATGACATGATGTAGACAAAGTAAACTCAATCAATATGAATAAAACTCATCATTTTATCCTTACTATGAGAAACACAAAGATGCATCTTGTCCCCTTCTATCACTGGGATATAGAATTTCGCGAGGTTGAACCCACTACAACACACACCTACCACTAAAGAAAGATCAAACTACTTGGCCAAAGCAATTCAATAGATCAGATAGATTTACGGAGCTATGATGACCATGGAAATAATAATCATCATAATTTCAAAGAAGACTCTAATGCGTTTCATGAATAATCTGAACATAAACCCACAATTCATCGGATCCTAATAAACGCACCATACAAGAGAATTACATCAGATAGATCAAAGCGAAGATGCGATGATCACTGTACTGAAGACCAAGAGAGAGGTGGAAATAGCCATCTAGATACTAAGTACAAACCCATAGCCCTGTGGTCAACTACTCACACATCATCACGAGGGCACCAAGGTTGATGAAGAGGACCTCCTTGATCGACCCCCCCTCCAGCATGGTGTCGGAACAGAGCTCCAGATGGGGCCGCCATGGAACAGAGACTTGCAGCAGCATAAAAAGTGTTTGCATATGATATTTACGATTTCTGGAATGTTTGGGAATTTCTAGGCCAGAGAACGAGGCAAGAGGGGCCACGGGAGCTCGCCAAGGCATCAGGGTGCAACCACACACCTGGTGGCGCCCTGTTGCGCCGGGGGGGCATGTGTGGCTTCAAGATTCCTCCCGAAGCTTCTAGGTCTTCTTTTGGTCCGGAAAAAATCATAAAAAAGTTTTGTGGTAATTGGACACTGTTTGCTACTGAAAACCAGAAAAGCTAAGAACACGTAGAAAACAACAACTCACGCTAGCCACTGGGCTAATAGGTTAGTGCTCAAAAATAATATAAATTGGTGAATTATGACCCAAAAAGTATCATTGGATGATGATATAACAACATGGAACAATCAAAAAATTACACATATGTTGGAGAGGTATCACCCTTCACCACCCTCTCATTCGGAAAGTGAGCACTCAGAACGAATCTACCACCATTCATTTTCTCAGAGAGCAGAACCTACTCATGTGTTAAGATCAATATATTCCGTTCCTACCATATGATTCTTGATCTCTAGCCCCCGCAAGTTGCTTTCAACACAATCATCCTCTTCCACCAAGCCAAATTCCATGGGATAGTGATTGAGTATTAAGCAGAATATCTTTTGAAGCGCAAGAGAAAGGAGTTTATCATGTACACACCATGTATTACCTTTTGGAGAGTGGTGTCTCGTAGATTGGTTAGGTGTCGCTCGGGATCCTCAAAATCGCGTGGAGTTGAACCAAGAAGTTTGTAAGGGCAAGGAGATCGCCTAGTTCCTGAAGATCTACCCCGAGTGAGGCTTCTCCTTTGTGGATGTAAGACATGGTGGAACAGAGAAGGTTGCTTCTTCATGGACCCTTCATGGTGGAGCCCTGTGTGGAATCGTGCAACTGTTACCCTATGTGGGTTGAAGTTTCCATCAACGTGGATGTACGATAGCACCACCTATCGGAATCATGTCAAAATCTTTGTGTCTTCACTATGTTTGATCTTCCAACTCTGCAATCCTTTATTTTTCTTGCAGATGCATGATATTTACATTCGGCCGCTTGATGTTTAGATATGCATGTGTAGGAATGTTTGGATGCAACTTAACATGTGCAAAAATCTGCCTAAAACCCAAGCAAACTAAAAAACTGCTTATATGTCTTGTAAAGTGTCTATTCGCCCCTCTAGATGCCACTTCTCTATCCCACAACAACAATACAAATATGTGTCTTGTCCCCATCTTTCATTGGGATATAGAGTGGCGCAAGATTGAACCCATTACAACGCACCACTCGTAGTGAATATAAATCAATCTAGTTGGCCAAACCAAACAGATAGATCGGAGAGAAATACTGTAAGTGCATCTAGTGCCCCTTAGTGATTTTGGTGGTTTGAATACTTATAGGTTAAGTATCTAATGTGTTCATGAGTGTACATAGGATCTATAAGTGTAGCGACCCGACTCAAGACGAGTCAAGCCTCTGTGTTTCTGTGCCATCCCTGGATCAGTGTGCTGGCACACACAGTACATCAATGTATATATCAAAGTGCAATTACATGTAAATAGCATAAAACTGATATATACCTTCAATATTTCAGCGGAAGCAGTCAAGGGAGTGGAGTCCCAATAAACACCAATGGCAAGTTGAGTGTAGACTGTAACCCTGAATCGTACTCTTACTCGTCGAAGAAAAATATCTGCAACATAAGACGTTGCAGCCGTGTAGGTCAGCATATTGAATATGTCGGCAAGTCACATAAGAGAGGGGTGAAAAGTAATCATCTATACTATATGCATATATGGTAGGTGGGGCTATAAGTTTTTAGCGAAAAGCAAGTTTTCTCCTACATCAAGATGAGGGTTAAAAGTAAAATGTTACTACGTTGTTTGTTGTTAACGAGATGGTTCCGCCAACCAATTCTCGTTCCCGAGTTGTCAATAATTACCCTCATCAAATATATTTAATGGTGTTGAGAAATCCAGATAACTTCAGTTCCTTTGGCTCAAGTTGTCCATGACCGTGGACACGGCTAATCGATTAGGTTTGAGTACTCTGCAGAGTTTTGCACACGTTCCCCACAAGATTTGATCGCCTCCGAGTATGTCCTCGCACTTCAGGGTGTTTGAAGACCGGATGATCAAAACATGGTCTTTCAACGGGTCCCTCTGAATCCCTGTCGGTGCCCATCCATTCCTACCATTCGTCTACATCTGCTAGCACCGCCTGTCCAGAGTCGCGCGTTGTCCAACCAAGCCAGAGCCCATAATGACTTGTGGCTGTGCAGGTAAGCCTTGGGTCTTGAAAATATCTGTCCGTCTCTTTGAGCCTGGGTGAAGCTTTCCGCAGGATGTCATGGCCTCTCCAGCATCCCGGGTCATCCACTGGGTTCTCCAGGGAGCCGATCAACCGTCCTTCACCCAGAGTTGCATTGCGTCCGAGGTCTTGAAAATCTTGTCTTAATCGGTCTTGATTATTTAATCAACCTCGCATCACTCGTGTTATGCACTCAACCGAAAACCCGTCTACTCAAGCATAGCAAATATAAAATTGTCGTCCCGGGGCCAAGTATCGGGGTTGTTGTGTGCCTACCACATGATACTACAAACTATACTAAAATTTCCAAGTACCTAAGCAGCATGCAATTGGGCATAGGATGGTAGAACTACGATGCATAAAACATAGGTGATAGTATGATCAAAGTGACTTGCCTGGTGATGTTGACGAAGAAGAATTTCTCGAGAAATAACTTGATAGACTACTCGTCACTCTCCGATGAAATCTATATAAAAAACATATCATTCAAATAAGCACTCATACTAGCAATCATTCTAGCAACTAAAACAAAAGAGAGAGCGAATAGGAATCCGAAGGAAACTTCAAATAAGACTAGGGAGTCTTCTACTACGTCAAATGCTAAATAGTTTTTGTCTAACAGAAAATAATAACAAGGAACTAAGATATAAATTTAACTAAGATAAAATAAAGTATTTTTCACAAAACTATTTGAAAGTATTTCCAAACGGGTTTTGAAACAGCGGTGAAACCAATTGCAAGTTACTAAGGAACTAGAATTGATTTCATGATAACAAATAAAATAAAAATCAAAACTTGTTGCAAACCTACTGTTAACTAGCATAAACAAAACAATAATCTTTCTGAAATAATAAAGAAAATATTTTAAAAACACATGTAGAAAAGGAATTAGCCGAAATCCTAAAAGAGGTGAAACAGAAATTGTTTCACAAGAAACAGTGAGCTAAAACACTCAAACAAATCTGTAATTTCTACCACTGATAAATAAGATCACTAGTGATCAGTAGAAAAAAGAATCAAATGAAAATCTATTTTTAAACTCCTGGAATAGGCAAAACAAGGTTTAAACTAAATCTGATCTAACTCAAATTTGAAAAAACTTTAACATAGGCAAATTATATGTTTTTAAAAACTACACGCAATTTGTGAGCTACTGGAAAAAGAATCAACTCCATTGGAGTTGTGGACCAAAAGTTATGGGCTAAACAAGATTGGAACTTTTCTGTTTTTGGAACTAAACAGAAAAATAAAACAAACAGGGAATCCATGTGGCGGCTTCTGATTGGCTGATGGGTGTGCGTGGCATAGGCTAAACAGTGGATGGCCGCTAAATAAGAAAAACCCTTTCGGTTTAAAATTACTAACAGGGAACCGGTATGGTTTTATAACTAAAACCGAAGGGGTAAGTTACTCTAATCTACACCGTTGAAAATAGATCTAAGGGTAAAACTACACAATACAAAAAAAAACAAGTAAAAGAAGAAAAAAAAGGAGGAGTTACCTCGTGCTACAGGGGAAAGCACGGCGAGGGCACTCCAGCGATGGGAGCTCCGGCAGGGTGGGGTCGCCGGCGGGGGGGGGCGACGTGGTGGAGTTCCTGGCGATGGGGAGGAGGAGCAGCTTCTCGTGGGGATGGGGAGGGGGTGCAGGGGGGCCGACGGGGTGGGGTGGCGACGGTGGGGAGGTGGGGGCGAGGTGGGGAGGGCTCGGCAGGGAGGGGAGGGAGTGCAGGGGCGATGGGGTGTAGCTCCGGTGAGTTCTGTGGTGGCCAACTCCGGCGAGGTGCAGGGGGAGGAGGAGGTGGGGAGAGGCGGCGGTTTCAACGGGAATGGAACAAGGAGAACGTGGGGCTTCTTATAGAGGCGACGGGAGGTGCTGGGAGGGAAAGAGCTTCGCGAATCCCGAAGGTGAAGATCTCTCTGTCCATGGCTAAGGAAAGCTCCTGTGACGTGAGGGAGAGGCACAGGAGGAAGAAGATCTTCTGTTGGGCCAAAATAGGAAAAATCTTAATGGGCGAGCAGGTGTTTCCAAATAAAAGTGATTCCTTTCCTATTTTTAAAACTAGGAAACTAAAACGATAAAAGGGAATTCAAATCAATTCGGAATAAAGAGTTTCTATATACTAAAATTATCATAAAAATAAAATATAAATGATGGGCTTTTTTCCACGGCAAAAATAAAAACTTCAGAAAAAATTGTTTTCACAAAATTGCCTAAAAGATTTATTTTCTTTTGCAAATAATTTTCAAATGACCCTTTAAGTTTTAGGGTTCAAATAACTTTAAAAATGCCCGTGTGTTTGAGGGTCATGTTCCTCCGCTCTTTCTTGCGTGCAAGAATTTTGTCGGGGCATTTTCTCGGGGAAGAAAAAATATAGAAGCAAGGGCAAATATTTTGAAAGGATTCAAATGCAAACTCCGTTCAAATTCTTTATAGTTGAAGAAGTCATGTCATCTTCTCTCTTTGCTTTTAAATGATTGAATTTGAATTCACCGGAGAAGGGGAAAGTCATTTTATTCCCTCTCATTCAAAAGTTTTTGAAAATTTTCAAATTTCACACAAGGTTCAATCACTCAAGCAAACAAATAAACAATCAATCTAATAATTATATTAACATTCCAAAATTTAAAATTTTGGGATGTTACAATAAGTCACTGAGGAGTTTGAATTGTTTGATGAATATCGACCCCTAAAAATGTATATCTTCGTTGAAGAAATTGGTCCGAAGCTGAAGAATTGAATCGCGAAGAATCTGCGATGAGATTGATATTCCTCATGAAGATATTGAAATTGAGGAATTCGGTGTGTCCTAAAGAAAATCATTCTGAAGACTTTGAAGCATGAAGATTTACTCTTTCTGTTTTGTTTTCTGCACACTTGAGTTATAGGAACACCATACTGTTAAACGGGGTCGAGGTAACACTTTGGAATGAATTTCCTCATGATGCTCAACCCAAGCCTAATCCTACCAAAAGCCTTAAGTGAGGAATACGAGTGACATGAGGACTCTCACAGTTGAGGGTTCCGACCGTTTTGATAGCCACGCCACATCATTCGTCTTATCCACACCAACGGTCATATTATTTAAGGGCATTAGTGTCAAATCATGTCGGGATGCTCCCAGGCTATAAATAGCCGCCCCCCACACCCATTAGCTGGTTGGCTGCTCCGTTAGAAACTGACACCTGTCATAAGAGTAACCCAAATTCCTCAGAGTCTTCGAGAGTAATTCATCAGTGAGGGAATACCCCAAACACCAAACCACAAACCGAGAACCAACTGATTGAGCATCACTGAAGAAGTTGTTCCTATGTGGGACTGAAGCCTTTTACCTTTGAGGACTGTGTATCCTCCAGACGGTTAGGTGTCATGGTCTAGAGCAATCCAGCAGTTAATTGTGGATCGCCGAGTGACCAAGTTAGTGAGGGTTTGGAAGTCAGCCCTGAAGACATACCACGAGTTTTGGGCGAGGACTATGTGTTCTTAGCCCAAGGAGAATACGGTAGGGACTGTGTGTACCGGGACTGTGTGTCTTTTGGTTTCAATACCAAGCCGCTCCAAACCAGATGTACAACTGTCACAGCAATTCGAACTGGGTCATCAACTACTGTCTTCGCTGTGAAACGGGTTCTAATTCCTCAACTCTTTATATTCCTCAGGTTATGTGTTGATGATTCTCACTGTCACTGTTTGAAGAATTTGCTGAAAACTTTATCTAAAATTCCTCAACCCCAAATTCTTCACGCTAGTTATTCTTCATCTGTTTTCTACGTGCCTGCTTACTGTGCAATCTGTTTTCACATTCCTCATACTGAAAAACTGCTGTAGTGAAACTTTGCACTCCTGATCCTTTACTGTTTCCGCTGTAAGTTAGCCATCAGTGAGGAATTTCCTCAAAAGGAATTTCCTCAGTGATGAAATTCTAAAAATCTCCTATTCACCCCCCTCTAGTCGATATAACGCACTTTCAATTGGTATTAGAGCAAGGTACTCCCTTGTTCTGTGTGATTTTGGTTTAAGCACCTGGAGTTTTAGTTATGTTGACTGCAGGCATGATTAAGGTTACTACAGCATGTCCTACTTTCGAAGGAAAGAACTTTCCCTTATGGAAGACCAAGATGCAGATGCATCTACAAGCTATTGACAATGATCTCTGGTATATTGTGGAACATGGCGTCCCCATCATCTCTACTAGTGTCTCTGCTGCTGATGTGAAGAAATTCAAGAAACTTGATTCTCAAGCGAAGAATATCATCTGTGGCCATCTGAGCCCAGGCCAGTTTGGAAGAGTGAGTGCTTTGGGCTCTGCAACACTTATCTGGGAGAGACTGTGCAAAGTAAATGAAGGAGTATCAACCCAGCGTGATTCTCGTGTTGATGTTCTTCGCAATCTCTTCAATCGCTTCAAGAGGCTTGACAATGAAAGCTGCCAAGATACCTTTGATCGCCTCACTAAACATATCAAATGAACTGCAAGCACTGGGAGCACGATACATTACTGATCACGAAGTTGTGAAGAAACTGCTAAGATCTTTGGATTCTTCATTTGATACTTTAGTCCTGATGATTCAATAAAGACCAGACTACAAGATGCTTGATCCAGCTGATATACTCGAAAGACTCAATACTCATGAATTCCAGCAAGAAGAAAAGAAAGATCTATATGGACCAAGCTATTCTAGACCACGTGCACTGAAGGCTAGATCAATTTCCTCATATGAAGAAGAAGACTCGGATGATAGCATTGGTGATCTTGAAGAATTTGGACAGGAGCTTGCAATGCTCGTGAGGAAATTCCAGAGGTTTACATGACGCGGCCAGTTCGGTAAATCTTCAAGAAGAGATATGAGGAAATCAGAATCTTCATCTGAGGAATACAAGAAAAGAACCTACCACAAATGCAAGAAATCAGGTCACTACATTGCTGATTGTCCCCGTTGGGGAAAGGAATCAAAGAAGAAGAAATACAAGGATGACAGTTCTGATGACTCGAAGAAGAAGAAGAAATCTTCAAAATCCTCATCTTCTAAGCCCTCATCGCACAAGAAGACTAGTTTCAGAAAGGCTTGGACACTTATTGGCAAGGAAATGGATTCCAAGGCAGAATCAGAGGAATGTGATGAAGAGGAGGGTTCTGATGAAGACTTAGAATCCGGACAGGCTAGTCTTGCACTTGCAACCACTTACGCCAGCAAGTCAATCTTCAACCTTGAAGAAGATGATAACACCATCCACACTGATGACTATGCTGAAGACTTCGCTCCAACCTATTGCTTCATGGCAAAAGTTTCAAAGGTACCGAATGAAGCTTCCTCCTCTAATTCAAGTGACTGTGAACCTCATGATTACAAAAAACATAGTTACAGTAAACTTGCTATCATTGCCACTAAACAACGAATTGCCCTGGAAAAGCTTCAGAAACTGCTAGATAGAAGTGATGATATGTTGAATGATGAAATGAATCTTACTCAAATCCTCACTGAAGATGTGAAAAGTCTTAAGTATAGATTTGATAATCTTCAAGATCGTTATGATACACTCCTCGCTGATCATGAGAAACTTTCCTACGAATTTCTTCAAAGGAAGCTTGATCTAGAGAAGCTGAGGATTTCTCATGACGATCTTCGTATGGAAAATGATTCATTACTAGCTCAACAGATCAGCGCTGCTCAAGCTGAATTTATTCCTCCTTGTCTTAAATGCATTGAACGTGAAACTGCTAATTCTTCACGAGAATCATCGAATGCTTCTATTGCTACAAATTCTTCAACTGCTCCTGTAGTGTCAAATTCCTCACTTGAGGAAAACACAAATGTCACTGATGAAAATGCAGGGCTGAAGGAATTGTATGTGACAGGCATATACAAAAGTCTCAAAGGACATCAAACCCTTCGTGATGTGCTCAAAAAGCACGTCTTGAACATGAACCCGAGGAAAGAAGGAATTGCCTTTGAGAGGAAATTGAATGCTGATATATCTTATTGGAAACCTGAGCAGTATCCCAAAACCTCATGGGTTGCTGCTACTGGGCCTCCTTTTGATCCATCCAATATAACTGGCTTTTCATGTGAATTATCCTATTCCCTAGATGAGTCATTTGACTGCAACTATAAACTGTTCAAAAATCAAGTTGGTGAAGTATTTGCTCGATATGTTGGAACTAACTGCAGAAATGGCCCTCCCCTGAGGAAAATCTGGGTTCCCAAAAGTTGTCTGGAAAATCTTCAGGTGAATGTCCTCATGACACCACCAATGAAGAATCTGAACCCCAGATCAAATTCCTGAGGAGGACCAAAGTCTTCAAGAGGATCAAAATCCTCAAACTATGCTCGTACCCGTACTAATGCTTCTAGCATGCAGGGAAACTACAAGGAATATGAATATGAGCGTTACTCTTCAAATCATTATGTTCATAAATCCTCAAAACAGTTCTCTGCATATTCATATGGGTACTTTAACCCCCCTACTGTTAAGAGAAGTGCATTAGCTTCACTGCCACCTTTCTCATATGGTGCTCGCAGGATTGTGAATGCTTTACCACCCCTTCAGATGTGGGTGGTGAAGAAATTGAACTAATCACTTCTGCAGGTCAGGTCTCTAGATGAAAATCATCATCCGAAGAATTTGCTGGAGACCTGGGGAAATGCTTGATAGGACGCTACCCAATATTGATGAAATAGAAATATTTCACACGTCCTTATGATTCTGTTATGATGAAATTCCTATCTAATGAAATTGATATCATATTCTTCAAATCTGAAGCATATGAGATGGTAAGCTGTACTAATTCATCTGTAGGATGACAAACCCAAGAGTACTGAGTGGGTTCTTGATAGTGGCTGCACACATCACATGACTGGTGATAAAAGCTTGCTGATGAATATGCCACTAATTCCATCACCTCTGAAGCAAATCACATATGCTGACAAAGGTAAAAGCAAGGTATTGGGACTTGACAAAGTGGCTATTTCCAAGGATAGACATATGGACAAAGTGATGCTTGTTGAATCCCTTGGATTTAACCTCATGTCAGTCTCGATGCTTTGTGATCTTGATATGATTGTTATCTTTGGTAGATATAGATGTGTTGTGATCATGGAATCTCACAAATCCAAAGTCTTCAAAGGTGTAAGAAGAGGGGATTTGTACATTGTTGATTTCTCTACAGGTCCTCAACCAGCCACTTGCTTACTAGCAAAAACCTTAGAGGGATGGTTGTGGCACCGAAGACTAGGTCATGTAGGCATGAGGAATTTGCACACGCTCGCGAAGAAGAAGCATGTCATCGGCATTGAATCAGTCAAATTCCTCAAGGATCATCTCTGTGGTGCATGTGAATCTGGGAAAATGACCAGATCCAAGCATCCCTCGAAGACTATCATGACCACTACTCGTCCCTTCGAATTGCTTCATATGGATCTATTTGGACCTACTCACTCTGCCACACTAATAAATGCAGCATCTTTATATGGCTTCGTCATAGTTGATGATTACTCTAGATATACATGGGTGCATATCATCTTATATAAAACTGAAGTGCAGGAAATCTTCAAACGATTTTATTCAAGGGCCTCGACGAACTTCGGCATCAAGATCAAACATATCAGGAGTGATAATGGAACAGAGTTCAAAAACACTGGTCTTGATGATTATCTTGATGAACTTGGTATTACTCACGAATTATCTGCTCCTTATACTCCTCAATAGAATGGTGTCGTCGAAAGGAAGAACAGGACTCTGGTTGAGATGGCAAGAACCATGCTTGAAGAATATCAGACTCCTCGTCATTTTTGCCCTGAAGCAATCAACACTGCATGCCATATCATCAACAAGGTATATCTTCACAAATTCCTCAAGAAAACCTCATATGAACTCCTCACTGATAAGAAACCCAATGTAAGTTATTTCAAAGTTTTCGGTGCAAAATGTTGGATTAGAGATCCTCACCATAGCTCAAAATTTGCACCTAAGGCATGTGAGGGTTTTATGCTCGGTTATGGAAAGGACTCGCACACCTACAGAGTCTTCAATAACTATCACAACAAAGTTGTTGAGACTGTAGATGTGCGGGTCGATGAATCTAATGGCTTGCAACGAGAGCAATTGCCTTCTGATCCAAATAAGTTGTCTCCTGAGGAAGCAATAAAGCTCAAACCTACTGAAGACATTGTTCCCACGGAGGAAATTGGTGAAGAAACCATCCCGATCACTCATGAAAATCAAGAAGGTGCTCCTGAGGAAATTGCTCCAGAACCACTCCCTCAGCCGAGACGAAATCCTCAACCAGCTCATCCGAGGATTGCAAATGAAGTAGAACTTGAAAAAATCCTCAATGACATCAACGCGCCAGGTCCTCTCACTCGCTCAAAAGCTTCACACTTAGTTAACTTTTGTGTGCATTTCTCCTTTGTATCTATCATAGAACCCTCGAAAGTTGCTGAGGCTTTCCTGGAACAGGAGTGGATCCAAGCTATGCAAGACAAACTTCTTCAATTCAAGCTGAATGACGTATGGGAGCTCATCAAACGACCAGATCCTCGCAAGCACAACATCATCGGAACCAAGTGGATTTTCCGAAACAAGCAAGATGAGGATGGTCAAGTGGTGAGAAATAAGGCACGACTTGTAGCCCAAGGCTACACCCAGGTTGAAGGAATAGATTTCGATGAAACTTTTGCACCTGTTACTAGACTTGAAGCTATTCGAATACTACTTGCTTATGCTAATCATCATAACATCATATTATATCAAATGGATGTGAAAAGTACATTCCTCAATGGTAAGCTTGAGGAAGAAGTATATGTTGCTCAGCCCCCCAGGTTTTGAAGATCCAAAGAATCCAGACAAAGTCTTCAGGCTCAAAAAGGCGCTCTATGGTCTCAAGCAAGCCCCTCGGGCATGGTATGATACACTGAAGGAATTCCTCATGAAGAAAGGATTCAAACCTGGTTCACTCGATCCAACTCTTTTCACTAAATCCTATGATAATGAGCTATTTGTGTGCCAGATATATATCGATGATATTATATTTGGTTGTACTGACAAACGATACAATGATGAATTTGCTTACATGATGAGTGAAGAATATCAGATGGCTATGATGGGGGAGCTGAAATTCTTCTTAGGTCTTCGAATTCGTCAACAACGCAATGGAATCTTCGTATCACAGGAGAAATACCTCAAGGATGTTCTGAGGAAATTCGACATGCATGAATGCAAAGGTGCCAAGAATCCAATGCCTACCAACGGCCACCTCGGCACTGATCCAAATGGTAAAGAATTCGATCAACAGGTATATCGCTCTATGATTGGCTCTTTACTGTATCTATGTGCATCTAGGCCAGATATAATGCTTAGTGTTTGCATTTGTGCATGTTTTCAAGCAAAACCGAAGGAATCACACCATAAGGTTGTGAAGCATATTCTTCGATACTTAGCTCACACACCAACACTAGGATTATGGTATCCCAAGGCCTCAAATCTTCATCTGGTAGGGTATTCTGATTCTGACTATGCTGGTGACCGTGTGGATCGCAAGTCAACTTCTGGCACATGCCATTTCCTCCGAAGATCACTAGTTTGCTCGTCCTCAAAGAAGCAGAACTGCGTATGACTCTCCACTGCCGAAGCTGAGTACATTGTTGCTGGTTCATACTATGCTCAATTGCTATGGATGAAGAAAACCCTCAAGGACTACGACATCAACATGAAAAATGTGCCTCTCTACTGCGACAATGAGAGTGCAACCAAGATTGCATACAACCTAGTACAACACTCTAATACTAAGCACATCCAGATCTGTCATCATTTTCTTCGGGACCATGTCCTCAAGGGCAATATCCTCATCGACCATGTGAAGACTGATGATCAACTCGCAGATATCTTCACTAAGCCCTTGGATGAGAAAAGGTTTTGCAAGTTGCGGTGTGAGCTAAATATCTTAGAATCTTCAAATGTTTTGTAAAAACATGCACACATTCTAACACTTATGCAAAATTGATGACTTAGATGTGCAACACATGATGAATCGTTTTTCTTCAGCTGATGAAGAATATCACTCTGAATGTGAAGAAATCAACCAAGAAATTGATTCTGAGGGCCCTACGACAATTGTACGCGGTGTCTGTAATCAACATTCTTATATGGTAGGTCATGCCACCGCCAAACATGAAATTCCTCAAGTTGATTTTCTTCAAAGTTCCATTTCCTCAAAATTTGATTTTCTTCAAAACAGTTGTTCTTCATTGTGACGATTTATCACCAAATCCTCAAGTTAGTCAAATCTTCAAAAACACTTGATGACTTTCGTTTACCAAGATAGACTGTGATTTCAAGTCCTCAACAACATTTACTTATAGCTATTTCTTCAAGTTGAGATTTCATCTAAGTTAATGTGATCGGACCCTACTTTCCCTCTATGCTATTCTCATCCAGTCTATTCAATTCTTCATATGCGTTCTACTTGAAACTTTGTTCGAAATCCTCACGGCGTCCTTGTCAGCTAATGATTTTGTAACAAAATCCTAAAATCTTCAAAAATATTTTTTTAATGAACAGTAACTGAACCCCACTTTCCTCGTTCGGATCTCCACGATCTCCACCACTTTGCCCGTAAGCTACACGTGTCCTGAGGAGACGTAGAGGCAGGGGCTATTTGGTCCGATTTCTTTGCGCCAACAGTAACTGCCTGGCTATAAATATGTCCCCATCCCCTCGGTAAAACACTTCTTCACTCCATCGCACTCCTGCTACAGCAAAAGCACCGAACCCTAGCGCCACCGCTGGAAGTCTCATCGTCGGCGAAGAAGAGCTTCACTGCCTCGACTTTTCCGTCGCCGAAACCACACCGGAGTCAGACCATCCTCTTCCGCCGCCGCCGTAGACGTCCTCTGCTGCCGGGTTAGGGCGTATTGGACACGCACCGATAGAGCTGCTCCCTGGAACTCTTCTCAGTTCTTCGTGCGCTCCATCTAGGGTAAAGAAAAAACCCTATTTTTACAGCAAGTTTGAGATACTATTTTACCTCTGAAATGTGAAATCTGTTTTTCCTCAAGAATCCATATGCATCTGATTCCTCAAGCACTGCCTCTCACCACATTATTGATGAACTTCACTAAGCATCTAAGATTTTCACGAGATTCCTCAATTGTGTGAATTTTCAGATCTGTACAACTCTGGAACCCAAGAACAGTATGCTTAGGCAAATTCCTCAACCACTCGTGAAATTCCTCAACTGTCAATTTTTTTCATTTTCTTCAAATCTGAGAACGCATATGACCTCTCCAAATTCCTCGCAACTACACTCTGTTCACACGTACACACATATCAGCTGATGAATCTCTCGGTTCTCATCAAATTAACTCATTTGTAGCATTTCTTGAAGAAAATATTCAAGTCTCATCAGAGTCCTCAAGAGTTGAATCTCATCAGCAAAATCCTCAGCTGAAGAAAATGGAGGATGACAGGAAGCAAAAGTGAGGCAAGAAACTTGAGCAGAATACAACCTTAGACATCCCTGAGGATATATACCTGGATTACTGCACCCCTGATAAACATGAAACTATGGCCAAGAGAAAAATTCAGCTTCAGAAGATAGAACGCCGATGGGCTAAGGAGTGGAAGGAGTATAGATTCGTCACTCCCAAATATGCGAAGAAATTCTCTCTGAAGCCTCCTGGCAAACGGGCTCCACTTGAGGATTATCAAGAAGCAAATCCCTCAAGCCTCAAGACCCTTTATGACTATCCTGATGAAAAGGAGAAGCACTTGGCAAAGCTCAAGAAGCAGGTAGATGCTGCCGTGAGGAAATTCAACGAATCATCTGCTGCTGCTTCAACTGCCGCTACTTCCTCTGCTGCTGAGACTTCTGGCTCAGCAATTCCTCAACAAAAGTCAGTGCCATCAAAACCAAAGGCTCCAAAGCCTCAAGAGAAATCAGCTCCAACATCAGTAACAAAACCATCTCCACCAAAACCCTCAGCTCCAAAATCCGCACCACCACCACATGCTTCAAAACCTAAACAGAAGCCCATAATGAAGCCACTGCCAGCTACCTCCAGCTCCTTACTCCCAGCTGCAACCAGCTCGGAGACAAAGTCTTCACCAACTCCTCTGAAGGCTAAGGTGACTGCTGGGAGAGGAACAAGACGCAGCCCAAGAAAAATCATCACGGGCCCTTCTGCATCAGAGGGTAGTGATGAATATGATGATGAAACTTTGCAAGCAATGATCAGAAACAAGCAGGAGAGGGTAGCTCAAGCTTCTGGTAGCTCCATTCCTCTAGCCATGGACCCAAAAGTCCTCCAAGACTACATCAATATCTGGTATGAGGACCCCAACACTCCGCTTGACGATTTGAAACTACCCCCTCGCATCAGCCACATGATGAAAACATTCATCAACGAGGCCAAGTGGAAGGAGCAGCAAGCTAAACAGGCCAAGGTGGCTAAGCTCAAGAAGGAGAAATTCCTCAAGCAGAATCTCCTCAATCTGACGCCTGATGATCTTGTATCAACACAGGTAGAGTTGAAGACTTTGACAGATAAGTACTCCAAGCTTTCTGATCGTCAAAGTCTCAAAAGCAATTTCATGAAACTTGCTACTCAAGTTGTTAATGACTACAACAAGAAAGCTGCCCCTCCAGTACCAACTCCTCAGCCTCTGATTGAAGAACCAGCTGATGAAACTCCTCAAGCTGAGGAAATCCCTCAAGAAAGCCGTGTGGATGAACCGGTAATTAAGGAAATCACCACGGACAAGCCAGCTGATGAATCTGCCACAGCTGGTGAGACTGAATCTGCTCCAGCTGATGCTTCCAAGCCAGCTGATGAATCTGTTCCAGTTGTTTCCTCAAAGCCAGCTGATGACTCTGCTCCAGCTGGTTCCTCAAGGCCAGTTGATGAATCTGCTGAGAAAACACCTTCACCAAAAGCTTCAAAGGTGAAGAAGATGACTCCGTTTGTATCAGACATGAAAAAGACAAGGTCTGCTGAAAAGGAAGCCAAGAAGACAAAGGCCTCCTCAGCAGAAGAACACACTGAGGCCAAGCGCCTCAAAGCACTTGAAGAAAATGCTCCACTGGACCCTGTGCCTCTTAACATCGCTCCATCCTATGAAATGGTCACCTTTGAAGACCAGGAGAAAGGGCCAGATGAGGAGATGAAGGATGCTGCATCTGAGGAACATACTGACGAAGAAATTTGCATTGACGACAATCCTCAACCCTCCATTCCTCATCAAGAAACTACACAAGGATCAGCTGCAGCAACTGATGAATCTGGCTCTGTCACCAAGCAAGCTAAGGAAGAACACAGTGAAAATCCTCAAGCTGATGAAATTCAGAGCCCTGAGCAAAATCCTCACCCTGAGGATCAGGCTGACCCAACTCCTCCTGAGCAAGATCCTCAAACTGAGGCTCAGGGTGAACCCATTCCTCCTTCGGAGCAAAACCCTCAAAAGGATGCTCCAGTTGACGACATTCCTCAGCCTGAGGCTTAGCCAGATCACATTCCTCAGCCTGAAGATCAGCCAGATCCCATTCCTCAACCTGAAGCACAACAAGAGCATGCTCCTCGGCCTGAAGCTCAAGCTGATGAAATTCCTCAACCTGAGGACCATGCTGAGGAAAATGCCCTAGATCCAGACAATGCATTCGTCGTGCTCAACCCAGAGTCTGCAATTGTTGTATCCCCTCAAGTTCACCAGCAAAATCTTCAGCCATGGCAGCATCAGCCATTCTCCAAGCGACCAAAGTTTCAAAAGGAGAACTTCTTTGAGGAACGCATGTACTTCATCGGAGAAAATCCCTATGAAAAACCTCAAATCAGGCATCTGAAGTTTTGGACGAGGACACAACTCAATTGCTATGCCTCTGTGTTGTGTGGAAGAAACAAGATTTTCAAGAACATGCATATTCCTCATGTTGAGCTTGAAGCAATACTATGCCTAGCTCCAGTCCTCAACGTCCTTCATGAAGTTGGATTTCTCCCCATGTGCTCTGAGATCTGTGATTGGAAAAGAGAGCTTATTCTTCAATTTAATGCCACTCTTCACATATCTGGTGATCCAGCAGATATCAACACTTGGGTGTTTGACTGGATGACGAAAACAACACACCACAAGGCTCGTGCCATTGAGCTCCTGCGTGAAATGCCAGTGTCAATTCCCTCAGAGCAAGCTGTGAAGCTTTCTGATGAGCGTGAGCTGCCCGACGGGCTAATGGAAGTCCTCATGAAGCCTTTGGCTAAAGGGCAACCACCGTGAAAAACCTTTCTCGTCCATGAGCTCAAATATGAACCAAGGTCTGTTTACAGAATCCTCTGCAGCGTCTTTGCGCCAATCAAGGGACACGATGATGAAGAAGATGTTGTAGGCCTCATGAAGAATATCCTGTTCAACATCATTCATGGTATTCCTATCAACATCCATGATTTCTTCTGGAGGACTTTGGCCGACAATGCAATGTGTCCTTTTGACCACAAGATATATGCTCCATGGATCATGAGATTCATCAGGAAAAGGACAGGCATCAATGTTCACGCTAATTGCAACAACCATGTTGGTTACATGCCTCCTATGCGGGTCAACAAGAAGACTTTTGAGCCTGTTGAAGGAAAAGGCAAGTCTGTCATTGATGAAGGCAGTAGGCCCCTTGATCGCCAGTTCAGAGAGCCTGAGCCATATTCTTCATGGGATGATACTGAGACTCACCCTCCAAGCCCTGTTGCTCCTCGCGTGCTGAATACCAGAGAGCTTCTCCTCAGTCTTCACCAGAAGGTGGATCGGAATCACAAGTGGGTCAAATGCCAGTTCGGCGCCATTGTGAAAACCCTCACTGAAACACAGAATTCTATGAAGCTTAACCATCACTATCTTCATGAGGTTTTTGATCGCACCTGGGCTACACTGGCTCATCTGAAGACTCCGGCAGAACTTGAAGAATTGGAGTTTGAGCGAGACTTTGACTGGTCGTGGCCACCCAAGGAGAAGTTTAGGCCAATTCCAGTTCCAGATCTTGAAGACAATTCTTTTTCTTCATTCTGCACTACTGAATATGATGAAGAACAACAAGACACTGCCACCGGTCCAAGGAAGAAGACTACTCCCAAGAATCCTCACGCGTCTTCATCAACTGCCAAGGAGTGAAGTCTTCACGGGCGTTAATCCTCAGTTTGTCCCTTTTTGTCACTTGATGACAAAGGGGGAGAAACTTGAGATTTAGTCTTCAAGCGGGATATTTTGGGGCTTATGAACTATATTTAAGTTACAAACTCTTGGCTCTTCTGAAGTGTTTATGTAATGAGTTGTAACTTAAGCCCGATGGTACTCTGACGTTTTTCTTCGCATGCTTATTCCTCAAATATTTAATCCACGCATGCTGGAATAGGTCAGATACCATTTGTCATCATGGATCCTCAATTTCTTCATACTATATGTCATATGTATGCATGATTTACAAGACTCAGGGGGAGATCTCCATGATATAAATCATCAATGTGCATTTGCTGTGAAAAGCAAAATCCTCAAGATATGCACATCTTCACGGGGAGTCTCTCTGAATCTTGATTTCAAATTCCTCAAATGAGTATTTACACTTCATATTTTTATCCCTGTTGAAGACTTAACCTAATTGTCATCAACCACCAAAAAGGGGGAGATTGTAAGTGCATCTAGTGCCCCTTAGTGATTTTGGTGGTTTGAAGACTTATATGTTAAGTATCTAATGTGTTCATGAGTGTACACAGGATCTATAAGTCACTGAGGAGTTCGAAATGTTTGATGAATATCGACCCCGAAAAATGTATATTTTCAGTTGAAGAAATTGGTCTGAAGCTGAAGAATTGAATCGCGAAGAATCTACAATGAGATTGATATTCCTCATGAAGATATTGAAATTGAGGAATTCGGTGTGTCCTGAAGAAAATCATTCTGAAGACTTTGAAGCATGAAGATTTACTCTTTTTGTTTTGTTTTCTTCACACTTGAGTAATAGGAACACCGTACTATTAAAGGGGGTCGAGGTAACACTTTGGAATGAATTTCCTCATGATGCTCAACCCAAGCCTAATCCTACCAAAAGCCTCAAGTGAGGAGTATGAGTGACATGAGGACCCTCACAGTTGAGGGTTCCGACCGTTTCGATAGACACGCCACATCATTGGTCTTATACACACCAACGGTCATATTATTTAAGGGCATTAGTGTCAAATCATATTGGGATGCTCCTAGGCTATAAATAGCCGCCCCCACAACCATTAGCTGGTTGGCTGCTCCGTTAGAAAGTGACACTTTTCATAAGAGCAACCCAAATTCCTCAGAGTCTTCGAGAGTAATTCATCAGTGAGGAAATACCCCAAACACCAAACCACAAACCGAGAACCAAGTGATTGAGCAGCACTGAAGAAGTTGTTCCTATGTGGGACTGAAGCCTTTTACCTTCTAGGACTGTGTATCCTCCAGACGGTTAGGCGTCATGGTCTAGAGCAATCCAAAAGTCAATTGTGGATCACCGGGTGACCAAGTTTGTGAGGGTTTGGAAGTCAGCCCTGAAGACTTACCACGAGTGTTGGGTGAGGATTGTGTGTTCTTAGCCCAAGGAGAATATGGTAGGGACTGTGTGTCCCGGGACTGTGTGTCCCAGGACTGTGTGTCTTTTGGTTTCAATACCAAGCCACTCCAAACCAGATGTACAACTGTCACAACAATTGGAACTGGGCCATCAACTATTGTCTTTGCTGTGAAACGGGTTCTAATTCCTCAACTCTTTATATTCCTCAGATTATGTGTTGATGATTTTCACTGTCACTGTTTGAAGAATTTGCTGAAGACTTTCTCTGAAATTCCTCAACCCCAAATTCTTCACGCTAGTTATTCCTCATCTGTTTTCTGTGTGCCTGCTTACTGTGCAATCTGTTTTCACATTCCTCATACTGAAAAACTGTTGTATTGAAACTTTGCACTCCTGATCCTTTACTGTTTCCGCTGTAAGTTAGTCATCACTGAGGAATTTCCTCAAAAGGAATTTCCTCAGTGATGAAATTCTAAAAATCTCCTATTCACCCCCTCTAGTTGATATAACGCAATTTCAAATACGAATATCTAAAAATCATGCATAATAAAGTTCAGATTTGACTCAATTACTTTAATGAATAATCTCATCAAAAACTCACAATTCATCAGATCCCAACACACACACCGCAAAAGAATACTACATTGGATAAAACTCCAAGGAGATCGAGGAGAACATTGTATTACAGATCAAGGAGAGAGAAGAAGTCAGCTAGCTACTAACTATGGACCCATAGGTCGGTGGTGAACTACTCACACATCATCATGGAGGCAACAAGGTTGATGAAGAAGGCCTCGGGTGTCGATTCCCCCTTCGACAGATTACCGGAGAAGTCCCCCACATGGGATCGTGGCGGAATAGAGCCTGGTGGTAGCGGAACAAGTATTTCGGGTGGCTCTCCTTTTGTTTTGGGGTATTTGGGAATATATAGAAGTGGAGTTAGGTCAAGGGGCAACATGAGGGAGTCATGATCCTACATGGCGCACCCTACCACTAGGGCGAGCCATGCAAGCTCATCGCTTTGTCGTGGCTCTTGTGGTATCATCTCAAAGCTTCTAGAGTCTCTTTATGTCCAAAAATTCCATGTGTAAATTTCATCGTGTTCGGACTTCTTTTGGGATTGTTTCTCTGAAAACGTCAAAAACACGCAAAAAACAGGAACTAGCAGTGGGCACTAAGTTAATAGGTTAGGCCCAGAAAATGATATAAAATAGCATAAAATTGTTGGAAATATGCCCTAGTTTAAATAATAAATTGGTTATTATCATATATCCTTGTTCATGATAAAATCTTATTACCCATGCTGGTATTGTATGGACCGGAAACTTAAATACAGGTGTGGATGTATAAACAACACCCTGTCCCTACTAAGCCTCTATTAGACTAGTTCATTGACCAAATATGGTTAAGGTTTCCTAACCATAGACATGAGTTTTCATTTGATAATGGGATCACATCATCAGGATAATGATGTGATGGACAGGACCCAACCGTAATCTTAGCATATGATTGGTTCACCTAGTTTGTGCTACAACTTTCTACATGTCAAGTAATCTGTTCCGTAGACCATGAGATCATGCACTTCCCTGACATCAGTGGAATATTTAGTGTGTATCAAAAAACAACTTCTTAACTGGTTGATCACAAAGGTGCTCTATAAGTATCTCTAAAAGCCACTCCGTGTGACGGTGAGATATATGTGGGCCAACTCGGTAATACAACATCACAAGAATCTTCAAGCATGTGACTAATGAGTTTAGTCACGGGACCTTGTATTATAGAACGAGTAAACATACTTGTGTTGGAAATATGCCCTAGAGGCAATAATAAATTGGTTATTATTTTATTTCCTAGTTCATGATAATTTTCTATTGTTCATGCTATAATTGTATTAACCAGAAACTGTAATACATGTGTGAATATATACATCACAATGTGTCCCTAGTAAGCCTCTAGTTGGCTAGCTCGTTGATCAATAGATGATCATGGTTTCCTGATCATGGACATTGGGTGTCATTGATAACGGGATCACATCATTAGGAGAATGATGTGATGGACAAGACCCAATCCTAAGCATAGCACTAGATCATGTTGTTCGTATGCTAAAGCTTTTCTAATGTCAAGTATCTTTTCCTTCGACCGTGAGATTGTGTAACTCCCTGATACCGTAGGAGTGCTTTGGGTGTATCAAACGTGAGAACGTAACTGGCTGACTATAAAGGTGCACTACGGGTATCTCCAAAAGTATCTGTTGAGTTGGTACGAATCGAGACCGGGATTTATCACTCCGTATGACGGAGAGGTATCTCTGGGTCCACTCGGTAGAACATCATCATAATGAGCTCAGTGTGACTAAGGAGTTAGGCACAAGATGATGTACTACGGAACGAGTAAAGAGACTTGCTGGTAACGAGATTAAACAAGGTATAGGGATACCGACGATCGAATCTCGGGCATGTATCATACCGATAGACAAAGGGAATTGCGTACGGGATTGATTGAATCCTTGACATCGTGGTTCATCCAATGAGATCATCGTGGAACGTATGGGAACCAACATGTATATCCAGACCCCGCTGTTGGTTATTGGCTAGAGAGATGTCTCGGTCATGTCTGCACGTCTCCCGAACCCATAGGGTCTACACACTTAAGGTTCGATGACGGTAGGGTTAAAGGGAAATAGTGTACGTGGTTACCAAAGGTTGTTTGGAGTCCCGGATGAGATCCCGGACGTCACGAGGAGTTCCAGAATGGTCCGGAGGTAAAGTTTGATATATAGGATGAAAGGTTTTGGACATTGAAAATGTTTCGGGCGTCACCGGTAGCATACCGGTGCCACCGGGACCACCAGAAAGGGTTCGGTAGGTCCACCGGCAGGGGCCACCAGCCCCAAAAGGTGACATGGGACAAGAGGTGGAAGGGACCCAGCCCAGTGTGGGCTGGTGCGCCTCCCACCAGGGGCCCAAGGTGCAGGGGAGAGGGCAGGGGGGCAAACCCTAAGCCAGGTGGGCCTAAGGCCCACCAGGGGTGCGCCACACCCCTCCTCCCCGCTTGGCCGCCACCTCCTGGCATAGATGGGGGCTGCCGCACCCCTTGGCGGTGGGAACCCTAAGGGATGCGCCCCTCCCTCTCCCCCTATATATAGTTGAGGTTTGGGTCTATTTTGAGACACACGAATCTCTCTCTCTCTCTCTCGACGCAGCCCTACCTCTCTCCTTCCTCGTCCTCCGCGGTGCTTGGCGAAGCCCTGCCGGAGTTCCATATAGCTCCACCGCCACCACGTCGTCGTGATGCCGGAGCTCTCCCTCAATCTCTCCCTCCTCCTTGCTGGATCAAGGCGCAGGAGACGTCACCGGGCTGTACGTGTGTTGAACGCGGAGGTGCCGTGATTCGGCCCATAGATCGGAACCGACCGCAATCTGAATCGCTGCGAGTATGACTCCATCGACCGCGTTCATAGTAACGCTTCCGCTTAGCGATCTTCAAAGGTATGAAGATGCTCTACAACCTCTCTCGTTGTTAGTCTCTCCATAGATAGATCCTTGTATGGCGTAGGAAAATTTTGAATTTACTACGTAAGCCAACAGTGGCATCAGAGCCAAGGTTATATGCGTAGATTCTATGCATGAGTAGAACATAAAAGTTGTGGGCGCTGATTTTGTCAATTGCTTGCTGTAACTAGTCTTATCTTGATTCGGCGGCATCGTGTGATGAAGTGGCCCGGACCGACTTTACACGTACTCTTACGTGAGAATGGTTCCACTGACACACATGCACCAGTTGCATAAGGTGGCTAGAGGGTGTCTGTCTGTCCCACTTTAGTCGGATTGGATTTGATGAAGAGGGTCCTTATGAAGGGTAAGTAGCATTGGCATATCAATGTTGTGGCTGTCACGTAGGTAAGAAACGTTCTTGCCAGAAACCCAAATCAGCCATGTAAAACTTGCAACAACAATTAGAGGACGTCTAACTTGTTTTCGTAGGGTATGCTATGTGATGTGATATGGCCAAAAGGATGTGATGTTGCATATGTGATGTATGAGATTGATCATGTTCTTGTAATAGGATTCACGACTTGCATGTCGATAAGTATGACAACCGTCGGGTGCCATAGGAGTTGTCTTAATTTATTGTATGAGACGCAATGCCATGTCGATTAATTTACTTTGTTGCTAAACGTTAGCTATAGTAGTAGAAGTAATAGATTAGCGTGACGACTTCATGGAGACACAGTGATGGAGATCATGATGATGGAGATCATGGTGTCATGCCGGTGACGTTGATGATCATGGTGCCCCGAAGATGGTGATCAAAGGAGCAAGATGATAATGGCCATATCAAGTCACTATATGATTGCATGTGATGTTTATCATGTTTTACATCTTATTGCTTAGAATGACGGTAGCAAAGATACGATGATCCCTCATGAAAATTTCGAGAAAGTAGTCCCCTAATTGTGCACCATTGTGAAGGATCGTTGTCTCAAAGCACCACGTCATGATCGGGTGTGATAGATTCTAACGTTCGCATACAACGGGTGTAACGCAGAACACTTAGGTTGACTCGATGAGCCTAGTATGTACATACAGGGCCTCGAATACGGGAGACCGAAAGGTCGAACATGAGTCGTATGGTTGATACGATCAGCATGGAGATGCTCACCATTGATGACTAGTCCGTCTCACGTGATGATCGGACATGGGCTAGTCAACGTGGATCGTGTAACACTTGGATGACTAGAGGGATGTCGATCTAAGTGGGAGTTCATTAGATGAACCTAATTATCATGATCATAGTCAAATAGGTCTTTGCAAATTATGTTGTAATTTGTGCTATAGCTCTACGATATTTGATACGCTCCTAGAGAAAACATGGTTAAAAGATAGAAGTAGCAATTGTGCAGACTCGGTCCGTTAACTCAGGATTGTCCTCATTGCTAAACAGAAGGCTTATGTCCTTAATGCACCGCTCGGTGTGCTGAGCCCCGAGCGTGATCTGTGGATGTTGCGAACATCCGACATACACCTTTTCGATAACTATATGATAGTTCAGTGCATATTGCTTGAATGACTTAGAATTAAAGGCATTAAAGACGTTTCGAACATCGCGGGACATACGTGATGATCCAAGAGATGAAATTCGGATTTCATGCTCGTGCCCTTGTTGAGAGGTATGAGACCTTGGACAAGATTCTTTGTCTGCCAAGTAAAGGGGCAGAGCTCAATCATTGAGCATGTGCTCAGATGGTCTAAGTACTAAAATCGCTTGAATTGAGTGGGAGTTGATCTTCCACATGAGACAGTGATAGTTCTCCAAAGTTACTCACACCAAGCTACTAGTGCTTCGTGATGAACTATAGCATATCAAGGATGGATACGATGATCCTTGAGACATTCGCGATGTTTGACATTGCAGAAGTAGAAATTGAATAGGAGCATCAATTGTTGATGGTTTGTGAAACCGCTAGTTTCAAGAAGGGAAAGGGCATGAAGGGATACTTCATTAAACGCAAACCAGTTGCTGCTATAGTGAAGAGACCCAAGGTTGAAGCAAACCCGAGACTAAGTGCTTCTGTAATGAGGGGAACAGTCACTGAAGAGGAACTACCCTAGACACTTGGTAGATAAGAAGGATGGCAAAGTCAACAAGAAGAATATTGGATATACATGATATTGGTGTGTACTTTACTAGTACTCCTAGTAGCACGAGGGTATTAGATGCCGGTTCGATTGCTAAGTGTTAGCAACTCGAAATGAAAGATACTGATTAAACAGAGACTAGCTAAAGGCGAGGTGACGATGTGTGTTGGAAGTGTTTCCAAGGTTGATATGATCAAACATCGCACGCTCCCTCTACATGGAGATTAGTGTTAAACCTAAATAATTGTTATTTGGTGTTTGCGTTGAGCATAGACATGATTGGATTATGTTAATGGCAAATACGATCATTCATCTAAAGAGAATAATGGTTATTCTGTTTACTTGAATGATACCTTCAATGGTCTTGCACCTAGAATGAATGGTTTATTGAATCTCGATCGTAGTGACACACATGTTCATAATATTGTTGCCAGAAGATACAAAGTACTAATGATAGTACCACTTACTTGTGGCCCTGCTGCTTGAGTCATATTGGTATAAAATGCATGAAGAAGCTCCATGCTGATGGATCTTTGTACTCACTCATTTTTGAAACGTTTGAGACATGCAAACCATGCCTGTTGGTATAAACACATGAAGAAACTCCATGCAGATGGATCATTTGACTCACTTGATTTTTGAATCACTCGAGACATGCAAATCATGCCACATGGGCAAGATGACTGAAGACCTCCTTTTTCCAGTTAGATGGAACAAGAATGTAACTTGTTGGAAGTAATACATTTTGATGTGTGCAGTCCGATGAGTACTGAGGCACGCAATGGATATCATTATGTTCATACTTTACAAATAATTTGAGTAGATACTAGTGTATTTACTTGATGAAACACATGTCTCAATTATTGAAAAGGTTCAAGTAATTTCAGAGTGAAGTTGAATATCATCGTGACAAGAGGATAATATGTCTACGATGTGATTGTGGAGGTAAACATATATATCTGTGTTACGAGTTTGGTAAACGTTTAAGACAAGGTGAAAATTGTTTTACGTGAAAAATGTTTCACAACTCATGCCACCTGGAACACCATAGTCTGATGGTGTGTCCGTATGTCATAATCGTGCACTATTAGACACAGTGCATGCTATGATATTTCTTATCAAATTACCACTATCGTTTATGGGTTAGGCGTTAGAGACAACTGCATTCACTTTAAATAGGGCACCACTCAATTCCGTTGAGATGACACCGTATGAACTCTGGTTTAGAGAAACATAAATAGTCATTTCTTAAAAGTTTGGGACTGCGATGCTTATTTGAAAGAGTTTCAGCCGGATAAGCTCGAACCCAAAGTGGATAAATGCATCTTCATAGGACACCCCAAACAGTTGGGTATACCTCCTATCTCAGATCCGGAAGCAAATGTGTTTGTTTCAAGAAACAGGTCCTTTCTCGAGGAAAAGTTTCTCTCGAAAGAATTCAGTGGGAGTTTTGATGGAAACTTGATGAGGTTATGTGAACCGTCACTTCAACTAGTGTGTGTGTAGCAGGGCGTAGGAAGTTGTTCCTGTGGCGCCTACACCAATTGAAGTGGAAGCTGATGATAGTGATCATGAATACTTTAGATCAAGTTACTAGAAACCTCGTAGGTTGACAAGGTCACGTACTGCTACAGAGTGGTGCAGTAACCCTGTCTTGAAAGTCATGTTGTTGGACAACAATGAACCTACGAGCTATGGATAAGCGATGGTGGGCCCGGATTCCGACAAATGGCCGGAGGCCATGAAATCCGAAGAGAGGATCCATGTATGAAAACAAAGTACAGACTTTGGAAGAACTACTTGATGGTCATAAGACTATTAACTGTGAATGGATCTTTAAAAGGAAGACAAACGGTGATGGTGAAAAGTCACCATTAAGAAAGCTCGACTTGTCGCGAAGATGTTTCCGAAAAAGTTCAAAGAGTTGACTATGGTGAGACTTTCTCACTCGTAGAGATGTTGAAAGTCTGTTGGAATTATGTTAGTAGTTGCTGCATCATTTATGAAATCTTGCAGATAGGATGTCAAAATATCGTTTCCTCGACGGTTTCCTTGAGGAAAGGTTGTATGTGATACAACCAGAAGACTTTGTCGATCCTAAAGGGTGCTAACAAGTATGCAAAGCACCAGCAATCCTTCTATGTACTGGAGTAAGCATCTCGGAGTTGGAATATACACTTTGATGAGATGATCAAAGTTTTTGGTTCTATACAAAGTTTATGAGAAACTTGTATTTCCAAAGAAGTGAGTGGGAGCACTATAGAATTTCTAATGAATATATGTGGTTGACATATTGTTGATCGGAAATAATGTAGAATTTCTGCAAAGCAGAAAGGGTTGTTTGAAAGGAGTTTTTTCAAAGGAAAACCTAGATGTAGCTACTTGAGAGTAGAGCATCAAGATCTATAAAGATAGATCAAAGTGATTAATAGAAATTTCAACAAAATGCATGCCTTGACAGGTATTTGAAGGAGTTCAAAATAGATCAGCAAAGAAGGAGTTCTTGGCTATGTTGTAAGGTGTAAATTTGAGTAGGACTCAAAGCCCGACTACGACAGAAGAAAGAGTAAGGACGAATGTCGTCCCCTTATGCATCATCCGTAGGCTCTATATAAGTATGCTATGTTGTGTACCGCACCTAAAGCGTGCCTTGCCATGAGTCAGTCATTTGGTACAAGAGTGATCCAGGAATGGACCAATGGACAACGGTCGAAGTTATCCTTAGTAACTAATGGACTAAGGAATTTTTCTCGATTATGGAGGTGATTAAAGAGTTCGTCGTAGAGGGGTTACGTCGATGCAAGCTTTGTCACTAATCCGGATGACTATGAGTAGTAAACCGGATTCGTATAGTGGAGCAGTCATTTGGAATAGTACCAAATGGTGCATGGTAGCAGTATCTATATGAAGACATAGAGATTTTTAAAGCAGACACGGATCTGAAAGGTTCAGACCCGTTGACTAATAAACCTCTCTCACAAGCAAGACATGATCGAACCCCAGAACTGTATGGGTGTTGGATTCATTGCAATCACATAGTGTCGTGAACTACATTATGGACTCTAGTGCAAGTGGGAGACTGTTGGAAATATGCCCTAGAGGCAATAATAAATTGGTTATTGTTATATTCCCTAGTTCATGATAATTATCTATTGTTCATGTTATAATTGCATTAACCGGAAACAGTAAAACATGTGTGAATATATAGATCACAACGTGTCCCCAGTAAGCCTCTAGTTAGCTAGCTCGTTGATCAATAGATGATCATGGTTTCCTGATCATGGACATTGGATGTCATTGATAACAGGATCACATCATTAGGAGAATGATGTGATGGACAAGACCCAATCCTAAGCATTGCACTAGATCGTGTTGTTCGTATGCTAAAGCTTTTTTAATGTCAAGTATCTTTTCCTTCGACCGTGAGATTGTGTAACTCCCGGATACCGTAGGAGTGCTTTGGGTGTATCAAACGTCACAACGTAACTGGGTGACTATAAAGGTGCACTACGGGTATCTTCGAAAGTATCTGTTGAGTTGGTATGAATCGAGACCGGAATTTGTCACTCCGTATGACAGAGAGGTATCTTTGGGCCCACTCGGTAGAACATCATCATAATGAGCTCAGTGTGACTAAGGAGTTAGCCACGAGATGATGTGGTACGGAACGAGTAAAGAGACTTGCCAGTAACAAGATTGAACAAGGTATAGGGATACCGACGATCGAATCTCGGGCAAGTATCATACCGATAGACAAAGGGAATTGCATACGGGATTGATTGAATCCTTGACATCGTGGTTCATCCGATGAGATCATCATGGAACGTATGGGAACCGACATGGATATCCAGACCCCGTTGTTGGTATTTGGCCGCAGACATGTCTCGGTCATGTATGCACGTCTCCCGGACCCGTAGGGTCTACACACTTAAGGTTCGATGACGCTAGGGTTAATGGGAAATAGTGTACGTGGTTACTGAAGGTTGTTCAGAGTCCCGGATGATATCTCGGACGTCACGAGGAGTTCGGGAATGGTCCGGAGGTATAGATTTATATATAGGATGAAAGGTTTTGGACATCGAAAATGTTTAGGGCGACACCGGTAGCGTATATCGGGAGGGGCCACCAGCCCCAAAGGGTGACATGGGCCAAAAGGTGGAAGGGAACCAGCCCAGTGTGGGCTGGTGCGCCTCCCACCAGGGGCCCAAGGCGCAGAGGAGAGGGAAGGGGGCAAACCCTAAGCTAGGTGGGCCTAAGGCCCTCCAGGGGTGCGCCATACCCCTCCTGCCCTCCTGGCCGCCAGCTCCTGTCGCAGATGGGGGCTGCCGCACACCTTGGGGGTGGGAACCCTAAGGGCCGTGCCGCCTCCCTCTCCCCCTATATATAGTTGAGGTTTGGGGTTGGTTTGAGACACACGAATCTCTCTCTCTCTTGGCGCAACCCTACCTCTCTCCTTCCTCGTCCTCCGCGGTGCTTGGAGAAGCCCTGCCGGAGTTCCATGTAGCTCCACCGCCACCATGCCATCGTGATGCCGGAGCTCTCCCTCAACCTATCCCTCCTTCTTGCTGGATCAAGGCGCGGGAGACGTCACCGGGTTGTACGTGTGTTGAACGTGGAGGTGCCGTGATTCGGCACATAGATCGGAACCGACCGCGATATGAATCACTGCGAGTATGACTCCATCGACCGCGTTCATAGTAACGCTTCCGCTTAGCAATCTTTAAAGGTATGAAGATGCTCTTGAACCTCTCTCATTGCTGGTCTCTCCATAGATTGATCCTTGTATGGCGTAGGAAAATTTTGAATTTACTACGTTACCCAACAACTTTTCTGTAACGACATTAAACTAGGTATGGAGATACTGAAGATCGAATCTCGGGCAAGTAACATATTGCCAAACAAAGGGAATTGTAAATGGGATTAGATGTATCCTCGACATAGTGGTTCAACCAATAAAGATCTCGGTTGAATATGTAGGAGTATATATGGACATACCAGGCCCGCTATTGGTTATTGATTGGAGAGCTGTCTCGGTCATGTCTACATTATTCTCGAACCCTTGGGTCACACACTTAACATTCGGTAACGCTACAGAAGTATTGATATATTAATGAAAATGGACCAAATGTTGTTTGAAGTGCATAGGTTTCTCAAATGGGAAGGAGAAACCCGAAGTGGGAGGGAGTCCACTTTCCTAGGGAGGCAAGTTTCCTCCCTTGGCCACCTCCCCTCCTTGGAGGCCGGGATAGGGATAGGCAAGTTTCCTATATAGTACGGAGGGGGCGCAAGGCTAGACACACCAAACCTGAAAGGACGTGGATGTCGCCTAGAGGGGGGGGTGAATAGGCGCTTTAAAATAATTAAGGTTTAGGCTTGAACAAATGCAGAATAAAACTAACGTTTAATATGTCAAGCACCAAACCTACAAACAACTAGGCTCACCTATGTGCACCAACAACTTATGCTAAGCAAGATAAACAACTAAGTGATAGCAACATATATTACAAAAAACAATATGTCTATCACAAAGTAAAGTGCATAAGTAAAGGGTTCAGGTAAGAGATAACCGAGGCACGGGGAGACGATGATGTATCCCGAAGTTCACACCCTTGCGGATGCTAATCTCCGTTGGAGCAGTGTGGAGGCACAATGCTCCCCAAGATGCCACTAAGGCCACCATAATCTCCTCACGCCCTCGCACAATGCAAGATGCCGTGATTCCACTAAGGGACCCTTGAGGGCGGTCACCGAACCCGTACAAATGGAAAACCTTGGGGGTGGCCACCGAACCCGTACACGTGGCAACCCTTGGGGGCGGTTACCGGTACCCGTACAAATTGCTCGGGGCAATCTCCACAACATAATTGGAGACCCCGACGCTTGCCCGGAGCTTCACACCACAATGATTGAGCTCCGAGACACCACCAAGCTTCTAGGATGCCAAAGGATCCACGAAGAACAATATCTAGGGTACTAAGTACCAAAGGTAGTAAGCTTCTCAACTTCTCATTTCCACGTATCACCGTGGAGAACTGAAACCGATGCAACTAACACAATGGCAAGAACACACGAAGTGGTCAAGTCCCTCACACTCAAATCCCTCCACAACAACGAAAGCTATGGAGAAATATGAGATTAAGAACAAGGAGCTCACAAAGAACTCCAAGATCTAGATCCAAGGGGTTCCCCTCACATAGAGGAGAAAGTGATTGGTGGAGATGTGGATCTAGATCTCCTCTCTCTTTTCCCTCAAGAACAAGCAAGAATCATTGGAGGGATTGAGAGTTAGCAAGCTCTAAGAATGTCAACAATGGAGGTAGAACAAGAGCTCAATGGATGGATGTGACCAAGGGGGAAGAAGACCCCCTTTACATAGTGGGGGGAGGAATCAGACCGTTACCCCCACTTACAGCCCGAGTCCAGCGGTACTACCGCTGACCCTCCAGCAGTACTACCGCTGGCTGCAGCGGTACTACCGCTGACCCTGCAGTGGTACGACCGCTGAGCGCATGGTAGCGCAAAGATACTACCGGGCCAACACCGCCAAAAAAGTATTCGCAAAAAGGTCCGATGAAGTACAGCTGCTAGGAAGGCGGTACTAAGCTCCGGTAGCGGTACTACCGCTGACCAGGGGCGGTACTACCGCTAGCACAGCGGTACTACCGCTAGGGCCAGCCGTACTACCGCCAGCTCGAGCGGTACTACCGCTAGGGCCAGTGGTACTACCGCTAGGTCGAGCGGTACTACCGCTCGCCACTGAAACAGCCATAACTTTCGCATACGAGCTCCGAATCGAGCAAACCCAAGCTTGTTGGATTCAGGACGACAAGGGATATCCAAACAGTGACCATGCTGATATGAAAATGCCAATGATCTAGAGATGTGAGACCTCTATGAATGAATAACCGGCAAAAACTCCAACATCGAAAACATTATAGTAGTTGCATATGGACTCCGTTTTCGATGAACTCGAGCTTGTCATGAAGATGACCATAAGGTCTAAAACTCACAAAGAGAAACACCAAATAAGAACCAAGAAGTATGATGCAAGGATGCAAATGGTTTGAGCTCTCACCGAACGATACGATCAAGCTAATCACTAGAGAGCCCCCCTTGACAGTACAACATTCTATCCTAAACAGAAAACCTATAAGGGCAAACCTATACCTTGCACCTCGACCTCTTGAGCTAGATGATGATGATCTTGGCTTCCTCAAGATGGACCACCCTTCTTGATTGTGTTGGCTTGATGAATACTAGTTGATTGCTCCCCCATACTCACTATGGGTGAGCCACTCTTCAGCATACCTTCACAAGTCCATTGCCACCACAATGGACGACAAGCTTCAAGCACGATATATTCGTGTTGATCCTCTTGAACTTGCACACCGCAATCTTGATGAAGATCACCACTTGGCGTCATCCTTCATGGGTTGTATGAGATCTTCCTTTTGACGCAAGCCCATGGAAACACACCTAACCCACACATAGAACTCTCACGAAGACCATGGGTTAGTACACAAACACGTAATGGACAATGCTTACCATACCATGGGATCACTTGATCCCTCTCGGTACATCTTGTACGCTTTGTGTGTTGATCATCTTGATTTACTCTTTGTCTGAGATCTTGATCAACCTTGTGTCTCTATGACCATTCTTTGGATAATACCTTGAATACCACCTTGGTCATCATATAAACTCCTTGAACCCAACAGATGGACTTCAAGAAGTGCATATGGAGAAATCCTATAAATATAACTTAAGGCAACCATTAGTCCATAGGAATTGTCATCAATTACCAAAACCACATATGGAGATATATGCTCTAACAAAACCCAAGCCTCCCCTCTCTCCCGATAAGCCTCCACCTCGATCTATCAGCGCTTGGCTAAGCCATGTCGGTGTCCCGCTGGCATTACCACCACCACACCATTGTGTTGGTTTAGATCTCATATACCTATTGTGCCTCTCTTGATGGATGAATAAGGAGTATACACCATCAATATGGACGTGTGCTAAACTAGAAGGTGTCGCACGCACGATGATTGGATTAGTTCGGATCACGACACGCTACGCCTATGCGACACACCTCTTCCTCTCATTGATATCATCTCCATGGAATAGATCTTGCTTTTTTTGTAGGAAAATGTTTGTTTCCCATGCAACGTTCCCAAACAGTGGCATCATGACCTAGGTCTATCCGTAGATGATATGCATGTGTAAAACACAAAGTAGTTGTAGGTGTTGATGTTAAGATTGCTTACCTCTATTTGTCTTATTTGGGTTCAACGGTATTGCGTAATGAAGTGGACCAGACCAACCGTACTTGTCGTCACACAAGAGATCGGTTTCACCGACAAACATGCAACTTGTATTGCATAAGGTGGTTGGAGGGTGTGTGTCTCTCCTACTTTAGTTGAACTTTATTTGACATTAGCGGTCCTTGCGGAAGGTTAAAAGGCAACTTTAATATCATCAGTGTGGCTTTTTAGGTAAGAACGGTTCTTGCTAGTTGCCCATAGCAGCCATGTTAAACTTGCAAGAACAAAGTAGAGGATGTCTATCTTATTTTTGTAGGGTATTTTGTGATACGATATGGCTAAGATGTGATTTATATATGGTTGATGTATCAGATGGTCATGTTTCGTAGTAGTTTTCACGACTTACATGTCGATGAGTACGGCAACCAGCATGAGCCATAGGGTTGTCTTTAATTTATTGTATGACCTGCATGTCAATCATTAAACGCCATGTAATTGCTTTACTTTAGCGCTATGCATTAGCAATAGTTGTAGAGGAAAAGTTGGAAAGACAACCAAGTAACGACCCGATAATGGAGATCATGGTGTCATGCCGGTGAGGATGGAGGTCATGTCAGTGCTGGGGAGATGGAGATCAAATGCACAAGATGACGATGACCAGATCATGTCACTTATTGATTGCATGTGAAGTTTATATTTTATGCCTCTTATTTTGCTTAGGACGATATTAGCATTATAAGATGATCCCTTCACAAAATTTCAAGATAAAATGTGTTCTCCCCAAGTATGCACCATTGTGAAAGTTCATCGTTTTGAAGCACCTCGTGATGATCGGGTGTAATAGACTCTCCGTTCACATACAACGGGTCTAAGCCAGTTTTGAACATGCATAATACTTGGGTTAAACTTGACGAGCCTATCACGTACAGACATGGCCTCGGAACACGAAGGACCGAGAGGTCGAACATGAGTCATATAGTAGACATGATCAACATGGAGATGTTCACCATTGAAACCACCTCATCTCACATGATGGTCGGACTTTAGTCCATGAATTTGGATCATGTAACACTTAGACAACTTGAGGGATGTTGATTTAAGTTGGAGTTTATTAGTAATTTGATTAACTCAACCAATTATCAAGAACATGCTCTCAATGTCTTTGCAAATTATATTTTAGATCACTGGCTCGCGTTGTAGCTCCGCTGAATTTCAATGCGTTCCTAGAGAAAACTAAGTTGAAAGATGTTGGTATCAATTATGTGAACTAGGTACGTAATCTGAGGATTGTCCTCACTACTGCAGAGAAGGATTATGTCCTTGATGCACCGCTCGGTGCGATACTCCCTCAAGCATCATTTGTGGATGCTGTGAACGTTAGTTGGCATGTTCTAATGAATAATAGATAGTTGAGTGTGCCATGTTTTATGGCTTAGAACCGGTGCTCTAAAGACGTTTTGAGCACCCCGGAGCACATGAGACGTTCCAAGAGCTGAAATTGGTATTCAGGCTCACGTCCACGTCGAAAGGTATGAGACCCCTGACAGTTTCTTTAGCTGCAAGATGGAGGAGAACAAATCAGTCACTGAGCATGTGCTTAGAATGTTTGGGTACTACAGTCGCTTGAATCAGTTGGGACTTAATCTTTTGGATGAAGTAGTTATTGGCAGGGTTCTCCAGTCACTACCACCAAAATACAAGTGCTTCATGATGAACTGTAACATGCAAGGGACGGAGAAAACGATCCCTGAGGTATTCATGGTGTTTTAGGTCGCGGAAGTAGAAATATAGAAGGAGCATCAAGTGTTGATGGTTAATAAACACCACAAGTTTCAATAAGAGCAAGGGAAAGAAGGGGAACTTCAAGAATGGAAAGCCAGTTGCCTCTCTAATGAAGAAACCGAAGTTGGGACCCAAACCCAAGACTTTGTGCTTCTATTGTAAGTGGAACAATTACTAGAAGCAAAACTACCCAGATACTTGGCAGATAAGAAGGCTCGCTACATCAACAAATGTATATTAGATATACATCTTATTTATGTGCACCTTACTAGTGCTCGTAGTAGCCCATGGGTATTTGATACCCATTCAGTAGCTAATATTTGTAGCTCAAAATAGGAGGTGTGGTATAAATGGAGACTATCCAAGGAAGACTTGGCGATGCGCGTTGGAAGTATCTCCAAGGTTGATGTAATCGCCATCGGCACGCTCCCTCTACCTTTGGTATTATTTGGTGCGTGTGATGAGCATGAACATCATGTTTATTGCAAGATAGTTATTCATTTAAGTCTGAGAATAACGTTTGTTTTGTTTAAATGAATAATATCTTCTATGTCCATGCACCCAATGTGAATGGCTTATTAAATCTTGATCGTACTGATACTCCTGTTCATAATATTGATGCCAAAAGATGCAAAGTTAATTATGATAGTACCACATACCTGTGGAAATGCTTCTTAGGTCATATTGGTATAAAGCGCATCAAGAAAGTCCATGCTGAAGGATCTGTGGACTCACTCAATTTTGAATTGCTTGACACATGTGAACCATGCCTTGTGGTTAAGATGACTATGACCCCTTTTTCTGGTAAAATGGAGCGGGGGAGTGACTTTTTGGAAATAATACATACTAATGTATGCAGTCCAATGAGTGGTAAAGCGTGTGGTGGATATCATTATTTGTTACTTTCACACATGATTTGAGTAGATACGGGTATATTTACTTGATGAAACACCCGTCTGTCAAGCAATTTCAAAGTGAAGTTGGAGATCATCGTGACAAGAAGATAAAATGTCTATGATATGATCGTGGAGGTGAATATCTAAGGTACAAGTTTCGTATGCATTTAAGACAATGTGGAGATTGTTTCACAACTCCCGCCACCGGGAGCACCACGGTGTAAGGGTGTGTCTGAACGCCATAATCGTACTCTAATGGATATAGTGTGTTCTATGATGTCTCTTACTATAGGATCCGAAGTATGACTAGAGGGGGGGTGATTAGAATACTTGGCCAAATAAAAGTTAGCCTTTTCCCAATTTTAGTTGTGGGCCAGTTTTAGCAATAATGACTAGTCAAATTCACCCTACACATGCATATCTAAGAGTATAGTAGAGGAAAGTAAATACATGCAAATATAATGTAGAGGCTAGGGTAAGAAGATGAAACACAAAGGTTGACACAACGATTTTTGGTGTGGTTTCGATAGGTGGTGCTATCGTATATCCACGTTAGTGGAGACTTCTACCCACGGAGGGTAACAACTGCGAGAGTCCACGGAGGGCTCTACCCACAAGCGGTCCACAAAGAAGCGGGCTTGTCTATTCCACCATGGCTTACGTCGACATAGGCCTAGCCACACCCACGGTAGATCTTCACGAAGTAGGCGATCTCCTTCCCCGTACAAGCTTCTTGGTTCTACTCCACAACACGAAGTAGGAGGCTCCCAAGAGACACCTAACGAATATAGGAGGCACCACCCTCCAAAAGGTAATAGCTGCGGTAGAACGATGAAATCCTTGCTCTTGTGCGTCAAAAGATAGTCTCCTCAACACTCAATCACTCTCTCATAGATTTGGCGTGGGTAGGAGAGATTAATTTTGTGTAAAGCAACTTGGTGAGGCTAGAGATCAAGTTTCAAATGGTTGGATTGGAATCTTTTGATCTCAACACATGAGGAGGTGGCTCTCTATCAGAAAAATGGATCTCGCAAGTGTAAGTTTGTTCTGAGTGCTCTCTCTAAGAAAGAGAGGAGATGGAGGGGTATATATAGGCATCCCCTAAAATCCAACCGTTACAACATTATTAACCTACTCGGTGACACCGAAATGAATCTCGGTGGTACCGAGTTGCACCAAATGTGGCAACTTTTGAATTCTCGATGAGACCGATATATGAATCTCGGTGGTACCGATACGATGACCTAGAGCAGTTTCCATATCTCCTTGAGACAGATTCCAATCTCGGAAATTCGGATTCTTGGAATTTTCTGAACAGAAAGTTGGTCACATGCTGTCGGTGGCACCGATGTGAAACTTGGTGGTAGCAAGTGGTTAAGGTTTTGCAAAGGATCTATCACTGGGAAAATCGGTACGGCTGAGTGGGAAAGGGTGTGGCACCGATTTTTCTGTTATGACTATCTCTAGGCAGTTGAGCAGTTCATGGGGCAGAGATATTTGTGGGAGAATGAGTGAATATTTTTGGTGGCTATCTCTAGGCAGTTGAGCAACCAATTCATCATAATACCTCACCCCATTTTAATAGTATTGGCTTTCCTATGGACTCAAACTGATTTCTCACAAATGTAAAATGGAGAGTCTTCTTGCTTGAAGCTTGAGCCAATCCTATTCCGTTCCTTGCATCAAGGGGTTTCTCCTCAGAATCCTTTAGCCAATGCATCTTCGAATATTCTCAAATATACTTGGATCAGATGATTTGTTCAATGATACATATGTTGTGATTAATTACCAAAACCACCTTAGGGAGCAATTTTGCTTTCAATATCACCCTTTTTGGTAATTGATGACAACATATAGATCAAAGTAATGACAAAAGATATAAGCAATGATTAACATCGTCCCTTTGAGAAGTATGTGAAAAACAAGAGCTCTCCATAAATTGTGCATTATTTTGATTTGCATTTGAATGCAAATGCATAATCGATTAGGATCATGGTTCACTCTTCCATGTCACATACATCTTGGTGGTGCGTCTAAATGATATGAATGAATAGGAATGAACATAACACCAAAAAATAAGTGAATGATCATCATGTAGAGAGCTTGAAGGTATAAAGTAGTGCGTCAACAATCAAAGCATATGATCAAACACGAAAGTTTAAGTGAACCAAAAGACCAAATGCTTTGTAGAACTAAATGAGAGCAAATAAGAGGCAAAGCTCTCTCTCTCTCTCTCTCGAAGCCCTAATTGATATATACTCTTCTCCTCTTTGGCAACAAGTTACCAAAAAGTTCACAGGTCGAGAACTAATCTTCTCGCTAGGCTAGATCTCCTCCGGTGGTAGCTGTGGACCATCAAGTTGATCTGCATGATTGCCAATCTTGGCATTGATGAGCATCTGAATATAAGGTGCATACCCACAAGATTTCTTCTGATTAGCACGAGTCCTCTTGACAGTCTCTACTATCAAGTCCATCACTCAAAACCAGGTGTGGTGTCTAGATGGTACAGCATGTTAAGTTAATAACTTTTGATCGTCTTATCATCTCCTGACTTGGGTGTCCCAGTGTGTCTCATAATGGTGTTCCCTGTAGGTACTCCTGCTTGCAGAAAATAGGCAGAGCCAAATATATGTGTTTGCCGATACTGATGGGGCACTTGATTGTACATGTTTGTCATGGAATTGTGATTCACTTGGATTCAGAGTACACATCCAAGTATCCCTCTTGTCCCTTTGGAGCACCTATGATAGTGGACCACTCATCTAAAGTGGCCTCATATTGGTGACCTTCCGTCACCCATACTATCCTTCCATTTGGATAAAAGTGAGTAATTCGATAAAATGGCATAATCATCTGATCATTCCAGTCAGTCATCTCTGTGTCAAAAAAATCTTCAATATCAACTAGCGTGAAATTATCTCTAACATGGGGAAATAATCCTCATTGGCCTTGATGTAATACCAATCAACATATCTCATGTCACTGACTTCATTACTTTTGTCAAGCAACAATGTCTCATAGAAATCTTGTTGCTCATTATGTGCAATAGAAAATAAGCTCTCAATTTCATCAACATAGGTGCATCTTCTTCTTCCTGTGCAGTAATGTGAGATCCTCATCTTTTGCTACAGCAATTACTGTAATTAAGCTATAGTTATCTTATGCTAATGATGACACGTCATCGTGATTACTGTGGTTAAACTCGCGTTGGTTCAAACCCCGTTCAAATTCAAATTTAAAATAAAGTCAAAAGAATAAAGTTTTCAAATGTCAAAACAAAAATGCTCAAACTGTGGCAATTATTCTTTGGATATTGTCATGTTGGAAACCACATGTTTATGAAGTGTTTTAGATGCACTATAAATAATTAAAACGACAACAAAACGATTAAATAAATGCCTTTTATATTTTATAAAATACTAGACTATTTTATTTGGGGTTAAACCTTTTTGTGGCAGTGACATAAATATTAAAACTAAATTAGGAACTAGTTACATATTTTACAAAACAATAAAATAAAATAAAACTAAAAGTGAAACTGATAATAAAGAAAGAAAGAAAAAGAAAAAGGCCCGGCCCAACTGGGCCAATCGGCCCAAGTGGCCACCCCAGCCGGCCACCCCAACCGGCCCACCGGCCCACCCCACCCTAGGGTATTTAACCCCAACCCTAAACCTAACCTCCCCACTCACCTCGCTCCCACCCCAGCCGCCACCACTCACCACGAGGGGAACCAGCCCCTCGTTCTCCCCATCACCCCCACTCCCACCTAACCCTCCACCAGATCCCCCACGAGCCCGTACCTTCGCTTAGCTCCCTTCCCTCCCACTCGATCTAGGAGGGGCTGGGGAGGCCGAGTCGGCCCTCCTCCAACCGCCCTCGCACAGGCCGACCCCCCCCCCCCCCCCCCGAGCACCACCACCACCACCACAGGCCGAGTCGGCCCTCCTCTAGCCACCTCGCCGCCGGCCGGCACAACCCCGACGCCTCCCCTGGTTCTCCTCGCCCCCGACCTCCCCGCGCAGCCTTACCAACCGCCACCTCCGGCCACCGCACCGCTGCACCACCGGCTCCTCTCGAGCGCTCCACCTCCTGCCCCCCTCCTCGCCAGCTCCTCCATCGCCTCCGGCCACCACCACCACCACCGGCCGTCTCGCCTCCTCGCTTGCTCCTCCCTCGCCCCAGCCTCCTCCAACACCTCCACCTCGCCGGTCCTCCTCAGCCTCCTCCCCGCCGGCTCCTCCAACCCTCGCCACCCCTCTCCCCGGCAACTCAAGTGAGCCCCCGGGCTCCACCCTCCCCTTCCTCTCTCCCTCCACTCCGGCCACCAACGCGGCCATCGCAGCCCTACTGCACCTTCGGTAGCCACGCCACCGCTCCCCTGGCCAGATGGCCTCGCTTCGGCTGTCCCTGGGCCATCCTGTAACCAGGGTGATTGAACCCCCCCTGTGAATAATGTATGGGGGATAACCCCCCCCCCATGGATGAATGTATGTAAAAAAGGAAAAAAGGATATATATGTATGTATGTATATGTTTCCGAGTTGTTGTATTCAAACCCTTGAGGTCCTTGGCTTGTAATATGAAGCTTGTATGACTTTAATTTGTGTCTAGAGTTGTGTTGTGATATCTTCCCGTGAGTTCCTAATCTTGGTCATATGCATTTACGTGTATGATTAGCGTAAGTTCAAAATCAGGGGCGTCACAAGTTGGTATCAGAGTCGACTGCTGTAGGTATCCCCCTTTCCAACTCCTTGGCCGAAGTTGAGTCTAGTACTTGAAAAACTTTTACTAACATTGTTGTGTGGCTTACGAGCCCACATCTCAATCGGGTGGTATTAGGATCTTTTACTCCTCTTCTATACTCTCAGTTCGGATCTCTCTTCTCTTTTGGGTTAAAGATTTTGCTAACTCTAACTTAGGTTCTCGTAAATACTTCTTCCCGGAGAGCCCCTCATTCGAGACAATGGTTTGATTTATCAAAAGTCTCCAAAGATACTTTCTAAAGTTCTACCGAGAATTTGTCCTCATCGCTTTTGCGGTTCCCTTCGTCCATCAACCCCTATGGACGACTACATACAAATGTCGCTCAAACTTTCCTTTCAAGTTCCTCTTGTTTTTACATGGTACAATGAATTATCTTACCGGGGATTCGTTCGTCCTTACTTGTCATGGGTTTAGCGAGTCCTTCGAATTGCTAATTCGATCTTCTAAATCCTTAGTATCCTATTGCTCTTAACATTTCTCACCTGCTTGCATTATGGTTAATTCCATATGTCTAGCAACATTCATTAAATCCCTTGTGATTTTCCTTTCATCTTATTTATTAATATGTGTGTGAATGCACGCTGTCGTTAGTTGATCCTCAAAAGTTATATGTCCGGCTCAGATGTCTTTCCAAACATGAGCTGGTTCTTGACAAAGAAACTTTGATGGATTGTCCATCAAAGTGCATTAAACTTACTTGTATTTGATCAGAGCATCTAATTCTAATACACCAACCTGGAAATCATAATTCCTTTGGTATTTAAGCAACAAATATTGAGATGTTCTATAAGTCGATGCCTTGCATTCTATCTTTCTATGGCTGAGTACTGATACTCACATCGGGTCCTTTGTAGACCGCCAGACCCATTGTTGGGTTATTATCCAATGGCATCCTGCACATTCAAAATTCTTGTGATATTCTTCCCCTGATACAGGATGTCATTGGTAAATTGTCTTCTCCCTCTAATAAGTTGTATCCAATGCTTTTGTCATCCATAGTCTTCAAGCATGTGTTACATTACTCTCGAATTTCATCGTATATGTCCCTAAGATGCCCTGATGAGTTGAACCTATGCCCTTCCTAATCTGTGTGAACCGAGAGTTTTCACGAGTCTTACTCTTCTGGTATTTTGCCAGATAATCTTTCCAAGCTACAACTTCATCAAAGGCGAGGAGTAAATGGCAGGTGATTCATTGATGAAGTGGGAGTCGACCTTGAACTTGGTGTTCATGCCCATGGAAACAATGTTGATCCTATCATAGAAGGTTCTCGTATCTATAATCATTTATTGTATAATTTTATCGGGTATCTATGATTTTGTCCTTTGCAATCGTGGTTCCAACCATGTTGTTCTACCTTGATTTCATTCTTAGACGAGTTAAAGTTATTGTCTTACACAGATCAATACAATAGTCTAACCTCTATTCTGATCTACCTCTGAGTATTATCCCTCGTATGTCGATAATATGATGGAGTTATATAACTTCTTCTAAGCTCCTCATGAACTATGATATTTCACTAATTCCAGTTTCCTCGTGTTTTTGAGTTGTTGGACACTCAAGGGCACCGATAACTAAATCGAGTATGCATTACGATTCAACAACTCTTAGTAATCTTCTTGTTTATGAGTTTGTACTCGATCATGTCATTCCAAGTTGTCATCATCATGCTATAGCTTGAGCATACTGTTCATGTTCTTTGTCCACGGAACACATTTCCAACTGTGCGCTAAGCTTACATCAAATTTTTAACGTCATGTTGGTTGTCTTGAAATGCAATTTCGATTCTAACCTAGCAGCCTTATCTGTGATTCCGTCAACCTTTTACTTCCTCATTCCCTTGCTTGACGGCCTCGCTGAATGAGTACATCTTCATGAAACTTCTCGACAAATGTGTCATGATCATCATCAGCATTCTGAGCTCTTACACGATATCAATCAAATTCTTGATGAGAAACACCATCCTTGCCCCTCAATGATTTGTGTTATCATTGACAGCCTTATTGCCTTCCCTCGAACACAAACTTGTTCATATTTTGTGTTGTCCATTGAGTTCCTTGCAATCCAGCTTTTGTTATCTTCTACCTTGGAGTATTACCATCTTTTATGTCAAGAATGTTTCGTGAATTATTGCACCTCTTAAGAACTCTGGATATAGTGATACTTCTCGCCATCACCATTCATTTCTTGGTCCCCGTGTTATTTCTAACCGAAATACCAACAAGTGAATTCTGATGTGTGGTTTCAATACCTCTTGCAACCCTATTGCTTTGAAGTTAATGATTGATAGTTTCATTCTTAGTGTGTTTGTTGTTGACTTGCCATTTTAGCATTGGTGGTGCTACTCGGTTTGTATTTCCTAGTGTACCATTTGATCGATGTTTAAATTGTTGATGTTTCCTCGATCTTACGTCATTACATCATTTGATCTCACAAATGCTATCTCCTTGTTCTTATAATTTGGAAAATCATGAGGGATTGTTGTTGAGCCCACTGGCCACACTCTCAACTTCACCATGTTTCATGATGAAGCTTTCGAAGACATTATCTTTGTGACTAGTTCATGAATAATATGTTTGATAAACTAAGTGTTTTCCCAAAGTTCACGTGCAATCTTGCCGCCGTGAATATGAGAAAGTTTCATTTCGCTTCCTCTCGGATCATCCCAAATCATTCACGCATGTGTGAAGTGTTATATGTTTTGAAAATTTGCTATCTTCACTTCATAATTATCTTAGCATCCCAAGACAGTGACTGATTTGATCAAGGAAAAGAAGTTCCTTCATAAGAGCTAATCCAGACTTAAACAAGAACCTTGGTATCCTTGATGATGGTTCCCAACTCGAACTCGGTTGCATTTCGTTCTAAGAATTCCATGTGGGGACGAATGTATTGACATTGTGTTCATATGGCTTACAATACAACTTATGATTCAAGACTTGCTTCCGTATTTCATATGCCGAGAATCTTGCATCATCATCTCGTCAATTTTTGTTGCCCCCTTTTCTTCTCAAGCATCCTGAGCCTGAGGTATCCTAACACCAATCAGCTCTGAATCTCGAGCAGATGTGATGGTTGGAATGTATTCCAAGGATTATAACTTTGGGCTTTATGTAACAAGGTAACGTGATTGCTTGTCCAGGACACCTGGCCGAAGGACCTATTGTTATATTATCTTTCATATGTAAGGTTAATCATTCTCCCCGAAGGAAATTGTACGACTTATTTTGTAAGTTCCTCTTAATGGATCCTTTCTGTACCCAAAGTCCAGCCTTTATATGATGACCATGTCGATGCTACCTCGAAACACGGATGTGGTACTTGAAATGTCAACAGGAACATTGGAAATGCAATGCTAAAATGTTCTTGATCAATTATCCAAACAATATTGTATGGGTAAACATCATGATCCCCCTTGCCCTTTTATTGAAATGGTTATGTACTTGATGACCTATCATGTATACCATGCTCTATTTTCCTTGGGAATGGTATACTCTAATACTTGTGTGTGAACACATTTTCATTTAAATTGCTTTGTTTAACCTTTCTTGTAATCTAACTTATCTGAGCACTGGTAATTCTTTGCTTAGGTAAAACACCACTGTACAACTTGTAAGTAAGACCCTATTACCATTGTGGATAACATTCCTATAGCCACTATTCGACGAGAACCTTTCCTATTTGTCCGCCTCGTTTCAATGAGTAGGAAAATGGTTCTATTCTTCCCCTCCCTTAGTACCGATGTTGTTGCCAACATCATTGACATTCTATCCTCAAAAATTTGTTGCTACCAAGACTGTACAAGATGTCACCGCTCGGCCTACTATCAAATCCACATGGTGGGCTCATAACCCAAAGTTCCACTAGATCGAAACCTGACTCTTTGGTACATCTTCGACTCCAAAGTATCCTTTGCACTGGGCTTCATGTGACAATTAACGAGCCACCTTCCAATGGGATGATCTATTCTGTATCAGACGCAATATTTATTTTCATTGCTCTAACCCCCCCCCCTCATCTTTGTTTGGGCATCAAATGATTGCCTAACCATTTGAAACCTGTATGCCATCGCATATTACTCTCATTGAATTCCGTGAGTTACAACTTGAGGAATAATGCATGTATTCTTCCCCGAGTTCACTGTTAGGTTCCCAACTTTGTGTAGTTACATTCTTCCAATGTTTTCCCTACTATTGCATTCGTAGGACGATGACGATCCCGAAGGAAGGATAATGATGCCATCAGGTTAACCTTAATAAGAGTAATGAATACATCAACAAGAAGGACCAACCCCATCGATGAGAGTAACGAACACAAGAAGACTCGTTAGAATTTCATAACCAAACGTTTCCCCCTTACCTCTCCCTCTAAATTCTCAAGTTGAGAATTTCTTTTTGTGATGGAGAGTTGTGACATCCCTAGATTATGCTACATTGATCAATGTAATTAAGCTACAGTAATACCCAGTTAATGGTGCCATGCCATCATTTTTACTGTTGCTAATCCTCACTTGAGTTTAAACCCAAACTCAAATTCAAATCTGAGTTGAAGTCAAAAAATTCAAAATTGTCAAACATGAAAACAAAGATGTTCAGAGTGTTGCAAATATTGACCTAGTGATTGTAAAGTTGAAACCATAATTTTGCAAAGGAATTAAGTTCCTCAAAGTAATATTAACACAAACTAATTCATTTATTAAAATCCCTATTGAATTATGCAGTTTTCAAATATTTTTAAAAGGGCCCAAACTTTTTGTGACACAGTTGAATATTGCATACTATTTAATGGGCTAAGTCACATATATTTACGAAAGAGCATGGTGTTGCTTTCAAATAAAAACAGAAAGTTTAAAAATAAATAATAATAAATAAATAAATGAATAAGTAAAAGGGTCCCTATTCCCCCCCCCCTTTCCCTTTGGGCCTTGGCCCATCCCCTTCCCTCTCCCACCTTTTCCATGCCCCTCCATCGGCCCACCTCACCCCAGATAGAGAGGCGTGGAGGTCACCGATGGCTTCCATGGCCGAAGCCCTCGCCATGGGGCCCATCGACAACCCTGGGACCTCCCCTCCCTTATATAACGGCGGTGGTATTTCCCCTTGCTGACCCCCTAACCCTAGGCACACCCCTTCCCCCTTCTCCTTGCTCGCTCCTCCTCCTCCATGCTCGACTAAGCGTTGTCATGGCCGCGCCGTGGTGGAGCTCGCAACCACCTGTGTCCTGGCACCCCCTCACTGTGTTTTGGAGCTCCGCGGGCCTCCCCTTCGTCTACCTCACGCACCAATTCCATCCATGGCTTGCTGCACCGTCGATCCCGAGCATTTCCCCCTTCTCGGTCCCGACGGACGTCTCCGGACGATCCACTCGACCCCGACCTCCTCACGCCTCCCCCAAACCTTCCCTACAACAATGTGAGATCCCCCTCGTAGTCCCCTCCCTCGATGTGTTGTCGTAGGCCTGCTAGCTAGCTATCGCCGTTTAGTGCTCTAGTCGCCGCCATGGTTGGCCAGCTCGAGCTCCCGAACCCCTCCGTCTCGATTGAGCAGCACCAACGTGCTCCTGGTGAGCTTCACAGCCTACGTCGCGCTTGCTTTGCTTGCTGTAGACACGCTCCCGTGCGGGTCTGAAAGCAACCGCCACCCCTGCTCATCGCCGGCGCCCTTGCCAACCCTCCCCACACAAGCTAACACCATCATTCGACGTGCCATGCTTGGCCCATTCCAGAGCACCCAGACGCGTGCGATTTGGCCCCCGGATGGCATTTTCCGGGCCTCGCCGTCGTTGTTGTGGCTGCCGTCGGTGCTCCACTGCATTCGAAACGCCAGTGGACCATTTATGTGTTGGGTCCCCATCATTACCTCTTAATCCAAGCAATAATATCCACTAAACTAGGCCCCTTAGTCACTTACATCGGGTCCCACCCCAATTTGATTAATTAATCACTCTATTATGTAAACAGAGTATGACATGTGGGACCCTTGTTAAATAATCAAATTTTAGGATTAATTAAACCCTGGTTAACCCACTGTCTATGACACATGGTCCACACAAGTCAGGCTTGACGAGTCAACGGCCATGTTGACTATTGACGTCATAGTGATGTCATAATATCATTTTTCGAATTAAATTAAATTTATTTAATTTCAAAATGTTAATAAAACTTTGAAAATAAATATAAAATAATTCATAACACGTATGGAAATAATTTGTACATGAAAGTTGATCAGCAAAACAAGGCGAACCCGGTTACGGTGTCCGTTCGTCTCTCACGTGCCCCTAGCATAGTGAACATGGAAATCCGTCGTTTTCATCTGTCCGCTAGTAGCGAGAGACCTGAGAAATATCGTCAGATATTTGCCCGCTCTGTCCATTATGTGTAGTACTGCGTTAGCTCATGCCTAGAGATGCATATTGCCCTGGCATGCATCGTGATGCACATGCTTGTTGTTATTTATTGTTTCTTCCCCCTCTTCCCTCTGGTAGACACCGACGCTACCGCTGCTGCCGGGTAGGACTACCCTCGAGACGACTAGCCTTTTGCAATAGAGCAACAAGACAAGCAACCCACCCCCTTCATCATTCCTATATCGCCCATTCTTTCTCCCTCATGCTTGCATTAGATTTTGCTACTCTTGTATATATCTCCTATTCTGATGCATAGTATATTTTTGATACACTAGTATTATACTATGTTGTACATGAAAATGTTTAGTATAGGTGGATCAGTGATCCGCACTGACTCCCCTTAGTCTCAGTTACCCCCGCTTTATCATCTAAGTCTCGATCTACTGATCGACGAGCCAAGACCCGTCACATCACTCACACCCCCTTGTTGTACGATGCTACAGAGCTACTATCGAGAACCAAGGGTGACACCTCATTACGAACTCGTGATGTTAGCTATGTAGTGTAGTTAACTAGCGGTGGTTTACAAAGGGTGATTTCTCCTTCACCACCTCTGATAACGACTCTGTCGTGCAACCCATCAAGTGTGGACCATCGATGGTGATTCCTCCCTCGTCACCATGACAGTTACAACATTTGGAATCCATCAAGGGTGATACCTCGGATCCCTCTGATGTTATAGCCACACGGTTTCATGACCTTAGTACTGGGAACATGTTGAAAGGTATGTTGCGGGTGGATTCTCGCGTGGATGTGACGAGGCATGGCCGGGCATTCTTGGCCCTTGCCACACATCCTCGAGATGGGGCGGCGGGACCACATATCATGGATTGTTGATCGTCGCTACAGTGTTATTAAAAATGCTAATGGGATTTGGGTATTTGATCTGAGTTGGTCATTGACCTTTTCGCACTAATCTTTACGTGGGAGAAGTTATGGGTACTCGACGTCGTAGTATCAGCCGAAGCTCTTCAGATGTCAGTAATGGAGCACCGTGCGCCCGAGTGGTCCGCGTAAGCTTTGTTCTTGTATAAGAACTGCCAAAACTGACCTCGGTCACCCACGCATCATGCAGGACTGCACAGGGTGATGAGCCCATGACACCTATGCGCTTAGGATTTAGACCAGCGGGCTCGCCTCTCTATTAAACCTAGGTAGGGTTGCGATGTGTTGATATTCCGAGGCCGCGCATGACCCAGGAAACTATGTCCGGCTAGATTTTATCAACAGTGTTGGGTAATTTGGTGCACCCCTGCAGGGATGAAAAGTAAGTATCCAAATAGTCGTGTCCACGGTTACAGGACGACTTGGAATTGTATCCCGATCTAATACAACTAGAATTGTTACTTAACTGGTTTGTTCGACTCCGAGATTGCTTTCTCGTAGGGAGTCGAGGAAGAATATCTGGGCGTGACTTAATTAAATGTGTTGCAAGAATATGACTATATTTTGTTATTTGTTCTAATCGCTTCTAATGCTGCAAGACCCTAAAGATGCTAGTCTTCAGTAGGACTAGTCCATTCTCTCTTTTATCGCATTGCTGCAGTCAGTCCAGATATAACTCCTTTCCTTTGATATTGGTGCATACTTAGCATAGTACTGATGTAAGTCTTGCGAGTACTTTGGAAGAGTACTCACCATTGCTTTGCTCCCCCTTTTCCCCTTGAATCGATTGCCGCGACTAGATGAAGGAGCCCAGGAGCTGGCGAATCCCGCTGACGATGACAATTACCCCGATGGTGCCTACTACTACATGGACACCGCTGACGACCAGTAGTAGTTCAGGAGGTTCCCAGGCACTCGTTTGATCGATGTATCTTTTGTGCTCGTCTTCTCTAAGGCAAAACTTATTTCTATGTGTGTACTCACATATTGTTGCTTCCGCTGACTTATGTGTTTCCGAGCTGTTGTATTCGAGACCTTGAGGCCCCTGGTTTGTAATATGAAGCTTGTATGACTTTAATTTCTGTCTAGAGTTGTGTTGTGATATCTTCACCTGAGTCCCTAATCTTGGTCATACGCATTTGCGTGTATTATTAGCGTACGATCAAAATCGGAGGCGTCAGAATGAGGCAGCATGCAACAATGATGGCTCAGGTTGTCGACGGCCATGCAAGTTCTCGACAACATGCATGCTTGCAAACGCAGCCAGGGCGCGCATTGGCGGCATGCAAGCATAGCCATGGCGCATAGTGCGGCATCATATATATCGATCTTGATGGCTCTAAAAAACCGCCTCGCTATAAGGCTTTTCGGCCATTATGTCCTAGAGCTATCTCTAGTGTTGATCATGCCACCGCGTCGTACACTAGCTAGTACGGAAGTGATGGCATCCCAGCGCATCGACTTCATCGCAACCCACAACCGCACACTATCTGGTAAGGAGGTGATGTCATCCCATGTCGCTTAGTTCTTCGCTGCCAGCGACCGCACACCAATATGGGTGGACTATGAAGCTGCCTACATCGAAAGGGCGAAGGATGAAGTGGAGGCCAAAGACGCATGGGCCGAGCGGAAAAGGGATAAAAGCACATAAAAAAGAGAGTTCGTCCCCTTCCCCTCCATGCCACACGCCCCGACCGCCGACATGATACCTTCTAGCCAAATCGCCGCCTCGTCCTCCAAATAATCATCGCCGAAAGCCATGGTGCATGCATTATAGCTAGGATCCCAGGGAGAATTTGCTAGCGGAGAAGCAAATCGTGGTTACATGCACAAAAGAGGTCGAGATGGCTGCGATGTGTGCCGACCCCCAAAATCTTGGAGGAGCACCTCACCGTCAAAGCCACCATCGAAGCCTCACACGCGAATGCCACCACATGCTTGGCTTATTAAACGACAACTCGTGGTCTTCTCTCGAGGGCCCAGCCGGTGCCTTTGACAAACACTATGAGGTGTTTTCTCAATATGCTCGTGCTTACCTGAACTCCAGAGCTGGTAGGTTGGTGTCCGCACAAGCTCAGGACACTCACCGCTACGAGGAGGGCATCTCATACTTGTGATTTGCGTTGGGTTTTCAGTGAAGAGGAACGGGTTATCGCAGCACAATGTGGGTAAGTATTTTCCTTTGTTATTAAACCAAGGTTTATCAAACTAATAGGAATATCAACCACAACCATCTTGAGTGGCTGCATACAACAGAACAAACAAATTGCACCCAACGCGGACAAGAGGGTTGTCAGTCCCCTTGTACTTGAAAGTGCGTTATATCGACTAGAGGGGGGTGAATAGGAGATTTTTAGAATTTCATCACTTTGGAAATTCCTTGTGAGGAAAGTCCTCAGTTATGAACTGAGTGCAACAGAAATAGTACAGGATCAGGTGTGAAAAGACGTCTGCATCAAAGTAGTCTTTGAGATTTCAGAGATTTGGTTTGCACAATTCACAAGTACGGAGTAAGCAGGTGAAGATTAATCAAGTGAAGAATTTGATGTTGAGGAAATTCAGAGAAAGTCTTCAAACAAATTCTTCAAACATTACAGATGAAAGTCTTCAACATACTATTGAGGAAATAAAAGACTTGAAGAAATAGAACACGTAGCTCGATGAAGGCAGTTGTTGATGACCCAGTTCAAATTGTTGTGACAGTTGTACATCTGGTTCGGAGTGGCTTGGTATTGAAACCAAAGGACACACAGTCCTGGGACACACAGTCCCTACCGTATTCTCCTTGAGATAAGGACACACAGTCCTCGCCCAACACTCGTGGTAAGTCTTCAGGGCAGAATTCCAAACCCTTACAAACATGGTCACCGACGATCCACAATTAACTGCTGGATGCTCTAGACCATGTCGCCTAACCATCCGGAGGATACACGGTCCTCAAAGTTAACAAGCATCGGATCCACATAGGAACAACTTCTTCAGTGATGCTCAATCACTTGGGTTTTTGGTTTGGCTTTGGTATTTGGGGTATTTCCTCACTTGATGATTTTCTCTCAAAGACTCTGAGGAATTTGGGTTGCTATAAATGACAAGTGTCAGTTTCTCTCGGAGCAGCCAACTAGCAATTGGTTGTGGGGGCGGCTATTTATAGCCTCGGAGCATCCTGACATGATTTGACATAAATGCCCTTAAATAATAAGACCATTGGGTGGATAAGATCAGTGATGTGGCGCGTGGCACGACAATGGTCGGAACTTTCAACTGTGAAAGTCCTCATGTCTCTCATATTCCTCAATTTGAGGCTTTGGTAGATTTAGGCTTGGGTTGAGCATCATGAGGAAAATCATTCCGTAGTTTTACCTCGACCCCCTTTAACAGTACGGTATTCCTATGATTCAAGTGTAAAGAAATTTAAACAAAAAGAGTAAATCTTCACGCTTCAGAGTCTTCAGAGTGTTTTCTTCAGAACACACTGAATTCCTCATCTTCAATATCTTCATGAGGAATATTAATTTGTTTGCAATTTCTTCGCGATCAAAGTCTTTGAGGAAGGAACAAAGTCTTCACCCGAAGACATACATTTTTAGGGGTCGATATTCATCGGATAACTCAAACTCCTCAGCGACGTATAGAGCATGTGTACACTCACAAACATATCAGTCTCTTAACCTATAAGTCTTAAAAACCCCAAAATCACTAAGGGGCACTAGACGAACTTAAAATCTCCCCCTTTTTGGTGGTTGATGACAATTAGGTTAAGTTTTCAACGGGGATAATAATATGGAATGTCAGTACAAAGTTTGGGAAATTTGAAGTCAGGATACAAGGAAGATCCCCCTGAAGATGTGCATATTTAGAGGAATTTGCTTTGAACAGCAGATGCACATTGATGATTTATATCATGGAGATCTCCCCGTGTATGTTGCAATTCAGGCATGCATTTGAAAAATAGTATGAGGAATTAGAAATGTATGATGAAAAATGGTGTCTGACAAATTTTAGCATGCCTGCATTAATGAACTTTGAGGAATAAGCATGCGAGGAAAAAATGTTCAAAAGAGTCAGAACACCATCGGGCAAAAGTTACAACTCATTACATAAAAAAACTTCAGAAGAACCAAGAGTTTGTAACTTGATAAAGTTTATAAGCCCATAATGTATCTCGTTTGAAGACTAACTCTCAGATTTCTCCCCCTTTGTCATCAACTGACGAAAAGGGACAAAACTGAGGACTAACACCCTTGAAGCAATTCACTTCTTTGTTCATGTAGAGGCGTGAGCATCCTTGGAGATAGACTTCTTTCTTGGACGAGTTGCAGTGTCCTCTGGTTCTTCATCTGATTCTGCAATGAGAAATTAGGAAAATGAACTGTCCTCCAAGTCAGGAACTGGAATCGTCTTGAATTTCTTCTTTGGAGGCCACGACCAGTCAAATTCTTGAGTAAATTCCATTTCTTCAAGTTCTTCAGGAGTCTTCAGGTGAGCCAAGGTGGCCCAAGTGCGATCAAATCCCTCATGAAGATAATAGTGATTTTTTTCACTGCATTTTGAGTCTCATTTAGGGTTTTCACAATGGCGCCAAACTGTTGTTTCACCCACTTGTGATTGCTATCGACTTTCTGGTGAAGACTGAGGAGAAGCTCTCTGTTACTCATCACCCTTGGGGCAGTTGGGCTTGAGGGGTCTTGAGTAGCAGTGCCATCATATGAGAAATATGAGTCAACCTTGCAAAATTGGCCATCTACGGGCCGATTTCCTTCAGCAATCACGGACTTGCATTTGCCTTCAACTGGTTCAAAAGATTTCTTGATGAGTTTGATAGGTGGCAGATATCCGAGGTGATTCTAAAAGTCACCTTGATAGTTGATGCCAGATCTATTCCAGATGAATCTCACGATCCAAGGTGCATAAATCTTCAGCTCCTAGGGTGTCAAAGTGTTGTCAGCTAAAGTCCTCGAGAAGAAATCATGAAGATTCATAGGGATGCCATGAATGATGTTGAACATGATATTCTTCATGATGCTTACAACGTCATCTTCATTGTCATGCCCTTTGATAGGAGCGAAAGAATATGACAAGATTCTATAGATAGTTCTAGGCTCGTAGTTTAGATCCTTCACCAGGAATCTGGTCCTTGGAGGTTGGCCTTGAGCGAGAGGCTTCATGAGGACTTCCATGAGCTTGTTTTGCAGTAAACTTTCATCATATATTCTAACTACACCCTCTGAAGGAATTGATATTGGAAGAGCTCGAAGCAATTCTGTGGATGGAGCTTTGTAATGCGTGTGATGATTCATCGAGTCCAGGACCCATGTGTTGACGTCTTTGGGGTCGCCTGAGATATGAAGTGTGGCATAGATTTGAAGAATTATGTCCGTATTCCAATCACTAATATCTGTACAGAATAGTAGGAGGCCTGCTGCGTGAAGAACATTGAGGACTCGGGCGAAGGAAGGTATTACCTCCATGTCATAGTGAGGAATGTGAGTGTGATGAAATATCTTATTTCTTCCAAAGAGCACAGAAGCATAGTAGTTGAGTTGAATTCTGGTCCAAAACTTTCTGTGCCTGCTGCGTAGCCTATCATAGGGATTTTCTCCTATGAATTAATGACGTTCATCAAAGAATGCTTCCTTCTGAAACTTCGGCCTCTTGGAGAAGGGTTGATGAAGCTTTGCTTGAAGATTATGCTGCTATTCATCTTGAGGAGTTATGTGCACCACAATTGCAGTTTCAGGATTCACCGCGGCAATTGCAGTTTCAACATTTTGAGCAGTTACAGTTTTTGGTGTTGCATTTTCTTCAGCTGATGCAGCTGATTCTCGGTCTTGTGTTGATTCCTCATGTATGCTCTTTTCATCAGAGCTAGTCAGAATCTCAGTGGCAACCAGAGTTTGAGGAATCTGAGCTGTTCTTGGTGAGTTTGGGTGAGCCTTTCCCAGAACTCATCATGGATCACATGTGTGTTGCATCCAATTTCGTAATGACCCTCCTTTTCTTCAGTAGTCATCGGAGGTGTTGTGGCTTGAGTTATATCATCATCTTGAATTTCCTCATCCATCAGTGTGGATGCACGAGAGAGATTGTCTGCCATTTCTCCATCCTCTTTTTGAATGATATATTCCTCACCGAATGGAACGATTATATACGATGGGGCTACATTTAGGGGAGCAGCCTCCACTTGGGCTGATGAAGAATCTGAAGGCATAGTCTTCAGATGTTTTGCTTCTGAGGATTCAGAAGCAATTGAAGTTTTTCTCTTCTTAGCTTCCTTTTCAGCAGCTTTAGTTTTATTCACGTCTGGTGCAGACGGAGGAGTCACTTTTTTCACCTTTGAATATTTAGATGAAGGAGCATTTTTCATCAGGCACTGCTTCATCAGTGTCAGGCCTGGCAGATTCTTCAGTTCCAATATTCTCAGGAATTTCTTCAGCTGCTAGTTCTTCATTTGTTGGTTGCTTTCAAGCGGCAACCCTGATGTTGTATTCATCAACTGCTGTAGTTGCGTCTTTGAAAAATTTCACTTTGGTGCCCTTTTGATCAGGATGAAGACTTGTATATCTGTTTGTGAGAGTCTTCAGCTCAGCCTGAGTAGAAACAAGTTTCTCAAGGGATAAGTTGAGGAGGTTGTGCTTCAAGAATTTCTCCTTTTTGATCTTTGCAAGCCTAGCTTGTTTGGCTTGTTGATCCTTCCATTTTGTTTCATTGATGAAATTGGTAACCATATGGCTGACTCCAGGAGGAAGCTTCAAATCATCAATTGGAGTATTTGGATTCTCATGCCAAAGATCAATGAAGTTTAGCAATTCCTTTGGATCAAGCGCAAGAGGAATGGTGCTACCAGTGGCTTGAGCAACTCTTTCTTGCTTGTTTCTGATGGTAGCTTGAAGAGTTTCATCATCATATTCTTCAGTTCCTTCTGATGCAGAAGGAATGTTGAGGACTTTGTTTGGGCTTGGCCCGGTACCTCTACCAGCAGTCATCTTAGTCTTCAACGGAATTGGTGAAGATTTTGAAGTAGAGCTAGTGGCAGATGGCACAGAGGAACTTGGGTTTTCAGATTGAAGCCTACTAAGCTGCTTTTGCGAAGGAGGTAAAGACTTTGCTGCAGTTGAGGATTTTGCAGTCATTGCAACTTTCTGAGGAAGTTGCTCTTTTGATGCTGCTGTTGAGGCTTTTGGTTTCTTCGGCAGGGCCTTCTTCCGAGGATTTTCTCTAGCAGAGGCCTCAGCAGCTGAAGAAGTGGCAGCGGTGGCTGCAGCAGCACAGTCCTCATTGAATTTTGTGACAAGAGCTTTAGCCTTTTTCTACAACTTAGACAAATACTTGTCTTTTTCATCAGGATAATCCTCAATTGTGGCTACGCTTGAGGGATGTGCTGCTTGTTGATCTCCCTGTGGCAACGTTTTGCACAGAGGCTTGAGGGCAAACTTATTGGCATATTTTGGAGTGACATATCTGTATTCTCTCCGCTCCTTTTCCCCCCTGTGTTCTATCCTTTGAAGACTTATGTGCGCTTCGCCATGGTCTCTTTACCATGAATTTCCTCATCACGTGTACAATACTAACCATAGATCTCTGATACATCTCCAATGTATCTATAATTTTTGATGGTTCCATGCTATTATCTTGTCAACTTTGGATATTTTATATGCATGAATATGCTATTTTATATCTTTTTTGGGACTAACCTGTTACCTCAGTGCCAAGTGCCAGTTTCTGTTTTTTCCGTGTTTTTGGCCCATTTTCAGACGGAGTCCAAATGGAATGAAACTTTACAATGATTTTTTTTGGACCAAAAGAGACCCCCGAAGCTTTGGAAGAAGGCCAGATGGGCCACGAGGGAGTCACAAGCCCTGACGCCGCCACCACCCCCCTAGGTGGTGGCGACGAGGCTTGTGACCTCGTGGTCCCAACCGACGTAATTCCACCGCCATAAATTCCTATAAATTCAGAAACCCCCAAAAAGAAACCTAGATCAGGAGTTCCGCCGCCGCAAGCCTCTGTAGCCACCAAAAACCAATCTAGAGCCCGTTCTGGCACCCTGCCGGAGGGAGAATCCATCTCCGGTGGCCATCTTCATCATCCCGACGATCTCCATGACGAGGAGGGAGTAGTTCTCCCACGGGGCTGAGGGTATGTACCAGTAGCTATGTGTTTGATCTCTCTCTCTCTCGTGTTCTTGAGATGTCTAGATCTCGATGTACCATGGGCTTTGCTACTATAGTTGGATCTTATGATGTTCTTCCCCCTCTCCCTCTTGTAATGAATTGAGTTTCCCCTTTGGAGTTATCTTATCGGATTGAGTCTTTGAGAACACTAGATGTATGTCTTGCACGTGTCTATCTGTTGTGATCAACTTGCGGGTTTCTGACAATTGGGAACCTATGCATATGGGTTGGCACACGTGGATTCATGTGAGTACTTGATGTATGTTTTGGTGATCAACTTGCGGGTTCGTGACATTGGGACCCTATACATAGGGATTGGCACACGTTTTGACTCTCCGGTAGAAATTTTGGGGCACTCTTTGAAGTTCTATATGTTGGTTGAATAGATAATTTTGAGATTATGTGATGCATATTGTACAATCATGCCCACGGATAATTGAGGTGACAATGGAGTATCTAGGTGACATTAGGGTCTTGGTTGATATGTATCTTAAGGTGTTTTTCTAGTACGAACTCTATGATGGATCGAACGGAAAGAATAGCTTCATGTTATTTTACTACGGACTCTTGAATAGATCGATCAGAAAGAATAACATTGTGGTGGTTTCGTACCCGACAATAATATCTTCGTTTGTTCCCCGCTATTAGTGACTTTAGAGTGACTCTTTGTTGCATGTTGAGGGCTAGTTATATGATCCAATTATGTTATCATTGTTGAGACAAGTTCACTAGTGAAAGTATGAACCCTAGGCCTTGTTTCCACGCATTGCAATACCGTTCGTGCTCACTTTTACCATTTGTTACCTTGCTGTTTTTGTAATTTCAGATTACAAAAACCTACATCTACCATCTATATTGCACTTGTATCACCATCTCTTCGCCGAACTAGTGCACCTATACAACTTACCATTGTTTTAGGTGTGTTGGGGACAGAAGAGACTCTTTGTTATTTGGTTGCAGGGTTGCTTGAGAGAGACCATCTTCATCCTATGCCTCCCGCGGATTGCTAAACCTTAGGTCACCCACTTGAGGGAAAATTGCTACTATCCTTCAACCCTCTACACTTGGAGGCCCAACAACGTCTACAAGGAGAAGGTTGCGTAGTAGACATCAAGCTCTTTTCTGGCGCCATTGCCGGGGAGGTTAGCGCTTGAAGGTATATATTTAGATCTTGCAATCAAATCTTTTTGTTTCTTGTTCTTTCGCTAGAAAACTACGAAAAAATGGAATTGAGGATGCCTCATATGCTCCATCTTTTCAATGTCTTTCGTGAGCTTGATGCGAAGGAAAATTGTGCTCAAGTGCTGAAAGATGAATTACATAGAATGCTTGGCATAGAATATGTGAATGATGAGCATGATTGCAATGTTCTTAGCATGAATTCTTTGAATACCCATGATACTAATGATATGCAAAGCCACAAGCTTGGGGATGCTATATTTGATGAAGATGATCTTTTTAGTTCTTCCACTTTGAATGATCAAAATCATTTTGATGAAAGCATGCCCCCTATCTATGATGATTATTGTGAGGATACTTATTCTTTAAAGAAGAGGGATGATAAAACTTGTCATACTCTCGAGAACCCTTTTGCTAAACCTTGCTTTTTCATTGTGGACACAATTTGTAGTGCTCAGGTCTTTTACGATACTCCCACTACTATTCTTGAGAATAGATTTCCTTATGTGGAGAGTAGTAAAAAAATTATGCTTGTAGATCATGAAAAGAATGCTTTAGGTGCTGGTTATATTGTTGAATTCATTAATGATGCTACTTAAAATTACTACGAGAGAGGATCATATGCTTCTACTTATTGCAATAGTATCAAGCTTCCTCTCCATATGTTGAAATTTTTGAAGCTATGCTTGTTTTGCCTTCCTATGCTAGTTGATTCTTGCTCCAATAAATTGTTTGATCACAAAATCCCTATGCATAGCAAGTGGGTTAGACTTAAATGTGCTAGCCATTTGCTCCATGATGCTCTCGTTGTGTTTCAATCCTTACCTTTTATGTGTGCATCATTGAAATCAATGCCTAGCTAAGGGCGTTAAACGATAGCGCTTGTTGGGAGGCAACCCAATGAATAAATTTTTCTTTGCTTTTTTCTTCCTGTTTTGTTTTCTCCACACCATCATAATTATGTTATGATTGTGTCTTTTGTGTTTGTTTTTGAATTTGTGCCAAGCAAAACTATTATGATTAGTCTTGGGGATGATCGTTTGGCCATGCCGGAAAAGACAGAAACTTTCTGCTCACGAAAAGAATTTTCATTTTATTTCTGTAAGAGATTTTGAGTTGATACTTTTTGCTGCTCATTGCTACGCAAATTCTTCAGACTGTCATAATTTTCAGATTTTTTTAAGTACAAGAAGTATACGAAGTATACAGATTGCTACAGACTCGTCTGCTGTTAACAGATTCTGTTTTTGTTGAGTTGGTTGCTTATTTTGATGAAACTATGGATAGTATCGGAGGGCACTAGCCATGGAAAAGTGAAAATACAGCAACCTAACACCAACATAAGTAGAATTTAAGTTTTCTACAGTACCTAAGGAAGTGGTGATTTGCTTTCTTATACTAATGTTATCACCAGTTTCCGTTTAAGTTTCGTGTTGTGAAGATTTCAAGTTTTGGGTGAAGCTCTTATGGACAAAGAGATAAAGAGTGGCAAGATCTCAAGCTTGGTGATGCCCAAGGCACCCCAAGAGATTCAAGGATGCTGTAAAAGCCTAAGCTTGGGGATTCCCTAGGAAGGCATCCCCTCTCTCGTCTTCAATCCATCGGTAACGTAACTTGGGGCTATATGTTTATTCACCACATGTTATGTGTTTTGCTTGGAGAATCTTGTATCGTAGGAGTCTTTTATTTTTTGTTGTGTCACAATCATCCTTGATGCACACCTAGAGAGAGAGACATGCACTCACCGTGATTTTGTCGAGCTTCACTTATATCCTTTGGTAGACAATTCAGCTCACATGTGCTTCACTTATATCTTTTGAGCTAGATACTTTTGCTCTATGTGCTTCACTTATATATTTTAGAGCGCAGTTGTGCGTGGCTTGGTAGTTGATCTATGCTTTGAAAGTAGTCTCAAAAGGGGTAGTTATCCAAAGGGATGCGAAAACTTCCACCTTCATGTGCATTCATTAGTTAGAGATGTTTGATTCATCTCAATTAGTTTTGAGTTGTGGTTTTGGTAATATTGAAGTCATGCTCGTAAGGTGTTGTGGATTTAGAAATACTTGTGTTGAAGTTAGTGATTCCCGTAGCAGGCACGTATGGTGAACCTCTATGTGATGAAGTGTGAGCATGATTAGTCTTTTGATTGTCATCCTTTGCGTGGCGGTCGGGATCGCGCAATGGTTTATACCTACCAACCCTTCCCCTAGGAGTATGCATTAAATGCTTTGTTTCGATTACTAATAAAACTTTTGCAACAAGTATATGAGTTCTTCATGACTAATGTTGAGTCCATGGTTTAGATGCACTTTCACCTTCCACCATCAGTATCTTCTTAGTGCCGGGCAACTTTTACCAGTGCACAAAACCCACCATTAGCCTCCCTCAAAACAGCCACCATCCCTACCTTCTATGGCTTTTTCAAAGTCATTCCGAGATATATTGCCATGCAACTACCACCATGACATGTGCCACCATGTCTACATTGCCATTGCATGATCGTAAGATAGCTAGCATGATGTTTCCATTAATGTCTATGCCATGCTAGATCATTGTCACGGTACACTACCGAAGGCAATCCATATAGAGTCATCGTTGCTCTAAGTTTAGAGTTGAAAGTGTGATGATCATCATTTATGGAGCATTGTCCCATGTGAGGAAATCAAAGAGGCCAAAGATTCCCACCAAAAAAAAAGAGAGGCCAAAGAGCCCACCAAAAAAAAATATGAGAGAAAAAGAGAGAAGGGACAATGCTACCACCTTTCCACACTTGTGCATATTAAGCACCATGATCTTCATGATTGAGAGTCTCTCGTTTTGTCACCACCATACAGCTAGTGGGAAATTTTCATTCTAAAACTTGGCTTGTATATTCCTATGAAGGGATTCCTCAAAATTGCCTTAGGTCTTCGTGAGCAAGCAAGTTGGATGCACACCCACTAGTTTTCTTTAAGAGCTTTCACATACTCCTAGCTCTAGTGCATCATTTGTATGGCAATCCCTACTCAGTCACGTTGATATCTATTGATGAGCATCTCCATAGCTCATTGATATGCCTAGTCAATGTGAACATCTTCCCCTTGTTTGCCTTGCAACCTCCACCACACTCCACACTACTTATAGTGCTAAAACCATGGCTCACGCTCATGTATTGCGTGAGAGTCGAAAAAGTTTGAGAAAGTAAAGGTGTGAAAACAATTACTTGGCCAATACCAGGGTTGTGCATGATTTAAATTTGGTGTGCAAGGATGATAGAGCATAGCCAGACTATATGAGTTTGTAGGGATAAGTTCCTTTTGGCCTTGTTATTTTGAAAGTTCATGATTACCTTGCTAGTTTGCTTGAAGTATTATTGTCTCCGCATCAATAGCAAACTATTGTTTTGAATCTAACAGATCTGAACATTCATGTCACATAAGAGGAGTTACAAAGGACATCTATGCTAGGTAGCATTAAAGCATCAAAAATTCATTCTTTATCACTTCCCTACTCGAGGACGAGCAGGAGTTAAGCTTGGGGATGCTTGATACGTCTCCAACGTATATATAATTTTTGATGGTTCCATGCTATTATCTTGTCAACTTTGGATGTTTTATATGCATGAATATGCTATTTTATATCTTTTTTGGGACTAACCTATTAACTCAGTGCCAAGTGCCAAGTGCGAGTTTATGTTTTTCCCGTGTTTTTGGCCCATTTTCAGACGGAGTCCAAATGGAATGCAACTTTATGATGATTTTTTTGGACCAAAAGAGACCCCCGAAGCTTTGGAAGAAGGCCATATGGGCCACGAGGGAGTCACAAGCCCTGACGCCGCCACCCCCCCTAGGTGGTGGCGACTAGGCTTGTGACGTCCTCGTGGGCCCAACCGACGTAATTCCACCGCCATAAATTCTTATAAATTCAGAAACCCACTAAAAGAAACCTAGATCGGGAGTTCCGCCACTTCAAGCCTCTCTAGCCACCAAAAACCAATCTAGAGCCCGTTCTGGCACCTTGCCGGAGGGGGAATCCATCTCCGGTGGCCATCTTCATCATCCCGGCGATCTCCATGACGAGGAGGGAGTAGTTCTCCCTCGGGGCTGAGGGTATGTACCAGTAGCTATGTGTTTGATCTCTCTCTCTCTCTCTCTGTGTTCTTGAGATGTCTTGATCTCGATGTACCATGGGCTTTTCCACTATAGTTGGATCTTATGATGTTCTTTCCCCTCTCCCTCTTTTAATGAATTGAGTTTCCCCTTTGGAGTTATCTTATCGGATTGAGTCTTTGAGAACACTTGATGTATGTCTTGCACGTGTCTATCTGCTATGATCAACTTGCGGGTTTGTGACAATTGGGAACCTATGCATATGGGTTGGCACACGTGGATTCATGTGAGTACTTGATGTATGTTTTGGTGATCAACTTGCGGGTTCGTGACATTGGGAACCTATGCATAGGGGTTGGAACACGTTTTGACTCTCCAGTAGAAACTTTGGTGCACTCTTTGAAGTTCTATGTGTTGATTGAATAGATAATTCTGAGATTATGTGATGCATATCGTACAATCATGCCCACGGATACTTGAGGTGACAATGGAGTATCTAGGTGACATTAGGGTCTTGGTTGATATGTATCTTAAGGTGTTATTCTAGTACGAACTCTATGATGGATCGAACGGAAAGAATAGCTTCATGTTATTTTACTACGGACTCTTGAATAGATCGATCAGAAAGAATAACTTTGTGGTGGTTTCGTACTCGACAATAATATCTTCATTTGTTCCCCGCTATTAGTGACTTTAGAGTGACTCTTTGTTGCATGTTGAGGGCTAGTTATATGATCCAATTATGTTATCATTGTTGAGAGAACTTCACTAGTGAAAGTATGAACCCTAGGCCTTGTTTCCACGCATTGCAATACCGTTTGTGCTCACTTTTACCATTTGTTACCTTGCTGTTTTTGTAATTTCATATTACAAAAACCGATATCTACCATTCATATTGCACTTGGATCACCATCTCTTCGCCGAACTAGTGCACCTATACAACTTACCATTGTATTAGGTGTGTTGGGGACACAAGAGACTCTTTGTTATTTGGTTGGAGGGTTGCTTGAGATAGACCATCTTCATCCTCAGCCTCCCGCTGATTGATAAACCTTAGGTCACCCACTTGAGGGAAAATTGCTACTATCCTACAACCCTCTGCACTTGGAGGCCCAACAACGTCTACAAGGAGAAGGTTGCGTAGTAGACATCAATCTCCTGAGGGATCTGAAAGGCAGTGTTTTGTTCCAGCTTCTTGCCACCTTTCTGTTTTCTGTCTTCCTCCATTTTCTTCAGCTGAGGCTTTTGCTGAGGAATTTGTATTCTTAATGATTCTGAGGACACGAGTAATGTTTCTTCTAGAAATGCTACAGATGAGTTAAGTTGATGAGAACCTAGTGATTCATCAGCTGACATTTTGTACGTGTGAACAGAGGATAGGTGCGAAGGATTTGAGGAGGTCATACGCGTTCTCGGATTTGAAGAAATTGAAAAATTACTTAATTTGAGTAATTTGACCAGTGAGTTGAGGAATTTCACTAAGCATTCTGATCTTGGGTTCCAGAGTTGTGCAGATTTGAAAATTTACACAATTCAGGAATCTGGTGAAGAATTTTAGTGGCTTACTGAAATTCATCAAGTGTTCTAGACATGGTTGTGCACAGCTGAGAGAATTTCTGAGAAAAAATTGATTTCACGAATCTAAAGAGAATTAATAGATCAACAGGGGCAGTAAAATAAGATTTTATTTACCCTGTGTGAAGAACACGATGAACTGAAGCAATAAAAAGAGGATGTTCTTCGGTCCACATCTTCAGTGCCCTAACTTGGCGACTGAAAACAGCTACGGCGGCAGAGGAGGAAGATGTTCTGCAATCGACGTGAGTCCGATGATAGCAAGGAAGAGGCAATGAAGCTTTTCCTCACAGGCGACAAAGATGCAAGCGGCGGCGCTAGGGTTTGAGATCGAGCGGAGAAGACGAGAGGAAGAGGAGAGTTTTGATAAAGGGGGGTAAGGAGCTATTTTTAGCTCAGGTGAAAAACTGTCCAGGCTGAGACTTTCGGATCGAACTGCCCTTGCCCCCTCGTCTCCGCATGACACGTGTTACCCACGATTGAAGTGGTGGAGATCATGGTTATCCGAACGTGAGTAGTGGGTGCGGTTATTGTGGTAACATTAAAATTGAATTTTGAATTTTGAGGATTTCGTTGCAAATTCCTCAGCTGACAAGGACTCAGTGAGGATTTTGAACAAGTGTCAAACAGAACGCATATGAAGGATTTGAGATAACTCGGTTGATCTTAGCATAGAGAGGAGTCGGGTCTGATCACATTCACTTAGAGGAAATACCAAATTGAAGACTGAGAAATAAGTGAATGGTGTTGAGGACATTGAAAGCTCATTATAATATATATATTCAAATGAAGGTCATCTCAAAAAGTTTTCAAGACTTTGAAGATTTTGAAAATTTGAGGTTTTTGTGACAAAGTCTCACAATGAAGAATTTCAACTTTGAAGAATTTCCAACTTGAAGAATTTCAAAGTTGGGTGGTGGTGTGACCCACAGTATAAGAATGATGATTTCACGCGCCGCGTACAATTGTCGTAGGGCCCTTAGAACCAAATTCTTCATTGATTTCTTCACACTTAGAGTGATATTCTTCATTGATTGAATAAAATCGTTACTTTGTGTGTTGCACATCTAAGTCATCAATTGCATAAGTGTCAGGATGTGTGCATGTTTACAAGACATTCGAAGATTCTAGGATATTTAGCTCACAACACACCTTGCAAGACCTTCTCTCGTCCAAGGGCTTTGTGAAAATATCTGCTAGTTGATCATCAGTCTTCACATGGTCGATGCTCATGTTGCCCTTGAGGACACAGTCACGAAGAAAATGAAGACGAATCCGGATGTGCTTGGTCTTTGATTGTTGTACTGGGTTGTAGGTGATCTTGATTGCACTCTCACTGTCGCAGTAGAGGGGCACATTCTTCATGTTGATGACGTAGTCTCTGAGGTTTTGCTTCATCGATAGCAGTTGAGCACAACAAGATCCACCAGCAACGTACTCAGTGATACGTCTCCAACGTATCGATAATTTTTGATGGTTTCATGCTATTATCTTGTCAAACTTTGGATGTTTTGTATGCCTTTTATATCTTCTTTGAGACTAACTTATTAACTCAGTTCCAAGTGCCAGTTCCTGTTTTTTCCATGTTTTTGACCCCTTTCAGAGGAGGATTTTAAACGGAGTCCAAACAGAACGAAACTTCCAAAAAGGATTTTTTCCGAAACAGAAGAAGACCGGGAAGCGTGAGAATTAGGGCAGGGGGCCACCAGGGACCCCACAAGCCCCCTAGCCGCGGCCAGAGGGGCCCGCGCCTCCCAGACTTGTGGGATCCCTGGGCCACCTCTGCCCTAGGTCTTCCGCTTATATATTCCCTACAATCCCAGAAAAAATCAGGAGATCATCGAAAGTACTTTTCCGCCGCCGCAAGCTTCTGTCTCCGCAAGATCCCATCTAGGGCACGTTCTGGTGCCCTGCCGGAGGGGGATTTGGATACGGAGGGCTTCTTCATCAACACCATGACCTCTCCGATGATGTGTGAGTAGTTCACCATAGACCTACGGGTCCATAGCTAGTAGCTAGATGGCTTCTTATCTCTCTTGGATCTCCAATACAAAGTTCCCCACGATCTTCATGGAGATCTATCCGCTGTAATCTTCTTTTGTGGTGTGTTTGTCGAGATCCGATGAATTGTGGATTTATGATCAGATTATCTATGAATTTTATTTAAGTTTCTTCTGATCTCTCTTATGCATGATTTCATATCCTTGTAATTCTCTTCGAGTTGTGGGTTTTGTTTGGCCAGCTTGATCTATGATTCTTGCAATGGGAGAAGTGCTTGGTTTTGGGTTCATACCGTGCGGTGACCTCACCCAGTGATAGAAGGGGTAGTGAGGCACACATCGTGGTGTTGCCATCAAGGGTAAAAAGATGGGGTTTTCATCATTGGTTTGAGTTTATCCCTCTACATCATGTCATTTTGCTTAAGGCATTACTCTGTTCGTCATGAACTCAATACACTAGATGCATGCTGGATAGCGGTCGACGTGTGGAGTAATAGTAGTAGATGCAGAAAGTATCGGTCTACTTGTCTCTGACATGATGCCTATATGTATGATCATTGCCTTAGATATCGTCATGACTTTGCACGGTTCTATCAATTGCTCGACAGTAATTTGTTCACCCACCGTAGTATTTGCTATTTTGAGAGAAGCCTCTAGTGAACACTATGGCCCCCGGGTCTACTCCACACCATATTTTCAGCCTTACTCTTTTTCTTTGTTGCACTTTCTGCCTTCAGATCTCACTTTCCAATCAATCTTGAAGGGATTGACAACCACTTTATAGCGTTGGGTGCAAGCTCTTTTGTGTTTGTGCAGGTACTCTGGACTTGACGAGATTCTCCTACTAGATTGATACCTTGGTTCTCAAACTGAGGGAAATACTTATTGCTCTTGTGCTGCATCGCCCTTTCCTCTTCAAGGGAAAAACCAGCGCAAGCTCAAGAGACGATAGAAGATTTCTGTCGCCGTAGCAGAAGGATTTCTGGCGCCGTTGCCGGGGAGGATCAAGTCAAGAACTCATCCAAGTAAGTGTCGCAAGCTCATCTCTTGCATTTACTTTTTTGCCTCTTGTTTTCCTCTCCCCCACTTCTGAAAAACAAAAATTTACAAAAAAATCTTTGCCTCTTTCATTTGCCTTCTTCGTTCGCCCTTTTCTCTCACTTGCTCTTTGTTCGCTTGTGTGCTTGCTTGCTTGCTGAAGTCACCATGACTGAAAACACCAAACTTTGTGACTTCTCTAATACTAATAATAATGATTTTATTAGTACTCCGATTGCTCCCGCCACTAGTGCGGGGTCATACAAAATCAATGCCGCTTTGCTGAATCTAGTTATGAAAGAGCAATTCTCCGGCCTTCCTAGTGAAGATGTCGCATCCCATCTTAATACCTTCATAGAGCTTTGCCATATGCAAAAGAAGAAAGATGTGGATAATGATGTGATTAAATTGAAGCTTTTTCCTTTCTTGTTGCGAGATCGAGCAAAAACTTGGTTTTTGTCTTTACCCAAAAATAGTATCGATTCTTGGGATAAGTGCAAAGATGCTTATATATCCAAGTATTTTCCGCCGGCTAAGATTATCTCTCTGTGTAATGATATCATGAATTTTAAGCAACTTGATCATGGACATGTTGCACAATCTTGGGAGAGAATGAAATTGATGATTAGAAATTGTCCCGCTCATGGCTTGAGTCTTTGGATGATTATACAAATCTTTTACGCTGGCTTGAATTTCTCTTCTAGAAATATCTTGGACTTCGCCTCAGGTGGAACGTTCATGGAAATCACGTTAGACGAAGCCACGAAACTCCTAGAAAATATCATGGCGAACTACTTTCAGTGGCACACTCAAAGGTCACCTACTAATATAAAAGGTACACGCTATAGAAGAAATTAACTCGTTGAGTGCTAAGATGGATGAGTTAATGAATTTGGTTGCTATTAGAAATGCTCCTTTAGATCCTAATGATATGCCCTTGTCTTCCTTGATTGAGAGTAGCAACGCTAGCTTGGACGTTAATTTTGTTGGTAGGAATAATTTTGGCAACAACAATGCTTTTAGAGGAAACTATGTTCCTAGGCCTTTTCCTAGAAACTCCTATAATAACTTTGGCAACTCCTACAACAGTACTCATGGAAATTACAATAGATTACCCTCTGATCTCGAGATTAATATCAAAGAGTTTATCAACTCGCAAAATATTTTCAATGCGTCCATAGAGGAAAAACTACTCAAAATTGACGATTTGGCTAAGACTGTTGCTAGAATGTCTAGTGATATTGATGCTTTGAAAGTTAGATGTGCTCCTCCCAAGATCAATATGGATGAAACTTTGAAAGCTATGCGTGTTTCCATGAGTGAGAGCAAAGAAAGAACCGTCCAAATTCGTGCTAAAGATGAATGGCTTAAAAAGGCATGTTCTCGTGATAAGAATCACGAAGATCTTAAAGTACTTGGTGTGACTCCCGTTGAATCTTTGTTTTCTTGTGTAAAACCTAATGATGATGGGGCTGGATATGAATCCACTTTGGTTGAAAAATGCCCCAATGATTCGGAGTCCATCTATCTTGATGCTAAAAGCATTGAAAGTGGAGTAGAAGACATTAAAACTTTGAGTAGTAATGAAATTACTACTTTGGATTTCAAGGAATTGAATTATGATAGTTGCTCCTTGATTGAATGCATCTCCTTGATGCAATCCATGCTAAACTCTCCAGACGCTTATAGCCAAAACAAGGCCTTTACCGATCATATCGTCGAAGCTATGATAAAATCTCTTGAAGGGAAACTTGAATTGGAAATATCTATCCCTAGAAAGCTTCATGATGAGTGGGAACCTACTATCAAAATCAAAATCAAAAACTATGAATGCAATGCTTTGTGTGATTTGGGTGCTAGTGTTTCCGTGATTCCAAAGTCTTTATGTGATGTTCTGGGTTTTAATGAGATTGAAGAGTGTTCTCCTAATTTGCATCTTGCGGATTCTACTGTCAAGAAACCCATGGGAAGGATCAATGATGTTCTCATTATTGCAAATAGGAACTATGTACCCGTGGATTTCATTGTGCTTGACATTGATTGCAATCCTACATGCCCTATTATTCCTGGTAGACCTTTCCTAAGGACTATTGGTGCTATCATCGATATGAAGGAAGGGAATATTAGATTTCAATTTCCTTTAAAGAAGGGCATGGAGCACTTTCCTAGAAAGAAAATAAGATTGCCTTATGAATCCATGATTAGGGCTACTTATGCTTTGAGCACCAAAGATGACGATACGTGATTCTATCGCCATATGCCTAGCTAAGGGCGTTAAACAATAGCGCTTGTTGGGAGGCAACCCAATGAATTTATTTCTTTTTTCTTTATGCTTTGTTGCGTCCACACTATCATAATTCTGTTAAGATTGTGTATTTTGTGTTTATTTTTGTGTTTGAGCCAAGTAAAATCTTTATGACTAGTCTTGGTGATGGTTGTTTGATCCTACTGGCAAAAGACAGAAACTGTTTGCTCACGAGATAATTTTTCATTTTTATTCAGAAAGAGCTTCTTAGTTGATTCTCTTTGCTGCTGGTTTATACGCCTTTTTCCCCGGCATTCGTAATTATTTAGAATTTTTGAGGTACCACAAGTATATGAAGTATACAGATTGTTACAGACTAGTCTGTTTTTGACAGATTCTGTTTTTGTTGAGTTGGTTGCTTGTTTTGATGAAACTATGGATAGTATCTGGGGGTTCTAGCCATGGAAAAGTGAGAATACAGTAATATAACACTAATATAAATATAAATCAAGATTTCTATAGTACCTAAAGAAGTGGTAGTTTGTTTTCTTGTGCTAATGTTATCACGAGTTTCTGTTTAAGTTTTGTGTTGTGAAGTTTTCAAGTTTTGGGTGATGTTCTCATGGACAAAGAGATAAGGAGTGGAAAGAGCACAAGCTTGGGGATGCCCAAGGCATCCCAAGCCAAATTCAAGGACACCAAAAAGCCTAAGCTTGGGGATGCCCCGGGAAGGCATCCCCTCTTTCGTCTTCAATCCATCGGTAACATTACTTGGAGCTATATTTTTATTCACCACATGATATGTGTTTTGCTTGGAGTGTCTTGTATCATAGGATTCTTTTATTTTCATTGTGTCACAATCATCCTTGCTGCACAACTTTAGAGAGAGACATGCACTCATCGTGGTTTTGCTAGAATGCTCATTGTGCTTCACTTATATCTTTTGAGCTAGACAATTTTGCTCTATGTGTTTCACTTAGATCTTTTAGAGCACGGCGGGGCGTGACTTGGTAGTTGGATTATGCTATGAAAGTAGTCCCAAAGGTGATAGGTATCCAAAGAGGATACAAAAACCTCCATCTTCATGTGCATTGAGTAGAAAGAGAAGTTTTGATTCCTCTCAATTAGTTTTGAGACGTGGATTTGGTAATATTAAGAATTATGTTAGTAGTGTGTTGTGAATCTATAAATACTTGTGTTGAAGTTAGTGATTCCCGTAGCATGCACGTATGGTGAACCGCTATGTTAGGAAGTCGGGGCATAATTGATCTATTGATTGTCATCCTTTGTGTTGAGGTCGGGATCGCGCGATGGTTAACACCTACCAACCCTTCCCCTAGGAGTATGCGTTTAGCACTTTGTTTCGATTACTAATAAAAACTTTCGCAACAAGTATGTGAGTTCTTCATGACTAACGTGAGTCCATGGTATAGATGCACTTTCACCTTCCACTATTGTAGCCTCTGGTGCCGCGCAATTCTCGCTGGTACACAAACCCACCATATGCCTTCCTCAAAACAGCCACCATACGTACCTACTATAGCATTTTCATAGCCATCCCGAGATATATTGCCATGCAACTCCCGCCGTTCCGTCTCATGACTTGTGCCGTCACTCTCATATTTCCATTGCATGATCGTAATATAGGTAGCGAGATGTTTCAACGGCATACGCCAAGCTAGATCGTTGCACATCCCGGTACACTGCCACAGGCATTTCCTATGGAGTCATCATCGTTCTGAGGTTTGAGCTGTGAGTAAATAAAAGTGTGATGATCATTATTATTAGAGCATTGTCCCATGTGAGGAAAAAAAGAGGCCAAAGAGCCCAAATTAAAAAAAGAGGCCCAAGAGCCCATAAAAAAGAGAGAAAAAGAGAGAAGGGACAGTGCTACTATCTTTTTCCTCACTTGTGCTTCATAATAGCACCATGTTCTTCATGATTGAGAGCCTCTCATTTCGTCACCACCATATGCTAGTGGGAATCTTTATTATATAACTTAGCTTGTATATTCCAATGATGGGCTTCCTCAAAATTGCCCTAGGTCTTCGTGAGCAAGCGAGTTGGATGCACACCCACTAGTTCTCCTTTTGAACTTTCACATACTTATAGCTCTAGTGCATCCTTTGTATGGAAATCCCTACTCATTCACATTGATATCTATCATTGGGCATCTCCATAGCCCTTTGATACGCCGAGTCAGTGTGACCATCTCCTCCTTTTTGTCTCACAACCACCACCACACTCTATTCCACCTATAGTGCTATATACATGGCTCACGCTCATGTATTGCGAAAACAATTACTTGGCCAATACCGGGGTTGTGCATGATTTACATTAGTTGTGTGAGGATGATGGAGCATAGCCAGACTATATGATTTTGTAGGGATAACTTTCCTTGGCCTTCTTATTTTGAAAGTTCATGATTACCTTGCTAGTTTGCTTGAAGTATTATTGTTTTCATGTCAATAGCAAACTATTGTTTTGAATCTTACGGATCTGAACATTCATGTCATATGAAAGAAGTTACAAAAGAAGTTACTTTTCCGCCACCGCAAGCTTCTGTCTCTGCAAGATCCCATCTGGGGCACGTTCTGGTGCCCTGCGGGAGGGGGGATTCAGATATGGAGGGCTTCTTCATATCTTGCAATGGGAGAAGTGCTTGGTTTTGGGTTCATACCATGCGGTGACCTCATTGGTAGTAGATGCGGTCGATGTGTGGAGTAATATTAGTAGATGCAAAAAAGTATTGGTCTACTTGTCTCGGACGTGATGCCTATATGTATGATCATTGCCTTAGATATCGTCATGACTTTGCGAAGTTCTATCAATTGCTCGACATTAATTTGTTCACCCACCGTAATATTTGCTATTTTGAGAGAAGCCTCTAGTGAACACTATGGCCCCCGGGTCTACTCCACACCATATTTTCAGCCTTACTCTTTTTCTTCGTTGCACTTTCCGCCTTCAGATCTCACTTTGCAATCAATCTTGAAGGGATTCACAACCCCTTTATAGCGTTGGGTGCAAGCTCTTTTGTGTTTGTGCAGGTACTCTGGACTTGACGAGATTGTCCTACAGGATTGATACCTTGGTTCTCAAACTGAGGGAAATACTTACTGCTCCTCTGCTACATCGCCCTTTCCTCTTCAAGGGAAAAACCAACGCAAGCTCAAGAGACGATATAAGATTTCGGTCGCCGTAGCACTCAGCTTTGGCAGTGGAGAGAGATACACAATTCTGCTTGTTTGAGGACCGGTAGACTAATGATCTTCCGAGGAAATGGCATGTGCCTGATGTTGACTTGCGATCGACACGGTCAACAGCATAATGAGAATCATAATATCCAAGAGGTGAAGCTTTGATCCCTTGGGGTACTATAATCCTAGTGTCGGTGTGTGAGCTAGATATTGAAGAATATGTTTCAGAGCCTTATGGTGTGATTCCTTCGATTTTGCTTGAAAACGAGCACACATGCAAACACTAAGCATAATATCTAGCCTAGATGCACATATCTTTACCTATTAATAAAGCACATATTGCTTGTGTGGTACGTTATGGAAATTGCCCCTGAACTTTACATAAATTACCGACCATGCCACCGGTAAGTAATAGAAAATGTTTCACAAAGCGAAAAATCCCGGACTGGGCCGGCCCATGTAAAAATCTTCTATATTACGCTGTGCACCCTGGGAGAATATCCACCACAACGTATGGGCCGGCCCATGCACAGGCACCAGCTTTTTAGTTCCGTTTATTTATTTATCTTGAGTTCCATTTTATTTTTCTATTTTAAATAATTGAGAACTTCAAATAATCTTTAAACTTTTAATAAACTTAGAATTTTAAATCAACATATTTAAAAAATAAAATGTTTGTGACTTCAAAAACTGCTCACATTTTTTGTAAAAAGTGCTCGCATATACAATAAAATGTTTGCAAGTTTTAAAAAATGTTTGTAAAATAAGAAAAGTCCATGATTTCAAATCAAACTCCATGTATTAAAAATTATTAAAATCATTTAACAAAATGCTTTCTAATTCAACATATGTTAATGCATTTTAAAAACGTCCTAAAATTTTAAAAAATAGCTAATGCCTGTTTTGATAGTTTCTTTTTTTATTTAAATTTTTTCGTTCCATTTTTGTTTACTTCTAATTTAAATAATTTAGAATTATAAAAGCACTTTCATATTAAAAAATAGGAATTTTGAATTAAAATATTGACGAAAACATAAAATGTTTGTGGATTCAAAAAAGGCGCCAATTTTTTTTATTTATTTTTTTTGCAAATTCCAAAACAATGTCTCTGAATTTAATAAATATATTACTCACTTATAAAAATGTTTGTTTATTCAGAAAAACTTCATGCGTTTCAAAAATGTTTGTGAATTTAAAGTAAAATCCTCCAACATAAAAAATTATGTTCGTCTTTTCTAGAATTGGTTGACAATTCAAAAGAAAATATTTAAACCCGTTTGAAATATAAAAAATATTCACAATTTTTAGTAAATGTTTGTAAATTGTAAAAAATGTTCTCGGTTTTAAAATTGTTCTCATATTTGGAAAATTGTTCATGAAAGATCTAATGTATGTAGTTAAACATTAATGCTTCTAAGTCTTTGTGAAAATATACCCGTGTGATTTTTTAAGAATTAACTGTTGGATGGATCGGATTATTATTGTATGTTTTCTAAAAAAAATCTTGAAATTAAGAATAATTCTTAAAGTTATCAAGATTTTTGACAACGATGATATTTTTTTTGAAAATGTAAAGATTTCTTCAACTTATTAATAAATTTAAAAGAAGAAACATTTTCTTGCATTTGTGCACAAATTTTCAAAATGAAGCGATGATGTGTGAACATAATGTGGTCATCATTGTTGAAGATTATGTTTTTTTTCTCCCGTTGCAACGCACGGACCATTTTGCTAGTGTACAATAAAGAGCCAATCATAGAACGAATCGAAATCTTTACCATTTTCGTTAGTCCACAGGTGGCCGTTGGTAGGCATAGGAACCTTGACGCCTTTACATTCATGCATGCCGAATTTCTTTAGAACGTCCTTGAGGTATTTCTCCTGAGATATGAAGATGCCATTGCATTGTTGACGAATTTGCAGACCTAAGAAGAATATCAGCTCCCCCATCATAGACATCTGATATTCTTCACCCATCATGTAGGGAAATTCATCACTGTAACGTTTGTTAGTACAACCAAAAATAATGTCGTCGATATTTATTTGGCACACAAATAGTTCATTGTCATAGGATTTTGTGAAAAGAGTAGGATCAAGGGAACCGGGTTTGAAGCCTTTCTTCATGAGGAATTCCTTCAACGTATCATACCACGCCCGAGGAGCTTGCTTGAGGCCATAGAGTGCCTTTTTGAGTGTGAAGACTTTGTCAGGATACTTAGGGTCTTCAAAACCTGGGGGTGAGCAACATATACTTCTTCCTCAAGCTTAGCATTGAGGAACACACTTTTCACATCCATTTTATATGGAGTAATATTGTGATGGTTAGCATAAGCAAGTAATATTTGAATAGCTTCAAGTCTAGCAACAGGTGCAAAAGTTTCATCAAAGTCAATTCGTTCAATCTGTGTGTAGCCTTGGGCTTCAAGCCATGCTTTGTTTCTCACAACCTGACCATTCTCATCTTGTTTGTTTCGGTAGATCCACTTGGTGCCAATGATATTGTGCTTGCGAGGATATGGTATCTTGACGAGTTCCCACACATCATTTAGCTTGAATTGAAGAAGTTCAACTTGCATGGATTGAATCCAGTCAGGTTCCATGAAGGCTTCAACAACTTTTGAGGGTTCTGTGATAGACACAAACGAGGAATGCCCACGAAATTTAACTAAATGAGAAGCTTTTGAGATGTCGGTGAGGCGATCAAAGGTCTCTTGGCATCTTTCATTGTCAAGCTTCTTGACGCAATTGAAGAGATTGCGAAGAACATCGACACGAGAGTCACGCTGTGTTGAGACTCCCTCATTGACTTTGGACAGCCTATCCCAGATAAACTTAGATGTGCCAAAAGCACTCACTCTGCCATACTGACCTTTGCCCAGATGACCACAGATGATATTCTTCGCTTGTGAGTCAAGTTGCTTGAACTTCTTCACATCAGCGGCAGAGATACTAGCAGTGATGGAGGGAATACCATTTTCCACAATAGACCACAGATCAGTGTCAATTGCCTGAAGATGCATTTGCATCTTGGTCTTCCAGTAGGGGAAGTCCTTTCCTTCGAAGGTAGGACATCCTGCAGTAACCTTGATCATACCTGCGGTCGACATAACCAAAACTCTAGTTGGTTAAACAAAAATCACACAGAACAAGGGAGTACCTTGCTCTGATACCAATTGAAAGTGCGTTATATTGATCAGAGGGGGTGAATAGGAGATTTTTAGAATTTCATCACTAAGGAAATTCCCTGTGAGGAAAGTCCTCAGTTATGAACTGAGTGCAACAGAAATAGTACAGGATCAGTTGTGCAAATATGTCTACAGCAAAGTACTCATTGAGATTTCAGAGATTCGGTTTGCATAGTTCGCAAGTACAGAGTAAGCAGGTGATGATTAACTCAAGTGAAGAATTTGAGCTTGTGGAAATTCAGAGGAAGTCTTCACACAAAATCTTCAAATAGTACAGATGAAAGTCTTCAACATACTATTGAGGAAATGAAAGAGTTGAAGAAATAGAACTCGTAGCTTGATGAAGAATATTAATTTCTTCGCAATTTCTTCGCGTTCAAAGTCTTCAAGGAAGGACCAAAGTCTTCACTCGAAGACATACATTTTTAGGGGTCGATATTCATCACATAACTTAAACTCCTCAGCGACTTATAGAGCATGTGTACACTCACAAACATATGAGTCTCTTAACCTATAAGTCTACAAACCACCAAAATCACTAAGGAGCACTAGATGCACTTAAAGTATTTTTTATTTGCAAGTTAGTGAGGTGTGTAGATAATTCTAGATACTTGTAAAAATAAAAGCAAGTAAATGGGAGCAAGGTATTGAAGGTTTTGTAAACATATCAGAAAGGTGCACCAAGGGTCATCAAGGTACAGATGCCTCAGTTGATGAAGATGGTCTTGCTTCCATCACTAGTAGAGCTGCTGACCGGGGCTTGGTACTGAACTGAGTGGTAGTACGAGGAGGCGAGACTTCATCATCACTAGTCGAACTGGGTGACTTCACACCATCAACTTCATACGTGAGCTCCTCAACAGTACTTGACATCTGTGTCATTTTGACGTCTAGATCATAAAAATTGGATTCCATGATCCTCTCTAAACTCTTTTGGTTTAGCAGAATCTCCGATATATTCTTCTCCATACCTTGGATAGTGCTTACTAGAAATTCCATTTTCTCATCTTGAGTTATGAGCTGTGGAACTCGTGGTGGCTCATTCCTAGCAGCCTCTACTTCTACTGCCTCTGCTGCCTCTCTAGCTGCGGTTGAGCTGGGATCCGTGTCATCTATCACAACCACGTTATCTTCAAATTCAGGTTGAAGGAGCAAATGAAGATGATCAAGCAGAAATGCATGCTTGCCAACCTTGGCATTAATGAGCATCTGAATGTACGAGGCATATTCACAAGATCTCTTTTGATATGCAGTAGTCCTCGTGATAGTCTCTTCTATCAAATCCATCACCTTAAAGCGAGTGTGGGTGTCCAGATGGTGCAGCATGTTGATGGAATAACCTCTAATCATCTTGTCATCACCTGATTTAGGCAACAAGGAATGTCTCATGATGGTATCGGTAGTGGGTATCCCTGCTTGCAAGAAATAGGTAGACCCAAGCTCGTGAGTGGCCAAGTACTTGTGAGGAATGTGTACATATTGGCCATGGAGTTGTGATTCATTTTTGGCTCACAATAGACATCCAAGTCTGCTTTCTTCTTGTAATGCCCCAGATGTAACCTTGCCATATTTGGAAACCTTTCTTGTTTGGATCCATGTGGTCATGCTATATGAGAGTTATCATTTCATGTGTTCTTATGTGGTGTCATCACCTTTGCATCATGCCATGCATTGCATCATGTCTTCTCATTGTGTTGTGTTGTTGTTGGATCCATGTTGAGTGCAAGTATGATATATGGTGCGATGTGGTGATTGCAACTCTTGGGTTTTAAACTATGCTTGTTTTTTAAACTAGGTTTCAAAATGCCCCTTCTTCTTTATTCATTTGAGCTCATGTTTTATTTGCTCCAAACCTGTTTTAAAAATGTTGTTATTTTTGTGTGTTATCTTGTGATTGAGGGGCATGGTTTTGGGGTTTTTAAAACTATAGATAAGTGGGGTTTATTTACAAAACAGCAGTGGAAATCTCTGTTTTGGATTTAACTTAAAATCCTCCAATATTCTGGTTTGTATTATATTTAAATAGGGCATAATTCCCTTATGCCCTATGTGCCTTAGTTTTATTTTTCCAAGCCCTGTGGAGCACTGGGCTTTTTGATTTCTGCCTAGTTTAATTAAAATAGGTAAAACCCCTTTGTTTTAAAACAGAGATGCACCTTGGCTGGCTCCCTCCTTCCCTCGCCCATCTCCCTCTTTTCCCTAGAACGCAACCCAACCGGCGTCCCTCTCTTCTTCCTAACGCCGTGTTCCTCCTTCCCCCGCTTTCCGTCAGTCCCCGAGAGAGAGAGAGTGCGTCGTCCCCTCACGGACGTCGAGGCATCCCTCCTCCCTCCTTATAAAGTGGTCCTCGGCGGGCGAGCCCTAGGGTTCCTCCTCGCTGCCGCCACTCTCGTTCCCATCTCTCTCCCTCTCCCTCTGAAGGTAAGTTTCAGAGAAGTTCAGAGAGTCACCACCGTCAATCCGCGTCCTCCTCGTCGCCGGCAGCCGTTCCTATGGCGTCCAAGGCGTCCACGAGGATGGGGCTTCTTCCCCCGTTCCATTCCCATCGCTAGCAGAGGGGTTCCCCCTCTCTGGCGTCCCTCCACGGCGGCTCCGTCAGGCCGGAGTGGTGCGTCGTGTCGCCCCGCCTCTTCGTCCCCTTCTTCCTCTCCGACGAGCCTTCCTCCTCTCCTCGACGCGTAGGGTGACCAAGATCCCGGTCCCTTCCTTTCCCTCCTACTAGCGTAGGTCTCGGGTTGCCTCAGATGTCGCCGCCGTTGCCGGAAGTAGGTGCTCGTCGACCCGCCGTTGTAGAGCGATTCCCGGCGAGCTCAGGCCACGAATGGAACCCTGGTGGTTCCCTCTTCCTCCCAGCAAGCTCCCTCCGTTCAATTTTGTGCGTAGCATCACCGGAGTCGTGCCCCTGTTCGTGCCGCCGTCCTTCTATAGATGGAACAGAGGGGGATGCTCAAGAGAGTTACTTCCCCCTCTGTGTTAAGTGCCGAATCGTAGTGCAGTGGTAGTAGGGTGGTTTTGTTGATGGTGTGGTTGTGGGTTTGAATCCCCGAGAGGCCTCCCTTTTGATTTTATGTTTTCGTGGTACAGTAGCCCGACAGGGAAGTTTAGCCTGCATTATTCCCCCTCTCTTTCGAAAACAAGGCAGTAGCCCAGTGGTGTGGTGTGTTGTGTGGCACCAGGGGGTCCTAGGTTCGATCCCAGTGGCTCCCCTTGCATTTTTTTGCTGCTATGTATTTTTTCCTATTCCTTGCTAGTGCAGCAAGATATCTTGGGATTTATCAAAACCGGTGGGTTTAATCCTTTATGTTTAGATCTTATGTATGTTTGAGTGTGTGTGCAAGTGCTTGTGTGAGTATGTGTAGGTGTGCAGTGTGTAGGTGTCATGCTTGTGTGTGTGTGTGTGGGCATGAGTGCACATATGCACTTTTGCATGAAGGCTAACCCCTCATGCTTGCCAATATGCCAGTGTATGACCTTGTGTGTGTGCATAGGTAGGAGTAGTGGATGCTACATATTCTTTATTCACATGTGATGATATTCCTTTATGCTCATATTGTTTGCCATGTTGTTTTTCGAGCTAGCTTTGTGCCTACCTGTTCCATGCAAGTACACATGTATTATTTATGATTTAGGGGTAGAATCATCCCAGGAATCCACTGGTGGAATCTGATTTCACTTTAGAGCAACTTCATAAACTGTCATTTTTCTTTCTTGATGCCATGTTTAGAGCTTAGTATCAAGTGGCGTGTTGGCCCTATGAGGATGAATTCTTGATGTGGCAGTAGTGGATGAACCCCTCTACCACATGGGGTATTTGTTTTGTCCATAGGAATTTGTATCTACTTGTTGTGCCTTGTCAAAGTTGACACTTGGCTGAAATTGTCAGCTTTGTGAAAATCTGTGATTTTCACTAAGTCTGAGAATCTGCTGTGATTTTCTTCCCTTGTTTTTTTGGTTGCACAAGCTCATGTGTTGGGAAACATCCCATGCAACAAACTACGGTTTGTGAGCCTTTGTGTTTGTCTAGATCTCTTTTAAATTTCATGCTCTTTCACTTCCTGTAGATATCATTTTGGAGGCTGCCAAAATGCTTCAGAGCATAAGCAGCTGGTGAAAATCTGATATTTTCACTAAGTCCCAGAATCTGTTATTTTTGTCCAAGTTTGTGTCCTTAGATCTCCTCATGTGTGATGCCTTTGTAGTAGCTTCTTGCTCAGGCTTGTAGAGCTTTTGAATGGCTTCTGCCTCATATCTGGTTTGGCTCATTTGGGTGGATGTAGGTACTTTGAATGTTGTAGACAATCTGCTATGATGCTGTTAAAAACAGATTGCATGTTTCAGTTGTTTTGAAGCTTGTGTGGGTATTGTTGATGATGTGGTCTGTTTCCATGCACCACCCCATTTGTATTTGATTGTTTGATCATGTGGTTACCTGGTAACACCAGAGGAGTGCCATTGGAGTGTGCTTGTGGTTGATTTGAACCGTAGGACTCCATAACTTGTTTCGTAGTTTCCGGTTGATCCGTAGCTCCGTTCTCAATGTTGTCTATATGTTTTTGCATCGTTTTCTCGTGATGCACCTGTTCATGCCATCCTCATGCATGTCAAGACAGCTTAGTATGAAGTTCTGACCAGAAGTTTATCAACTCAACTCATGCATCATATTGTTTGTTGCATCATGTTGTGTTGGTGTTCATTGGTTGTTATGTTATCTTAGGTAGCATCGGGATCGGAGAGCGAGTACGTGGATTCTGGAGAGTACGTGCAGGACAATGAAGAGCAGTTCCAAGTTGAAGACATCGTAGGCAAGATGATCGTGACCTTGATACCGTATCTAGCTTTGTTATTCTGAGAATCACGTTGCCTTCGATATATGCTCACTGCCTACCACCACATATATTGCCTATTGTTATTGCCATGAAATCCAAACACCTTCCCCTCCTAGCTAATGTTGTTTGGCTAAGTAGGCTTTCTCAGCTTCTAATGAATAGGTTTGCTAGTTGCAGGTGCCAACTGTCTCATGTGATAACATGAGTAATATTGATATCATTATGCTTAAACTGCTATTTCATTAATGCACCTATATACTTGGTAAATGGCGGAAGGCCTAGCCTTTTGCCGGGTGATTTGTTCCGTTATTGCCGCCTTAGTTTCGGTTACCAGTGTTTGATTCCATAACTGATCGCTCCTAAGACGTTCGGGGTTGTTATGGGGACCCCCTTGATAAATCGTGTACTGTTAAGGCTTGTCCGGCAGGACCCAACATTGGTTTTAATTTGCTAATCACTTAATAATAATTTTCCTAGGGAATAGCTACCCCGAGGATTTAATCAACAACCCGGGCCAGTGCTCCTCATGAGTGTTGGTCCCACCTGAGCGATGTCCGAGGCCCCCCTGGTCACCCAGTGGTTTAGCCAACCCGACGTCTAGCTCATCCGTCGTGTCCGGAGACTGAGATACGCGGCTCTTATCGGGGTCGTCGACAGGACGGGAGGTCTTGCTAGGTTCGTCTTTCCTTAGCGATATATGTTGCGTATAGGAATCCCGGTGAAACTTTGGGTCTCCTCAAAGTTGAGGTTTTCCTCTAAGGAATCTGACGAGATCACGAGATTCGTGATAGAGGATTACTTTGTGGCCCGTGACCGTTTGTGATGGACTAGTTGGAGCACCCCTGCAGGGTATAATCTTTCGGAAAGTCGTGCCCACGGTTATGTGGCAAACATGGATAATTTGTTAACATCCGGTTCTAGATAACTTGAATTAACTCTAATAAAACTGCCAACTTGTGCATAACCGTTACTGTCCCCTTCGAAGATCTCTCTTCGATCGGGAACATGGTGGGGTTATGTTTGACGTAAGTAGGTGTTCAGGATCACTTAGTGATCACCTAGTCTTCGACCGCTCGCGTAGACCACCATATCAAATACTCTGATCATCATAAGTTAACCACCATACAAGCCTAGGATGCTGCAACCTATATACTAATCCTTCCTCACCTAATAACTTGACTAGATTCGTTACCAAGGTCATCCGATTGCTGAGTCCCCGTGGCTCACAGTTTACTACAAAACCCCAACAGGTACAGGTACGCCTGACGAAGGAGATCCTGAGGGCACCTAGCTGGCGTGGAAGTACGATGAGGAGTCTGACTCATTGTACGTGAACAATCCGGAGGACTGAAGTCGTGGTCGTGATCGTGGGCTAGCATGCGGGATGTCATAGCTCTTTTACTTGTTTCATATTGTCCGTAGTGGGACTAAACTTTGCTATGAATAATTGTGTGGCTGTAAACCTTATGTTATACTATGTCAGTTGGCAAGTGTATGCCCTACTTGTCATTCTTCAGTTACGTAATGTTATGATTATCTCGCTTGCGAAATGTTTAGATGCACCTCTTTCCCTTTTGGGGCATCGCCCCCAAAATAGGAAAGGACTGCATCTTAGTCGTTACAAGTTGGTATCAGAGCCTTACGACCATAGGAGCCTTTGTGTGATCGAACTTGGCCGAGTCGAGTCTAGTAAAATGTTTTGAGTCTTAGTTATATCGGAGAGTAGGTTTCTTTTTTCTCCTCTTCTATGCTCTAGTGAGGTTCTTGACTTAGGAATCTTAATTCTACTCATCTTCTCGCTAAAAAAAAATAGGATCACGCGGGTGTTTTGAAATCTATATGATATCGATGTGACGGAGTTCTGTCTTGGTGCCTCCTGTCTTACTTGATTTCTTTCGGGGAGTTGAGCTCCAAGGGATTCTTGTGCACATCGCCATCATTCAGATTTCTTAGTATCTCAGGACGAAGGATGTTCGAAATTGCTTCAATACTAGTAGTGCCGAGATAACCCCGATGTCCCCACTACTGGTGCAGATTGTTCGGGAGTACTACCATACTTGTATCATTGTGATCACGAGGGTCTGTAGTAGATGAAGGTCCGAGATTCTGGTTATGTGTTGACGGATGTGATACACTGGACGGGTTAGTATAGGAGTTGTGTGAAATATTACTCCTTGTATCCGTATACTAGATTGCATGACCAGATATTTCAGGAATTCATAGGTGGGATATCAAGTAGTGACTTATAGGGCAATCTTCCTGCAGATGCATGATGTGAGGTTGGGATTCGACATTCAGTGGGTACGTTTATTCACGGTCGTCTTACAGCAGTTCTCGTTGTCTCTTAAAGAGTCCTTGTAGCTTGATATGACTCGGGGATGCTTCGTAAGTCGTGTGCACTGCCTTGCACAGCATGGCTACTGTAAATTCGATCCCGTGCGATCATATCCATGAAGATAGCAGATGAAATCTCGATCATACGTTTGTTCCGAGCAGTTCTAGCTCATACTTGGTTTGCAAGTCGTCTTTAATCAGATTTTGTCGACAGTCAGTTTGAGGAAGCATTCTTACTATTTTGTTCAAATGCAATTGCTAATATTCTTGTTTAGATATTCATGCCTTTTGGTTCAGCTTTACCTTCAAGATTATTCTCTAGGCTAATGTGTTGTCCGTCTTTAGGATGGCTCCACCAACTCGTCAGAATCTGGGTCGTGAGGGTGTTGAGATGCCGCCACCACTCCCCCCACCTCCTCATCCGCCTCCGCCTTCTCTTGTAGAGGCTTGGCAAGCGATGATGAATGCAACAAATGCTAACACTCAGATGTTAATCTAGCTGTTGCAAGAGAGAACTAATCAGCAGTAGGGCAATTTCAACCATGGTGGTAATCAGTTTACTACTCTGAGTCAATTCCTGGCAAACCAGCCGAAGACCTTCACGTCGTGTGATCAGCCGTTTGACGCTGAGGACTGTATTCGGGACATGAACAAACACTTTGAGTGCATCAATGTCCGTCCAGAGGACTTCGTCAAGTTTGCAACGTTCCAGCTCAAGGGGCAGGCAACAGTTTGGTGGCAGCAGTTGAAGGACTCCAGGGGTGCCAGAGTGATCACTTGGGATGAGTTCTGCAGAGATTTCAGGTCCCACTATATCCCATCTAGCTTTGTGGAAGAGATGCGTGAGAAGTTCAGGCGCTTGAAGCAAGGTGGTTCCTCCGTGTACAAGTACAACGTCGAGTTCCACGAGCTAGCTCGATATGCCTTGTAGGACAATCCAGATCAGAAGAGCAAGATCTATCAGTTCAGAGGTGGTCTGAAAGAGGACTTGCAACTGGCCCTCGCCTTGCACGATCTTGATGAGTTTGATAACTTCTATAACTTTGCTCTCAGGGCTGAGGCAACTTTGCTCAGGGTGGAAAATTCGAAGAATCGTTTCAGAGATTCCAGCTCGTCATCCTCTACTCAGGTGGTCCAGAAGCAACAGAAATATTGGATGTCTCCTCCTCCTCCTTGGCACACTCAGCAGTTTAAGCAATCAGGTGTTCGTGGTTCTTCCCACCCACCCAGCCCAGCTTTCCAGCAGAAGTTTCAGCAGCAGAAGCAAGGGAATCCTCAGACACAGTTCCGTCAGCCGGCAGATGTTACTTGTCACAAGTGTGGGCAGAAGGGTCACTATGCCAACAAGTGCACCTCTCAGCTGCCTCTTCCGCCTCCTCCTCTAGGCAAGCCTCCAAGCAATGCTATAGTGAAGTTCAACCCCAGGTCTGGGAGAGTCAATATGGTGAATGCAGCTGAAGCAGAGAACTTCTCAGATGTGATTTTGGGTAATCTCTTGGTTAATGATATTCCTGCTAAGGTTTTGCTTGATTCTGGTCCTTCGCATTCGTTCCTCTCCATTCCATTTGCATCCCAGCATAATTCTCATGTAGAGGAGCTTCCAAGACTGTTGTCAGTAGTATCTCCGGGCAAGTTCATGCATGCTAGTACAAGAGCCCCAGATGTCTCTGTCAAGATGGGTAATTATGCTTTTCTGGCTTCTCCTATTGTCCTTGGCAAGTCTGATATTGATTTGATCCTTGGGATGGATTGGTTGGCTATAAACAAGGCGTCTATTGATTGTGAAGCTAAATAAGTGAAGCTAACTCATTCTTCGGAGGACGTGATTATCTTTGCAGCGCGTGATGACACGGTCCGTGTGTTTTCCTTAAATGAGAAGGGTGAGATCTCTCCAATTTCGCAAGTCCTAGTGGTCTGCGAATATGAAGATGCTTTTTTGGAAGAACTGTCAGGAATGCCTCCGCACCGAGTAGTTGAGTTTGTAATTGAGCTTGAACCGGGTACGGAGCCTGTGTGCATATGGTCGTACAAACTGGGTCCAGAAGAGCTGAAGGAGCTGAAGAAACAACTTGATGAGCAGGAGCGTCTCGGTCTGATCAGACCAAGCTCATCTCCTTGGGGCTGTGGAGTGCTTTTTGTCAAGAAGAAGGATGGCACGGACCGATTGTGTGTCGATTACCGTCCATTGAATAAGAAGACAATCAGAAACAAGTATCCACTTCCTAACATCGATGAGTTGTTCGAGCAATTGAAAGGGGCTATGATCTTCTCGAAGCTTGACCTCAGGATGGGTTATCATCAGATTTGCATTCGCGAAGAGAACATTCCAAAGACTACTTTCAAGACAAGATTTGGCTCGTATGAGTATACAGTGATGTATTTTGGTTTGGCCAATGCTCCGACGACCTTCTGTCGGATGATGAATTATATCTTCTCCCCATTCAAGAATGAATTCGTCTTGTTGTATCTTGATGATATTCTGGTCTTTCCGGAAACAGAGGAAGAGCATGAAGAACATCTCAGGCTGGTGCTTGATAAGCTAAGAGAGCATACGTTCTATGCTAAGTTTTCCAAATGTGAGTTCTGGTTGAAAGAAGTTGTCTACCTTGGGAACATCATCTCTGCCGAGGGCATCAAAGTTGATCCGTCGAAGGTGCAGGCCATTGTTGAGTGGGAGCCTCCGCAAAATGTGAAGCAGCTTTGAAGCTTTCTCGGGCTTGCAAGCTATGGTAGAAGATTCGTTGAGAATTTCTCCAAGATTGCTAAGCCTCTCTCAAGTCTTCTTCAGAAGGGTGTGAAGTATGTCTGGTCTCCAGAGTGTCAGTTGGCTTTCGACACACTCAAAGAGAAGCTCACTTTTACTCCAGTCTTCGTTCCTCCTGATGACTCCAAACCTTATCAAGTGTTCTGCGACGCCTCTCTTCAAGGTCTTGGTGCAGTGTTGATGAAGGACAATAAAGTGGTAGCTTATACCTCGAGGCAGTTGAAGCCAAGTGAGAAGAATTACCCCACTCATGATCTTGAGTTGGCGGCAGTGGTACATGCTTTGATGACTTGGAGACACCTCTTGTTGGAACGAAAGGTTGAAGTGTTGACCGATCACAAGAGTCTCAAGTACATCTTCACCCAGCCTAACCTCAATCTTCGGCAAACTCGTTGGGTGGAAATTCTCCAAGATTTTAATCCGAGCATTGAGTACACTCCAAGCAAAGCTAATCTCGTGGCAGATGCTTTGAGCAGGAAGGCTTACCGCAACAGTCTCATTCTGAAGCCTCTCGAGCCTGACCTTTGTGAATCTTTCAGAAAGCTCAACCTTCAGTTAGTACCTCAGGGATTTCTTGCAAATCTTCAGATTTCTCCTACCTTGGAAGACCAGGTCCGACAAGCTCAACTTCTTGATGCGATGGTGAAGAAAGGTAAGATTGGCTTGGCAAAGGGAGTTCCCAAATATAAGTGTTTCAGTGTTGATGCTAGAGATACATTGTTCTTTGAGGATCTTCTTGTCATTCCGGAAGGGGATCTCACAAAGGTTATCATGGAAGAAGCTCATAACTCTCTTCTCTCCATACATCCAGGAAGTTCCAAGATGTATGAGGATTTGAAACAGACCTTCTGGTGGACTCGCATGAAGCGTGAAATTGCTCAGTTCGTAAATGAATGTGATGTATGTCGAAGGGTGAAAGCAGAGCATCAACGTCCAGCATGTATTTTGCATCCATTGTCCATTAACGAGTGGAAGTTCGACCATATTGAGATGGATTTCGTCACCGGGTTTCCGAAGTCCAAGAAGGGTAATGATGCCATCTTTGTCGTCATCGACAAGTTGAGAAAAGTAGCTCATTTCCTTCCAATCAAGGTGTCTAACCCGGCAGCTCAGCTTGCAGAGATGTACACTTCGAGGATAGTCTCTTTGCACGGCGCTCCAATGCTGATTTCTTCGGATCGCGGAAGCATCTTTACTTCCAAGTTCTGGGACTCATTTCAGTCTACGATGGGTACTAAGATTCGATTCAGCACAACCTTTCATCCTCAGACTAGTGGGCAAGTGGAGAGAGTCAATTAGGTCCTCGAGGATATGCTAAGAGCCTGTGTCATTTTCCTTGGCATGAAGTGGGAAGACTACCTACCTTTTGTTGAGTTCTCTTATAACAACAGCTTTACGCAAGTTCACGCAAAGCTCCATTGGAGATTCTCTATGGCAGGAAATGTCGTACCCCGCTCAACTGGTCCGAGACCGGCGAGCGTCAGATTCTTGGGAATGACTTGATCGAAGAAGCAGAAGAAATGTGTCGGGTCATTCGGGATAATCTCAGAGCAGCGCAGTCCCTTCAGAAGAGCTATTATGATAGCAAGCATCGTGGCATGCCTTATGAGCTCGATGACTTCTTCTATCTCAAAGTGTCTCCTATGAAGGGCACTCAGCGTTTTGTTATCAAAGGCAAGCTTGCTGCTCGTTTTGTTGGGCCTTTCAGAATTGTTGTCAAGAGAGGTGACCTTGCTTATCAACTTGAGCTCCCTTCAAACTTTGCAAATGTGCATGACGTGTTCCATGTCTCTCAGCTCCGGAGATGCTTCAAGACTCCCGAGCGCACAATTGATCTTCAGGATATCGACCCTCAACCCGACCTATCCTATCGTCAGCATCGAGTTGCAGTTCTCGAGACGACTGAGCGCAAGACCCGCAATAAGCCAATCAAGTTTCTCAAGGTACAGTGGTCACATCATTCAGATAAAGAGGCCACTTGGGAGCGCGAGGATCACCTCCATTTCGAATTTCCAGATTTATTTCAGTCCTAGATCTCGGGACGAGATCTTCTTGTAGTGTGGGAGAGTTTGTAATGTCCCAGATGTAACCTTGCCATATTTGGAAACCTTTCATGTTTGGATCCATGTGGTCATGCTATATGAGAGTTATCATTTCATGTGTTCTTATGTGGTGTCATCACCTTTGCATCATGCCACGCATTGCATCATGTCTTCTCCTTGTGTTGTGTTCTTGTTGGATCCATGTTGAGTGCAAGTATGCTATATGGTGTGATGTGGTGATTGCAAAGCTTGGGTTTTAAACTATGCTTGTTTTTCAAACTAGGTTTCAAAAGGCCCCTTCTTCTTTATTCATTTGAGCTCATGTTGTACTTTCTCCAAACCTGTTTTAAAAATGTTGTTATTTTTGCGTGTTATCTTGTGATTGAGGAGCATGGTTTTGGGGTTTTTTAAACTATAGATAAGTGGAGTTTATTTACAAAACAACAGTGGAAATCTCTGTTTTGGATTTAATTTAAAATCCTCCAAAATTATGTTTTGTATTTTACTTAAATAGGGCATAATTCCCTTATGCCCTCTGTGCCTTAGTTTTATTTTACCAAGCCCTGTGGAGCACTCAGCTTTTTGATTTCTCCCTGGTTTAATTAAAATAGGTAAAAACCCTTTGTTTTAAAACAGAGATGCACCTGGGCTGGTGATACGTCTCCAACGTATCTATAATTCTTTATGGTTTCATGCTATTATCTTGTGAAACTGTGGATGTTTTGTATGCCTTTTATATCTTTTTTGAGACTAACTTATTAACTCAGTGTCAAGTGCTAGTTCATGTTTTTTCCGTGTTTTTGACCCCTTTCAGAAGAGGATTTTAAACGGAATGCAAACGGAACGAAACTTCCAAAAACATTTTTTCTGAAACAGAAGAAGATCGGGAACCCTGAATCAGGGCAGCGGGCACCAAGGACCCCACAAGCCCCCCTAGTCGTGGCCAAGGGGGCCGCGCCTCCCAGGCTTGTGTGCTCCCTGGGCTACCTCTGCCCTAGGTCTTCCGCATATATATTCCCTAAAATCCCAGAAAAAATCTGGAGATCATCGAAAGTACTTTTCCGCCGCAGCAAGCTTCTGTCTCCGCAAGATCCCATCTGGGGCACATTCTGGTGCCCTGCTGGAGGGGGATTCAGATACGGAGGGCTTCTTCATCAACACCATGACCTCTCCGATGACGCGTGAGTAGTTCACCATAGACCTATGGGTCCATAGCTAGTAGCTAGATGGCTTCTTCTCTCTCTTGGATCTTCAATACAAAGTTCTCCATGATGTTCATGGAGATCTATGTGATGTAATCTTCTTTTGGGGTGTGTTTATCGAGATCCGACGAATTGTGGATTTATAATCAGATTATCTATGAATCTTATTTGAGTTTCTTCTGATATCTCTTATGCATGATTTCATATCCTTGTAATTCTCTTCGAGTTGTGGGTTTTGTTTGGCCAGCTTGATCTATGATTCTTGCAATGGGAGAAGTGCTTGGTTTTGGGTTCATACCGTGCGGTGACCTCACCTAGTGACAGAAGGGGTAGCGAGGCACGCATCGTGTTGTTGCCATCGAGGGTAAAAGATGGGGTTTTCATCATTGGTTTAAGATTATCCCTCTACATCATGTCATCTTGCTTAAGGTGTTACTCTATTCGTCATGAAGTCAATACACTAGATGCATGGTGGATAGCGGTCGATGTGTGGAGTAATAGTAGTAGATGCAGAAAGTATCGATCTACTTGTCTCGGATATGATGCCTATACGTATGATCATTGCCTTAGATATCATCATGCCTTTGCGCGGTTCTATCAATTGCTCGACAGTAATTTGTTTACCCACCGTAATATTTGCTATTTCTAGAGAAGCCTGTAGTGAACACTATGGCCCCCGGGTCTACTCCACACCATATTTTCAGCCTTGCTCTTTTTCTTCGTTGCACTTTCTGCCTTCAGATCTCACTTTGCAATCAATCTTGAAGGGATTGACAACCCCTTTATAGCGTTAGATGCAAGCTCTTTTGTGTTTGTGCAGGTACTCTGTACTTGACGAGATTCTCCTACTAGATTGATACCTTGGTTCTCAAACTGAGGGAAATACTTATTTCTCATGTGCTACATCGCCCTTTCCTCTTCAAGGGAAAAACCAACGCAAGCTCAAGAGACGATAGAAGATTTCTGTCGCCGTAGCAGAAGGATTTCTGGCGCCGTTGCTGGGGAGGATCAAGTCAAGAACTCATCCAATTAAGTGTAGCAAACTCATCTCTTGCATTTACTTTTTTGCCTCTCGTTTTCCTCTCCCCCACTTCTGAAAAACAAAAATTTACAAAAAAATCTTTGCCTTTTTCGTTTGCCTTCTTCGTTCGCCCTTTTCTCTCGCTTGCTCTTTGTTCGCTTGTGTGCTTGCTGGCTTGCTGAAATCAGCATGACTGAAAACACCAAACTTTGTGACTTCTCGAATACTAATAAGAATGATTTTGTTAGTACTCCGATTGCTCCCGCCACTAGTGCGGAGTCATACGAAATCAATGCCGCTTTGCTGACTCTTGTTATGAAAGAGCAATTCTTTGGCCTTCCTAGTGAAGATGCTGCATCCCACCTTAATACCTTCATAGAGCTTTGCGATATGCAAAAGAAGAAAGATGTGGATAATGATGTGATTAAATTGAAGCTTTTCCCTTTCTCGTTGCGAGATCGAGCAAAAACTTGGTTTTCGTCTTTGCCCAAAAATAGCATCGATTCTTGGGATAAGTGCAAAGATGCTTATATATCCAAGTATTTTCCGCCGGCTAAGATTATCTCTCTCTGTAATGATATCATGAATTTTAAGCAACTTGATCATGAACATGTTGCACAATCTTGGGAGAGAATGAAATTGATGATTAGAAATTGTCCCGCTCATGGATTGAGTCTTTGAATGATTATACAAATCTTTTACGCTGGCTTGAATTTCGCTTCTAGAAATATCTTGGACTCCACCTCAGGTGGAACGTTCATGGAGATCACGTTAGGAGAAGCCACGAAACTTCTAGACAATATCATGACGAACTACTCTCAGTGGCACACTGAAAGGTCACCTACTAGTAAGAAGGTACACGCTATAGTAGAAATTAACTCATTGAGTGCTAAGATGGATGAGTTAATGAATTTGGTTGCCAGTAGAAGTGCTCCTTTAGATCCTAATGATATGCCCTTGTCTTCCTTGATTGAGAGTAGCAACGCTAGCTTGGACATTAATTTTGGTGGTAGGAATAATTTTGGCAACAACAATGCTTTTAGAGGAAACTATGTTCCTAGGCCTTTTCCTAGTAACTCCTCTAATAACTTTGGCAACTCCTACAACAATACTCATGGAAATAACAATAGATTACCCTCTGATCTAGAGAGTAATATCAAAGAGTTTATCAACTCGTAAAATATTTTCAATGCGTCCATAGAGGGAAAACTACTCAAAATTAATGATTTGGCTAAGAGTGTTGATAGAATGTCTAGTGATATTGATGCTTTGAAAGTTAGATGTGCTCCTCCCAAGATCAATATGGATGAAACTTTGAAAGCTATGCGTGTTTCCATGAGTGAGAGCAAAGAAAGAACCGCCCAAATTCGTGCTAGACATGAATGGCTTAAAAAGGCGTGTTCTCGTGATAAGAATCACGAAGATCTTAAAGTGCTTGGTGTGACTCCTATTGAATCTTTGTTTTCTTGTGTCAAACCTAATGATGATGGGGCTGGATATGAATCCACTTTGGTTGAAAAACGCCCCAATGATTCGGAGTCCATCTATCTTGATGCGAAAAGCATTGAAAGTGGAGTAGAAGACATTAAATATTTGAGTAGTAATGAAATTACTACTTCGGATTTCAAGGAATTCAATTATGATAGTTGCTCCTTGATTGAATGCATTTCCTTGATACAATCCATGCTAAACTCTCCACACGCTTATAGTCAAAACAAGGCCTTTACCGATCATATCGTCGAAGCTATGATAAAATCTCTTGAAGGGAAAATTGAATTGGAAGTCTCTATCTCTAAAAAGCTTCATGATGAGTGGGAACCCACTATCAAAATCAAAATCAAAAACTATGAATGCAATGCTTTGTGTGATTTGGGTGCTAGTGTTTCCGCGATTCCAAAGTCTTTATGTGATGTTCTCGGTTTTAATGAGACTGAAGAGTGTTCTCTTAATTTGCATCTTGCGGATTCTACTGTCAAGAAACCCATGGGAAGGATCAATGATGTTCTTATTATTGAAAATAGGAACTATGTACCCGTGCATTTCATTGTGCTTGACATTGAGTGCAATCCTACATGCCCTATTATTCCCGGTAGACCTTTCCTACGGACTATTGGTGCTATCATCGATATGAAGGAAGGGAATATTAGATTTCAATTTCCTTTAAAGAAGGGCATGGAGCACTTTCCTGGAAAGAAGATAAGATTGCCTTATGAATCCACGATGAGGGCTACTTATGGTTTGAGCACCAAAGATGATGATACATGATTCTATCGCCTTATGCCTAGCTAAGGGCGTTAAACAATAGGGCTTGTTGGGAGGCAACCCAATGAATTTATTTCTTTTTCTTTCTGTTTTGTTGCGTCCACACTATCATAATTCTGTTATGATTGTGTATTTTGTGTTTCTTTTTGTGTTTGATCCAAGCAAAACCTTTATGACTAGTCTTGGTGATGGTTGTTTGATCCTGCTAGAAAAAGACAGAAACGTTTCGCTCACGAGATGATTTTTTATTTTTATTCAGAAAGAGCTTTTGAGTTGATTCTTTTTGCTGCTGGTTCATATGCCTTTTGCCCACGCAGTCGTAATGTTTCAGAAATTTTGAGGTACCAGAAGTATATGAAGTATACAGATTGCGGTGTGTTTGTCGAGATCCGATGAATTGTGGATTTATGATCATATTATCTATGAATGTTATTTGAGTTTCTTCTCATCTCTCTTATGCATGATTTGATATCCTTGTAATTCTCTTCAAGTTGTGGGTTTTGTTCGGCCAGCTTGATTTATGATTAACCTTGCAATGGTAGAAGTGCTTGGTTTTGGGTTCATACCGTGCGGTGACCTCACCCAGTGAGAGAAGGGGTAGCAAGGCACGCATCGTGTTGTTGCCATCAAGGGTAAAAAGATGGGGTTTTCCGCATTGGTTTGAGATTATCCCTCTACATCATGCCATCTTGCTTAAGGCGTTACTCTGTTCGTCATGAACTTAATACACTAGATGCATGCTGGATAGCGGTCGATGTGTGGAGTAATAGTAGTAGATGCAGAAAGTATCGGTCTACTTGTCTCGAACGTGATGCCTATATGTATGATCATTGCCTTTGATGTCGTCATGACTTTGTGTGGTTCTATCAATTGCTCGACATTAATTTATTCACCCACCATAATATTTGCTATTTTGAGAGAAGCCTCAAGTGACCACTATGGCCCCCGGGTCTACTCCACACCATATTTTCAGCCTTACTCTTTTTCTTCGTTGCACTTTCCGCCTTCAGATCTCACTTTGCAATCAATCTTGAAGGGATTGACAACCCCTTTCTAGCGTTGGGTGCAAGCTCTTTTGTGTTTGTGCAGGTACTCTGGACTTGACAAGATTCTCCTACTAGATTGATACCTTGGTTCTCAAACTGAGGAAAATACTTACTGCTCCTGTGCTGCATCGCCCTTTCTTCTTCAAGGGAAAAACCAACGCAAGCTCAAGAGACGATAGAAGATTTATGTCGCCGTAGCAGCTGGCTCCCTCCTTCAATGGCCCATCTCCCTCTTTTCCCTAGCGCGCAGCCCAACCGGCGTCCCTCTCTTCTTCTTGACACCGTGTTCCTCCTTCCCCTGCTTTCCTTCAGTCCCCGAGAGAGAGAGAGAGAGAGTGTGTCGTCCCCTCACGGACGTCGAGGCGTCCCTCCTCCCTCCTTATAAAGCGGGCCTCGGCATGCGAGCCCTAGGGTTCCTCCTTGCCGCCGCCACTCTCGTTCCCATCTCTCTCCCTCTCCCTCTGAAGCTAAGTTTCGGAGAATTTCAAAGAGTCGCCGCAGTCGATCTGCGTCCTCCTCATCGTCGGCAGCCGTTCCCGTGGCGTCCGAGGCGTCCACGGGGATGGGGCTTCTTCCCTCGTTCCATTCCCGTCGCTAGCAGAGGGGTTCCCCCTCTCTTGCATCCCCTCCACGATGGCTCCGTCAAGCCGGAGCTGTGCCTCGTGTCGCGCCGCCTCTTCGTCCCCTTCTTCCTCTCCGACGAGCCTTCCTCCTCTCCTCGACGCATAGGGTGAGGAAGATCTCGTTCCCTTCCTTTCCCTCCTCCTAGCGTAGGTCTCAGGTTGCCTCAGATATTGCCGCCGTCGCTGGAAGTAGGTGCTCGTCGAGCCGCCGTTGTAGAGTGCCTCCCGACGAGCTCAGGCCAGGAATGGAACCCTGGTTGTTCCCTCTTCCTCCCAGCAAGCTCCCTCCATTCAATTTTGTGCGTAGCATCGCCGGAGTCGTGCCCCTGTTCCGTCTGCCATCGTTCTATAGATGGAACAGAGGGGGATGCTCAAGAGAGTTACTTCCCCCTCTTTGTTAAGTGCTGCATGGTAGTGTAGTGGTAGTAGGGTGGTTTTGTTGATGGTGTGGTCGTGGGTTCGAATCCCTAAGAGGCCTCCCTTTTTATTTTCTGTTTTCGTGGTACATTAGCCCAACAGGGAAGCTTAGCCTGCATTCTTGAATGCAAGGCAGTAGCCCAGTGGTGTGCTGTGTTGTGTGGCACCAGGGGGTCCTGGTTTCGATCCCACTAGCTCCCCTTGTATTTTTTTTGCTGCTATGTATTTATTTATTTTCCTATTCCTTGCTTGGGCAGCAAGATGTCTTGGGATTTATCAAAACCAGTGGGTTTAATCATTTATGTTTAGCTCTTATGTATGTTTGAGTGTGTGTGCAAGTTCTTGTGTGAGTATGTGTAGGTGTGTAGTGTGTAGGTGTCATGCTTGTGTGTGTGTGTGGGCATGAGTGCACATATGCACTTGTCCATGAGGGCTAACCCCTCATGCTTGCCAATATGGTGATGTGGTGGTGTATGAACCTTGTGTGTGTGCATAGGTCGGAGTAGTAGATGCTACATATGCTTTATTCACATGTGATGATATTCCTTTATGCCCATATTGTTTTCTAAGTTGTCTTTCGAGCTAGCTTTGTGCCTACATGTTCCATGCGAGTACCCATGTATTATATATGATTTTGGGGTAGAAACATCCCAGTAATCCACTGGTGGAATCAGATTTCACTTTAGAGCAACTTCATAAACTGTCATTTTTCTGTCTTGATGCCATGTTTAGAGTTTAGTATCCAGTGGTCTGTTGGCCCTATGAGGATGAATTCTTGATGTGGCAGTAATGGACGAACCTCTCTACCACATGGGGTCTTTGTTTTGTCCATAGGAATTTGTATGTACTTGTTGTGCCTTGTCAAAGTTGACACTTGGCTGAAATTGTCAGCTTTGTGAAAATCTGTGATTTTCACTAAGTCTGAGAATCTGTTGTTATTTTCTTCCCTTGTTGTTTTGGTTGCACAAGCTCATGTGTTGGGAATTAGCCCATGCAACAAACTAAGGTTTGTGAGCCTTTGTGTTTGTGTAGCTCTGTGTTAAATTTCATGCTCTTTCACTTCATGTAGATATCATTTTGGAGGCTGCCAAAATGCTTGAGAGCATAAGCAGCTGGTGAAAATCTGAGATTTTCACTAAGTCCCAGAATTTGTTATTTTTGTCCAATATTGTGTCCTTAGATCTCCTCATGTGTGATGCCTTTGCAGTAGCTTATTGCTCAGGCTTGTAGAGCTTTTGAATGGCTTATGCCTCATATCTTGTTTGGCTCATTTGGGTGGCTGTAGGTACTTCGAATGTTGTAGGCAAACTGCTATGATGCTGTTAAAAACAGATTGCATGTTTTAGTTGTTTTGAAGCTTGTGTGGGTATTGTTGATGGTGTGGTGTGTTTCCATGCACCACCCCACTTGTATTTGATCACGTGGCAACCTGGTAGCACCAGAGGAGTCCCATTGGAGTGTGCTTGTGGTTGATTTGAACCGTAGGACTTCATATCTTGTTTCGTAGTTTCCGGTTGATCCGTAGCTCCGTTCTCAACGTTCTTTATATTTTTTTGCATCGTTTTCTCGTGATGCACCTGTTCATACCATCCTCATGCATGTCAAGATATCTTAGTATGAAGTTCTGTCCAGAAGTTTATCAACTCATCTCATGCATCATATTGTTTGTTGCATCATGTTGTGTTGGTGTTCATTGGCTGTTATTTTATCTTGGGTAGCATCGGGATCGGAGAGCGAGTACGTGCATTCCGGAGAGTACGTCCAGGACGATCAAGAGCAGTTCCAGGCTGAAGACATTGCAGGCAAGATGACCGTGACCTTGATACCGTATCTAGCTTTGTTATGCTTAGAATCACGTTGCCTTCGATATATGCTCGTTGCCTACCACCTGATATATTGCCTCCTATTATTGCCATGAAACCCAAACACCTTCCTCTCCTAGCTAATGTTGTTTGGCTAAGTAGGCATGCTCAGCTTCTAATTAATAGCTTTGCTAGTTGCAGGTGCCAACTGTCTCATGTGATAACATGAGTAATTTTGATATCATTATGCTTAACCTGCTATTTAATTAATACACCTATATACTTGGTAAATGATGAAAGGCCTAGACTTTTTCCGGGTGATTTGTTCCATTATTGTCACCTTAGTTTCACTTACCGGTGTTTGATTCCATAACTGATCGCTCCTAACACGTTAGGGGTTGTTATGGGGACCCCCTTGATAAATCGTGTAGTGTTAAGGCTTGTCCAGCAGGACCCAACATTGGTTTTAATTTTCTAATCACTTAATAATAATTTTCATAGGGAATAGCTACCCGGAGGATTTAATCAACAACCCGGGCCAGTGCTCCTCATCAGTGTTGGTCCCACCTGAGCGATGTCCGGGGCCCCCCTGGTCACCTAGTGGTTTAGCCAACCCAACGTCTAGCTCATCCGTCGTGTCCTGAGACTGAGATACGCGAGTATTATCGGGGTCGTCGACACGATGGGAGGTCCTGCTAGGTTCGTCTTACCTTAGCAATTTATCTTGCGTATAGGAATCCCGGTGAAACGTTGGGTCTCCTCAAAGTTGAGGTTTTCCTCTAAGGAATCCGACGAGATCACGAGATTCGTGATAGAGGATTACTTTGCGGCCCATGACCGTTTGTGATGGACTAGTTGGAGCACCCCTCCAGTGTATAATATTTCGGAAAGCCGTGCCCGCGGTTATGTGGCAAACATGGATAATTTGTTAACATACGGTTCTAAATAACTTGAATTAACTCTAATAAAACCGCCAACTGCGTGCGTAACCGTGACTGTCCCCTTCGAAGACCTCTCTTCGATCTGGAACACGGTGGGGTTATGTTTGCGTAAGTAGGTGTTCAGGATCACTTAGTGATCACCTAGTCTTCGACCGCTCGCGTAGACCACCATATCAAATACTCTGATCATCGTAAGTTAGCCACCATACAATCTTGGGATGCTGCAACCTATACACTAATCCTTCCTCACCTAATAACTTGACTAGATTCGTTACCAAGGTCATCCGATTGCTGAGTCCCCGTGGCTCACAGTTTACTACAAAACCCCAATAGGTACAGGTACGCCCGACGAAGGAGATCCTGAGGGCACCCAGTTGGCGTGGAAGTATGATGAGGAGTCTGACCGACTGTACGTGAACTATCCGGAGGACTGAGGCCGTGGTCATGATCGTGGGCCGGCATGCGGGATGTCATAGCTCTTTTACTTGATTCATGTTGTCCGTAGCGGGACTAATCTTTGCTCTGAATAATTGTGTGGATGTAAACCTTATGTTATACTATGTCAGACGGCAAGTGTATGCCCTACTTGTCATTCTTCAGTTATGTAATTTTATGATTATCTCACTTAAGAAACATTTAGATGCGCCTCTTTCCTTTTTGGGGTATCGCCCCCAAAATAGGAAAGGGCCGCATCTTAGTCGTTACACTTCTCCTTTGGGGAACCAATGATAGTGTCCCACTCATGAATTGTGGCTTAATACTTATGACCATCAGTCATCGAGACAATTGTTCCATCACTATAGAAATGAACTGTTGAGTAGAATTGCATGATCGGTTCATCATTCCATGGAGTCATTTCTCTCTCAAAAAATTCTTCAATGTTCACCAGGTAGAAGTTGTCTCTCGCACAGGGGAAAATAATTCTCCTTGGCTTTGATGTAAGCCTAGTCAAAGTATCTCATATCACTGACAGCTGGACTCTTATCAAATAGCACAATCTCCTAAAAATCATGTTGCTCATTTTTGTGGAAGCGAGGAACAACAACAGTCCTCCTCCTGACAGCATATGGATCAGTGGCTCTTCACTTCCACAGCCCTGCATCCCTCCTCTTTTTCATATCCTTAGCTGCTGGATGAGTAGCATTGTGAAGTGGCACATGAGGTCTTAGCTTCATAAGGATAGGTGCATCCTCTCCTTCCTCCTATGCAGCAAAGGCTCTAGAAGTAGTGCTTTTCTGCTTGGCAGCTTCAGGAATGTCCTTGGTTGTCCTGTTGGGAGATACAACCTTTTTAGATTTAGTTGCAGCAGGCTTGGAGCATATTTATGGAGCAAAGCGTCAGCCATGAGCTTCTTCTTCATCAGTGGTGGTGCATCAGCTGGTATCTCTTCTTCTTCTTCAGCTGCTCGTTCTGGGTCTTCATACATTGAGGTTTCTCTTCTAGTGACATGCACAATCCTCTTCCTGACTCTCTTTTGTCCTGGCTTCCTGGCAAGCCTACCTTCTGCAGCTCTAATGTCAGAGGGTTTGGCATACTCATTCGTGACAGTCCTTTTGACAGGAGCCTTGTCCTTCTGTTTCTCAGGAACATAAATTCTATCTCACACAAATTGAGCATCTTCCTCATCAGAATTGAGCTTTCTTCTAGACCTGGTAGCTGCCTTGGGCAAGTCATGGGAGCTGAGGGTACCTGGGTCAGAAGTTGTCCTCTCAGGACTTGTGACTGAATCCATCTCAACATTGTCCTCTAAGAAGTTGTTCTGGCTATCTTCTCAACCTGTCAAGCAAACTAGAAGACAAGCACACCAGCAAACAAGCAAACCCTGTAAAATATATATAAAAGAGCGGAAGGGTTGATCATCACAAAAACATAGAAGATTTTTAAAATTTGAATTCAGAAACTTTGGTATGATCTACTGCAAAATATATTTCGGTAGCATCGGGTTGAATTTTTCCGAGTCGTCAAGACTGACCACTTGCACCAATAGAAACTTGACCAGTCTTTTCGGTGTAACCAAAAAGAGCTACTCAATCTCACCGAAGCGATTCTCTGTAACCCTAGGAACTAAATCAGTGGAATATATTTTACCAAGTCGGTATCACCAAGATGCATGTTGCGGGAGATTAGATCCAAAATTCCTTTGTTCTCTATTCTATGGAGGTTTCTTGTGGCATAGGAAGATTGCACACTATGGATTATGGATGGGAATAACCTAATGTGCATGAATCGGATAGGGGAGCGCAGAAGGGTTCGGGTTCATACCCTAATTCAGTGATATACTCGCTAGACAATGGTGGTAGCAAGGATTCTGTCGACGGCGGTAATTCCCAATGACGGAGGCGCTCGGGACGCAAAGGCGATAACCAAGGGGTCCTTGTGCGGCAGATTAGGGTTGGGGACAGAATGTTTGAAGATATAATTTCAAAGCGTCAGGTCCGGCGGCTTAAATACCCTTCACTGTCGGTGTCACCGATACTAAAATTTCGGGGCCACCGGGTTCCTCTGATGTCAGTTGACAGGGAAACTCAGTGAAGCCGAGATGGTGGTATCAGTGGTACCGAGATTGAAAACCTAGATCATCCTTGGAAATCTATGGAACCGAGACTGTGGGGTTGGTTGCACCTAGATTCACAAAGAGCTTTTTGAATGTAGCCTTTGTCGATACGGGACTCTGAGTGCTCCTTCACACAGAGGGATCGAGAAGTGCTTGTTCATGTTTTATGATGAAGCATGAATGTTAGTTGAGACGAGAAAGCATAGATAGCTAGAGAAGGGTAAATCAAAAGCCAAATAGTAATAATTGGATATCCTCGAATGAGCAAAGATATCCACACCAACATGCTCACACAATAAGATGTCAAATGAAATCATGACAAACATGTGATATGTCTCCAACGTATCTATAATTTTTTATGGTTTCATGCTATTATCTTGTCAAACTTTGGATGTTTTGTATGCCTTTTATATATTTTTTGGGACTAACTTATTAACTCAGTGCCAAGTGCCAGTTCCTGTTTTTTCCATGTTTTTGACCCCTTTCAGAGGAGGATTTTAAACGCATTCCAAACGGAACGAAACTGCCAAAAATATTTTTTCCGAAACAGAAAAAGATCGGGAAGCCTGAGAATCAGGGCAGTGGCCACCAGGGACCCCACAATCCCCTAGCCGGGGCCAGGCGGCCCGCGACTCCCAGGCTTGTGGGCTCCCTGGGCCTCCTCTGCCCTAGGTCTTTCGCCTATAAATTCCCTAAAATCCCAGAAAAAATCAGGAGATCATCAAAAGTACTTTTCCGCCGCCGCAAGCTTCTGTCTCCGCAAGATCCCATCTGGGGCACGTTCTGGTGCCCTGTCGGAGGGGGGATTCGGATACGGAGGGCTTCTTCATCAACACCATGACCTCTCCGATGATGCGTGAGTAGTTCACCATAGACCTACGGGTCCATAGCTAGTAGCTAGATGGCTTCTTCTCTCTCTTGGATCTTCAGTACAAAGTTATCCATGATCTTCATCGAGATCTATCCGATGTATTCTTCTTTTGCAGTGTGTTTGTCGAGATCCCATGAATTGTGGATTTATTATCAGATTATCTATGAATCTTATTTGAGTTTCTTTTGTCTGTTATGCATGATTTCATATCCTTGTAATTCTCTTCGAGTTGTGGGTTTTGTTTGGCCAACAAGATCTATGATTCTTGCAATGGGAGAAGTGCTTGGTTTTGGGTTCATACCGTGTGGTGACCTCACCCAGTGACAGAAGGGTAGCGGGGTACGCATCTTGTTGTTGCCATCAAGGGTAAAAAGATGGGGTTTTCATCATTGGTTTGAGTTTATCCCTCTACATCATGTCATCTTGCTTAAGGCGTTACTCTGTTCGTCATGAACTCAATACACTAGATGCATGCTGGATAGGGGTCGATGTGTGGGGTAATAGTAGTAGATGTCGAAAGTATCGGTCTACTTGTCTCGGACGTGATGCCTATATGTATGATCATTGCCTGAGATATCGTCATGACTTTGCACGGTTCTATCAATTGCTCGACAGTAATTTGTTCACCCACCGTAATATTTGCTATTTTGAGAGAAACCTCTAGTGAACACTATGGCCCCCGGGTCTACTCCACACCATATTTTCAGCCATACACTTTTTCTTCGTTTCACTTTCCGCCTTCAGATCTCACTTTGCAACCAATCTTGAAGTGATTCACAACCCCTTTATAGCGTTGGCTGCAAGCTCTTTGTGTTTGTGCAGGTACTCTGGACTTGACGAGATTCTCCTACTGGATTGATACCTTGGTTCTCAAACTAAGGGAAATACTTACTGCTCGTGTGCTGCATCACCCTTTCCTCTTCAAGGGAAAACCAACACAAGATCAAGAGACGACAGAAGGTTTCTATCGACGTAGAAACATGCACAAACACCCTAGCATCTATCAAGCACTTTGGCGATGACTTAGTCATCTATATATGAGTATATTGACATAGGAGCCAAGTAACACTACTAGAATCAGAGAATTTGCCATCGGCCTGGTCTTTGCCGTCTGATGGATGATGGGAAAGACCCTCTTTGCCGTCAGCTGCCAAAAACCAGACGGCAAAGAGCAGACTGATGGCAAAGATACTATTGGCCAAGAGTGAGCACTTTTTCATCTGCGAGCTGATGGCAAAGACACGAAAGGCACACGGCAAAGAACTGACCGATGGCTGATATTTCATTTGCCTTCAGTGAGCTCTTTGTCATCTGCCACCTGATAGCAAAGAGAAGACACACAGACGGCAAAGAGCAAGGGATGGCTCACTGGCCCGTTGTTCAACCGAACGTTATGGATGCTACTCTTTGTCGTCTGGCTTCTACCTCTTTGCCGTTGGGGGGGGGGGCAGACGGCAAAGAGGATGGCGCCCTAACGGACATCGGCCCTTGATACGTCTCCATCGTATCTACTTTTCCAAACTCTTTTGCCCTTGTTTTGGACTCTAATTTGCATTATTTGTATGGAACTAACCCGGACTAACGTTGTTTTTAGCAGAATTGCCATGGTGTTGTTTTTGCGCGAAAATAAAAGTTCTTGGAATGACCTGAAAATTTACGAAGAATTTTTGTGGAATATATAAAAAATACCGGCGCAAGAATCAACAGAGGAAGTGGAGCGTGGAGCCCACAAGCCCACCAGGCGCGGGCACCCCTGGCCGCGCCTGGCAGGCTTGTGGGGCCCACGTTGCTCCACCGCCTCCAATCTCAGGTCTATTTAGCCTCTTTCGCCAGAAAAAATCAAGGAGAAGAGTTCATTGCGTTTTACGATACGGAGGCGCCGCCACCTACTATTCTTCCTCTCGAGGGCAGATCTGGAGTACGTTCTGGGCACCGGAGAAGGGAAATCATCGCCATCGTCATCATCAACCTTCCTTCATCGCCAATTCCGTGATGCTCTTCACCGTTCGTGAGTAATATCATCATAGGCTTGTTGTACGGTGATGGGTTGGATGAGATCTATCATGTAATCGAGTTAGTTTTGACGGGGATTGATCCCTAGTATCCACTATGTTTTGAGATTGATGTTGCTACTACTTTGCCATGTTAATGCTTGTCACTAGGGCCCGAGTGTCATAATTTCAGATATGAACCTATTATGTTGTCGCCAATATATGTGTGTTCTTGATCCTATCTTGCAAGTTGTAGTCACCTACTATGTGTTATGACCCGGCAACCCCGGAGTGAAAATAGCCGGAACCACTCCCGGAGATGACCATGGTATGAGGAGTTCATCTATTCACCAAGTGTTAATGCGTTGGTCCGATTCTTTATTAAAAGGAGAACCTTAATATTCCGTAGTTTCCATTAGGACCCCGCTACCACGGGAGGGATGGACAATAGATGTCATGCAAGTTCTTTTCCCTAAGCACGTATGACTACATACGGAATACATGCCTACCTTACATTGACGAACTGGAGCTAGTTACATATCTCTCCGTGTTATAACTGTTGCATGATGAATAGCATCCGGCATAATCATCCATCACCGATCCAATGCCTACGATTTTTTCTTACTGCTCCTTGCTACGTTACTTTGCCGCTACTGTTGTCACTGCTGCTACTGTTACTCTCTTGCTACTGCTGTTACTCTGCTGCTACTGCTGTCACTTTGCTGCTACCGGTTACTGTTGCTACTGTTGCTATCATACTACTTTGCTACTGATACTTTGCTGCAGATAATAAATCTTTCAGGTGTGGTTGAATTGACAACTCAACTGCTAATACTTGAGAATAATCTTTGGCTTCCCCTTGTGTCGAATCAATAAATTTGGGTTGAATACTCTATCCTCGAAAACTGTTGCGATCCCCTATACTTGTGGGTTATCAGCCCCACCCCGCACCCCCTCTCTCCCTCATAATGGATCTCTCTCTCTCTCTCTCCGTGCACCCCCAAAACCCACAGTCGTCGAAGCTCGCCCTCCCCTCCTCCCCGCGACCCACTGCCGGAGCTCGCCCTCCCCGCGGTCCTCCTCCACCAACGCCCCTCCTTGACCATCGCCCCCTCCTCCAGTACCGACCTCCTCCTCCCTGCGACCCCCTCCTCCACCACCACCCCTCCTCCTCATGACCCCCTCCTCCACCACCCTGCCCCCCTCCTCCACCATCGCCCCTCCTCTCCATGCCCCCATCCTCCACCATCGCCCCGGCCCCCTCCTCCCCGCAACCCCCTCCTCCACCACCGTGTCGCCCCTCCTCCACCACTGACCCCTTCTCCCCGCGCACCCCTCCTCCCTACGCCCCTCCTCCTCTATGCCTGGCCTCCGTGCACCGTCCTCATCGCCCGGCCGCCCCCCTCCCGTGAGTCCCTCTTTTTTTTTCCTTTTTCGTTTAAGTTCTTAATTAGCTTAATTAGGTTAGTTGTCAATTAGTTACTGTTAGTTGGCTTAGTTAGGTTAGTTGTTAATTAGCGAGTCTTAATTATCTTAGTTAGGTTAGTTAATAATTAGCTATTGTTAATTAGCTTAGTTAGGTTAGTTGTTAATTAGCGTAGTTAGAGAAGAGGAAAAGAAGAAGAAGAAGAAGAAGAAGAAGAAGAAGAAGAAGAATAAGAAGAACAAGAAGAACAAGAAGAACAAGAACAAGAAGAAGAAGAAGAAGAAGAAGAAGAAGAAGAAAAAGAGGAGAGAGGAGAAGAAGAAAGAAGAGGAAAAAGGAAAAGGAGGAGGAGGAGGAGGAGGAAGAAGAAGAAGAAGAAGAAGAAGAAGAGGAAAAAGGAAAAGAAGGAAGAAGAAGAAGAAGAAGAAGAAGAAGAAAAGGAAGAAGAAGAAAAGGAAAAGGAGGAAAAAACAAGGGGAAGAAGAAGAAAACGACACCCTGACACCCCGACACGTTGCCCCGACACACCGACACGATGCCTCGACACCCTGACACGACGCCCCGACACGACATCCTGACATCACGACACGAAACTCCGTGCAGCTGTTAATACGCGCCCCCGACACCACTGACCCCCAACCCCCGACCCCCGACACCTCTTCGGCCTCCTGTTGACCGAAAAGGTGATCTTCGGCCTTCGAGAGGCCGTCGGCCGCATAAATCACTAGGAGAATGCTCGGAGAGGAGAGGAGAGGCAGAGAAGAGAGGTCTCCAAAACCGGAAGAGTTGGCGTGCTGACCCTTCGACCGTGTGTCTCCATACATGAGGGCCACAGGAACGAGCGAGTTAGGGGGTTCCTGGGCGTTGATGGAGCCCTAAATGACATCTATATAGGTTAGCGGTGCCTCAACGTTGATGGAATCCTGAATGACATATATTTCGGGTAGGGGTGCCTCCGCGTGGACGAAACAAGCAGTGCGAGATGTTTTTTTACAACTTGGCGGTGGCATCATCTTGTAACTATTTAGTTAGGATGACAGATAAAACAATAATACTATGTTACTCATCTTTGGATTTGAATGTGTAGTTGTTTTCATTGCTGCGAGGGTCTGTTGTTCGACGAGCTCCGCCCCTGCCTTTGACTAGGCAAGATGAATAATCATGCGTGGATGTACATTAGTCACCCTAGTCATAAAGAGATTACCAAAGAATGGTTTCTAAAAACAAGGAGTTTGTGAAAGACGCATTTGCAAATGGCCAGGAAACAAACTGGTGCCTTTGTCCTGGGTGCGACAGCTATAAAAAGAGGACAAAGGCTAAAATGATTAAACACCTGCAGAGGAGGGGTTTTAAGCCTAATTATATGGTGTGGAAATTTCATGGTGAGTCTATACAACGCATCTTAGCTGAGGTGGTTCGTCGTTGCACTAACGAGCATGGTACCGGGATAGAAGACATGGTGCAAGACTTTGATGATGCTCGGGATTCGGATGATGAAATGGAGGAATCTGCAAAGGCCTTCTATGAAATGTTGGAGTCCTCAAAACATTCTCTCCACTAGCACACTGAGCTTTGTCAGCTGGATGCCATTGCACAAGTAATGGTTGTGAAGGCTCACTTCAACTTGGGAAGAGAATGCTACGACACGATGATGACACTATTTGGATGCTTTCTACCCAAAGGTCGTGTCATGCGTGCAAACTTGTACCAGTCGGACAAAATACTTTGTGTACTTAAGATGCCCTATGAGAAGATACATGCCTATGAGAAAGGATGTGCCTTATTTAGGAAGGAGTATGCACACTTGGACTATTGTCCCATTTGCAAGTCTTGCACGTATCTTATGGTAGACAATGGTATGGGTGAGAAGAGGCAGACCGAAATCCCAGTTATGTTCTTCGGTATATGTCAATCATACCAAGGCTTCAACGTATTTTCATGGTAGAAGAGACAGCCAGGCAAATGACATGGCAAAAATTGGGCAAAAGAACCGAACTAGATGCGGATGGGAATAAGATGGCGGTACACAAATCGGATGGGGAAGCATGGAAAGATTTCGATGGATTACATCAGGATAAAGCGGCAGATCCAAGGCATCCTTGAGTCTGCGTCGCCAAGATGGGTTCAATCCTTCGGTATGACGGGAACCCAATACAGGTGTTGGCCTGTATTTGTCATTCCACTCAATCACCCCCCTGGCAGATTATGCAAAGAAAGAACATATTCCTGACGTTGATAATTCCAGGGCCCTACTATTCGCAGAAGAATACATATGTGTACATGCAGTCGCTTAAGGATGAATTGCAAGAAGCTTGGGATAATGGGGTCAAGACATACGATGCCGCTAGAAAAGAAAACTTCAAAATGCATTTGTGGTACATGTACTCGATGCATGACTTGTAGGCGTATGTGCTATTCTCTGGATGGTGTGTGTATGGAAGGTTCCCGTGCCCCACGTGCAAAGCAGCTCTTTAGTTTCATTGGTTGCAGGTGGGTAGGAAGTATTCTTGCTTTGACTTGCATAGATAGTTCCTGCATCCTCACCATCAGTTCAGAAAAGAGAAGAAGAACTTTGCCAAAGGTAAAGTTGTCAAAACATTGACACCACCTGCGTTGACCGGCCAACAGATCCTGGATCAGTTAAATGCCCTCGAGCCCAATCCAGAGCGTCCAAGGTATTTCAAAGGTATAATTCAGAACTCGACTAGACTCACACTGCCTTACTTCAAAGACCTCCTTCTTCCACACAACATCGACATGATGCACACTGAAAATAATATGAGAGAGGCCATTTTTGGTACATTTTTCGGCATAGATGGGAATTCAAAGGATAATACTAAGGCTAGAGTAGATCAAGAGACATTGTGTCATAAATCATAACAAAACATGCGAGAATCAAAAGGAAAGCATAACTAGTCGAAGCCAAAGGTCTGGTTCAATCTTGGAAGGCCAGCTATGAGGGAAATTATCTTGTGGGTCAAAATGCAATTGATGTTCCCCGATGGGTACGCAACAAATATAAAGAGGGGAGCGAGTCTGGAAAAAACAAAAATCTTTGGTCTCAAGAGTCATGATTGGCACATATGGCTTGAGCGGGTAATGTCAGTGATGTTACGTGGCTTTATTCCTGAGGATGCATGGCTAATACTGGGGGAGCTAAGCTATTTCTTCCGTGTTCTTTGTGCGAAAGAACTGTCGCCTGGCGTGGTAGATGACATGGAGGAGTTAGCGCCAGTGTTGCTCTGCAAGTTAGAGAAGATATTTCTGTTGGAAATATACCCTAGAGGCAATAATAAAATGGTTATTATCACATTTACTTTTTCATGATTATCTTCTATTGTTCATGCTATAATTGTATTAACAGGAAACAGTAATACATGTGTGAATAAGTAGATCACAATGTGTCCCTAGCAAGCCTAGTTGGCTAGCTCGTTGGTCAATAGATGATCATGGTTTCCTAATCATGGACATTGGATATCATTGATAACGGGATCACATCATTAGGAGAATGATGTGATGGACAAGACCCAATCCTAAGCATAGCACTATATCGTGTTTTTCGTATGCTAAAGCTTTTCTAATGTCAAGTGTCTTTTCCTTCGACCATGAGATTGTGCAACTCCCGGATACCGTAAGAGTGCTTTGGGTGTATCAAACGTCACAACGTAACTGGGTGACTATAAAGGTGCACTACGGCTACCTCCGAAAGTGTCTGTTGGGTTGGTACAAATCGAGATCGGGATTTGTCACTCCATGTGACGGAGAGGTATCGCTGGGCCCACTCGGTAGAACATCATCATGAGCTCAATGTGACTAAGGAGTTAGTCACAGGAAGACGTGCTACGAAACGAGTAAAGAGACTTACCGGTAACGAGATTGAACAAGGTATGGGTATACCGACAATCGAATCTCGGGCAAGTTCTATACCGACACACAAAGGGAATTGTATACGGGATTGATTGAATCCTTGACATCGTGGTTCATCCGATGAGATCATCGTGTAACATGTCGGAGCCACCATGGGTATCCAGACCTCGCTGATGGTTACTGGCCGGAGAGGTGTCTCGGTCATGTCTGCATGTCTCCCGAACCCGTAGGGTGTACACACTTAAGGTTCGATGACGCTAGGGTTATAGGGAATTGTTATACGAGGTTACCGAAGCTAATTCGGAGTCTCGGATGAGATCTTGGATGGCACGAGGAGCTCCAGAGTGGTCCGGAGGTAAAGATTGATATATAGGATGGATGGGTTTGGACGCCAGAAATGTTTCGGGCACCACCGGCAAAGTGGGGGGACCACCGAAAGGTTTTCGGAGGCCCACCGGGAGAGGCCACCAGCCCTAGGAGGCTACCTGGGCCAAGTGTGAGAGGGAACCAGACCCTGAGTGGGCTGGTGTGCCCTCCACACCCAGCCCAAGGCGCCTAAGAGGGGGAAGGGGGGACCCTAGCGCAGGTGGGCCTAAGGCCCACCAAGGGGTGCGTGACTCCCTCCTCCGGCCTCCTGGCCGCCACCCCTCCCCCATCTAGGGTTGCCGCCCCCTTAGGGGTGGAAACCCTAAAGGGGGCGCCACCCTCCCTTCCCCCTATATATAGCGGGGGTTTTGGCCATTGGAGACACGGTTTTCCAACTCTCTCTTGGCGCAGCCCTGCTCTTCTTCTTCCTGCTCTCCCACGGTGCTTGGCGAAGCCCTGCCGGGAGACCTCGTCTCTCCATCGACACCACGCCGTCGTGCTGCTGGAGATCTTCCCCAACCTCTCCCTCCTCCTTGCTGGATCAAGGTGCGGGAGACGTCACCGGGTTGCACGTTTGTTGAACGCGGAGGTGTCGTGGTTCGGCACTAGATCGGAATCACACCATGATCTGAATCGCCGCGAGTACGACTCCATCAACCGCGTTCTAGCAACGCTTCCGCTTAGCAATCTTAAAAGGTATGAAGATGCACTATCCCCTCTCTCGTTGTTGGTCTCTCCATAGAAAGATCTGAATATGGCGTAGGAAATTTTTTAATTTATGCTACGTTACCCTACAGTGGCATCCGAGCCAGGTTTTCTATGCGTAGATTCTATGCACGAGTAGAACACAAAAGGTTGTGGGCGCTGATTTTGTCAATTGCTTGCTGCTACTATTCTTATTATTTTCCGGCGGCATTGTGGGATGAAGCAGCCCGGACCGACCTTACATGTACGCTTACGTGAGACAGGTTCCACCGACCAACATGCACTAGGTGCATAAGGTGGCTAGCGGGTGTCTGTCTCTCCCACTCTAGTTGGATTGTATTTGATGAAAAGGGTCCTTATGAAGGGTAAATAGCTTTGGCATATCATCGTTGTGGCTGTCACGTAGGTAAGAAGGTGTTCTTGCTAGAAACCCAAATCAGCCACGTAAAACTTGCAACAACAATTAGAGGACGTCTAACTTGCTTTTGCAGGGTTTGACATGTGATGTGATATGGCCAAAGGTTGTGATGTTACATGTGTGATGTATGAGATGATCATGTTGTTGTAATAGGATTCACGACTTGCATGTCGATGAGTATGACAACCGGCAGGAGCCATAGGAGTTGTCTTAATTTGTTGTATGAGATGCAACGCCATGTGTTTACTACTTTTACTTCATTGCTAACGGTTAGCTATAGTAGTAGTAGTAGTACTTGGCGTGACAACTTCACGGAGACACGATGATGGAGATCATGGTGTCACGCCGGTGACAATGATGATCATGCGATGCCCGAGGATGGAGATCGAAGGAGCAAATGTGATAATGGCCATATCATGTCACTATATGATTGCATGTGATGTTTATCATGTTTTTCATCTTATTTCTTAGAACGACGGGAGCATAATAAGATGATCCCTCATAAAATTTTGAGAACGTATTCCCCTAAGGGTATACCATTGCGAAGGATCGTTGTCTCGAAGCACCAGGTGATGATCGGGTGTGATAGATTCTAACGTTCACATACAACGGGTGTAAGCCAGATTTACACACGCGAAACACTTAGGTTGACTCAACGAGCTTAGCATGTACAGACATGACCTCGAATACGAGAGACCGAAAGGTCCAACTTGAGTCGTATGGTTGAATACGATCAGCATGAAGTTGCTCACCATGACGACTAGTCCGTCTCACGTGATGGTCGGACACGGGTTAGTTGACATGGGTCATGTATCACTTAGATGACTCGAGGCATGTCGATTTAAGTGGGAGTTCATACTTAATTTGATTAAATGAACTTAGTCTAAAAGTTGTCTTTACAAATATTGTAGATCCAATGGCCAACGCATCTGTCAACCTCAATTTCAATGCGTTCCTAGAGAAAAACAAACTGGAAGATGATGGTAGCAACTATGCAGACTGGGTCCGCAACTTGAAGCTCATTCTCATTGCATCTAAGAAGGCTCATGTCCTTGATGCGCCGCTAGGTGACTCCCCTGTTCCCCCGACAGCCCAAGATGTTCAGAACGTCTGGCAAGCGAGGAGTGATGACTACTCTCTGGTTAGGTGTGGCATGTTATACAGTTTAGAACCGAGGCTCCAAAGGCATTTTGAGGAACACGAAGCATATGAGATGTTCTAGGAGCTGAAGCTAGTTTTTCAAGCTCATGCCCGGGTCAAGAGATATGAAGTCTCCGACAAGTTCTTTAGCTACAAGATGGAGGAGAACAGTTCTGTTAGTGAGCATATTCTCAGAATGTCTGGGTTGTACGGTCGTCTAACTGAACTTGAAGTCGAACTTCCGGATAACGCTGTAATTGACAGAATCCTCGAGTCTCTCCCACCAAGCTACAAGGGTTTTGTGCTGAACTACAACATGCAAGGGATGGAGAAGGCCATTCTCAAGTTGTACTCGATGCTGAAATCTGCAGAAGTAGAAGTCAAGAAAGAGCATCAAGTGTTGATGGTCAACAAGACCACGAGTTTCAAGAAGGGAAGGGTAAGAAGAACTTCAAGAAAGACGGCAAAGTCGTTGCCGCGCCCGGTAAGCCAGATGCCGGGAAGAAGAAAAAGAATGGACACAAGCCTGAGACTGAGTGCTTCTGTTGCAAGGGAAAAGGTCACTGGAAGCAGAACTGCCCCAAGTACTTAGCGGATAAGAAGGTCGCCAACGTTAAAGGTATATATGATATACATGTTATTGATGTGTACCTTACGAACGCTCGTAGTTGTGGGGGAACATCGCATGGGAAACAAAAAATTTCCTACGCGCACGAAAACATATCATGGTGATGTCCATCTACGAGAGGGGATTTCCGATCTACGTACCTTTGTAGATCGCATAGCAGAAGCATTAATAAACGCGGTTGATGTAGTGGAACGTCCTCACGTCCCTCGATCCTCCCCGCGAACCGTCCCACGAACCGTCCCGCGATCCGTCCCACGATCTAGTGCCGAACGGACGGCACCTCCATGTTCAGCACACGTACTGCTCGACGATGATCTCGGCCTTCTTGATCCAGCAAGAGAGACGGAGAGGTAGATGAGTTCTCCAGCAGCGTGACGACGCTCCGGAGGTTGGTTGTAATCTAATCTCAGGAGGGCTCCGCCCGAGCTCCGCAGAAACGCGATCTAGAGGAAAAACCATGGAGGTATGTGGTCGGGCTGCCGTGGAAAAGTTGTCTCAAATCAGCCCTAAAACCTCCGTATATATAGGTGGGAGGGGAGGAGCCTTGCCTTGGGGCTCAAGGGGCCCCAAGGGGTTCGGCTGATGGGGGGGAGGAGGATTCCTCCTCCAATCCTAGTCCAACTAGGATTGGAAGGTGGAGTCCTTCCCTTTCTTCCCACTTCCCCCTTCTTTTTTCTTCTCTCTTTGATTTTCTTATCTCCTGCACACGGGCCTCTCTGGGCTTGCCCACCAGCCCACTAAGGTCTGGTGCGGCACCCCTAAGGCCTATGGGCTTCCCCAGGGTGGGCTGCCCCCCCCCCCCCCGTCAACTCCCGGAACCCATTCGTCATTCCCGGTACATTCCCGGTAACTCCGAAAACCTTCCGGTAATCAAATGAGGTCATCCTATATATCAATCTTCGTTTCCGGACCATTCCGAAAGACTCGTGACGTCTGTGATCTCATCCGGGACTCCGAACAACATTCGTTAACCAACCATATAACTCAAATACGCATAAAACAATGTCGAACCTAAAGTGTGCAGACCCTGCGGGTTCGAGAACTATGTGGACATGACCCGAGGGACTCCTCAGTCAATATCCAATAGCGGGGCCTGGATGCCCATATTGGATCCTACATATTCTACAAAGATCTTATCGTTTGAACTTCGGTGCCAAGGATTCATATAATCCCGTATGTCATTCCCTTTGTCCTTCAATATGTTACTTGCCCGAGATTCGATCTTCAGTATCCGCAAACCTATTTCAATCTCGTTTACCCGCAAGTCTCTTTACTCGTACCGTAATACAAGATCCGCAACTTACACTAAGTCACATTGCTTGCCAGGCTTGTGTGTGATGTTGTATTAGCGAGTGGGCCCCGAGATACCTCTCCGTCACACGGAGTGACAAATCCCAGTCTTGATCCATACTAACTCCACGAACACCTTCGGAGATACCTGTAGAGCATCTTTATAGCCACCCAGTTACGTTGTCACGTTTTATACACACAAAGCATTCCTCCGGTGTCAGTGAGTTATATGATCTCATGGTCATAGGAATAAATACTTTACACGCATAAAACAGTAGCAACAAAATGACACGATCAACATGCTACGTCTATTAGTTTCGGTCTAGTCCATCACATGATTCTCCCAATGATGTGATCCAGTTATCAAGCAACAACACCTTGCACTTAGCCAGAAGACCCTGACTATCCTTGATCAACTGGCTAGCCAACTAGAGGCTTGCTAGGGACGGTGTTTTGTCTATGTATCCATACATGTATCTAAGTCTTCATTCAATACAATTATAGCATGGATAATAAACGATTATCTTGATACAGGAATTATAATAATAACTTATTTATCATTGCCTCTAGGGCATAATTCCAACAGTATTAGCTCCTCGGTATTTGATACCGGTGTTGTTGCTCACATTTGCAACTCAAAGCCGGAACTGCGGAATAAGCGAAGACTGGCCAAGGACGAGGTGACGATGCGCGTCGGGAATGGCTCCAAGGTCGATGTGCTCACCGTCGGCACGCTGCCTCTACATCTACCTTCGGGATTAGTTTTAAACCTTAATAATTGTTATTTAGTACCAGCTTTGAGCATGAACACTGTATCAGGGTCTTGTTTAATGCGAGACGGCTACTCATTTAAGTCAGAGAATAATGGTTGTTCTATTTATATGAGTGACATGTTTTATGGTCATGCTCCGCTGGTGAATAGTTTATTCTTGATGAATCTCGATCGTGATGTTACACATGTTCATAGTGTCACGACCTAAAGATGCAAAGTTGATAATGATAATCCCACATACTTGTGGCACTACCGCCTTGGTCATATCGGTGTTAAGCGCATGAAGAAACTCCATACTGATGGACTGTTAGAGTCTCTTGACTTTGAATCATTTGACACATGCAAGCTGTGCCTCATGGGCAAGATGACCAAGACTCCATTCTCAGGAATAATGGAGAGAGGAACCGACTTATTGGAAATAATACAAACTAATGTGTGTGGTCCAATGAACGTTGAAGCTCGCGGTGGCTATCGTTATGTTCTCACTCTCACCGATGATTTGAGTAGGTATGGGTATATCTACTTGATGAATTACAAATCTAAAACGTTAGAAAAGTTCAAGGAATTTCAGAGTGTGGTTGAGAATCAACGTGACAGAAAAATAAAGTGTCTACGATCTGATCGTGGAGGAGAATATTTGAGTCATGAGTTTGGCACACACCTAAGGAAGTGTGGAATTGTATCACAACTGACTCCGCCTGGCACACCGCAACGTAACGGAGTGTCTGAACGTCGTAATCGTACTTTATTAGATATGGTACGATCTATGATGTCTCTAACCAACTTACTGCTATCATTTTGGGGATACGCATTGGAAACTGCAGCATTCACTTTAAATAGGGCACCGTCTAAATCCATTGAGACGACACCGTATGAACTATGGTTTGGCAAGAAACCTAAGCTGTCATTTCTTAAAGTTTGGGGCTGCGATGCTTATGTGAAGAAACTTCAACTAGAGAAGCTCGAACCCAAAGCGGAGAAATGTGTATTCATAGGATACCCTAAGGAAACTATTGGGTATACCTTCTATCTTAGATCCGAAGGTAAAACCTTTGTTGCCAAGAACGGATCCTTTCTAGAGAAAGAGTTTCTCTCGAAAGAAGTAAGTGGGAGGAAAGTAGAACTTGATGAGGTAATTACACCCCCTCTCGAACCGGAGAGTAGCGCAGCACGGGAAATTGTTCCTGTGGCGCCTACTCCAACTAGAGAGGAAGTTAATAATGATGATAGTGAAGCTTCGGATCAAGTTGCTACTGAACCACGAAGGTCCACAAGGGCACGTTCCGCACCAGAGTGGTACGGCAACCCTGTGATGGAAATCATGTTGTTAGACAACGGTGAACCTTCGAACTATGAAGAAGCAATGGCGGGCCCGGATTCCAACAAATGGCTTGAAGCCATGAAATCTGAGATAGGATCCATGTATGAGAACAAAGTATGGACTTTGGTGGACTTGCCCGATGATCGACGTGCCATACAAAATAAATGGATCTTCAAGAAGAAGACTGACGCAAACGGTAATGTGACCGTTTACAAAGCTCGATTTGTCCGAAAGGGTTTTCGACAAATTCAAGGAGTTGAGTACGATGAGACTTTCTCTCCCGTAGCGAAGCTAAAGTTAGTCCGAATCATGTTAGAAATTGCCGCTTTTCATGATTATGAAATTTGGCAAATGGACGTCAAAACTCGAAGAAGGGGTTCTTGCCAGTTTTGCAAGGAATGAGATTGAGTAAGACTCAGTCACCGACCACGACAGCAGAGAGAGATAAGATGAGTATTGTCCCCTACGCTTCAGCCGTGGGCTCTCTGATGTATGCCATGATGTGTACCAGACCTGATATAAACCTTGCCACAAGTTTGGTAGGGAGGTACCAAAGTGATCCCGGTATGGAACACGGGACAGCGGTCAAGAATATCCTTAAGTACCTGAAAAGGACTAAGGAGATGTTTCTCGTTTACGGAGGTGATGAAGAGCTCGTCGTAAAGGGTTACACCGATGCCAACTTCGACACAGATTCGGATGACTCTAAGTCACAAACCGGATACGTGTAGGTTTTGAATGGCGGGGCAGTGAGCTGGTGCAGCAAGAAGCTAGACATCATGGCAGCATCTACATGTGAAGCGAGTACATAGCTGCTTCGGAAGCGGCTCATGAAGGGATCTGGATGAAGGAGTTGATCACCGACCTTGGAGTGGTTCCAAGCGCGTCAGGTCCGATGACACTCTTCTGTGATAACACTGGAGCCATTGCCATAGCCAAGGAGCCCAGATTTCATTGGGAAGACCAAGCACATCCAACGCCGCTACAACTCCATCCAGGACCAGGTCCAGAGAGGAGTAATAGATATTTGTAAAGTACACATGGATCTGAATATTGCAGACCCGTTGAGTAAACCTCTTCCTCGAGCATAAAAGATCAACACCACAATGCTATGGGTGTTCGATTCATCACAATGTAACTAGATTATTGGCTCCAGTGCAAGTGGAAGACTGTTGGAAATATGCCCTAGAGGCAATAATAAAATGGTTATTATCATATTTCCTTGTTCATGATAATCGTCTATTGTTCATGCTATAATTGTATGAACAGGAAACAGTAATACATGTGTGAATAAATATATCACAATGTGTCCCTAGCAAGCCTCTAATTGGCTAGCTCGTTGGTCAATAGATGATCATGGTTTCCTGATCATGGACATTGGATGTCATTGATAATGGGATCACATCATTAGGAGAATGATGTGATGGACAAGACCCAATCCTAAGCATAGCACTAGATCGTGTTGTTCGTATGCTAAATTTTTCTAATGTCAAGTGTCTTTTCCTTCGACCGTGAGATTGTGCAACTCCCGTATACTCTAAGAGTGCTTTGGGTGTATCAAACGTCACAACGTAACTGGGTAACTATAAAGGTGCACTACGGGTACCTCCAAAAGTGTCTTTTGGGTTGGTACGAATCGTGATCGGGATTTGTCACTCCGTTTGATGTAGAGGTATCTGGGCCCACTCGGTAGAACATCATCATGAGCTCAATGTGACTAAGTAGTTAGTCACAGGATGACGTGCTACGGAACGAGTAAAGAGACTTACCGGTAACGAGATTGAACAAGGTATGGGTATACTGACGATCGAATCTCGAGCAAGTTCTATACCGACAGACAAAGGGAATTGTATAAGGGATTGATTGAATCCTTGGCATAGTGGTTCATCCGATGATATCATCGTGGAACATGTGGGAGCCACCATGGGTATCCAGACCTCATTGATGGTTATTGGCCGGAGAGGTGTCTCGTTCATGTCTGGATGCCTCCCGAACCCGTAGGGTCTACACACTTAAGGTTCGATGACGCTAGGGTTATAGGGAATTGTTATACGAGGTTACCGAAGGTAGTTCGGAGTCCCGGATGAGATCCGGACGTCACGAGGAGCTCCGGAATGGTCCGGAGGTAAAGATTGATATATAGGATGGATGGGTTTGGACACCAGAAATATTTCGGGCACCACCAAAAGGGTTCTGGAGGCCCACCGGGAGAGGCCACCAGCCCCAAGAGGCTACATGGGCCAAGTGTGAGAGGGAACCAGCCCTTGGGTGGGTTGGTGCGCCCCCCACACCCAGCCCATGGCTCCTAAGAGGGGGAAGGGGGGATCCCTAGCGTAGGTGGGCCTAAGGCCCATCAGGGGGTGCGCCACCCCCTCCTCCCCTCCTGGACGCCACCCCTCCCCCCATCTAGGGCTGTCCCCCCCCCTAGGGGTGGAAACCTTAAAGGGTGCGCCACCCTCCCTTCCCCCTATATATAGCGGGGGGTTTTGCCATTGGAGGCACGGTTTTCCATCTCTCTCTCTCGGCGCAGCCGTGCTCTTCTTCTTCCTCCTCTCCCACGGTGCTTGGGAAGACCTGCGAGGAGACCTCGTCTCTCCATCGAGACCACGCCGTTGTGCTGCCGAAGATCTTACCCAACCTCTCCCTCCTCCTTGCTGGATCAAGGTGTGGGATACGTCACCGGGATGCACGTGTGTTGAACGCGGAGGTGCCGTGGTTCGACACTAGATCGGAATCACACCGCGATCTGAATCGCCGCGAGTACGACTCCATCAACCGCGTTCTAGCAACGCTTCCGCTTAGCGATCTTCAAAGGTATGAAGATGCACTCTCCCCTCTCTCGTTGCTGGTCTCTCCATAGGAATATCTGAATATGGCATAGGAAAATTTTGAATTTATGCTACGTTACCCTACACTTTCCGCTGGGCTTCTTTAATCCAATGCAGCATTTGATTATACATCTACCGACTGAGGCAAGAAATCGTTGGTGCTTTGCAACTGAGTGGATGCAGAATACGATTCGAGCTAAATGTAAAAATATACGTAGAATTGAAGCATCGATGGCCGAGACATTCTTACTGAGGAGGTGGATAACTTTGTGATAGCACACTACGAAGCCAAAAATCGTCATTTGCATAATCCGAAGCCTCGGTACAATGATACCGGCCCTAAAAAAGGTGGATCCAACCTCATCCTATTCAAAGGGAAGCTCGCACCAGCCGGTGCTTCGATACCAATAACGTTGGATGTCGAAGAATGGCGAAACGTTTCGTTGTATATCTTCAACAACCTAACAGAAGTGCAGCAGTACATCGAGTAAGTTCTCGGTACATTTTTCCGCAACTTCTAATTCCTTTGAACTGCTCTTATTCTCGGATATTTGATACAGTCGATACGCCGCCAAATTCTCGGATGGAGCGGTGATCCGAAATGATTCCGTCGGAGAGTATGAACCTCCCGCGAAGCATGGAGGCGGCTATTCCGATTTCATCTCTTGGTTCAAACAAATGGTAATTATCTACAATGGACCATTTCATTTCTTTGTCTAACATGAGGCTAATGCAACAATAGTTTCATATTAAACTTCTAGGCTAATTCAGAGTCTATGGACGCCGAATTGAGACAAGCCGCTAATGGTTTTGACTATAAGGTCCGTTCATTTGAGAAATACAACATCAACGGGTATCACTTTCCTACCTTTGGCAAAGAGCTATCTATGCTCGACCAGAAATCCAGAAATTGTTGTGTCTCTGCTATCAGCGAAGGTGGTATCGGGTATTATGGAAGAGTTGAAGCAATTTATGAACTTCAATTCTATGGTGAAAACCCGCCGAACGTCGTAGTCTTCAAATGTTATTGGTTCCGGTCGAAGGAGACTAGAAGGACTCATGAACATATAGGGCTAGTCAAAATCAATCCAAGCACCCATTTAGATGTTCCCGATGTCTATATTATGGCTCAACAGGCGACCCAAGTTTTCTATCTACCGTGGGCATGCCAAACTGATAAGAATCTGAACGGTTGGCATGTTGTTTATGAAGTGCCGCCACATGTTAGACCACATCCCCTAGATGAAGAGGATTATGAACCTCACATTAACCCAGACACATATGACGGACAATTCTTCCAGGAAACACATATTTCCAAGAAAACGTTTCAAGAACCGCTCTGCTTCACCCCAGAACATGGAAGTAGATAGCGACAGTGAATCCGACTTCACCCCTGGGCCGGAACCAGTAGAGCTGGAACTATAAGATGTTACTGCTGCGGATGACTTGTCAATGCTTGACCAATTACGGAAAGGCCTTCCACAAGTTGATGTCGTTGAACCCGATGAGCACGTCATTAATGAAGACACGCGAGATAGTGATGATGATGATGCATTTATTGATCAATACTATTATTAGTTTGTATGCATCCCAACTTAAATTATATATTTACACATTATTATCCATGTCACGTGTTCAATTTTTTTATGGTGTACTAATTTTTGTTACTCTTTATCATGGCGGGTGTTGAAAGATGGTGGGCGCGGGTCCAGATCGCTCGGCGGGATCTACTTCATCGGCGGCCCGCGCGAGGGGTGGTACCTCCATTCCATCCCTATATCTCCGTAGAGCCTTGGTTGATAGTCTGACGACACCACCCGCGGGTTCTTCTTCGTAGGCGGAGTTGCCCACTGGGAGAGGAGGTCATGCAGGGAAGAAGGGGAAGGGTATAGGACGTGGCCGCGGGAGAGGTAGGCGGACTGCTACGCTGTCCTCGCCACCACCACCACCTCATTCACCCGAGCACATGACTACTATGGTGGACCCATTTGCGGTGGAGGCTACGAGGACTCCGGTCCAGAAGCCTCGGCTCGACTGGCATTCGAGCCATGAGACTTTGGTCCAGGATCCTCGGGTTGACGGGCATTCGGCCCATGAGACTATGGTTCCTCAGGCTACGTCCCAGGAGACTCCCGCCATAGAGGCTTCGACCAACATGGATACGTCAGGATGGGGTGCCTGGCCAGATCGAACTGAGGGGTCGGGTGGCCATTATGTTGGTGGTGGGGATGAGTCTACGGATGGTGAGTGCGACGTGGTGGATGAGGTTACCATGTACAAGCGTGGTAGTACACGTCTCCCAGTCGTACCGGCGACCCGAGAGCAGAGGCCGGTGATTACGCCTGAAGGGGAGAGGTAAGTGCATTTACTCTTTTTTTACCTTTTGCCTTCAAGTTTCTTCAAATATCTAATGCATTGACCTTGTCACACTGCACGGGTTGGAAACACCCCGTTGGAGTCTGTGAGCCAAGCACCGTCCTTGGTGTGCTTTGCCGGACAAATTTCCCAGGGTTTGTCACATTGCCCGGTGAGGGTGAGGTTCTACACAAGGATTTACCTCGGAGCACTACCAGGCTACGCAGGCCCCGCCGAAGGAGATTATAGACGGTGTCCTATGCCACACGAGGGCCGAGATGGTGATCAACACCTTTTGGGTAATTTCTCCTTTTGCACAATCTAAAATTAACAATATAGCTAATTATTCTACTAATCGGTGTTGTCTCATTTGATTGCATACCTTATACATGTGTGAGGAGAGATATGAGGAGGCGGCGGCCAATGTTCTCGAGGCCGAGTGTAGGATGCTATTACAGAACTTACGCCACGAGGCTCGGCCGCAATCTATTCGAGACTACTACGACACGTGTGGTGTTAAGAAGTGGAAGAAGAAGTGCTGCGGAAAGTATCTAAAGAAGGAGCAGTACATGAAGGTAATTAGCTATTCTTAAGGCCTTGTACGTAGTTTTCTTGATTTGATTCGTATGTGTAGCACTGAAAATTCTTTTTACTAACTTATAGGTGCCCCCGAGATGGTGTGCGGATAAGATGGATTGTTGGGAGGCATTGGTGCATGAGTGGTGCACAGGCAACTGGCGAGCCGTCCACGACAATGCTAAATGGTTTGCTTCATGATTCATGCAACTCGTTTTTCATGCTATCTTGAGCCTTTTACTAATACTTTGTTCCTCTATTTTAGGCGCATCACAATAAGACGGAGGTGCGAGAGTTGTACGACCTATATGGCATGGCCCATACTGCCTCCTACAAGAAGGCCAAGGCATTCTCTGAGTCTGACCTGGATAATCCAGAGAAGTCCACTAACATCTCCTCCTACCACAAGCTCGTGAAATACAGGGACGTGGGAAGGCTAGGAAAGGGGAGAACTTTAACCCGAGCCAGGTACCTTTGGATCCAGAGCTGGTGATGACATCTGGTGGCGGGAGTCCCCATGGCTCGAAAGCCATTGGAGATGGGATAATACGTTGTCCACTCACTCTCCCGGAGATCAAGGCGCGCCAGTTGAGCTCCTATCTCGAGATAACGCCTTGTCCACGGCCAGTCAAACTCGCCATCGAGGTTAGTTGTACAAACTCAGAAAACTTTCATCCATTTCATTGTGTGTGTGGCCATTGATCATTACAGTGGTAACGAGCAGGGGTGTTGCAGGCTGCTCTTCAGAAAGAGAGAGAGGCAAACCAGGCTGCTCTTGAGAAAGAGAGAGTGGCAAACCAGGCTGCTCTTCAGGTGATTCTGGAGGAGAGGGACTGGACCACGACTCGATTGTTAGAGGAGGAGAGGGCCCGGAATGAGGCGGGTCACCTGGCCATGTACTAGCTTTTTGTGGTAAGTTTCTTTTTCACATTAGCCAAATCATGCATGTAATGTCTATTTCATTACTAGCTAATACGACCGACTCTTCAAAACCAAATGTGCAGTCTATGTGCGAGAAAACTGGTCAGCCCCCTCCTGCGATGTCGGTCTTTTCTGCAATTGGCACGGTGAGTTTCATTTCAATGGTAATTATAAACTAGTATTAACATTTGAGTGTCATCATGCTAACGAGACATTGCAAAATATCTTTTCTGCAGAATAACTCGAGAGCGGCATCGCACGACCCTTCTCGAGGGCAACCGTCTCCAAACGCACCCGCCAAGAGCAACCCTGGTGCTTCTCCTCCTTGATGACCACGACGGTAAGTTTTCTCTAGTTCATTTATGACATAATTAGCTTATTTAGTTCATATATGACATAATTAGCTAATTTAGTTCATTTATGACATAATTAGCTTAGTTAGGTAAAAAAGCATCACAAGAACCTTAGTTAGCTCATAACTTAGCGTATCTTCCTCCTAAATGACATAATAAGCTCAAAATAAAAAAGTATTGTAATCATCCTCTCCCTCTTCCTCTCCTTTTTTTCTTCTTCTTCTCCTTCCTATTCTTCTTCTTCTCCTTCTCCTTCTCCTTCTTCTTCTTCTCCTCCTCCTTCTCCTTCTCCTCCTCCTCCTCCTTCTTCTTCTTCTTATGTAGTTCATTTATGACATAATTTGCTTAGTTAGGTCAAAAATGGCATAAGAACCTTGGTTAAGTCATAAATGTTATATACTTAGCTTGTTTTCCTCTAAAATGACATAATTAGGTTAGTTAGGTCAAAAATGGCATAATAACCTCGGTTACATCATTAATGTCAGATACTTAGCTTATTTTCATCCAAAATGACATAATTAGCTTAGTTAGGTCAAAAATGGCATAATAACCTTGGTTAGCTCGGAAAGGTCATATACTTAGCTTATTTTCCTCCAAAATGACACAATAATCTCAAAAATGTCATATATTGTTCTTCTTCTTCTAACTTTCTTATTCCCATTTTGCAGATTAGATTTACTACATGGAAGATGTCATTGATGGAGTGCTTTAGCTTTTGTTTTGATTTATGTTGATGAACAATGTGGAACAATATGTATGTATATACGGATGAACAGTGTAAAACTTTGTATGTTGGTTCTTTCGATCTATGTGTTCTGATTGATGAATAGCTGGCATTGATGAACTTTATATGTATATCAGATATGTGTTGTGAACTATATATATGTGATGTGAACTATATATCATATATGTGTAAAACTTTGCAGGGAAATAGCCCAAAATAAACAAAATAGTGACAATATGGGCACCTTCTTGTCTGCTAGCTGATGGCAAAGGCCTTTGTCGTCTGCCAGCCCACAGCAAAGGTGCCACGTGGAAGCCAGATGTTCCACCTGGGGCAACCGGCGGCTGACCCATATGGTCACTTTGCTGTCTGTTGCGCCCGCCAGCACACAGCAAAGGGCCGCCATAGCACACGACAAAGAGTCGCCACCTGGCGCCAGCAGGTGGCTTCCCATGTTGACGACCAGCAGAAGGCAAAGGAGCATCATAGAAGGCAGACGACAAATACTCCGTTAGCCACCTAACGGAGTAGTTGCCTGTCGGCTACCTTCTAAAGGGATTTGTCGTCTGCTTGCCACAGTAGGCTGACGGCAAAGCCCTTTGTCGTACGCTTTCGCATGCACCCGACAAAGAAGGGCCTTTACCGATGAAAGTAGTCGTAGAAGTTTTGACGACAGGAGGCTGACGACAAAGGCCTTTGTTGTCCATGGACTGCCCCTTTGCCGTCCGCTATGGCAGACGGCAAAGAAGCTGATTCCCGTAGTGTAAGAATACTTGATCATAGGTCATACTCATCGTTTAAGCACAAGTGGTGTTACCGCTTTTACATAAAGCATTAATGTGTTCATATCCTTAGGATATGCTTATACTCAAGTCTTAGAGTAAGATCCCCCTTGATATGATATCCCCCCTAAGAGGGATAAACTAACCTTGGGTTTTGTCGTAGAAGACTTCAAGTAGGTGAAGTAATAGTGGATGCTCAATGTTAATGCAGTTCATCTTGAGTTGGGATCAATCCTTGTTGTTTCTTACTATTCTCACCTACATGGATTAGTTCCAAAGCACAAGGAACATATGCAACAATATCTATGGACATGGCGTGAAATACATGTGGAATGATGTGCAAAGATACATTAATTACCTTGTCCCTTGCTTACCTTTGAGGGAATGTGTGACTCCTTGAACTAATGCATATGGTTGAAGTTGATTGCATATAGTTCTTGCCAAAACAAATAAGAGTGAATTTCATTGGCGGTGTCACCCCTCAAGAACTTTCTAGTTCTTCCTCTTGGGGATCCACATCAACTTGATGGGGATCCTTGGAGTTGTGGTATCACTAGATGAGGTAGTGCTAGTAGTGTCCTTGGGAATCCACTTAACATTGGCTTGGGTTCCCCTTCAAATAGGTCATTCTCCTCTTGACACTTTCCCTTGCCCTTGTGGTCTTTTGGTAGAAGGACATTGTAATGACTAAGATGCGGTCCTTTCCGATTTAGGGAACGAGGCCCCAATTGGAAAGAAGCGCATCTAAGCGTTTCACAAGCACGATAACATAGCACATACATAGTAATAGAATGACAATTAGGGATTCAAGTGCCATCTCATAAATAATATCAGAGTTTACATCATGCATTTATTCAAACAAGGTAGTTCCGCTATGGACTACATAACATGAGAAAATACTATGCTACCCTGCATGCTTGCCCACGATCACGACCATGCCTCGGTCTTCTGGATAGTTCACGTACAAGCGGTCGTTCTCCTCGTCGTACTGCCACGGCAGCTGCGTACCATCGGGATCACCTGTGTTAGGCGTACTTGTACCTGTTGGTGTGTTGAAGTAATCTGTGAGCCACGGGGACTCAGCAATCTATGATCCCAGTGCCAGAACTAGTCAAGTTATTAGGTAAGGAAGGTGTAGTGTTTAGGTTGCAGCATCCTAAGCATATATGGTGGCTAACTTACGTAGAACAAGTATTGAATGTGGTTTATACTAGCGATTGATGATTAGTTGATCACTAAGTGATTCTGAACACCTACTTACGTCAATTATAACCCCACCATGTTCCCGATCGAAGAGAGGTCTTCGAAGGGGACAGTCACGGTTACACACACAGTTGGCAATTTTATTAGATTAGGTTCAAGTTATCTATAACCGGATGTTAATAAATATTCCAAGTTGCCACATAACCGCGGGCACGACTTTCCAAAAGATTAAACCCTGCAGGGGTGCTCTAACTAGTCCATCACAAACGGTCACGGGCCGCAAAGTAATCCTCTATCACGAATCTCGTGACCTCGGCGGATTCCTTAGAGGAAAACCTCAACTGTGGGGAGAACCAAAGCTTCACCGGGATTCATATACGCGAGATATATCGCTAAGGTAAGACAAGACTAACAGGACCTCCCGACGTGTCGACGACCCTGATAAGAGTCGCGTATCTCAGTCTAAGGACACGCTGGATAAGCGAAGCGTATGGTGGCTAGAGAAATCTCCCGAGTTGCCCCTGGATGGCCGCGCATGGTGCTCTAGTTTGGACCAACAATCATGAGGAGCACTGGCCCGGGTTGTTGATTAATTCCTCGGGGTAGCTATTCCCCATGCAGATTATTATTAAGTGATTAGCAAACTAACACCAATGTTGGGTCGTGCCAGACAAGTCTTAACACTGCACTATTTATCAAGGGGGTCCCCATAACAACCCCGAACGTGTTAGGAGCGATCAGTTATGGAATCAAACACTGGTAGCCGGAAACTATGGCGGCAATAATGGAACAAAACACCCAGCAAAAGGCTAGGCCTTCCGTTATTTACCAAGTATATAGGTGCATTAAATAAATATCAGATTTAACATAATGATATCAAGCTCATGTTATCACATGAGACAAATTCACCTGCAACTAGCAACACTAACATTAGTAGCTGAGCAAGCCTACTTAGCCATTCAATTTTTGCTAGGAGGGGAAAGTGTTTGGTTTCCATGGCAATATCAGGAGGCAATTATTTCAGTGGTAGGCCGCGAGCATACGACGACAGAAACGTGAATCTAGCATAACAATTCTAGACATGGAATCAAGGTCATATCATCTTGCATGTGATCTCCTCAGCTTGGAACTGCTCTTGTTCGTCCTGCATGTACTCTCCCGGATCCACGTACTCGTTCTCCGATCCCGGTGCTACCCAACATAAAAATAGCATCCAATGAACAACAGCACAACAAGATGCAACAAGCACATGATGCATCAGATGAAAATGAACATGCATCTCTATTCTAGTCACTCGAACAAGCATGAGAAGTAAATACAAGTTCCTGGACAGAACTGTACTCTAAGCTATCTTGACATGCATGAGGATGACATGAACAGATGCGTCACGCAAAAGCGATGCAAAAACATATAAAGAACGTTACGAACGGAGCTATCGATCAACCAGAAACAACGAAACAAGAAATGGATTCATACGTATCAAATCCATCACAACACACTCCAATGGCATACTTCCGGTATTCCCAGGTTGCCGAATCACAAAACAAACAAGAATGGATGGGGTGGTGCAAAGAAATATCACCACAACGTCAACTATGCACTCACAAGCATCAAAACATCAAAACAACACTATCTGTCCTAAACAGCATCATAGCAGTTTGAGGGCTACATGCAAAGCACCTACAACCACTCAAATGTGCCAAATAGGATATTTGGCAGGAGCTATTCAAAAGCTCTACAAGCATGAGCAAAAGGATAATACAAGGATTTACACACAGCAAGATCTACAGCTGCTAACTTGGACAAAAATATCAGTTTTCAGGGACTTGGTAAAAACCTCAGTTTCTCACTAGTTGTTTATGCTGTGAAGCATTTTGACAGCACCCAAAACAATATCTACAGGAATCCAAATGGAAAGAAAATTGACAGTGAGCTAGACAAATACAAAAGCTACAACTTTCTAGTTGATAGCAAGGGCTGATTCCCAACACATAAACTTCTACCAGCACAACAACACGAGAAGAAAATATAAGCAGAATCTCAGACTTAGTGAAAATCACAGATTTTCACTAAACTGGAATTTTCAGCCACATGCCTACTTTGACTAGGCACAACTTGCACATATGAACTCCTAAGCATGAAACAAAACCAACATGTTGTAGAGGGGTTCACCCTCTACTGCCACAACAAGGAATCAACCTCTTGGGCTCATCACATCACATGGAACCAAGCTCTAAACATGGAACAAAACAGAAATATGACATTCCCAGGAAGTGTTCCAAAGTGGAATCTGAACCCACCATTGGATTCCTGGGATGATTCTACCCCAAAAACATATATAGTACACAGGCACTTGCATAGAACAAAAAACACAAAGCTAAGAAGAAGATTTACATGGAACCACATAGAGGTGAATAGGGTATCATCACATGTGCTTCCCACTAGAACACCACCTACACAAGCACTTGCACACTCTCACATATACATGGTGCACATGAGGGGTAGACCTCATGCTCATGTGCCTTAGCACACCACCACTCACACACATACATCAAGCACCACATAAGCAAGCACCTACACATGCTAATGAGAATACACACACTAGATTACACCACATCATCTCTACACCTACACATATAAACTTGCTCATGTGCTCATCAAGGCACTCCATGCCTTGGGCATGTGTGGTACACACACACACAAGCACACACAACAACACATGAGCACCTACATATACACACTCAACTAAGAGCCACTATTCCTACACCACCAAGTATCTGGGCAGGGGTGAACCCTCACACACACACAAGATCACACATTAGCACAAGCTAGTGCATCAGCCCCACATCATGCACATAAGCTTCACCACCTTAGTGCCATACACCCACAAGGTACACACACACATACATGATACTTACACATACAAATATGCACTCAACCTACACATGCACTCTACACTTGCTAGCTAAAAAAATACCTAGGCACATCTACTATAGTGAGGTAAATAAAACACCACATGAGTGGATCTAGCATCCACAGCAAGTATGCAAGCAAACAATGCAAAACAGAGAAAGAAAAGCACAAAAAATAAAAGGACAGGGGAGGGATTCAAACCCTAGACCCCCTGCTAACACACACAACAGCAACACCACTCTACTACTGCCTTTTTGCTCGACAACAACAAGGAGGTGAGCAGGGTAAGGTTGCTACCTGCAGCTACGGTGCCAAAAATCACAAAACAAAATGGTGCGCCAAGGGGATTCGAACCCCCGACCTGCCACTGCACCAAAACGTCCCTACCACCCTGCTATTGATTCGGTTCTTAACATAGGAGGGGAGTAAAGCCTTTTGAGTAACCCCCTCATGCCTATCCTCTGCCGGACGGTGGCCGGAAGAGGGGAAAGACCTCACCGGCGTTACACACAAAATCAGACTACGACTAGATGATGGAAGGAAGCCCAGGCTCCCACGGTTCCATTCCTACCACTAGCTCTACTCGAGGCGGCCTACATCTACCGATCGACGACGCGCGGCGGCGCCGGCGACAGAGAAGGTACACGGTGAGGCTACGGGCTACGGCTCGCGATCTGGGACAGGGAAGAAGGGGGGAAAGGATCTACCTCACCTACTGGACGAGGTGTCGCGTCGGCCAGAGAGGATGTAGAGGAAGAAGGGGAAGGACCCGCTCGGGGAAGAACATCGGGGAGGAAGGCCGCCGTCGTTGACGGAAGGGAAGCAAGGCCGATCTCGTCGTCCTAGCTGCGGGAATGGGACCCTTGGAGATCCCGCATGCTCGCCGAGGTGTCAAAGATGACGCAGGTGTACGGGCGCGACGGCGAGGACCTCCTCAGCTTGTGGCCATGGCGGAGGAGCTCGATCCCCTTACCTGATGTCGACGACAGAGAGGGAGAAGGAGATGGGAAAGCGGTGGCGGTGCAAGGGGAGGAACTCTAGGCTACACGGATGCCAAGGGGGGCTTAAATGGAGGAGGGGAGGTGACGGACGCGCGCCACGATGTTCGTGACGGCGTCAGCTGCTGCCGCACTCTCTTTGCTCTCTGAAGAAGCCTGAAGGAGGAGGAAAGGGAAACGGCGTCTACAGGAGAAAGGAGGTGGTCTGCTAGCGCGAGAGAAGGAAGTTGGGCCTGCTAGTGGGAGGAGGCCCACTAGTTGGCGCCAGATAGAAGAAAAAATAAAACCCCTGGGGTTTTCTAATTTAAATCAAACAGACAAAAGATTAAAACAAAGGCAAAACTGACGGAGTTAAAAATAAAACAAAATACCCCTGGTCATAAGGGAATTATGACCCATTTGAATAAAATGGAAAAGAAATATTTGGAGCAATTAAATATTTACAAAAAAGAATTTGTTTCATCTCTTTTGTGAATATTTGCACCTTAAGAACTTAGTTTCAAACAGCAAAAACATAGCCTCACATCCACCACAAATAACACTAAATCATGGGCATTTTTTAAATAGGGATGGGGCAAGTAAATATTGGGCTTGAGATAAATGAGAGGAAGAAGGTCTTTGAAACCCTAGTGCAAACCAACATAGCTTCCTACTTTCAAACCACACTACTCCACACCTTCACATAAACCACACATCATCACATGACAACACACCACATACATATGATCCCAAGGCCACAAACACAAGGCATGGATGAATGAATGCATGAATGCAAAGGGAGACATGGCAAGGTCACACATAAAATAACAAATGGAATAACTCCCATGGCACTGACATGATGGACCCACATACAGAAGGTTCCATATATGGCAAGTTACACTCTTGGGGCATTACAGACATCTTGAGATCTTGTTCCCTTGGGAGGAATGGATCATACTTATCCTCTTGAGGAAAAAACTTGGTAGTGGGTGATGACCCACAAGTATATGGGATCAATCGTAGTCCTTTCGATAAGTAAGAGTGTCGAACCCAACGAGGAGCAGAAGGATCTGACAAGTGGTTTTCAGCAAGGAAATATCTGCAAGCACTGAAATTGTCGGTAACAAGTGATTGTGTGGTGAGATGACTCGTAGCGAGCAACAAGTAACAAAAGTAGCAACGGTGCAGCAAAGTGGCACAATCCCTTTTGTGGCAAGGGACAAGCCTGGACAAAGTCTTATAGGAGGAAAAACGCTCCCGAGGACACAAGGGAATTTCTGTCATGCTAGTTTCATCATGTTCATATGATTCGCGTTCGTTACTTTGATAGTTTGATATGTGGGTGGACCGGCGCTTGGGTACTTCCCTTACTTGGACAAGCATCCCACTTATGATTAACCCCTCTCGCAAGCATCCGCAACTATGAAAGAAGAATTAAGACAAAGTCTAACCATAGCATTAAACTAGTGGATCCAAATCAGCCCCTTACGAAGCAACGCATAAACTACGGTTTAAGCTTCTGTCACTCTAGCAACCCATCATCTATACTACTTCCCAATGCCTTCCTCTATGCCCAAATAATGGTGAAGTGTTATGTAGTCGACGTTCACATAACACCACTAGAGGAAAAACAACATACAACATATCAAAATACCGAACGAATACCAAATTCACATGACTACTATTAGCATGACTTATCTCATGTCCTCAGAAACAAAAGTAACTACTCACAAAGCATAATCATATTCATAACCAGAGAGGTAATGAGTAGCATCAAGGATCTGAACATAAACTCTTCCACCAAATAATCCAACTAGCATCAACTACAAAGAGTAATCAACACTACTAGCAACCTTACAAGTACCAATCGGAGTCGCGAAACGGAGATTGGTTACAAGTGACGAACTAGGGTTTGGAGATGAGATGGTGCTGATGAAGATGTTGATGGTGACGAGTCCCCTCCGATGAGAGGAGTGTTGGTGATGACGATGGCGATGATTTCCCCCTCCGGGAGGGAAGTTTCCCCGGCAGGATGGTCCTGCCGGAGCTCTAGATTGGTTCTTCTCAAGTTCCGCCTCGTGGCTGCGTTGAAACCACGAAAAAGCTCCTCCTTGATTTTTTTTCCTGGACGAAACCCTCCATATAGAAAAAGAGGGGAGCAAGTGGGCCAATGGGCTGCCCACAAGCCCCCATGGCGCGGCCTGGGAGGTGGCCGCGCCGGGCAGGCTTGTGGGCACCCCTGGTGCCCCTCTGGCACTTCTTCGGCCCAGTATTTTTGATAAATCGGGAAAAATCCTCTTTGATTTTACGGCGTTTGGAGTTGCATAGAATAGGTATCTCAACTTTGCTCCACTTTTAGGCCAGAATTCTAGTTGCCGGTATTCTCCCTCTTCATGTAAACCTTGCAAAATCAGAGAGAAAAGGCATAAGAATTGTACCATGAAGTGAAATAACAGCCAAAGAAGCGATAAATATCAACATGAAAACATGATGCAAAATGGACGTATCAGTGGGATATGGACATTCTACCCAAAGATCTCTGTTGACGTTGAAGTAGCCAACACCTTGTTTCTTCCGATGTCCTCCTTGCTTGCGCACAGTTTCCTCAAATTGCGTTCTTCCGGCAAGACTCTTGAAGACACCTCTCTCCACAAATCCTTTCAATAAATCGTTTTCTTGCTCAAGTGTAACTTGGCTAAGAGAATCATTAGTGGAATCAAGAGAGTTACTAGCAACAACATCATTTGCTTTAACTTTAGCATTGTTGTTACTAGATGAAGAAACTTTCTTGCCTCTGTTACTAGTGTTTTTAGGTTTAAACTGTGGAACAAAAGTAGACAAGAGTAGTCGTTTGGCTAGATAAGAAGAACTCTTCTTTCAAAGATCATCATTGATTGCTTTTAGGAACTCATCCTCTTGCTCCAAATTGAGCTTCTCGAAGCATAGCTTCTCATGAGTTATCGCAAGCTCACTATGATCTTGTAGAGTAGTTTCATGAGCTAACTTAAGAGTGTTTAATTCTTTAGTTAGTCGTTCAATTTCTTTCTTATCATCATTCGAGTTCTCTTGACTAGCATGATAATTAGCACGTTCATTTTCAATGTTGTCACTAGCCTTATCAAAGAGAAAGTCATCATCTCCTAACAAGTCATCCTCATCACTATCAAAATCAAGATATTCAGTGTGTGGTATCTTGGGGACTTTAGCGATGAAGCAATTTCCAAACCCCTCATTTGGTGAATGAAATAAGTCAGAGGAGTTGGAGGAAACGAGTGCAATTCTGCCAACACCTCCACCTTGACTATAGTCAGAGTTGTACTGGTAGCTTCTCTCGGGTTGGTTGTCAGACCCGGAGTCAGAAACCCATTCACCAACATTAGCTTGATGTCTTCTTCTTGATCTTCTCTTGGTGTATTTGTCCTTCTTCTCTGATTCCTTGCCTCTCTGTGAGTGTATTCATTCATAATGATCTTCTCTACTCCTTCTCTCTCTACGAGGTGACTCATCTCTTGAGCTTCATCTTCAAGGTGACTCTTCTCTTCATTTGTAGGGAGCTGAGCACTCACTAGAGTAGCGTCGGGCTTCCCACAGTTGTAGCAGTTTTGGTCATGACTGCACAAATCCTTCTCATCGTGTCTTGAGCTTGAGCTTCTCTCTTTACCTCTACTGTTGTAGAACTTGTTGAATTTTCTGACCATGAGGCATATCTCTTCATTGGTAACAAGATTTTCCTTTCATGTAGTGGGAGCATCGCTTGAATCTTTGTAAGCATTTCTTGACTTGTTGTGAAACTCATCTTTGTCCTTGAGTGACATCTCATGAGCAACAATCCTTCCAATGACCTCTGTTGGCTTGATATCTTTGTAGTTTGTCATCATTTGGATTAATGTGCACATGGTGTCATATTTTCCATCCAAATCTCTAAGTATCTTATTGATGATGAATTTGTCGGTCATCTCTTCGCTTCCTAAGCCGGCAATCTCATTTGTGATGAGAGCTAGCCTAGAGTACATTTCAGCGACTCCTTCACCATCCTTCATCTAGAACTTGTCAAGTTGACTTTGAAGCACATCCAACTTAGATTCTCTCATAGAATCCGTACCTTCATGCATATCAACCAAAGTATCCCAAATTTCTTTTGCATTCTCAAAGCGAATGATTTTTTTGAATTCTTCGGAGCATACGCAATTGAATATGATACCACAAGCTTGTGCATTGAATTGCAACTTCTTCAACTCTTCTATTGTCGCATCACGATCCGGTTATCTCCCTTCTCCGAAAAATCACCTTGCACACCAACACGAACAATAGCAGATACGGCAGGGTTAAAACCAAGAATATGCATTTTCATCTTATGCTTCCAACCAGCAAAATTAGTGCCATCGAAGTATGGACCCCTATGGTGATAACTTCCCTCACTAGACGCCATACTCTCCTAGGTTGTGAAACCAATGCAATGGATACCAAAGCTCTGATACCACTTGTACGATTGAAAGTATGTTGAGCGGGGGTGATTAGACTACTTGACCAATAAAAACTTAGCCTTTTCCAATTTTAGTTGTGGGCAAGTTTTAGCAGTTATGACAAGTCAAGTACACCCTACACATGCACATCTAAGAGTATAGCAGCGGAATGTAAAACATGCAAGTGTAAAGTAAAGGGTAAGGTAGGGAGATCAAATGCAAAAGTTGATGCGGTGATTTTTGGCATGGTTCTGATAGATGGCGCTATCATACGTCCATGTTAGTGGAGACTTCAACCCACTGAGGGTAAGGGTTGCGAGATTCCAGGGAGGGCTGCACCCACAAGGGGTCCACGAAGAAGCGGCCTTGTCTATTCCACCAAGGCTTCCGTCCACGAAGGACTAGCCTCACTCACAGTAAATATTCACAAAGTAGGCGATCTCTTTGCCCTTACAAACATCTTTGTTCAACTCCACAACACAAAGTAGGAGGCTCCCAAGACACACCTAATCAATCTATGAGGCACCACCCTCCAAAAGGTAATAGATGTGGTAGAATGATGAACTCCTTACTCTTGTGCTTCTAAAGATAGTCTCATCAACACTCAATCACTCTCTCACAGATTTGGCATGGGTAGGACAGATTGATTTGGTGCAAAGCAACTTGTGGAGGCTAGAGATCAAGTCTCAAATGGATGGTTTGGAATATCTTGCTCTCAGCACATGAGTGGGTGGCTCACTCTCACAAAAATGAATTTGGCAATTAAGTGTGCGTTCTTAGTGTTTCCTTTACGAATGAGAGGTAGGTGGAGGGGTATATATAGGCAACCCCCAAAATCCAACTGTTACACCATAATTGACCAACTCGGTAACATCGAAGTTACAAACTCGATGGTATCGACTTGCTCAAAAGGTAGAAACTTATAAATCTCGGTGGAACGATATATAGAACTTGGTAGAGCCGAAAAGGTGACTAACGGTCACATGGCACAACTCGGTGGCACCGATACGCAAACTCGGAAATTCTGATTTTGTGTATCGAGCAACAGAAGGTTGGCCATCCAAACTCGGTAGCACCGATGCAGGACCGGTTGTACCGAAATGGTAGGGTTTGGCTAGGTTCTCTGTGGGATGAAAATCGGTAGGGCCGAATTTGGAAACTTGGTGCCACCGATTTTGGATATTTAGTTTGAGACAGATGTGTTATGTGGGAGAATGGTTGAGTATTTTTGGTGGCTATCTCTGAGCACTTGAAAACCCAATTCATATTAATATATCATACCCTTTTAATAGTATTGGCTTTCCTGTGTACTCAAAAGTGATTTCTCACAAATATAAAATGTAGAGTCTTCTAGCTTGAAGCTTGAACCAATCTTATTCCATCCTTGCATCAAGGGGCATCTCCATATAAACATTTAGCCAATGCATCTTTTGAACTTTTCTAAAATATACTTGGATAAGATCAATGATGCATATGTTGTGATCAATTATCAAAACCACCTTAGGGAGAAAATTTGCTTTCAATGGGTACAAAGTACATGGATGATCTACCTCGAGATTGAATGATTGTGTTCTAAACCCTAAGTCTAGTATTCATGCCTCTAAAGACTAATACCCCCGGCTTATATACACATCGGGGGTACCTGGGCTACACATATAGTCGGTTTCCATCCAGGGATAAACTTGTCGACCACTTCAACACTCACTGAGGTGCATGCCAATTCTTCGGAAGTTCCTGTCTTGCTCACGCCGAGGGCCATTTTGGTAGTTCTTCTTTTAGTGGTCGATTGGTCGTTTGCTTGGCTCATGGATGGAAGGCCGTAAGGTTGACACCCCTTAGTCCAGGACACCTTCAAGGTCCCGTGGGGGGTTAGAAAATCGTATTTTACAATCTGAGGCCTATTAATATAGGAGACCTCAAATCTGAATACAAGCAGACGAAGAAGGAACGCGCCTGCCAAGTCGAAGACCCCAAAGAAGAAGAACTTGTTCAGAGGATGAACTTAATGTCCTCAAGTTTGAAGACCAGTCTAGTGGCTACTGATGTTGTCTTGTACTAATGGGTGTCAACCCTTACGGCTTGCCATCCATGGGTCGGGTTGATGACCCGCTGACCACTCAAGGAATCACTACAAAAGTTATGGCCATCGGCATGAGCAAGATGGAAATCTCTGAAGACTTGGTGTGCACCTCAACGAGTGATTTAGTACTCGACAAGTTTATACCTAGGTGGCAAACAACCATATGTGTAACCTAGGTACCCCCATGCGTATATAAATCAAGGGGTTTAGTGTTTAGAGACACGAATACTAGCCTTAGTGTTTAGAACACAATCATCCGATCTCGAGGTAGATCACCCATGTACTTTGTACCCCATCCAATCAAGATAATCAAAGCATGACGTAGGGTTTCACCTCTTTGAGAAGGCCTGAACCTGGGTAAAACATTGTCCCCTTATGTCTCGTGTTCACCGCGGTTCCTAGATCACTAGCTCTGGACCCCCTACCTGAGATCTGCCGTTTTAGCACTCACACCAAGCCTCCTGACTTGAACAGTTCGGCTAGGGAACCCCATGGCGGTTCAACAGCGGGCCATCTCCAGGAGGCCCATGACACATAGAAGTAATATTCCCAAATACTTAGCGCATACTCCAAGACTTAAAGTTCGTCTACAACAAGATTATCATATACGTACATGACCTATCTATAACCTGAGCGCCCGTGGTATCTATATAACCAAGAAGTAGGGCTCGTAGAAGACACAAAAATCTGGTGGTAGACCACATGTAGAATACAAACATAAGCATGGCGTAGGGTATTATATTTTCAAGAGAGATCGAACGTGGGTAAAATTTGCGACCTTGTTACCAACATTTCTAGACTAATAGCTTGGGACCCCCTACTCGAGGTTCACCAGAATCGACTCCATCACCTGTGGGTCCTTAGAACGAGAAAGATACAAGAGAAAATTTGTTGTGATAACACATAAAAATAATGTTCAATTAAGAAGCAAAGAGATTTGAATTTAACCAATTCCTAGGTAAAAAGGTTAGTGACAACCTCGTTGTTAAGTGCTACAAGATCTATGCACTCGAACTCATGGTTATGGACCTGAATCCTTTAGTATGGAACATTGTCTTTTCCAAGTAAAATCTCCTAGTATATTAAAGAATAAAAATGTGCTTTCGTTCTTGTGGAATAAGAAGCCCTCGTACATTAATGAAAGGAAAATCATAAATTTTTGTTAGGTATTTTGTAAGTGCATCTAGTTCCACTTAGTGATTTTGGTGGTTTGAAGACTTATAGGTTAAGTATCTAATGTGTTTATAAGTGTACACAGGATCTATAAGTCATTGAGGAGTTTGAGATATTTGAAGAATATCGACCCCTAAAAATATATGTCTTCAGTTGAAGAAATTGGTCTGAAGCTGAAGAAATGAATCACGAGGAATCTGCGATGAAATTGATATTCCTCATGAAGATATTGATATTGAGAAGATCGGTGGTTCCTGAAGAAAATCATTTTGAAGAAATTGAAGCGTGAAGATTTACGTTCTCTCTTTTACTTTCTTCGCATTTGATGAATAGGAACACCGTACTGTTAAAGGGGGTCAAAGTAACGCTATGGAATGAATTTCCTCATGATGCTCAACCCAAGCCAAATCCTACCAAAATCCTCAAGTGAGGAATATGAGTGACATGAGGACTCTCACAGTTGAGGGTCCCGACCGTTTCGATAGCCACGCCAAGTCACTGGTCTTATCCACTCCAACGGTCATATTATTTAAGGGCATTAATGTCAAATCATGTCGGGATGCTCCCGGGCTATAAATAGCCGCCCCCCACAACCACTAGCTGGTTGGCTGCTCCGTTAGAAACTGACACTTGTCATAAGAGCAACCCAAATTCCTCAGAGCTTTCTAGAGTAAATCATCAGTGAAGAAATACACCACCCACCGATACCACAAACCAAACCTAGTGATTGAGCATCACTGAAGAAGTTGTTCCTATGTGGGACTGAAGCCTTTTGCCTTTGAGGACTGTGCATCCTCCAGACGGTTAGGTGTCATGGTCTAGAGCAATCCAGCAGTCAATTGTGGATCGCCGGGTGACCGAGTTTGTGAGGGTTTGGAAGTCTGCCCTGAAGACTTACCACGAGTGTTGGGCGAGGACTGTGTGTCCTTAGCTCAAGGAGAATACGGTAGGGACTGTGTGTCCCGGGACTGGGTGTCCTTTGGATTCAATACCAAGCCGCTCCAAACCAGATGTACAACTGTCATAGCAGTTGGAACTGGGTCATCAACAATAGTCTTCACCAAGAATCGGGTTCTAATTCCTCAACTCTTTGCTTTCTCTGTATTATGTGTTGATGACTTTCACTGTGACTGTTTGAAGAATTTGCTGAAGACTTTCTCCGAATTTCCTCGACCCCAAATTCTTCACAATAGTTAATCATCATCTGTATTCTGCGTGCCTGCTTACTGTGCAATCTGTTTTCATAATCTTCACTCTGTAATACTGCTGTTGTGAACGTTTGCACGACTGATCCTTAAGTGTTTCCGCTGTAAGTTAGTCATCAGTGAGGAATTTCCTCAAAAGGAATTTCCTCAATGATGAAATTCTAAAAATCTCCTATTCACCCCCCCTCTAGTCGATATAACGCACTTTCATATTTGACCAAATATGATAGTCCAGTTCCTATAATTCAATACCAATGATCATTTGCACGAGTACGTAGGGTTGCAAGTTTATGCCTCAACCCATGGCCTACAGGTATTACTACACATCACAATGATATCACAGATGGAAAACATTGTAGATGGCATTGGTAGATGGGTGATTGATAAGAGACTAAAAATGCCATGTATGTGATGGACAGATTACAAGTATGGCAAACTATGAGGAGAATGAGTAAAGGGATGGAGATGGGGATGACAACGACTAGTGTTTCTCCGTATAATGGTTGTGTGCGGCGATCTCTTGGTTGCAAATGGATCTCCTACTTTTGTAAAGGGTCTTGGGGTTAACATTAGAGAGTTGTGAGAGAATGGTATGAACGCACCTCATACCATACATCGTATTCTCCTCAGTTTTGTCTATTGCGTCTCTCGGTTGATTTGGCTTGATATCCACACTTCATATTTTTCATATATATCTTTATTTGCTCCACTCAAATGGTCAATAATTTCCCATGGAAGCAAACTAAAATAGGGATTTGTTTTATTTTACATTTATTAGTCACTAGTGATAACATTAGAGTGATTTATCAAAAAATCTAGGTTTAGCGGGATAAAACAATGGTGGAATGAATGTAAAAAACACTAATCCCCAACCTATTCCATCATGACGTACACCCATGAAGTACTAGTCTCACTAAGGGTAGATCTTCACGAAATAGGCGATCTTCGAGCCCTTACAAACTTCTTGTTTTTTTTACGAGATTGTTGATGCCCCCACCCAACCGACATATCACAATGAACGATGTGCACTCCTCCGTAACCCCACTACAGGTTGCTCCCCCTCCTCCTCCTCGTCATGCGCCTTTGGCAACCTCACTTCCTCCTCCCAACATCTGAACTCCTTTGTTGCTTTCTCCATCTCCAAGCCTTGCTCCTCGGGGAGAATCATGTAGCTCTCCGAGGTGTGTTGCACAAGTGTGCGGCCCTTGATTCATGCTACTACGGAGGAGAGAGACAAGAAATCACGGGGAAGAACGACGACTAAGGTGGAATGAAATGGGGAATGGTGGAGGTGGGTGATCAAAAGGGCGTTCGTGTGGGCTTGTTATAGAATAGAACGGTTCCACAAGCTGGTGTGGCGACCAACCTAGTGATGTGATCCATGCGTCTTGATCCAATGGGTAACAAAGTTAGCCGAAAAAACATTTACAAGGAATGTCAACACCATAGCATTGGGGTAATTTAGTCGGATGTGAATCAAGCCGAATAGTTTTTTAGAAACATCGGCACTTTATTAATCAAGCAACAAAGTTACAAAGGGTCTCCCGGATAAACTCCGGAATAAAAGGAAAAACACAAAGACCATTACATTTCATACAAGACTTAGCTAAATTATGAGCTAGAACATTAGATTGCCGACGAATATGTTTGAATAGAACATAAGAGAAGTTCAACGCACCATCTTTGATGTCCAAGACCACATCACCCACCAGCGAACGGTCGCGAACATGAGAGTTGATCCTTTGCACCAGGGGAAGGTAATCGGAGGCAAAGATTACTGAGTCGCAACCTTCCTCGTCGAAAAATCGATATGGTTGACTAGAGGGGGGGTGAATAGGCAACTGCCAATTTTAAGCTTTTCTTTAACAAATTAAGTTTATCAACAAATAGGTTGTCTAGATATGCAACTAAGTGAGAAACCTATATGATGCTAACAATAACAATACAAACAAGTAAAAAATACGAGTAAAGGTAAAAAGTATCCACAAGCGGAACCGACGAAGACAAGGATGTGTTTCCGAAGTTCCTTCCCTTTGAGGGGAAGTACATCTCCACTAGAGCGGTGTGGAGGCACAATTCTTCCCCAAGATGCCACTAAGGACACCGTATTCTCCTCACGCCCTCACACAATGCGAGCTGACGTGATTCCACTGGTGGTTCCCTTGAAGGCACCGGCCGAACCTTTACAAACAAGGTCAGGGCAATGTCCACAACTAAATTGGAGGCTCCCAATGAAACCACGAAGCTTCACCATAATGGACTATGGCTTCAAGCTAACCTCTTCCATCTAGGGTGCTCAAACACTCAAGAGTAACAAGATCTACAAGGGATTAATGGGAGGAACAACTTTTCTCTTGGTGGAAGTGTAGATCAAGGCCTTCTCCTCAAAACCTTAGAGAATCAACAAGAATCGATGGCTAGGGGCAGAGATCGGGCAAGAGTAAGCTTAGGAGCAACAATGGAGCTTTTGGGGAAGAAAGGTGAGGCCTGTTGGGGGAAGAATACCTACTTATATAGGGGAAGAATCTGAACTTTTTCTACCCACAAGTCGCATATAAGCGGTAATACCGCAAAGTGGAGCGGTACTTTCGCTTGCACAGAAATACTGGGTATCGCAGTCACTTGGACACGGTCCGGGAGGTGGAAGTTCTGCCGGAGCGGTACTACCGTTCCCGCCGGTGGTACTTCCGCTTGGCACTGAAGAACACCTGAACATAGCAGAAATGCGGAGGCCAGTGCATCAGTACCGCCGACAGCGGTACTTCTGCATTTTGCTGTCGCTCAAAAACTGCTTGAGTGCCAGAGACAACAGAAAGAAGAAATAAGCGGAAGTACGGCCAGAAGTGGAGAGCGGCAGTACGGCCAGAGCGGTAATACCGTTCATCTCCCGACGGTACTTCCGCTAAAAAAAGGCAAAGGCACCGAAGGCACGAGAAAGAAAAAATAAGAGGAACTCGGACCAGAACTGTAGGGTGGTAGTACCGTTTGGGTGGTACTACCGCTCTCTAGGGAGGTACTTCTGCTTATATATCCTTGAGGGCCTTAAGGACAAAACCAGATGCTCCAAAGTGCTGGGAACATGATTGGGTGCAAATGTGTACGTGATAACTCAGGTTGTCCTAATGTTTCAGAATTTTTCGAGTTACAGAAGTATAGGTTCATTGCAGATTACTACAGATTGTTCTTTTTTTGTCAGATTCTGTTTTTGCTTGTATAGTTTGCATGTTTTGATGATGATATGCTTTGTATCGGGGGGGTATAATCCATGGGTAAGTAAGAATACAGTACCTTATGCTAAAATAAAATAATAATCAACTCATAATAGTACCCGGAAGTATTTGATATGTTGCTTATACTAACGAATTTCATGAAATTTTGTTGAGTTTTATGTGATTGAAGTTTTCAAGTTTTGGGTATTATCTCGATGGACTAAGGACTGAGGAGCAGCAAAAGCCTAAGCTTGGGTATTCCCAAGGCACCCCAAGATAATATCCTAGGAAGACTCAAGCATCTAAGCTTGGGGATGCCTGGCAAGGCATCCCCTCTTTCGTCTCAATCCATCGGTATGTCACTTGGAGCTACATTTTTATTCATCACATGATATGAGTTTTTCTTGGAGTGTCGTTTGCTTTTGTTTGCTTTTATTTTTAGTTTTCCACAATCATGTTTGATGGACACACCTATTTGAGAGATATACCACATCATCATAATTTGTTAGTATACTCTATGTGCTTCACTTATACCTTTTGAGCTTAGCACTTGCTCTAGTACTTCACTTATCTCTTGTTGAGCATGGTGGCGTGTAGATTTTACAGAAACAATATGATCTCATTCTTCACTTGTCTTTGTTTGAAAGTAAATAGTGATGGTAATTTGCATGGGTCATAATACTAGATCAAAAATAATGGGTATTCAATGAGTGATAATTAAAACCATCATGTAGCTCATATAGAGAAGTTGTGGGTTAATGATATTGATGTGGTAATATGAAAAAGGTGTGACTGCATTATTATTAATTCAGAGAGGTGTTGATATTCATAGAAGTTGTGGGTTAATGATATTGATGTGATAATATGGAAAAGGTGTGAGCATTTCTATTCCTCGTTGAAATCCTAGTGTTGTTTTGAGTCGGAGTCGCGCGATGGTTAATTCCTACCAACCCTCTCCCTCGAGGCATGCGAGTAGTGCTTTGATTTTTGATAAAACTAATAAAACTTTGCAATAAGTATATGAATTTTTCATGAATAATGTGGCACCATGGACATATGGAATCTCACATCCTCCTATTTGCTAGCCTCTTTGGTACTGTGCATAGCCCATTCTCACCTCGAGGACTGGTGCAACTTTCGTCGGTGCATCCAAACCCCATGAAATGACATGCTCTGTTGCACATATTCCTTTTTATATCATCCTCAAAATAGCCACCATACCTACCTATCATGGCATTTCCATAGCCATTCCGATATATATTTCCATGCAAATGCCATCGTCACTTCACATGACTAGTTCGTTAATCATCATATTGCTTTGCAAGATCATATGGAGCTGACATAGTATTTGTGAAAAAGACACCGTTTATTATAGCATTTGTGGCAAAGCTACCATCCTCATATACTGAATACATGTCACGTTAGATCATTGCACATCCTGGTACACTGCCAGAGGGATTCATATTGGAGTCATGTCGCTTCATAGTTCATCATATCGAGTTATCAATGAGTCGTAAGTAAATAAAAGTGTGATGATCATCATTATTAGAGCATTGTCCCAGTAAGGAAATATAGATGGGGGAGGCCAAATGTTCCAACCATAATAAAAAAATGAAAAAAATGAATGAGAGAAAAAGAGAGAAGGGACTTTGCTACTATCCTTTACCACACTTGTGCCTCATAGTGGCACCTTGTTCTTCATATAGAGACTCTCATGTTATATCATTCATATTCTAGTGCGAATCACTTTTTCATAAACTTGGCTTGTATATTCCTATGAAGGGCTTCCTCAAATTGCCCGAGGTCTTCATGAGCAAGCAAGTTGGATGCACACCCCACTTAGCTTGAGTGGAGCTTTCATACACTTATAGCTCTAGTGCATCATTTGCATGGCAATCCCTACTCCTTGCATCAATATTTATCGATGGGTGTCTCCATAGCCCGTTGGTATGCATAGTTGATGTCAGACTATCTTCTACACTTTTCACCCCTTTGAAACCTACCAACATACTCTATTCCAGCTTTGTGTTATGTCCAATGGTGCACGCTCATGTATTGCCTGAAGAATAAAAAGTTGATGCATATTGAAAAAGTGTGATCCAATTGCGTGACTAGGACACTATGGTGCTTATCATTTGTATTAATGTGGTGAAGATGGAGGCATGCCATGCTAATAAAATAAGATGGATAGGGGTAAAACATTCTTTGACGATCGTATACTTTGAAAGATTGATTATTTTGATGTTTATACCTATAAGTATTTCTATGTTAATGTTTGTTAATTCATCATTTCTCAATGAGGAAGAATTAAGCTTGGGGATGCTTGATACGTCTCCAGCATATCTATAATTTTTTATGATTCATGCTGATATATTATCATTTTAGAATATGTTTGGGGTATTTATTTACCAATTTATATTATTTTTGAGCACTAACCTATTGACCCAGTGCCTAGTGCCAGTTCCTATTTTTAGCAGGTTATTCAGTTTTCAGGTTTTCAATACCAAACGAAGTCCAATTACCTTAAACTTTTTGGTAATTTTTTCTCGATCAAAAGAAGACTGGGGAATATCGGAACAAGGCTGGAGGCCACACGAGGGGCCCACAAGCCAACAGGGCACGCCTTGATGTCTTGTGCCTCCCTCGTGGCCCTCTTGACTGTCTTATGTGGCCTATAAATTATCATCTATTATAGAAACCCTAAAAGAAGCCATGAAACACTTTTTACGCTGTCGCAAGTCTATGTTCTAACAGGAGGCCATCTAGAGCTCCGTTCCGACACCCTATTGGAGGGGGGATCAATCAAGGAGGGCCTCCATGTGACAGCCCGAGACCGACGCTCCAAAAGATGCCCCTCTTTTCCGTTGTCGTCGTGTTATTATTTTGTTTGCCGCATTCATCGTCGCATCATTCGCATCATACGCATTGCATCGGCACTCCGTTGCTGCCAATTTTCAAAACTTGCATCCGCTATTAGTTGTCGGTTCTCTCCGTTCTCGTCGTTGCCCGTTTTGAGACCAACCACACACGCACACGCACGCGTCCGTGACATCGATTAAACCTTGTTTTAAAAAGTGTGTATAAAATATTCCTGGATTGGGTCGAAACTTGGTGTGCGGTCATATTTTCATGTAGGTAGACCGCCTGCCAATTTTCGTCGCAATCGGAATCCGTCTCGTACCCGAACGATCGACCGTAGCGGCACTGTTGTCGGTTATTCGTCACACAGGTTTGTCGGTTTAAAAACTCATTGTTGGGTTGACCGTTTTCCGTCTCGTCTCCGGTTAGCCACTCTACACAGCCCCACCTAGCCATTCCCGCGTCCGTGGCTGTCCGATCACGATCCCGTGGTTGAAAACGGAGCCGGATTCGGATAACCCTAGCCCCTCTGTCTATAAATAGACAGCAAATCACCACTCTCCTCGTTTCTCGTGCCTCCCCAAACCCTAGCCGCCACAACAAGCCTCCTCACACCTCCTCCCAGCCGCCAGGGCCCGCCCGATCCTAGATCCGGCACGTCCGGGCCCGAACCGCCGCCGTCGTAAGCCTGAGCCGTGCACCAGCACCACCCGCAGCCCGTGCCCACGCGGAGTAGCCGAGCTCCCCTCGCGCACTGCATCAGCGACGACCGAAGCCGCCGTGACCCTCTCTCCCTTCCCTGCCGGCTCCAACTCTCTCCCTCACCCTAGTTCATGTGGGTTCATGCAGGAGCTCGCCCGACCCCATGGCGCCGCCTCGTCGATCTAGTCCGGCCGGCGTCCGTCCACCTTCGCGCACCCGGGAATGGCTCCGTGTAGCTGGATCCGACCACCGGAGGCCCGTTCCGCCTCCTCCCGCCGCCTCCCCCGTAGTAGTCGTCCTTGCCGTCCTCGGCGCCTCCCGGCCGCCATGGATTCATGCGGGAGCAGGAACGAGTCCGCCACGTTGACGACACCGCTTGAGCGCTGTCTTGGGCCGCGCCTAGCGCTCCAGCGAGGCCCAGCCCCGCGCGGCCTCCCTCGGTCCAGCCTAGTCTGCCCCGTTGATCCATCTCAAGTGCCGCGGGTGGGCCTGCCGAGTAATCTTCCGCCCAGGGCCACGACGGTGAGCCCCCAACCCCCTCTATGTAGTTCCCTAGAATATTTTAGCTATCTAGCGTCCATGCCTTTGGTTTGGTCCATTGCAGCAGATTCGGCTCATAGATGTTTTAGAATAACCTACGATTTATTTTCATTTTCAAGAAAATAACCGATTTTCAAACGCCCGTAGATTATTAACCGTTCGTCAGATCGCGATGATTTAAATATTTAACTTGATTAGTTTTTCACGTAGAATGCCTAGATTATTTTACAACTTGCATGCATGGTTGGAGTAGTTTAACCTGCCGTTTGCCTAGATTTGTGTGTTGTCCTGATAGGTTAATGTTCCGTAGTTATTTTTGTGTATGTCCGGTTTGTTCAAATCCCGTAGATAAAATTTTCACGATGTTCATGACACTTTGCCATGTATTTTAGAGTAGTTCCTTGCATTTTTGCATGTAGGAGCTATCAATAGTTTGTTATGTCGTGTTTAGGACATATTCTCGCATATATGTGTGGCGCTAGTTTATTTTTCGAACCCCACATATTATATATGTTTTCAGGGTAGAATAATCCATAGAATTTAACTGTGCATTTAATTGTCTTTTGAGCAAATTAGTGTGCATGATATTTTGCCATGTTGCCCTCTTGTCTATTTTGTGTGATTTAATCCTTGTGTGATGTGCATGAGTTGTGAACTAGAGATATGCTCTTGGATATGTATGCTAGCCCCTGGTATTTTTGGTTGCCTTAGAAATCCATGTTTAGGTGTTGTTTTCTTGTTGTCAACATGCTAGAAAAAAGTGCTGATTTGGAGATGCTGGAATATTTCTAAGTCTCGAATATGTTATATTTTGTTGCTGTCTTTCCATGAGTTTTGCTAGTGATCTACAACTCCTTTGAGGTTGGTGCAATGGAGTTATTTGTAGTCCTTAAGATTCTCTAGCCTGCTGAAAATTTTCATGACATCCGGTGCCCTGTAGCATATAGTTTTGCTGCTGTCAATATGCCTTCAGAATGAAAACTGCAATGTCAAAAACTGTTATTTTCTCTAAGTCTGAAACTGTGTGCGAGATGACATTTTGTGAGATCTTTTCCTAGTGATCCATGGTTCCATGCTAGTTGTATTTAGTAGAGTGTTATTGTGCATCTTGACCACTACTGTCTCATGTCTTGTTTGACCATTTTAGAATTATGTACCTTGTTGTTTTGGGTGTAGAAAATGCATGTTGTCGTTTTAGGCAGATTGTAGTTATTTATTGTGTAGCTTGTATTTGTTAAACCGTTGCTCCGTTTTGAATGTGTCATATATGAAACTTGATTAGAATCCTGTGTAGTTTCATAATATCTAGATGCTTGTATGGTTTGGAGTGCTTGTGACTGTCATTGCATACACATCGCATTCATGGCATCATATATTGCGGTGTTCGTATCTTTTGAACCGTAGCTCCGTCAGAGATGTTCCATATATGTAAAAGTACTAGTACGACGCGTAGAATCAACATGAACAACTTTATTTTTCTATTTAACAAATATTAAAATGTGTTAGTTTATATCTTGTCAGAAATATAAATTAATGTACGGGGTCAGTTTGGAGATGCTATAAGTCGTTTCTGACCTCATTTAAAATGCCTAGATAGGTAGCTTAATTATGCTTCACCTCTTGCCATATTTAACCAACATTTAATATTGACGTGTACCTAATAGGGATAGAACTAACTAATTCGTATGTGGAGTTTCGTCAATATGCCACTCGTTGCATATTGAGCTTCACTTAATGTGTAGCGTTTGTTAGTGTGAAGCCATGTCATACGTGCATAATTGATACCGTTCATGCATCATATGTGGCGTGCATCATGTGGTGAATATTGTGTGTTGATTCTTGTTTACGGTTTGCTTCGTCTCGATAGAGTTCCACAACGTGTCGGAAAGTGAGGATCCGTTCGACTACATCGGTTCGTCTGCTTCACGAAGTCGTTCTTCTTCCAAGCGGGATCTCAGGCAAGATGACCATTTCCCTAGATACCTTTACTATCATTACCATGCTAGTTGTCTCGTTTCTTTAGTTATGTCCCGTTGCCTACCACCTATTAAATATCAGCCTCTCAACGGTGCCATGGAAACCTTCAACTGTTCACAACCTAGCAAACCACTGATTGGCTATGTGCTACAGCAACTAAAGACCTTCCCTGGCAACGGCGCCAGGAATCCTTCTGCTACAGGCTACGCCTATAGGGACTTCCTTGGCAAATATGCAAAGGATTCCCCCCACGGCCTTGGAGCCTTGTGTTGGTGTTCCCTTGAAGCGGAAAGGGTGATGTAGCATAGGGGCGGTAAGTATTTCCCTCAGTTTGAGAACCAACGTATCAATCCAGTAGGAGGATCGCGTCAAGTCACAAGCACGTGCACAAACACAAAGAGCTTGCACCCAACGCTATGAAGGGGTTTTCAATCCCTTATAGATTGTTTGCAAAGTGAGAACTCAAAGCAAAGAAGTAAACAAAGCAAAGTAAAAGTAAAAGTGGAGACGATAGTTGTGAATAGACCCGGGGGCCGTAGTGTTCACTAGTGGCTTCTCTCATGAAAGCAAGTAGACGGTGGGTGAACAAATTACTGTCGAGCAATTGATAGAACCGCGCAAAGTCATGACGTTATCTATGGCAATGATCATATCTATAGGCATCACGTCCAAAACAAGTAGACCGATACTTTCTGCATCTACTACTATTACTCCACACGTCGACCGCTATCCAGCATGCATCTAGTGTATTGAGTTCATAAGAACAGAGTAACGCCTTAAGCAAGATGACATGATGTAGATGGACAATCTCAAATCTATGATGAAAGCCCATCTTGTTACCCTTGATGGCAACAACACGATGCGTGCCTTGCTGTCCCTTCTGTCACTGGGAAAGGCCACCGCACGGTATGAACCCAAAACCAAGCACTTCTCCCATTGCAAGAATCATAGATCTAGTTGGCCAAACAAAACCCAAAACTCTGAGAGACTTACAAGGATATCAAATTATGCATATAAGAAAGCAACAAAGACTCAAATATAATTCATAGATAATCTGATCACAAATCCACAATTCATCGGATCTCGACAAACACACCGCCAAAGAGGATTACATCGGATAGATCGCCATGAAGATCATGGAGAACTTTGTATTGAAAATCCAAGAGAGAGAAGAAGCCATCTAGCTACTAACTACGGACCCGTAGGTCTGAAGTGGACTACTCACGAGTCATTGGAGAGGCGATGATGTTGATGTAGAAGCCCTCCAACTCCAAAGTCCCCTCCGGCAGGGCACCGAGAAGGGTCTCCAGATGAGATCTCGCGGAAACGGAAGCTTGCGGCGGCGGAAAAGTGTTTTCGTGGATGCCCTGATTTTTTTTCTGGGATTTTAGGGAATTTATAGGCCAAAGAGCTAGGGCACGGGAGCGCCAGGGAGGCCACAAGCCTAGTCGCCGCGGCCCCCCTAGCCGCAGCGTCAGGGCTTGTGGGCTCCCTGTGGGCCTCCTGCCTTGGCCCTCAAGTCCCCCGATCTTCTTCTGTTCTGGAAAAATTTATTTCGGGGATTTTATTATGTTTGGACTCTGTTCCAAAATCAGATCTGAAAAGAGTCAAAAACACAGAAAAACCAGGAACTGGCACTTGGCACTGAATTAATAAGTTAGTCCCAAAAAAGATATAAAAGGTATATAAAACATCCAAAGTTAACAAGATAACAGCATGAAACCATCAAAAATTATACATACGTTTGAGATGTATCAAGCATCCCCAAGCTTAACTCTTGCTCGTCCTCGAGTAGGGAAGTGATAAAGAATGATTTTTTGATGCTTTCATGCTACCTAGCATAGATGTCCTTTGTAACTCCTCTTATGTGACGTGAATGTTCAGATCCATTAGATTCAAAACAATAGTTTGCTATTGACGTGGAGACAATAATACTTCAAGCAAACTAGCTAGGTAATCATGACCTTTCAAAATAACAAGGCCAAAAGAAAGTTATCCCTACAAAATCATATAGTCTCGCTATGCTCCATCATCCTTGCACAACAAATTTAAATCATGCACAACCTCGGTATTGGCCAAGTAAGTGTTTTCACACCTTTACTTTCTCAAACTTTTTCAACTCTCACGCAATACATGAGCGTGAGCCATGGTTTTAGCACTATAAGTGGAATGGAGTGTGGTGGAGGTTGCAAGGCAATCAAGGAGAAGATGGTCACATTGACTAGGCATATCAACGAGCTATGGAGGTGCTCAATATATATCAACATGAATGAGTAGGGATTGCCATACAAATGATGCACTAGAGCTAAGAGTATGTGAGAGCTCTTAAAGAAAACTAGTGGGCGTGCATCCAACTTGCTTGCTCACGAAGACCTAAGGCAATTTTGAGGAAGCCTATCACTGGAATATACAAGCCAAGTTATATAATGAAAATTTCCCACTAGCTATATGGTGGTGACAAAACGAGAGACTCTCAATCATGAAGATCATGGTGCTGAATATGAAGCACAAGTGTGGAAAGGAGATAGCAGCATTGTCCCTTCTCTCTTTTTCTCTCATTTTTTGGTGGGCTCTTTGGCCTCTCTTTTTGGTGGGCATCTTTGGCCTCTTTTATTTCCTCACATGGGACAATGCTCCATCAATGATGATCATCACACTTACAACTCAAAACTTAGAGCAATGATGACTCTATATGGAATGCCTTCGGTAGTGTGCCGTGACAATGATCTAGCATGGCATAGACATCAGTGGAAACATCATGCTAGCTATCTTATCATCATGCAATGGCAATGTAGAAGTGGTGGCACATGTCATGGTGGTAGTTGCATGGCAATATATCTCGGAATGGCTTTGAAAAAGCCATAGTAGGTAGGTATGGTGGCTGTTTTGAGGGAGGCTAATGGTGGGTTTTATGCACTGGCGAAAATTTCACGGCACTAAAGAAGATAGTGATGGTGAAGGTGAAAATGCATCTAAACAATGGACTCAACATTAGTCATGAAGAACTCATATACTTGTTGCAAAAGTTTTAGTAGTAATCGAAACAAAGCATTCAACGCATACTCCTAGGGGAAGGGTTGGTAGGTATAAACCATCGCGCGATCCCGACCGCCACACAAAGGATGACAATCAATAGACTAATCATGCTCAGACTTCATCACATAGCGATTCACAATACGTGCATGCTACGGGAATCACTAACTTCAACACAAGTATTTCTAGATCCACAACACCTTACTAATATAACTTCAATATTACCACAACCACAACTCAAAACTAATTGAGATGAATCAAACTTCTCTAACTACTCAATGCACATGAAGGTGGAAGTTTTCATATCCCTTTGGATAACTACCCCTTCTGAGACTAATTTCATAGCATAAGACAACTACCAAGCCATGCGCTTCCGTGCTCTAAAAGATATAAGTGAAGCACATAGAGCAAAAATCAACTAGCTCTAAAGATATAAGTGAAACACATGTGGGCTAAATTGTCTAACCAAAGGATATAAGTGAAGCTCGACAAAATCACGGTGAGTGCATGTATCTATCTCTAGGTGTTCAGCAAGGAAGATTGTGACACAACAAAAATAAAATAATCCTACGATACAAGACGCTCCAAGCAAAACACATAACATGTGGTGAATAAAAATATAGCCCCAAGTAACGTTACCGATGGATTGAAGACGAAAGAGGGGATGCCTTCCCGGGGCATCCCCAAGCTTAGGCTTTTTCGGCATCCTTGAATCAACTTGGGGTGCCTTGGGCATCCCCAAGCTTGAGCTCTTGCCACTCTTTATCTCTTTGTCCATAAGAACTTCACCCAAAACTTAAAAACTTCACAACACGAAACTTAAACAGAAACTCGTGATATCATTAGTATAAGAAAGCAAACCACCACTTCCTTAGGTACTGTAGCAAACTTAAATTCTACTTATCTTGATGTTGGGTTACTGTATTTTCAATCTTTCATGGCTAATACCCCCCCCCCGATACTATCCATAGTTTCATCAAAATAAGCATCCAACTCAACAAAAACATAATCTGTTAACAGCAGACCAGTCTGTAATAATCTATATACTCCGTATACTTATGGTACTTCAGAAATTCTGAAAAATTACGGCAGTCTTAAGAATTTGCGTAGAAATAAGCAGCAAAAAGAATCAACTCAAAATCTCTCACAGAAAAAAAAATGAAAATTCTTTTCGTGAACATAAAGTTTCTGTCTTTTCCAGCATGACCAAACGATCATCCCCAAGACTAATCATAACGGTTTCACTTGGCACAAACGCAAAAGGAACACAAAAAACACAATCGTAACAGAATTATGAAAGTGTTTAAAACACCAAACAGAAAGAAAAAAAGATAGATTCGTTGGTTGCCTCCCAACAAGTGTTATTGTTTAACGCACTTAGCTAGGCATAAGATGACGGAATCACGTATAGTCATCTTTGGTGCTCAAACCATAAGTAGCCCTCATCATAGATTCATAAGGCAATCTAATTTTATTTCTAGAAAAATGCTCCATGCCCTTCTTTAGAGGAAATTGAAATCTAATATTCCCTTCCTTCATATCGATGATAGCACCAATAGTCCTTAGGAAAGGTCTACCAAGAATAATGGGACATGAAGGATTGCAATCTATGTCAAGTTGAAAGTGCGTTATATTGACTAGAGGGGGGTGAATAGGAGATTTTTAGAATTTCATCACTAAGGAAATTCCTCACTGATGACTAACTTACAGCGGAAACAGTTAAGGATCAGACGTGCAAACGTTCACAACAGCAGTATTACAGAGTGAAGGTTGTGAAAACAGATTGCACAGTAAGCAGGCACGCAGAATACAGATGATGATTAACCCAAGTGAAGAATTTGGGGTTGAGGAAATTCATCGAAAGTCTTCAGCAAATTCTTCAAACAATCACAGTGAATGTCATCAACACATAATACAGAGAATGTAAAGAGTTGAGGAATTAGAACTCGATTCTTGGTGAAGATTGTTGCTGATGACCCAGTTCCAACTGTTGTGATAGTTGTACATCTGGTTTGGAGCGGCTTGGTATTGAAACCAAAGGACACCCAGTCCCGGGACACACAGTCCCTACCGTATTCTCCTTGAGCTAAGGACACACAGTCCTCGCCCAACACTCGTGGTAAGTCTTCAGGGCAGACTTCCAAACCCTCACAAACTCGGTCACCCGGCGATCCACAATTGACTGCTGGATTGCTCTAGACCATGATGCCTAACCGTCTGGAGGATGCACAGTCCTCAAAGGTAAAAGGCTTCAGTCCCACATAGGAACAACTTCTTCAGTGATGCTCAATCACTAGGTTTGGTTTGTGGTTTCGGTGGGTAGTGTATTTCCTCACTGATGATTTACTCTCGAAGGCTCTGAGGAATTTGGGTTGATCTTATGACAAGTGTCAGTTTCTAACGGAGCAGCCAACTAGCTAGTGGTTGTGGGGGCGGCTATTTATAGCCTGGGAGCATCCCGACATGATTTGACACTAATGCCCTTAAATAATATGACCGTTGGAGTGGATAAGACCAGTGACTTGGCGTGGTTATCGAAACGGTCGGGACCCTCAACTGTGAGAGTCCTCATGTCACTCATATTCCTCATTTGAGGCTTTTGGTAGGATTTGGCTTGGTTTGAGCATCATGAGGAAATTCATTCCATAGCGTTACTTTGACCCCCTTTAACAGTACGGTGTACCTATTCATCAAATGCGAAGAAAGTAAAAACAGAAAGCGTAAATCTTCACGCTTCAATTTCTTCAAAATGATTTTCTTCAGGAACCACCGATCTTCTCGATATTAATATCTTCATGAGGAATATCAATTTCATCGTAGATTCCTCGTGATTCATTTCTTCAGCTTCAGACCAATTTCTTCAACTGAAGAAATATATTTTTAGGGGTCGATATTCTTCAAATATCTCAAACTCCTCAATGACTTATAGATCTTGTGTACACTTATAAACACATTAGATACTTAACCTATAAGTCTTCAAACCACCAAAATCACTAAGGGGCACTAGATGCACTTACACAAGTACAATGAAATCCACGGGTACATAGTTCTTATTTGCAACAATAAGAACATCATCGATCCTTCCCATGGGTTTCTTGACAGTAGAATCCGCAAGATGCAAATTAAGATAACACTCTTCAAACTCATGAAAACCAAGAATATCACATAAAGAATTTGGAATCGCGGAAACACTAGCACCCAAATCACACAAAGCATTTCATTCATAGTTTTTTATTTTGATTTTGATAGTACGTTCCCACTCGTCATGAAGTTTTCTAGGTATAGAGACTTCTAATTCGAGTTTCTCTTCAAGAGATTGCATCATAGCATCTACGATATGTGCGGTAAAGGCTTTGCTTTGGCTATAAGCATGTGGAGAGTTTGCAATGGATTGCATCAAGGAAATGCATTCAAACAAGGAGCAACTATCATAATTGAATTCCTTGAAATCCAAAGTGCGAGTTTCATTACTACCCAATATTTTTATTTCTTCTACTCCACTCTCCACACCTTTATCATCGAGATAGGTGGACTCCGAATCATTGGGGCGTTTTTCAACCAAAGTGGATTCATATCCAGCCCCTTCATCAATAGGTTTGACACGCGAAAAAAAAGATTCAAGAGGAGTCACACCAAGCACTTTAAGATCTTCGTGATTTGCATCACTAGAACGCACCCTTTTATACCATTCATGCCTAGCGTGAATTTGGGTGGTTCTTTCTTCGCTCTCATTCATGGAGACACTCATAGCTTTTAAAGTTTCATCCAAGTTGACCTTGGGAGGACCACATCTAACTTTCAAAGCATGAATATCACAAGACATCCTATCAACGCTCTTAGCCAAATCGTCTATTTTGAGTACTTTTTCCTCTGTGGACGCATTGAAAATCTTTTGAGAGTTGATGAACTCTTTCATATTACTCTCTAAATCAGAGGGTAATTTGTTATGATTGCCATAAGTGTTGTTGTAGGAATTGCCATAATTGTTAGAGGAGTTACTAGAAAAAGGCCTAGGAACATAGTTTCCTCTAAAAGCATTGTTGTTGCCAAAATTGTTCCTACCAACAAAATTAACGTCCAAACTAGAGTTGCTACTCTCAATCAAAGAAGATAGTGGCATGTCATTAGGATCTAAAGGAGCATTTCTACTAGCAACCAAATTCATCAACTCGTCCATCTTAGCACTAAGCGAGTTAATTTCTTCTATAGCGTGTACCTTTTTGCTAGCAGGTGACCTTTCAGTGTGCCACTGAGAGTAGTTGGTCATGATATTGTCTAGGAGTTTTGTAGCTTCTCCTAACGTGATTTCCATGAATGTTCCACCTGAGGCGGAGTCCAAGATATTGCGAGAAGCAAAATTCAAACCAGCGTAAAAGATTTGTATAATCATCCACAAACTCAAGCCATGAGCAGGACAATTTCTAATCATTAACTTCATCCTCTCCCAAGATTGTGCAACGTGTTCATGATCAAGTTGCTTGAAATTCATGATATCGTTACGTAGAGAGATAATCATAGCCGGTGGAAAATACTTGGATATGTAAGCATCTTTGCACTCATTCCAAGAATTGATACTATTATTAGGCAAAGAAGAAAACCAAGTTTTTGCACAATCACGCAAAGAGAACGGAAAAAGCTTCAACTTAACAACATCATTATCCACATGTTTCTTCTTTTGCATTTCGCAAAGTTCAATGAAAGTATTGAGATGGGATGCGGCATCTTCACTAGGAAGGCCAGAGAATTGCTCTTTCATAACAAGATTCAGCAAAGCGGCATTGATTTCATATGATTCCGCACTAGTGGCGGGAGCAATCGGAGTACTAATAAAATCATTATTATTAGTATTCGAGAAGTCGCAAAGTTTGGTGTTTTCAGCCATGATGACTTCAACAAACAAACAAGAACACAGGCAAGCAAGAAAACTGGCAAAGGAAAATGGCAAAAGGCAAATGAAAACGGCAAAGGAGAAAGGCAAATGAAAACGACAAAGGAGAAAGGCAAATGAAAACGGCAAATGTGAAGTGGGGGAGAGGAAAATGAGAGGCAACTGGAAAAAATAAATAAATGCAAGAGATGAGTTTGTGACACCTACTTGGATAAATCTTGACTTGATCACTCCCCGACAACGGCGCCAGAAATACTTCTGCTACGGCAACAAAAGACCTTCCCTGGCAACGGCGCTAGGAATCCTTCTCCTACAGACTATGCCTATAGGGACTTCCTTGGCATATATGCAAAGGATTCCCCCGCGGCCTTGGAGCCTTGCGTTGCTGTTCCCTTGAAGCGGAAAGGGTGATGTAGCACAGCGGCGGTAAGTATTTCCCTCAGTTTGAGAACCAAGGTATCAATCCAGTAGGAGGATCGCGTCAAGTCACAAGTACGTGCACAAACACAAAGAGCTTGAACCCAACGCTATGAAGGGGTTGTCAATCCCTTATAGATTGTTTGCAAAGTGAGAACTGGAAGCAAAAAAGTAAAGAAAACAACGTAAAAGTAAAAGTGGAGACGATAGTTGTGAATAGACCCGGGGATCGTAGTGTTCACTAGTGGCTTCTCTCATGAAAGCAAGTAGACGGTGGGTGAAAAAAATACTGTCGAGCAATTGATAGAACCGCGCAAAGTCATGACGTTATCTATGGCAATGATCATATCTATAGGCATCACGTCCAAAATAAGTAGACAGATACTTTCTGCATCTACTACTATTACTCCACACGTCGACCGCTATCCAGCATGCATCTAGTGTATTGAGTTCATAAGAACAGAGTAACGCCTTAAGCAAGATGACATGATGTAGATGGACAATCTCAAATCTACGATGAAAGCCCATCTTGTTACCCTTGATGGCAACAACATGATGCGTGCCTTGCTGCCCCTTCTGTCACTGGGAAAGGTCACCGCACGGTATGAACCCAAAACCAAGCACTTCTCCCATTGCAAGAATCGTAGATCTAGTTGGCCAAACAAAACCCAAGACTCTGAGAGACTTACAAGGATATCAAATCATGCATATAAGAAATCAGCAAAGACTCAAATATAATTCATAGATAATCTGATCATAAATCCACAATTCATCGGATCTCGACAAACACACCGCCAAAGAGGATTACATCGGATAGATCTCCATGAAGATCATGGAGAACTTTGTATATAAGATCCAAGAGAGAGAAGAAGCCATCTAGCTACTAACTACGGACCCGTAGGTCTGAAGTGGACTACTCACGAGTCATTGGAGAGGTGATGATGTTGATGTAGAAGCCCTCCAACTCCAAAGTCCCCTCCGGGAGGGCACCGGGAAGGGTCTCCAGATGAGATCTCGCTGAAACGGAAGCTTGCGGTGGCGGAAAAGTGTTTTCGTGGATGCCCTGATTTTTTTTCCTGGGATTTTAGGGAATTTATAGGCCAAAGAGCTAGGGCAGGGGAGCGCCGGGGAGGCCACAAGACTGGTTGCCGCGGGCACCCCCTGGCCGCGGCGTCAGGGCTTGTGGGCTCCCTGTGGGCCTCCTGCCTTGGCCCTCAAGTCCCCCGATCTTCTTCTGTTCTGGAAAAAATTATTTCGGGGATTTTATTCCGTTTGGACTCCGTTCCAAAATCAGTTATGAAAAGAGTCAAAAACACAGAAAAACAGGAACTCGCACTTGGCACTGAATTAATAAGTTAGTCCCAAAAAAGATATAAAAGGTATATAAAACATCCAAAGTTGACAAGATAACAGCATGAAACCATCAAAAATTATAGATACGTTTGAGACGTTTCACTATGTTACTGCTTGCTTAACCATGTGTTAGCGTTGCTAGTTGCTTCCATGTGATAACATGGGTTCCTTGTTATATCACCCTATTAATGCTATTTAATTTAATGCACATATATACTTGGTAAAAGGTGGAAGGCTCGACCTTTCTAGCCTGGTGTTTTGTTCCACCTTTGCCCCCTTAGTTTCGGCTACCGAAGTTATATTCCATAATTGAGTGCTCCTAACACGATCGGCGTTGTTATGGGGACCCCCTTGATAATTCGTAGAGTAAAACTGGTCTGGCAAGGCCCAAGGTACTACATTTGCCTAATAACCTAATGAAAATGCATAGGGACCCGCCGGCACCCGCAGAGTAATTAATCAACCCCTGGGCCAGTGATCCTCATGAGTGTTGGTCCAACCGTAGCGATGTTCGGCGCCCCCTGGTCACCCAGGGTTTAGCCAACCCGACGTCTAGCTCATCCGTCGTGTCCTGAGAACGAGATACGTGGCTACTGTCGGGATCATCGACACGTCGGGCGGCTTTGCTGGATTAGTTTTACCTTTTACGAAATATCTTGTGCATCGGGATTCCGGTGATGCTTTGGGTAATCTCAGAGTTGAGGTTTTCCACTAAGCAGTCCGACGAGATCGCGAGTTTCGGGATCGAGGATTTCTATGCGACTTGTGGTAATTTGTGATGGACTAGTTGGAGCACCCCTGCATGGTTAAATCTTTCTGAAAGCCGTGCCCGCGGTTATGTGGCAACATGGAAACTTTGTTTAACATCCGGTTCTAGGCGACCTGAAGTTAATTTAATTAAAACTTGCCAACTGAGTGCGTAACCGTGATTGTATCTTTCGTGAGCTCCTTCTCCGATCGAGGATAGGGTGGGGTTATGTCTGACGTAAGTAGGTGTTCAGGATCAATCATTTGATCATTAATAGTTCACATCCGCTATGCATAGATCTCCCCCCCCCCCTCTTATTTTGTACTCGTAAGTTAGCCACCTCAAATAATGCTTAGCCGCTGCTGCAGCCTCACCACTTAACCATACCTCACCCATTAAGCTTTGCTAGTCTTGATACCTTTGGAAATGAGATTGCTGAGTCCCCTGTGGCTCACAGATTACTACAACACCAGTTGCAGGTACAGGTAAAGTGATATTAAGACGTGAGCGTGATGGTTGTTCATTTGGAGTTTCTTCTTCTTCTTCATCGATCTAGGATGGGTTCCAGGTCGGCAGCCTGGGATAGCAAGGATGGACGTCGTTCTTTTATCGTTTGTTTTTGTCCGTAGACGGACCCTGCTCTTCTTCATGATGATTGTATGTATTGTACTATTGTGACTTTGATGTAGCTTGTGGCGAGTGTAAGCCAACTCCTTATAGTCATCTTTTCAATACATGTACTTGTATCGATATCCATTCTTGTGAAACGACAAGATGCGTTTCTATCCCTGTCGAGGCTCTCGCACCAAAATAAGGATAGGATCGCATCTTGGGCATTACACTCTACATCAACCTTGCTGCCCTCACAATGATGTGTAAGTATTTCGCCATAGACCTACGGGTCCATGGCCAGTACCTAGATGGCAATTTCTCTCTTGATCTTCAATACAATGGTCATCGCATCTTCGCTTTGATCCACATGATGTAATTCACTTTTGTGCAGTACATTTGTTGGGATCCAATGAATTGTGCATTTATGTTCATATTGTTCATGATAAATATTTGAATCTTCTCTAAAATCTTGTATGATTATTATGTGCATGATTATGATAGCTTCGTAATTCTCTCCAATCGATTGAGATAGTTTGGCCAACTAGATTGATATTTCTTCGGTGAGAGAGGTGTGTTGTAGTAGGTTAAACCTGGCGAATTTATATATCCCAGTGATAGAAGGGGACAAGATGCGTCTTTCTGTTGCTGCTACTAAGGATGAATAATGGATTTACTTTGTCTACATCATGTCATCTTTCTCCAAGCATTACGCTGTTTTACTTAGTACTCTAGATGCATAATGGATAGCGGTCGATGAGTGGAGTAATAGTAATAGGTGCAGGCAGGAGTCGGCTTATTTGTTTATGAACGTGATGCCTATATATACATGACCATTGCCGTGAAAATCGCATGACTATCCGCTTTTCTGTCAATCGCCCAACAGTAATTTTTTTACCCAGTGTATGATATTTTCCATGAGAGATGTCGTTAAGGAGAATTGTGGCCCCCGGGTCTATTCACAACATATTTACAAAACCTTCAATACCTTGCTTCCATTTATTTATTTTATTTTTATTTTGCAATTTACAATTATCTATAACTATCTACACACCTTACTTGCTTGCAAATAACGAGACCAAGCGGATTGACAACCCTCTTCCTACGTTGGGTGCAAGTTATTTGTTATTTTGTGTGCAGCCGCTGAAGACGGTTGTGGTTGATATTCCTATTGGTTCGATAAACCTTGGTTTCATCATCGAGGGAAATACTTACCCATATTGTGTTGCAATAACTTGTTACTCTTCACAGACAACCCAACGCAGATCACAAATATCAACGAGCAGTGAATGGATTCGGGGAAGTTAGAACTCCTCCTGTCCACCACTTGAACTGTCGAGGAGTCCGTGAAGCGGAAGTATTGCGGTCCAGCGCGGTAGTACCGCTTGTGCGATAGTACTGGCCTGAGAGCGGTAGTACCGCTTACGACCAACAAACAGCGCACTAGCAACACGAAAAAGAAGACCTATGCATCTATTCAGTTTGAGAGAAAGATACAACCTAAGAAGTAAACTCCCAAAACATTCAATACAATAGGAGACACTCCAATTTACCAAAGTCCAAACACTAATAATGCAAACCTTGGAGTGACGCAGCACACGAATAAACTCTCAAAAGAAAATGCCTCACTCAGAGTGTGCAGTGGTCTAAGCCACCTATGTTTAATTCAATTGGTATGGCACCGGAAAGATTTTAACCTTGGGCCCATGACCAAAACTTGTCCTTGAAGCACAAGTGTCATCTAAGATGACTAATGTGAAAGACTTGATCGATTTATGCATAATAGGGGAGGGAGAGTTCATTGAGAGAACAACACTCCCCCTAAATCCATGCCTACATCTAAACAAAATAGTATGATGAGAGTGGTCAGGTGTGCCTAATTTCAATCCACATTGCTCGAATCAATGATATTTTGCTCATGCCTTAACTCGCGAAATCTTACTTCATCCAATGTCTTTGTGAAAATATATGCAAGTTGTTCATTAGTGTTGAGGTGAATAAGATCAATCTCCCCATGCTTGATATGATCCCGGATGAAATGGTGACGAATATCAATGTGCTTCGTCTTGTAGTGTTGAACCGAGTTGTTGGAGATCGAGATTGCACTTTCATTATCACAATAAAGAGGCACTTTGTCACAAGTACCAACGTAATCCTTTAAAGTTTGCCTCATCCTAAGCAACTGAGCACAACAACTAGCAGCCACTAGATACTCGGCCTCGGTGGACGAAAGAGAAACATAATTTTGTTTTTTGAAGACTAACTTACGAGGGAGCAGCCAAGGAATTGGAAACCTCCGGAAGATGACTTCCTCTCCACTTGGTCTCCCACCCAATCCGAGTCCAAATATACTATGAGATCAAATGAAGCACATTTGTGATACCATAATCCAAAGTTTGGGGAATGAGCCAAATATCGAAAGATTCGCTTGACACGCACCAAGTGACTTTCCCTTGGTGCGGATTGAAATCATGCACAAATTCCCACACTCAACATAATATCCGATCTATATGCACAAAGGTAAAGCAAAGAGCCAATCATAGAGCGATATACCTTTTGATCCACATCTTTACCATTGGGGTCAAGGTTAAGTTGGCATTTGAGAGGCATGGGAGTGTTTACCTTGGTCGGTTTGAGTTCATCCATCTTGGATGTCTTGAGCATGTCTTGAGTATATTTTTCTTGGTTGGTGAAGGTTCCTTGACATCATTGCTTGACTTCTAATCCAAGGAAGAACTTCAACTCTCCCATCATAGATATCTCAAACTTTTTGGTCATTAGTGCGGCAAACTCTTTTTTAAAAGCTTTGTTAGGCGAACCGAAGATGATATAATCAACATATAGTTGGCATATGAACAAGCTGCCTTTGTCCTCTTTGTGAAAAGAGTGGGATCAATTATCCCAATTTCAAACCCACGATATTGCAACATCTCAGTAAGGTGCTCATACCACGCATGTGGGGATTATTTAAGGTCATAGAGTGCCTTATCGAGAACATATACATGATTGGAGAACTTGGGATCCTCGAACCCCATGGGTTACTTGACATATACAAACTCCTTAAGGAGACCATTAAGAAATGCACTCTTCACATCCATTCGATATAATTTGAAATTATGATGAGAAGCAAATGCAAGCAACATGCGAATAGATTCAAGGCGAGCAACGGGAGCAAAGGTTTCACCATAGTCTATACCCTCGACTTGGGAGTAGCCTTGTGCTACCAATCTTGCCTTGTTGCAAATGATGACACCGTTTGCATCTTGCTTGTTCTTAAATATCCATTTGGTTCCAATGACGTTGTGGTAATATTTTGGTCTTGGCACCAACCGCCACACTTTGTTGCGCTTGAAGTTGTTGAGTTCATCATGCATGGCTTGAAGCCACTCCATGTCCTCGAGCTCTTCTTGTACCTTGAGGGGTTCAATGCAGGAAACAAATGCATGATGTGCACTAAAGTTTGTTAGTTGTCTATGCGTGGTTACCCTTCTCTTCAAGCTACCATATACATTCTCCAAGATGTGTTGTTTATGTTTACGCTTGGCAGCATTCTTGGCGTCACATCTTTCTAGAATCTCCTCCTTAGACAGTTCAGGAGGAACATTTTTGTGACCTTGACCGCCATCGTCAGCTTGCTCTTGATCTTGAGCTTGCTCTTTATCTTGAGCTTGATCTTGATCTCGAGCTTCCTATTGACATTGACCTTGCTCGGAGGTGTGAGCTTGATCAAGGACATCACTTGGTGAACCACCATCATGAGGTTTATCTTGTCCTTGATCTTGATCACAAGGTTGAGGGCCTTCACTTTGTTCTTCAGAAGCGTGTGGGTCTTGCGTCGGTGATGGTTCCACTAGACTGGAACATTGTCCTTATCCTTTGGCCACAAGGGGTTCATCAATGGGTAGGAAGGGTCCCACAACCATTCTTCTTATGGCTTGGGGAGGAATTTCATCACCTACATCACAAATACCACTTTGCTCCACTTGGGAGCCATTATTTTCATCAAACTCCACATTACACGTTTCCTCAATGAGTCCGTTAGACTTGTTGAGGACACGATAAGCACGAGAGTTTGTAGTATAACCAACAAATATGCCCTCTTGAGCTCTAGGTTCAAATTTAGAAAAACGAGCACCTTTATTGAGAATAAAACACTTCCAACCAAACACTTGAAAGTACTTGAGGTTGGGCTTGTTACCGGTAAGAATTTCATAAGGAGTCGTGTTCAAGCCTTTGCGGGGGTGGAGCCGATTAGATGCATGACATGCGGTGTTGATAGCTTCGGCCCAAAAGTTGTATGGAGATTTTAACTCAGCCATCATGTCCTTGCCAACAAAGGCTATTTTAAGAGTATTGTCCAAAGAAAGTACTAAAACCCATGAGTGCAAGTTGATCAACAAAAAGTAAATTGTATGCAAGATTCTCTACAAGCATGACATTCTCAATGAAAAGTTCCGGAGAGATTATCACCTTGCCAAGACCCAATACCTTTGAAATCGCATCATCACCAAAGGAGACTTGGGTGGCCATGGCTGGGTCGGGATGAACATCCACCACCAAATCCTTGCTTCCGGTCATATGATTTGTCGCTCCGCTATCAAGCAACCATGCCACTCCACTGGAAGCAAACTCCTACATAAGATCAATTCTTTGATTTAGGTACCATTCTTTAGTGGGTCCTTTCAAGTTAGTAACAAGGGTCTTAGGAACCCAAATAGACCATTCAATGTACTCATTAGGAGAACCAACAAATTTAGCAAAGGCATTTCTATCACAAGCACGTCATAAAACATAAGAGGGGTTAAAGTCGTCGTCATTGTTGGAAGGGAGTGTATTGCCCTTCTTGGCATTACCACCCTTAGCTTGGTCCTTCTTCTCATGAGTACCCTCCCCGGCTTTAACAAAGGTTTCCTTGAGCGAGGGAGGTTGCTTGGTCTTGATCTTCTCGTTCTTCTTGGACTTGGGTGTATACTCAACTCCTTCCTTTGCAACCACTTCCCTTTGATTGCTCAAAAGGTCATTAAGATTCTTTTGTTCTTGGATGCATGTCACAAGGCCTTTCTCAAGTTGCTCTTTTAACTTGTCATTCTCCTTCACAAGATGCACATGCTCACAACACGGGTTAGTAGCATGGGCATTATCAATTAATACGAAAGGAGAACATGTGGTTATTTCCTTAGTAAGTTTTACTTGGAGTTGAACATAAGACTCTTTTAAAGAAGCATGGGCACTCTTCAAAGCCTTGTGAGCATTTTCAAGTGTGGCAAACTCTTCTTGAGTCTATCAAGGTCAACCCCAAGTGCAACCTTTTCGGATTAGAGCACATGAGTAAGAACAAGAGCATGATCATGATCTTTTTGTAGTTTAGCAAGGTCATTGTTGTGTGACTCCTCAAGAGCCAAACGAAGACCTTGCTCTTCCTCAAGAGCAATGGAAATATCTGCTATCTCGTCGGCATAGTCACGACTATGTCCTTGTAACACAGAGATAGTTTCCTCACGAGATTCAATGAAGTCACTAGCCTCTCCTAGTTGTTCCAAGAGAGTAACAAAGTTCTTCTTGGTGTTACCCTTGACCTTTCTCATGAATCTATCAAAGGAATTTTCCTCGACATTTACCTCCTCTTTTTCATCTCCACTATCCATAGGAGAAGGGGTAGTGGAAATGGTAGTTTTGATGTTTGAGGTTACCTTGTTGGATGCCTTGGCCATAAGGCACTAGGCAATGTGGTTCTCGTTGGGGCATGGAAGAGGGACACCATGCTTGGAGAGGAGGATGCAATGGCCACCGTGTACATTGTCGTCACTTCACCACTTGCATCACCATCATCTTCTTCATTGGGAAGGTACTCTTCTTAAGCCACCAACACCTTTTGGGGCATCTTCTTGGAGAAGTAGTTCTTGTTGGGGAAGGACTTGGTCTTGTCTTTGCGAATGAGCTTGCCACCATTGTCTTCCCTCTTCTTGTATGGACAATCTGCCACAAAGTGAGTCACATTGCCACAATTGTAGCAAGTCCTCACACGTTGCTTGCCCTTGGACCCACTTGAGTTATTCTTGGAGAAATTGGGTCTTGAGTTTCTCTTGTTGCCCCAAGAAGCCTAGAGGCAGGTGCCATGTGCTTGTGGTAAGCATATTTGGTGTCTTCGGGACAACTTTCCTCTTCTCCTTCTTCTTCTTCCTCTGAAACAGCCTTGGACTTCAAAGCAAGGTTGGATCAGTATTTTCATGACAATTGAACACGAGCTAAAGAATTGTCGGTGGTCTTATTCAATATGTTCATGCCAATGAACTCACCCAACACATCGCTTGAGGACAAGGAGTGGAAGTCCGGCCATTGACAGATGAAGGAAGGACATGGCCTTGTTGAAAGATATGATTGTTCGGGAACGTTGCATGGGAAACAAAAAAATTCCTACGCACACGAAGACCTATCATGGTAATGATCATATACGAGAGGGAGATAGGATCTACATACCCTTGTAGATCGCTAAGCGGGAAGCGTTACGAAACGCGGTTGATGTAGTGGAACGTCTTCACGATCCTTATCGCCGCCGTCCCACGATCCGTCCGATCTAGCACAGAACGGATGGCACCTCCGCGTTCAGCACACGTACAGCTTGATGACGATCTCCGCCTTCTTGATCCATCAAGAGAGACGGGGAAGTAGATGAGTTCTCCGGCAGCGTCACGACGCGCCGGTGATGGTGGTGATCTATTCCTGCAGGGCTTTGCCTAAGCACCACAGAAATCCGATCTAGAGGAAGAACTATAAACTAGAGGATAGGGTAGCACGTGGCTGAAATTGTGTCTCAAAAACCCTCAGACCTCTAGTATATATAGGAGGAAGGAGGGGCTAGGCTTGCGCACCAAGGGAGCCTCCCTTGGGCTCGGCCGAACTAGGAGAGGAGGAGTCCTCCTCCAATCCTACTTGGATTAGGACTCCTCCCCAAGTTGTCCACGTCTTTTGGTTTTTTCACCTTTTACCTCATGGGCTTTCTTTGGTTGACTAGTCATCCCATCAAGGGTTGTTGCGTCACCATCAAGTCCACGTGGCCTCCTTGGGGAGTGGTGGGCCCACCTGGTGGACCCCCATTACCCTGCCGGTAATGCCCGGAATCCTTCCGAAATCCAAATACCAACTTCCTATATATCAATCTTCGTTTCCGGACCATTATGGAACTCCTCGTGATGTCCGAGATCTCATCCGAACCTACAACCCATCTATACTGAAACGTCACCGAACCTTAATTGTGCAGACCCTGCGGGTTCGAGAACTATGTACACATGACCTGAGACACTCTCCGGTCAATATCCAATAACGGGACCTGGATGTCCATATTGGATCCCACATATTCTACGAAGATCTTATCGGTTGAACCTCTATGTCAAGGATTCATATAATCGTGTATACCATTCCCTTTGTCCTTCGGTATGTTACTTGCCCGAGATTCAATCGTTGATATCTCCATACCTATTTCAATCTCATTACCGGCAATTCTCTTTACTCGTTCCATAATACAAGATCCCATGACTAACTCTTTACTCACATTGCTTGCAAGGCTTGTATGTGATGTTTTATTACCGAGTGGGCCCCGAGATACCTCTCCGTCACACGGAGTGACAAATCCCAGTCTTGATCCATGCTAACTCAACGAACACCTTCGGAGATGCCTGTAGAGTACCTTTATAGTCACCCAGTAATGTTGCGACGTTTGATACACACAAGGCATTCTTCCGGTGTCACTCAGTCACATGATCTCATGGTCATAGGAATGAATACTTGACATGCACAAAACAATAGCAACAAAATTACACGATGATATGCTACATTTATAGTTTGGGTCTTCTCCATCGCATCATTCTCCTAATGATGTGATCCCATCATCAAGTGACAACACTTGTCTATGGCTAGGAAACCTTAACAATCCTTGATCAACAGGCTAGTCAACTAGAGACTCACTAGGGACATAGTTTTGTCTATATATCTACACATGCATTTATGTTTCCATTCAATACAGTTATAGCATGGATAATAAACGATTATCTTGAAAGAGGAAATATAATAATAACTATTTTATTATTGCCTCTAGGGCATATTTCCAACAGTCTCCCACTTGCACTAGAGTCAATAATCTAGCCTCACATCTTCACGTGATTTACAATGTAATGAATCTAACACCCATACAGTTTTGGTGTTGTTCATGCTTTGCTTGTGGAAGAGGTTTAGTCAGCAGATCTGCAACATTCATATCCGTGTGCACTTTGCAAATATTTATGTCTTCCTCCTTGATGTAATCGTGGATAGCGTTGTAGCTTCGCTTTATGTGTCTGGTCCTCTTGTGAAACCTTGGTTCCTTGGCTAGAGCAATGGCACCAGTGTTGTCACAGAACAGATTGATTGGATCCAGTGCACTTGGCACTACTCCAAGATCTGACATGAACTGCTTCATCCGGACACCCTCTCGTAGATGATCACCACCATGATTGGTCGTCGTGTGCGTAGGAAATTTATTGTTTCCATGCAACGTTCCCCAACAGTGGCATCATGAGCTAGGTTCATGTGTAGATGAAATCTCGAGTAGAACACAGTTTGTGGGCGTTGATGTTTAATTTGCTGCCCTCCTTAGTCGATTCTCGATTCAGCACTATTTTTGGATTGAAGCGGCCCGGATCAACCTTACTCGTACGCTTACGAGAGATCGGTTTCATCGACAGACATGCAACTTGTTGCATAAATATGACTGGCGGGTGTCTGTTTCTTCAACTTTAGTTGAATCGGATTTGACCAAGGCGGTCCTTGGAGAAGGTTAAATGGCAATTTGCATATCACCATTGTGTCTTTGCATAAGTAAGATGCGATCATACTAGATACCCATAGCAGCCACGTAAAACATGCAACAACAAATTAGAGGACGTCTAACTTGTTTTTGCAGGGTATGCATGTGATGTGATATGGCCAAAGACATGATGTGATATATTGAATGTATGAGATGATCATGTTGCAATAGTTAAATATCGACTTGCACATCGATTCTACGGTAACCGGCAGGAGCCATAGGGTTGTCTTTAAACTAATGTTTGTGCTTGCAGATGCGTTTACTATGTTGCTAACTAGTAGATTTAGTACTAATAGCATAGATAGCACGACAACCTCGATGGCGGCACAATGATGGAGATCATGGTGTGGCACTGGTGACGATGAAGATCATGCCGGTGCTTTGGTGATGGAGATCAAGAAGCACAAGATCATCGTTGTATCATGTCACTTATGATTTGCATGTGATGTTAATCTTTTTATGCACCTTATTTTGCTTAGAACGACGGTAGAGTTATAAGGCGATCCCTCACTATAATTTCAAGATAAAATTGTGTTCTCCTCGACTGTGCACCATTGCGACAGTTCGTCGTTTCGAGACACCACGTGATGATCGGGTGTGATAAACTCAACATTCACATACAACGGGTGCAAAACAGTTGCGCACGCGGAACACTCGGGTTAAAATTGACGAGCCTAGCATGTACAGACCTGGCCTCGGAACACAAGAGACCAAAAGGTCGAGCATGAATCATACAGTAGATATGATTAACATGGAGATGTTCACCACTGAAACTATACTAAACTCACGTGATGATCGGACTTGAGTTAGTGAATTTGGATCATGTGACACTCGAATGACTAGAGGGGTGTCTGTTTGAGTGGGAGTTTATTAGTGATATGATTAGCTAAACTCAATTGTCTTGAACATAGTCTAAGTAATCTTTGCAAAATTTTATGTTGTAGATCAATGGCTCGCGCAATAGCAACCCCGAATTTCAAGACGTTCCTAGAGAAAGCTAAGTTGAAAGATGATGGTGGCAACTTTGCAGACTAGGCTCAAAATCTGAGGCTTATCCTCCAAGCTGGGCAAAATAATTATGTCCTTGATGCAGTGCTAGGAGATGAACCACCCGCTACGGCTGACCAAGATGTTTTGAATGCTTGGCAAGCTCGTAAGGATGACTACTCACTAGTTAAATGTGCAGTTTTGTATGGCTTAGAACCGAGACTTCCAAGACGTTTTGAACGTCATGGAGCATATGAGATGTTCCAGGAGTTAAAGTTTAAATTTGGGAATAATGCCCGGATCAAGAGGTATGAGGCCTCTGATAAATTATATGCTTGCAAAATGGAGGAGAATTCGTCTGTCAGTGAACATGTGCTCAAAATGTCTGGGTACTCAAACCGTCTAGCTGCGCTGGGGATCGCTCTCCCGCAAGAAGCTATCACTGACAGAATTCTTCAATCACTGCCGCCTAGCTACAAGAGCTTTGTTTAGAACTATAACTTGCAAGGGATGAATAAGTCACCCGATGAGTTATTTGCGATGTTGAAAGCCGCTGAGTCAGAAATCCAGAAAGATCATCAAGTGTTGATGGTCAATAAGACCACTAGTTTCAAGAAGAATGGCAAAGGCAAGAAGGGTAACTCCAAGAAGAGTGGCAAAGATGTTGCCCCCCGACGAAGAAACCCAAGGCTGGGACTAGCCGGAAACTGAGTACTATTATTGCAAGGGGACTGGTCACTGGAAGCACAACTACCCCAAGTATCTAGCCGATAAGAAGGCGGCCAACACCAAACAAGGTATATCTGATATACATGTTATTGATGTGTACCTCACCAACTCTCGTAGTAGTGCCTAGGTATTTGGTACCGGTTCTGTTGCTCACATTTGCAACTCAAAACAGGAACTGCGGAATAAACAAAGGTTGCTGAAGGATGAAGTGACGATGCGCGTGGGAAATGGTTCCAAGGTTGATGCGATTGTCGTCGGCACGGTCTCACTTGAGTTACCATCGGGATTAGTTATGAACTCAAATAATTGTTATTTAGCATGAACATTATATCTGGATATTTTTTATTGCGAGACGGTTACTCATTTTAAGTCTGAGAATAATGGTTGTTCTATTTATATGGGTAATATCTTTTATGGTCATGCACCCAATGTGAGGGGTTTGTTCATATTGAATCTCGATTGTGATGACACTCATATCCATAACATTGAGACCAAAAGATGTAGAGTTAACAATGATAACGCCACTTTATTGTGGCACTGCCGCTTAGGTCATATTGGTGTTAAGCGCATGAAGAAACACCAGGCTGATGGACTTTTGAAGTCACTTGATCTTGAATCTCTTGACACATGCGAACCATGCCTCATGGGCAAGATGACTAAGACTCCGTTCTCTGGAACAATGGAGCGTGCGAGTGACTTATTGGAGATCATAGATACTGATGTGTGCGTGCTACGGCGACAGAAATCTTCTGTCGTCTCTTGAGCTTGCGTTGCTTTTTCCCATGAAGAGGAAAGGGCGATGCAGCACAGGAGCAGTAAGTATTTCCCTTGGTTTGAGAACCAAGGTATCAATCCAGTAGGAGAATCGCGTCAAGTCCAGAGTACCTGCACAAACACAAAAGAGCTTGCGCCCAATGCTATAAAGGGGTTGTCAATCCCTTCAAGATTGATTGCAAAGTGAGAACTGAAGGCAGAAAGTGCAACGAAGTAAAAGTGTAAGGCTGAAAATATGGTGTAAAGTAGACCCGGGGGCCATATTGTTCACTAGAGGCTTCTCTCAAAATAGCAAATATTACGGTGGGTGAACAAATTACTGTCGAGCAATTGATAGGACCGCGCAAAGTCATGACGACATCTAAGGCAATGATCATACATATAGGCATCACGTCCGACACAAGTAGGCCGATACTTTCTGCATCTACTACTATTACACCACACATCGACCGCTATCCAGCATGCATCTAGTGTATTGAGTTCATGACGAACAAAGTAACGCCTTAAGCAAGATGACATGATGTAGAGGGATAAACTCAAACCAATGATGAAAACCCCATCTTTTTACCCTTGATGGCAACAACACGATTCGTGCCTCGCTACCCCTTCTGTCACAGGGTGAGGTCACCGCATGGTATGAACCCAAAACCAAGCACTTCTCCTATTGCAAGAACCATAGATCAAGTTGGCCAAACAAAACCCACAACTCGAAGAGAATTACAAGGATATGAAATCATGCATATAAGAGATCAGAAGAAACTCAAATAAGATTCATAGATAATCTGATCATGAATCCACAATTCATCGGATCTCGACAAACACACCGCAAAAGAAGATTACATCAGATAGATCTCCATGAAGATCATGGAGAACTTTGTATGGAAGATCCAAGAGAGAGAAGAAGCCATCTAGCTACTAGCTATGGACCCGTAGGTCTATGGTGAACTACTCACGCATCATCGGAGAGGTCATGGTGTTGATGAAGAAGCCGTCCGTATTCGAATCACCCCTCCGGCAGGGCACCAGAACGTGCCCCAGATGGGATCTTGCAGAGACAGAAGCTTGCGGCGGCGGAAAAGTATTTTCGTGGATCTCCTGATTTTTTCTGGGATTTTAGGGAATATATAGGCGAAGGAGCTAGGGCAGAGGAGGCCCAGGGAGCCCACAAGCCTAGGAGGCGCGGGCCCCCCTGGCCGCGCCATGAGGGCTTGTGGGGTCCCTGGTGACCCTCTGCCTTGGTTCTCAAGTCTCCCGATCATCTTCTGTTTTGGAAAAAATCTTTTCAGAAGTTTTATTCCGTTTGGACTCCGTTTAAAATCCTCCTCTGAAAAGGGTCCAAAACATGGAAAAAACAAGAACTGGCACTTGGCACTGAGTTAATAAGTTAGTCACAAAAAGATATAAAAGGCATACAAAACTTCCAAAGTTTGACAAGATAATAGCATGAAACCATAAAAAATTATAGATATGTTGGAGACGTATGAGTGCGGACCAATGAGCATAGAAGGGCACGGCGGATATCATTATTTTCTCACCATCACTTATGATTTGAGTAGATATGGCTATATCTACTTGATGAAGCACAAGTCTGAAACGTTTGAAAATTTTAGCAATTTCAGAGTGAAGCTGAAAATCATCGTAGCAACAAGATCAAATTCCTATGATCTGATCGAGGAGGAGAATGTCTGAGTTACGATTTTGGTGCGCACTTAAGACAATGTGGAATTGTTTCAGAGTTGACACCGCCTGGAACACCACAGCATAATGGTGTTCGAACGTCGTAATCGTACTTTATTAGATATGGTGTGATCTATGATATCTCTTACCAATTTGCCACTATTATTTTGGGGCTATGCATTAGAGACAGCTGCATTCACTTTAAATAGGGCACCATCAAAATCCGTTGAGACGACACCATATGAGCTATGGAATGGAAAGAAGCCAAAGTTGGCATTCCTTAAAGTTTGGGGATGTGATGCTTATGTCAAAAAGCTTCAGCCTGAAAAGATGGAATCCAAAGCGGAAAAGTGCATCTTCATACGTTACCCAAAAGAGACAGTTGGGTATACCTTCTATCTCAGATCCGAGGCCAAAGTGTTTTTCGCTAAGAACGGAGCTTTTCTTGAGAAAGATTTTCTCTCGAAAGAATTGAGTGGGAGGAAGATAGAACTTGATGAGGTTACAGAACCTCTACTTCAACAAGATGGTGGCGCATGGTAGAAAGAAATTTATGTTGAGGCAACACCAGTTGAAGAGGAAGCTAATTATGATGATCATGAAGCTTCAGATCAAGTTACTATCAGACCTCGTAGGTCGACAAGAGCACGTACTCCTCCCGAGTGGTACGGGAATCATATCTTGTCTATCATGTTGTTAGACAACAATGAGCCTACGAATTATGGAGAAGCAATGGTGGGCCCAGATTCCAACAAATGGTTAGAAGCCATCAAATCCGAGATAGGATCTATGTATGAAAACAAAGTGTGGACTTTGGAAGTATTACCTGAAGGTCGCAAGGCTATTCAGAACTAATGGATATTTAAGAAGAAGACGGACGCGGACGGTAATGTGACCGTTTATAAAGCTCGACTTGTGGCAAAGGGTTTTTCAAAAGTTCAAGGACTTGACTACGATGAGACATTCTCACCCGTAGCAATCTTAAGTTCGTCTGAATCATGTTAGCAATAGCTGCATTTTTCGATTATGAAATCAGGCAAATGGATGTCAAAACTGCGTTCCTTAACGGGTTTCTTAAGGAAGAGTTGTATATGATACAACGCAAAGGTTTTGTCGATCTAGAGAATGCTGACAAGGTGTGCAAGCTCCAGCGATCCATTTATGAACTGTTGCAAGCATCTCGGATTGGAATCAGCGCTTTGATGAGGTGATCAAGGTGTTTGGGTTTATACAAGTTTTTGGAGAAGCTTGTATTTACAAGTAAGTGAGTGGGAGCTCCATAGCGTTTCTAATATTATATGTGGATGACATATTGCTAATTGGAAACAATGTGGAGTTTTTGGAAAGCGTAAAGGATTACTTGAATAAAAGTTTTTCAATGAAAGACCTAGGAGAAGTTGCTTACATATTGGGCATAAAGATCTATAGAGATAGGTCGAGGCGCCTAATAGCTTTTTCACAAAGCACATACCTTGATAAAGTTTTGAAGAAGTTCAAAATGGAACAATCCAAGAAGGAGTTCTTGCCTGTGTTACAAGGTATAAAGTTGAGTAAGACTCAATGTCCAGTAACTGCAGAAGATAGAGAAAAGATGAATGTCGTCCCCTATGCTTCAGCCATAGGGTCTATCATGTATGCAATGCTGTGCACAAGACCGGATGTCAGCCTGGCCATAAGTATGGCAGACAAGTTTCAAAGTGATCCAGGAGTGGAACACTCGACGGTGTTCAAGAATATTCTGAAGTACCTGAAAAGGACTAAGGAAATGTTTCTCATTTATGGGGGTGATGAAGAGCTCGTCGTAAAGGGTTACGTCGATGCAAGCTTTGACACTGATCCGGATAACTCTAAGTCGCAAACTGGATACGTATTTGTTCTTAATGGGGGTTCGGTAAGCTGATGCGGTTCCAAGCAAAGCATCATAGTTGATTCTACATGCGAAGCGGAGTACATAGCTGCCTCAGAGGCGGCCATGGAGGGTGTCTGGATGAAGCAGTTCATGTCAGATCTTGGAGTAGTGCCAGGTGCACTGGATCCAATCAATTTGTTCTGTGACAACACCTGTGCCATTGCTCTAGCCAAGGAACCAAGGTTTCACAAGAGGACCAGACACATAAAGCGATGCTTCAACACCATCCGCGATTACATCAAGGAGGGAGACATAAATATTTGCAAAGTGCGCACGGATCTGAATGTTGCAGATCCGCTGACTAAACCTCTTCTACGAGCAAAGCATGAACAACACCAGAACTGTATGGCTGTTAGATTCATTACATTGTAAATCACATGAATATGTGAGGCTAGATTATTGACCCTAGTGCAAGTGGGAGACTGTTGGAAATATTCCCTAGAGGCAATAATAAAATAGTTATTATTATATCTCCTAGTTCAAAATAATCATTTATTATCCATGCTATAACTGTATTGAATGGAAACATAAATGCATGTGTGGATATATAGACAAAACTATGTACCTAGTGAGTCTCTAGTTGACTAGCCTGTTGATCAAGGATGGTTAAGATTTCCTAGCCATAGATAAGTGTTGTCACTTGATGACGGGATCACATCATTAGGAGAATGATGTGATGGACAAGATCCAAACTATAAACATAGCATATGATCATGTCATTTTGTTGCTATTGTTTTCTGCATGTCAAGTATTCATTCCTATGACCATGAGATCTTGTAACTCACTGACACCGGAGGAATGCCTTGTGTGTATCAAACGTCGCAACGTTACTGGGTGACTATAAAGGTACTCTACAGGCATCTCCGAAGGTGTTCGTTGAGTTAGCATGGATCAAGACTGGATTTGTCACTCCGTGTGACGGAGAGGTATCTAAGGGCCCACTCGATAATACAACATCACATACAAGCCTTGCAAGCTAAGTGACTAATGAGTTAGTCACGGGATCTTGTATTATGGAACAAGTAAAGAGACTTGCCGGTAACGAGATTGAAATAGGTATGGAGATACCGACGGTCGAATCTCGGACAAGTAACATACTGAAGGACAAAGGGAATGGTATAAGGGATTATATGAATCCTTGACATAGAGGTTCAACCGATAAGATATTCGTAGAATATGTAGGATCCAATATGGACATCTAGGTCCCGCTATTGGATATTGACTGGAGAATGTCTTAGGTCATGTCTACATAGTTCTCGAAACCGCAGGTTCTGCACACTTAAGGTTCGATGACGTTTCAGTATAGTTGAGTTGTAGGTGCTGGTGACCAAAGTTTTGTTTGGAGTCCCGGATGAGATCCCGGACGTCACGAGTAGTTCTGGAATGGTCCGGAAACGAAGATTGATATATAGGAAGTTGGTATTTGGATTCCAAAAGGATTTCGGGCATTACCTGTAGTGTACCGGGAGTGACGAATGGGTACCCGGGGGTCCACCAGGAGGGCGCACCACTCCCCAAGGGGGGCACATGGACTTGATGGTGGCGCAACAGCCTCTGATGGGCTGACTAGTCAACCAAAGAAATCCCATGAGGTAAAAAGCGGAAAAACCAAAAGAAGTGGACAACTTGGGGAGGAGTTCTAATCCAAGTAGGATTGGAGGAGGACTCCTCCTCTCCTAGTTCGGTCGAGCCCAAGGGAGGCTCCCTTGGTGCGCAAGCCTATCCCTTCCTTCCTCCTATATATACTATAGGTTTGAGGGTTTTTGAGACACAATTTCAGCCACGTGCTACCCTCTCCTCTAGTTTGTAGTTCTTCCTCTAGATCGTATTTCCGCGGTGCTTAGGTGAAGCCCTACAGGAATAGATCACCACCATCACCGGCACGCCGTCACGCTGCCGGAGAACTCGTCTACTTTTTCGTTCTCTTGCTGGATCAGGAAGGCGGAGATCGTCATCGAGTTGTATGTGTGCTGAACGCGGAGGTGTCGTCCGTTCGGTGCAAGATTGGGAAGGATCGTGGGACGGCGGCAATTTGGATCGTGAAGATGTTCCACTACATCAACCGTGTTTCTTAACACTTCCCGCTTAGCAATCTACAAGGGTATGTAGATCCGATCTCCCTCTCGTAGATGATCATCACCATGATAGGTCTTCGTGTGCGTAGGAAAAATTTTGTTTCCCATGCAACGTTCCCCAACACCGGCATGATCTTCATCGTCACTGGCGCCACACCATGATCTCCATCATTGTGCCGCCATCGAGGTTGTCGTGTTGTCTATGCTATTACTACTAAAGCTACTACCTCGCAATATAGTAAAAGTATCCGCAAGCACAAACGTTAGTTTAAAGACAACCCTATGGCTCATGTATGTTGTTGTAGCATCGACGTGCAAGTCGATATTTAACTATTACAACATGATCATCTCATACATCCAATATATCACATCATGTCTTTGGCCATATCACATCACATGCATACCCTGCAAAAAAAAGTTAGACGTCCTCTAATTTGTTGTTGCATGTTTTACGTGGCTGCTATGGGTATCTAGTATGATCGCTTCTTACTTACGCAAAGCCACAACAGTGATATGCAAATTGCTATTTAACCTTCTCCACGGATTGCCTCAGTCAAATCCGATTCAACTAAACTTGAAGAAACAGACACCCGCCAGTCATCTTTATGCAACAAGTTGCATGTCAGTCGATGAAACCGGTCTCTCGTAAGCGTACGATTAAGGTTGGTCCGGGCCGCTTCAATCGAACAATACCGCTGAATTGAGAAAAGACTAAGGAGGGCAGCAAATTGAACATCAACGCCCACAAACTCTTTTGTGTTCTACTCGAGATTTCATCTACGCATGAACCTAGCTCATGATGCCACTATAGGGGAACGTTGCATGGGAAACAAAAAATTTCCTACACACACGAAGACCTATCATGGTGATGATCATCTACGACACGGAGATCGGATCTACATACCCTTGTAGATCGCTAAGCGGGAAGCGTTAAGAAATGTGGTTGATGTAGTGGTCTAGTGGAACGTCTTCGCGATCCAAATCGCCGCCGTCCCACAATCCGCCCCGATCTAGCACCGAACGGACAGCACCTCCGCGTTCAGCACACGTACAGCTCGATGACGATCTCCGCCTTCTTGATCCAGCAAGAGAGACGGGGAAGTAGATGTGTTCTCCGGCAGCATGACGGCGCGCCAGTGATGGTGGTGGTGATCTATTCCTGTAGGGCTTAGCCTAAGCACCGTAGAAATATGATCTAGAGGAAGAACTACAAACTAGAGGAGAGGGTAGAACATGGCTGAAGTTGTGCCTCAAAAACCCTCAAACCTCTAGTATATATAGGAGGAAGGAGGGGCTAGTCTTGCGCACCAAGGGAGCCTCCCTTGGGCTCGGTTGAACTAGGAGAGGAGGAGTCCTCCTCGAATCCTACCTGGATTAGGACTCCTCGCCAAGTTGTCCACCTCTTTTGGTTTTTCCACCTTTGACCTCATGCGGTTTCTTTGGTTGACTAGTCAGCCCATCAAGGGCTCTTGCGCCACCATCAACTCCACGTGGCCCCCTTGGGGAGTGGTGGAACCACTTGGTGGACCCCCGGTACCCATTCGTCACTCCCGGTACACTGTTCGTAATGCAAGAAATCCTTCCGGAATCCAAATATCAACTTACTATATATAAATCTTTGTTTCCGGACCATTCCCGAACTCCTCGTGACGTTCGAGATCTCATCCGGGACTCCGAACAAAACTTCAGTCACCAGCACCTACACTCAACTATACCGAAACGTCACCGAACCTTAAGTGTGCAGACCCTGCGGGTTCGAGAACTATGTAGACATGACGTGAGACACTCTCCGGTCAATATCCAATAGCGGGACCTGGATGTTTATATTGGATCCTACATATTCTGTGAAGATCTTATCGGTTAAACCTATATGTCAAGGATTCATATAATCCCGTATACCATTCCCTTTGTCCTTCAGTATGTTACTTGCCCGAGATTCGATCGTTGGTATCTCCATACCTATTTCAATCTCATTACCATCAAGTCTCTTTACTCGTTCTGTAATACAAGATCCCATGACTAAATCTTTAGTCACATTGCTTGCAAGGCTTGTATGGGATGTTGTATTACCGAGTGGGCCCCGAGATACCTCTCCGTCACACAGAGTGACAAATCCCAGTCTTGATCCATGCTAATTCAACGGACACCTTTGGTAATGCGTGTAGAGTACCTTTATAGTCACGGAGTAACATTGCGACGTTTGATACACACAAGGCATTCTTCCGGTGTCAGTGAGTCACATGATCTCATGGTCATGGGAATGAATACTTGACATGTAGAAAACAATAGCAACAAAATGACACGAGCATATGCTACGTATATAGTTTGGGTCTTATCCATCACATCATTCTTCTAATGATGTGATCCCGACATCAAGTGACAACACTTGTCTATGGCTAGGAAACCTTAACCATCCTTCGTTAACAGGCTAGTCAACTAGAGACTCACTAGGGACATAGTTTTGTCTATATGTCCACACATGCATTTATGTTTCCATTCAATACAGTTATAGCATGGATAATAAACGATTATCTTGAAACAAGAAATATAATAATAACTATTTTATTATTGCCTCTAGGGCATATTTCCAACAATGATAGCCTTGAGAAACTTCTGCTTTACCCAATTGTCATCCACATCCTTGCTTACATGATCTTTAAGAGCAACAACAAGGGTTGTCACTCTTCGGTAGAGCTCACGAGGGTCTTCATCATCAAGCATCACAAATTCATCAACTGCATCAAGAATCAATTCATAGTTGGATCCTTGAAAACTTGAGCTTCCCTTGTACATGGAAATAATTTGTTCCCAACAATCTTTGGCACGTGTGAAGGGACGCAAGTGAGCAAGATCTTCAATGGGAACAACTGCTTGAAGGATGAACAAGGCAGAGTGATTGAGATGATTGTCAACCTATTCTCTTGGATCATGTTGGTAGTACCATTGCTCAATGATTCTCCAAAGTTGTGTTGATCTATGATTCAAATGAGCCTTTATACGAAAAATCCAATTAAAAATCATTCTTAATAAGTAGGTGAACCGGTCCTCCATAGACCGCGGGAGGAGGAATCAAGGCATAGGTATCTGCCCCGCCCGTTCCTTGAGGCAACTTATTCTTATCACTACTAGCCTTCTCCTTCTCAGAGTTGGCATCAAACTCCGAAGCTGTGGGATTAACCACTTGCAACAGATGGGCGGGAAGTCTGATGCCTTCAAGGAAATATTTAATCATGGATTTGACCTCGGTAGGCACTCAGGATATAAAATAGGAAAGGGCCTCATTTAGATCCTCTAGGGAGACCGAGTTCATAATCCCGGCCTCGGGTAACTCCACAACCCGATCCCCTTCGTCAACCATACTCTTTGGGTGGTGAAATCCTTAACAAAGAGATGTAGCTCTGATACCAATTGAAAGGATCGATATGGTTAACTAGAGGGGGTGAATAGGAAACTACCAATTTTAGGCTTTTATTTAAAAAATTAAGTTTAGCAACAAATAGGTTTTCTAGATATGCAACTAAGTCAGCAACCTATATGATGTTAACATGAACAATAACAAACAAGTAACAAATACAAGTAAAGGTAAGAAGTAACCACAAGTGGAACCGATGAAGACGATGATGTGTTTCTGAAGTTCCTTCCCTTTGAGGAGAAGTATGTCTCCATTAGAGCGGTGTGGGGGCACAATGCTCCCCAAGATGCCACTATGGCCACCGTATTCTCCTCACGTACTCATACAATGCAAGATGTCGTGATTCCACTAGTGGTGCCCTTGAAGGCGGCGACCAAACCTTTATAAATAAGGTTGGGGTAATCTCCACAACTGAATTGGAGGCTCCCAACAAAAACACGAAGCTTCACCATAATGGACTATGGCTTCGAGGTGACCTCTTCCGTCTAGGTTGCTCAAACAACCAAGAGATCCTCAAGGGATTAATGGGGGGGACAACTTCTCTTTGTGGAAGTGTAGATCAAAGCCTTCTCCTCGAAACCCTAGAACATCAACAAGAATCGATGGCTAGGGAGAGTGATCGGGCAAGAGCAAGCTTAGGAGAAAAAATGGAGCTTTTTGGGAAGAAAGGTGTGGTCTCTTAGGGGAAGAAGACCTACTTATATAGGGGGAAGCATCTCACCTTTTTTTTACCTACAAGTCACACATAAGTGGTAGTACCGCTCCCCTCAGCGGTACTTCCGCTTGCACGGAAGTACCGGGCATCATAATCAGTCGGACACGGTCCGGGAGGTGGTAGTTTCGCCGGAGTGGTACTACCGTTCCCGCCAGTGGTATTTTCGCTTGGCACTGAAGGACACCCAAACTTAGCAGAAATGAGGAGGCCAGTGCATCAGTACTGCCCAGAGCGGTACTTCCGCGTTTTACTGCCGCTCAAAAACCACTCGAGTGCGAGAAACAACAGATAGAAAAAATAAGCGGAAGTAGGGTCGGAAGTGGAGGGCGACAGTACCACCCGAGCGGTACTATCGCTCGTCTCCGAGTGGTACTTCTGCTCAAAAAGGGCAAATGCATCAAAAACAAAAAATAAGCGGAAGTGGGACCGAAACTCGAGGGCGGCAGTACCGCTTGGGCGGTACTACCGCTCTCCAGCACAGTACTTCCTCTTATATATCCTTGAGGGCCTTAGGGAGAAATTAGATGCTCCAAAGTGCGGGGAATGGGGTTGGATGCAAATGTGTACGTGATTGTTCCTCCCAAGCTTTCCAAATACGGATCCCCTCTTAATACTATGGGTTATCCTATGAATCACGTCCACCAACACTAAATCAATAGAAAAAACACCGTCTTTTGTTTCAACCACTCAGGGGATAATAACCGTATCGTGCCACCTGGTAATCTTTGAAAGCTCAATCCACATGATTAGTCTGCAAGGGGCATCCTCATCAACCACCAAAACTACTTAGGATAAATTTTGCTCTTACACTCGTGTGCAAGATAAACCGCTCGCCAAAGAGCTTAGGCCTCGGCTAACTCAGGTACATGTCTTCCATTGGTCGTTTCTCGACAGGCAACAACACACTGACCATCAGAGTTGAGGGAAACCACCACTACACCAAACTTTGCCATCTCGGGGAAGATCGCACCATCAGACATGAATAAGAGAGAGTCTGGCGGCGGCGGAGACCAAACAATGCTTGAAGCAATGTTCTCACACCTATGCACAGGATTCGGTTCGTATAGATGCCGAAGGATCACATCAACATAAGCTTTAATCTTCAAATCAGTACAGACAGGATGTGGCTCGTCTTCATTGTTCCGAGAAAAATTTCGCGCCTCCCAAATATGCCATACAGTCACAGCCATGATTGTGGCCATCAGGTCCGAAGAGCGTGAGAAGTCGAACAACTACTACCTCAGTGAAGAGAACTTGCACCGCCATAACTTGATGTCGAATGATTCTTCACTTGCGACCATACCTCATAAGCAAAAGGACAGAACAACAACGAGTGGTGGATGCCTTCCGATCTAGCACAGAAATAATACATGTTGGACGTCGCCACATGGCAGCATTGGAGTTGGACATCGGATGGGAGGCAATCGTGAGCTAGTCTCCAAAGGACCACTTTCATCTTCTTTCGGGCTTTGATAGAACAAATGGAATTCCAACTCTTCATAGAAGCCCCACCATCCGACGATATTCCTCGCCCGGGAGCACTCTGCACCCTCAGTTCGAGCCAAGTTATAAGCCGAGCGCACCGAATATTCACCAAATCTTGTGTGAGGCCATCTCACATAATCTTCCTCCCCATGTCGGCCAACGTGGATCAACAAAATCTCATTGGCAAAATCCTCCTGGAAAAAGGCTCAAACCGTGTCCTCACACCAGGAACCTTGGTCCTCGTCGAGTAGACACCTGACCGTAGTCGTAGACGGTATCTGAGACACTATTTGAAGTAAGGTCAGTGGCATGGACGGTATCCAGTGATCACCGTTAATACGAACAACTGATCCATTACCAATGCCCCATTGCACCCCCTCGTGTAGCAGCTCCCAACCAAATAATATGTTGCGCCAAGTGTATGAGGCGGATCGAGGGGCGAGAACATGCCAAAAATCACCATGAGGGAAGTATCTGGCCTTGAGAATGCGAGCGCGGAGGGAGTCTGGCGAAGTGCGAATATGCGAGCCTTGTCATCCAAGCATGGCCTGGTTGAACAAGGCCATATCGCGGAATCCCATCCCACCAAGAAATTAAAGTGTGGTAAGCCATTCCCAAGACCGCCAGTGCAATTATTTTCTTCCCATCCTCACAACCCACCATTGGTCGATGATAATATTTCTGAATTTTTCACATGTGACGATTAGAAACTGAAAGCAACTCATGACTTGCATTGGAATTGCTTGAATAACAGACTTTAAAAAGCGCCTCCTTGCCCGCACGAGACACCAGACGATCCGACCAAGAATGCATCCGCTGCCATGCCTTAGAGCGACCAGAACCATTACAATACATGTCCAAGGTAGCCTCCAGAGCGACCACGCTCAGTGGATCACTTCTCATAAAGAAGATGTTGTCATCGGCGAAGAGAAGACATGACATAGGTGGGCCTTGGAGCTCGCCACATCTCTCCTTCTGTAGTAACATGCTTGACAAACCTTTAGTGCAAAGAAGGAAGAAGTAAGGGTTTATTGTGTCACCTTGGCGAATACCACGTGATGGAACAATAACTTCAGTAAGTTCACCATTAACCCTGACAGGATAACGGACATTAGTGACACAACGCATCATGGAGTCAATCCAGGCCGGAGCAAAACCAAGCCTCGTAAGGCAACCATGAAGATAGCACCACTCAACATGATCATATGCTTTCATCATATCAATCTTCATAGCGAAATATGGTTTTTTCACCCGTTGGTGCCCCAATAGTATGCATGCATTCATAGGCAATCAAGGTATTATTTGTGATATAAGTCTGCCACGGAATAATCTGAAATGACCATCGGCAATATCAATTTGAGACGATTGGCCAAGACCTTGAAAGCATTTTGTAGAGGACACTGCATAGGCTAGTGGGGCGGAAGTTCTTCAATTGTTTTGGCCTCGCAACTTTAGGGATAGGCACAATTACTGAATCACAAAAAAACCTTCAGAATAGATCGTCCCTGCAAGAAGCTTCAATCAGCCTCACAAATGTCCTCCGCGAGCAAAGCCGAGTGAGTTTGATAGAACAAGGCAGGAAAATCATGTGAGCCGAATACCTTAATAGGACCCATCTAAAATAAAGTTGTTTTGATCTCCTCGTTAGTGTATGGTCTGCACAATTCTTCATTCATGTCTGGTGACACCTTCTAAGGGATAGAGGCCACGACATCATCAATCGCAGCACAAGGTTCACATACAAGCCGACTAGTTTTTATATACGCGTGCATATACTCACATCTATGAACGGACACACGCATACCCTATCCTTATGAGGACATTGGAGAGACTGAGCCGACATATCATCTTGAAATTTACGAAGTCATCGTAGACGCATCGTCGTCAACAGAAACGTCTCCTTCAACTAAAAGCATATCGTCGAAAATTCGACATATCATCTTGAAATTTATGAAGTTACAAGTTACCGTAGACGCATCGTCGTTAACAGAAATGTATCCTTCAACTGAAAGCATATCGTCAAAAATTCTGAAATAAATTCAAAAATAATACAACCACCACAACTTAAACCCTAATGAGATGGGGATACCACTCTCTAACCATCCGACTAGTTTAGGACTGAAGTTTGTGGACCGCGGTTTGCTTAACCAGATCCAAGCACCTGGTGTCGTCTGGACGTCCAACTTGCTGTGTTCAGCACAGAATACGAACCCAAACCAAATCTATGAATGACGCTAACGAGCAGTCCGTAGTACGGCACGGAGATTTTAACAGTCCTGCAAGTGCATCATCATCATGTTGATTATATATAGGAGTATAAAAGAAAATCAAAAACGTGTCATGTGGCATAAACGGTGGTCGTACGTAGAGAGAGAGAGAGAGAGGGGGGTTGGAGCCCGACCAGAGACCGACCAGCGGCAGGGCGTCGCAGTCCCCGGCTGGACCGAAACAAAAAGCAGGTGCGCGCAGCACCCACCAAGCAAGCTACCTCACCCGTCGCTGCTGCCACCACCCTCCAACGCCTTAAATGCGCCCGCACCGCACCGCGCCGGCCGCGCGGCCGCCGTACCGTACCGCCACACCGCCGCTCCGTGCTGGCTGACGATCGTGTCAGATCCAAATCGCCATGTGCTGCTGCGCGCACAGTGCCTGGACTGGACCGAGCGTGCCCCCCCGCGCGCGCCATCGATCGGGGCTCCCGCACCGGCGTTCACACCCCGCTCACGCACCCGGCCGCTTTCAGACGCCGGCCGCCCGGCACGGTTTTTTAGCCAGGAGACACGGTGTTGCCGGCGTTTGCGTGTAGCGTAAGCGTGGACGACGTGGAGGCCATGCTTGCGACCCATCGCTTTTCACATGGGACGTCGGGACGCAGAGCTGGCGCCGCGCCGCGTACCACGGTCTCAGGCCAGGCGCACCGCCACGGCACACGCAAAAAACCGGTGCACGAGCTGGACAGCCGATAGATGTATATAGTATATCCTATGACGTGCGGCGTTCTCTGTTCGGATTCACACGCTTTATATGTATGCACAAACTGTGACCATGTTTGTATCGCTTCAATCGGACACTCGAAGACGTATATATATAAAGATTCTGAAAGTTGACGCACACGAAAATGAATCATGCCCTGAAACAGCAGACTCGAACGGAGCGGAAATAGACACTGCCGCTACTACTCCTTGCCCTTGCGATATAAACGATCGGATGGTATATATGCGTAGCATGCACTTGTCATGATTGTGGGAGCCGAGTGAGTGACCAAACAGTAGCAGTCTCACTTAAAACTTAGGTCCCCGGTCACTTCGATCCCTTTTTATGACTGGATTGGAGTGGATTGGATTTCCTCCATACGCGCCTCTCCTGCAGCGAAACGGGAGCCGAAACAGGGATCGATCGGAAGGACGACGTGCAGAGTCATGCACGCACCGTCTCCGGACGGAAACCGGCCCCACCTGCCACCGCCAGATGGACCCCGCGCATGTTTATTCCCTCGGTCTCTCATCGACGACATCGTATGGCATGATGCAATGCCACCGCCACAGCCTGCATCACCGGCCGTCAGCTCTACAGATCGAGATCGGAGGGCGCAGGGCAGAGATCACGCTGGCGTGGGCGCGTAGGGCCCGGTCAAAGGGCGACGCACACGTGTCATGCCCCATCCGTCTGAACGATTGACCGCGGAGCCCGCGCTTTGACCCCTAACATGTGACCGGCTACCGCCGGTGCACGCCGCTGACTCACCACAGCCCCCGCCCGTGACCGTGGACCGTTCCCACCCCCACCATTACATTACACTACTACACTACATTACGGTGCCATTAGAATTAGAATTAGTAATTATTATACTCGCTCTTGTAGCTAGCTAGGTCTGGACTCTGAGATCTAAGCATAGAGTATCTTGCGGTTAAAACCGAGAGGAAGAAACCAAATGAGAGGGAAAGAGGCCAAGGAAGGAATGGACATCTATCTCATCTATCTCTTCTCTTTTGGGCCCAATCAATTAGCCCTTGTTTCTTTCACAAAAGCAAGCCGAAAAGCCAATGAGAAAAAAAAAATCCCCCCACCCAACCATCTCCCTCTCTCTCTATACTACATCACCGCTCCCTCTCTCTCTCTCTGAATCCCCAAGATATAGCCAAGAGCTGCGCTCCGTCTCGTTCTCTTGCGTTGCGCGCACACACACACCTCTCGCTGTCTCCTCGGCTTGCCTCACTAATCACTGCACCACCATACCACCACTACTAGTACCTCCCCCATATGCTTGCTTCCCTCTCGATCCCTCTCCTCCTCCCTTCAGTTTCATAAGCCCAGCGCCAGCCACAGCCCCAATCCCAAGAGCAATCGAGATTCGGGCTCCTGCACCATCTATCTCCAACGGACAAGAGCAAAGCGATACACCTACCATACCATAGCTAGCGCCTATGTCGGGCGAGTTCCAGTTCCAGGACGAGCTCGCGTCGCTCTTCACGCACCGGCCTGGGCCGGGGATGCAGCAGCAGCAGCAGCAGGAGCAGCAGGCGTCCTGGCTCGCCGACTACCTGCAGACGCCCATGGACTACGACCTGCTGTGCAGGGCGCTGGAGCTGCCGGCCGAGGAGGACGTCGTCAAGAGGGAGCTGGTGGTGGACACCACGCCCAGCGCCCTCACTCCCAGCGCCGGCGGGGGGACGCCCAACGCCACGTCGTCCATGTCGTCCTCCTCCAGCGAGGCGGGAGGAGGCCTCTGCGCCGGAGAGGGGGACTCGGCGGGGAGGTGCAAGAAGGAGGACGGCGACGGGGAGGAAGGCAAGGGGGGCGATGAGGGTGACAAGACCAAGAAAGGGTGAGTTGGACTGCGTTAGTTTCTCTCTATCTCTCTCATTTTCCGTGCCTTGATCTGAAATCTTGGGTGACCCTTTTGGCGAGTTCTTGGTCTCTCTTTTCTGACTGCTGCCTAATCCGTGTCTTGGTTTTTCTGTGATCTTGGATCAAGATTTGGGGGCGGGCTAGATTTCGCTTCCCTGAATTGCTCGCTGGCCATTCATTCATTCATGCCTTTTCTGTTCTTTTATTTTGTTCTTTATTCCCCCTTTAAGGTAGTTTGGCCGGCTGGCCAAGGTGTGAACTCGGCTAGGGTTTCACACTCAGCTTGCATGCCTGAGCCTGACAGTCAACAATAAATAAATAAATACATACATATATACATAATCTGATTTTGATTACTTGCTTCATCTCCAAAATCTTGATCCAAACTTGATCCAGAACAAATTTACCTCTTGCATTTTTTGTACTACTTTTACATATGCGTTGTTCATTTTTCCTCTTGTACCCCATGTTATGTATGTATGGCCCCATCTTGCAAAAATCATGCCCAATAATCTCTAGAATGGAGCCACCCCCAGTTAAGACTTAAGAGACCCTCCCCCATCTAGGATTTCCTCAGGTTCTACTTTGGTGCAACCTATCATATGCGCGCGTCTCCCACAAAATCCAAAGAGAAGAAAAGGGGGCAGCAAAAAGGCTAGCCGCAATGTGAACCTCCTAAAAACCATGTGCGCTCTCTTGCATAGACCAAGCCAACAACCATGTTTGAACGGGATCTCTTACATATCCTAGTCAGTCCATGGATCGATCGTAGTATGAACGAAATCTCTATCCGCCACTAGGAGTAGAGAGCTAAGCTATCGAGAGTCGAGACAGCCAAATGGTATACGATTCCGTGATCGCTTTCCGCTACCGATGTCTCATCTCACCGACGCGTAAATAATCGAAATCTTTTCAGGTCTGCGGCGGCGGCGAAGGGTGGCAAGGCCGGCAAGGGCGAGAAGCGGCCGCGGCAGCCGCGGGTCGCCTTCATGACCAAGAGCGAGGTCGACCACCTCGAGGACGGCTACCGCTGGCGCAAGTACGGCCAGAAGGCCGTCAAGAACAGCCCGTATCCCAGGTACGTATCAACGTATGTACGTACATACATGCATATATAGGTAGTTGCACCGCATGCGCACGGGCGATTTTGGTATATATGTACTCCTACATGTATAGGGACGAAGAATGGTTATGTATGCATGTGCTTGTGTTGTGCTGTGCTGTGCTGATAATGGCGATGGGTGGGTGCAGGAGCTACTACCGGTGCACGACGCAGAAGTGCGTGGTGAAGAAGAGGGTGGAGCGGTCGTTCCAGGACACGGCGGTGGTGATCACCACGTACGAGGGCAAGCACACGCACCCCATCCCCTCCGCGATCCGCGGCAGCACCCACCTCCTCGCCGCGCAGGCCGCGCACCTGCATCACCAGCACCACGCCCACCTCGCCATGATGCCGCAGATGGGCATGGGCGGCCGCGCCGGATCGCCGTTCGGCCGGAGCAGCGACGTACTGGGCGGCCTCCTGCAGCCGCGCGGCCACCACGGCATGACGCCGCCGATCATCGGCGCCGGTGCAGGCCACCAAACGTCCATCCAGGGCCTGGCCGGCTCAATCAGCGCCACGGCCACGGCCACCGCCCCGTCTCCACCGTCGCTCCAGATGCAGCACTTCATGGCGCCGGACTTTGGGCTCCTGCAGGACATGCTGCCGTCCTTCATCCACGGCGCCGGCAGCAACAACAACAACAACCAGCCCTCATCACCGTATGGGAAGCTCCATTAGTTAGCTAGCTAGCTAGAGATAATTAAAGAGATTTGGTTGGTTCTTGCTGCTGCCTAGTTAACATCCCCCAATCGATCTTGTTTTTTCCTTGATTGCCTTCACTTGTTGATTTGTTTCCTCGATCGATCCCGTGCTGCGAGATGGTACAGAATGAGTTTTTTCTGGGCCTCGTATCATTTCGATGGATCTAGCTCGCTAGCTAGCTAGCTCGTGGTAGTCAGTGTACTAGCACTTCTTGTACATGTAAGTATACCTTACCTAATTTCCCATCTCATGCATATATTGCACTACTCTGTTGCCGCCGGTACTAGGCCATGCATGCATGAGCTATATCGTCTATGATAATTTCATGCTCCTTGTGTTTCTCCTGGCTCCATTAATGCAACAGTACTAAGAATGCACATATCCATTTGCATGTTTGGTGTGGTATTAAGGTTTCTTGCATACATGGCAACCGATCATGCATGCATAGGCTTCATTAATTTGCTGTTGGTGGCAACTGTGGCAAGAAGAGGATCGATGTACAACGATCTTGGCTAGCTAGCTAACTTGTCATGAATGTACCCGTGATGGGATTGTTCCTGTGGTTGGTACAAAGGGTTGTTAAGGGAAAAAAGCAGTGAGGGTCGATCGTTTTGCTGCTTGCTTCTTTCTTGCAAGTACTGATCACTTGACCAGGTCGCTCGCTCCAAGCGCTACGTACCTAGCTAGCGAGCTAGTGTTAGATATCATTACTCATCCATAGTGATGTGAACCTACCTACTGTGGAACCGTTGTGTGGTTTCTGTACATGCACATATGATTGGTGCAAGATTAAACCTGGATCGATGTAGCAGATATTGTTACTGATTGATGCAGGTTACGGTCCATGTCTGCTTGAATTACACGGTATGTGGTTGAGAAAAATCGTTCATCCTCATCTAATATATCCATCGATGTGAACCTAGCTAATTCAAACGTGGTTAATTTGGGTGTTAAATTCGTTGGAGTTTGGACGAAAGCTTGGATACAACTGTTGAACTGTGCTGTGATGCATGACTCGTGCAGAGTCGTGCTCACGACGTTGGGTTTAGAGCTAGCAACAGTCACTGTATCGTTTTTGCTTTGTTTTTGCGTAGCAGTCAATGTATCTACTGACTAATCAGTTGCTATTTCGTCGGTTACATGATTGACGTCTTCCCCATAAAAAAAGGGCATGCATGATTGACGCCTTCTAATTTTTGGTTCCATGCAATGTGCTCTGGTCAGACATGCATGTAGCATGAAATATAGTAACAGATATTTTAGCTTGGGATCGATCGATATATCTATGATGGACTATAGAATACTAGTAGTAGGTCATTTAGATAGGAATATGATGACATACTATTTCTGTGGAATGGGACGGACATCGTTTTCTTTAAAGGTTTTCACCATTTCCAATGCTACCTTCACAATATTATTCTATGGTAGTTTATTTTTGGAATTATTCATTTCATTTCTACGTATGAAATACCATGTGGTATATAGACAGAGAGTACTCCTAAACGGTCAAATATATACCCAGCTAGGTTTGATCTGAGCCGCAAGTGTGGAACAGATTGGATGCATGGTCGATCGTGATGCACAACTAGGTTAAAACTTGGTCTCTGTAGCTGTACAAAGTCAAATATTTCAGCTAGCCACACACACACACACACACACTTAAATGGCGCCTTTGTACTCTAGCTGAGGACGATTAGTACAGTCTCAAGCACGCAGATTCTTTCTAACCCACTGGGATAGAAGTGTCAGTACCTTTAGCTTTAGCAAACTTGTCGAGCTAGGAAGAAACATTAATACACATGTGACAGAATTCATCTTTGTTTAATTAAAGGTTGTCCATCGAGAGGAAATCTACTACTTTGGTGGCCATCAAATTAATTGGCGGGGCAAAAGATGCTTGCACAGTGTACATATCCAATTGTACTTTAGACACGATTGAACGAGTCGCCAAAGCCATGCCATGATCGATCGCTCCCTCTCCCTGCCTTTGTTTTACTCCTAGCTAGTTAATCAAGGAGATGGTGGACCAGTTACATCCATGTCCTCATTCATTTATATGTACCTCTTGTACTAGCGGGGAGTGCAATTGCAGCGCTCTTCGGAGCAATGAGATCATACATATGATATGCACTGTTCTTGGCAAAAAAGAAAATGTCAGCTGTCTTGCCTGGTTAACTTCCTTTCTCTCTTCCATTTCAGACGTGTTGAATGATGAGCAGGTGTTGTAAGCCAAAGAGAAAATAATGCATGTGTACGTAATTCTTGGCACTACTCCCTCCATCACAGTTTATAAGACATGCACGTATACCTAGATCGTCAATTTGACTTATATAAAATATATTGTTTAATATAAAAATTATATCATTCGAAAATAGAACATCTAAAGTTTCTAATGATATATTTTTTGTAATATATGTCTCTTTTTAAATTGATCAAATTGGTGACCTAGATACACGTACTGGACTTATAAACTGAAACGGGAGTAGTATTATTTTTTGGGTCTTAATGGAACTATGTATGAGGCAATGTAGGAGAATATGTTTGGACATGGTCCAGCAGGTTAATCTGGTTGGAAGGCCTGGGACGCAACATTGGGCAGTGTTGATAGCTACCAGAACCGGACTATAGTTGGCTAGCTGCCAGTCTAGAAGGTCAAAAGCATTAAAGGCCAAGGTGCAAGGTGTGCACCAACTTGCCCCCATCGATGGAGAGTTTCTTTTTCTCCGGCACAAAATATAAATTCTACGGCGTAGACTCGTGTTCAAAGTCCACACCCAATAGACGTGTACGTCAACACCAATACAACGTAACATGATATAATACTCACCGGAGAAAGGTGTGGTATTAGGTCCTGTTTCTTTAAGAAGTCTTAGGACTTTTTTAGTCCCAACTAAAAAGTCCTTAGTCACTATCCGTTTCTTTTCAAAGACTAGACATGGATTAGAGGTCATTAAATGACATGCAAAAAGACCATGTTACCTTAGTAATATACTAAAAGTTATTAAATGACATGCTAAAAGTGGGGTCACTGTTGGAAAAAGTGCCAAAAAAGTCCCAAAAAGTCCCTCCCATAGGGACTTTTTCCTTTAGTCCCAAACACCCACTTTTAGTCCCTAAAAGTCCCTCCTATTTCTTTCACATGAAACTAAAAGGGACTTTTTTTAGTCCCTACAGCAAAAAGTCCCTAGAAAGAAACACCCCCTTAATTTGGTCAGCATTGGCTGTACTGCTTTGATCAATTCTTGGCTTAAGAATTTCATAATTTTAATTAATACTAACTAACAAAATGATCCATGCGTTGCAACGAGAGAAAATAATACCATATATTTTTAATTTCCAAACAATGACCTATAATCAAAGAATTTGTAGCTATGACCCAAACAAAGATGGTCTTAGCCTAAAAAGCGCAGTTCAAGATTCCACGGGTCTTTTATTTCAACATGACTTGCATGTATATTTAATACATACAAAAAAACAGACAAATGATCTTCAATTTCATCTCTAATCCTAATTTTGCTGAGGTGTTTATTCCTAATCCGGATTAGTACCAATATGAAAGAAAGATGAATAATGCATTATTGATTAAGATTGTACCTTAGATAGTATTTATTAAATGGTTAATAGGTAAAATAACGTCATATTAAGATTTTATATTTTTTTAATCAAATTTCATATATAAAATGTTAAATTTGAAGTTACGCTTTAGAAGATATGAGTATTTAAAAAAAACATTTGATATGTATTACGAGATTAATGTCAAAAACATCAGGTGGTGTTCTATAAAATAGCATGATGGACAAAAATACATATTTGTTTTATTAGTAGGTAGTATAGAGGTATAGATATAGATTTGTATTTTTTTGTTTATTTAGGATACTAGTTAGCATGCACGTGCAACGCACGTATAATTATTATAAAAATAAATATTCTTCCATTTTAGTTAGGGCACAATTATTTCAATAAAATGAATGCGTACTAATATAGCACAAATCTTAATTTGAACTGAATTAGCTTTGCATATATATTTTTTCATATGAGCATCATATCTCGTATCAAACATGCACACACAATGGACTTATCAACCATATAGACTTCACAAAAACACATTACATGCAACATCACCGTAGTCAATTTCATTCCACAATTGACAATCAAGTAACACACACATAGAGTAAAACAACTTGATCACCGTCTCGGGATCCATATAAAACAAAATGTAAAAGTAAGTTAGACATTGAGTATATTTCATCTATTTTCGTAACTCCATCCTTTACGGAAGCAACAAACCATGTGTAATTAACTTTTGTATAAAATCAATTTTTCTCGTTATATTTTAAGATTGATCATATCTTCATTGATACTATGCACCTACAGTATAATCCAGTAAATCGGAAACTATCGAAGTATCAATAAATGGGGCGCACAATTAACATCACAAAGATGCATCACCATGTATCACAAGCTATGCATACAACTTTTGCTACCATGACTTCGTGTAACCAAATAATAAAAAGTAACCACAACAATCTTGTGATACATTCAATATGTAACATAATTATGAAGCTCCACATGCCCTACAACCCACGAATCACCTCAAGTCCTTATAGTGTTGTGTAACAAAACCTGCACCTCACAAATGATATTTATTAAAACTAAAAGATGTATGCTCTAAAATGAAACCTAGAGAAAGAATAAGTAGATTAAGCCGCAGTGGTGTGTATGTCTGATATGTGTGAAGGCCTCCTGAATGGTGCAGTTAGTAGATTCTCCATCTACAGGAACATCAAGTACGATTATCATTTTCCCACCTTTGTATTTGTATTTAAATCATGATGATGGGACATTGCACAAGTAATCTACTGTGCTACAAAAGGTCACACAAAAACGCATCTAAGTGCTTTTAAGTGAACATACGTGCACTATAATTACAGGAATTACAGTAATAATGCGATCATTGTACTGTAATTACATGAATGACATTCAATTTTATCCCACATGATGCTGACCAGCTACAGTAATAATGATTTGAAGCAACACCGATGCTTGGAATGATTTGCACACACAAGCAAGCAAAAAAATCAGGCTTATACCTGACGCAGGGAGTAGCAACTGCACGCGGTCGCCGTGATATGCAACTAATTTAACATATTTAGTATGGGACAGAGGGAGTATAAGAACTGGGTGTCGGATGGCTAAGAAACAAGCAGTCCAAATCTGGCATGGCCACGGCTCTTCCTCCTCCTCGTGAGTAGCGGCGCCGACCAGTTGCTGAGCTCCTTTTCTTGGCTCCTTCTCGGTTCTGGCAGTTAATGGAACTAAGGTTTAACCTAGAGCGAATTGTTATTGTTATTGTGAAAGTATAGATAAATGCTTCCTCTCGCCCTGGAAGTTAATGGAACTAAGGTTTAACCTAGAGCGAATTGTAGCTAGTGATAGTAGACTTGTAGATCGTAACTGACTTACTAAAAATCTAATAATCAGGAACCATGAAAAGGAACGATTTAGAAGTATTGGTACAACTTTACTTGTGCAATAATAAGGAAATAACCTAAAGCAAACTGTAAGATTTCAAGCAAAAATGAAGTTGTGCAGGACTTACAATATCCATCGACACAATATCCATCGACGCAAAATGGCTGCTATAACTGAAGCCCGGAATACAAAATGCCGAGAAGTTACATGATAGAACTGCATAAACTTAAGTGCAAAGATTAAAACAACAGAATTGCATAAACTTACAAGTTTTTGCAGATTGTTTTAAATCAATTATTTTCTATTGATTATCTTCAACTAATATAGAGTTGGAATAGCTTACATTGATGATTGGTAGTAGTACTTGGTATCCATCAACATTTGTTAGTCGAACCGAGACTGCTTAGAACCATCTGCAACAGAACTTACAGGTTTACCCCATGAGGCCCATTGTAGCTTGTACGCACAGATATCCAATCCTTAGAAGCTTCCCATTATACAGAAACACCCCACCACGGGGTTGCTCGGCAATCTGACCAGCCAGATAACATCATGTAGCTGTACATCATTGGTTGCAGCGACTGAAATATCAGAAAAGTTTGACCAATACCCAGTGGTCTGAAACCTAAAATAAATAACCAAGATGTTTTTTACAATCCATGAAATATGCACATCATACCTCATTATTTTAAAAATTGCCGTTTGTATAGAATATCGGAGCTTAGGCCTCAAACTTTACCTGGAGAATGGGAGGACAGTGCCAGCATGAGCAGCAAAAAAATATGATTTTGGCATTGAGGAACAATTAGACAAGTTCGGCCTGCAGGTAAGGGCTGGGTGGCAAGCAATAATCATCTCTTTGCACAAGGCAATCCACTGAAGCACAAAAAAACGATAAACACAAGTTTTCCCGGATCAACATACCTTTACATATTTTGTATTTATTAAATCACACAAAGATAAGGGACTAATATTTTGCTGGAAGCACAATTGGTAAATCCATGGAAGAAACATGTACCTTTCCATGGAGGGTTCGATGGAAGGACCCGCCCCCGGCTCCTACTACTACAACAATACAACTCATTTTTTCAGCAATTTCTACAAATCAAGTTTAGGAGAAAAAACACAAACAAACCATCACCTATGTTTAGCATTGCTACGAACAAGTGTAGAGAAACATCACCCAAAAAAAACATGTGTTTCTTCTTCAATATCGACCACATGAACCTGCACAATTTATTTCAGTCATTCCCCACCGGCCGCGGGCCCATTGGATGAGAACGCCATGCGTGCTACGCACAAATGCAGTGCTGGTCTCCACCGAGCAACGAATATCATGTAGTCACTGAAGCAGGCAACCAAGCCAAAGTAGATAAACCAACTCGTCAAGGATACAACATCAGTTGAAGTGTTTTGAACTATATATTTTTCCAATAGACAAGGAGTTATCAACAACTACTATAATAGTCGATTCAGCCTCTTATATTTACCTAGATCACTCAACTTTGTCAGCAAAAATCCCCAATAAAACCTGAAACAAAAGAAAAAATACTGAATCTACTGGGACTGAAGCAACAAACAAATTGAGGTCAGGTCTACGTCTTGTGACTTAGCAGCTACCATTGTAGTATGCAGTATATATCTATAACCATGTCTTATCAACAGCGAAAGCCACGGGAGACACCTGAATTCCTTGCTATCACCATGCCATTCCAAGCATGCTCAGCTACCATGTTATGCACAAGATCGTGATAAGATGATGGGTGGTCCAAAATAAAAACAATTAGGAGAAAACCAATACTGTCTCATATTGAACAAAATGCTAACCTCCCCATAGATGCATCACGAACCTGAGACTCTGAATCTTTGATTGTACTGCAAGACAAAGAACATAATGCCAATGAGGTTAGCATTTGAGCCACCTCTTACCAAACAAGGAGGCAGAGATAACTGGAGTTGCAGATTTTTTCGCTGATACTGACAACCCAAAAGTTGCAGAGGAGGCGGGGTTGTCCAGCGCGGTGGGAGGTCCGCCGGGTGAGGTGTGGCGAGATGAGGCATTGCACCCGGTCGGCGAATAAGGGCCGAAGTGGGCGCTGCGCCGGGCGACGCTGTGGGCGACTCCGCATGGGTGCCCGGAGGAAGGGGCGATTGCTCCTCGTGCATCCACGTGGCGGCTCTCCTGCATGTAGTGGAGGTGGAGGCCACCGGCGACCGAGATGGGGACGCGGTGGGCGGCGGCGGCGACAGAGATTGGGGACACGGCGGGCGGCGGCGACAGAGATGGGGGACACGGCGGGCGGCGGCGGCGACAGAGATGGGGGACACGGCGGGCGGCGGACGGGGAGGGGGAGGAGGAGGCGGACGGCGAGGGGGAGGAGGAGGCTGACGGGGAGGGGGAGTTGGACGCGGAGGCGACGACGAAGGTGCAGGCCAGGGCGATTGGCTCCCGTTAATTCTTCCTAAATTTCTGTACTTGATTGGATCTTTTTTTTCGTGGAGGTGCAACAGTTTTTCGTAGTAGGAGGAGGTGGAGCACGGTCAGCCTTAGTTAATTTGGTAAATGCACACGGTGGTGGTGCATGGATGGTGGAAGACCGTTAGATTGTAATTTGTTGTCTAATTGTGTGGTGGTGATTGGTGTTTGTTTTTGTGGGGGTAATAGTTGTGTGTACTTAGAGAAGTTTTCGTTTGATCTTTTATTAGTAGTATAGATCATTCAAGCTTGACCAGAACCTTGACAAATGATATGCAGGTGATCTGATATATATAAAAGTAACTAAAAAGCAATAGGAAATTAATACCGTTGAATAAAACCGATGATATTAATTTTGGGAATAACGACGTGCTCTCCCTGGTGCCCCCCTAACGCGAACGATCATTCACTCTGGGAGGCTCATTGTTGTGAATGGCGCCACCAGAGAGTGTTCATCAAAAGACCACTCCCAGGGAACGTTCAGGATTTGACACGCTATAATAGAGAGATTTGTTGTGCTATAACAGATAGATTTTCCGTGCTGAGAAGAAATAATTGTTATGTTATAGCAGAACAAATTATCATACGTTTCAGGGATTTTCCATATTGTAAGAGAGAAAATTGTCATGCGTTTCAGGGTTTTGCCATGTTGCAAAGAGAAAATTGGCAGGCTAAGAAAAGGGAAAGTTTCCCACATGTTCAGAAATTGACATGCTATGTAGAGAAGTTGTCATAAATGTTTCAGTAATTAACATAATACTTCTTAGGGAAGTGTCATGCTGCACACGACATCGTTCATTAGGGAGGGTGCATGAGAAATAAGGTTTGCATCGTTCGCTTAGGAGAGGGCATGAGAGTGAATGTGGATTGCCACATTATCATCGCTTTGAGATTTGCGGGATTGGACGCTCCAAAGAGCCTTCCCTCGAAACACCACTCGAGGGGACACTAGTAGAAAACAGGCCTTTGGGCTGAAGCATTAGTCCTGGTTAGCTTTTAGACCGTGACTAATGTTGTCACTGGTCCCGGTTCATGAGGCTAGGTTTTAGTCCCGGTTTATGAGGAATCTTTAGTCCCGATTAGTGTTACCAATCGGGGCTAAAGGGATGATGGCAGGCTGATGTCAGGTTGGGGCCCCTGCGAGCCTCTTTAGTCCCGGTTTGTAACATCAACCGGGACTAGAGATGGATCTCTAATCCCGGTTTGTAGTACCAACCGAGATTAAATATATCCCTACATATAGATGCTTCATCCAGCCAGAGCTCATCCTCTCTATTCTCTGTTTTCTTTTCCCCTCTCGAGTTCATCCCTCCATTTTTGTCAAAATTTGTCAAGATTTGAGGCACCCCATCTATTCAAGTGTTCACAAATATTAGCAACTTTGTCCTTTCATCTCTCATTGCTACATTAGCTCGTTCAATGCTCTACAAGTATAGTGATTTGTGGGTTCGTTTGGGAGTAATTATGTGGAAGTTTATTTGATTTATATGCAACTTGAGCTCAAATTAACTTTTTAGTTTGCATCTCTGTAGGTGTGGTTTACTTAGTGCCTTCCTGTCCCCGTCCTAACCACCATCGATCGCCTGCACCGTCTCGTCGCCGGCACCACCTTGGTGACCTCTTGTTCTTATCCTTTTTATACAAGAAAAATCTTATTTGTATGATTTAGATAGTTTTCTTACATGTATGATTGTTTGTTATACATAGTGCCATGGTCTTTATATCCGTCCTCGTCTGTCCTCGTCCGGTTTATGATTAGGATGTGGTATATTCTCTTTTATAACTATTTGTTGCATTTATTTTTTATGACAATTATGCCCATCAAGTTGACATAGATATTTTTATCTAGGAGGTGTGTGAACCGGAAATTGCAACCGACCCTCTTGTCAAGAAGTTAAATTTACTTGAAAAAGAAAAAAGAGTATTTGAAAGAAAAATTGAAAAGAATTGAAGAAGAAAAGATGAAATTGGAGTTGTATGTCGCCGATGTCGTCGATGATCACAAGATCAAGATGGATGCAACGCGCTTGAAGATTAGAAAGATTACAAAATATGTCGTTAATAAAGAGGCTTGGTATCACTATGTTGTTGGATCAATTGTTACCTTAGTTGCGATCTTGATCGCATTTGTTGTTGTATTTAAATGCTTTAGCTAGGTACTCTTGTATGTTGTTTTATGAGAATAAGTGTGTACGAACTTGTATTAATTTGGTATTTTTGGTCTTGTGTAATGAAGATGAACCGGCAATGAATGTAAGATGACCGACGCTCTCCACAGTTCATTGATGGCTTGCAAAGTTTTCCACGTGCGGCTAAGGCAAACCAGTGGCTTGCTTTTATGTGTTGTCCATGTGTTGTCTGTAAGAATGATAAAACTTACTCTAAGTCAATAGTCATTCATGTCCACCTGTTTACGTCCGGTTTCATGTCCGGCTATAACTGTTGGACCAAGCACGGAGAAACACTGATGATCTTTGTCGGGCCATTGCTGATGCAAAGAGAAACTACGCAAGTGAAAAGGAGAAGTTGAAGTTGTAGCGCATGTTAGAGGATCACAAGAAATTGTTGTGCCCAAATTGCGAATATGACAAGAAGAAGCTGGATACCACACTGGAATTGCTGCAATGTAAGGCACAGAATGGTGTATCTGACAAGGGATTTGAAAAGTTGCTGAAAATGTTAAAGAAGATGCTTCCAAAGGATAACGAATTGCCCTGATAGTACATACGAAGCAAAGAGGTCTATCTTCTCTCTAGGATTAGAGGTGCAGAAGATACATGCATGCCCTAATGACCGCATCCTCTACCATGGTGAGGAGTACGAGAATTTGAATGCATGCCCGGTATGCGGTGCGTTGCGCTATAAGATCGGTCGCGATGACCCTCGTGACGATGTCGAGGGCTAGTGCCCCAGGAAGAGGATTCCTTCCAAGGTGATGTGGTATGCTCCTATAATACCACGGCTGAAACGTTTGTTCCAAAACAAAGAGCATGCCAAGTTGATGCGATGGCACAAAGACGAGCGTAAGAAAGACGGGAAGTTGAGAGTACCCGTTGATGGGTCACAGTGGAGGAAAATCGAGAGAGAGTGGCCAGACTTTGCAGATGGCACAAGGAAATGTTGGTTTGGTTTAAGTGCAGATGGCATTAATGTTGGAAATATGCCCTAGAGATCATGCAACTCCCAAACTATGAGCGTAGCATATGATTGTGTCAGTTTATTGCTATTGTTTTCTGCATGTCAAGTATCTGTTTCTATGACCATGAGATCATGCAACTCCCGGACACCGGAGGAATGTCTTTTTTGTATCAAACGTCACAACGTAACTGGGTGACTATAAAGGTGCTCTGCAGGTATCTCCAAAGATGTCTGTTGGGTTGGCATGGGTCAATACTGGGATTTGTCACTCCGTATGACGGAGAGGTATCTCTAGGGCCCACTAAATAATACATCATCACAACAAGCCTTACAAGCAATGTGACTAAGGAGTTAGTCACAGGATTTTGCATTACGGAACGAGTAAAGAGACTTTCCGGTAACAAGATTGAACTAGGTATGGAGATATTGGTGATCGAATCTCGAGCAAGTAACATACCGATGGGCAAAGGGAATAGTACACGGGATTAACTGAATCCTTGACACAGAGGTTCGACCGATAAAGATCTTCGTAGAATATGTAGGAACCAATATGGGAATCCATGTCCCGCTATTGGTTATTGACCGGACTGGCATTGGGAGGTGCTACCTTTCGGGCGTGCATCTTGGTGAGGAACCGGGCTCCCATCATCGACCCGGAGCTTCCATGGTGGCGATCACGTGGGCCACTTTCGGTGCGAAGGCAGCCGCACCCCCCCCCCCCGAGGAGGAGATACGTCGCCGTGTCAGGGAGGAGGACGAGCACGTTCTTCGCTACATGGAAGTGTTTGTGACAGCCCGAGACCGACGCCCCAGAAGATTCCCCCTTTATTATGTTTTGTCGTGTGGCTGATTTGTTTGTCGCACTCATCATCGCATCTTGTGCGTTACAAGTTGGTATCAGAGTAGTACCGACCTAGGAGTCCCCTTGATTGATGGAACTTGGTCGAGTCGAGTCTAGTGAAAAACTGCTTTGAGTCTAGTTATATATCGGAGAGTAGGATTCTTTTTTCTCCTCTTCTATGTTATGGAGAGGAATCTTGACGTAATAATTTTAATTCTACTCCTTTTCTCACTCAAGTTTTTTAGGATCATGCGGATATTTTTGGAATCTATATGATGTCGATGTGACGGAGTTCTGTCTTGGTGCCTCCTATCTGACTTGATTTCTTCGGAGGAGTTGAGCTCCACGGGATTCTTGAGCATATCGTTATCATTCAGATTTCTTAGTATCTCAGGACGAAGGATGTTCGAAATTGCTTCAATACTAGTAGTGGTGAGAGGAGTCTGGCTTCCCCAGTACTTGTGCAGATAGGTCTGGATGTACCGCCACACTTAGTATCATTGTGATTACGAGGATATGAGATAGATGAGTTTCCGAGATCTCTGGTTATGTGTTGATGGATGTGATACACTCGACGGGTTAGTATAGGAGTTGAGTGATATATTACTCCTTGTATCCGTGGACCAGATTGCATGACCAGAAAATTACGGGAGTTCTTAGGTGGGAATTCAAGTAGTTACATATAGGACAATCTTCCAACAGATGCATGATGTGAGGTTGGGGTTCGACATCTAGTGGATTCGTTTGTTCACGGTTGTCTTACAGCGGTTCTCGTTGTGTCTTAAAGAGTCCTTGTAGCTTGCTATGACTCGGGGACGTTTCGTATGTCGTGTGCACTGCCTAGTACATGATGGCTACTTTAGGATCGAGCCCTTGTGATCCTATCCACGAAAATATCGGACGAAATCTCTGTCATGAATTTGTTCCGGCTTGCTTCGTAAGCCTCATCCTTTGTTTTTTTGGAGTATGGTAATTCGAGTTGCTTCGATGTCAAGTGGTGATTTCAGATCTTTCCTAAGAAATGTTCTCATATTCATATGTGAATGCAAATCATTTTGCTCAATCAAGTTCCCTTGTCAATTCTTTTTCAACCGCAGTCGTCAGTTAGATTCTTTTCAACCGGTGTGCTTCTCTTCAAGTGAATCCATCCAATCCAATTTTTGCAAGATCAATCTCTCATTTCTTTTCAGAGTTCATCTCTGATACGTCTCCATCGTATCTACTTTTCCAAACTCTTTTGCCTTGTTTTGGACTCTAATTTGCATGATTTGAATGGAACTAACCTGGACTGACGTTGTTTCCCGCAGAATTGCCATGGTGTTGTTTTTGTGAAGAAATGAAAGTTCTCGGAACGTCCTAAAAATTTACGGAGAATATTTCTGGAAAATATGAAAAATACCTGTGCAAAGATCCACCAGAGGGGATGGGCCAGTGGGCCACAAGCCGTGTAGCCGCTGCCCCCCTGGGGGTGGCTACCAAGCTTGTGGGGCCCACGTGGCTCTGCCGCCCCCAAACTCAGTGCTATTTATTCCCTTTCATCCCAGAAAAAAACAAGAGAGAAGATTTCATCGTGTTTGCGATACGGAGGCGCTGCCACATCCTGTTCTTCATCTGGAGGGCAGATCTGGAGTCCGTTTTGGGCTCCGGAGAGGGGAAATCGTCGCCATCGTCATTATCAACCTTCTTCCCTCTCCAATTTCATGAAGCTCTTCATCGTTTGTGAGTAATCTATTTGTAGGCTCACTGGGCGGTGATGAGTAGGATGTGATCTATCATGTAATCGAGTTAGTTTTGACGGGGATGGATCCCTAGTATCCACTATGTTCTGAGATTGATGTTGCTACTACTTTGCCATGCTTAATGCTTGTCACTAGGGCCCGAGTGCCATGATTTCAGATCTAAAATTATTATGTTGTCACCAATATATGTGTGCTTTAGATCTGATCTTGCAAGTTGTAGTTACCTACTATGTGTTATGATCCGGCAACCCCTGAGTGACAATAACCGGAACCACTCCCGGTGATGACCATAGTTTGAGGAGTTCATGTGTTCACCAAGTGCTAATGCGTTGTTCCGGTTCTTTATTAAAAGGAGAACCTTAATATCCTGTAGTATCCTTTTGGACCCCGCTGCCATGGGAGGGATGGACAATAGATGTCATGCAAGTTCTTTTCCCTAAGCACGTATGACGACACACGGAATGCATGCCTACATCACATTGACGAACGGGAGCTAGCCACATATCTCTCCGTGTTATAACTGTTGCATGATGAATGTCATCCAACAAATCACCGGCCCATTGCCTACGAGTTTGTCCCACTGCTGTTGTTACTTGTTTTGCTCTGCTGCTGTTACTACTGTTGCTGTTGCTGTCACTTGCTTTGCTCTGCTGCTGTTACTACTGTTGTTGCTACTGTTTTTTTGCTGCTACTGTTACTTGTTGTTGCTACTTGCTACTGTTGTCACTACTGTTGTTCCTTGCCATTGCTGTTACTCGTTACACTGCTGCTACTTGCTTATTCTCGCGCCGTTGACGGGAAAGAATATTTCCCGTCCACGGGCAACTTCTGGCGCCATTGATACAACCGTTAGGAATAGTCTGCCGTCAACAGATCGTTTCTGGCACCGTTGTTATCATAATACTTTGCTGTTGATACTTTGCTTACAGATACTAATCTTTCAGGTGTGGTTGAATCTGACACATTCAGCTGCTAATACTTGAGAATATTCTTCCACTTCCTGTCGGGCGAACCAACAAATTTGGGTTGAATACTCTATCCTCGAAAACTGCCGCGAACCCACGCGCTGGTGGGCCTTTGCAAGATAATTGCTAATTGTTGAGAAACTGGGAGCAGTTCTTTTCTGGCTCCGTTGCCGTGGAGGCATCAAGTCAGGAACATGTCAACAACATTTTTGTAGTATCGTTGTCGGGGACTGCTAGCAGCATTTTTCTGGCGCCGTTGCCGGGGAAGGGTATTGCTATATTCTCTGAGTCACTTGGGATTTATATCTGTTGATCACTATGAAGAATCTGAAAGATCCAAAAACCAAAGTCTTGCCCTCAACTACGAGGGGAGGTAAGGAACTGCCATCTAGCTCTGCACTTGATTCACCTTCAGTTATGAGTAAGTTTGCGACACCACCTCCTGCTAGAAATCTTGATATGCCGCCTGTGCTTGATGATGCTTATGATGCTACTATGCTTGATACTGCTAGAGATGCTATACCTGATACTGCTAGAGATGCTATGCTTGATGATGCTTATGATGCTACTATGCCTGATATTGCTAGAGATGCTATGCCTGATACTGCTAGAGATGCTATGCCTGATGATGCTATGCTTGATACTACTTTGCCCGATGATGCTAGAGATGCTATTTTGCCTGATGATGCTATGCTTGATACTGCTAGAGATACTAATTTTCCTGATATGCCACTAGGGGTATTCCTTGATGCTCATATTGCTAGAGTTACTGCCAATGCTCGTGATGCTTCCCAAACTGCCGATACTATTGAGATAGAACCTGCTTTTGCTGCTGCTAGATCTAGCTCTCCTAGATATGAATTGCCTGATATACGTGAGGGTTATGTTATGGAGGGAGAGACAACTGAGGATTTTCTTGCGTGTAAGGATGCCTATGATGCTGAGAAATTACTTCTCAACTGGAAGGAAAAATCTGTGAAAGCTAGGATGAAATACGACCCGAAGTTTGCCACTTCACCTATATTTATCACTGATAAGGATTATGAATTCTCTGTCGACCCTGAGATAATCTCTCTAGTCGAATCTGATCCTTTCCACGGTTATGAGTCTGAGCCGGTCGTAGCCCATCTTACCAAACTACACGATATAGCCACCATTTTCACTAGTGAGGAGAAGATCCGCTACTACTATATCCTTAAGTTGTTTCCTTTCTCTCTAAAGGATGACGCTAAAGCCTGGTTCACTTCTCTTGCTCCTGGATGTGTGAGTAGTCCCTAGGATATGTTCTATTACTTCTGTGAGAAATATTTCCCTGCCCATAAGAAGCAAGCTGCCTTGCAGGAAATATACAACTTTGCTCAACTCAAAGAAGAGAGTCTCCCACAAGCTTGGGGGAGGCTCATCCAGCTACAGAATGCTTTGCCTGATCACCCTCTTAAGAAGAATGAGATACTTGATATCTTCTATAACGGACTTACCGATGCTTCTCGAGACCACCTAGATAGTTGTGCCGGTTGTGTTTTTAGGGAACGAACTATAGAACAAGCTGAGATTCTACTGAATAACATCTTGATCAACGATAATGCTTGGACTATCCCCGAACTACCTCCTAAGCCAACTCCTAAGAAAAGAGGTATTCTATTCCTCAGTCCCGAAGATATGCAAGAAGCCAAGAAATCTATGCAAGAGAAAGGCATTAGATATGTAGATGTCAAAAATCTACCACATATCGAAGAGATCCATGGTCTCGATAACCCGATACAAGTAGTAGAAGTGAATTCTCTGCGTAGGTTTGATTAGAGTGATATTCCTTTTGACAAACCTGCTAGCCTATGCTTTGATGAATTTGACAACTTTGTTGCCAAACAACAGAGTTTCAATGATTATGTTAGCAGACATTTAGAACAAAGTACTCGTATGCTTAGTCATTTAGGTGCTTGTGTAGACAGAAATGTCAATGATCTGAAGCTTCTGAGTAAAAATGCCTCTATGATTACTACTCAGGTAGAATAAGTACTTCAATCTCAGAATGACTTGCTCAATTAATTAAATGACAACTCTGTTAGAGTCATTACTAGAGGAGGCAAAATGACTCACTAACCTTTGTATCCTGAAGGCCATCCTAAGAGAATTGATCAATATTCTCAAGGAATTAATGTTGATACACCTAGTCATCCTAAGAAGAAGGATGATAGAAACCTACATGTCAGTTCACCAAATATTGTCACACCTGAAGAACCAAATGATATTTCTGCGTCTGATGCAGAAACACAATCTGGTGATGAACATGAACCTGGTGACAATATGGATAGCGATGTTCATAATAATGCTCAACCTAGCAATGATGAGGATGTGGAGATTGAACCTACGGTTAATCCTGATAACCCACAACCTAAGAGATACGATAAGAATGCCTTCACTGCTAGGAAGCATGGTAAAGAAAGGGAGCCATGGGTTCAGAGACCCATGCCCTTTCCTCCTAAGCCATCTAAGAAAAAGGATGATGAGGATTTTGAGCGCTTCGTTGAGATGATAAGACCCGTCTTTCTGCAGATGCGGTTAATTGATATGCTCAAAATGTCTGTGTATGCCAAGTACATGAAAGATATCGTGACTAATAAACAGAAGATACCAGATCTTGAGATCTGATCTTGAGATCTCCACCATGCTTGCCAATTACACTTTCAAAGGTGGAACTCCTAAAAAACTTGGTGATCCCGGAGTGCCCACTATACCTTGCTCCATTAAAGGAAACTACGTAAGGACTGCCTTATGTGACCTTGGAGCCGGTGTTAGTGTTATGTCGCTCTCTCTTTATCATAGACTTGAATTGGATAAGTTGACACCCACTGAAATTTCTCTGCAAATGGCCGACAAATCAACTGCTTTCCCTATCGGCATTTGCGAGGATGTGCCTGTTGTGGTTGCTAACACTACTATCTTAACAGACTTTGTTATCTTGGATATTCCCGAGGACGATGCCATGTCTGTCATCCTCGGAAGACCCTTTTTAACACTGCAGGGGTTGTTATAGATTGCAACAAAGGCAATGTCACTTTCCATGTCAACGGTAATGAGCATACAATGCACTTTCCGAAGAAACGATATCAAGTACATTGCATCAATGCTATCGAAAAAAACTTCATCGATTCTTATTGGGAGCTTTGAATGCCCTTTTCCTCGTGTCAAGATGAAGTATGATTTGCTTGTTGGGGAGATACATATCCCCATTGAGGTGACTTAGTGGCTATTCGACAATTCTCCGTTTCCTCTTGCGATTCGAAAAGGTTTTGTCATGAGGATTTGATCAACCCCATTGACGGATTTCTTTCGATGACCATGAAATGGGTGAATCAAAGAGTCACATACCTCGGTTTTAAGCTTTCACTTTCTGTTGCTTAGAAGAAAAATGATAGATTTAGTTTAGTTTTTCCTGCTTTCTGTTTTAGCGTCCCGGAGAAAAGTACCCCAAAAATAAAAGTTCTCCGATGGTCCTGAAAATCTAGTATGATTTTTTCTGGAATATTTGAAAAATACCGGGACTAAGAGCTGGCCTAGGGGCCACGCCAGTGGGCCACAAGCCGTGTAGCTGCCACCCTCCTGGTGGCGGCTACCAAGCTTGTGGGGCCCATAGGGACCCCCTCCACTCATTCCAGCTCCCATCCTCTTCTTCTACCTCCAGAAAAAATCGTTTCATAGCTCAAACCTGTGTTCTTGCTCATTTGGCTAAGATTTTCGATCTCCTTGCTCAAAGCACCATTCTCCGAACCATTTTGGGGAAATTACTCCTTGGTAAGTGACTCCTCCATTGGTCCAATTAGTTTTTGCTCTAGTGCTTTATCCTTTGCGTATTCTTGCTACCTTGGTGACCCTATTCTTGAGCTTGAAATGTTGATTTTAGCTGGTCCCAAGTAGTTTTAGCGTGTGATACGGTCTCTAGGCACTAGTAGGAGTAGTTGCTACAAGTTGGGTTAATCCTTACTCACTTTTCTTTCGAAGTCTCTAAAAATTTCAGAATTTTTCAGAGCTAGAAAAGGAAAAAGATGAGGAGGTTCTTGAGAGGCTCTTCAAGCCGTAACCCCAAGGAGGATGAGAAGAACCACCCCAAGTACATGGTCCCTCGAGTCACAGAAGTTCGAGCTTGCGAGTGGCCAAGTGATGATTTTTTGCGCGCCGCTGGGCTTTATGAAGACTTTTATTACTTGGTGGAGAACGCAGGTCTTACCGCGTTCGTTGAAGATAAGTGCTCACAATACCTCCTCCTCACCAATATTTTCGTTCAAAGCTTCAACTTTTATCCGAGGAAGAATCCTCCCATGGTTGAGTTCATGTTATACGACATCCCCCAGTGCATGACACTACAGGATTTTTGCAATGTATGCAAATTACCTTATGTTGGGGATGTTCGTGACCCTCGTCCACGGGACTTGGAGGATTTCATAGGTACTATTGTTGTTGGAGAGGAGAGAGGAGTGTCTCGCGCTAGAATTGCTAGCATACATTTTCCTGTGCTTCGGTACTTCTCATTATTTGTGGGAAAATGTTTGATTGGTCGTGGGGAGGCTGGATCACTTAGTTTTCGAGACCTTGCGGTTTTGCGCGAAGGCATTTATAACGATAGGACTTATAGCCTAGGTGCTATAGTAGCTCAGCGGTTGAACACAAACCGTTCCAAGGGTGTCATCTATGGAGGTATCTATGCTACCCGTATTGCCAGACACTTTGAGATACCCGTTAGACTGGGGGAGGAAGGAGAGATGCTTCTTCCTAAGAAATATCTGGATTATGACAGCATGGTTCACCATGATTTTCTGGATAGAGATGCTTGCTCCTTCTTTGTTCGATCTTCATGCAGGCAGGCACACTATTATGCCCTCGGACATCTATGCATATTGGGGCTTGGCCCAACCACAGGTGCCCGTGCCCGAGCCGCCAGTCGAGTACCAGACGCCAGTTTATCAATGGGAGCCAGAGGAGCTCACACAGCAGTGGCATCCACAGTCCGCTCCGGAGTATCCCGGAGCTGGTTATTTCCCGCCTTGGGAGTAGACCAAGCTAGGCCAAAAGCCTAAGCTTGGGGGAGTACGTGTTCTCACCGACCTTACATTCATGCTTATGCTTTCATTTTGTTAGTCGGTGTTTACACTTTGCCACTGTATTATCCATGCTAGTTTATTTTTGTTTTCTTGTTTTCTTGTTTTGTGTCCTTTTGAGAAAACCCAAAAAGATTTTCCTTTCTTCTTTTTCTTGTTGGGAGTTTTCCCGTGTAAATAGTTTTCTTTTTCATTGGGCCGAGGTAGAAGATATTGGTTACAATGTTTAGTGGCTCTTGCATGCATACCTGTTTAGCTTTCAAAGAGTCATATTACTTTGTCTTCTCCTTTGTGTTTGCCTGCAGATTCAGCTTAGCCCAATGCACGAGCACTCTTATTATTGTTCACATCGTTCGATCGTGCAAGTGAAAGGCAATAATGATGATATATGATGAAGTGACTGAGACTGGAAAAGCTGGTATGAACTCTATCTATTTTGTTTTTGTAAATATGACTAGCTTGTCGTCCTAGATTCAGATTTGTTGTGAGAGAACCATGTTTGCAATGACAACTTAGAGATCATAGTTTCTGATGCCATGTTTAATTAGCTGAGACCTTATAATGGTTTGTCTTGAATGCCAACATAGATTTTGAGATGACTATGATGTAGTATGATAGAATGGTATTCTCCTTTAAATGATTCAAGTGGCTTGACTTGGCGCATGTTCATGCATGTAGTTGAAACAAAATCAACATAGCCTCTATGATGTTCGTATTCGTGGTGATTTATATCCTGTTCATGCTTGCACTCAATGTTAGTCAAACTCATTGCATCTTGATGACTGTTGTCGCTCTCTGGTTGGTCGCTTCCCAGTCTTTTGCTAGCCTTCACTTGTACTAAGCGGAATACTGCTTGTGCATCCACTTCCATAAACCCAAAAGTTTTTCCATGAGAGTCCACCATACCTACCTATTTGCGGTATCTACCTGCCGTTCCAAGTAAATTTGCATGTGCCATTCTCTAAACATTCAAGAAATAATCTGTTTTGCATGCCCGAACCGCTCATGTGGTGACAAGGGACTATTGATATCTTCCATGTTAGGCGTGTTATCCTAGACATGTGTTTATTCACTGTCATTCACGAGAAAGGGGCCGGTAATTGGAATGCCCAGTTCCACGCTTAAATCGAAAACATAACTATAAAACAAGACTCCCCCTAGATTGATGTTAGTATGGATGGTACCCAAGGATTCGGCTCGCCGTGGAGTGTGATTGATTGGTGGTGGGGGAGTTAAAACTTTACTTTTCTGTTTGGGAACCGCCTATAGCATGAGTAGCATGGAAGATATTGAGAACTCTTGGTCATTGCGTTGACAATGAAAGCATGCCACCCAAAATTATTATCTCTGTTTTCAAAGCTTGAGCTCTAGCACCTGTGCAAATCAATGCTTCCCTCTGCGAAGGGCCTGTCTATTTATTTTCCTGTTGAGTCATCCTCCTCTGGTATAAGCACCAATTAGAGAGCACCTCTGTCATTTTTATGCTTTGCTTTTGATTGATATTGAGTATGACTATGACTGGATCCTCGTTGCTATGAATTACAATGTTTAGTCAGCCCTTGATCTTTGAAAGTGCTCTGCATTTATGTTTTGCGGTCTCAGAAAGAGCTAGCGAGATACCACCCATTCATATTGCTTCATGCTTGTTTTGATTGAATTGTTGGTATATCAAACTCATTATTATTTGCTCGCTAGCTCATTATGCCATTGATGTTAGTTTACCGTGAGACCTTTGTGTCACTTGCTTATGTGGTTAACTTGTGATCTTGCTGAAATTCTGGTTATGAGTTAGACATAGTTGCAACAACAAGATCAAACAGAGTTTGTCAAAGTTTTTCTTTATCTTTCAGTTTGTCAACTGAGTTGCTTGAGGACAAGCAAGGTTTTAAGCTTGGGGGGGGGGGGTGAGACGTCTCCATCGTATCTACTTTTCCAAACTCTTTTGCCCTTGTTTTGGACTCTAATTTGCATGATTTGAATGGAACTAACCTGGACTGACGTTGTGCGGAAATGAAAGTTCTCGGAACGTCCTGAAAATTTACGGAGAATATTTCTGGAAAATATGAAAAATACCTACGCAAAGATCCACCGGAGGGGATGGGCCAGTGGGCCACAAGCCCTATAGCCTCCGCCCCCTGGTGGCGGCTACCAAGCTTGTGGGGCCCACGTGGGTCTGCCGCCCCCAAACTCAACGCTATTTATTCCCTTTCGTCCCAGAAAAAATCAAGAGAGAAGATTTCATCGCGTTTGCGATACGGAGGCGCCGCCACATCCTGTTCTTCATCTCGAGGGCAGATCTGGAGTCCGTTTTGGGCTCCGGAGAGGGGAAATTGTCGCCATCGTCATCATCAACCTTCTTCCTTCTCCAATTCCATGAAGCTCTTCATCGTTCGTGAGTAATCTATTCGTAGGCTCGTTGAGCGGTGATGAGTAGGATGAGATCTATCATGTAATCGAGTTAGTTTTGACGGGTATTGATCCCTAGTATGCACTATGTTCTGAGATTGATGTTGCTACTACTTTGCCATGCTTAATGCTTGTCACTAGGGCCCGAGTGTCATGATTTCAGATCTGAAATTATTATTTTGTCACCAATATATGTGTGTTTTAGATCCGATCTTGCAAGTTGTAGTTACCAACTGTGTGTTATGATCCGGCAACCCCGGAGTGACAATAACCGGAACCACTCCCGGTGATGATCATAGTTTGAGGAGTTCATGTGTTCACCAAGTGCTAATGCGTTGTTCTGGTTCTTTATTAAAAGGAGAACCTTAATATCCTGTAGTATCCTTTTGGACCCCGCTGCCACGGGAGGGATGGGCAATAGATGTCATGCAAGTTCTTTTCCCTAAGCACGTATGACGACACACGGAATGCATGCCTACATCACATTGACGAACGGGAGCTAGCCACATATCTCTCCGTGTTATAATTGTTGCATGATGAATGTCACCAACAAATCACCGACCCATTGCCTACGAGTTTGTCCCACTGCTGTTGTTACTTGTTTTGCTCTGCTGCTGTTACTACTGTTGCTGTTGCTGTTACTTGCTTTGCTCTGCTGCTGTTACTACTATTGTTGCTACTGTTACTTGTTGTTGCTACTTGCTACTGTTGTCACTACTGTTGTTCCTTGCCATTGCTGTTACTCGTTACACTGCTGCTACTTGCTTATTCTCGCGCCGTTGACGGGAAAGAATATTTCCCGTCCACGGGCAACTTCTGGCGACATTGATACAACCGTTAGGAATAGTCTGCCGTCAACAGATCGTTTCTGGCACCGTTGTTATCATACTACTTTGTTGCTGATACTTTGCTTGCAGATACTAACCTTTCAGGTGTAGTTGAATCTGACACATTCAGCTGCTAATACTTGAGAATATTCTTCCACTTCCTGTAGGGCGAACCAACAAATTTGGGTTGAATACTCTAACCTCGAAAACTGTCGCGAACCCACGCGCTGGTGGGCCATTGCAAGACAATTGCTAATTGTTGAGCAACTAGGAGCAGTTCTTTTCTAGCTCCGTTGAAGTGGAGGCATCAAGTCAGGAACACGTCAACTACATTTTTCTAGTGTCGTTGCCGGGGACTGCTAGCAATCGCATATGTCCCAAGTTGTCTTTGTTTTCCCGCCCTCCCACCCTTTTTTCTCCAATGATTTAATTATCATCCAAGTGCCTTTCTTTTCATCAATGCTTCCGCTATGTTCTCTTCCGTGTCGTATCCGGTGATTCATTGTGAAGATCTTTTAGGAGCTTCGTGTTCATCTTTATTCAATCTTGTTATCTTTCCGGTGAATTCAATTCTGTTATCCGTGTTCATCATTGTTGGGGAACGTTGCATGGGAAACAAAAAATTTCCTACGCACACGAAGACCTATCATGGTGATGTCTATCTACGAGAGGAGATTAGATCTACGTACCCTTGTAGATCGCTAAGCGGGAAGCCTTAAGAAACGCGGTTGATGTAGTGCTACAGCTTCGTGATTGAAATCACCGTCGTCCCACAATCCGTCCCACGATCCATTCCGATCTAGCGCCAAACGGACGACACCTCCGCGTTCAGCACACGTACAGCTCGATGACGATCTCGGCCTTGTTGATCCAGCAAGCAAGACGGAGAAGTAGATGAGTTCTCCGGTAGTGTGACGGCGCTCCAGTGGTGGTGATGATCTACTCCTGCAGGGCTCCGCCCGAGCTCCGCAGAAATCCGATCTAGAGGCAAAACTATTTGGAATAGGTTTGAGTTGCACGTGGCAAAGTTGTGTCTCAAAAACCCTAAAACCACCAATATATATAGGAGGAGGGGAGGGGCTAGCCTTGGGGCACAAGGGACCCAAGGGTGCGCCAGCCAAAGGTGGAGAAGGACTCCTCCTCCAATTCGGTTTGGGGTGGAGGAGTCCTCCTCTTCCTTCCCACCTCCCTCTTTCCTTCTTTTTTTTGTTTCCTTTTGGTTTTTTCACTTGTGGAGCCATAGCCTTCTTGGGCTGATGTTGCGGCAACAAAAGTCCTTCCTTGGTGCTAGTAATTCTTCTTGTTACTTCTCTGGTTTGCGTCGGTTTTTCCCTTGAAGAGGAAAGGGTGATGCAGCACAGGAGCAGTAAGTATTTCCCTCAGTTTGAGAACCAAGGTATTGATCCAGAAGGAGGTCCTCGTCAAGTCCAGAGTACCTGCGCAAACACAAACAAGCTTGCACCCAACGCTTCAAAGGGGTTGTCAATCCCTTCAAGATTGTTTGCAAAGTGAGATCTGAAGGCGGAAAGTGCAACGAAGTAAAAAGTGTAAGGCTGAAAATATGGTGTGGAGTAGACCCTAGGGGCCATAGTGTTCACTAGAGGCTTCTCTCATAATAGCAAATATCACGGTGGGTGAACAAATTATTGTCGAGCAATTGATAGAACCGCGCAAAGTCATGACGATATCTAAGGCAATGATCATACATATAGGCATCATGTCCGAGACAAGTAGACCGATACTTTCTGCATCTACTACTATTACTCCACACATCGACCGCTATCCAGCATGCATCTAGTGTATTGAGTTCATGACGAACAGAGTAACGCCTTAAGCAAGATGACATGATGTAGAGGGCTAAACTCAAACCAATGATGAAAACCCCATCTTTTTACCCTTGATGGCAACAACACGATGCGTGCCTTGCTACCCCTTGTGTCACTGGGTGAGGTCACCGCATGGTATGAAACCAAAACCAAGCACTTCTCCCATTGCAAGAATCATAGATCTAGTTGGCCAGACAAAACCCACAACTCGAAGAGAATTACAAGGATATGAAATCATGCATAAGAGAGATCAGAAGAAACTCAAATAAGATTCATAGATAATCTGATCCTAAATCCACAATTCATCGGATCTCGACAAACACGTCGCAAAAGAAGATTACATCGGATAGATCTCCATGAAGATCATGGAGAACTTTGTATTGAAGATCTAAGAGAGAGAAGAAGCCATCTAGCTACTAGCTATGGACCCGTAGGTCTATGGTGAACTACTCACGCATCATCGGAGAGGTCATGGTGTTGATGAAGAAGCCCTCCGTATCCGAATCCCCCCTCCGGCAGGGCACCAGAATGTGCCCTAGATGGGATCTTGCGGTGGCGGAAAAGTAATTTCGATGATCTCCTTTTTTTGGGATTTTTAGGGAATTTATAGGCGCAGCCCCTAGGTCAGGGAGCGCTCAGGGGGCCCACAAGCCTGTGGGCCGCGGCCTACCCCCCTGGCCGCGGGGTGGGGGCTTGTGGGGCCGGTGAGGCTCCCCTGCCTTGTCTCTCAAGCTTCCCGATCTTCTTCCGTTTCGAAAAAAATCTTTCGGGTATTTTCTTCCGTTTGGACTCCGTTTCAAAATCTCCTTTGAAAGGGGTCAAAAACATGGAAAAAAACAGGAACTGACACTTGGCATTGAGTTAATAAGTTAGTCCCAAAAAATATATAAAAGGCATGCAAAACATCCAAAGTTTGACAAGATAATAGCATGAAACCATCAAGAATTATAGATACGTTGGAGACGTATCAAGCATCCCCAAGCTTAACTCATGCTCGTCCTCGAGTAGGGAAGTGAGAAAGAACGAATTTTTGATGTGGAATGCTACCTAGCATGGTTGTCCTTTGCAACTTCTTTCACATGACATGAATGTTCAGATCCGTAAGATTCAAAACAATAGTTTTCTATTGACATGGAAACAGTAATACTTCAAGCAAACTAGCAAAGTAATTATGAACTTTCAAAATAACAAGGCCAAAGAAAGTTATCCCTACAAAATCATATAGTCTGGCTATGCTCCATCATCCTCACACAACTAATGTAAATCATGCACAACCCCGGTATTGGCCAAGTAATTGTTTTTGCACTCTTACTTTCTCAAACTTTTTATAACTATCACACAATACATGAGCGCGAGCCATGGATATAGCACTATAGGTGGAATAGAGTGTGCCGGTGGTTGTGAGACAAAAAGGGAGGAGATAGTCACATTGACTCGGCGTATCAATAGGCTATGGAGATGCCCATTAATAGATATCAATGTAAATGAGTAGGGATTGCCATACAAGAGATGCACTAGAGCTATAAGTATGTGAAAGCTCAAAAGGAGAACTAGTGGGTGTGCATCCAACTTGCTTTCTCACGAAGACCTAGGGCAATTTTGAGGAAGCCCATCATTGGAATATACAAGCCAAGTTATATAATGAAGATTCCTACTAGCATATGGTAATGACAAATCAAGAAGCTTTCAATCATGAAGAACATGGTGCTATCATGAAGCACAAGTGTAGAAAAAGATAGTAACATTGTCCCTTCTCTCTTTTTTTCTCTTTTTTTCATTTGGGCTCTTAGGCCTCTCTTTTTTCTCTTTTTTTGGGCCCTTTGGCCTCTTTTTTTTTATTTCCTCACATGGGACAATGCTCTAATAATGATGATCATCACACTTTTATTTACTCACAGCTCAAAGATCACAATGATGATGACTCCATAGGAAATGCCTCCGGCAGTGTACCGGGATGTGGAACGATCTAGCATGGCGTGTGACGTTGAAACATCTCGCTAGCTATCTTACGATCATGCAATGGCAATATGAGAGTGACGGCACAAGTCATGAGACGGAACGGTGGGAGTTGCATGGCAATATATCTTGGAATGGCTATGAAAATGCCATAGTAGGTAGATATGGTGGCTGTTTTGAGGAAGGAATTTGGTGGGTTTGTGCACCGGCAAGAATTGCACGGCACTAGAGAGGCTAGCAATGGTGGAAGGTGAAAGTGCATCTATACCATGGGTTCACATTAGTCATGAAGAACTCACATACTTGTTGCGGAAGTTTTTATTAGTAATCGAAACAAAATGCTAAACGCATACTCCGAGGGGAAGGGTTGGTAGGTGTAAACCATCGCGTGATCCCGAACTCAACACAAAGGATGACAATCAATAGATCAATTATGCTCCGACTTCCTAACACAGCAGTTCACCATACGTGCATGCTACGGGAATCACTAACTTCAACACAAGTATTTCTAGATTCACAACACGCTACTAACATAACTCTTAATATTACCAAATCCATGTATCAAAACTATTTGAGAGGAATCAAAACTTCTCTTTCTACTCAATGCACAAGAAGATGGAGGTTTTTTGCATCCTCTTTGGGTATCTATCACTTTTTGGACTACTTTCATAGCATAAGCCAACTACCAAATCACGCACCGCCGTGCTCTAAAAGATATAAGTGAAGCACATAGAGCAAAAGTATCTAGCTCAAAAGATATAAGTGAAGCACTATGAGCATTCTAGCAAAATCACGATGAGTGCATGTCTCTCTCTCTCTTAGAAAGGTGTTCAACAAGGATGATTGTGACACAACAAAAAGAAAAGACTCCTAAGATACAAGACGCTCCAAGCAAAACACATATCATGTGGTGAATAAAAATATAGCTCCGAGTAATGTTACCGATGGATTGAAGACGAAAGAGGGGATGCCTTTCCGGGGCATCCCCAAGCTTAGGCTTTTTGGTGTCCTTGAATTTGGCTTGGGGTGCCTTGTGCATCCCCAAGCTTGAGCTCTTTCCACTCCTTATCTCTTTGTCCATGAGAACATCACCCAAAACTTCAAAACTTCACAACACAAAACTTAAACAGAAACTCGTGATAACATTAGCACAAGAAAACAAACTACCACTTCTTTTGGTACTGTAGAAAACTTGAATTCTATCTATATTGATGATGGGCTACTGTATTCTCACTTTTCCATGGCTAGTACCCCCCGATACTAACCATAGTTTCATCAGAACAAGCAACCAACTCAACAAAAACAGAATCTGTCAAAAACAGACCAGTCTGTACAAATATGTATACTTTGTATACTTCTGGTACTTCAAACAATCTGAAAAATTACGATGGCCTGGGAAAAAATCATATCAACCAGCATAAAAAAGAATCAACTCAAAAGCTTTTTCTGAATAAAAATGAAAAATCATCTCGTGAGCGAAAAGTTTCTGTCTTTTTCCAGCAGGATCAAACAACCATTACCAAGACTAGTCATAAAGGTTTGCTTGGCTCAAACACAAAAAGAAACACAAAAAGCACAATCACAACAGAATTATGAAAGTGTGGATGCAACAAAACAGAAATAAAAAGATAAATTCATTGGGTTGCCTCCCAACAAGCGCTATTGTTTAACGCCCTTAGCTAGGCATAAAAGCGATAGAATCACGTATCATCGTCTTTGGTGCTCAAACCATAAGTAGCGTGATCACTTATCATCTTAAGGTTTTCATCTTTCTTGATAGAAGATTCACCACTACTTTTAGGAACAAAAACATACTTGGTGATTTTATTGTGGGCAAAATTTGGAGTATTCTACACAGTGGCAAAAGCGGAACCCAAGTTGGTTATAACATCCTCTAGTTTGCCAATCCTAGCGGAATCATGACCTAGCTTTTCGTTAACTGTGGGTTACTTCTCCTTTAAATTTTTCAAAACCATTCCCACCTTGGATCCGTACTGAGTGATTTGATTGTGGATCTTTTTATCCAAATTCTCAATGAGTTCAATCGTAGCAACTTTATTTTCAACAACGTCCAGCCTACGCATCACATGTTCCAGAGTTAAGGTAGTTCCATTAACCATGAGTGGGGGTGAGCCTACCAAATTTATCAAAGCTCCGTAAGAATCAACGGTATGGCTACCCAAGAAATTTCCACCTACGATGGTGTCAAGAATATACCTATTCCAAGGAGAAACACCCACATAAAAACTGCGAAGCAAGACGGTAGTGGACTGCTTATGAGTAGATCTACTCTAAGCATTGCAAATCCTATACCAAGCGTCCTTTTAGTTTTCTTCCTCAATTTGTTTGAAATTGAGAACTTTGCTCTCGGGAGTATCGTTCGAAGTGGTGGATCTAGCCATGAGAATGGGTAGACTATCCCACACACACGAACAGAGAATAAGCGAGAGAAAAGGGCGAAAGAAAGGGCGAACGAAAAAGGCAAACGAAAAAGGCAAATTGGTGAAGTGGGGGAGAGGAAAACGAGAGGCAACTGGCAAACAAAGTAAATGCAAGAGATGAGTTTGCGACACTTACTTGGATGAGTTCTTGGCTTGATCCTCTTCCCCGACAATGGCGCCAGACACTCTTCTGCTGTGGCAACAAAAGTCCTTCCTTGGCGCTAGGAATTCTTCTTGTTACTTCTCTGGTTTGCGTCGGTTTTTCCCTTGAAGAGGAAAGGGTGATGCAGCACAGAAGTAGTAAGTATTTCCCTCAGTTTGAGAACCAAGGTATCGATCCAGAAGGAGGTCCTCGTCAAGTCCAGAGTACCTACGCAAACACAAACAAGCTTGCACCCAACGCTTCAAAGGGGTTGTCAATCCCTTCAAGATTGTTTGCAAAGTGAGATCTGAAGGCGGAAAGTGCAACGAAGTAAAAAGTGTAAGGCTGAAAATATGGTGTGGAGTAGACCCTGGGGGCCATAGTGTTCACTAGAGGCTTCTCTCATAATAGCAAATATCACGGTGGGTGAACAAATTACTGTCCAGCAATTGATAGAACAGCGCAAAGTCATGACGATATCTAAGGCAATGATCATACATATAGGCACCACGTCAGAGACAAGTAGACCGATACTTTCTGCATCTACTACTATTGCTCCACACATCGACCGCTATCGAGCATGCATCTAGTGTATTTTGTTCATGACGAACAGAGTAACGCCTTAAGCAAGATGACATGATGTAGAGGGATAATCTCAAACCAATGATGAAAACACCATCTTTTTACCCTTGATGGCAACAACATGATGCGTGCCTCGCTACCCCTTTTGTCACTGGGTGAGGTCACCGCATGGCATGAACCCAAAACCAAGCACTTCTCCCATTGCAAGAATCATAGATCTACTTGCCCAGACAAAACCCACAACTCGAAGAGAATTACAAGGATATGAAATCATGCATAAGAGAGATCAGAAGAAACTCAAATAAGATTCATAGATAATCTGATCATAAATCCACAATTCATCGGATCTCAACAAACAAACCGCAAAATAAGATTACATCGGATAGATCTCCATGAAGATCATGTAGAACTTTGTATTGAAGATCCAAGAGATAGAAGAAGCCATCTAGCTACTAGCTATGGACCCATAGGTCTATGGTGAACTACTCACGCATCATCGGAGAAGTCATGGTGTCGATGAAGAAGCCCTCCGTATCCAAATCCCCCCTCCGGCAGGGCACCAGAACGTGTCCTAGATGGGATCTTGCGGAGACAGAAGCTTGCGGCAGCGGAAAAGTAATTTCGATTATCTCCCTTTTTATGGGATTTTTAGGGAATTTATAGGCGCAACCCCTTGGTCAGGGGGCGCTCAGGGGGCCCACAAGCCTATGGGCCGCGGCCTACCCCCTTGCCGCGGGGTGGGGGCTTGTGAGGCTCCTGAGGCTCCCCTGCCTTGGCTCTCAAGTTTCCCGATCTTCTTCCGTTCCGGAAAAAATATTTTCGGGGATTTTCTTCCGTTTGGACACCGTTTCAAAATCTCCTCTGAAAGGGGTCACAAACATGAAAAAAAACAGGAACTGGCACTTGGCACTGAGTTAATAAGTTAGTCCCAAAAAATATATAAAAGGATGAACATCCAAAGTTTGACAAGATAATAGCATGAAACCATAAAAAATTATAGATACGTTGGAGACGTATCAGCTGACTCCACCAGCCCACTAAGGGCTGGTGCCTCACCCTAAGGCTACTGGGCTCACTCCCAGGTGGGTGGGCCCCTCCCGGTGAACACCCAGAACCCATTCGTCACTCCTGGTACACTGCCGGAATTGCCCGAAACTTTCCGGTAACCAAATGAAACCATCCTATATATCAATATTCTTTTTCGGACCATTCCGAAAACCCTCGTGACGTCCGTATCATTCGGGACTCCGAACAACATTTGGTAACCACACATATAACTCAGCTATACTAAAACATCATCGAACCTTAAGTGTGCAGACCCTGCGGGTTCGAGAACTATGTAGACATGACCCGAGACACTCCTCAGTCAATATCCAATAGCGGGACCTGGATGCCCATATTGGATCCTACATATTCTCCGAAGATCTTATCGGTTGAACCTCAGTGCCAAGGATTCATATAATCCCGTATGTCATTCCCTTTGTCCTTCGGTATGTTACTTGCCCCGGATTCGATCGTCGGTATCCGCATACCTATTTCAATCTCGTTACTGGCAAGTCTCTTTACTCGTTCCGTAATACAAGATCCCATGACTTACACTTAGTCACATTGCTTGCAAGGCTTGTGTGTGATGTTGTATTACCGAGTGGGCCCGGAGATACCTCTCCATCACACGGAGTGACAAATCCCAGTCTTAATCCATACTATCTCAATGGACACCTTCGGAGATACCTGTAGATCACCTTTATGGTCACTCAGTTACGTTGCGACGTTTGATACACACAAGGTATTCCTCTAGTGCCAGTGAGTTATATGATCTCATGGTCATAGGAATAAATACGTGACACACAGAAAACAATAACAACAAAATGACACGGTCACATGCTACGTTCATAGTTTGGGTCTAGTCCATCACATGATTCTCCTAATGATGTGATCCAGTTATCAAGTGACAACACTTGCATATGGTCCGAAAACCTTGACTATCCTTGATCAACTGGCTAGCCAACTAGAGGCTTGCTAGGGACATTGTTTTGTCTATGTATCCACACATGTATCTATGTTTTCATTCAATAAAATTATAGCATCGATAATAAAAGATTATCTTGAAACAGGAAATATAATAATAGCTATTTTATCATTGCCTCTAGGGCATATTTCCAACAATCATATCATTTTCATCCTTTAAATTCTTTCCCATGTTGGAAATTCTTATTCAAGCCTCTCTTGTTATTCTTCCATCTATGTTCTAGTCGGAGTGTTGAAGATGTCTCAAAGGTTCTTGTTCTCAATCCTTTCAATTATTTCGAGGGTATCACCTCATCTAGCTTTCATTTGTACCGGTGCAATATCTCTCTTTTTGAGCAATCTTTTCAGCGGTGTTTCTTTTATTGGGCCCATAACCCACAGACTTTTCCCAGGATCTTACCTCGCCTTTGTAATCTTTCCGGAGTTCTTTGATTCTTTTCAAATATGACTTAAGAATGATTTCCATCAGTCATATCCCTTCTCCAAGATCTATTTGAATTTATTCTCATATTTTTCTCAACCTTTCATTCTTCATTATTCCGAAGTGTCTCAATTATTCTTGCTGGTGTTCTCCTCATCATTTTCAGCTTGGAAGACCGAAGGAGTGTTTCTCTCAAATCTTGGTCCATTATCTTGAAGATTCATTATTTCAGCTTTGTGGCATCATCTTGAATTGTTCCCAATTATGAGAATCCCTTTCTTGCTATCCGGTGCATTTCTGAGTTGTTTTCATTCTTGATCCTCCGAAGGCCATCATTTCAGAAGATTTCTTCGTCTCAGCTTTCAGCTTTCGTTCTCAAATTCTTCTCAATTGTTGTCTCTTCGTCCGTCTCTCAATTATTCTGGTGCCTTGTTCAGTTTTCTATTAGGCGGCTCAAGATCTCTTCGTTCTCAAGGTGTTCTTCAAGATTCTTGTGGTAGTAGTTCTCATTTTCTTCTTCGTTCTTTCTTGCCAAGAGCTAGTTTCTATTCTTTCTAACAGAGGCTTTGTGATGTTGCTCTCTTCAATCTATCATTTTGACTTTTCAATATAATATTGTTCCCTTGTTCAATTTAGTTAGTTTGTTGTGAATCTTCTCAAGATATTTCCATTGTATCGAATATTGTCCCCTTTTCCTACCGAAGAAATGTCGAAATTTTGTTTGAATTCTTGCTTGTTTCTCATATCATTCCTCATCTCCTTGCAACCTTCAAGATTTATTGGTTTCACTTGTTTGTTATAGAAGAAACTAAGTTTTACCTCTTTCTCTTTATCTTCCTCTTCCCCCTTTCATTCTTGGATCCCAGGTCGAGATCCTCTTGTAGTGTAGGAGAGTTGTGACAGCCCGAGACCGACTGTGACAGCCCAAGACCGACGTTCGACAAGATTCCCTTCTTTTCCGTTTTCGACGTGTGGTTATTTTTATTTGTCGCATCATCATCACCTCATGCGCATCATCTGCATCGCATCGGCACCCCGTTGCCGCCAGTTTTCAAAACTTGCATCCGTTATTAGTTGCCGGTTCTCGCCGTTGCCCGTTCTCAGCCCGACCGCACTTGCACGCGCCCGCGGCATCGTCAAAATCTTGTTTTTAAAAGTGTGTGTAAAACTTTCTCTTATTGGGTTGGAACTTGGCGTGCGGTCTTAATAAAATATAGGTAGGCCGCCTACCAAATTTCGTCGCAATCGGAATCCGTTTGGTACCCGAACGGTCAACCGTAGCGGCACCGTATCCGGTCTATCGTCGGATGTTTTTCGGTGTTCTAAAATCGCGTTGATGCGCCGCACCGTTTCCCTCTCTTCCCCGGCTAGCCTTCTCTACACGGTCACTTAGCTAACCCCGCGTTCGAGTTCGTACGATTCCGATCGCGTGGGCGAAAACGGGGTCGGATTCGTATAACCCTAGCCCCCTTTCCCTATATAAACACTCCTAATCTGCCCCTGAAGGAAACCCTAGCCCCTGCCTCGAAATCCGTGTAGCCAGCCTCTCTCCCACCTCTCTCTCATCTCTCCTCGGCCCCAGCCGTCGCGAGACCGCGAGCCTAGATCCGGCCCGCCCGGGCCCGGATAGCCCCTCCGCTGCCGCAGCACCTGCCCGTGCTTCTCCTCCTACCTAATCCGAGCGCCTCCCGTGCCTCAGCTGCCCCGCCGCCCAGCACCTTCCGGTCGCCGCCACAACGTGCCTCGCCGGCCAGAGCCCGAGCCGGAGGTTCCCCCGCTCCTCTCCCTCTTCCTTCCCACTTCTTCTCTCCTCCCTGACCGGTTTAATCTCTCTCTCCCCCGCAGGTCGCTGCGCCATGGCCGGAGTTCGTCGAAGCTCCCCGAAGGACGGTCACCGCCGGGAATGGAACCCTAACGGTCGGATCCGTCAAGCCCGCCGGATCCCCTCGGCATCCGCACTGCAGGTCTCCTCCCGTCAGCAGCCGCCACCGCTGTGTGCGGTTGCCTCATTCCCCCCGGGTCGGTGTTATTAGTTGTATGTTGTAATGCTTATTGCCCTCTATCGTCTCATGCCTTGGTTGAGTATATTGGATTTGTGTAGCTCGTAGTTGAGGGGTGTAGAAAATGCTATGTGGCTGATTTTGGCAGATTGTAGTGATTTCTTGTTTAGCTCGTAGTTGTTGAACCGTTGCTCCGTTTTGATCGTGTCCTATATGATGCTTGCTTAGAATCTCGTGTAGTTTCATATTATCTTGCTGGTTGTATGTTTTGAAGTGCTCGTGACTGTCGTTGCACACATTTTGCATTCATGCCATCATATCTTGCGGTGTTCGTATCTTTTGAACCGTAGCTCCGTTGCAGATGTTCTCTATGTGTAAATTGAATGTAATGACACGTAAAATCACATGAACCTATTTGTTTTTCTGTTTAATAAACATTTAAAAGTGTTAGTTCAGATCTGGACAAAATTACAAATTAACATGTGAGGTCATCTCGGAGATGCTATATGTCATTTCCGACCTCATTTAAAATGCCTAGATAAGTAGTTTAATTACGCTTCACCTCTTGCCATGTTTAACCACATTTAATATTGTCGTGTAAATAATCGGGATAGAACTAATTAATCCGTATGTGGAGTTTCGTCAATACGCAACTCGTTGAGTATTGAACTTCACTTAATTTGTAGTGTTTGATTGTTGTGAATTGACATGCCATGTCTTGCATATATTCAGCCGCTCATGCATCATTTGTGTTGTGCATCGTGTGGTGTATATCGTGTGTTGATTATTGTTTCCGGTTTGCTTCGTCTCGATAGAGTTCCGCAAGCGTGTCGGAATGTGAGGACCCGTTCAACTACATCGGTTCATCTGCTTCACGGAGTCATTCTTCTTCCAAGCGGGATCTCAGGCAAGATGACCATTTCCCCATATACCATTACTATCATTGCCATGCTAGTATTATCGTTTATGTCGCTATGTCTCGTTGCCTACCACCTGTTAAATATCAGCCTTCCAACATTGCCATGAAAACCTTCAACCTGTTCACAACCTAGCAAACCACAGATTGGCTATGTTACCGCTTGCTTAACCATGTGTTAGCTTTGCTAGTTGCAGATGCAGTTGCTTCCATGTGTTAACATGGGTTCCTTGTTATATCACCCTATTAAATGCTATTTAACTTAATGCACCTATATATTTGGTAAAAGGTGGAAGGCTTGGCCTTTCTAGACTGGTGTTTTGTTCCACCTTTTCCCCCTTAGTTCCGGCTACCGGTGTTATGTTCCATAATTGAGCGCTCCTAACACGATCGGGGTTGTTATGGGGACCCCCTTGATAATTTGTTTTAGATTAAAGTTGGTCTGGCAAGGCCCAACATTGGTACTACATTTGCCTAATAACTAATAAACTGTGTGGAGTGCTACCTCGGTAAGAGGAGGCCGGGAACGTGGAGCAGACGGCTCCGCAAGGGAACGGGCAGCCACCTGCGGCGAGCTCGGGGACGGAGGAGGCGAGCATGACGGGGCGGTGCAACTCGGGCGGCAGCGACGGGTACCAGCTCCTGTAGGTGGCGGGCATGGCCTCCTGAGCTCGTTCTCTGAAGAACAGAGGCGACATGGGAGCACCACGGCGGACGACGCGCGACAAGGATGGGTAGGGAGGCGAGCTCGCAGGGCACGGGCGACGGGGCGCAGAGAGGGGATGCGCCTGCACGCAAGGCGGCGTGGCGCGGCACGGCGATGACGGCTCGAGGAACAGGGAGGCGACGACGGCGGTCGTGCGGGGACGCGGGCGCGGCGGCCAGCTGAGGCCGGCGCGGGGCTGCTGTCGGCGAGGGGGGCCCCGGGAGGCCGGCGAGGTCGGCCAGGGGAGGCCGGCGAGCAGGGGGCGTGGGGCACGGCGCGGGGCATCGGGCGCACGGGCGAAGGGCGAGGCGACACGGAAGGGAGGCCGGCGAGGTCACGGCTTCCGGCGGCGCTACCGAGGCCGGGCAGGGAGGTGGCGCTAGGACGAGGGAGGACGGAGGCGGCGGCAGGAGGGGCGAGCGCGGCACGGGGCATGGGGCATGGGGAGGATCGGGAACGAGGGCGCCTCCTCTCGCTAGGGCTACCAGGAGGGGCTGGCTGGGCCTAGCTGGCCGGCTCGTAGTGAGCTTCGGATGGGCCTACCTCTGTGTGAGCTAAAATCCTCGCAACAAATAAAGCTGGTTTTAAAAACAGAATACCACATACAAAAGAAAAAGAATTAACTAAAGAAATAAAAATAAAAATAAAATAAAAATGCTTTTGAGCTCCTAAAATCATGCTCCAATAAATAAATTGGGCATTTTTTATACGAATAAAAATAAGACCTTTTGAAGAATAAGATAAAAAAACCCTTTTTTTAAAGAATAAAATAAGAGGTCTTTAAAGGGGAAAAGAAAATGAGACGTTTTTTAGAAAAATAAACAAAAGGGAAAAAATAAAGGAAACCCACGGGGTGGCCCTCACATTTAAGAAAAGGGTTTTTTTAAAAGAAGACGTTTTTTTAAAGGGGATTAAACGGAAACTTTAGCAAAATCTCAGAATCAAATTAGGAGGGGAGAGAGGGAACTTCTATCGCTCTACGACTCGGTGAGCACTCGAAGCACACACACTCAAAACACCACACGCGATGCAAGATGCCATGCATGATGCGATGATGCAAACTAAATGAAGAGGCCACAAAATAAAATAACCACACGACGGAAACAGAAACAAAGGGGAATCTTCTGGGCGTCGGTCTCGGGCTGTCACAACTCTCCTACACTACAAGAGGATCTCGCCCCGAGATCCAAGAATGAAAGGGGGAAGAGGATGAGAAAGAACAAGAGGTAAAAATTAAGTCGCTTCTTTGACAAACGAGTGAAACCAACGATCCTTGAAGGTTGCAAAGAGAGGAGGAATTATATGAGAAAGAAGCAAGAATTCACGGAAAATTTCGGCAGCACTTCGGTAGGAAAATGGGACAAAAAATTCGATAAGAAGAGAGAATTACACAATATGCACAACAAACAACTAAGTAGAGCAAGGGAACACCATGATCTTGATAGAACAACATAATAGACCCAAAAGAGCAACATCACAAAGCCTCCGGAACAAGAGAAATGAACTAACTCAAGCAGAAGAAGAGAATGAAGAAAAGAACGACAACTATCATCACAATATGACTAAAGAGCCTCCGGACACAGAATTGACGTAGTAGTTGAAAAAAAACAATGAAGAACAAGATAGTAGTGGGCTTATGAAAATCATCTCAACAAATATGAGGTGACAACCAACCACTAAAAGAAACGAGGGTAGATTGGGAGAAACAAGATATGAACAATTCTTACACCAAGAGAATACATTGAGAACTTGGATTAATGACAAACACCATGATATCAACCATCCATAGGAAAGGCTTTAGGTGAAATCCAAACCAAGATAGCTCAATGAAGAAATCATGGGTTGAAAATATCTCATGACCATAGAATTGATGGGTTTAATTATCTCATCCTTGAAAGGAAATCTCTTTGAAACTCCCACACTAACAAGAATGCTATAATACCACCTCAAAGGATAAAGGAAGAACAATTGCACATATAAATGCAAGAGAAAGGATACTTGAGGTTCTCCAACAAGAATCTTGAAGAACAATTGAGAATGGATTGAAACCTTGATGAACTACCATGAAGGCCCTTCGTATACGAATGAATGATGCAAAGATAACAAGGTACAAAAGAATAAGATTATGACCTTGCCAGGATTTAGAAGAAGCCTCACAAAGAGATACTTAAAAGAACTTGGAACTCCGGAAAATAAAGATAAGCACTTGAGAAAAGAATTGATATCATGCGCCACTCCAGAAGAAGAATTGAAATCTCTTGGAAGAAGGAAGAACAAGAATAAGAATTATGTTAAGCTCATCCTTCATCAAATTAAATTGATGACAAGCAACGGATTTAGCATACAACTTATTCCTCTTGAAAAGATTAAAGAGAGATAGATAAAGCCAAACTTAAGAAGTCTTGAAACAACCGCCGGCAAGAATTGGGACAAATGAGGCAATCATGCATGAATGGAGATATATGAGAATGAAGAGATCAATAGCCGCCTGAGAGAAAACTTGAACAAGGCACCGGATAATCGAGAGACGAACGAAGAGACAAGAATAGAGAAGAATTGAGGATGAAAGCTGAAAGCTGAGAACGAAGAATCTTCTAACATGATGGCCTTCGGAGGAACGAGAATGAAAATACAGAAATGCACCGGATAGCAAGAAAGGGATTACTCATGACTGACAACAAATGAGAGGATACACGAAGCTGAGATGACAATCTTCACAAGAACGGAGCAAGATTTACGAGGAACACTCCTTTGAATCTTCAAAGGAGAGAATGACGAGAAGAACATCACCAAGAATACTAAGACACTCCGGAATAAAGAAAAATGCAAGGTTGAGCCAATATGAGAATTAATTCCAATAGATCTTGATGAGGGGATATGACTGATGAAATTCATACTTACGTCATAGTTGAAAATATTAGAGATCTCTGGGAAAGATTACAAGAGCTAGACAAGATCCTCGGAAAACCTGTGGGTTATGGGCCCACTCAAAGAAACCACCGTTAGAAAGATTGCTAGAAAGAGAGATATTGCACCGGTAAAAAGAAAACTAGATGAGGTTAGCACCTCGAAATAATTGAAGTATTGAAAACCAGAACTTCTGAAATATCTTTAACACTCCGCATAGAAAGAGAGAGGAATCAATAACAAGATAGTCTGAAAGAATCCCCAACATAGGAAAGAATTACAAGCACGAAAAGGATATGATGAACACGGATAGCTGAATTAAATTCACCGGTAAGGATGACAAGAATGAATAAAGATGAACATGAAGCTCCTGAAAATCTTCACAACGAATCACCGACTACAAAAAGGAAGAAGAGATAGCGGAAGCATCACTGAATAAGAAGGCACTTGGATGAAATCCAAACACTGAAGAAAAGGGCGGGAGGGCGGGGAAAAACAAAGACAACTTGAGATAGATGAGACAAACTCCGGAAAGAATTGAGAGAATGATCTGCAAAAAATTTGAGAGGGTTGAAATCAGTTGCAGAGAAGCACACCGGTTGAATGGAATTGATACGACAATTGATAGAGCAAAGAATTAATACTCTCATAAAAAATATGAGAACACCACTTAGGAAAGATCTGAAATCACCACTTGACATCGAAGCAACTTGAATTACCATATTCCAACAAAACAAATGGTGAGGCTTATGAAACAAGCGAGAACAAACTCATGAGAAGGATTTCATCCGATATTTTCGTGGACAAGATCGCACGGGCTCGAATTTACAGTAGCCATCAAGTCCAAGGCAGTGCACCCGACATACGAAGCGTCCCCGAGTCGTAGCAAGCTACAAGGACTCTTTAAGACACAACGTGTACCGCTGTAAGTCGACCGTGAACAAACGAATCCACTAGATGTCGAACCCCAACCTAACATCATGCATTTGTTGGAAGAATGTCCTATAAGTAAGTAGTTGAATTCCCACCTATGAATTCCCGAAATATCTGGTCATGCAATCTGGTACACGGATACAATGAGTAATATTCACACAACTCCTATACTAACCCGTCACCTGTATCACATCCGTCAACACACAACCAGAATCTCGGTCCTTCATCTACAACAGACCCTCGTGATCACAACGATACAAAGTATGGCAGTACTCCCAAACAATCTGCACCAGTACTGGGGACATCGGGGTTATCTCGCCACTACTAGTATTGAAGCAATTATGAACATCCTTCATTCTGAGATACTAAGAAATCTAAATGATAACGATGTGCTCAAGAATCCCCTGGAGCTCAACTCCCCAGAAGAAAATCAAGTCAGATAGGAGGCATCAAGACAGAACTCCGTCACATCGGCATCATATAGATTCCAAAAATATCCGCGTGATCCTAAAAAAAAATTGAGTGGGAAGAGGAGTAGAGTAAATTATTACTTCAAGATTCCTCACCAGAGCATAGAAGAGGAGAAAAAAGAATCCTACTCTCCGATATATAACTAGACTCAAAGTAGTTTTTCACTAGACTCGACTCGGCCAAGTTCGATCAATCAAGGGGGCTCCTAGGTTGGTCCTCGCTCTCATACCAACTTGTCACGCCCAAGATGCGACCCTATCCTCAATTTGGCACGAAGGCCTCGTCAGGGATAGAAGCGCATCTCGTCGTGTCGCAAGAATGGATATCATTACAAGTACACGTACTGAAAAGAAGAGATATATAACAAAGTTGGCCTACACTCGCCACAAGCTACATCAGAGTCCATCAATACATTACATAATCATCAAGAGTAAGAGCAGGGTCCGACTACGGACGAAAACAAACGACAAAAAAAAGAACGACGTCCATCCTTGCTATCCCAGGCTGTCGGCCTGGAACCCATCCTAGATCGATGAAGAAGAAGAAGAAGAAGCAACTCCAAATAAACAATCAACGCGCTCGCGGCGAGTAACCTTTACTTGAACCTGCAACTGGTGTTGTAGTAATCTGTGAGCCACAGGGGACTCAGCAATCTCATTTCCAAAGGTATCAAGACTAGCAAAGCTTATTAGGTGAGGTATGGTTAAGTGGTGAGGTTGCAGCAGCGGCTAAGCATATATTTGGTGGCTAAACTTACGAGTACAAGAATAAAGAGGGGGATGATCTACGCATATCGGACGTGAACTACTGATGATCAAATGAATGATCCTGAACACCTACCTACGCCAGACATAACCCCACCGTGTCCTCGATCGGAGAAGGAACTCACGAAAGAGACAGTCATGGTTACACACACAGTTGGCATATTTTTAATTAAGTTAACTTCAAGTTATCTAGAACCAGTGTTAAACAAAGTTTCCACGTTGCCACATAACCGCGGGCACGGCTTTCTGAAAGATTTAACCCTGCAGGGGTGCTCCAACTAGTCCATCACAAATTACCACAAGCCGCATAGAAATCCTCAATCACGAAGCTCGCGATCTCGTCGGATTCCCTAGTGGAAAACCTCAACTCTGAGAATTCCCAAAGCATCACCGGAATCCCGATGCACAAGATATTCCGTCAAAGGTAAAACCAATCGAGCAAGGCCACCCGACGTGTCGACGATCCCGATAGGAATCGCGTACCTCGTTCTCAGGACACGACGGATAAGCGACGCGTACAAGTGCCAAACCTCGAGTTTCCTCGTGGTGGCCCCGCACAGTGCTCTGGTTTGGACCAACACTCATGAGGAGCACTGGCCCGGGGGTTGATTAAATTTCCTCGGGTTAATTACTCCCTATGCAGTTTATTAGTTATTAGGCAAATGTAGTACCAAAGTTGGGCCCTGCCAAACCAGCTTTATTCTAAAACGAATTATCAATGGGGTCCCCATAACAACCCCGATCGTGTTAGGAGCGCTCGTTTATGGAACATAACACCGGTAGCCGAAACTAAGGGGGCAAAGGTGGAACAAAACACCAGGCTAGAAAGGCCGAGCCTTCCACCTTTTACCAAGTATATAGGTGCATTAAATTAGATAGCATTAATATGGTGATATAACAAGGGACCCATGCTTTCACATGGAAGCAACTGCACCTGCAACTAGCAACGCTAGCAACAGGGTTAAGCAAGCAGTAACATAGCCAATCAGTGTTTTGCTAGGTCGAACAGGTTGAAGGTTTCATGGCATTGTTGAGAGGCTGACATTTAACATGTGGTAGGCAACGAGACATAATCGATAGAAGCAATAAAACTAGCATGGCAATGATAGTAATGGTATCTGGGGAAATGATCATCTTGCCTGAGATCCCGCTTGGAAGAAGAATGCCTCCGTGAAGCAGACGAACAGACATAGTTGAACGGGTCCTCACATTCCGACACGCTTGCGGAACTCTATTGAGACGGAGCAAACCGGAAACAAACATCAACACAAATATTCACCACACGATGCACAACATGATACACCACCTAATATGATGCATGATCAGTTCAATGATGCAAGGGATGGCATGGCAATTCACCTCACGCAAACTCTACACATTAAGTGAAGCTCGATATGCAACGGGTTGCATATCGACGAAACTCCACGATTAATTATTTAGTTCACTCCCGATTATTTACACCGCAATATTTAATTGTTGTTAACATGGCAAGGGCGTAGCGACGATCCTACGTGGCATCCTAGACGGTTACACGCGAAACAAAGATCGGAGCTACGGCACAAGAGACATGCAACACAAGAATATATATGCCATGAATGCCTCATGCATGCAAGATCAACACATCACGACAAGGAGGGAAATAAGCATGTATCGCGACGACGAGCGAGAGGAAACCATGGCGGCAAATCGGAAACGATGCCACGGCAACGTTCCTATCCCGATAACTCAACGGGGTATCGTGCCAACGTATAGGAAGCGTGTGCGGGAACGCTAAATAAAGATGGGGTGATCCCGGTTACCGGGTTCCCATGTGTCGAGGGCACGACGAAAAGGAAGACAACGTGCACGGGCAAACAAATGGTGCATACATACGGTGCATACATGCATTCAACTTGTACAACACATACATTCGTACATCACTAGTGCACGGTACACGACATGTACCATCGGTATACCTTTGAAGCGTGCTATTCGAAGCGGTTCGGGTCGATGAAGGAGATCAACGGTCGTCGTGGTCGTCGTGGAAGTAGTCGTACACGGTCTCGTCGACGGTAGTCATACGCTCGGTGTCGGTGCACGGTCTTCGGCGTCGGTAGTCGATCATGTTCCGAAGATGGTCGGGGTCGTCGAGGACGTCGTGGTACTCGGCGAGCTCGTCGTCGACCCACGGCAGGCGAGAATGGTGCACGCGGCGACGGCAAGCGGCAGCATAAGCAAGCGACACGGCAAGCAAGCACGGCAGCAGCAGCAACTTTGCACATCAGCAGACGGCAACGGGCGACAGCAACTTCACGCAGCAGCATCAAAACGGCAAGCAACAGCAACCTACAGCAGCAGCTACCATCTAGCTAGCAACAAACTACTACGGCAGCTACTAACAGCAACTAACAACCTAGCCTAATCAGCTACAGTTAGCAGCAAGCAAACGGCAGCAGCTCTATGCATGGCACATCAGCTCCACAACAATCAGCAACAGCAAAGCCCGGCAGCTAAGTACACCAACAGCAGCAAGACGCATCGGCAGGCACACAGTTGGCCAGATGGCAAACGGAGCAGCTACATCAGCCGGCCAGCAGCACGACGACACAGCACGGCGGCAGCAACATGCATCGGCAGGCAGGCTCAGTAGGCAAGCTACAAAGCAACAGCAAGGCGGCAACAACACGCACAGAAACACTTGGCAGGGCAACAGCACTAAACAGCAACACGGCAGCGGCGTGCTACCTCGGTAAGAGGAGGCCGGGAACGTGGAGCAGACGGCTCCGCAAGGGAACGGGCGGCCACCTGCGGCGAGCTCGGGGACGGAGGAGGCGAGCACGACGGGGCGGTGCAACTCGGGCGGCAGCGACGGGTACCAGCTCCTGTAGGTGGCGGGCATGGCCTCCTGAGCTCGTTCTCTGAAGAACAGAGGCGACATGGGAGCACCACGGCGGACGATGCGCGACAAGGATGGGTAGGGAGGCGAGCTCGCAGGGCACGGGCAACGGGGCGCAGAGAGGGGCTGCGCCTGCATGCAAGGCGGCGTGGCACGGCACGGCGATGACGGCTCGAGGAACAGGGAGGCGACGATGGCGGTCGTGCGGGGACGCGAGCGCGGCGGCCAGCTGAGGCCGGTGCGGGGCTGCTGGCGGCGAGGGGGCTCCTGGGAGGCCGGCGAGGTCGGCCAGGGGAGGCCGACGAGCAGGGGGCGCGGGGCACCGGGCGCAGGGGCGAAGGGCGAGGCGACGCGGAAGGGAGGCCGGCGAGGTCATGGCTTCCGGCGACGCGGCCGAGGCCGGACAGGGAGGTGGCACTGGGACGAGGGGAGGACGGAGGCGGCGGCAGGAGGGGCGAGCGCGGCACGGGGCATGGGGAGGATCGGGAACGAGGGCGCCTCCTCTCGCTAGGGCTACCAGGAGGGGCTGGCTGGGCCTAGCTGGCCGGCTAGTAGTGGGCTTCGGATCGGCCTACCTCTGTCTGAGCTAAAAGCCTCGCAACAAATAAAGCTGGTTTTAAAAACAGAATACCACATACAAAAAAAAAAGAATTAACTAAAGAAATAAAAATAAAAATAAAATAAAAATGCTTTTGAGCTCCTAAAATCATGCTCCAATAAATAAATTGGGCATTTTTTAAACGAATAAAAATAAGACCTTTTGAAGAATAAGATAAAACCCCTTTTTTTAAAGAATAAAATAAGAGGTCTTTAAAGGAGAAAAGAAAATGAGACGTTTTTTATAAAAATAAACAAAAGGGAAAAAATAAAGGAAACCCACGGGGTGGCCCTCACATTTAATAAAAGGTTTTTTTTTAAGGAAGACGTTTTTTTAAAGGGGATTAAATGGAAACTTTAGCAAAATCTCAAAATCAAATTAGGAGGGGAGAGAGGGAACTTCTATCGCTCTACGACTCGGTGAGCACTCGAAGCACACACACTCAAAACACCACACGCGAAGCAAGATGCCGTGCATGATGCGATGATGCAAACTAAATGAAGAGGCCACAAAATAAAATAACCACACGACGGAAACAGAAACAAAGGGGAATCTTCTGGGCGTCGGTCTCGGGCTGTCACATTGCCGGTTCTCGTCGTTGCCCGTTCTGAGCCCGACCGCACTCGCACGTGCCCGCGGCATCGTCAAAATCTTGTTTTTAAAAGTGTGTGTAAAACTTTCTCTGAGTGGGTTGGAACTTGGCGTGCGGTCTTAATATAATATAGGTAGGCCGCCTGTCAAATTTCGTCGCAATCGGAGTCCGTCTGGTACCCGAACGGTCGATCGTAGCGACATTGTATCCGGTCTATCGTCGGACATTTTTTGGTGTTTTAAAATCGCGTTGCCGCGCCGCACTGTTTTCCTCTCTTCCCCGGCTAGCCTTCTCTACATGGTCACTTAGCCGACCCCGCGTTCGAGTTTGTACGATTTCGAACTCGTGGGCGAAAATGGGGCCGGATTCGGATAACCCTAGCCCCCTTTCCCTATATAAACACCCCTAATCTGCCCTTGAATGAAACCCTAGCCCGTGCCTCGAAATCCGCATAGCCAGCCTCTCTCACACCTCTCTCCTCTCTCCTCAGCCCCAGCCGCCGCGGGCCCGCGAGCCCAGATCCGGCCCGCCCGGACCTGGATCGCCCCGCCGCCGCCGTAGCACCTACCCGTGCATCTCCTCCTCCCTCATCCCAGCGCCTCCCATGCCTCAGCTACCCCGCCGCCCAGCACCTTCCGGCCGCCGCCATGACGTGCCTCGCCGGCCAGAGCCCGAGCCGGAGGCTCCCCCGCTTCTCTCCCTCTTCCTTCCCACTTCTTCTCTCCTCCCTGACCGGTTTAATCTCTCTCTCCCCCGGAGGTCGCTGCGCCATGGCCGGAGTTCGTCGAAGCTCCCCGAAGGCCGGCCGCCACCGGGAATGGAACCCCGACGGCCAGATCTGTCCAGCCCGTCGGATCCCCTCGCCATCCGCACCGCGGGTCTCCTCCCGTCGGCAGCCGCCACCGCTGCGTGCGGTTGCCTCGTTCCACTCAGGTTGGGACGAGCACGCGTTGACCGATGGCCATAACGCCTCGTGTCATCCGCGCCAGCGAGCCAGGCCGAGCGCTCGCGTGGCCAGCGCCAGAGTCCACCACCGCCTCGGCCCAGGCCCAGGTAGCCTCCCCTCTGCGCTGAGCCGCCTCCAGGCCACCTCCTCCCCGCATGGGCCCGAGCCCACTAGGTGAGCACCCCCTATGTTTTCGGGGTAGAAAAATCCATAGAATTTAACTGTGCATTTAGTTTTAGCTTTTGAGCAAGCTAGCGCAGGTGATATTTTGCCATGTTGCCCTTTTGTTTATTTTGTGGGATTTATTCCGTGCATGATATGAAAGAGTTGTCAACTAGAGATATTCCCTTGGATGTGTAGACTAGCCTTTGGTAATTTTAGTTGCAATAGAAATCCATGTTTAGGTGTAGTTTTCTTGCTCTCAACTTGCTAGAAAATAGTGCTGTTTTGTAGATGCTGAAATATTTCTAAGTCTGAAATCTGTTATATTTTGTTGTTGTCTTTGCATGAGTTTATCTGGTGCTCTGTAGCTCTTTTGAGGTTGGTGCAATGGAGTTACTTGTAGACTTTAAGATTCTCTAGCATGTTGTGAATTTTCATGCCATTTGGAGTCCTGTAGCTTATGGTTTTGCTGATGTCAATATGCCTTCAGATCGAAAACCGCACGTTCATAAACTGTGGTTTTCACTAAGTCTGAAACAGCGTGTGCGATGCCATTTTGTGACTTCTATTCCTAGTGATCCATGCTTCCATGCTAGGTGTTCTTAGTTGTATGTTGTAGTGCTTATTGCCCTCTATCGTCTCATGCCTTGGTTGAGTATATTGGATTTGTGTAGCTCGTAGTTGAGGGGTGTAGAAAATGCTATGTGGCTGATTTTGACAGATTGTAGTGATTTCTAGTTTAGCTCGTAGTTGTTGAACCGTTGCTCCGTTTTGATCGTGTCCTATATGATGCTTGCTTAGAATCTCGTGTAGTTTCATATTATCTTGCTGGTTGTATGTTTTGAAGTGCTCGTGACTGTCGTTGCACACATTTTGCATTCATGCCATCATATCTTGCGGTGTTCGTATCTTTTGAACCTTAGCTCCGTTGGAGATGTTCTCTATGTGTAAATTGATTGTAACGATGCGTAGAATCACGTGAACCTATTTTTTTCTGTTTAACAAGAATTTAAAAGTGTTGGTTCATATCTGGACAGAATTACAAATTAACATGTGAGGTCATCTCAGAGATGCTATATGTCATTTTCGACCTCATTTAGAATGCCTAGATAGGTAGTTTAATTATGCTTCACCTCTTGCCATGTTTAACCACAATTAATATTGTCGTGTAAATAATCGGGATAGAACTAATTAATCCGTATGTGGAGTTTCGTCAATATGCAACTCGTTGCGTATTGAACTTCACTTAATGTGTAGTGTTTGATTGTTGTGAATTGACATGCCATGTCTTGCATATAATCAGCCGCTCATGCATCATTTATGTTGTGCATCGTGTGGTGTATATCGTGTGTTGATTGTTGTTTCCGGTTTGCTTCGTCTCGACAGAGTTCCGCAAGCATGTCGGAATGTGAGGACCCGTTCGACTACATCGGTTCGTCTGCTTCATGGAGTCATTCTTCTTCCAAGCGGGATCTCACGCAAGATGACCATTTCCCCAGATACCATTACTATCATTGCCATGCTAGTATTATCGTTTCTGTCGCTATGTCTCGTTGCCTACCACCTGTTAAATATCAGCCTTCCAACATTGCCATGAAAACCTTCAACTTGTTCACAACCTAGCAAACCATAGATTGGCTATGTTACCGCTTGCTTAACCATGTATTAGCGTTGCTAGTTGCAAGTGCAGTTGCTTCCATGTGTTAACATGGGTTCCTTGTTATATCACCCTATTAAATGCTATTTAACTTAATGCACCTATATACTTGGTAAAGGTGGAAGGCTTGGCCTTTCTAGCCTTGTGTTTTGTTCCACCTTTGCCCCCTTAGTTTCGGATACCGGTGTTATGTTCCATAATTGAGCGCTCCTAACACGATCGGGGTTGTTATGGGGACCCCCTTGATAATTCGTTTTAGATTAAAGCTAGTCTGGCAAAGCCCAACATTGGTACTACATTTGCCCAACATAATAATTTTTGTTAATACTGAAAGCATAGGGCGTCATGAACCCGATGAGTAATTCTACATAATACAAGGGGCCAGTGCTGATGGTGCTGGTCCAAAACTAGAGCCGTTTGCGGGGCCAACCCGGGGCAACTCGGGAGATGTCTGTCAGGCCACCATACGCTGTGCTTATCCGTCGTGTCGTGAAAACGAGATACGTGGATCCTATCGGGATCGTCGACACGCTGGGCGGCCTTGCTGGATTAGTTTTACCTTTGACGAATGTCTTGTGCATCGGGATTCCGGTGAGAATTTGGGTAATCTCAGAGTTGAGGTTTTCCACTAAGGAGTCCGACGAGATCGCGAGCTTCGTGATCGAGGATTTCTATGCGGCTTGTGGTAATTTGTGATGGATTAGTTGGAGCACCCCTGCAGGGTTAAATCTTTTAGAAAGCCGTGCCCACGGTTATGTGGCAACGTGGAAACTTTGTTTAACACTGGTTCTAGACAACTTGAAGTTAACTTAATTAAAATATGCCAACTGAGTGCGTAACCATGACTGTCTCTTTCGTGAGTTCCTTCTCCGATCGAGGACACGGTGGGGTTATGTCTGACGTAAGTAGGCGTTGAGGATCATTCATTTGATCATCAATAGGTCACGTCCGTTATGCGTAGATTTCCCCCCTCTTATTTCTGGTACTCGTAAGTTAGCCACCTCATATATTGCTTAGTCGCTTGCTGCAGCCTCACCACTTAACCATACCTCACCCATTAAGCTTTGCTAGTCTTGATACCTTTGGAAATGAGATTGTTGAGTCCCTTGTGGCTCACAGATTACTACAACACCAGTTGCAGGTACATGTAAAGGTTACTTGACGCGAGCGCGTTGATTGTTCATTTGGAGTTGCTTCTTCTTCTTCTTCATCGATCTAGGATGGGTTCCAGGCCGGCAGCCTGGGATAGCAAGGATGGACGTCGTTCTCTTTTCTCGTTTGTTTTCGTCCGTAGACGGACCCTGCTCTTCTTCGTGATATTTATGTAGTGTACTAATGTGACTCTGATGTAGCTTGTGGCGAGTGTAAGCCAATTCTATACATCTCTTATTTTTAGTACATGTACTTGTAACGATATCCATTCTTGCGAAACGACGAGATGCGCTTCTATCCCTGACGAGGCCCTCGTGACAAATTAAGGATAGGGTCGCATCTTGGGCGTTACACCGCCGCCCCAGAATATTCCCCCTTTATTCATTTTCGTCGTGTGGCTGATTTGTTTGTCGCAATCATCTTCGCATCTTGGGCGTTACAGTGTCGGACGTCAAGTTCTCCGATACCTGGCAGGTTCTTCTGGGATCTCACCCGAGCAATGATCCTATGATGGTTCCTTCTCTTTGGGTGTCCATCGCCCGCGCCTCAGCACAGCGGCAACACTTTGGGTGATCCGTTTGATAATATTCGAGAGATGTATTAGTGATAATACTCGAGATGTATTCGAGATTATATTCGATGATATTCAATGATGCATTAAGTGGATCATTAGTGATATTATATATATGATGATCTTGCTAGCTAAAGTGAATACTAAATTGTTTTATCTTTCTTCTCGATTAGTTAAGCTATGGACGGTAGAGACACAGACCATGATCAAGAAGAAGATGGTGGCTCACAATATCGTAACCCATCCGGTGAGGGAATTGAGGAAGAACAACCAAGAGACGAAGGGGAACGAGACAATGATGGCGAATAAATTTTCCCCAAATTAACAAAGTCCGGCGAGGTATATATTTGGCATGTGGTGATCATTAGATGTATTAATTGATCTGTATATATATATATTAACAAATATCTTCTTTTATCCCTCCATGTCAAGAAAATCTTCTACAATGAGGGCAGTACAAGGCCCGACCAAAAAGTTTCCCGAGGGAACAAGGTACAACATCGACGAGATAACATTAGGTGGTGAACCAAATGCTCCCAAAAAGAATGTATCCAAATTTGTATGTCAATGCGGAGTTATTGTTAGGGACCAAATCCCGATCTCTATTCAAGAATGGCATAGGCCAAATAAAGATTGAGAAGTTAGCTTTGTGGACGAAAGAGCAAAAAAATCTGCTTTAGGATACACTCATGACACATTTCACCCTACCAGAGCATTTCTCAGATGCACAATGCGAGAAAGTCAAGAAGTTTGCTCTTAATAAGATGGCCACACAATTCTTCAACTCGAAGAAAAGGTTATGGTCCAACTTCGACAAACAAGACAAGACTCCAGAATTCACTGGACAATAAGAGAAGTTAAAAGATCACTAGGACTTATTTGTGGAGTTCAAGCAATCAAAAGTAGCTAAGGAACGGGTGAGGATAAACAAGCATAATGCTAAAAAAAGAGTGGCACCATTCTCTGGGGACAGGTGGCTAGAAGAATGGCATTCCTAAGTGGGATGAAGGTGAGCAAAATATGATTGATGCAGGGGTCACTCCAAAAACATTGGCTTGGTACGAAAGGTGTAGGAATTGGTTTTATGGGCATGGGGGAAAGTTGGACTCAAAGACAGGGGAGATTCTGGAGCAGGCAAGTCTTAAAAATACCTCTGAAGCTATACTTGCTGCAATAAAAGATGCTCAAATGGGGGTGTTCCACCCCGACAGAGGGAACGGCGAGCTTACATGCACCCTCAAGAATCTTGAACACCCGGGACGAACACGAGGCAAATGCGTTGTTCCATGGGTTCAGGGGTTTAAGGACTGGAACGAATCTTACAAAAGCCGTTCGAGAAAGAAGAATCAGGAGGCAGCCAAGAAGAACGGGATGTTGACCGGCTTGAGGAGTTGGAACGCAAATACTTGCGGCAGCAGGAGCAGATCGACACACTTAGCCAGCAAAGGATGTCTCAGCGGCTGGAGCAACCAGATCCAGCATTGGATAGTACCGTCCCATCGATGCCGAAAAGCAGCGTGGGTTCCATGAGGGTCCTTGACGACGATGCACTGCTGGCTCGCTACCCCGTGGATGAAATCATAGGGTTAAAAAGTTGTGAGATACACATGAAACTCAAGAACATATCCATGAAGGTAGCAGTCGGCTATACTTTAACAAATCCCCCTGATGCAACCTTCCATTGCAATCTGATTCCAGCTGGCTATGCTCGTGTCGGGGTGGATGAAGTGATGCCGGGATATGAGTCACTAGAGCTCGACATTCCTAGAGGTGAAGGGCAACAGACACTGCAAGAAGTCTTACGTGGTCTTTGCTTATGGAGAAAGGACTGCATCGTCTTTCCAAGGCCACCGACTCCTCCTCCAAGTCCGCCGCATTAGCCGACTCCACCCCACCCCGACACAGAGCGCAACGCTAGTCCACCACTGTGTCAGCCGACTCCACCCCGCCACCCTGACACGGAGTGCAATGCTAGTCCTCCATCGCGTTAGTCGACTCCACCCCGCCACCCCAAGATGGAGCCCATTGCGAGTCCACGATCATTTCATTTTCCGATGAGGAACCAGACTCCAAAGCGGAAGTGAGCACCAAGAAAGACCCCCCCCCCTCCTGCCAAAAATAAGTTGGCTTACGAGATGTCCGAGGAGGAACTCAAGGACCAAATGGCTTCCGAATTGAAGGCCCATTTTGGACCGAAACTGCCCCCGCCACCAAAGGAGATAGTACCTCTCGAAATTGTAAAGCGTGTTCTGGCCAATCTTGCTAAACCGCCTCCGGAGAAAAGTCGACCAGACTATGAACGCTCTATTAGCAAGTCATATCATAAACAGCGAAAGAAGGACTCGAGCGATAGTAAGAAAAGCGAGAAAACCATTCCCCAGCTGGGAGAATAGGCAGTGCAATCAATCACGTCGCTCAAGGTGAGTATCGAGGGAATCGACATTGGTGCTATTAGAGAGATGGCTAGAGAGGCCGGTGTCACTGTTGAACAACTCCTAGGCAACGAGGAAATGCCCAGGGTGGAAGAGGATAAACTAGCATGGAAATATGTCCCCGGGCAACCTCTAGTCAGGCCTGAGGAGGTCTGACAGCTACCAACGCAAATGTACAAATTGCATACCTGGTACCTGAGGGAAGTAAAAGTCGGGCGAGAGAGCCCCATGGTGAAAGTCAAGCCAGAGCATTACTTCAATGTAAAAAGAAATTGTGGATTGAAAATCCAGAATTGTTTCAGTTATACAATCAAGACGCACTCGACAAATCTCTCATCAGTTGCTATTGTCTGTAAGTGATTTCTTTCTGTAATTTAAATCTCTAGCTCATCGGCTTGTTCATTTGCCTCTAATTATTCTCACTATATTCTTTTATGTGGTGTTATGCAGAATGAAGATGTTTGAAATGAAAAGAGATGGAGTCTTTGGCATTGGCTTCATTGACCCCAAATACCATTTGTGATAAGACGGTAATACAGCACAAAGATGAAACAGATGAGAACTTATATCAGTTTTTGAAGATACTAAATACCAAACCATAAATAGTATTTCCTTACAACTTCAGGTGAGTGTTACTGTCTTATACTATAAATTCTATTTTTCTTACTCGATGTTAAGTGTATGTAGTTACTTGATGAGTTATGCATGCCCGCTTATACAACACAGTTTCCATTGGATCCTGTTAATCGTTAGTGTTGAAGAGGCAAAAGTTTAAGTACTCGACTCGCTAAAAAAGACATTAAAGAGTACATGGAGCTGAAGTTGATGCTCGACAGACAATTTCAATCATTACCGCACCATGTTGGCTTCTTTAGTACATTTCCGGATATCAAGTAATAAATGACTCATTTATTCTTTTTCTTTGTCTAACAGGGTTTGGACACGGTTCATCCAAGAGATTAGTGGTGAATGGAAACCAAAGCTGATATGGACATGGCCAAGGATAATTAAGAAGTACTAGCTACGTCTATGCATCTTTTTAGTTCCAATTTTAATATCATTATCATGCTTGATTATTATCTGAGTGAATTCTATTCTCGTAAAGTGATGCATGAAGCAGTCACAAGGGACTAATCTATGTGCATACTATGTTTGCGAGAACATTCGCTTTATGACCGAACGGCGCAAATATGCAAAAACTCTTTGGGTACGTAAACACTATCCATAATTTTTTATCATATGTTCTAATATATATACACACAACTAATGTATTTATATTGGTCTTCTTCTTTAAAGATGTCGGAGATGTGGGAGAAGCTCCTACCAAAGGAGCGCATACAAGCACTTCAAGAGGAAATGACGGGATTTTTGCTTGAGCAGGTCATAGCTCCCGACGGAAAATACCACTACACCTAATGCGTGCATGTAATGATCTGCAATTTGTAGGAGAAATTTTATGTACCAAGTTATATATATATATTGTACGAAAAATTCTATAGTATATGGTTTGTCCTACGAGAAATTCTATGATATATGCATAACGTGTACAGTATGTAATGGCGTAAAATATGTTTGAAATAAAAAAGAATTAAATGGAAAACAGAAAATGAAAAGCAAAAATAATAAATAATAAACCCTAAAACCCCAAATCACCGAAGCCTTTAGTCTCGGTTGGTGTTACCAACCGTGACTAAAGGTCCCCTCCCCCGACGCGCGCTACCAGCCACATGAAAGGGAATTAGTCCCGGGTCATGACCAATCGGGACCAAAGGGGGCTTTAGTCCCAAATTATTAGTCTCGGTTGATGATCCGGGACTAAAGGGCCTTACCAACCGGGACTAGAGCCCTGTTTTCTATTAGTGGAAACATTCGCTCATAAGATTTAGCAAAACTGTAAGTTGGGAATGTCTAGGGCAGTTATCGCACATCTGAGTAATCTAATCAACCATAAAAAAATATCCACATAAATTTTTGTATGAGATTAATGATATAAAACTTAGATGTACAATATTTATTGTACATCTAGATGTACTTTAGTAAAACTGTAAGATTTATTACTATATACTCTTGCATGACATAGCTTTAAAAATAGGGAAACGTTTGGGACCGACGCATAGGTCGAACACTTCGGCCCGCCGCGCGTGCGTCATAGGATTATGATTAAGACTAACCCTATCGTGTGGCTGGCCGTGTGAGCGATTGTTTTGCTACAACAGATGTTAATTTTTTCACTAAAAAAGTTGCATCCACGTTTGTTAGATTTGCAACCCGAGTTCATCAGATTTTTTTGCTACAACTGATGTTAATTTTTGCTACAACTGGTATCGATTATTGCTACAACCGTTCACTAAAAAAGCTGCATCCACATTCGTCAGAGTTGCAACCCGAGTTCGTCGGATTTTTTGACTACAACCGGTGTCGACTTGTGCTACAATATGCATCTCATTTTGCTACAACCACGCCTTTTTTGTTGCAACGCATCGTCGGTGTCGAATTCTTGCTACAGCGACGTCCGTTTTTGGCTACAATCCACATTTTGTTTTGCTACCACGCAGAGTGTCGTTATTTTGCTACAACCACGGTGATATTTTGCTACAACCATGTGTTTTCTTGCATCTGTGACAGAAATTTGCTATAATCACGGCTTGTTTTTGCTATCATGGATGATTTTTTGCTGCAACGGTTTGTTTGAGTAAGATGTCCAGATCTAACGATGATGGATCGCTACATCGAAGGGTCTGGACACGACCGCGCAATCCTTACGCCGGTCCGCTGGCGTAGATCGTTGCCCTAAAAATATGGTCACATAATTGAATCTTGGGATTAATTAAATTGTGAGGTTCTCTTCGTCTTGTTTGAAGGTGTCCATGACCATGAGCCAGCCAAGCTATACGTACATTTTCCGCGTCTGTAACGGAACTGTATGTGGTAAGTTGGGAATTATTTGAGGGATAGAGTACTAGTCTATACCTAATAATAAAGCGGCTATTGCTTCCGTCGAAAAACCCATCACGATATTTTTATAAAAAAAGCCCCTGTAATTTTTGTTATTCAACCCGCGCTCCATCATTTATCTGCAACGCAAAAGAAAAAAACGATTCGCTGCAAAAATTATACCCGTACGCATCGCCTCCTCCCGTCGACCCTGGGCCACCCTAGCCTGTGCCCAGGCCGCCGCCACACCACTCGCCGCCGCGGCCGACCTCAACCGCCACCGCTGCCGATCTCAACCCACCCGCCTCCGCGGATGTACCTCTCCCCGCTCACTGCCCCCGTTGCGGCGCTCGAGCACATCGCGTCGACCCTGGTCCACCCTGGCCTGTGTCCAGGCCGCTGCCACACAACTCGCCGCCGCGGCCGACCTCAACCAGCACTGCTGTCGATCTCAACCCATCCGCCTCCGCGGTCGTACCTCTGCCTGCTTGTTGCCCCCGTTTCGGCGCTCGAGCACAACTTCTGGATCAAATCAACGCGATAGCTACAGCGACTTGGGATGATGCGTCCGCTCGATGCAGAACGGCGGTGGCGCGCGGATAAGGCACGACGGAGCGAAGTACTTTTTAGGTGGAGGCGGGCCTTCATGGCTCACACGGGGAACTCCGAGGTTATGGCGCGGCAACGGCGACTCCTTATGACCAGATAGAGGCGCATAACCCTTGCTCCCCTCAATGTATCCCCTCCTCCGGCAGGAACTCATCATCTGGTGAGATTCCCTCCCCATGCCTCCAACCGTGTGTCAAGCACCGGCAAGAAATTTTGTTTTGTGAAAATTTGTTTGCTGATGAATGAATGTATTTAATGTAAGATTGCATTGTTGTAGAGAGAGAGAATGGAACACCACCTTCAGTTTGTCATCTAATCCCACATTCTCTACCCCATGAGTGAAATAAGATAACAGTCCATTGATCAATTCAGGTAGCCTCTTTGTTTTGCTTTGCTTGTCCCGCTCAATTTCTCATCATGATAGAATTAACAATGGACGGGTTGATTTTCCAAGAAAATAGGATAGGACTTACTACATTAGTTAGTTAGCTTATTATTTTAATAAATTAAAATGATTATAAAAATTAAAAGCGTGTGATATTTTTTCTTCCGTTGCAACGCACGGGCCTTTTGCTACAGTAGTATAAAGGAGGAACAGGATGGAGCGCAGGCGTCACGTCGTGCATTGATTAGCTTAGCTTGAACAAACTGGTTGGACAGAGGCATGTAGGAGTAGCTTTGAACGCAAGGGAAGTCAAGGCCACCGCTATAACTCCGCTCCCCGCAACGGCCATTGCTCCGCTGCATACCTCCAAACGACATGGCCGGCTGGCTGCTACTCCCTCCGTTTTTAAATATAAGATATTTTAAAGATTTTATTATAAACTAGATACGAAACAAAATGAGTGAATCTATACCTAAAATATGACTACATAAATCCGTATATAGTCCATAATGAAATCTCTAAAAGGTCTTATATTTAAAAACAGAGGGAGTACAAAGGAAGGTCTTGACTCTTGACCGGCCCGGCCAATCTGACTCTGACTCATGCCAAAACAAGAGAAAAATACCAGTGGCATCGAGATCCGAGAAGATCCAGATGAACGTACGTACATCTCTGCTACGGTCAAGCACGCATATATGCCTTTCCCCTTGCTCACCCGTATAGTACTACTGTCGTACGAGTACCATACCACTCTCCTGCTGCTACTGCTGCAGAGGTATGTGATCGCGGCACGGAAGCATATGTACATATATATACTGTAAATATGATATATAAATATAAATAGATTGATTAGGCGTGACAAGACACGTGCATTAACTATCCGGACGGTGTTGCGTTGCGTTGCATTGCATTGCGAGAGGAAGCTGGATTGCTAAGCCATCTGCGACAGCGACGTGGCCTTTGTTTTGTTGAGCGATCCACCATAGATAATTCATCCATCCATCCGTTGGTTTCGTCTCAGGTTGCAGCCTTGAGGAAGACTCAAAGTGGCCACACCACCACCACCGTCCCGGACGAGCTTAATGGCGAGCGGCCGTGCGATGCGATGCGATGGCTCCGTCACAGCAGTAGCGAGAAAGCACAAACTGAACCCATATTACCTCCCTCCCAAGGACGGACGGGCGTTCTGGGCGATCACTTACTCCCGGAAAGCGAGGCAAGACTGATGACAAGGAAAAAACAGAAAGCCGTGAGAAATGTTGGCTGTCGGTGGATTCGTCGGGAAAACGTTGGCCGTCGGCGTCGTACGGCGAGGCACATCAGACGTTCGATTGGACGGACGTCGTCAGATCAGATATCCCCCGGAAGTTGCACAAAACGTTACCAGCTACTGGATTCTGGAGGATCTACTAGCTGCCAGGAGCAGTCAGTCAGTCGAGCCGTGCGTCGTTCCTCCGGTGGCGACGGTGCAGCAGCGAGAGGCTTTTCACCGGTGGCGTGGCAGTGATCGGCCTGCGGCAACGGCGATCGGCAGCGGGCCACGACCGGGTCGAAAAAGACGGATGGCTATCGTTATCGATGACAGCATCGAGTGGTTAGCATCGGCCCGGCTTAGCAAATAAGATTACGATTTGACCTGTGCCAGAGTCGCCGTCGGAGCTCGGAAAGCTCCACCACGAGGCCAGATATGAAAACTGTTCATTCGATCTTTCTGAAGTGAAACCGTTGGTTCAGGCGTGCTTTTTTTTTATTTCGAGGGTGCGGGATTTGCTCCCGAAAATGCGTTTCCCTTTCTAGAATACTACTAACGCGTTACTGGGCTGGGGGCGGCACACGAGGGTGCGGAAGGAGCTCACTGGATCCGTCGGAATTTTAGCCGATCCTGCAAAAAGGAATGCTTGTTAGATTGGAGCTAAGACAATGACACCTTACTAACCGCCTTCAGCGTCACCGGTGCTTCACAGCAAAAAAGCAGCTCCTGCATTCAGGGCATGGTGGTTTTGCCAAGTTTAATGACTTCTAACAACGGGAATTTTCTCGGTCCAGAAGGATAACAGGCAATGCCTAACAGTAGAAATGCTATGGCGTAACAGGGAACGACTATAAAAGCAACAGACCTACAACTCCTGAACTTCTACGGAGGACGGCACGGCACGAGGAATGCCATTTTCTCTTATTTCCTCCGCCATAACTTGAAGCGGGGCCGCAAATATACATTGCCCGAAACAAAATGAACCCAGAAAGGAGATTGAGGCTTAACAGCTCACATTATTGCTGATGAATAGGGCGGCTAAAGTCACCATTTTCTCCGGTTATTCGGCTTGCACGGATTCTAGAAGGCTCATCACGGTTTCCCTGTCAGGCATGCTGGGAATGGCTCCCTTTACCCGAACACACAGTGAGGCGGCGGCGGCTGAAAAAAATCAAGAAAATAAAAACCTCAAATCAACATGTCAGCAATACATCAGAACCAATTTTTGACTGGAGGGTGCTTTTAGTACCAGCAAATCTCATGCACTCTTTCTTAGGCTTCCCTTCCACCAGAGCCACGGCAAAAGCTGACGTGAAGGTGTCGCCAGCACCGGTGGTGTCCACTACTTCTGTGGCGGGTATTATCGCCTGTCTAATTGGCTCCTCTCCCTCAACAAACAGAGCAGATCCTTGTGACCCAAGTTTAACCAAAACTTCTTTCACACCCTGCATACAGGTAATATCATCAATGTCCTACTACCTTGGGGTTAATGCATTCAGAGCCTCCGTAGAAGATTTAAATAGCAAATGCATCTCGCCTATAGAAAACATCTAGTGGAAACTGCTAACCTTTGTAGCAAACAAAAAGAACAATTTCAACAAGTTATAGTAAAGAAACCGTAATAAGGTAAATAGAAACAAGGAGTTAACAGGAAAACAATCAGTTGTAAATCAAATCCTCATATTGGCAGCTCAAAGTGGAATATGAAGCGCATATACTGTTGAAACATGGTAGGTAATGGAAAGCCATGAAGTGGGAATAGAGGCAAATGCTATCAACATATAACAACACAGATGTCTGCAACTTCGGCGACTTCAATATCCTGACAAATTACACTGCAACACTGTCTGCCATAAAATTATGGCTATGAACACAGAAGAAGCAATTAGACTTATCTATGCTATGTCATCAGACCAGACAGCGTCAAACAAAAAACATCAGGCGCTGATTTTCCGCTTTTATTATGAACTTAGGGATGCAACACGCATACACAGGCCTATACGAAGGACGAATGGAAGGAAAGCAACACATTCTTTAGAGATGGCTATTATCAGATAAACGTCATAACACAACATCATATTTAAAACGTCTTAAATAAAGATATTAAGATCCACAGTCATGGCTAACGAAAAGAAACATAGAGCAACAATTAGAAGGTAACAACTCACCATTTTATGGCATGCTCCTGCAGCCTGGCTGATTTGTTCAAAAGTCTCTGTAAGCATCCCAGTCAAACGTGCTAGCTCTGTTTCATTTGGACTAAAAATATCCACCAGTTCAAGTAGTTCTCTTGGGACAGGAGCATCCATTCCACCTGCATCCAAGATAACAGGCACACCTGCGCCTTTTGCAGCCTGAAAACAAAAGTTTGAAATTTTGTTACAAAAGAACCCCTGAAATCTTAGCATGCATAAAAGCAAAGATACAAGGTGGTTCCTGCATTTCCAACAATCTATTCTACAGAAGTTTGAAATTTGTCACAAAAGAACCCCTGTAATCTTATAACATGAATAAAAGGGAAAGACACAAGGTGGTTCCTGCATTTCCATTTTCCAATCTACTTTACACAGTAAAAGAAAAAAAAAAACATAAACAAGACTAGACTTGTTCTGGCACAACCTTAAAAATTCAGTCATATAAAGATGTCAACATGAAGCACTAATATTTGGCAAACAGGGTAATTGATCTAAATGGAATCTTTAAGATCATTAGCTAGAAAAGACAGAAACACATTATCACGCATTTAATGAGATTTTGCCATCACATAAACCTGCATGGAAGCATCCTCGAGGTATCAAGAACTAGAAACAAAATTATCCTTCCTTCTGCGACACTATCTCTTTTCCTGGAGGCTTTTTTTCTCCGAGGATTCAATCACGCAGACAAAGAGACCATTATATTCAGAGTTCAGACTGAAATGGAAGCAACTCAAACAAATGACAAGCTACTTCATTTTATATCTGAAGTCACGATACATGCCTGTAATTTCATTTGAATTCCAATAACATAGGCCACCTACTCCTTAGCAAATATATATTACTCCTCAGAATATTTGGATGGTCGTTCCACTTGCACACAACCTCTAATTAGCTAAACCAGAGCCGGCTGAATGGTTTAGGGCCAAAGTAAATATTGTAAAAAAACACCCTATGCATAAGTCGGTACAAAGGGCCGTTTGGGAAAAAAATCACTCTGAGTTAAGCTTCCACTTTCCTCAGATTCCACTTCAAAAACTTGTTATGTCAGAGAGTCTGGGCTGACCACAAACCAAGCCCAGGATGGCATTTAGCTCTTGCTGTGGATCAGACCGTCAGACCAAATAATCAGGGGGTCAAACAAAAATAGGCCTTTGGCACCTCCAGGCCATGGAAAGCTCAATAAGCTCAATAAGCAACACACTGTAAATTCTAACCAATGAATAAAGATGTCAGGCTGAAACTGTTTCTTTTTTGTTCAAGAAACAACACCAACACACACATCCGCATGCAAGACATTAGAGACAGGGGGTGCGAGCAGGGGTCAGACCCCGTTTTTACGTGTATAGGCTGACCGCTAATTTTTTGGTGGACTTGAAAACTTTCTAGCCCAACTGCCCAAGGCCCAACGTGGGAATCATAAATTAAGCCTCAAAAGCTGGACGTACGCATTAAGAAAAAAGAGATTACGTGCAGCCATCAGCCAAGCAGTTAACTTCCCGATCGATCTACTCTTACCCTACCGGTAGTTTCACGAGTGCCTTCAAGTCTTCAGGTTCTTTAGGTTGCTGCGCCGCCGGCCGCCCCCGCCGCCTGTCGCTTCTCGTTCTCCGTCGGCTTTTGCTGCTTTTGCCGCCGTCGTCCAGGGCAGTGGTCCGACACTTCAGAGTTCAGTTCGTGCGATTTCAATCAAAAGATAGAAACTACTCCCTCTGTTCCTAAATATAAGTCTTTTAAGAGATTTTACTGGGTGTCTACATACGGAGCAAAATGAGTGAATATACGCTCTAAAGTATGTCTATATACATCCGTATGTAGTCCACTAGTGTAACCTCTAAAAAGACTTATATTTAGGAACGGAGGGAGTACTTCTTATGTGCTTCATCGGCTGATCGGCATCATACATACATCAACAGATCAAAACTTCAACTCGGAATCAAGGTACGTCGTCACGGACTCACTGTTAATCTTGTTGAATTAGTGCAATTTCTATGAAGATGGTTTAATTTACTGCTTTGATGAGATTATCCACATTTTCGACGATGGTACTCGTAGAGCTGAATTTAAATAATAGACATGTAACTTTTTTCTGTTGCTCAACATATATTGCCATACACTTATATCAATTCAACTATTAAGACTATATTCTTGTGTGGTGTATTTGGAATAATTATTATCTGCCTCGGCCCCTCATGTTCAAATCCTGGCTCCGCCCCTGATTAGAGATGCTAGATTGTGGTGTATGGCGGGGGCCAAAGGCCTTAGTAGCATATATGACAATGAGTGTTTCTTTGGTCGATGGTCTTAGTCTAGTTTTGTTCGGGGAGGGCTTATGTAGCAAGGGTTGTCTTCTTAATATAATGACGCAGAGCTCTCCTGCGCATTTGAGAAAAAAAAGTGATGCCCATAACAGATTGACAAAAGGAATAATTAAGTCGTGGATGGCAATGTGATTGCCCTTGCGAAACCATTAGGTGTCGAAGTAACATGACTGCAACTTGGAAACTTACCTGGAAGTGCTGGGCACCGCCTCGGGTGCGCTTCTTCCACTGGCTTGCCAACCTTGATAGGTGCTGGACGGCCGACCGCCTCGCGAGGCGCAACCTGCCGCACCCACAGCGCTGCCCTCTTTGCGATCAGGCTCCGGAGACGATTCATCATCTTCTCCTGGAATGCCCTTTCAGCCGCGAAGTGTGGCACGAGATCCTCTCATGGCTGCGCCTCTCTTGCCCGCTGCCCAACAACGATGCCACTCTACACGACTGGTGGTGCTCTGCACGGCACGACACCCCTAGGCCTATGCACAAGGGATTGGCTTCCGTTGCTTTGCTCGTCCCTTGGATGATTTGGAAGCATCGCAACGGATGCGTGTTTGAGGGTGCAACACCGTCGGTTACCTCCCTGGCGGCTACGATTAAGGAGGAGGCGGCCTATGGGCCAGAGCGGGCGCCTTGGGGCTCCGGGCCATCTTGCCACAGACATGGGACGTCCACTAGTGTGCATGTGTTCACCTTGTAAATATGCCTCCTAGGAGGATTGTACTAAACCCCTTCTTTTCAATACAATGAACCGCAAAAGTCTTTTGCGCTTTCTCGAAAAAAATGGAGGCCCTCCTGTATGGACCAACCACGAATAGTAAAGTAGCTAGAGCGGACTATCTGTTCATAATCCAGATTAGAAGCACGAGCCCGATGTGGCAGACACTGATTGTAGCTGGGTCAGACTTAAAGAGCACACAGGTAGGGCACATATCAGGTCAATTAACTTATATGCTGATCTATCCTAACTTATACGCTGGTAGGCCAGGTGGGTAATACTCAAAGAGCTCACAGGTAAGCCAAATATTTTAGTCCCTGATCTATCCTAACTTATACACTGGCCATTTCAAACAAACATTGCATGAAACCATGTTGCTCCAAAATCATTTGATATCAGGAGCAATGTAAATGAGCATCAATGTAAGGTTCATTTTCATTCCGAACAAAAGATTGAACATAAAATAAATACTAAATTTAGTAGTAATTTCAGCTGTTCAGCAAGACAAGTGCACAACACAAATTCGCTTAAGAGAAAAAGGTGGGCGGACAGCAATTACCTTCATTTTTGCAACGAGATTTCGTGTAAAACGCCCTATGGGACAAATTCACTAAGATCTCAATCCACTAAAGGGCAGGCACCCATATGTGGCATTTGTTTTGAGTTTTAGCCGTAGCATCATTTCAGAAGCAGCATTAACCCAGAAGAGCTACTATTCGGGCCAACATGTATTATTTCCTAATCTAACTCGAGGTTAATTGGCACTGCATTACTAAGGGTTGGACGTAACCCCAGCTCCCCCGCACACACACGCAGTATTAAAAGGATGACAACCTTGGCAACATTCTGCCCGGAAATGCTCCTCAGTACATGCTTCGTGCGATGAGCCCCTACAAGGCCACACACGGAGAGTTTGTGTAGCAGCGGTTGATGGATGTTTGGTAACATCTGTACCACCCAACACATTAACAATAGATGCCGTACTACGTGGACGCCATTGCAATAGACGAAAATAAAATGAAATAGTTTCGCAGACATGACCGGTCCAATTGTCCAACTAATGAAATACTCCCTCCATTCCATAGTGTAGTGCATATACATTTTTTTGAAAAGTCAAACCTCAGAAACTTTGACCAAATTTGTGGAGAAGAACATTTCTATACTACTGTCTACTATATAGTGTACGAGTAGCAAAACATACAAACCGTTGGATCATTGCAACCGGACGGCTCTAATTGATTGATTTGAAAATTAGGAAGTCGTGACGTCACATGCACCATTGGATCAGGCAATCCAACAACCCATATTGGAGGGATTCACGGTGGGGACCGCTAACTCTGGCAGGCATGTGATCTGACTCTTGCTCCAGAATTTTCAGCTAGCTAGACTGGTGAACTGGTTACAGTACACTAGGCAGTAGTTAAGGCTAGAAACATCTTGACGTGTGTATGTATAGGACTACCATAGCAGCGTATTTTTTTAAGGTAACACGTAGCAGCGTACTGTTGAATGGATGTATGGGAGAGTTTCTTTTTCTTAAGGTAGTATTCCAGTAAGTACACTGTTAAAGGGGGGAGAAATTTCAAACAACCAAAGAAAAATGTTTTTTTTGGGTCCTGGACACAGTCATGCAATAGAAATTAGGAGATATTCCGAGTGAAGGGTGAGTAAAAGGAAAAATGAAAAGGTGAATAGTTGTTACATCAAGCTTCTTTTTTCTACATTCTATTTTAATTGTTTGAAATATTTCATGACACATCAATAATATTTCTTTTTGAAAAAACAAAGGTTTTGTCTAAAACAATTTGTATAAACAAGAAACTGTTGTGCTATTATGAAATTATTAGGACGCCCTCGATCGATTTGCTAGTAGATAGGATCGACGATGAGGCCCGCTGTTGGGCAAACGCCGGAGCTCAGGGGCTTCGGGTTGTTTTACCCACATCCTGGGACGTCCACTGATCGGCCACTGGCATTGTAAAAACTCACCTCCTAGGAGGTTTGTTCTATCTTTCTTTTCAACGAAATGAAACGCAAAGGTCCTTTGCGTTTTCTCGAAAAAAAATGATTTGATGCAAGCAACAAGGAATCTTCCATGAGCTCCTACGAGAAAATAGGAATTTCCTTTTGAAAATGTCAATACAAATTTATCGTAATATAGGGCTTTAGTTTTAATTTTAATGGTTTAGAACTTTGTGTACACATAAAAGTCTCATGTGCAAAGCACGTACAAATGACTAGTACATCTAGAATGCCAAACATTAGATTCATCATAAGATGTAGTTTCATATTTCATATATTTGGTATTGTAGATATAAATAGTTTTCCCTATAAACTTGGTCAAAGTTTGCACAGTTTAACTTCTCAAAAAATCTATATGTACTACATTATGGAACGGAGGGAGTATTCACAAACGAAATAAGAGATGGCAACACCATGGTGCTAATAAAGCATGTGTGAGTACCCATGGCAAGTGCTCTAAAGTGGAACTACTCTTAGTGGCCTTTAAACGAGGATTGAGGAGAAAGTGTGGGACTGGAAAATCTTAGAAAGCATACCCAACAATAACAGAACGAAAATAACCTTATGGTTTCCATCTGTGCTATTAGTTTATTACTACAACAATAAACTTTTATTTCACGTTATCATATATATCCCCTTAATAGTTGTACCATAGCCATGTTCACTCCATGGTTACCAGAAATCGTTCAATGCTTTTACTTATTTTTCCCTTAACCTTCTCATATTTTCATTTTGTTAGTTACAGGCATCTACAACGGGGCCGCTAAGAACGGGTGCCAGGGTTAAAATCCAGGTAATTATGTGCTATTTCCATCTGAATCCGGGATTCCGGCTAGTGTCGATGCAACAAAAGTCCCTGAGCGCCCCGGCTTTTTCGCTCACAGGCTACCTAATATTTTCTCTTTTTTCAACGCCATGTAGGGCTTGCAGCGTTGGAGGTAGGGACCCTTACATGGACGCTACGCTGAATTTCGTACAGTTATTTTACCCTATAAGCGCCTATGCAAGCAATTAGCGTTGTACATGCCCTAATGAGACTATCCAGTCTCACATTTTCTCTCCCGTTCTAGGGGAGAGGCAATAGAGTAGTTACGCTTGAGAGCATGGGTCATGTGGTCATTGACATGGAGTGACACACATTTAACCAGCCCTGCATCGTCGCTATCAACTATTTCATCTCTAAATATTGTTAACTGTGTGATATATCAGAAACTATTTCCTATTATTTGCTTCCACCACTGTCATTCATTTGCTAATCATCTTTTGAATCGAACTAACTAATAGTGTTAGAAGGCATATTTGGATCAAAAGAATTAGAAAACACAGGAATAGGAGAAACACAGGATTAAGATATCACGTGTTATGGATTTCTACAAGATCCAGGAATTTCGCACGTAATGCCCTTTGGATGGTGTACAGGAAAGTAATACTACAATTTTGGAAGAATGAAGTAAGAGAGCATTGGACTTCTGAAAGGAAAAACAAAATGACGTTTGAGCTCACGTTTAGATCATATGGAAGGGGGGATTAGATTGCATTCCATCGAAATTTGAGAACCTCAACCCTATGATCCAGATGGCCTTTACTGGAAAAATCTGTAAGGATTGAAATCCTGCAATATATTCCTATGAAAATCCCACAACCTTTAAGAGGCCTAAAGTTCTTTATTTTATATCTTCTGCCATCATTTTTGCACAAAGTATTGTATTTTAAAATATGCTGGCCACTACATTTGGCAAATAAAAGAGACTGTATATTCTGCTCAGGGAATATCTAACCCATGTTCATGATGTATCACAAATTAGTATGGTGCACCTTTGATCCAGTTGAAAGCACCATATCAGAATCGCAAACCAGAAAAGAGAACACATCATAACATTCACAAGTTTAACTAAATCAACAGAGCTAATTCCAACTAACTAAGAACATTCGACAAACGAATTATTGCTTCACAGCAACACAAACTACCGATCTGTACAGATACAATAAATACAAAATAATCTAGGATTTCGCTACAAATCGAACGTCAGATTTTGTAGCATGGCAAATTATGTTGTCGCGAGGATGACAGTTTCCTTTAACATAATTTGTCATGAAAAACGTTTGATTTGTCATGCTTATAAATCTGACGTCAGATTTTTAATATACCTGATAATCTAAGTTAACAAGCACAATTATTTTTCTCATTATGTGTCATTACACTGCCAAGCAAGCCCATTAGCAAGGACTATAGGAGTAGCAATCAACCAAATATTAAGTGAAAGCAATCACCCAGATGCACAAAAAGAATCGAACTTCAATAGAATCATGTCTTAATTCTCGGAGAAAGAGTTCCAACCCTCATAAAATTCATTTTTTTAGGAATCATAAAGTTCAATCTAATGTGACGAGCGCCTCAAAAGTGGGTATATGTGCGGAGAGGGCTAGAGCAACTACCTGAGCCACCTGAATGTTGACCCAATCGGGTATCTCCCGTTGCAGCAGCAGCACGCCGGCCTGCCGGATCAGGTCCAGGTCCTCCGGGTCGACCTCCGGTGCCCAGCCCTCCATGTTGGCGCCGCCAACGATGATGATGGAGTTCTGCCCGTCGGGCATGAGCATGACAACAGCGTGGCCCGAGGGCGCGCCGGGGGCGCGAGCGACGCGGTCGAGGCGGACGCCGCCGGCGTCCGCGAGTGCGCCCTCGAGGAGGCGCCCGTTGGCGTCGTCCCCCACGCGCGCCACGAGGTAGGTGGGTCCCATCGCCAGCCGCCCCCCGCAGGCGGCTTGATTGGCGCCCTTCCCACCGGCGAGGCTGTGACCGGCACTCGCGGCAACCGTCTCGCCGACGAGCGGAAGACGGTTGACCTCGACGTAGATGTCCGCGTTGGCGGAGCCCACGACGACGATGGGCGGCGGCGCATTGGCGGCGGCGAGAGAAGTGGAGGTAGGTTTGAGGGAGAAGGATACGTGGCTGGGTTTGGGGTTGGATCCTGAGACGAAAGCGGTGGCCGGAGTTGGCCCGGCGAGTGGGAGGCGGAGGCGCGCTTCGAGAGCCATGGGGGTTGAGTTGAGAAAACGGCGGAGTCAACAGGGGTGTCTACAGAGGAGTTGTTTCAGTTGAGATTACCGTGGGATAACGACGATGACTTGGCAGATTACTCTTTGGATCAGACTGTTTCTCTTTTCGAATTGCTCCATCTACTTTGTTGGATTTCTTTTAGGCCTCGGGGTTGGGAGGGATTGCACGGGATTAGCCACAAGGACCTGATTATTATTACTAGCAAAAGAGTCCGTGCGTTGCAACAGGAAAAAGGAATATCATCCATTCTAACTCTGTAAATGAAATCAATAACGTCCCAATAATTTATATAAGATGAAATATGTAATTAAAAGAATAATTCTTAAGATAGGACATGAAACACAATTTTTTTGGAAGCTATAATAAATATTCCAGTCGTTTGGAATCACCCATGAACAAACTTATGTAGTTAAAAATTGAATGTCACTTCTACTTAAATTTTGTTCCCAAACTTTGCCCATAAATTATTTTGTCACCTTACCAAGCCCCATCAAATATCTGAACTTTTTCCGGACATTAGAAATATCTACTTCCTATTCAAATGAGTTTGAATTCAACTCTTGACAAAATGAGAATTGACTTGGAACCTTTTGGGTAAGCAACATCAGTACATGTAGGCATGTTTTGAGTTCAAAGATCTTACCAGATCAGCAAATGGTATTCAAATGAGTTTGAATTCAACTCTTGACAAAATAAGAATTGACTTGGAACCTTTTGGATAAGCAACATCAGTAACATGTAGGCATGTTTTGAGTTCAAAGATCTTACAAGATCAGCAAATGGTATGAGGGCAAGCTTATCCCCACGGAGCTCCGGGAAAACCCTCGACCTTAGTACTCCGAACGCCCATAGGAAATCATCAAATGTTATCGTACCAAGGAAAAGGTCGTTATTCACGTTTATGATCCCAGCTTCGACAGTATCGAATTCGTTTTGCACATACTCTTTCACACCCATCGGTGTGCTCACTAATTGTGTTCCTATGAAACAAAAGGAAAAAAGCATACAAAGTTAATCACTACATCAGGACCAGGTAACTACTAATCCATGAAAGATCGAAGATCAAGTTTCGACAGCGAAGGCATTTAATTTTGCACTGCATGCTCACCTTATCATGTGCAGGCAAGCATAGCAAATGACTGAAGATCGTATGAACTTTGACAACAACAACGGAAGACTGCTACTACTCACAGGTGAAAGCCTCAGCAGCCGCCTGTTTTTGAGTTCATCATCAGCCGGATTGATTTTCTCACCTAAACCTTCTTCCTCCAGTCCGGCCGGCGACGTCGAGCGGAGCCGCCGTCGCCTTCTCCCCGCCTCCGACGCCGCGCGTTCGAACACGGCACGGCGTTGGCCCCATCGCACCCACCACACACACCACACACACACACACACACGCACACAAGGTCAAAAGTCAAAGTAGCTGCAACTGCAAGCCGGTGTCAGTTAAAAACACGACGATTCTTGGGACCGCCGTCTCCCTGCGAGATATCCATCCTACCCTCCGTGTCACCCCGTGCACTCTGTCTCCCTCCCAGGCGACAGATCTCAGGGGCACAACGATGGCGCCCTAGGATTCAATTCAGCCGGCCTCGATCCCTCTGTGCGCCAACAATGCAGAGCTCTCTCCGCGCGCACCCTCCCTGAGGATGAGCAGCGAGACGGAGACCCACGGGCGGAGGTCCCCGCCGCTGCCGCAGATGCCCCGCTGCCCTCTCCCTCTCCTTCCCTTGCACATGTCTACCAAGAACAAAGAAGAAAATTTGATAAACGGAAGCAGCAGAATTGCAGACATGTTTACTGTTCGGATGATCTTGCGAATTTGTGAGGAAATGTTGAGATAGATACTTGAATTCCACTCTAAATTGCAGACATGTGTACTGACAGAGTTTTGTGTGAAAATAAGCGAACGTCGGCGGCGAGCAGGTGACAGTGGCGCTTGCTCCCTGCAGCCACTGCAGCCAGTCGGGTCTGCCCTGCAGCCAGCCGCGCGTGCCTCCCGCGAGCGCAGCGTCGGCCGGCGAACGCGCGCCATGGACTCCGCCGCTCCGGCCGCCCTAGCGCCACTCCGCCCCGCGCGGTCCCGGTCGTCCGCGCCGCCCTGTCCGCTGGCCTCCCGCGCCGCCCCGCTTCAGCCCGGCCGTCCGCGTCGCCACGCCCGGCCCTCTCCGCCTCCTCGCGCTCGCACGGTCCCGGCCGTCCGCACCGCCCCTGCCCGTTGGCCTCCCGCGTCGCCCCGCTTCGGCCTCCGCCCACCCCCTCGACCTCGTTTCGCCGGCGAGAAGGCCCCTCCGGAGGCTCCCCGAGCTCCATCGCCTCCTTGCCCGTCGGTGGAGAAGGGAATGGATAAGCTATGATGTTCGTTGAAATTCTTACAAATGTAGGGGGCTTTTTGAAACAATGAAGCGTTTTCTCAGATCCACTTAAGAAGGGACTACGGGTTGATTTACCAAAAATGGAGGGACTTTTTTGCAAAAATGCCACGACGTACGACCAGAAACCGTATTTGCTTTATTATTAGGGAGAGATTATTTTGAGACCACATCGCGAAGCTTTATTAATTGGAAAACACTATGATTTCGCCGGATGTGATCCGCCCCCTCCTTCATCCAACACGTGTCTATATGTACTTTATGCCTCACGCTTATAACCATGGTTGACGTTCAGGCGTGCACGCGCACAACGAGGAGTTTCCTCAACTTCGTCTCTGTTTCAAAAAATTGAAATAAATATCTTTTGTTGCAAAAGTTTTCTGCAGCCTGGCCGATGTTGCAAAAGTTTTCTGCAACATGACTTTTGTTCAAAAGTTCCTACAACACGATCCTTGTTGCAAAAAATATTCTATAACAAGTTTATTGCAAAAAAAAATCTACGGACGTTTTCACAACATGCTCTCTGTTGCAAAAAAAATTGCAACATAATCTATGTTGCAAAAGACCTGTCAGTCATTTTTAACTCGTCAACCGGACGCGTAGCACCGTGTTTGTTTCTGCAACTGGATCGTTGTTTCAGGATTTTATGTGGTGGACGGAGACAGATCAGACGGTGCATGCGTGCATATCGGACGGTTAAAAATGTGGCAGATGATTACTACAAATCCACCAATAGACGCCTAGCAGTCCCCTTATTAATTCGTCACAATATTTACAGGAACAGATGAAAGATTCCCGGGATATCCTAACCAAACATGACACCCATCATCGAGAGATAAAGCATGCTTCGTTAAGTTGTGAGCCTCATAATTTAAGCTCCTAAACTCATGATTAAAAATACAAAAATCAAAGGCTGAAGCGTGATCAGCTATCTCATGTATGATCGCTCTGTAGCTTGCCGAATTTTTCTTCGTTATATCTTGCACCACCACTTTGCAATCCGATGCCACTTGAATACGTCTCAGATATAGGTCATATGTCAATGTGAGGGCTTCTCTAATGGCGAGGGCTTCAAGAGTCGGCGGGTCGACAATGTTTTAGAAACAAAGAGTCACTGCTCACATGAACATGCCATCATTATCTGGACAGATCACACCCACTGAACCAAACCCATGTCTGGACACAGCAGCATCCACGTTCATCTTTGCATTGCCACTCATCGGGGCCAGCCATGTCGATGGTCTCGCGCTAGATGGAGTTGTTGCTGCTGGAAGCTTGGCGTTGGTCAACTGCAACTCACCCAAATAGCTAGATATAAAGTTGTTAACCGAGTATGGTGATTGGAAAATATTCTCATGAATTGCCTTCCGCCTCACACTCGAGAGTGCCCATAGTGTTAACACTAAGCGATCGAAGAGGACCTTCATTAGTATTTCATACAGTGGGAACAGCCAATCCTCCGGATTCTCTTCCCCTAGTTCTACCATGTGTTGCACTAACTCCTCAAAGCGAGGTCCCATACACTCGCCGCCATTGTATAAGTGATCAACGCATGTTTCCACATGTCCACCGCCCCACATAATAGGCAAGTATCCTTCATCGCCATATGTCGGTGCTTCATGACTGAACCTGTCGGCACTGAGATTCCTATGGACTAATGGACTATTCATAATGGCATTTAATGGGAATTGGAATTATTTGAGCATATTTCTCCATATGTAGTTTTGGTAATTGATGACAATTCCTATGGACTAATGGTTGCCTTAAGTTATATTTGTAGGATTTGTCCATAAGCACTTCTTGAAGTCCATCTGTTGGTTTCAAGGAGTTTATATGATGACCAAGGTAGTATTCAAGTTTTATCCAAAGATTGGTAATAAAGACACAAGGTTGATCAAGACTAAGTCAAAGAGTAAATCAAGTTGATCAACACACAAAGCGTACAAGATGTACTAAGAAGGATCAAGCGATCCCTGGTATGGCAAGCATTGTCCATTATGCTTTGTGTACTAACCCATGGTCTTCGTGAGAGTTCTATGTAGGGTTAGGTGTGTTTCCATGGGTTTGCGTCAAGGGGAAGATCTCATTCAACCCATGGAATATTGTGGTGTGCAAGTTCAAGTGGAGCATCACAAAGAAATCATGCTTGAAGCTTGTCGTCCATTGTGGTGGCAATGGGCTTGTATAGATGCGTTGAAGAGTGGCTCACCCATAGTGAAGTATGAGGGAGCAATTTACAAGTCTTCATCGAGCCAGCGCAATTAAGAAAGGTGGTCCATCTTTAGGAAGTCAAAATCATCATCATCTAGCTCAAGTGCGCTAGGTGCAAGGTATATGTTTGCCATTTATAGGTTTTTCTATTTTAGGATAGATTGTCGTACTGTCAAGGGGGCTCTCAAGTGAGTAGCTTGATCGTATCATTCGTTGAGAGCTCAAACCATTTGCATCCTTGCATCATCTTTCTTGGTTCTTGTTTGGTGGTTCTCTTTGTGAGTTTTAGAGATTATGGTCATATTTATGACAAGCTCGAGTTCATCGAAAACGGAGTTCATGTGCATCTTCTATGATGTTTTCGATGTTGGAATTTTTGCCGGTTCTTCATTCATAGAGGTTTCACATCTCTATATCATTGGCATTTTTCTACTACCTCTTCCCACTATAACCATTCGTTGTTTGGATAGTACTTGTCGTCTGCTATCCAACAAGCTTGAGTTTGGTCAATTCGGAGCTCGTATGCGAAAGTTATGGCTATTTTTGTCTTACTTGTTTTTCACTGAGAGGTTGTACCGCCCTAAGAGAGGTTGTACCGCCCGACCGGTAAAACCGGTGTTTGGAGGGTTGTACCGCTCCAGAATTGGTCTGGGGGTTGTACCGGCCATGTACCGCTCTACCATCGAACTAGGTTCTATTTTGGAGTGGTTCTTGAGCGGTTGTGGGCCGGTTGTACCCCTATATTACATTTACCGATTGTATCGCCCACATCACTGGTTGTACCTGTCACGCCCAAGATGCGACCCTATCCTCAATTTGGCACGAAGGCCTCGTCAGGGATAGAAGCGCATCTCGTCGTGTCGCAAGAATGGATATCGTTACAAGTACATGTACTGAAAAGAAGAGATATATATATAGAATTGGCTTACACTCGCCACAAGCTACATCAGAGTCACATCAGTACATCACATAATCATCAAGAGTAAGAGCAGGGTCCGACTACGGATGAAAACAAACGAGAAAAATAAGAACGACGTCCATCCTTGCTATCCCAGGCTGCCGGCCTGGAACCCATCCTAGATCGATGAAGAAGAAGAAGAAGAAGCAACTCCAAATGAACAATCAACGCGCTCGCGTCAAGTAACCTTTACCTGTACCTGCAACTGGTGTTGTAGTAATCTGTGAGCCACAGGGGACTCAGCAATCTCATTTCCAAAGGTATCAAGACTAGCAAAGCTTAATGGGTGAGGTAAGGTTAAGTGGTGAGGTTGCAGCAGCGGCTAAGCATTTATTTGGTGGCTAACTTACGAGTACAAGAAATAAGAGGGGGAAGATCTACGCATAATGGACGTGAACTACTGATGATCAAATGAATGATCTTGAACACCTACCTACGTCAGACATAACCCCACCGCGTCCTCGATCGGGAACTCACGAAAGAGACAGTCACGGTTACGCACACATTTGGCAAGTTTTAATTAAGTTAACTTCAAGTTATCTAGAACCAGTGTTAAACAAAGTTTCCACGTTGCCACATAACCGCGGGCACGGCTTTCCGAAAGATTTAACCCTAAAGGGGTGCTCCAACTAGTCCATCACAAATTACCACAAGCCGCATAGAAATCCTCAATCACGAAGCTCGCGATCTCGTCGGACTCCCTAGTGGAAAACCTCAACTGTGAGATTACCCAAAGCATCACCGGAATCCCGATGCACAAGATATCTCGTCAAAGGTAAAACTAATCCAGCAAGGCCGCCCGACGTGTCGACGTACCCGATAGGATACGCGTATCTCGTTCTCAGGACACGACGGATGGAACTAGCTACAAGTGCCAAACCTCGAGTTTCCTCACGGTGGCCCCGCAGGCAGACCGTTTGGGACCAACACCATCAGCACTGCCCCCCTGTTTATGTAAAATTACTCCTCGGGTAGCGCTAACTCCCGCATTTCAGTATTATCAAATTATTATGTTGGGCAAATGTAAAACCAATGTTGGGCCTTGCCAGACCAGCTTTAATCTAAAACGAATTATCCAGGGGGTCCCCATAACAACCCCGATCGTGTTAGGAGCGCTCAATTATGGAACATAACACCGGTAGCCGAAAATAAGGGGGCAAAGGTGGAACAAAACACCAGGCTAGAAAGGCCGAGCCTTCCACCTTTTACCAAGTATATAGGTGCATTAAGTTAAATAGCATAAATAGGGTGATATAACAAGGAACCCGTGTTTTCACATGGAAGCAACTGCACCTGCAACTAGCAATGCTAACACAGGGTTACGCAGCGGTAACATAGCCAAACAGTGGTTTGCTAGGTCAAACAGGTTGAAGGTTTTCATGGCATTGTAGAGAGGCTGATATGTAACATGTGGTAGGCAACGAGACATAATCGATAGAAGCGGTAAAACTAGCATGGCAATTATAGTAATGGTACCTAGGGAAATGATCATCTTGCCTGAGATCCCGCTTGGAAGAAGAACAACTCGGTGGAGTCGGCGAACCAACGTAGTCGAACGGGTCCTCACATTCCGACACGCTTGCGGAGCTCTATCGAGACGAAGCAAACAGGAAACAAACATCAACACAAATATTCACCACACGATGCACAACATGATACATAACCTACTATGATGCATGATCAGTTCAAAAATGCAGGGGATGGCATGGCAATTCACCTCACGCAAACACTACACATTAAGTGAAGCTCGATATGCAACGGGTTGCATATCGACGAAACTCCACGTTTAATTATTAGTTCACTCCCGTTAATTTACCGGCAAGGTTAAATGTTTTTAACATGGCAAGGGGTGAAGCGACGGTTCTACGTGGCATCCTAGTAGGGTAACACGCGAGACATAGATCGGAGCTACGTTACAAGATACATGCAACACAAGACAATTATGCCATGAATGCGTCATGCATGCGAGTTACAACATCACGGCAAGAAGGGAAAGAAGCATATGTCGCCACGGCGAGCGAGAGGGAACCATGGCGGCAAATCGGAAACGATGCCACGACAACGTTCCTATCCCGATAACTCGACGAGATATCGTGCCAACGTACTGGGAACGTGTGCGGGAACGGTAAATAAAGAATGGGGTGATCCCGCTACCGGGTTCCCATGTGTCGAGGGCGCGACGAAAGAAAGACAACGTGCAACAGGCAAACATACAGCGCAAGCATACATACATCTCATACATCATATGCATTCGGTTCACGACAACGTCCCAGCGGTATACCTTTGAAGCGTGCATATCGGAGCGGTTCGGTTCGGAGCGGACGTCGTGGTCGTAGAGGAAGTCGAGGTACTCGGGTCTCGTCGACGGTAGTCGTTCGCTCGGCGTCGTGGTTCTCGGGTCTTTGGCTTCGGTAGTCGAACTCGTTTTCCGGAGACGTCCAGGGGTCATCGAGGACGTAGTTGTACTCGTGAACTTGTTGATTCCACGACGGCGGGGATGATCTACGCGGCGACGACATGCGACACAACAACAAATATGCATCGGCGCCGGCAGCAAGCAAGCAACATAGCAACGGCAACATCAGCTAGGCAGGCAAGCAGGCAAGGCAAGCAGCCTAGCAGCAGCTAACTCAGCTAGAGGTAGCAAAACGCAACAGCAAGAGCAACCTAACAGCAGCAAGCAAGCAACAACAAGCAAACAAGCTAGCATCCTAGCTTCGGCGCAGCAAGCTACACGCACAACAACAGCTAAAGGCAGCGAGCAACGACACAAGCAGCATCAGCGGCAAGGCAAAAACGGCAGCAGCAAGATGCAAGCCAGCTTGCATCGGCAGCAACATCCATGCATCGGCAGCATACAACAAGAGCAGCAACAGCAAGGTGAACAGCACGGCATGGCGACAAGCAGCTCCGCAGGGGCGGCGCTCGCGAGGCGGCGCGGCGAGCAGCTCGGGCAACGCCGGCGGCTCGGCAAGCCAGCACGGACAGGGGGCGAGGGACGAGGGACGCCGGCGGCAAGGCCATGGCGGCGCAGCTCGGGGAGGCACGCGAGGAACGCCACGACGGGGTGAGGCGAGGTCGAGGGCGAGGGGCGGCGTCCACGGCGAGTTGCGCGGCGGAGGAGAGGCCCTGGCGGGCGCGGGAGAGGGGCTCCGGCAAGGACGCTCCTCGCAGCAGAAGGCGGGCGGCGGCGACTGCGGCGAGCTCGCGAGACGGCGGACGCACGGGACGAGGGAGGGAGGAGCACGGGAACTGGAGGCGATGGCGGCTGCGGGAGGAAGACGTGAGGAGGATGAGGAAGCTGCGGGCTCCCTCGCTAGGGCAGGGGAGGCTGGGCTGCGGCCCAAGGTTGGGGAGGATCTGGCTGGGCCTGGGCCAACAGGCTTCTCTCCCTCTCTCTATATTTTTTGGTTTTCTTCCCTTTTCTTTTAAAAAATAGAAAACTCAAACAAAATGAAAAAGGCTTTTAACAAAAATAGAAAATAATGCCTTTGGCTCCTTTGGAAAAAAATATACCCAACTATAAAATAGCTTGGGCATTTTTTTAAACGAATAAAAATAAAACCTTTTGAAGAATTAAAATAAAACCCTTTTTTTACAAAATATTAAAATCAAACCCCATTTATTTAAAGAATAAAATAAAAGCCCTTTAAAAGAGAAAAGAAAATGAGACGATTTTAAAATAAAACAAAAGGAGAAAAGAAAGAAAATCCAAGGGGTTGCCCCCACATTTAATACAAGGGTTTTTAAAAGAAGACGTTTTTTCCAAAGGGTTAAAATGGAAACTTTTACACAACCCCAAAACAAAATCAAAGAGAAGGGAGGAGGGGAGTTCCTATCGCCCTAAGACTCGGAGAGCACTCGAAGCACCACACGCGACAGACGATGCAAGATGCCATGCATGATGCGATGATGCAAACTAAATGACGATGCAACAAATAAAACTAATCACACGACGGAAACGGAAATAAAGGGGGAATCTTCTGGAACGTCGGCATCGGGCTGTCACAACTCTCCTACACTACAAGAGGATCTCGCCCCGAGATCCAAGAATGAAAGGGGAGAGAGGATGAGAAAGAACAAGAGGTAAAAACTTAGTCGCTTCTTTGACAAACGAGTGAAACCAACGATCCTTGAAGGTTGCAAAGAGATGAGGACTGATATGAGAAAGAAGCAAGAATTCACGGAAATTTTCGGCAGCACTTCGGTAGGAAAATGGGACAAAAAATTCGATAATAAGAGAGAATTACACAATATACATAACAAACAACTAAATAGAGCAAGGGAACACCATGATCTTGATAGAACAATATGATAGACCCAAAAGAGCAACATCACAAAGCCTCCGGAACAAGAAAATATGAACTAGCTCATACGGAAGAAGAGAATGAAGAAAGAATGACAACTATCATCACAATAGGATTGAAGAGCCTCCGGACAGAGAATTGACACAGTAGTTGGAAAACCAACAACGAAAAGAACAAGATAGTAGTGGGCTTATGAAAATCATATCAACAAATATGAGGTGACAAACAACCACTAAAAGAAACAAGGATAGATTGGGAGAAACAAGATATGAACACTTTCTTACACCAAGAGGATACATTGAGAACTTGGATTAATGACAAGTACCATGATAGCAACAATCCATAGGAAAGGCTTTAGGTGAAGTCCAAACCAAGGTAGCTCAAAGAAGAAATCACGGGTTGAAATATCTCATGACCATAGAATCGATGGATTTAATTATCTCATTCTTGAAAGGGAAACTCTTCGGGGCTCCTACACTAACAAGAATGATATAATACCACCTCAAAGGATAAAGGAAGAACAATTGCACATATAAATGCAAGAGAAAGGGTACTTGAGGTTCTCCAACAAGAATCTTGAAGAACACTTGAGAACGAATTGAAACCTTGATGAACCACCATGAAGGACCACCGTATACAAATGAATGATGCAATGATAAGAAGGTAGAAAAAATAAGATTATGACCTTGTCAAGATATAGATGAAGCCTTGCCAAGAGATACTTAAAAGAACTTGGAACTCCGGAAAAGAAATATAGGCACTTGAGAAAAGAATTGATATCATGAGCCACTCCAGAAGAAGAATTTAAATCTCTTGGAAGAAGGAAGAACAAGAATAAGAATTATGTTATGCTCATCCTTCATCAAATTAAATTGATGACAAGCAACGGATTTAGCATACCACTTATTCTTCTTGAAAGAATCTTGAAGAGACAGAGAGATAAGCACCACTTGAGGCATGATTGCAGGACGCACCGGTAAAAATTCACAACTGAATGGGAATTCCAAGAATGCATGGAAACACCTGAGAATGAAGAGATCATGATCCGCCTGATAGAAGAAAAATTAAACAAGACACCAGAATAAATGAGAGACGAACGAAGAGACAACAATGAAGAAGAATTAGAGAACGAAGAAGTCTTCTGAAATGATGGCCTTCGGAGGAACGATAAATAAAAACAACTCAGAAATGCACCGAATAGCTAGAAAGGGATTACTCATGACTGGAACAAATAAGATGACGACACCAAGCTGAAATGAAATCTTCAAGAGAACGGACCAAGATTCGATAAAACACTCCTTCGAATAGCAAGCTGAGAATGAGGAGGAGAACACCACGAAGAATTAATGAGACACTCCGGACTAAAGAAGAATGCAAGGTTGAGCCAAACATGAGAATTAACTCAAATAGATCTTGACGAAGGGATATGAGTCATATGACTGATGAAAATCATACTTACGTCATAGCTGAAAAGAATTAATGATCTCCGGGCAAGGATTAAAAGAGCCAGGAAAGATCCTGGGAAAAACCTGTGGGTTATGGGCCCACTCAAAGAAATCACCGTTGAAACAATTGCTAACAAAGAAAGATACTGCATCGGTACAATGAAAACATGATGAGGTTGAGCACCTCGAAATAATTTAAAAAAAATTGAAAACACGAAACTCAAAGATATCTTCAGCACTCCGGATAGGAAAGAGATGAAATGACAATAAGAAGACTGATGAGAATTCCCAACATGGAAAGAATTACAAGGATGAAAAGGATATGATGTACACGGACAACTGAATTAAATTCACCGGAAAAGATAACAAGATTGAATAAATATGAGCACGAAGCTCCCGAAAATCTTCACAACGAATCACCGGGTAAGAGAGAAAAGAACAGACAACGGAAGCACAAAGAAGAGAAAACTCTTGGATGAAAATTGAATCACTGAGGAAAAAGGGTGGGAGGGCGGGGAAAAACAAAGACAACTTGAGATAGATGAGACGAACTCCGGAAAGAATTGAGAGAATGATCTGCAAAAACTGGAGAAGATTGAATTCAGTTGCAGAGAAGCACACCGGTTGAATGGAATTGATACGATGACTCCGGTTGACAAGAATTGATAAGACAACTGATTGAGCAAAAGAATTAGCACTCTCATAAAAATATAAGAACACCACTTAGAAAAGATCTGAAATCACCACTTGACATCGAAGCAACAAGAATTACCGCATTCAACAAAACAAAGGGATGATGCTTATGAAACAAGCCAGAACAAACTCATGAGAAAGATTTCGTCCGATATTTTCGTGGATAGGAATCCACTAGATGTCGAACCCCAACCTAACATCATGCATTTGTTGGAAAATTGTCCTATAAGCAACTACTTGAATTCCCACCTATGAATTCCCGAAATATCTGGTCATGCAATCAGGTACACGGATACAAGGAGTAATAACACACAACTCCTATACTAACCCGTCACCTGTATCACATCCGTCAACACACAACCAGAATCTCGGACCTTCATCTACAACAGACCCTCGTGACCACAACGATACAAAGTATGGCAATACTCCCGAACAATCTGCACCAGTACTGGGGACATCGGGGTTATCTCGCCACTACTAGTATTGAAGCAATTACGAACATCCTTCGTACTGAGATACTAAGAAATCTGAATGATAATGATGTGCTCAAGAATCCCCTAGAGCTCAACTCCCCTGAAACTTAAAGCAGATAGGAGGCACCAACACAGAACTCCATCACATCGGCATCATATAGATTCCAAGAATATCCGCGTGATCCTAAAAAAAATTGAGTGAAAAGAGGAGTAGAATTAAATTATTACGTCAAGATTCCTCACCAGAGCATAGAAGAGGAGAAAAAAGAATCCTACTCTCCGATATATAACTAGACTCAAAGTATTTTTTTCACTAGACTCGACTCGGCCAAGTTCGATCAATCAAGGGGGCTCCTAGGTCAGTATTGCTCTGATACCAACTTGCCACGCCCAAGATGCGACCCTATACTCAATTTGGCACGAAGGCCTCATCAGGGATAGAAGCGCATCTCGTCGTGTCGCAAGAATGGATATCGTTACAAGTACATGTACTGAAAAGAAGAGATATATATATAGAATTGGCTTACACTCGCCACAAGCTACATCAGAGTCACATCAGTACATCACATAATCATCAAGAGTAAGAGCAGGGTCCGACTACAGATGAAAACAAACGAGAAAAATAAGAATGACGTCCATCCTTGCTATCCCAGGCTGCCGGCCTGGAACCCATCCTAGATCGATGAAGAAGAAGAAGAAGAAGCAACTCCAAATGAACAATCAACACGCTCGCGTCAAGTAACCTTTACCTGTACCTGCAACTGGTGTTGTAGTAATCTGTGAGCCACAGGGGACTCAGCAATCTCATTTCCAAAGGTATCAAGACTAGAAAAGCTTAATGGGTGAGGTAAGGTTAAGTGGTGAGGTTGCAGCAGCGGCTAAGCATTTATTTGGTGGCTAACTTACGAGTACAAGAAATAAGAGGGGGAAGATCTACGCATAATGGACGTGAACTACTGATGATCAAATGAATGATCTTGAACACCTACCTACGTCAGACATAACCCCACCGTGTCCTCGATCGGAGAAGGAACTCACGAAAGAGACAGTCACGGTTACGCACAGAGTTGGCAAGTTTTAATTAAGTTAACTTCAAGTTATCTAGAACCATTGTTAAACAAAGTTTCCACGTTGCAACATAACCGCGGGCACGGCTTTTCGAAAGATTTAACCCTGCAGGGGTGCTCCAACTAGTCCATCACAAATTACCACAAGCCGCATAGAAATCCTCAATAACGAAGCTCGCGATCTCGTCGGACTCCCTAGTGGAAAACCTCAACTCTGAGATTACCCAAGGTTGGGGAGGATCTGGCTGGGCCTGGGCCAACAGGCTTCTCTCCCTCTCTCTATATTTTTTGGTTTTCTTCCATTTTCTTTAAAAAAATAGAAAACTCAAACAAAATGAAAAAGGCTTTTAACAAAAATAGAAAATAATGCCTTTGGCTCCTTTGGAAAAAAATATACCCAACTATAAAATAGCTTGGGCATTTTTTTAAACGAATAAAAATAAAACCTTTTGAAGAATTAAAATATAACCCTTTTTTTTACAAAATATTAAAATCAAACCCCATTTATTTAAAGAATAAAATAAAAGCCCTTTAAAAGAGAAAAGAAAATGAGACGGTTTTAAAATAAAACAAAAGGAGAAAAGAAAGAAAACCCAAGGGGTTGCCCCCACATTTAATACAAGGGTTTTTAAAAGAAGACGTTTTTTCCAAAGGGTTAAAACGGAAACTTTTACACAACCCCAAAACAAAATCAAAGAGAAGAGAGGAGGGGAGTTCCTATCGCCCTAAGACTCGGAGAGCACTCAAAGCACCACACACGACAGACGATGCAAGATGCCATGCATGATTCGATGATGCAAACTAAATGACGATGCAACAAATAAAACTAATCACACGACGGAAACGGAAATAAAGGGGGAATCTTCTGGAACGTCGGCATCGGGCTGTCACAGTACCGTCCCTATGTTATTTTGTACATAACGGGCAGATTTGTGGGGACCTATTTAAGGGATTCTTCTTCCTCAATGGTTCCCCAACTCTTGAGCTTGTTTTTGGCCCCCATTGTCGACCTTCTTAGAGCTTGCTAACTCTCAATCCCTCCAATGATTCTTGCTCCTTTTAGAGGGAAAAGAGAGAGGAGATCTAGATCCACATTTCCACCAATCACTTTCTCCTCTATGTGAGGGTAACCCCTTGGATCTAGTTCTTGATGTTCTTTTTTGTTCTTCCTTTCATTTTCCACCATAACATTAGTTGTTGTGGTGGGATTTGGGAGAGAAGGACTTGGGCATTCCATGTGCCCTTGCCATTGCATTTGATGCATATGTTTGAGTTCTCCACGGTGATACGTGGAAGTAAAGTTTGAGAAGCTTATTACTCTTGGGTGCTTGGTACCTTAGAGCTTGTTATTCTTGGGTGCTTGTGCATCTTATAAGCTTGGTGGTGCCTCAGAGCTCAATCGTTATGGTGTAAAGCTCTGGGGAAGCGTCGGGGTCTCCAATTAGGTTGTGGAGATTGCCCCGGGCGTTTGAGGTTACCTCAAAGCCATATTCCATTTTGGTGAAACTTCATGGTGTTGTTGGGAGCCTCCAATTAAGTTGTGTAGATTGCCCCAACCTTGTTCGTACGGGTTCGATGACCACCCTCAAGGGTCCCTTAGTGGAATCATGGCATCTTGCATTGTGCGAGGGCGTGAGGAGATTACGGTGGCCTTCGTGGCATCTTGGGGAGCATTGTGCCTCCACACCACTTCAAACGGATATTAGCATCCGCAAGGGTGTGAACTTCGGGATACATCGTCGTCTCCGCGTGCCTCGGTTATCTCTTACCCGAGCCCTTTACTTATGCACTTTACTTTGTGATAGCCATATTGTTTCTTGATATATATCTTGCTATCACATAGTTGTTTATCTTGCTTAACATAAGTGTTTGGTGCACATAGGTGAGCCTAGTTGTTTTAGGTTTTGTGCTTGACAAATTAAATGTTAGTTTCATTCTGCATTTGTTCAAGCCTAAAACATAATACTTTTAAAGCACCTATTCACCCCCCCCCCTCTAGGCGACATCCACGTCCTTTCAATTGGTATCAGAGGTAGGTCTCTCGTTATTAGGTTTTACCACCTAGAGAGTAAGGATGTCGACTAACGGATTAGGATTATGTGACACTCTTAGTTTCAATGGCACAAATTTTGATGTTTGGGTAATTCACATGCTTAATCTCTTTAGGGTCATGGACCCAAATTTAGAGCGAATTGTAGATATGGGTTTTTCTCCTCCAAAGGATTCCTAAAACATATCTTTAGAGGATGAGAAAAACTCCTATCTCAATGCTCAAGCTTCTAATGTGCTTTTTGGTGCTTTGAGCAATGTAGTTACATTTCAACTCATGCCATTCTGGGATGCTCATGAGTTGTGGACAAAGCTTGAAGATAAATATGGTGTTTCCAAGATTTGTAGGGATGATTGTTCTCCCTACACCTCTGGTTGTGTTGTCTTCTCAACTTCATCTACTTCACCTACATGTGGATTGCCACAAGGTAATGATATGGTGAGTAGTGGTGATCATTGCAATGATCATAGTGGGCTTATTGTTGATGATCCTTCATACACTATCTTATTGTAATGCTTCATCTTTGGGTGTTAACACTTCGAGCACTCTAAATGTTTTACATGCTTGTGTTGATAGTCCTTTCATATCATGTAAAAACTGCTTGACTAAATCTCATGATGATATGCTTTCTATATCTTGTTGCCATGATAAAAATGTATCTATTTCCTTGAGTTGTTGTGCTAACAATGTAGAGGTAATCCATCACTCAATGGAACAAGATGTGGCCTTTAATGATGCTTCAAGGGTCCTACATCATCATCTATTCTTTCTCACTTTTGCCTTATGGCTAAGGCTTCAAAGGTAACTCCTACTTTGAATCCCAATATATCTCATGATGATGATGTGGACGAGGATAATGATGAAGAGAGTGATGATATTGCATCCTTAAAACTTAAGGGTGAAATGATTTTTAAAGCTCTTGATAAGAATAATCTTGCTCGTTCCAACTTCATGGGAATCATGTCTATTGCCATTGAGGGCAAGAAATATACTGAGGAGTTGGAAGCTCATCTCGAGGAGCATGAGGCCACCACTGAGACAATGGAAGGTCACGAGCGTGATTACGCTAATGAGATAGCGGAGCTATCCCAAGCTCTTGAAAATGAACAAACCACCAAGGAATCTCTTGAGGAGACCTTTGCTCTAGAATTATCTAGATTAAAGGAATCCAATGATAGGTCTCTCGAGGTGGCTAATGATTTTAGAACTAAAAATGATAAGCTTGAAGTTGCTCATGCTAAAATTCTTGAGGACTATGAGCACCTCGAAAATGGCTCAAGGGCTATTAATAGTTCGCTCATCAAACTCACCGAGTCTCATGCTCAACTTGGAGCTTCATATGCAAATGAGCTTGCCAAGTTGCCTTCTCCTCTTGTTGTGAATAATGATGCTTGCGCTTCTAACTCTATTTCTTGTGAAGCATCCATATTAAAGGAGAATGTTGAGCTAAGGGCTCAACTTGAGTTGCTATCTAGCAATTATGGGAAATTGTAAGAAAGTCATGCAATGATCAAAAGCTCTCATGATGATCTCCTAGTATCCCATAATGTGCTAAAATTAGCTCATGAGTCTATTACTACCAAGGTAACATCAAGTGAGCCTCATGTGGACATTAGCACTACTTCTAGTCAAAATGATATATTGCCATGTGCTAGTCCTCGTAATTCAGCTACTCATAATGCTGCTACATCTTGTGATGAATTACTTTCCTTGCCTTATTGCTCTAACAATGATGCTTATACTTACTCTAGTACTTGTGTTGATACTAACCATGTAGAGAAAATCAAAGAGCTCAAGTCCCAAGTCACTTCTTTGAAGAAAGACTTGGAAAAGAGTCATGAAGGGATGTCCACACTCCACAATATCTTGTGTGGGAAAAAAACAAATGACAAACGTGGACTTGGATTCAACTCCAATAAGAATAAGAAGTCCAAGAGCAACAATAAGAAGGGCCAAGAACAAATCAAGAACTCGACCAAGATTGTTTGCTTCAAGTGCAAGATTGAAGGGCATCATGTTAGATCTTGCCCATTGAAGAAGAAGTCGCATAATCACAAGCAACAAGGGAAGCGGCCACAATTTCAATTGCATGCTCAACCACAAGTAGAATAAAGGCCTCTTACCAAGAATACCCAAGCCAACGCTCCTCAAATTGAGGAATCAATTGAGAAGAAAGTAAAGAATAGATGTTGCTACTTATGTTGTGAGAAGGGTCACTTCGCTCCTTCATGCATGAACGGTCCAACCCAATCATTATTGATGATATCTATTCTCTTGGGAAGATAAGGTTGGCAATGTGTTTGCCAAGTTTGTTGGTACTCAAAGTGGTGTCAAGAAAAGAACCATTTGGGTAACCAAGCCTATTGTGACTAACCTCTTAGGACCCAACTTGGTTGGGGACCCACAAGCTGAAACTTGATAAATAGGTGATGTTGGACGGCATTGGAGACTTTGCCAAATTATGAAGTCATATTATCTTAAGCCAAGTCATTTGGATTATCGAGTTTCTATCTTATATCCAGTGTGCCTCCTTGCGGTCACTTGTACTTAAATTGGTTACATTGTTAGTTAATTGCCCCTTTGCATGTTGTGGTTTTGTACCTTGCATGTGCTTGTATGTGTTGTGCTTCCAACTTCCTTATATTGAGTAATCAAGTATGTGTATATTGGTTTGCACATCATGTACATGTGAGTCTTGTGTTGAGCCTTTTTGCATTGCTTGTATCTTAGTTGGCTCTTTTGAGAGATTAATGGATTATCCCATTGTGGGGGAGTGATGTGCTTTGCGCACCTCACAATCCTATAAATGTGTATACATGAGGAATGCCACTTAGTATTGGTATTTCAAGATTATCTAATCTCTATGTGGCATGTCTTACTCATGATAAATTCAAATTCTAAATGGTCCATTAATTATCTGTTGTTGGTTTTCATTTTTCACTTGTTATTAAATGTTGGGTTATCACATTATGTGGGGGGGGGGGGGGTAATATGCTATGTGCATATTACAAGCCTATAAATGTGTACATTTGAGATATTGTCACTTAGTATTGACATTGTAAATTATCTTGTTCCTAGGTGGCATGTTAGCTCTACAAGTGTCATTTGCTTGTGTTTTTGGTGTAAAGATGATGTTGGATATATTTTCAATCTACCAAAGGTAATTATTTCCCAATACTTCTTGTCCTTTGACAATTGGTATTCCCTTCACGTGGTAGAAATTGCTAATCATCTTTACACTGGATTTTGTGTATCGCTTGTCTTCCTTGCCTCTTGTGGATCTTTTTGAACATGTCTAGTTTCTATAGATATAGAGAAAGTGATGATCTCATCTTGTGCATTTTGTATTTAAATGCAAATTGTATATAATGCACATCTCTTGAGGAGCTATCCTATTTTCTTTAGAACACTCTCTTTATGTGTTTATCATAAATTCTTATGATCCCCATCAAGCGTGCGTTGGTGGGAGGCAAGTATTTCTCTTTATGGTGCTTTGTGCCATCATGAAAATTTGTCGAGGTTTTGGTTAGTTTGTGACCTAGCTCCCTTTAGGGAACTTGATACCTCTTGTTTGTTTTCCTTCAATTCGCATCTTGTTTCCTTTTATTTGGAATGTGTCAATGGATATCACATTCCTTCATGTATCCTATAATTGGTATCCTTCAAGTGATGATTTTTTTGTTTGGTATTTTATTCTCACTTGATACCTTGTCTTTTGGTGTCCTATCAACTATGTGTTGATTTTATTTTTGAAAGCCTTGAGCATGCATATTTTTATATGTACCTTCTTTGGCATGTTTTCTTTCTTTGACCCGATATATAGGAGAAACGCTGCCTTGTCATAAATTGGCTAAAGTGTGCATGAAATTCAATTTCATATCTATATGGACGTATTTATGTGGAGTTTGTCCTATGTATTGTTGGTTTTCTAACTCTTTGGTCCCAGTGAGTTTGGACACCATTTTGTTTGTGTTGTTGTTCTAGGAACAATTGGAGATGCATTGGATGCTTGGCTCACCTACAAGGAAGGTGTTGACACCATGGACTTATTGGAGCCAAGCTAGGATGATCGATGAACCACTATCTACTACATCAATCCATATGCTATCCCTGTAACAAGTATCTACTTCATGCATACATTTCTTGTATTCAACCTTTTGCGGGTTGCATCATAGCATGAATTTCTTGATTCATTCTTATGGTACTTGTTTCCTTTCTCAAAGCATCCCAACAATGATGTCTTATTGCTAGTTGTGATGTATTTTATATTCGTAAGTTGGAAGTTCATTTATGTACAATAAGAAAATATTGGGCCATGTGCTATGCTTCCAAGCAAAGATCTTATTGGTATATTTATGACTTCCTTTTGGATATCTTGTTTGTTCCTTCTTGTAATAATTTAGTGTGTACATACTTCTTTGTGGATATATATCATCATGATTGTCTCCTACCTAGAATCTTTTACACATGAGAGAAGTTACATCTCTAATTGATATCCTCTTTTCTTTTACGTTCACCGTTGCATTTTCTTTTTCAGTTTTTGGTGGTTTCGTGAAAGGATTTGTTTTAAGTGCGGAACAGTTTGATGGGTTTGTCACAAGCATTGGTTCTTAATATGTTTATTAGTAAGCTTGTGAACCCATTTGCTAGTAGTGTGTGTGCGAAGGGTATGTCTTGCACTTTGTTTCTCATTTCATCAAGACTATGTTGATGAGTACTTATCATCCTTATCTTAGTCTTCTCAAGTGCTTTGCCATGACTCACACACATAATTTTGGTTAAGCCTATTCTTAAGTTTCCTCTTTTACATATTGCTCAACCATATGTTTTGTGCAAGTGATATGCTTATTGCCTTATCTACTTGCTTGCACTTGTTGTGTGTTTTTATTAATTTCGGGGGAGCAACGATCCTATTTTGTGCACTTGTATGAAATACAAAAAATTCCTAATTATGCACAAATCATGGGGAGCTTCACTAGTTTTGATAAAACACTCCTTTTCCCATATCATAATGTCTTTTATTCATGTGGTTCGAAGGACCGTGTGATTGCTTGTTCCTTTTGGTATCTTTTGATTGATTGCTTCTCTCTTTTGTATGTGTTTGTGACATTTGATCCTTTTTGCAACCTTTGGGTCCTCGATATAGTTTGTTTTCCTCCAACTACTTATCATTGTATGTGTGTATTTCTTTGCACTCATTTGTTGAGAAGTACACACTTTTTGGAGGAACACCTATTATATTGGCTCTCTAAGCTTCTCGTCCATTTTGGCAACCGATACCAATGGGGGAGAAGTTTAGAGAGTTTAGTTTGGAGATGTTAAGAGAGTTTTGCATTTGTTGCTTAAGCATTTGCATCTCATAACCATGCACTATTGCTTTGCATGTGTGTGCTTGGTTATGCTTATTTCCTTATATAAATTCTCTTGAAAGTGATTGTCATCAATTACCAAAATGGGTGAGATTGTTAGGGCATATTTATCCATATGTGGTTTGGGTAATTGATGACAATTCCTATGGACTAATGGTTGCCTTAAGTTATATTTGTAGGATTTGTCCATAGGCACTTTTTGAAGTCCATATGTTGGTTTCAAGGAGTTTATATGATGACCAAGGTGGTATTCAAGGTTTTATCCAAAGATTGGTCATAAAGACACAAGGTTGATCAAGACTAAGTCAAAGAGTAAATCAAGTTGATCAACACACAAAGCGTACAAGATGTACCAAGAAGGATCAAGCGATCCCATGGTATGGCGAGCATTGTCCATTACGCTCTGTGTACTAACCCATGGTCTTCGTGAGAGTTCTATGTAGGGTTAGGTGTGTTTCCATGGGTTTGCGTCAAGGGGAAGATCTCATTCAACCCATGAAAGATTGTGGTGTGCAAGTTCAAGTGGATCATTATGAAGATATCATGCTTGAAGCTTGTCGTCCATTGTGATGGCAATGGACTTGTGAATATGTGTTGAAGAGTGGCTCACCCATAGTGGAGTATGGGGGAGAAATTTACAAGTCTTCATCAAGGCAGCGCAATCAAGAAAGGTGGCCCATCTTTAGGAAGTCAATATCATCATCATCTAGCTCAAGTGGACTAGGTGCAACGTATAGGTCTGCCCTTGATAGGTTTTTATATTTTAGGATAGATTGTCGTACTGTCAAGGGGCTCTCAAGTGAGTAGCTTCATCATATCGTTCGTTGAGAGCTCAAACCATTTGCATCCTTGCATCATCTTTCTTGGTTCTTGTTTGGTGGTTCTCTTTGTGGGTTTTAGAGCTTAGGATCATATTTATGACAAGCTCGAGTTCATCAAAAACGAAGTTCATGTGCATCTTCTATGATGTTTTCAATGTTGGAGTTTTTGCCGATTCTTCATTCATAGAGGTTTCACATCTCTATATCATTGACATTTTTCTACTACCTCTTCTTGCTATAACCATTCGTTGTTTGGATAGTACTTGTCGTCTGCTATACAACAAGCTTGAGTTTTCTCAATTCGGAGCTCGTATGCGAAAGTTATAGTTGTTTTCGCCTTACTTGTTTTTCACCGAGAGGTTGTACCGCCCCTAAGAGAGGTTGTACCGCTCGATCGATACAACTGGTGTTTGGAGAAATTGTACTGCTCCATAATTGGCCCGGAGGTTGTACCGGTCATGTACCGCTCCACCGCCGGACTAGGTTCTGTTTTGGAGCGGTTCTTGGGCGGTTGTGGGCAGGTTGTACGACTATATTACATTTACCGGTTGTATCGCCCATATCACCGTTGTACCGCCCCTCTGTTATTCTGCACATAACGGGCAGATTTGGGGGTGCTATTTAAGGGGGTCTTCTTCCCCAATGGTTCCCCAACTGTTGAGCTCGTTTTTGCCCCCCATTGTTGACTTTCTTAGAGCTTGCTAACTCTTATTCCCTCCAATGATTATTTCTCCTTTTTGAGGGAAAAGAGAGAGGAGATCTAGATCCACATTTCCACCAATCACTTTCTCCTCTATGTGTGGGGAACCCATTTTATCTAGTTCTTGGAGTTCTTGGTGTTCTTCTTTGTTCTTCCTCTCATTTTCCACCATAGCACTAGTTGTTGTGGTGGGATTTGGAAGAAAAGGACTTCGGCACTCCGTGTGCCCCTGCCATTGCATTTGGTTCATAAGTTTGAGTTCTCCATGGTGATACGGGGAAGTAAAGTTTGAGAAGCTTAATACTCTTGGGTGCTTGGTACCTTAGAGCTTGTTATTCTTGGGTGCTTTGGCATCCTAGAAGCTTGATGGCGCGTGATACGTCTCCGTCATATCTACTTTTCCGAACTCTTTTGCCCTTGTTTTGGACTCTAATTTGCATGATTTGAATGGACCTAATCCAGACTAACGCTGTTTTCAGCAGAATTGCCATGGTGTTGTTTTTGTGCAGGAATAAAAGTTCTCGGAATGACCTGAAAATTTACGGAGAATGTTTCTCGAATTAATGAAAAATACCTGCGCAAAGATCCACCAGAGGAGGTGAGCGAGTGGGCCACAAGCCCAGGAGGCGCGACCAACCCCTGGCCGCGCCTGGCAGGCTTGTGGGGCCCACAGAGCCCCACTGCCTCTAATCTCATCTCTATATATTCCTGTTTGCCCGGAAAAAATCAAGGAGAAGGATTCATCGCGTTTTACAAAACGGAGGCGCCGCCACCTCCTGTTCTTCATATGGAGGGCAGATCTGGAGTCCGTTCTGGGCTCCGGAGAGGGGAAATCGTCGCCATCGTCATCATCAACCTTCCTTCATAGCCAATTCCATGATGCTCTTCACCGTTCGTGAGTAATCTCATCGTAGGCTTGCTGGACGGTGATGCGTTGGATGAGATCTATCATGTAATCGAGTTAGTTTTGATGGGGATTGATCCCTAGTATCCACTATGTTCTGAGATTGATGTTGCTACTACTTTGCCATGCTTAATGCTTGTCACTAGGCCCGAGTGCCATGATTTCAGATCTCAACCTATTATGTTGTCGCCAATATATGTGTGTTTTAGATCCTATCTTGGAAGTTGTAGTCACCTACTATGTGTTATGACCCGGTAACCCCGGAGTGACAATAGCCGGAACCACTCCCGGAGATGACCATAGTATGAGGAGTTCATGTATTCACCAAGTGTTAATGCGTTGGTCCGGTTCTTTATTAAAAGGAGAACCTTAATATCCCGTAGTTTCCATTTGGACCCCGCTGCCACGGGAGGGATGGACAATAGATGTCATGCAAGTTCTTTTCCCTAAGCACGTATGACTACATACGGAATACATGCCTACATTAGATTGACGAACGAGAGCTAGTTACTTATCTCTCCATGTTATAACTGTTGCATGATGAATCACATCCAGCATAATCATCCATCACCAATCCAATGCCTACGAGTCTTTTACTACTGGTCCTTGCTATGTTGCTTTGCCGCTATTATTGTTACTTGCTACTGCTGTCACTACTTCTGTTACTTGCTGCTGTTGTCACTACTGCTGTTACTTGTTACTTTGTTGTTACCTACTGCAAGACTTTTCTGGCGCCATTGATACATCAAGTCAGGAATAGTCAGCCATCAACAAACCTTTTTCTGGCACCGTTGCTATCATACCACTTTGCTACTGATACTTTGCTTGCAGACTAATCTTTCAGGTGTGGTTGAATTGACAACTCAGCTGCTAATACTTGAGAATATTATTTCGCTTCCCCTTGAGTTGAATCAATAAATTTGGGTTGAATACTCTACCCTCGAAAATATTGCGATCCCCTATACTTGTGGATTATCAAGACTATTTTTCTGGCGCCGTTGTCGGGGAAGCACAACTATATTCTCTGAGTCACTTGGGATTTACGTTTGCTGGTCACTATGAAGAATCTGAGATATCCAAGAACTAAAGTTTTGCCCTCAACTACGAGGACAGGTAAGGAAATGCCATCTAGCTGTGCCCTTGGTTCCCCTTCAGTTACGAGTAAGTTTGCGACACCACCTCGTGCTAGAAACCTTGATATGTCGCCTGTGCTTGATGATGCTACTTCTGCTGCCCATGATGCTTATTATGATGCTATGCTTGATACTATGCCTGATGATGCTATGCTTGATACTATGCCTGATGATGCTATGCTTGATACTATGCTTGATGATGCTATGCTTGATACTATGCCTGATGATGCTATGCTTGATACTGCTTTGCCACTTGGTGCATTCCTTGATGCACAAATTGCTAGAGTTGCTCCTAGATGTGATAATACTTCTGAAACTGCTGATACTATTGAAGTAGAACCTGCTATTTTGCCTGCTAGAACTAGCTCTCCTATGCCTGAATTGCCCGATATGCATGATACGCGTTATGTTATGGAGGGAGAGATAGCTGAGGATTTTCTTGCGTGTAAGGATAGCTATGATGTTGAGAATTTACTGCGCAAGTGGAAAGAAAAATCTCTGAACGCTAGGATGAAATATGACCCGAAGTTTGCCACTTCGTCTATCTTTGTGACCGATAAGGATTACGAATTCTGTGTCGACCCTGAGTTAATCACTCTAGTCGAATCTGATCCTTTTCACGGTTATGAGTCTGAAACGGTTGTAGCCCATCTTACCAAACTGCACGATATAGCCACCCTATTCACTAGTGAGGAAAAGATCCGCCACGACTATATCCTCAAGTTGTTTCCTTTCTCGCTAAAGGATGATGCTAAGACTTGGTTCACTTCTCTTGCCCCTGGTTGTGTGCATAGCCCCCAGGATATGGTCTACTACTTCTCTGAAAAATATTTCCCTGCCCATAAGAAGCAAGCTGCCTTGCAGGAAATATACAACTTTGGTCAAGCTGAAGAAGAGAGTCTCCCACAAGCTTGGGGGAGGCTTATCCAGCTGCTGAATGCTTTGCCTGATCACCCTCTTGAGAAAAATGAAATACTTGATATCTTCTATAATGGACTTACTGATGCTTCCAAAGACCACCTAGATAGTTGTGCCGGTAGTGTTTTTAGGGAACGAACTGTAGAACAAGCTGAGATCCTATTGAATAATATCTTGTGAAATGAGAATGCTTGGACTATTCCCGAACCACCTCCTAAGCCAACTCCGAAGAAAAGATGTATTCTATTCCTCAGTCCTGAAGATATGCAAGAAGCCAAGAAATCTATGCGAGAGGAAGGCATTAAATCTGAAGATGTCAAAAATCTACCACCTATCGAAGAGATCCATGGTCTTGATAACTCGATACAAGTAGTAGAAGTAAATTCTCTGCGTAGGTTTGATGAGAGTGATATTCCTTTTGATAAACCTGCTAGCCTATGCATGGATGAATTTGATAACTTTGTTGCCAAACAACAGAGTTTCAATGGTTATGTTAGCAGACAATTGGAACAGAATGCTCGTATGCTTAGTCATTTAAGTGCTTGTGTGGACAGAAACGTCAATGATCTTAAGCTTCTGAGTAAACATGCCTATATGGTTACTACCCAGGTAGAACAAGTACTTAAAGCTCAGAATGACTTGCTCAATGAGTTGAATGAAAATTATGTCAGAGTCGTCACTAGAGGCGGTATAATGACCCAGCAACCTCTGTATCCTGAGGGTCATCCGAAGAGAATTGAACATGATTCTCAAGGAGTTAGCACTGATGCACCTAGTCATCCTAGGGAGAAGAAGAACGATGATAGGAACACTAGCAACCCAGATGCTGTTACCCCTGAGAGTCCAAACGATGTCTGTGCCTCTGATGCTGAAACACAATCTGGTGATGAACATGAGCCTAATGATAATATCAATAGTGATGTTCATGATGATGCTCAACCTAGCAATGATAAGGATGTGGAGATTGAACCTGATCTTGATAACCCACAGCCTAAGAATAAGAGATACGATAAGAATGACTTCGCTGCTAGGAAGCATGGTAAAGAAAGGGAACCATGGGTTCAGAAACCCATGCCCTTTCCTCCCAAACCATCCAAGAAAAAGGATGATGAGGATTTTGAGCGCTTTGTTGAAATGATTAGACCTGTTTTTCTGCAAATGCGTTTAACAGATATGATCAAAATGTCTCAGTATGCTAAGTACATGAAAGATATTGTGACTAATAAGAGGAGGATACCTGAGGTTGAGATTTCCACCATGATTGCTAACTATACCTTCAAGGGTGGAACTCCTAAGAAACTAGGTGATCCGGGTGTGCCCACTATACCTTGCTCCATTAAAGGCAACTACGTTAGAATTGTGTTATGCGATCTTGGAGATGGTGTTAGTGTTATGCCTCTCTCTCTTTATCGTAGACTTGAACTGGATAAGTTGACACCCACTAAAATCTCTCTGCAAATGGCCGACAAATCAACTGCTTTCCCTATCGGCATTTGCGAGGATGTGCCCGTTGTGCTTGCCAACGTCACTATCTTAACAGACTTTGTTATTCTGGATATTCCCGAGGATGATGCCATGGCGGTCATCCTCGGAAGACCCTTTTTAAACACTGCATGGGCTGTTATAGATTGCAACGAAGGCAATGTCACTTTCCATGTCAACGGTAATGAGCATACGGTGCACTTTCCGAAGAAACAATATCGAGTACATTGCATCAATGCTATCGAAAAAACTTCATCGATTCTTATTGGGAGCTTTGAATGCCCTATTTCTCCTGTTAAGATGAAGTATGATTTGCTTGTTGGGGAGATACACATCCCCATTGAGGTAACCTAGTGACTATTCGAAAATTCTCCGTTCTCTTTTGCGATTCGAAAAGGTTTGTCAAGGAGACTTGATCAACCTCATTGACGGATTTCTTTCGATGACCATGAGATGGATGAATCGAGGAGTCACAAACCTCTGTTCCAAGCTTTCACCTTCGGTTGCTTAGAAGAAAAATGATAGATTTAGTTTAGTTTTCCCTGTTTTCTGTTTTAGCGTCCCATGGAAAAATACCCCGAAAATAAAAGTTCTCCGAACGTCCTGAAAATCAAGTATGATTTTTTCTGGAATTTTTGAAAAATACAGAGACGAAGAGCTTGTATGGGGGCTGCATCAGTGGGCCACAAGCCCTGGAGGCGCGGGCACCCCCCTGGCCGCACCACCCAAGCTTGTGGGGCCCACAAGTACCCCCTCCACTCATTCTTCCACTCATCTGGTTCTCCTACCTCGAGAAAAAATCGTTTCGCAGCTCAAACCCGTGTTCTTGCTCCTCTTGCTGGGATTTTCGATCACTTTGCTCAAAGCACCATTCTCCGAACTGTTTTGGGAAATTACTCCTTGGTAAGTGACTCCTCCATTGGTCCAATTAGTTTTTTCTCTAGTGCCTTATACTTCGCTTATTTTTGCTACCTTGGTGACCCTGTTCTTGAGCTTTGCATGCTAATCTGAGTTGGTCCCAAGTAGTTTTGATGCGTAATATGGCCTCTAGGCACTTGTGGGAGTAGTTGTTATGAGTTTTGTTGAGCCTTGTTCACTTTTCCTTAGAGTCACTAAAAATTTCAGAAAATTTCAGAGATAGAAAAGGGAAAAGATGAGGAGGTTCTTAAGAGGCTCGTGAAGCCGTGACCCCAAGAATGATGGAAGTGAGAAAAAGCCCAAGTATACGGTCCCTCGAGTCGCAGAAGTTCGAGCGTGCGAATGGCCAAGCGACGTGTTCTTACGCGCCGCTGGACTTTATGAAGACTTTTATCACTTGGTGGAGAACGCAGGCCTTACCGCCTTCGTTGAAGATAAGTGTCCGCAATACCTCCTCCTCACTAATATCTTCGTAGAAAGCTTTAACTTCTATCCGAGGAAGAATCCTCCTATGGTTGAGTTCAAATTATATGATATCCCCTAGCACATGTCACTCCCGTATTTTTGCAATATTTGCAAATTTCCTTTTGTTGGGGATATTCATGAACCTCGTCCACGGGACTTGGAAGCTTTCATCGATACAATTGTTGTAGGAGAGGAGAGAGGAGTGTCTTGCGCTAGAGCTGCTAGCATTCATTTTCCCGTGCTTCGGTACTTCTCACTATTTGTGGGAAAATGTTTGATTGGCCATGGGAAAGCTGGGTCCCTTAGTTCCCCAGATCTTGCGGTCTTGCACGAAGCCCTTTATAATGATAAAACTTATAGCTTGGGCGCTATAGTAGCTCAACGGTTGAACATGAACCGTTCTAAAGGTGTTGTCTATGGATGTATCTATGCTACCCATCTTGCTAGACACTTTGAGATACCTATTAGACTGGACGAGGAAGAAGAGATTCTTCTTCCCGAGAGATATCTAGATTATGATAGCATGGTTCGCCATGACTTTTTTGATAGAGATATAAATAGAAGGATGATTTATAACATGGTATTTAGTCAGGGTACTCGTGAGACTATTACTTTGCCTGCTCCTTCTTTGTTCAATATTCATGTAGGCAGGTACATTATTATGCCCTCGGACATCTACGCATATTGGGGCTTGGCCCAACAACAGGTGCCCGTGCCCGAGCCACCAGTCGAGTACCAGGCGCCAGTTTATCAGTGGGAGCCAGAGGAGCTCACACAGTAGTGGCATTCTCAGTCCACTCCGGAGTACCCCGGAGCTGGTTATTTCCCTCCTTGGGAGTATACCAACTTAGGCCAAAAGCCTAAGCTTGGGGGAGTACGTGTTTCTCACCAACTATATATTCTTGCTTATGCTTTCACCTTGTTCGTCGGTGTTCACACTTTGCCACTGTATCATCCATGCTAGTTTATTTTCTTTTTCTCGTTTTCTTTTCGTGTGTTTGTCTAGTTTCAGAAAACCCAAAAATATTTTCTTTTTCTTCTTTTGCTTGTTGGGAGCTTTCCCGTGTAAATAGTTTTCTTTTTCTTTGGGTCAAGGTAGAAGATAATGGTTATAATGTTTAGTGGCTCTCGCATGCATACCTGTTTAGCTGTTAAAGAGCCATATTACTTTGTCTTCTCCTTTGTGTTTGCGTGCAGATTCCAGCTTTAGTCCAATGCATGAGCACTCTTATTATTGTTCACATAATTCGGTCGTGCAAGTGAAAGGCAATAATGACGATATATGATGAAGTGACCGAGCCTGGAAAAGCTGGTATGAACTCGATCTATTTTGTTTTTGTAAATATGACTAGCTCACTGTTCCTAGTTCAGCTTTGTTCTGAGAGAAACATGTTTGCAATGACAACTTAGAAATCATAGTTGCTGATGCCATGCTTAATTAGCTAGGAGCTTATAATGGTTTGCCTTGGATGCCAACATGAATGTTGAGATGACTATGATGTAGTATGATAGGATGGTATCCTCCTTTGAATGATTCAAGTGGCTTGACTTGGCGCATGTTCACACATGTAGTTGAAACAAAATTAACATAGCCTCTATGATATTCATGTTCATGGTGATTTATGTCCTACTCATGCTTGCACTCAATGTTAGTTAATCTCAATGCATTTTGATGACTTTTGTCGCTCTCTAGATGGTCGCTTCCCAATCTTTTGCTAGCCTTCACTTGTACTAAGTGGGAATACTGCTCGTGCATCCACTTCCATAAACCCAAAGTTGTTCCATATGAGTCCACCATACCTACCTATGTGCGGTATCTACCTGCCGTTCCAAGTAAATTTGCATGTGCCACTCTCTAAATCTTCAAGAAATAATCTATTTTGCATGCCCGAACCACTCATGTGGTGATAGGGGGCTATCAGTATCTTCCATGCTAGGCGTGCTATCCTCGATATGTGTTTATTCACTATCATTCACGAGAAAGGGGCCGGTAATTGGAATGCCCAGTTCCATGCTCAAATCGAATAGATAATTGCAACCAAAACTCCCCTGGATTGATGTTGGTATGGACGGTACGCGAGGATTCGGCTAGCCGTGGAGTGTGATTGATTGGTGGGGGGGAGTCAAAACTTTACTTTTCTGTTTGGGAACCGCCTATAACATGTGTAGCGTGGAAGATGTTGAGAACTCTTAGTCATTGCGTTGACAATGAAAACATGCCACCCAAAATTATTATCTTTGTTTTCAAAGCTTGAGCTCTGGCACCTCTACAAATCAATGCTTCCCTCTGCGAAGGGCCTGTCCATTTATGTTCTTGTTGATTCATCCTCCTCTTATAAAAGCACCAATTAGAGAGCACCTCTGGCGTTTTTATGCTTTTCTTTTAACTGTGTTGAGTATGACTATGACTGGATCTTCATTGCCATGAATTACAATGTTTAGTCAGCCCTTGGTCTTTGAAGGTGCTCTGCATTTATGTTTTGCGGTCTCAGAAAGAGCTAGTGAGATACCATTTGTCTGTACTGCTTCATGCTTGTTTTGATTGAAGTGTTGACGTTTGAGACTTATTATTATTTGCTCGCTAGTTGATTATGCCATTGATATGAGTTTACTATGAGACCTAGATGTCATTTGCTTATGTGGTTTGCTTGTGATGAAAAATACCTGCGCAAAGATCCACCAGAGGAGGTGAGCGAGTGGGCCACAAGCCCAGGAGGCGCGACCACCCCCCCTGGTCGCGCCTGGTAGGCTTGTGGGGCCCACAGAGCTCCACTGCCTCCAATCTCAGCTCTATATATTCCTTTTCGCCCGGAAAAAAATCAAGGAGAAGGATTCATCGCGTTTTACAATACGGAGGCGCCGCCACCTCCTGTTCTTCATCTGGAGGGCAGATCTGGAGTCTCTTGTGGGCTCCGGGGAGGGGAAATCGTCGCCATCGTCATCATCAACCTTCCTTCATTGCCAATTCCATGATGCTCTTCACCGTTCGTGAGTAATCTCATCGTAGGCTTGCTGGACAGTGATGAGTTGGATGAGATCTATCATGTAATCGAGTTAGTTTTGACGGGGATTGATCCCTAGTATCCACTATGTTCTCAGATTGATGTTGCTACCACTTTGCCATGCTTAATGTTTGTCACTAGGGCCCGAGTGCCATGATTTCAGATCTGAACCTATTATGTTGTCGCCAATATATGTGTGTTTTAGATCCTATCTTGCAAGTTGTAGTCACCTACTATGTGTTATGACCCGGCAACCCCGGAGTGACAATAGCCGGAACCACTCCCGGAGATGACCATAGCATGAGGAGTTCATGTATTCACCAAGTGTTAATGCGTTGGTCCGGTTCTTTATTAAAAGGAGAACCTTAATATCCCGTAGTTTCCATTTGGACCCCGCTGCCACGGGAGGGATGGACAATAGATGTCATGCAAGTTCTTTTCCCTAAGCACGTATGACTACATACAGAATACATGCTTACATTAGATTGACGAATGGGAGCTAGTTACTTATCTCTCCGTGTTATAACTGTTGCATGATGAATCACATCCGGCATAATCATCCATCACCGATCCAATGCCTACGAGTCTTTTACTACTGGTCCTTGCTACGTTGCTTTGCCGCTATTGCTGTTACTTGCTACTGCTGTCACTACTTCTGTTACCTGCTGCTGCCGTCACTACTCTGTTACTTGTTACTTTGCTGTTACCTACTGCAAGACTTTTCTGGCACCATTGATACATCAAGTCAGGAATAGTCTGCCGTCAACAAACCTTTTTCTGGCACCGTTGCTATCATACCACTTTGCTACTGATACTTTGCTTGCAGATACTAATCTTTCAGGTGTGGTTGAATTGACAACTTAGCTGCTAATACTTGAGAATATTCTTTCGCTTCCCCTTGAGTCGAATCAATAAATTTGGGTTGAATACTCTACCCTCGAAAACTGTTGCGATCCCCTATACTTGTGGGTTATCAATGTCTCGGAGCTCAATCATTGTGGTGTCAAGCTCCGGGCAAGCGTCGGGGTCTCCAATTAGGTTGTGGTGATTGCCCCAGGGCATTTGAGGTTACCTCGAAGCCATATTCCATTATGGTGAAGCTTTGTGGTGTTGTTGGGAGCCTCCAACTAAGTTGTGGAGATTGCCCCAGCCTTGTTTGTACGGGTTCGGTGACCGCCCTCAAGGGCCCCTTAGTGGAATCATGACATCTTGCATTGTGCGAGGGCGTGAGGAGATTACGGTGGCCTTAGTGGCATCTTTGGGAGCATTGTGCCTCCACACTGCTTTAAACGGAGATTAGCATCCGCAAGGGTGTGAACTTCGGGATACATCGTCGTCCCCGCATGCCTCGATTATCTCTTACCCGAGCCCTTTACTTTGTGATAGCCATATTGTTTCTTGTTATATATCTTGCTATCACATAGTTTTTTATCTTGCTTAGCATAAGTTCTTGGTGCACATAGGTGAGCCTAGTTATTTTAGGTTTTGTTCTTGACAAATTAAATGCTAGTTTTATTCTGCATTTGTTCAAGCCTAAACCATAATTATTTTAAAGCGCTTATTCACCCCCCCTCTAGGTGACATCCACGTCCTTTCACTCGGGATCCAGGTGCGCTGCCAAATGTTCGTGGTCTCTCTATCACCAATTTGGCAAATTACTCCTTGTGCCAAGATATCTCTCCCATCCAGAATAGCCCGCCATATCCGGGGTGGGTGCGCCCCAACTCATCCTAAATAAAAGAGTATTCTAGAAAATAGACAACCTTGAGAATTCGAGCACTCGGAGATGAGTAGTTCGTCAAGGTCTGCCAGGCCTGCCTTGCTAGAAGTGCGAGGTTGAAAATCTCCATGTCTCGAAATCCCAAACCTCCCAAATGCTTAGGCATGGTCATGGTGTCCCACACCACCTAGCTCAGTTTCCTCCTCCCTTCCTTAGACCCCATGAGAATTATCTCATGATAGATGTGATACTGTCACATAACCCTCGCGGCAATGTGAAGCAGGCCATTGAGTAAACTGGAATGGCTTGTGCGACAGATTTTATCATAACTTCTTTACCACCAGATGAAAGTAACTTCGTTATCCATCCATTTATCTTCGCCCACACACGACCCCAAAGATATTTGAACGTACCATTCTTTGAGTGGACCACATTAGTTGGCATGCCAAGGTAGCGCTCACTCAATGATTCATTGTGGACATGCACGTTGTTTTTGATAGTTGCTCTCAAGTGTGCAGGGCATCCCTTGCTGAAGAAAATTGAAGGTTTCTCATTGTTGATCCTCTGTCTGGAAGCATCGCAATATGTATCAAGTAGGTTTGACACCAAAGCTGATCCCTCCCCACTGGCCTTGAATAACAACAAGCTATCATGTGCAAAAAGGAGATGGTTAACGGTGTGAGCCGTAGGAGCCACCTGCATACCTGTCAAAGATAGACGAGAATTTGATTTAAGGAGGCAAGAAAGGCCCTCTCATGTGATCAAGAATAAGTAGGGAAGATTGGGTCTCCCTGCCGGATACCTTGTGTAGGTTTAAAAGAGTCTAGCTCTTCACCATTGAAACAAACAGAAAAAGAAACTGAGGAGACCATGTCCATGACGATGTCTATCCAATGGTGGTCAAAATACAGCTAGGTCATGATACCCTTTAGATAGGCCCACTCCAATCTATCATATGCCTTCATCATGTCCAACTTCAGAGCACAAAAACTGTTTGATTTAGCTCTCGACCGCTTCATAAAGTGCAAACATTCGTAAGCACTTACAATATTGTATGTGATTAGCCTTCCAGGGACAAGGCAGACCGCTCCTTAGAAATTATGTCACGGAGTATTGCTTTTCGTCTGTTCGCAATTACCTTAGGGGATATTCTATACAGAACATTGCATAAACTTACGGGCCAGAATTGAGAAAGTATCGTGGGGTTTGTTACCTTGGGAATCGAGACTAGCACAATATCATTGATATATTTTGGGCTCTCTTCGCCTCTACAATTCTGAGAACAATGTCTGTAACTTCATCCCCGTAGACATCCCAATGTCGCTAATAAAAGTGGGTAGTAAATCCTGTTGGGGAGCGTTGCATGGGAAACAAAAAATTCCTACGCACACACAATACCTATCCATGGTGATGATCATCTACAAGAGGGGAGAGTGAATATACATACCCTTGTAGATCGCTAAGCGAAAGCGTATATAACACGGTTGATGTAGTGGAACATCTTTGCGATCCAAATTGTAGCCCGTCCCGCGATCTCATCGCGGTCCGTCCCGCGATCCCATCACGATCCATCCCGATCTAGTGTCGAACGGACAGCACCTCCGCGTTCAGCACACGTACAGCTCGATGACGATCCCCGCCTTCTTGATCTAGCAAGAGGGGAGAAGAGGTAGACGAGTTCTCCAACACGGCAGCGTGGTGGTGGTGGTGGTGGTGAACTAATCCAACAGGGCTTCGCCTAAGCACCGCCGAACTAGACTAGAGGAGAAACAAATCTAGAGAGAGAGGGAAGAACGTGGCTGCTTTTCTGTGTCTCAAAAACCCTCAATACCTCTAGTATATATAGGAGGGAGGGAGGGGAGGAGGCAGCCTCAAATCCTCAAGGTTTGGCCGAAATTGGAGGTGGAGGAGTCCTATTCTGATCCTACTAGGAGTAGGATTCCTCCTTTCCACTTGAAAACCCTTTCCACCTTTGGGATTTTTGCCTCTCAAACCTCATGGGCCTTAATGGGAGCTTATGTTAGCCCACTAGGGGCTAGTTTGTATCCTCCCACAGACCATAAGCCCCCATCGGGGCGTGACACCCCTCCCGAAGGTCCCCGGTACCCTCCCGGCACTCCCGGTACACTACCGATGAGCCCGAAACTTTTCCGGTGACCAAAACAGAATTACATCTACGCATGAACCTAGCTCATGATGCCACTGTTGGGGAACGTTGCATGGGAAACAAAAAATTTCCTACGAACACAAAGACCTATCATGGTGATCATCATCTACGAGAGGGAGATCGGATCCACATACCCTTGTAGATCGCTAAGCGAAAGCGCAAATAAACGTAGTTGATGTAGTGGTACGTCTTCACGATCCGTCCCACGAACCATCCCACGATCCGTACCGAACACTAGGAGTACACTGCCAACACATATCGTCACCTCACCTTTAGCTAGTCTACGTTTATTTCATAGCTTTTATTTTGAGTTACTAACACTTAGTAACCGAACCGGTATCTAATACCCTGGTGCTACTAGGAGTAATAGTAAAGAACACATAAATATCATGTATATCCAATATGCTTTTGTCGACTTTGCCAGCCTTCTCATCTACCAAGTCTCGGGTTTGGGTTCAACCTTGGGTCTGTTCACTAGAGCAGCAGCTAGTTTTCCATTTCATGAAGTATCCCTTCTTGCCCTTGCCCTTCTTGAAACTAATGGTTTTACTAACCATCAACAATTGATGCTCCTACTTGATTTCTACTTTCGCGGTGTCAAACATCGTGAATTACTCAAGGATCATCATCTCTATCCTTGATATGTTATAGTTCATCACGAAGCTCTGTAGCTTGGTGACAGTGACTTTGGAGAACCATCACTATCTCATCTAGAAGATCAACTCCCACTCGATTCCAGCGATTGTAGCACTCAGACAATCTGAGCACATGCTCAACGATTGAGCTTTTCTCCCTTACTTTGTAGATAAAGAATCTTGTCGGAGGTCTCATACATCTCAACAAGGGCACGAGCATGAAATCCCAATTTCATCTCTTAGAACATCTCATATGTTCCGTGACGTTCAAAACGTCTTCGGCGCCTCAATTCTAAGTCGTTAAGCATTACGCACTTAACTATCACATAGTCATCAAAAACGTGTATGTCGGATGTTTGCAACATCCAGAAATGACGCTCGAGGTTCAGCACACCGAGCGGTGCATTTAGAACATTAGCCTTCTGTGCAACAATGAGGACAGTCCTCAGTTTACGGACCCAGTCCGCATAATTGCTACTATAAATTTTCAACAAAATTTTCTCTAGGAACATATCTAAAACAATAGAGCTACAACGCCAGATACAACATAATTTGCAAAGAATTTTTGACTACGTTCATGATAATGAGTTCAATTAATCATATTACTTAAGAACTCCCACTCAAATAGACATCCCTCTAGTCATTCGAGTGGCGCATGATCCAAATTCACTAACTCAAGTTGGATCATCACGTGAGTTCAGTTTAGCTTCAATGGTGAACATCTCCATGTTGATCATATCAACTATATGATTCATGCTCGACCTTTCGGTCTTTTGTGTTCCGAGAACATGTATGTACATGCTAGGCTCGTCAAGTTTAACCCGAGTGTTTCGCGTGTGCAACTGTTTTTCACCTGTTGTATGTGAACGTTGAGTCTATCACACCCGATCATCACGTGGTGTCTCGAAACGACGAACTGTCGCAATGGTGCACAGTCGGGGAGAACACAATTTTATCTTGAAATTTTAGTGAGGGATCACCTTATAATGCTACCGTCGTTCTAAGAAAAATAAGGTGCATAAAAGGATTAACATCACATGCAAAGCATAAGTGACTTGATATGGCCATGAACTTGCGCTTCTTTATCTCCATCACCAAAGCACCCGCATGATCTCCATCGTCACCGGTGCGGCGGTGCCGCACCATGATCTCCATCATCGTGCCGCCATCGAGGTTGTCACGCTATCTATGTTATTACTACTAAAGATACAACCTATCGATATAGTAAAAGCATTTGCAAGCACAAACGTTAGTTTAAAGACAAACCTATGGCTCCTCCCGGTTGCCGTAGCATTGACGTGCAAGTCGATATTTAACTATTACAACATGATCATATCATACATCCAATATATCATATCGTGTCTTTGGCCATATCACATCACATGCATACCCTGCAAAAACAAGTTAGACGTCCTCTAATTTGTTGTTGCATGTTTTACGTGGCTGCTATGGGTATCTAGTATGATCGCATCTTACTTATGCAAAGCCACAACGGTGATATGCAAATTGCTATTTAACCTTCTCCAAGGACAGTCTCGGTCAAGTCCGATTCAACTAAAGTTGAAGAAACAGACACTTGCTAGTCACCTTTATGCAACAAGTTGCATGTCAGTCGATGAAACCGGTCTCTCGTAAGCGTATGAGTAAAGTTGGTCTCGGCCGCTTCAATCAAACAATACCGTCGAATCAAGAAAAGACTAAGGAGGGCATCAAATTGAACATCAACGCCCACAAACTATTTTGTGTTCTACTCGAGATATCATCTACGCATGAACCTAGCTCATGATGCCACTGTTGGGGAATGCTGCATGGTAAACAAAAAAAAATCTACGCACACGCAATACCTATCCATGGTGATGATAATCTACGAGAGGGGAGAGTGACTCTACATACCCTTGTAGATCGCTAAGCGGAAGCATATATAACGCGGTTGACGTAATGGAACATCTTCGCGATCCAAATCGCAGCCCGTCCCGTGATCTCATCATGATCCGTCCCGCGATCCCGATCTAGTGTCGAACGGACGACACCTCCGCATTCAGCATACGTACAGCTCGATGACGACCCCCGCCTTATTGATCTAGCAAGAGGGGAGGAGAGGTAGATGAGTTCACCGGCACGGTGGCGTGGTGGTGGTGGTGGTGAACTAATCCAGCAGGGCTTCGCCTAAGCACCGCCGAACTAGACTAGAGGAGAAACAGATCTAGGGAGAGGGAAGCACGTGGCTGTTTTTCTGTGTCTCAAAACCCCTCAATACCTCTAGTATATATAGGAGGGAGGGAGGGGAGGGGAGGAGGAAGACTCAAACCCTCAAGGTTTGGCCGAAATTGGAGGTGGAGGAGTCCTACTCCAATCCTACTAGGAGTAGGATTCCTCCTGTCCACTTGGAAACCCTTTCCACCTTTTCCACCATTGGGTTTTTTGCCTCTCAATCCTCATGGGCCTTAGTGGGAGCTTATGTCAGCCCATCAGGGTCTGGTTTGTATCCTCACACAGCCCATAAGGCCCCTCGGGGCGTGACACCCCTCCCGATGGTCCCCAGTACCCTCCGGACACTCCCGGTACACTACCGATGAGCCTGAAACTTTTCCGGTGACCAAAACAGGATTTCCTATATATCAATCTTTACCTCCAGACCTTTCCGGAGCTCCTCGTGACGCCCGGGATCTCATCCGGGACTCCGAACAACTTTAGGTTACCAACACCTATAACTCAACTATACCGAAACATCACCGAACCTTAAGTGTGCAGACCTTGCGGGTTCAAGAACTATGTAGACATGACCGAGACACCTCTACGGTCAATAAAAAATAGCGGGACCTGGATGCCCATATTGGCTCCTACATATTCTATGAAGATCTTTATCGGTTGAACCTCTATGTCAAGGATTTAGTTAATCCCGTATGTTGTCCCCTTTGTCCTTCGGTATGTTACATGTCCGCGATTCGATCGTCGGTATCTCCATACCTAGTTCAATCTCATTACCGTCAAGTATCTTTACTCGTTCCGTAATACAATATATCGTGGCTAACTCCTTAGTCATATTGCTTGCAAGGCTTATTGTGATGTTGTATTACCAAGTGGGCCCCGAGATACCTCTCCGTCACACGGAGTAACAAATCCCAGTCTCGATTCACGCAATCCCAACAGACACCTTCGGAGATACCTGTAGAGCACCTTTATAGTCACCCAGTTACGTTGCGATGTTTGATACACACAAGTTATTCCTCCGATGTCCGGGAGTTGCATGATCTCATGGTCATAGGAACAAATACATTGACATGCAGAAAAGAGTAGCAATAAACTAACACGGTCATATGCTACGTTTATTGTTTGGGTCTTGTCCATCACATCATTCTCCTAATGATGTGTTCTCGTTATCAAATGACAACACTATTGGGGAACGTCGCATGGGAAACAAAAAAATTCCTACGCGCACGAAGACCTATCATGGTGATGTCCATCTACGAGAGGAGATTTGGATCTACATACCCTTGTAGATCGCACAACAGGAAGCGTTAAGAAACGCAGTTGATGTAGTGGAACGTCCTCGCGTCCCTCGATCCGTTCCGCGAACCGTCCCACGATCCGCTCCGATCAAGTGCCCAACGGACGACACCTCCGCGTTCAGCACACGTACAGCTCGACGATGATCTCGGCCTTCTTGATCCAACAAGCAAGACAGCGAAGTAGATGAGTTCTCCGGCAGCGTGACGGCGCTTCGGTGGTGGTGAAGGATCTACTCCTGCAGGGCTCTGCCCGAGCTCCGCAGAAATACGATCTAGAGGAAAAACCGTGGTGTTTGTGGTCGGGCTATCATGGCAAAAGTTGTCTCAAATCAGCCCTAAAACTCCACTATATATAGGAGGAGGGGAGGGGAGGCTTGCCTTGAGGGCCAAGGCCCCCTATCATGCGCCGGCTAGGAGTTGGAGGAGTCCACCTCCAATCCTAGTCCAACTAGGATTGGAAGGTGGAGTCCTTCCCTTCCTTCCCACCTCCCCCTTTTTTCTCTTTGATTTTATATCCTTGGCGCATAGGGCCCTTTTGGGCTGTCCCACCAGCCCACTAAGGGCTTGTGCGCCACCCCTAGGGCCTATGGGCTTCCCCGGGTGGGTTGGACCCCTCCCGGTGAACATCCGGAACCCATTCGTCACTCCCGGTACATTCCCGGTAATGCCCGAAAACTTTCTGGCAACCAAATGAGGTCATCCTATATATCAATCTTCATCTCCGGACCATTCCGAAAACCCTCGTGACGTCCGTGATGTCATCCGGGACTCCGAACAACATTCGGTAACCACGAATATAACTCAACTATACTAAAACATCGCCGAACCTTAAGTGTGCAGACCCTGCGGGTTCGAGAACTATGTAGACATGCCCCAAGGTACTCCTCGGTCAATATCCAATAGCGGGACCTGGATGCCCATATAAGATCCTACATATTCTCCGAAGATCTTATCGGTTGAACCTCAGTGTCAAGGATTCATATAATCCCATATGTCATTCCCTTTGTCCTTCGGTATGTTACTTGCCCGAGATTCGATCGTCGGTATCCGCATACCTATTTCAATCTCGTTACCAACAAGTCTCTTTACTCGTTCCATAATACAAGATCCTGTGACTTACACTTAGTCACGTTGCTTGCAAGGCTTGCGTGTGATGTTGTATTATCGAGTGGGCCCGAGATACCTCTCCGTCACACGGAGTGACAAATCCCAGTCTTGATCCATACTAACTCAACGGACACCTTCAGAGATACCTGTAGAGCACCTTTATAGTCACCCAGTTACGTTGCGACGTTTGATGCACACAAGGTATTCCTCCGGTGCGAGTGAGTTATATGATCTCATGGGCATAGGAACAAATACTTGACACGCAGAAAACAATAGCAATAAAACGACACGATCAATATGCTACGTTCATAGTTTGGGTCTTGTCCATCAGATGATTCTCCTAATGATGTGATCCCTTTATCAAGTGACAACACTTGTCCATGGTTAGGAAACCTTGACCATCTTTGATCAACGAGCTAGTCAACTAGAGGCTTACCAGGGACAGTGTTTTGTCTATGTATCCACACATGTATTTGTGTTTCCAATCAATACAATTATAGCATGGATAATAGACGATTATCATGAACAAAGAAATATAATAATAACTAATTTATTATTCCCTCTAGGGCATATTTCCAACAGTCTCCCACTTGCACTAGAGTCAATAATCTAGTTCACATCACCATGTGATTTCAACGAATCAAACACCCATATATATCTGGGGTCTGATCACGTCTTGCTCGTGAGAGAGGTTTTAGTCAACGGTTCTGAAACTTTCAGATCTTTGTGTTCTTTACAAATCTTTATGTCATCTTATAGATGCTGCTACTACGTGCTATTCGTAAATACTCCAAATATCTACTCTACTATACGAATCCGTTTCACTACTCATAGTTATTCGGAGGCAACCCTTTACGACGAACTCTTTAACCACCTCCATAATCGAGAAAAAATCCTTAGTCCATTAGTTACTAAGGATAACTTTGACCGTTGTTCAGTGATTCAATCCTGGATCACTCTCTGTACCTCTTAACAGACTTGTGGTAAGGCACATATCAGGTGCAGTACACAACATGGCATTCTGTAGAGTCTACGACTAAGGCATAGGGGACGACCTTCGTCCTTTCTCTTTCTTCTGCCGTGGTCGGGTTTTTGAGTCTTACTCAAATTCACACCTTACAACACAACCAAGAACTCCTTCTTTGCCGATCTATTTTGAACTCCTTCAAAAACTTGTCAAGGCATGCATTTATTTTGAAAGTTTTATTAAGCGTATTGATCTATCTCTATAGATCTTGATGCTCAATGTTCAAATAGCTCTATCCAGGTCTTCCTTTAAAAAACTCCTTTCAAACAACCTTTTATGCTTCACAGAAATTCTACATTTACTTCTGATCAACAATATGTCAACCACATATACTTATCAGAACTTCTATAGTGCTCTCACTCACTTCTTTGGAAATACAAGTTTCTCATAAACTTTGCACAAACCCAAAAGCTTTGATCATCACATCAAAGCGTATATTCCAACTCCGAGATGCTTGCACCAGTCCATAAAAGGATCGCTGGAGCTTGCATAATTTATAGTATCTTTAGCATCGACAAAACCTTCTGGTTGTATCACATACAACCTTTCCTCAAGGAAACTGTCGAGGAAACAATGTTTTGACATCCTATGTGCAATATTTCATAAATAATGCAGCAACTACTAACATAACTCTAACAGACTTTTAGCATCGCTACGAGTGAGGAAGTCTCATCATAGTCAACTATTTGATCTTGTCGGAAACATCTTTGCGACAAGTCGAGCTTTTCTTAATAGTGACTTGATAACCCACAAGTATAGGGGATCGCAACAGTTTTCGAGGGTAGAGTATTCAACCCAAATTTATTGATTCGACTCAAGGGGAAGCCAAAGAATATTCTCAAGTATTAGCAGTTGAGTTGTCAATTCGACCACACCTGAAAGATTTAGTATCTGCAGCAAAGTATCAGTAGCAAGGTAGTATGATAGCAGCAGTAGCAACAGTAACTAGTAGCAGGAGAGTAACGTAGCAAGGACCAGTAGTAAAAGACTCGTAGGCAATGGATCGGTGATGGATGATTATGCTGGATGCTATTCATCATGCAACAGTTATAACACGGAGAGATATGTAACTAGCTCGAGTTCGTCAATCTAATGTAGGCATGTATTCCGTATGTAGTCATACGTGCTTAGGGAAAAGAACTTGCATGACATCTATTGTCCATCCCTCCCGTGGCAGCGGGGTCCTAACGGAAACTACGGGATATTAAGGATCTCCTTTTAATAAAGAACCGGACCATCGCATTAACACTTGGTGAATACATGAACTTCTCATACTATGGTCATCTCCGGGAGTGGTTCCGGCTATTGTCACTCCGGGGTTGCCGGGTCATAACACATAGTAGGTGACTACAACTTGCAAGATAGGATCAAGAACACACATATATTGGCGACAACATAATAGGTTCAGATCTGAAATCATGGCACTCGGGCCCTAGTGACAAGCATTAAGCATGGCAAAGTAGTAGCAACATCAATCTCAGAACATAGTGGATACTAGGGATCAATCCCCGTCAAAACTAACTCGATTACATGATAGATCTCATCCAACCCATCACCGTCCAGCAAACCTACGATGAGATTACTCACGAACGGTGAAGAGCATCATGGAATTGGCGATGAAAGAAGGTTGATGATGACGATGGCGACGATCTCCCCTCTCCGGAGCCCAGAACGGACTCCAGATCTGCCCTTCATATGAAGAACAGGAGGTGGCGGCGCCTCCGTATCGGAAAACGTGATGAACTCTTGTTCTTGATTTTTTTCCGAGTGAGACAGACTAAATAGAGCTGAGATTGGAGGCGATGGAGTTTTGTGGGCCCCACAAGCCTGCCAGGCGCGACCAAGGGGGGCCGCGTCGGCTGGGATTGTGGGCTCCATGCTCCACATCCTCCGCTGATTCTTGCGCCAATATTTTTTTTTGATATTCCACAAAAATTCTCCGTAAATTTTCAGGTCATTCCGAGAACTTTTATTTTTGCGCAAAAACAACACCATGGCAATTCTGCTGAAAACAGCGTTAGTCCGGGTTAGTTCCATTCAAATCATGCAAACTAGAGTCCAAAACAAGGGCAAAAGAGTTTGGAAAAGTAGATACGACAAAGACGTATCATGACTTATCACCATCATCGTTTGTCTTTCTTTTAAAGATCCATCTTTACTTAATAGTTTTATTATCATCAAGTAGTTCTTCCAAAGTCTACACTTTGTTTTATACATGGATCCTCTCTCGGATTTCATGGCTTCCAGCCATTTGTTGGAATCCGGGCCCACCATTGCTTCTCCATAACTCGTAGGTTCATTGTTGTTCAATAACATGACCTCCAAGACAGGGTTACCGTACCACTCTGTAGTAGTATGCGACCTTTGTCGACCTACGAGGTTTGTAGTAACTTGATCCGAAGTTCTAATGATCACCACCATCAACTTCCACTTCAATTGGTGTAGGCGCCACATGAACATCTTCCAGCGCCCCGCTACACACTGGTTGAAGTGACAGTTCACTAACCTCATCAAGTTCCACCACCCTCCCACTCAATTCTTTCGAGAGAAACCTTTCCTCGAGAAAGGCTTTGTTTCTAGAAACAAACACTTTGCTTCCGGATCTGAGATAGGAGATGTATCCAACTGTTTTGGATATCCTATGAAGATGCATTTATCCGCTTTGGGTTCGAGCTTATCAGACTGAATCCTTTTCACATAAGCATCGCAGCCCCAAACTTTCAAGAAACGACAGCTTAGGTTTCTCTAAACCATAGTCTATACTGTGTCATCTCAACGGAAATATGCGGTGCCCTATTTAAAGTGAATGCGGTTGTCTCTAATGCATAACCCATAAACGATAGTGGTAATTTGATAAGAGACATCATAATATGCACCATATCAAAATAGGGCGTAGCTATGACGTTCGGACACACAGTCACACTATGGTGTTCAAGGTGGCATGAATTGCAAAACAATTTCCACATTGTCTTTAACTCTGTACCAAAACTCGCAACTCAGATATTCATCTCTATGATCATATCGTAGACAGTTTATCCTCTTGTCATGACGATCTTCTCTCTGAAATAGCATTGAACTTTTCAATATTTCAAACTTGTGATTCATCAAGTAAATACTCCTGTATCTAGTCAAATCATCAGTAAAGTAAGAACATAATGATATCGCTGCGTGCCTTAGCACTCATTGGACTGCACACATCAAAAAATGTATTACTCCCAACAAGTTATTCTCTTGTTTCATGTGGCATGATTTGCATGTATCAAGTGATTCAAAATCAAGTGATTCCAAACGATCCATCCGCATGGAGTTTCTTCATGCGTTTTACACCAACATGGCTCAAGTGGAAGTGCCACAACTAAGTGGTACTATCATTATAACTTTGTATCTTTTGGCACCAATATTATGAACATGTGTAACACTATGATCGAGATTCAATAAACCATTGAGGGTAATTATTAAAGCAAATAGAATAACTATTATTCTCTTTAAATGAATAATCGTATTGCAATAAACACGATCTAATCATGTTCATGCTCAACGCAAACACCAAATAACAATTATTTAGATTTTACCACCAATCCCGATGATAGAGGGAGCGTGCGATGTTTGATCACATCAACCTTGGAAACACTTCCAACACATATCGTCACCTCGCCTTTAGCTACTCTTCGTTTATACTGTAGCTTTCATTTCAAGTTACTAATCACTTAGCAACCGAACCGGTATCCAACACCCTCGTGCCACTAGGAGTACTAGTAAATTACACATCAATATCATGTATATCAAATATACTTCTGTCGACTTTTGCCAGCCTTCTTATCTACCAAGTATCTAGGGTAGCTCCGCCTCAGTGACCGTTCCCCTCATAACAGAAGCACTTAGTCTCGGGTTTGGGTTCAATTTTGGGTTTCTTCATTAGAGCAGCAACTGGTTTGTCGTTTCATGAAGTATCCCTTCTAGGCCTTGCCCTTCTTGAAACTAGTGGTTTTATTAACCATCAACAATTGATGCTCCTTCTTGATTTCTACTTTCGCAGTGTCAAACATTGCGAATCACTCAAGGATCATCATATCTATACTTGATTTGTTTATAGTTCATCACGAAGCTCTAGCAGCTTAGTGGCAGTGACTTTGGAGAACCATCACTATCTCATCGGGAAGATTAACTCCCACTTGATTCAAGCGATTGTTGTACTCGGACAATCTCAGAACATGCTCAACGATTTGAGCTTTTCTCCTTTACTTTGTAGGCAAATAATATTGTTGGAGGTCTTATATCTCTCAATAAGGGCACGAGCATGAAATCTCAATTTCATCTCTTTGAACATCTCTTATGTTCTGCGACGTTTTCAAAACGTCTTCGGCGCCTTGCTTCTAAGCCATTAAGTATTGTGCACTAAACTATCATGTAGTCATCAAAGACGTGTATGTCAGATGTTCGCAACATCCACACACGACGCTCGAGGTGCATCACACTGAGTGGTGCATTAAGGACATAAGCCTTCTGCGAGCAATGAGGACAATCCTCGGTTTTACGGACTCATTCCGCAAAGTTGCTACTATCAACTTTCAACTAAATTTTTCTCTAGGAACATATAAAAACAGTAGAGCTATAGTGCAATCTACATCGTAATTCGCAAAGAACATTAGACTACGTTCATGATAATTAGTTCAATTAGTCATATTACTTATGAACTCCCACTCAAAAAGTACATCTCTCTAGTCATTTGAGTGGTACATGATCCAAATCCACTATCTCAAGTCCGATCATCACGTGAGCCGAGAATAGTTTCAGTGGTAAGCACCTCTATGCTAATCATATCAACTATACGATTCATGCTCGATCTTTCGGTCTCTTGTGTTCCGAGGCCATGTCTGCACATGCTAGGCTCGTCAAGTTTAACCCGAGTGTTCCGCATGTGCAACTGTTTTGTGCCCGTTGTATGTGAACGTTGAGTCTATCACACCCGATCATCATGTGGTGTCTCAAAACTATGAACTGTAGCAACGGTGCACAGTCGGGGAGAACAAAATTTCGTCTTGAAATTTTAGTGAGAGATCACCTCATAATGCTACCGTCGTTCTAAGCAAAATAAGGTGCATAAAAGGATTAACATCACATGCAATTCATAAGTGACATGATATGGCCATCATCATGTGCTTCTTGATCTCCATCACCAAAGCACCGGCACGATCTTCTTGTCACCGGCACCACACCATGATCTCCATCATCATGATCTCCATCAACGTGTCGCCATCGGGGTTGTCGTGCTACTTATGCTATTACTACTAAAGCTATTTCCTAGCAATATAGTGAACGCATCTGCAAACACAAACGTTAGTGTAAAGACAACCCTATGGCTCCTGTTGGTTGCCGTACCATCGACGTGCAAGTTGATATTAACTATTACATCATGATCATCTCATACATCCAATATATCACATCACGTCATTGGCCATATCATATCACAAGCATACCCTGCAAAAACATGTTAGACGTCCTCTAATTTGTTGTTGCATGTTTTACGTGACTGCTATGGGTATCTAATAGATCACATCTTACTTACGCAATAACCACAACGGAGATGTGCAAATTGCTATTTAACCTCTCCAAGGACCGCCTCGGTCAAAACCAGTTCAACTAAAGTTGAAGAAACCGACACCCGCCAGTCATCTTTATGCAACGAGGTTTCATGTCGAGCGATGAAACCAGTCTTTCGTAAGCGTACGAATAATGTCGGTCCGGGCCGCTTCAATCCAACAATACCGCCGAATCTAGAAAATACTAAGGAGGGTAGCAAATCGAACATCATCGTCCACAAAACCCTTTGTGTTCTACTCGAGATTACATCTACGCATGAACCTAGCTCATGATGCCACTGTTGGGGAACGTCGCATGGGAAACAAAAAATTTCCTACGCGCACGAAGACCTATCATGGTGATGTCCATCTACGAGAGGAGATTTGGATCTACGTACCCTTGTAGATCGCACAGCAGGAAGCATTAAGAAACACGGTTGATGTAGTGGAACGTCCCTCGATCCGCCCCGCGAACCATCCCATGAACCGTCCCACGACCCGTCCCACGACCAGCTCCGATCTAGTGCCGAACGGACGGCACCTCCGCGTTCAGCACACGTACAGCTCGACGATGATCTCAGCCTTCTTGATCCAGCATGCAAGACGGAGAAGTAGATGAGTTCTCCGGCAGCGTGACGATGCTCCGATGGTGGTGAAGGATCTACTCCTGCACGGCTCCGCCCGAGCTCCGTAGAAATACGATCTAGAGGAAAAACCGTGGTGTTTGTTGTCGGGCGGCCATGGCAAAAGTTGTCTCAAATCAGCCCTAAAACTCCACTATATATAGGAGGAGGGGAGGGGAGGCTTGCCTTGAGGGCCAAGGCCCCCTATCGTGCGTCGGCTAGGAGGTGGAGGAGTCCACCTCCAATCCTAGTCCAACTAGGATTGGAAGGTGGAGTCCTTCCCTTCCTTCCCACCTCCCCTTTTTTCTCTTTTATTTTCTATCCTTGGCGCATAGGGCCCTTTTGGGCTGTCCCACCAGCCCACTAAGGGCTGGTGCGCCACCCCTAGGGCCTATGGCCCGGGTGAGTTGGCCCCCTCCCGGTGAACATCCGGAACCCATTCGTCACTCCCAGTACATTCCCGGTAATGCCCGAAAACTTTCCGGTAACCAAATGAGGTCATCCTATATATCAATCTTCATCTCCGGACCATTTCGGAAACCCTCGTGACGTCCGTGATCTCATCCGGGACTCCAAACAACATTTGGTAACCACGCATATAACTCAACTATACTAACACATCGCCGAACCTTAAGTGTGCAGACCCTGCGGGTTCGAAAACTATGTAGACATGCCCCGAGGTACTCCTCGGTCAATATCCAATAGCGGGACCTGGATGCCCATATTGGATCCTACATATTGTTCGAAGATCTTATCGGTTGAACCTCAGTGTCAAGGATTCATATAATCTCGTATGCCATTCCCTTTGTCCTTCGGTATGTTACTTGCCCGAGATTCGATCGTCGATATCCCCATACCTATTTCAATCTCGTTACCAGCAAGTCTTTTTACTCGTTCCGTAATACAAGATCCCGTGACTTACACTTAGTCACTTTGCTTGCAAGGCTTGTGTGTGATGTTGTATTACCGGGTGGGCCCCGAGATACCTCTCCGTCACACGGAGTGACAAATCCCAGTCTTGATCCGTACTAACTCAAAGGACACCTTCGGAGACACCTGTAGAGCACCTTTATAGTCACCCAGTTACGCTGCGATGTTTGATGCACACAAGGTATTCCTCCGGTGCTAGTGAGTTATATGATCTCATGGTCATAGGGACAAATACTTGACACGTAGAAAACAATAGCAATAAAACGACACGATCAATATGCTACGTTCATAGTTTTGGTCTTGTCCAGCACATGATTCTCCTAATGATGTGATCCCGTTATCAAGTGACAACACTTGTCTATGGTTAGGAAACCTTGACCATGTTTGATCAACGAGCTAGTCAACTAGAGGCTTACCAGGGACAGTGTTTTGTCTATGTATCCACACATGTATTTGTGTTTCCAATCAATACAATTATAGCATGGATAATAGACGATTATCATGAACAAAGAAATATAATAATAACTAATTTATTATTGCCTCTAGGGCATATTTCCAACAAACACTTGTCTATGGCCAGGAAACCTTGACCATCTTTGATCAACGAGCTAGTCAACTAGAGGCTCACTAGGGACTGTGTGTTGTCTATGTATCCACACATGTATTTGAGTTTCCAATCAATACAACTCTAGCATGGATAATAAATGATTATTATGAACAAGGAAATATAATAATAACCAATATTTTATTGCCTCTACGGCATATTTCCAACAAATCCATCAGGCCCCGGTGCTTTAGTTGGGAACATTTCAAATAAAGCAACCTTGACCTCCTCTTTGGTGTATGGCGCACATAAATTGGAATTTATCTCAGTTGTTACCTTCTGTGGAACTTGATCCAACCCTGCCTCCATGTTCTGCACTCCTTCAGAGAGGTATAAGGACTGGTAAAAGTCATTCACTAGTGCCTTTAGCTCTTTCGGGTCAGATATCTCCACACCCAACGAGTTCTTTAACGCCTTGATCATGTTATTCTTACGTCAGGGATAGCTCTAAGGTGGAAAAAATGTGTTTCTATCCCCTCTGGAAAGCCACTCGACCCTAGCTCTTTGTCTCCACATGATCTCCTCCCTGTGGTACATCTCTATTAAACGTTCATTGATCTTTAACTCTGCATCGGAAGGGCATGTTCTCGATGGATCATTCTTGAGTTCATCTAGATTCTTCTTTAGTTTATTTCTTTCTTTATACATGCTTCCCAAAGTGTCACAACTCCATCTTCCCAGATCCTTCTTCAGGTCTTGCAGTTTGTAATGCAGCTATTCCACAGTTGTACAAGGAGGGCCTGCCCCCATCCCGTAGAAATAACATCACAGAAGTTTTCACGTGTCTCCCACATCATCTCATACCTCAAGGGTCGCTGGACCTGCTCAGCTGTCCCGCCCCCCAGCTTTAGCAACAACGGGGAGTGATCTAAATTAACCCCCGTCAAGTGTGTGATTGAAGCCAAAGGGTACTTAGCCAACGAGTCTGCATTTACCAATGCTCTGCATATAGTATATGTTTCACCCACTACTTTCTTCTCAAAGGTCCAGAAATTGCCTTTGTATCCCAAGTCAAGCAGCGTGCACACATCTAGGACCTCCCGAAAAGATTGAATCTGAGCGTTGTTATGCTGCCCAACACCTTGATGCTCATGTGGACGGAGCACCTCGTTGAAGTCACCTACACAGAGCCAAGGAAGATCACTCACAGTACTACATCTCTTCAACGTTGTCGAGGTTTGATGCCTCAAATGTGCTTGTGCCTCCCCATACACGCATGTCATCCTCCACTTCTTTGTACCCTGTTCCACAATGGAACATCCACATGATAGACGAAATAACCAAGAATTTCAACTTTTATTGAATTGTTCCAAAACAAACAAATGCCACAACTTCTTCCTTGACTACTAATAGCATAAGAATTGTCAAAACCCAACGTTCCAGCTAAAGCTTCTACCCTAGCACTATCAATCTGTGTTTCAGCAATGCATAAGAGGGCAGGGGCAACCTGCCTCATGAAATCATGAATCTCACGAACTATCGCAGCTTTGCCCGCACCACGACAGTTCCAACACAAGATATTCATTGGGCCTCGCGGCGCTCCTCGAAGGAGCCCGCCAAAGATGAGACAGTCTTGCCAATATTGTCATTCTTCTCCAAATGATCCTCCTCTCCTGCTGCAATAATTTTGGCTCTTTTGTTCTTGTTTGTTGCTTGGGATATGGGGAACAATAGGGGTAGGGGTAGCGCAAGCACATCCCCAAGACCCCCAACCATTGTTGCATCCTTAGTGAGATGCCTAGCAAACTGCACCTCAGCTGACGATCTCTTCCTATTGATGTCTTCATCAACCATGTCTGCATCATCATGTGGACCAAAGTCATTCTTCCCAATTTTGGCCTCCTCATGGCCAAATCTAGGGCCAGTCCCACCTCCAGCACGGCCTCCCCGACGTCCACCTCTACAGCCACGACCCCCTCCAAGGGCATGACCAGATCACATGACCAAGGAATCCCTAAGATCTTTGAACACAAGTGATGAAGGTGGGTGTATACCACTGCCATGTTCTTTAAACATATGGCCAAGCATGTCGCAGACTGCACACTAGTCCAGAAGCTTCTCATATTTTACCGTGTATATTTGGTGCTTCCCACCCCTTATCACAGAAACTGCATTCTTCAGCACTTTGTTGACATTGATCTGAACCCACACACGATGCAAATTCCCCGCAAAATCTTGCTATCGGGGTTCACCATATATAACTTCTCCAACCTTTGGTGCTAAAGATGGCACAAGATGAGCATACAAGGGTGGACCATCATGTATCTACACCTAGATCTCAATAGTATCTAGATGAATTGTTGACGGCTTCGACAATCCATCATAGGGCTTACGAATTACAGCATCCCCTCGAAACTGCCACAGACCATCATGCGTTACTCTCTCCCAATCTCCCAAGAAATAGAAATGCATGGTATATAGATTTTCTTCAAGAGGTTTGAAATGGACTTCCTGGGCTAGATCCCTCGCTGGTCTTATGTTTTTGAAAAATCAGTATTGGCTATAGGTCTTGGCCGAGTAAACACTAGTGAGCGCAATCCATCGCGCCTGTTCCGACGGTGCCTCCTCCTCGTCGAACACCATATCGTCAAGGTCCTCCTCCCGAAGCCCGAGTTCCTTAATCAGTGCTACCACTTCGTCTGTCTCTGTAGGCCTAGTAGTCGACCCCGAAGCTTCATCCGATGCCATGATTCCTCGAACCCTAACCCGATCAAAAACAAAACGGTCTTTGTAGCAAAACCCTAGTTCCCCCTCCCACAGCCCCGCCAAGACCAGTGAGTGTTGCGACACCCACGATCAAGGAGAGAAGGCCCGGGGTCATGGTGGAGGCAGGAAAACCACATCTCAATGGCGGCAAAGCGAACGCCCTGACAAGACAAAACCCTAGCTAGAGGGAAAAACTGTCAATGCGTCACACTAGTTCCGCTCACCACGCGGGCCTAGTAATCCTTAGAAATCCCCACAAGGCTATTTTACACACATGGTTTTGAGTGTCCCAAACCTTTATATCCCCACCAATACCCTTCGTTCCACGCAGAACCGAACCCTCGAGGGCCTACTAATGGAACTGGATTACGATGTGATCATGTGAAAGGGGAGGGATTAGTGGGGATTGGGTGAGTGGGAGGGAATCACCGAATTCCCTGCAATCCTCGACCTCCCTGGGGCAGGAAAACCTCCCTTGTCAAACGAAGCCTAAAGGATACAAATAGGAAAACGTTTTCAGCCGGGGCGCGAGCTGAAACTTCCGTGGGCCTCGGGAGACTCGTCCGATCTAGAGGATCCAATGCTCCCCTCTTTGTTTGGCCCACACAATGCCCCACCCTTTACCCCTCATCTTCTTTGTTCTGCATCATTCCTCTCTTATTTTCCGCATCTCTAATCCTCTCGCGCATCATGGCCATGCATGCACTATCCTGGACCACCACTTCTCCCTTCGCCCACCCTTTCCCCCACCCCTCCTCTCCCGATGGTGGAGCTGCTATGTAGGAGGGCAAGCTGCGACCATGGGGACCAACAGTGCTGGAACCTGCCATCAATTTTGCTGGAACCAACTTGCAAACGAGTTGGAACCGACCTACTTTTTGATGAGACACAAATATTGTTGAGACCAACATGTGAACTAGTTGGAACCAACACTCGAGTTTGGTGGAACCAACATTTTTTTTGCTACCACCAGCCAACGCTGGAGTTAGTACCAACACATATTTCTCCTACAACCGTTGAAGCACGAGCTGGAACCAGTAGAGATTTTTGCTACAACCGGCAAAACCCCTAGCTCGGACCAACAATTGTTTGTGCTACATCAACCGAAGAGTTTCTGCAGCGCCGATGGTGAGCATTGATTTTTGTTGCAACCGAGCACCAAAAAATCTTCCGCCCACAAGATTATTTGCTGCCATGGGGAAGGTGCATATAGCTGTTATGTTTCCTTGATGGCGAAAATAGACCAGCGCGGTGTTGCAACCATCATGGGTGGAATCTTTTTCATGGCGAGTTACGACATCGCACTGCAACCCTCAAATGTTTTCCCATGGGGAAAAGCTACAACCAACCATGTGTAACGCCCAAGATGCGGTCCTATCCTTATTTTGGCACGTGGGCCTCGACAGGGATAGAAACGCATCTCGTCGTTTCGCAAGAATGGATATCGTTACAAGTACATGTACTGAAAAATATGAGTATAAGGAGTTGGCTTACACTCGCCACAAGATACATCGAGATCACATCAATACAACAATATATAGTCATCATGAAGAAGAGGAGGGTCCGACTACGGACAAAAACAAACGATAAAAGAACGACGTCCATCCTTGCTATCCCAGGTTGTCGGCCTGGATCCCATCCTAGATCGAAGAAGAAGAAGAAGAAACTCCAAATAGCACAATGAGCGCGCTCACATCAAAGTAACTCTTTACATGTAGCTGCAACTGGTGTTGTAGTAATCTATGAGCCATAGGGGACTCAACAATCTCATTTCCAAAGCTATCAATACTAGCAAATCTTAATGGGTGAGGTAAGGTTGAGTGGTGAGGCTGCAGCAAGAGACTAAGCATTATATGAGGTGAATAACTTACGAGTGCGAGAATCAAAGAGGGGGACGATCTACGCATATCAGACATGAACTAATAATGATCAAATGAATGATCCTAAACCCTACTTACGTCAGACATAACCCTACCGTGTCCTCTTCCAGATACAGAACACATGAGAAGAGTTAGTCACGGTTACGCACACAGTCGGCAAGTTTTAATTAATTTAACTTCAAGTTGTCTAGAACCGAATGTTAAACAAAGTTTCCACGTTTCCACATAACCGCGAGCATGGCTTTCTGAAATATTTAACCCTGTAGGGGTGCTCCAACTAGTCCATCACAAACTACCACACGTTGCGATGGAATGACCTCGACCAGGGAAACCCTTGATCTCCTCGGGTTCCTTTTGGAAAACCTCAACGTCGAGATAGCCAAAAGTATCCTCGGAATCCCTCGCACAAGACGCTCGATAAAGGTAAAACAAGTCCACCAAGGCCGCCCGGCGTGTCAACGATCCTGATAGGAGTCGTGTATCTCGTTCTCAGGACACGACGGATGAGCAATATGTACGATGTCCCGATAGAAATCCCCTGAGTTGCCCCGGGTGGCCCCGCAAGTGTCTCTGTTTGGGACCAACACGAGCAGCACTGGTCCCCTGTATTATTATGAATTACTCCTCGGGTTCATGATGCCCTATGTTTTCAGTATTAACAAAATTATTATGTTGGGAAAATATAGTACCAATGTTGAGCCTTGCCAGATGAGTTTTATCCCAAAACGAGAATCTAGGGTGTTCCCATAACAACCCCAAGCATGTTAGGAGCGCTTAGCTATGGAACATAACACCGGTAGCCTAAACTAAGGCGGCAAAGGTGGAACAAAACACCAGGCTAGAAGGCCAAGCCTTCCACCTTTTACCAAGTATATAGGTATATTAAATTAAGTAGAAATTATATGGTGATATAACAAGGAACCCATGATTATCACATGGAAGCAAGTGCACCTACAACTAGCAACGCTAACAAAAGGTTGAGCAAGCAGTAATATAGCCAAGCAATGGTTTGCTAGGTTGTGAAAAGGTTAGAGGTTTTTCATGGCATTGTTGGGAGGCTGACATTTAACAGGTGGTAGGTAGCGAGACATAGCGATAGAAATGAAACAACTAGCATGGCAATGATAGTAATGGTATCTAGGGAAATGATCATCTTGCATGTAATCCCGCTTGGAAGGAGAACGACTCCGTGAAGCACACGAACCTACGTAGTCGAACGGATCCTCACATTCCGATACGCTTGCGGAACTCTATCGAGACGAAGCAAACCGAAACACAATCAACACACAACATTCACCATGGCACACGAACAACATGATGCACAACACATATGATGCATGCCTAGTTAAATCATGCAAGGCACGGCATGGCAATTCACCTCACGCAAACACTACACATTAAGTGAAGTTCAATATGCAACGAGTTGCATATTGACGGAACTCCATGATACGCCTCCGTCGTATCTACTTTTCCGAACTCTTTTGCCCTTGTTTTGGACTCTAATTTGCATGATTTGAATGGAACTAACCCAGACTAACGTTGTTTTCGGTAGAATTGCCATGGTGTTGTTTTTGTGCAGAAATAAAAGTTCTCGGAATGGCCTGAAAATTTACGGAGAATTTTTCTGGAAATAATGAAAAATACCTGCGCAAAGATCTACAGGAGGGGGTGAGCCAGTGGGCCACAAGCCCAGACGGTGCGGTCACCCCCCCCCCCCAGGCCGCACCAACCAGGCTTGTGGGGCCCATGAGGCTCCACCGCCGCCAAACTCAGCTCTATTTATTCTATATCGCCCGGAAAAAAATCAGAGAGAAGGATTCATCGCGTTTTACGATACGGAGGCGCCACCACCCCCTATTCTTCATCTGGAGGGAAGATCTGGAGTTCGTTCTCGGCTCCGGAGAGGGGAGATCGTCGCCATCATCATCATTAAACCTTCCTCCATCGCCAATTCCATGATGCTCTTCACCGTTCGTGAGTAATCTATTCGTAGGCTTGCTGGACGGTGATGAGTTGGATGAGATCTATCATGTAATCGAGTTAGTTTTGACGGGGATTGATCCCTAGTATCCACTATGTTCTCAGATTGATGTTGCTACTACTTTACCATGCTTAATGCTTGTCATTAGGGCCCGAGTGCCATGATTTCAGATCTGAACCTATTATGTTGTCGCCAATATATGTGTGTTTTAGATCCTATCTTGCAAGTTGTAGTCACCTACTATGTGTTATGACTCGGCAACCCCGGAGTGACAATAGGCGGAACCACTCCCGGAGATGACCATAGTATGAGGAGTTCATGTATTCACCAAGTGTTAATGCGTTGGTCCGGTTCTTTACTAAAAGGAGAACCTTAATATCCCGTAGTTTCCATTAGGACCCCGCTGCCACGGGAGGGATGGACAATAGATGTCATGCAAGTTCTTTTCCCTAAGCACGTATGACTACATACGGAATACATGCCTACATTAGATTGACGAACGGGAGCTAGTTACTTATCTCTCCGTGTTATAGCTGTTACATGATGAATCACGTCTGGCATAATCATCCATCACCGATCCAATGCCTACGAGTCTTTTACTACTGGTCCTTGCTACGTTACTTTGTTGCTACTGCTGTCACTGCTGCTACTGTTACTCTGTTGCTACTGTTGTTACTCTGTTGCTACTGATGTCTCTACTGCTGTTACTTGTTGCTGCTATCACTACTGCTGTTACTTTGCTGTTACCTACTGCAAGACTTATCTGGCGCCAATGATACAACAAGTTAGGAATAGTCTGCCGTCAACAGACCCTTTTCTGACACCGTTGCTATCATACCACTTTGCTACTGATACTTTGCTTGCAGATACTAATCTTTCAGGTGTGGTTGAATTGACAACTCAGCTGGTAATACTTGAGAATATTATTTCGCTTCTCCTTGTGTCGAATCAATAAATTTGGGTTGAATACTCTACCCTCGAAAACTGTTGCGATCCCCTACTCTTGTGGGTTATCAAGACTATTTTCTGGCGCCGTTGCCAGGGAAGCACAGCTATATTCTTTGAGTCACTTGGGATTTACGTCTGCTGATCACTATGAGGAATCCGATAGATCCAAGAACTAAAGTCTTATCCTCAACTACTAGGACAGGTAAGGAACTGCCATCTAGCTCTGCACTTGATTCACCTTCAGTTATGAGTAAGTTTGCGACACCACCTCCTGCTAGAAATCTTGATATGTCGCCTGTGCTTGATGATGCTACTTCTGCTGCCCATGATGCTTATGATGATGCTATGCTTGATACTATGCCTGATGATGCTATGCTTGATACTATGCCTGATGATTCTATGCTTGATACTGCTTTTGCCACTAGGTGCATTCCTTGATGCACAACTTGCTAGAGTTGCTGCTAGATGTGATGATACTTCTGAAACTGCTGATACTATTGAAGTAGAACCTGCTATTTTGCCTGCTAGAACTAGCTCTCCTATGTTTTAATTGCCTGATATGCGTGATACGCGTTATGTTATGGAGGGAGAGATAGCTGAGGACTTTCTTGCGTGTAAGCATAGCTATGATGTTGATAAATTACTACGCAAGTGGAAATAAAAATCTCTGAACGCTAGGATGAAATACGACCCGAAGTTTGCTACTTCGCCTATCTTTGTGACCGATAAGGATTATGAATTCTCTATCGACCCTGAGTTAATTACTCTGGTCGAATCATATCCTTTTCACGGTCATGAGTCTGAAACGGTTGTAGCCCATCTTACCAAACTACACGATATAGCCACCCTATTCACTAGTGAGGAAAAGATCCGCCACTACTATATCCTCAAGCTGTTTCCTTTCTCGCTAAAGGATGATGCTAAGACCTGGTTCACTTCTCTTGCTCCTGGTTGTGTGCATAGCCCCCAGGATATGGTCTACTACTTCTCTGAAAAATATTTCCCTGCCCATAAGAAGCAAGTTGCCTTGCAGGAAATATACAACTTTGCTTAAGCTGAAGAAGAGAGTCTCCCACAAGCTTGGGGGAGGCTTATCCGCTGCTGAATGCTTTGACTCATCACCCTCTTGAGAAGAATGAAATAATTAACATCTTCTATAATGGACTTACCGATGCTTCTAAAGACCACCTAGATAGTTGTGCTGGAAGTGTTTTTAGGGAACAAACTGTAGAACAAGCTGAGATTCTATTGAATAACATCTTGTGCAATGAGAATGCTTGGACTATTCCCGAACCACCTCCTAAGCCAACTCCGAAGAAAAGAGGTATTCTATTCCTCAGTCCCGAAGATATGCAAGAAGCTAAGAAATCTATACGAGAGAAAGGCATTAAATCTGAAGATGTCAAAAATCTACCACCTATCGAAGAGATCCATGGTCTCGATAACCCGATACAGGTAGTAGAAGTAAATTCTCTGCGTAGGTTTGATGAGAGTGATATTCCTTTTGATAAACCTGCTAGCCTATGCCTGGATGAATTTGATAAATTTGTTGCCAAACAACAGAGTTTCAATGATTATGTTAGCAGACAATTGGAATAGAATGCTCGTATGCTTAGTCATTTAAGTGCTTGTGTGGACAGAAACGTCAATGATCTTAAACTTCTGAGTAAACATGCCTCTATGGTTACTACTCAGGTAGAACAAGTACTTAAAGCTCAAAATGACTTGCTCAATGAGTTGAATGACAATTCCGTCAGAGTCGTTACTTGAGGCGGTAGAATGACTCAGGAACCTTTGTATCCTGAGTGTCCTCCGAATAGAATTGAACAAGATTCTCAAGGAGTTAGCACTGATGCACCTAGTCATCCTAGAAAGAAGAAGAAAGATGATAGGAACCTGCACGCTAGCAACCCTGTTGCTGCTACACTTGAGAGTCCAAACGATGTCTCTGTCTCTGATGCTGAAACACAATCTGGTGATGAACATGTGCCTAATTATAATATAAATAGTGATGTTCATGAAGATGCTCAACCTAGCAATGAAAAGGATGTGGAGATTGAACCTGCTGATCTTGATAACCCACAGCCTAAGAATAGGAGATACGATAAGAACGACTTTGCTGCTAGGAAGCATGGTAAAGAAAGGGAACCATGGGTTCAGAAATCCATGCCCTTTCCTCCCAAACCATCCAAGAAAAAGGATGATGAGGATTTTGAGCGCTTTGTTGAAATGATCAGACCTGTCTTTCTGCAAATGCGTTTGACCAATATGCTCAAGATGTCTTCGTATGCTAAGTACATGAAAAATATTGTGACTAATAAGAGGAGGATACCTGAGGTTTGAGATTTCCACCATGCTTGCTAACTATACCTTCAAGGGCGGAACTCCTAAGAAACTAGGTGATCCCGGTGTGCCCACTATAGCTTGCTCCATTAAAGGCAACTACGCTAGAACTGCTTTATACGACCTTGGAGCCGGTGTTAGTGTTATGCCTCTCTCTCTTTATCGTAGACTTGAACTGGATAAGTTGACACCCACTGAAATCTGTGTACAAATGGCCGACAAATCAACTGCTTTCCCTATCGGCATTTGCGAGGATGTGCTTGTTGTGGTTGCTAACGTCACTATCTTAAAAGACTTTGTTATCTTGGATATTCCCGAGGACGATACCATGGTTGTCATCCTCGGAAGACCCTTTTTAAACACTACAGGGGCTGTTATAGATTGCAACAAAGGCAATGTCACTTTCCATGTCAATGGTAATGAGCATACGGTGCACTTTCCGAAGAAACAATATCGAGTACATTGCATCAATGCTATCAAAAATACTTCATCGATTCTTATTGGGAGCTTTGAATGCCCTATTCCTCGTGTCAAGATGAAGTATGATTTGCTTGTTGGGGAAATACACATCCCCATTGAGGTAACCTAGTGACTATTCAAAAATTCTCCGTTCTCTTTTGCGATTTGAAAGGGTTTGTCGAGGAGACTTGATCAACCTCATTGACGGATTTTCTTTCGATGACCATGAGATGATGAATCGAGGAGTCACAAACCTTTGTTCCAAGCTTTCACTTTTGGTTGCTTAGAAGAAAAATGATAGATTTAGTTTAGTTTTCCCTGTTTTCTGTTTTAGCGTCCGGTAGAAAAGTACCCCGAAAATAAAAGTTCTCCGAACATCCTGAAAATCAAGTATGATTTTTTTGTGGAGTTTTTGAAAAATACTGAGACGAAGAGCTTGTATGGGGGCTGCACCAGTGGGCCACAAGCCCAGGGGGCGCGGGCACCCCCTGGTCGTGCCACCCAAGCTTGTGGGGCCCACAGGCACCCCCCACTCATTCTTGCTCTCATTTGGTTCTCCTACCTTGAGAAAAAAATCGTTTCACAGCTCAAACCCGTGTTCTTACTCCTCTTGCTGGGATTTTTGATCTCTTTGCTCAAAGCACCATTCTCCGAACTATTTGGGGAAATTACTCCTTGGTAAGTGACTCCTCCCTTGGTCCAATTAATTTTTGCTCTAGTGCCTTATACTTCACGTATTTTTGCTGCCTTGGTGACCATGTTCTTGAGCTTTGCATGCTAATTTTAGCTGGTCCCAAGTAGTTTTGATGCGTAATATGGCCTCTAGGCACTTGTGGGAGTAGTTGCTATGAGTTTTGTTGAGCCTTGTTCACTTTTCCTTAGAGTCACTAAAAATTTCAGAAATTTTTAGAGATAGAAAAAGGGAAAAGATGAGGAGGTTCTTAAGAGGCTCGTCAAGCTGTGACCCCAAGGATGATGGGAGTGAGAAGCCCAAGTATCTGGTCCCTCGAGTCGTAGAAGTTCGAGCGTGCGAGTGACCAAGTGACGTGTTCTTACGCGCCACTGGAATTTATGAGGACTTTTATCACTTGGTGGAGAACGCAGGGCTTACCGCCTTCGTTGAAGATAAGTGTCCGCAATACCTCCTCCTCACTAATATCTTGGTACAAAGCTTTAACTTCTACCCGAGGAAGAATCCTCCTATGGTTGAGTTCAAACTTTGTGATATCCCCCAGCGCATGTCACTCCAGGATTTTTGCAATGTTTGCAAATTACCTTACGTTGGGGATATTCACGAACCTCGTCCACGGGATTAGGAAGCTTTCATCGATACAACTGTTGTAGGAGAGGAGAGAGGAGTGTATTGTGCTAGAGCTGGTAGCAAACATTTTTCCCGTGCTTCGATACTTCTCATTATTTGTGGGAAAATGTTTGATTGGCCGTGGGAAAGCTGGGTCCCTTAGTTCCCCAGATCTTGCGGTCTTGCGCGAAGCCCTTTATAATGATGAAACTTATAGCTTGGGCGCTATAGTAGCTCAACGGTTGAACCTGGACCGTTCTAAAGGTGTTGTCTATGTAGGTATCTATGCTACTCGTCTTGCTAGACACTTTGAGATACCTATTAGCCTGGATGAGGAAGAAGAGATTCTTCTTCCCGAGAGATATCTAGATTACGATGGCATGGTTCGCGATGACTTTCTTGATAGAGATATAAATAGAAGGATGATTTATAACCTGGTATTTAGTCAGGGTACTCGTGAGACTATTACTTTGCCTGCTCCTTCTTTGTTCAATCTTCATGCAGGCAGGTACATCATTATGCTCTCAGATATATACGCATATTGGGGCTTGGCCCAACCACAGGTGCCCATGCCCGAGCCACTAGTCGAGTACCACACGCTAGTTTATCATTGGGAGCCAAAGGAGCTCACATAGCAGTGGCATCCTCAGTCCACTCTGGAGTACCCCGGAGCTGGTTATTACCATCCTTGGGAGTAGACCAACTTAGGCCAAAAGCCGAAGCTTGGGGGAGTACGTGTTCTCACCGACTTTACATTCTTGCTTATGCTTTCATTTTGTTCGTCGGTGTTCACACTTTGCCACTGTATCATCCATGCTAGTTTATTTTCTTTTTCTCGTTTTCTTTTCGTGCGTCTGTCTAGTTTGAGAAAAAACAAAAAGATTATCTTTCTTATTTTGCTTGTTGGGAGCTTTCCCATGTAAATAGTTTTCTTTTTCTTTGGGTCAAGGTAGAAGACCATGGTTACAATGTTTAGTGGCTCTTGCATGCATACTTGTTTAGCTTTCAAAGAGCCATATTACTTTGTCTTCTCCTTTTTGTTTGCGTGCAGATTCCAGCTTTAGTCCAATGCACGAGCACGCTTATTATTGTTCACATCATTCGGTCGTGCAAGTGAAAGGCAATAATGACGATATATGATGAAGTGACTGAGCCTGGAAAAGTTGGTATGAACTCGATCTATTTTGTTTTTGTAAATATGACTAGCTCACTGTTCCTAGTTCAGCTTTGTTCTGAGAGAAACATGTTTGCAATGAAAACTTAGAGATCATAGTTGCTTATGCCATGCTTACTTAGCTAGGAGCTTATAATGGTTTGTCTTGATTGCCCACATGAATGTTGATATGACTATGATGTAGTATGATAGGATGGTATCCTCCTTTGAATGATTCAAGTGGCTTGACTTGGCGCATGTTTATGCATGTAGTTGAAATAAAATCAACATAGCCTCTATGATATTCATGTTCATGGTGATTTATGTCCTACTCATGCTTGCACTCAATGTTAGTTAATCTCAATGCATTTTGATGACTGTTGTCGCTCTCTAGTTGGTCTCTTCCCAGTCTTTTGCTAGCCTTCACTTGTACTAAGCGGGAATACTGCTTGTGCATCCACTTCCATAAACTCAAAGTTGTTCCATATGAGTCCACCATACCTACCTATGTGCGGTATCTACCTGCCGTTCCAAGTAAATTTGCATGTGCCACTCTCTAAATCTTCAAGAAATAATCTGTTTTGCGTGCCTGAACCGCTCATGTGGTGACAGGGGGCTATTAGTATCTTCCATTCTAGGCGTGTTATCCTCGATATGTGTTTATTCACTATCATTCACGAGAAAGGGGCCGGTAATTGGAATTCCTAGTTCCATGCTCAAATCGAAAAGATAATTGCAAACAAAACTCCCCCATGATTGATGTTGGTATGGACAGTACCCAAGGATTCGGTAGCCATGGAGTGTGATTGATTGGTGGTGGGGAGTCAAAACTTTACTTTTCTGTTTGGGAACCGCCTATAGCATGTGTAGCGTGGAAGATGTTGAGAACTCTTAGTCACTGCGTTGACAATGAAAGCATGCCACCCAAAATTATTATCGCTGTTTTCAAAGCTTGAGCTCTGGCAGCTCTGCAAATCAATGCTTCCCTCTGCAAAGGGCCTGTCTATTTATGTCCCTGTTGAGTCATCCTCCTCTTACAAAAGCACCAATTAGAGAGCACCTCTGTCATTTTTATGCTTTGCTTTTAACTGTGTTGAGTATGATTGTGACTGGATCTTCTTTGCCCTGAATTACAATGTTTAGTCAGCCCTTGGTCTTTGAAGGTGCTCTGCATTTATGTTTTGCGGTCTCAAAAAGAGCTAGCAAGATACCATCTATTCGTACTGCTTCTTGTTGTTTTGATTGAAGTGTTGACGTTCGAGACTTATTATTATTTGCTCGCTAGTTGATTATGCAATTGATATGAGTTTACCGTGAGACCTAGATGTCATTTGCTTATGTGGTTTTCTTGTGATCTTGCTGAAACTCTGGATATGAGTTAGACATAGTTGCAACAACAAGATCAAACAGAGTTCGTCAAAGTTTTTCTTTTGTCTCTTTCAGTTTGTCAACTGAATTGCTTGAGGACAAGCAAGGCTTTAAGCTTGGGGCAGTTGATACGCTGATATGTCCATTTTGCATCATGTTTTCATATTGATATTTATCGCTTCTTGGGCTGTTATTTCACTTCACGGTACAATACTTATGCCTTTTCTCTCTTATTTTGCAAGGTTTACATGAAGAGGGAGAATGTCGGCAACTGGAATTCTGGCCTGAAAGTGGAGCAAAGTTGAGATACCTATTCTGCGTAACTCCAAACGCCGTAAAAATCAACGAGGATTTTTTTCCGGATTTATAAAAAATACTGGGCCGAAGAAGCGCCAGAGGGGAGCCAGCAGGTGGCCACAAGCCTGCACGGCGCGGTCACCCCCAGGTCGCGCCATGAGGGCTTGTGGGCAGCCTGCTGGCCCACTGGCCCCCCTCTTCTACTATATGAAGGGTTTCGTCCAGGAAAAAACAGGGAGGAGCTTTTTCGTGGATTCGCCACCGCCACGAGGCAGAACTTGAGCAGAACCAATCTAGAGCTTCGGTAGGACGATCCTGCCGGGGAAACTTCCCTCCCGGAGGGGGAAATCATCGCCATCGTCATCACCAACACTCCTCTCATCGAAGCGGACTCGTCACCATCAACATCTTCATCAGCACCATCTCATCTCCAAACCCTAGTTCATCACTTCTAACCAATCTCCGTCTCGTGACTCCGATTGGTACTTGTAAGGTTGCTAGTAGTGTTTATTACTCTTTGTAGTTGATGCTAGTTGAATTACTTGGTGGAAGAGTTTATGTTCAGATCCTTGATGCTACTCATTACCTCTCGGGCCATGAATATGATTATGCTTTGTGAGTAGTTACTTTTGTTCCCGAGGACATCGGATAAGTCATGCTAATAGTAGTCATGTGAATTTGGTATTCGTTCGGTAATTTGATGTGTTGTATGTTGTTTTCCCTCTAGTGGTGTTATGTGAACGTCGACTACATAAAAATTCACCATTATTTGGGCCTAGAGGAAGGCATTGGGAAGTAGTAAGTAGATGATGGGTTGCTAGAGTGGCAGAAGCTTAAACCCTAGTTTATGCGTTGCTTCGTAAGGGGCTAATTTGGATCCACTAGTTTAATGCTATGGTTAGACTTTGTCTTAATTCTTCTTTCGTAGTTGCGAATGCTTGCGAGAGGGGTCAATCATAAGTGGGATGCTTGTCCAAGTAAGGGTAGTACCCAAGCGCCGGTCCACCCACATATCAAACTATCGAAGTAACGAACGCGAATCATATGAACATGATGAAAACTAGCATGATAGAAATTCCCGTGTGTCCTCAGGAGCGTTTTTCCTCCTCTAAGACTTTGTCCAGGCTTGTCCCTTGCTACAAAAGGGATTGGGCCACTTTTCTGCACCGTTGCTACTTTTTTTACTTGTTGCTCACTACGAATCATCTCATCACACAATCACTTGTTACCAATAATTTCAGTGCTTGCAGATATTTCCTTGCTGAAAACCACTTGTCAGATCCTTCTGCTCCTCGTTGGGTTCGACACTCTTACTTATAAAAAGTAATACGATTGATCCCCTATACTTGTGGGTCATCAAGACTCTTTTTTGGCGCCGTTGCCGGGGAGTAAAACACCTTTGGTAAGTGGAACTTGGTAAGGAAACATTCATATAGTGTGCTGAAAATTATTGTCACTTGTCACTATGGATACTAATCCTTTGAGGGGCTTGTTCGGGGTATCTTCACCTCGAACGGAAGCACAAATAGTTGCTCCTCAACCTGTTGCACCTACTGAAAATATTTGCTTTGAATTTCCTTCGGGCATGCTTGAGAAACTGCTGGCTAATCCTTTTACGGGAGATGGAACATCACATCGAGGCTTGCATCTAATCTATGTAGATGAAGTTTGTGGTTTATTTAAGCTTGCAGGTTTGCCTGAGCATGATGTCAAGAATAAGGTATTTCCTTTATCTTTGAAGGATAAGGCGTTGACATGGTATAGGCTATGTGATGACACTGGATCATGGGACTACAATTGGTTGAAATTGGAATTTCATCAAAAGTTTTATCCTATGCATTTAGTACATCGTGATCGGAATTATATTTACAATTTTTGGCCTCGTGACAGAGAAAGCATCTCTCAAGCTTGGGGGAGGCTTAAATCAATGCTATATTCATACCCCAATCATGAGCTCTTGAGAGAAATTATCATTCAGAACATGTATGCTCGGCTTTCTCATGATGATCGCACCATGCTTGACACTTCTTGTACCGGTTCTTTTATGAAGAGAGATATTGACTTCAAATTGAATTTATTGGAGAGAATTAAATGCAACTCTGAAGATTGGGAGATTGAATAAGGTAAGGAGTCAGGTATGAATTTCACGTTTGATTGCGTTAAATCCTTTGTTGAGACAAATACTTTTTGTGACTTTAGCGCTAAGTATGGACTTGACTCTAAGATAGTACATTCATTGTGTGAATCCTTTGCTTCTCATATTGATCTCCCCCAATAGAAGTGGTTTAAATATCATCCTCCTTTAGTAGTCAATGTAGTTAAACCCACTCCAGTTGAAGAGAAAGTCATTGCCTATAATGATCCTGTTGTTCCCAGTGCTTACATTGAGAAACCACCTTTCCCTGTTAGGATAAAGGATCATTCTAAAGCTTCAACTATGATACGTAGAGGCTATATTAGAACACCTACACCCCCTGAGAAAATTAGAGTTGAACCTAGCATTGCTATTATCACAGATCTTCTGTCCGACGATGTTGAGGGACATAATATTCACTTCTGTGAAGATGCTGCTAGAATTGGTGAACCTCACGTTAGAGACAAACATAGGCCTGTTATTGGCATGTCTGTGGTTTCTGTTAAGATAGGAGATCATTGTTATCATGGCTTATGTGACGTGGGTTCTAGTGTTAGTGCAATACCTCAATCCTTATACAATGAAATCAAAGATGAGATTGCACCTGTTGAGATAGAGCCTATTGATGTCACATGGATGAAAGGGATATTGAAGTCTTGTGTGGTAAAACGAAGTATCCTGCTGATTTCCTCGTTCTTGCTATCGCACAAGATAGCTTTTGTCCCATCATATTTGGCAGACCTTTTCTCAATACCGTCAATGCTCATATTGACTGTGAGAAGCAAACTGTCACCGTTGGCTTTGAAGGCGTGTCACATGAGTTCAATTTCTCTAAGTTTGGTAGACAACCTCATGAAAAGGACTTGCCTAGTAGGGATGAAACTATTGCCTTAGCTTCTATTGTCGTGCCTCCTACTGATCCCTTAGAGCAATACTTGCTTGAGCACGAAAATGATATGCATATGGATGAAAGGGATGAGATAGATAGAGTTGTCTTAGAACAATATCCTATCCTTAAGAATAACTTGCCTGTTGAACTGCTTGGGGATCCACCCCCACCAAAGGGTGATCCTGTGTTCGAGCTTAAACAGTTGCCTGATACTCTTAAGTATGCTTATCTTGATGAAAAAGAGATATATCCTGTTATTATTAGTGCTAGCCTCTCAGAACATGAAGAAAAGAAGTTACTAAAAAATCTGAGGAAGCATCGTGCTGCTATTGGATATACTCTTGATGATCTTAAGGGCATTAGTCCTACTCTATGTCAGCACAAGATTAAAACTGATCCTGATTTCAAACCAGTTGCTGATCATCAAAGGAGATTAAATCCTAAGATGAAAGAAGTAGTGAGAAAATAAATACTAAAGCTCCTGGAAGCGGGTATTATCTATCCTGTTGCTCATAGCGATTGGGTGAGTTCGGTGCATTGCGTCCCTAAGAAGGGAGGCATTACTGTTGTCCCTAATGATAAGGATGGATTGTTCCCACAGAGGATTATTACTGGCTATAGGATGGTGATCGATTTTAGGAAACTGAATAAAGCCAATAGGAAAGATCATTACCCTTTGCCTTTTATCGACCAAATGCTAGAAAGGTTGTCCAAACACACACACTTCTGCTTTCTAGACGGATATTCTGGTTTCTCCCAAATACCAGTTGCACAATCTGATCAAGAGAAAAACACTTTCACCTGCCCTTTCGGTACCTTTGCTTATAGACGTATGCCTTTTGGCTTATGTAATGCACCTGCCACCTTTCGAAGATGTATGATGGCTATATTCTATGACTTTTGTGAAAAGATTGTCGAGGTTTTCATGGATGACTTTTCTGTTTACGGGTCTTCCGTTGATGATTGCCTCAGCAACCTTGATCGAGTCTTACAAAGATGTAAAGACACCAATCTTGTCTTGAATTGGGAGAAGTGCCACTTTATGGTTAATGAAGGCATCGTCTTAGGACATAAAATTTCTGAAAGAGGTATTGAAGTTGATAAGGCTAAGGTTGATGCAATCGAGAAAATGCCATACCCCATAAATATCAAAGGTATAAGAAGTTTCCTTGGTCATGCTGGTTTCTATAGAAGGTTCATCAATGACTTCTCTAAGATTTCTAGGTCTCTTACCAATCTCTTACAAAAGGATATTCCTTTTGTCTTTGACGATGATTGTGAGGAAGCCTTCGAAATACTTAAGAGGGCTTTGATAACTGCACCTATTGTTCAACCACCTGATTGGAACTTAGCTTTTGAGATCATGTGTGATGCTAGTGATTATGCTGTTGGTGTTGTTCTAGGGCAAAGAGTTGATAAGAAGTTGAATGTTATTCACTATGCTAGTAAAACTCTAGACAGTGCCCAAAGAAACTATGCCACTACGGAGAAGGAATTTTTAGCACTCGTGTTTGCATGTGAAAAGTTCAGGTCTTACATAGTTGATTCCAAAGTCACTATTCACACTGATCATGCTGCTATTAAGTACCTCATGGAGAAGAAAGACGCTAAACCTAGACTTATCAGATGGGTTCTCTTGCTACAAGAATTTGATTTGCACGTTGTCGACAGAAAGGGTGTTGATAACCCCGTAGCAGATAACTTGTCTAGGTTGTAGAACGTTCTTGATGACCCACAACCTATTGATGATAGCTTTCCCGATGAGCAATTGAATCTCTTCAATGATTCACGTAGTGCACCGTGGTATGCTGATTATGCAAACTATATCATTGCCAAATATATACCACCTAGTTCCACATACCAGCAAAAGAAGAAATTCTTCTTTGACTTGAGACATTACTTTTGGGATGATCCTCACCTTTATAAGGAAGGAGTAGATGGTGTTATTAGACATTGTGTACCTGAACATGAACAGGGACAGATCCTACAGAAGTGTCACTCCGAGGCCTACGGAGGACACCATGCGGGAGATAGAACTGCACACAAGGTATTGCAATCTGGTTTCTATTGGCCCACTCTCTTCAATGATGCCCGTAAGTTTGTCTTGTCTTGTGACGAATGTCAAAGAGTAGGTAATATTAGCAAACATCAGGAAATGCCTATGAACTATTCACTTGTCATTGTACCATTTGATGTTTGGGGCTTTGATTATATGGGACCTTTTCCAAAATCCAACGGGTATACTCATATCCTAGTTGCTATTGATTACGTCACTAAGTGGGTAGAAGCTATCCCCACTAGTAGTGCTGATCACAACACCTCTATCAAGATGCTGAAAGAAGTTATCTTCCCTAGATTTGGAGTCCCTGGATATCTAATGACCGACAGTGGTTCATACTTGATTCATGGTGCTTTCCGTAAAACGCTTGCTAAGTAGGATGTCAACCATATAATTGTGTCTCCCTATCACCCTCAGTCCAGTGGTCAAGTAGAGCTAAGTAATAGAGAGATTAAACTGATTCTGCAAAAGACTGTCAACAGGTCTAGAAAGAATTGGTCTAAGAAGCTCGATGATGCACTGTGGGCTTATAGAACTGCCTATAAGAATCCCATGGGCATGTCTCCGTATAAAATGGTGTACGGTAAAGCATGTCATTTACCTCTTGATCTAGAGCATAAAGCTTATTTGGCAATCAAAGAGCTCAACTATGATTTCAAACTTGCCGGTGAGAAGAGGTTATTTGATATTAGCTCGCTTGATGAATGGAGGACTCAGGCATATGAGAATGCCAAGTTGTTCAAAGAGAAGGTTAAGAGGTGGCATGATAAGAGGATACAAAAGCGTGAGTTCAGTGTAGGTGATTATGTCTTGCTATATAACTCTCGTTTAAGATTCTTTGCACGCAAGCTTCTCTCTAAATGGGAAGGTCCCTATGTTGTTGAGGAAGTATATCGTTTCGGTGCTATCATGATCAACAACACGGAAGGTAATTGTCCGAGAGTGGTAAATGGGCACAAAATCAAGCATTATATCTCAGGTACTCCCATAAATGTTGAAAGCAATATTATCAATACCATAACTCTGGAAGAATACCTAAGGGATATTTATCAGCCTGTTTCAGACTCCGAAAACGAAGAGGTATGTGATTCAGTAAGAAAACAGAGTCCCAAACTTTTCCAGTAGGAAATTTTCTCCGTTTTGGAATATTTGAAAAAATACAAATATTGGAAGTAGTCCAGAAAGTGCGCGAGGAGGCGACAAGCCTCCACGGCGCGGGCCCACCCCCTGGTCGCGCCATGAGGGCTTGTGGCCACCTCGTGCGCCTCCCGGACTCCGTTTTCGTGCAGGGTACTCCTTCTGGTCTGAAAAAAATCATTATATATACTCCCGTTTGGTCTGACCCCTGCATCACGCAGATTTCCTCTGTTTTTCGTTTTGAGCCTGTTTTCTGGCGCAGATTTAGGGCAAGATGTCTTCTCAAGATTCAGAGGGGGGGAGCTTTGTGGCAGATTACCTTGCTAATCCCAAGGTCTATGGGGACTTGGATCCTTATGGCTGGGCCACTGATGAGGAAGAAGATCATGATCCGAAGGGGAAGGAACAAACAAGTTCCGAGGGAAAATGATGATCTGAGGGAGTAGAATTTTATGCTCAAGTGGAAACTAAACAAGCTCAAGACCTCTGCAACAACTCCTCCACCATCACCACCAAAGGAAGACAACTGAGCTTTGGTATGGACAATCCCCTTGGCTTGTGCCAAGCTTGGGGGAGTTGCCCCGGTATCATATCACCATCACATCTTTTGCCTTTACCTTTGTTTTAGTTTTCCTTTTCAGATTTCTCTTTCTCTAGTAGATTAAAAGTCTTAGTGTTTTAGTCTTGAGTTTTGCTTTGTGTCACCCCCGATGTATTCGAGCTCGTGAGCCATATAATAAAGAGTGTCTTGGTTGAAGGGCTTTGCCTCTTGCCATGATCAAAAGAGTGAGAATAGAACAAAAGCATGAAAGATCATGTAATGATCTTATGGGAAGTGATGGCTTCACATATAAAAAGAATGAGGATTGAAACCTGTTGAGGGTAGGCAAACGTAGACCTTGGTCATGGTTGCAATTAATAGGAAGTGTTAAAGAAGGAGAGGTTCACATATAAATATATCATCTCTGACACCATCTATGATTGTGAACACTCACTAAACTATTGCATGCCTAGAAGTAGATGTTGGACAAGGAAGACAGCATAATGAATTGTGTTTGCTTGGCTCCGAACAATGTTATATGATTAGAAATCCCTTAGCATGTGACGATTGCTTCCACCTCATATTAGCCAAAACTCCGGCACCAAGTAGAGATACTACTTGTGCATCTATAAACCATCAACCCAGTTTTGCCATATGAGTCCACCACACATACATATGGATTGAATAAGATCCCTCAAGTAAGTTGTCATCGGTGCAAGCAATAAAAATTGCTCTCTAATATGTATGATCTATTAGTGTGTGGAAAACAAGCTTTGTACGAACCTGTGATGAGGAAGACATAAATGCGACAGACTGCACAATAAAGTTCTTTATCATAGGAGGCAATGTAAAGTGACGTTCCTCCGCACTAAGAGGACACGCATCCAAACCTCAAAAGCGCATGACAACCTCTCCTTCCCTCTGTGAAGGGCCTATCTTTTACCTTTACTTTTTGCCCTTAAAAAAGTCATGGTGATCTTCACCAATTCCCTATTTCGCCTTTGTCTTGGCTAACGTCATATGCTTGGGAAAGATCTATATTCATATGTCAACTTGGAGGTAAGTATTCACGAATTATTATTGTTGACATTACCCTTGAGGTAAGCAGTTGGGAGGCAAAACTATAAGCCCCTATATTTCTCTGTGTCCAGCTGAAACTTTGATCTCATGAGTACCCCGTGAGATGTAGCAATTGTAGAGAACGAAAGAATGATTGAGTATGTGGATTTGCTTTACAAGCTCTTATTTGACTCTTTCTGGTGTTGTGATAAATTGCAATTGCTTCAATGACTAAAGGCTATCGGTTGTTACTTCTCGGTAAGGTTCTTGATCCATGCTTTACTTTGTGAAGGAATTATCACTTTAGCATGAGAGATTATATGTTGGTATTGCTGTTCTGATCATGATCATGATGCATGCATGTTTGTATCTTGTTTTGTCGACACCTCTCTCCCTAAACATGTGGACATATTTACTGAGCTAGGCTTTCGCTTGAGGACAAGCGAGGTCTAAGCTTGGGGGATGTGATACGTCCATTTTGCATCATGTTTTCATGTTGATATTTATCACTTCTTGGGCTGTTATTTAACTTCACGGTACAATACTTATGCCTTTTCTCTCTTATTTTTCAAGGTTTACATGAAGAGGGAGAATGCTGGCAACTGGAATTCTGGCCTGAAAGTGGAGCAAAGTTGAGATACCTATTCCGCGTAACTCCAAACGCAGTAAAAATCAACGAGGATTTTTTTCGGATTTATAAAAAATACTGGGCTGAAGAAGCGCCAGAGGGGCGCGAGCAGGTGGCCACAAACCTGCACGGCGCGGCCACCCCCCCCCCCAGGTCGCGCCATGAGGGCTTGTGGGCAGCCTGCTGGCCCACTGGCACCCCTCTTCTGCTATATGAAGGGTTTCGTCCAGGAAAAATCAGGGAGGATCTTTTTCGTGGATTCGCCGCCGCCACGAGGCGGAACTTGAGCAGAACCAATCTAGAGCTCCGGCAGGACGATCCTGCCGGGGAAACTTCCCTCACGGAGGGGGAAATTGTCGCCATCGTCATCACCAACACTCCTCTCATCGGAGGGGACTCGTCACCATCGACATCTTCATCAGCACCATCTCATCTCCAAACCCTAATTCATCACTTGTAACCAATCTCCATCTCACGACTCCGATTGGTACTTGTAAGGTTGCTAGTAGTGTTTATTACTCTTTGTAGTTGATGCTAGTTGGATTACTTGGTGGAAGAGTTTATGTTCAGATCCTTGATGCTACTCATTACCTCTCTGGTCATGAATATGATTATGCTTTGTGAGTAGTTACTTTTGTTCCTGAGGACATGGGATAAGTCATGCTAATAGTAGTCATGTGAATTTGGTATTCTTTCGGTAATTTGATGTGTTGTATGTTTTTTCCCACTAGTGGTGTTATGTGAACGTCGACTACATAACACGTCACCATTATTTGGGCCTAGAGGAAGGCATTGGGAAGTAGTTAGTAGATGATGGGTTGCTAGAGTGACACAAGCTTAAACCCTAGTTTATGCGTTGCTTTGTAAGGGGCTGATTTGGATCCACTAGTTTAATGCTATGGTTAGACTTTGTCTTAATTCTTCTTTCGTAGTTGCGGATGCTTGCGAGAGGGGTTAATCATAAGTGGGATGCTTGTCCAAGTAAGGGCATGATGACCCACAAGTATAGGGGATCAATTTTAGCCCTTTTGATAAGTAAGAGTGTCGAACCCAACGAGGAGCAAAAGGCTCTGATAAACAGTTTTTAGCAAGGTAATAACTGCAAGCACTGAAAGTAGCAGTAACAAGTGATGGTGTAGTGAGGTGAAACGTAACAAGTAACAAGTAGTAGCAATGGTGTAGCAAGGGACAAGCCTGAACAAAGTCTTATAAGAGGGAAAACGCTCCCGAGGACACACGGGAATTTCTGTCATGCTAGTTTCATCATGTTCATGTGATTCACGTTCGTTACTTTGATAGTTTGATATGTGGGTGGACCGGCGCTTGGGTACTGCCCTTACTTGGACAAGCATCCCAATTATGATTAACCCCTCTCGCAAGCATCCGCAACTACGAAAGAAGAATTAAGACAACGTCTAACCATAACATTAAACTAGTGGATCCAAATCAACCCCTTACGAAGCAACGCATAGACCGGGGTTCAAGCTTGTGTCACTCCAGCAACCCATCATCTACTTACTACTCCCCAATGCCTTCCTCTAGGTCCAAATATGGTGAAGTGTTATGTAGTCGACGTTCACATAACACCACTAGAGGAAAAACAACATACAACATATCAAAATACCGAACGAATACCAAATTCACATGACTATTATTAGCATGACTTATCCCATCTCCTCGGGAACTAAAGTAACTACTCACAAAGCATACTCATAATCATGATCAGAGGTGTAATGAATAGCATCAAGGATCTGAACATAAACTCTTCCACCAAGTAATCCAACTAGCATCAACTACAAAGAGTAATCAACACTACTAGCAACCTTACAAGTACCAATCGGAGTCGCGAGACGGAGATTGGTTATAAGAGATGAACTAGGGTTTGGAGAGGAGATGGTGCTGATGAAGATGTTGATGGAGATGCCTCCCCTCCGATGAGAGGAGTGTTGGTGATGACGAAGGCGACGATTTCCCCATCCGGGAGGGAAGTTTCCCCGGCAGGATCATCCTGCCGGAGCTCTAGATTGGATCTGCTCAAGTTCTGCCTCGTGGCGGCGGCGAATCCACGAAAAAGCTCCACCTTGAATTTTTTTCTGTATGAACCCCTTCATATAGCAAAAGAGGGGGGCCAATGGGCCACTAGGGTGCCCACAAGCCCTGTTGCCGCGACCAGGGGGTAGGCCGCGGCAACCAGGCTTGTGGGCCCCTGGTTGCTCCCCTTTAACACTTCTTCCGCCCAGTATTTTTTATATATTCCCAAAAAAATCCACGTTGATTTTCACGGCATTTGGACTTGCGCAGAATTGAGGACTCAGACTTGCTCCTTTTCCAGTCCAGAATTCCAGCTGCCAGTATTCTCCCTCTTCAAATAAACCTTGCAAAATAAGAGAGAAAAGGCATAAGTATGGTTCCACAAAGTATAATAACAGTCCATAAAGCGATAAATATCAACATGAAAGCATGATGCAAAATGGACGTATCAACTCCCCCAAGCTTAGACCTCGCTTGTCCTCAAGCGAAAACCAAGACCCAAAACATGTCCACATGTCTAGGGATGAAGGTGTCGATAAAACATAATACGGACATGAGGGCATCATGATCACACATAGAACAACAATACATCATAGAGATTCTTATGGGAAAGTAATAATTCCTTCACAAAGTAAAGTATGAAACAAAAACCTTACCGAAAAGTAGCCAACAACAGTCCATAGTCATTGAAGCAATTGCAATTTATCATAACATCAGAAAGAGTCAAATAAGAGCTTGTAAGGCAAATCCTCATACTCAATCATCTCTTTTGTTTTCCACAATTGTTACAACTCACGTGGTACTCATGATATCAAAGTTTCAGTTGGACACAGAGAAAGATAGGGGCTTATAATTTTGCCTCCCAACCATTTACCTCAAGGGTAAAGTCAACAATAATAAAGCATAAGTACTCAGCTCCAAGTTGATATATGAATATAGATCTTTCCCAAGCATATGACGTTCACCAAGAAAAAGGCTAAATAAGGAATTGGTGAAGATCACCATGACTCTTACAAAGGTAAAAAGTAAAGGTACAAGATAGGCCCTCCGTAGAGGGAAGCAGAGGTTGTCATGTGCTTTTGAGGTTTGGATGTGTGTCCTCTTAGTGCGGAGGAACGTCACTTTATATTGCCTCCTGTGATAAAGAACTTTATTATGCAGTCTGTCGCTTCTATGTCTTCCTCATCACAGGTTCGTACAAAGCTTATTTTCTACACACTAATAGATCATACATATTAGAGAGCAATTTTTATTGCTTGCACCAATGACAACTTACTTGAGGGATCTTATTCAATCCATAGGTAGGTATGGTGGACACTCATGGCAAAACTGGGTTGAAGGTTTATGGATGCACAAGTAGTATCTCTACTTGGTGCGTGAGTTTTGGCTAATATGAGGTGGAAGCAATCGTCACATGCTAAGGGATCTCTAATCATATAACATTGTTTGGAACCAAGCAAACAATATTCATTATGATGTCTTCCTTTTCCAACATCTACTTCTAAGCATGTACTAGTTTGGTGAGTGCTCACAATTATAGAAAGTGTCTAAGACGATATATTTATATGCGAACCTCTCTTTCCTTATTACTTCTTATTAATTTCAACAATGACTGGGGTCTATGTTGGTCTATTCTCAACAAGTTTCAATCATCATACTTGTTATATGTAAAGCTATCACTTTCCATAGGATCATCTCATGATCTTTCATGCTATTTTTCTTTTCATACTTTTGATCACGATACAAAACAAAGCCCTTGACTAAGATACTCTTTATTATATAGCTCGCAAGCTCGAATACATCGGGGGAGACACATGGCAAAAGACTCAAACTAAAACACTAAATACTTATTCCACTAAGAGAAGAAGTAAAACTGAAAAGGAAAGAACTAAAATAAAGGTAAAAGCAAAAGATATAAAGGTGATACGATACCAGGGCAACTCCCCCAAGCTTGGCATAAGCCAAGGGGATTGCCCATACCAATGCTCAGTTGTCTTGCTTTGGTGGTGATGGTGGTGGAGTTGTTGATACAGTCTTGAGCTTGACTAATTTCCACTTGAGCATAAAGTTCTGCTCCCTCAAATCGTCATTTTCCTCCTCAAGCTTCAACACTCTAAGGCAAAGTTCCTGCTTACTCTCCTGCAAGAAACGAGAAGGGATAAACAAGGTCTTAGGCTTCTTCCTTTGGTCAGGGAGGCTTGACTTCTTGAACTCCACATGAGTGCATCCAGGTTGAGGTAGAGGAGCCTCCTCTTCATCAGAACTCGTTTGTTCCTTCCCCTTGGGCTCATAGTCCTCTTCCTCGTGAGTGGTCCAGCCATATGGTTCCAAGTCCCCATTAATCCTGGAGTTAGCACGATCATCGGCCACATAGATCTCTTCTTCTGAATCTTGAGAAGACATCTTGACCTAAATCTGCGGCAGACAACAGGCTCGAAATGAAAACAGGGGAAAACTGCGCGATACGGAGATCAAAACCCTCGGGCGTATATATAATGATTTTTTCTGGACCAGAAGGAGTGCTCCGCAAGAAAATGGAGTGCGGGAGGCACACGAGGTGACCACAAGCCCTGTTGCCGCGGCCAGGGGGGCCGCGACAACCAAACTTGTGGCCGCCTCGCGCGCTCTCCGGACTGCTTTTTATTTTTCTAATTTTCCAAAAATTCCAAAATGGAGGAAATTTCCTATTGGAAAAGCTTCGGAGTCCAATTACTTACCGAAACAGATAGCTCTTCGTTTTCAGGGTCTGAAACAGGCTGATAAACATCCTTTATGTACTCCTCTGGAGTTATGATATTGATGATATTGGTCTCAACATTTATGGGAGTACCAGAGATGTAATGCTTCAATCTTTGCCCATTTACCACTCTAGGAAAATTACCTTCCGTGTTATTAATTTTAATGGCACCGGAACGATATACTTCCTCGACAACGTAGGGACCTTCCCATTTAGAGAGAAGCTTGCCTGCGAAGAATCTTAAATGAGAATTGTATAGCAGGACATAATCACCTACATTGAGCTCACGTTTTTGTATTCTTTTATCGTGCCATCTCTTAACCTTTTCCTTGAACAACTTGGCATTCTCATATGCCTGGGCCCTCCATTCATCTAATGAGCTCATATCAAACAACCGCTTCTCACCGGCAAGTTTGAAATCGAAGTTGAGCTCTTTGATTGCCCAATAAGCTTTGTGTTCCAGGTCAAGAGGTAATTGACAGGCCTTACCGTAAACCATTTTATACGGCGACATGCCCATGGGATTCTTATAAGCAGTCCTATAAGCCCATAGTGCATCATCAAGTTTGCTAGACCAATTCTTTCGAGATGTATTGACGGTCTTTTGTAAGATCAATTTGATCTCCCTATTACTCAACTCCACTTGACCACTAGACTGAGGATGATAAGGATATGCAACTCTATGGTTGACATCATACTTAGCGAGCATCTTGCGGAAAACACCATGAATGAAGTGTGAACCGCCACCAGTCATCAGATATCTAGGGACTCCAAATCTTGGGAATGTGACTTCTTTAAGCATCTTAATAGAGGTGTGGTGATCAGCATTTCTAGTGGGGATAGCTTCTACCCACTTAGTGACATAATCCACAGCAACTAAGATGTGAGTATACCCATTGGAACTCGGGAAAGGTCCCATATAATCAAAGCCCCAAACATCAAATGGTTCAATGACAACTGAATAGTTCATAGGCATTTCCTGATGCTTACTGATATTCCCTATTCTTTGGCATTCGTCACAAGACAAGACAAACTTACGGGCATCCTTCAAGAGAGTGGGCCAATAGAAACCTGATTGCAATACCTTATGAGCAGTTCTGTCTCCAGCATGGTGTCCTCCGTAGGCCTCGGAATGACACTTCCGCGGGATCTGTCCCTGTTCATGTTCAGGCACACAACGTCTAATAAAACCATCTACTCCTTCCTTATAAAGGTGAGGATCATCCCAAAAGTAGTGTCTCAAATCAAAGAAGAATTTCTTCTTTTGCTGGTAGGTGAAACTGGGTGGTATGTATTTGGCTACGATATAGTTTGCGTAATCAGCATACCACGGTGCACTATGTGAAGTGCGGATGACATTCATTGCTCATCAGGAAAGCTGTCATCAATAGGTCGTGGGTCATCAAGGACATTCTCTAGCCTAGAAAAGTTATCTGCTATAGGGTTATCAGCACCCTTTCGGTCAACAACGTGCAAATCAAATTCTTGTAGCAGGAGAACCCATCTGATTAGCCTAGTCTTAGCGTCCTTCTTCTCCATGAGGTACTTAATAGCACCATGATCAGAGTGAATAGTGACTTTGGAGTCAACTATATAAGATCTGAACTTTTCACATGCAAACACGACTGCTAAAAACTCCTTCTCCGTAGTGGCATAATTTCTTTGGGCACTGTCTAGAGTTTTACGAGTGTAGTGAATGACATTCAACTTCTTGTCAACTCTTTGTCCTAGAACAGCACCAACTGCATAATCACTAGCATCGCACATGATTTCAAAGGGCACGTTCCAATCTGGTGGTTGAACAATAGGTGCGGTTATCAAGGCTTTCTTAAGTATTTCGAAAGCTTCCTCACAATCCTCATCAAAAACAAAAGGAACATCCTTCTGCAAGAGGTTGGTAAGAGGCCTAGAAATCTTAGAGAAGGCTTTAATGAACCTTCTATAGAAACCAGCATGACCTAGGAAACTTCGTATACCTCTGATATCTGTGGGGCAAGGCATTTTCTCAATTGCATCTACCTTAGCCTTATCAACTTCAATGCCTTTCTCAGAGATTTTGTGTCCTAAGACGATGCCTTCATTAACCATGAAGTGGCACTTCTCCCAATTCAAGACGAGGTTAGTATCTTTTCATCTCTGTAAGACTCGATCAAGGCTGCTGAGGCAATCATCAAAGGAAGAACTGTAAACGGAGAAATCATCCATGAAAACCTCAACAATCTTTTCACGAAAGTCAGAGAATATAGCCATCATACATCTTTGAAATGTGGCAGGTGCATTGCACAAGCCAAAAGGCATACGTCTATAAGCAAAGGTACCGAAGGGGCAGGTGAAAGTGGTTTTCTCGTGATCAGATTGTGCAACAGGTATTTGCGAGAAACCTGAATAACCGTCTAGAAAGCAGAAGTGTGTGTGTTTAGATAGCCTTTCTAGCATTTGGTCGATAAACGGAAAAGGATAATGGTCTTTCCTGGTTGCCTTGTTCAGTTTTCGGAAGCCTATCACCATCCTATAGCCAGTAATAATCCTCTGTGGGATTAGTTCATTCTTATCATTAGGAACGACGGTGATACCTCCCTTCTTAGGTACGCAATGTACTGGACTTACCCAATCACTATGAGCAATAAGATAAATGATTCCTGCTTCCAGAAGCTTTAATATTTCTTTTCTCACGACCTCTTTCACCCTTGGATTTAATCTCCGTTGATGATCAGCAACTGGCTTAGAATCAGGATCGGTTTTAATCTTGTGCTGACATACAGTGGGACTAATACCTTTTAGATCATCAAGAGTATATCCAATAGCAGCACGGTGCTTCCTCAAAGTTTTTAATAACTTCTTCTCTTCGTGATTCGAGAGGTGAGCACTAATAATAACAGGATGTATCTCCTTCTCATCAAGATAGGCATACTTAAGAGTATCTGGTAACTGTTTTAGCTCGAACACAGGATCACCCTTTGGTGGGGGAGGATCCCCAAGCAGTTCAACAGGCAGATTATTCTTGAGAATATGATATTGTTCTAAAACAATTTTATCTATCTCATCTCCTTCATCCATATGCATATCATTTTCATGCTCAAGCAGATATTGCTCTAAAGGATCCGTAGGAGGTACGGCAATAGAGGCAAGAGCAATGATTTCATCCCTACCAAACGACTCTTTTTCATGGGGTTTTCTTCCAAACTTGGAGAAGTTAAATTCATGAGACACACCCTCGAAACTAACAATGGCAGTCTGTTTAATGCAATCAATGTGAGCATTTACAGTGTTGAGAAAGGGTCTACCAAATATGATGGGACAAAAGCTAACTTGTGCAGTAGCAAGGACAAGGAAATCAGTGGGATACTTCGTCTTACCACACAGGACTTCTACGTCTCTCACAATTCCCAGAGGGCAGATAGTGTCTCTATTAGCTAGCGTAATAGTGACATCAGTGGGTTCTAACTCAGCAGGTGCAATCTCATCTTTGATTTCATCATATAGGGACCGGGGTATTGCACTAACACCAGCACCCATATCACATAATGCATGATAACGGTGATCTCCTATCTTGACAGAAACAACGGGCAGGCCAACTACAGGTCCGTATTTGTCATTCGCGTGAGGTTTAGCTATTCTAGCGGAGTCCTCACAGAATTTGATAACATGCCCATCTATGTCTTCGGCTATGAGATCTTTGATAATAGCAACGCTAGGTTCAACTCTAATTTCCTCAAGGGGTGCAAGTGGTCTAATGTAACCCTTACGTATCACAGTTGGAGCTTTAGAATAATCCTTTTTCCTAGCAGGGTAAGGTGTTTTCTCAGCGTAGGCAGAAGGAACAATAGGATCACTAGAGGAAATGACTTTCTCTTCAACTAGATTGGGTTTAATTATGTTGACTTCTACAGGGGGGTGATATTTAAACCACTTCTCTTTGGGAAGATCAACATGAGCAGCAAAAGATTCACATAGAGAAGCTACTATCTCAGAGTCAAGTCCATACTTAGCGCTAAAATCTATAGAAGTGTTTGTTTCAACAAAAGATTTAATGCAATCAAACTGGAAATTCATACCTAACTCCTTACCTTCTTCCAGCTCCCAATCTTCAGAGTTACGTTTGATTCTTTCCAGTAAATTCCACTTGTGGTCAATATCCTTCTTCATAAAAGAACCGGTACAAGAAGTGTCAAGCATGGTACGATCTTCATGAGAAAGCCGAGCATACAAGTTTTGAGTGATAATTTATCTCGAGAGCTCATGATTGGGGCATGAATATAGCATTGATTTAAGCCTCCCCAAGCTTGACCTATGCTTTCCCTGTCACGAGGCCAAAAGTTATAAATATAATTCCGATCACGATGTACTAAATGCATACGATAAAACTTTTGATGAAATTCCAATTTCAACCGATTGTAGTCCCATGATCCAGTATCATCACATAGCCTATACCATATCAACGCCTTATCCTTCAAAGATAAAGGAAAGACTTTCTTCTTTACCTCATCCTCGGGTAAACCTGCAAGCTTAAATAAACCACAAACTTCATCTACATAGATTAGATGCAAGTCTGGATGTGAAGATCCATCTGTGTAAAAGGATTAGCCAGCAGTTTCTCAAGCATACCCAAAGGAATTTCATAAAAGATATTTTCAGTAGGTACCTCAGGTTGAGGAACAACTCCTCATGCTTCCGTTCGTGGTGAAGATACCCCGAACAAATTCCTCAAAGGAACAGTCTCCATAGTGACAAGTGACAATAAATTTCAGCACATTATATAAATATTTCCTTACCAAATTCCACTTACCAAAGGCGCTTCACTCCCCGACAACGGCGCCAAAAAAGAGTCTTGATGACCCACAAGTATAGGGGATCAATCGTAGTCCTTTCGATAAGTAAGAGTATCGAACCCAACGAGGAGCAGAAGGCTCTGATAAACAGTTTTCACCAAGGTAATAACTGCAAGCGCTGAAAGTAGCGGTAACAAGTGATGGTGTAGCGAGGCGAAACGTAACAAGTGAAAAGTAACAACTAACAAGTAGTAGCAACGGTGCAGCAAGTGGCCCAATCCCGTTTGTAGCAAGGGACAAGCTTGAACAAAGTCTTATAAGAGGAAAAACGCTCCCGAGGACACACGGGAATTTCTGTCATGCTAGTTTCATCATGTTCATGTGATTCGCGTTCGTTACTTTGATATTTGATATGTGGGTGGACCGGCGCTTGGGTACTGCCCTTACTTGGACAAGCATCCCACTTATGATTAACCCCTCTCGCAAGCATCCGCAACTACGAAAGAAGAATTAAGACAACGTCTAACCATAGCATTAAACTAGTGGATCCAAATCAGCCCCTTACGAAGCAACGCATGGACTGGGGTTTAAGCTTTTGTCACTCTAGCAACCCATCATCTACTTACTACTCCCCAATGCATTCCTCTAGGCCCAAATATGGTGAAGTGTTATGTAGTCGACGTTCACATAACACCACTAGAGGAAAAACAACATACAACATATCAAAATACCGAACGAATACCAAATTTACATGACTATTATTAGCATGACTTATCCCATGTCCTCAGGAACAAAAGTAACTACTCACAAAGCATAATCATAATCATGATCATAGGTGTAATGAATAGCATCAAGGATCTGAACATAAACTCTTCCACCAAGTAATCCAACTAGCATCAACTACAAAGAGTAATCAACACTACTAGCAACCTTACAAGTACCAATCGGAGTCACGAGACGGAGATTGGTTACAAGATATGAACTAGGGTTTGGAGAGGAGATGGTGCTGACGAAGATGTTGATGTAGATGCCTCCCCTCCGACGAGAGGAGTGTTGGTGATGACGAAGGCGATGATTTCCCCCTCCTGGAGGGAAGTTTACCCGGTAGGATCGTCCTGCCGGAGCTCTAGATTGGATCTGCTCAAGTTCCGCCTCGTGGCGGCAGCGAATCCACGAAAAAGCTCCGCCCTGATTTTTTCCAGACAAAACCCTTCATATAGCAAAAGAGGGGGCCAGTGGGCCACCAGGGTGCCCACAAGCCTTGTTGCCGCGGCCAGGGGGGTAGGCCGCGGCAACCAGGCTTGTGGGCTCCTGGTTGCTCCCCTCTGACACTTCTTTCGCCCAATATTTTTTATATATTCCCAAAAAGTCCACGTTGATTTTCAGGGCATTTGGAGTTGCGCGGAATAGAGGACTCAGACTTGCTCCTTTTCCAGTCCAGAATTCCAGCTACCGGTATTCTCCCTCTTCAAATAAACCTTGCAAAATAAGAGAGAAAAGGCATAAGTATGGTTCCACAAAGTATAATAACAGTCCATAAAGCGATAAATATCAACATGAAAGCATGATGCAAAATGGACGTATCAGGGCAGTACCCAAGCGCCGGTCCACCCACATATCAAACTATCGAAGTAACGAACACGAATCATATGAACATGATGAAAACTAGCATGACAGAATTCCCGTGTCTCCTCGGGAGCGTTTTTCCTCCTATAAGACTTTGTCCAGGCTTGTCCCTTGCTACAAAAGGGATTGGGCCACTTTGCTGCACCATTGCTACTTTTGTTACTTGTTGCTCGCTACGAATCATCTCATCACACAATCACTTTTTACCGATAATTTCAGTGCTTGCAGATATTTCTTTGCTGAAAATCACTTGTCAGATCCTTCTGCTCCTTGTTGGGTTCGACACTCTTACTTATCGAAAGGACTACGATTGATCCCCTATACTTGTGGGTCATCATACGCCTCCGTCGTATCTACTTTCCCGAACTCTTTTGCCCTTGCTCTGGACTCCAATTTGCATGATTTGAATGGAACTAACCCAGACTAACGTTGTTTTCAGCAGAATTGCCATGGTGTTGTTTTCATGCAGAAATACAAGTTCTCGGAATGACCTGAAAACTTACGGAGAATTTTTCTGGAATTAATGAAAAATACCCACGCAAAGATCTACCGGAGGGGGTGAGCCAGTGGGCCACAAGCCCAGATGGCACGGCCACCCCCCAGGCCGCACCAACCTGGCTTGTGGGGCCCACGAGGCTCCACCGCCTCCAAACTCAGCTCTATTTATTCCGCCTCGCCCGGAAAAAAATCAGAGAGAAGGATTCATCGCGTTTTACGATACGGAGGCACCGCCACCCCCTGTTCTTCATCTAGAGGGCAGATCTGGAGTCCGTTCTGGGCTCCGAAGAGGGGAGATCGTCACCATCGTCATCATCAAACCTTCCTCCATCGCCAATTCCATGATGCTCTTCACCGTTCGTGAGTAATCTATTCGTAGGCTTGTTGGATGGTGATGAGTTGGATGAGATCTATCATGTAATCGAGTTAGTTTTGACGGGGATTGATCCCTAGTATCCACTATGTTCTGAGATTGATGTTGCTACTACTTTGCCATGCTTAATGCTTGTCACTAGGGCCCGAGTGCCATGATTTCAGATCTGAACCTATTATGTTGTCGCCAATATATGTGTGTTTTAGATCCTATCTTGCAAGTTGTAGTCACCTACTATGCGTTATGACCCGGCAACCCCGGAGTGACAATAGCCGGAACCACTCCCGGAGATGACCATAGTATGAGGAGTTCATGTATTCACGAAGTGTTAATGTGTTGGTCCGGTTCTTTATTAAAAGGAGAACCTTAATATCCCGTAGTTTCCATTAGGACCCCGCTGCCACGGGAGGGATGGACAATAGATGTCATGCAAGTTCTTTTCCCTAAGCACGTATTACTACATACGAAATACATGCCTACATTAGATTGATGAACGGGAGCTAGTTACTTATCTCTTCGTGTTATAGCTGTTACATTATGAATCACATCTGGCATAATCATACATCATCGATCCAATGCCTACGAGTCTTCTACTACTGGCCCTTGCTACGTTACTTTGTCGCTACTGGTGTCACTATTGCTACTGTTACTCTGTTGCTATCGATGTTACTCTGTGGCTACTGCTGTCACTACTGCTGTTACTTACTGTTGTTGTCACTACTGTTGTTACTTTGCTGTTGCCTGCTGCAAGACTTATCTGGCGCCATTGATACAACAAGTTAGGAATAGTCTGCCGTCAACAGACCCTTTTCTGACACCGTTGCTATCATACCACTTTGCTACTGATACTTTGCTTGCAGATACTAATCTTTCAGGTGTGGTTGAATTGACAACTCAGCTGCTAATACTTGAGAATGTTCTTTCGCTTCCCCTTGTGTCGAATCAATAAATTTGGGTTGAATACTCTACCCTCGAAAACTGTTGCGATCCCCTACACTTGTGGGTTATCACTCCACATTTAATTATTTAGTTCACTCTCGCTTAGGTACACGACAAGTTTAAAATGTTGTTAACATGCCAAGGGTGAAGCAAAAATAATCTACCTATCTAGGCATTTTAAATGAGGTCGGAAACGAGATATAGCATCTCCGAACTGACCCCACGTGTTAACTTTGTAATCTGTCCAGATATGTCATAATCACATTTTATGTTTGTTAAATGGAAAAACAAAGTGGTTCACATGATTCTACTCGTCCTTCTAGTCCATTTACATATATGTCTCATCTCCAAAGGAGCTACGGTTAAATAACTATGAACTAAAACCATTTCTAACACATCGACACACAAACCAATGCAAACAGCATGGCTAACAGTTTTAAATATGCACGTGAGCTGGAAAATATTAATCTAGATGAAATTCAACACGTTCTACATATATAATTTGTCATGATCCGATGCACGGTTTAAAAACTACGGGCGTTTGAAAATACGCATTTTTCTAAAAAAGAATTAAATCGCAGGTTAAAAGAAAAAAAAAACTACTCAGGCGAAATCGACCTAATGGGCCTAACAGGGGCATGTGCAAGATAACAAAAACACGCGCGGGGCGGGGAATAGGGGTTGCTTACCCATGGGCTATCGGGTCGGTCTGGTGGAGAGGTTGGGGCAGGCCGAAGGCTGATTGGGCCAAAGGGGCGTTGACTGGCTCACTAGAAGCGGACCGCAGGGTGAGGCACTACTGCTCGTCTCCCCCGTGCTCCTGCATGAGAGGGAAGGCCATGGCTACGACACAACTCCCCATGGCGCAAGGTGACGGGGGGATGCAGGGGCTCCCGCTGGCCGAGGAACGGGTGGATCCGCGGGCGGGGCACTAGATCCGGCGGGCTACGGGGATAGGCGACCTGCGGCAGGCCAAGGTGGAGCTCCGTGCGACCATGGGGCACCTGCGAGGGAAAAGGAGGGAGAGAGCTCAGGGAGAGGAGAAAGAAGGAAGGAGAGGGAGAGAGGAGAAGATGGAGGAGGCGCTCCGGCCTGATCCAGGGGCCTGGCAGCGGCGGCTCATTGGAGGGGCGCGACAATGATGCAGTGGTGCTGGAGGCACGAGGCTCGGGGGCAGGTAGGGGCGAGCGAGGGCCGCTCGGGCCAGCTCGGGCCTGGGAGGGCCAGACGCGGGCCGGCAACGGCTGGGGCGGCCAGGGGCGCGTAGGAGCCCCTCGTCGGGTGCGGCTGGCGATGCTTCTTGAGGTGGCGGTGACAAGGGTCGAGATGGTGGCAGCTCGGCCCGGAAAACGAGGCTCGAGGTGGGGGAAGACCCATTTAGGCAGGAAAGTGGTGTTTATATAGGGAAGGGGCTAGGTTTAGGGTTTTGACGCCGGTTTCGACCCTAGGATCACAATCGGACGGTTCTAAACGCGAGGGGTGGCTAGGTGGGTTGGGTAGGCTGTGTAACCATGATGGGTTGAGAGAAGAGAGGGGATTTGTGGCCCGACACAATATTTTAAAACACTAAAAAACGTGCGACGAATAAATCGGTAATGGTGCCGCTACGGTCAACCGTTTGGGTATCAAACGGACTCCGATTGCGACGAAATTTGGTAGGCGGCCTACCTACACTATATTGAGACCACACGCCAAGTTTCAACCCAATCCAATAAAGTTTTATACACACTTTTAAAAACAAATATTTTAATGATGTCGCGACGCGTGCGTGTGTGGTTGGTCTCAAAACGGTCAACGAAGATAACATAGAGAGCCGACAACTAATAACGGATGCTAGTTTTGAAATGCAAAGGTTGACATGGAGATTTTTGGCATGGTTCCGATAGGTGCCGTTATCGTAGGTCCATGTTAGTGGAGACTTCAACCCATAGAGGGTAACGGATGCGAGAGTCCACGGGGGGCTCCACCCACAAGGGGTCCATGAAGAAGCGACCTTGTCTACTCCATCACAGCTTACGCCCACGAAGGACTAGCCTCACTCACGGTATATCTTCACGAAATAGGCGATTTCCTTGCCCGTACAAACTTCTTGGTTCAACTCCACAACACTAAGTAGGAGGCTCCCAAGCGACACCTAACCAATCTAGGAGGCACCACCCTCCAAAAGGTAATAGATACGGTAGAACAATGAAATCCTTACTGATGTGCTTCAGAAGAGTCTCATCAACACTCAATCACTCTCTCATAGATTTGGCATGGGTAGGAGAGATTGATTTGGTGGAAAGCAACTTAGGGAGGCTAGAAATTAAGGTTCAAATGGTTGGAATGGAATCTCTTGATCTCAACTCATGAGTAGGTGGCTCTCTCTCAAAAACATGGATCTGGCAAGTGTAAGTGTGTTATGAGTGCTTCCTATATGAATGATAGGTAGGTGGAGGGGTATATATAGGCATCCCCCAAAATCCAACCGTTATAAGATTATTTCCCAACTCGGTGACACCGAAAAAAATCTCGATGGTACCGAGTTGCACTAAATGTGGCAACTTTTCAATTCTGTGTGAGACCGATATAGGAATCATGGTGGTACCGATAGGATGACCTAGACTGGTTTTCAAAACTCGGCGAGACCGATTTCAAACTCGGAAATTCTGAAACTTGAAATCATCTCAACAGAATGTTGGTCACACAATCTTGGTGGCACCGATAGGAATGTTGGTTGTACCGAGATGGTTTGGCATAGGATGTGTCTAAGTGTAAAATCGGTAGGGTCAAGTAGGAAATGTTGGTGGCACCGATTTTGCTTACGTGGCTTGGGACAGATATATTTTGTGGGAAAGTGGCTGAGTATTTTTGGTGGCTATCTCTTAGCACTTGAAAAACCAATTCAGCATAATACCTCACCCCCTTTTAACAGTATAGGCTTTCCTATGGACTCAAAGTGATTTTCACAAAGTATAAAATGAAGAGTCTTCTTGCTTGAAGCTGTAGCCAATCCTATTCCTTCCATGCATCAAAGGGACACCTCCACATAATCCTATAGACAAAGCGTCTTTGAAATTTTCTAAAACGTACTTGAATAAACTCATTAGTACAAAGATGCATATGTTGTGATTAATTACCAAAACCACCTTAGGGAGCAATTGTGCTTTCAGGTCCACGGAGAAGCAACCTTGTCTATTCCACCATGGCTTATGTCCATGAAGGACTAGCCTCACTCGGGGTAGATCTCCATGAAGTAGGCAATATCCTTGCCCTTAAAAACTTCTTGGTTCAACTCAACACAAAGTCGGAGGCTCCCAAGCGACACCTAACCAATCTAGGAGACACCACTCTCCAAAAGGTAATATATGTGGTAAGTATGATGAACTCCTTGCTCTTGTGCTTCAAAAGATAGTCTCCTCAACACTCAATCACTCTCTCCCATATTTAGCTTGGGTAGAAGAGATTGATTGGGTGGAAAGAAACTTGGGGAGGCTAGAAATCAAGATCCATATGGTTGGAGTGGAATGTCTTGATCTCAACACATGAGTAGGTGGTTCTCTCTCAGAAAATGAATGGGGCAAGTGTTGGTCTATTTTAGTGCTTCCTCTATGAATGATAGGTAGGTGGGGGTATATATAGGCATCTCCAAATATCAAACTGTTACATCATTATCGCCCAACTTGGCTGCACCGGCTAGTCCAAAATGTGGCAACTTTTGGCGTTTCGGTGAGGCTGGTATATAAATCTCGGTGGGTCTGATTTGGCTCACCTAGGCAGTTATCCAAAGTTGGTGGCACCAATATGCAAAAATCGGAAATTCTGATTTTCAACTAATGGTAACTAGGGATTTGGTCACTGGTTTTTGGTTGCATCGAAATCAAGACTTGATGGTACCGAGATTATTGGGTTGGCTCTAGATTCTGTCTAGGGTAAAACTCGGTAGGGACGATTTGGAAATATTGGTGGCACCAAATTTGATTGTTTAGGATTTGGACCGAATATTTATGGGAGAATTTCATGAGGGTATTTGGTGGCCAACTCTAAGCACTTGAGAAACCAGATCATCATAGATACCTCATCCCCTTTTAATAGTATTGGCTTTTCTATGGACTCAATTGTGATTTCTCACATAAAATCAAAATGTAGAGTCTTGAAGCTTGTTTCCAATGGATGTTACTTGCATCTAAGGGATCTCCTCACAATCCTTTCCAATACATTCATTGAACTTTTCATGAAATATACTTGGTAGAATCATTAGTCTAATGAAATATATGTTGTTATTAATTATCAAAACCACCTAGGAAGAAGTTGTAATTTCGGATAGCTATGGCGACGATGAGCTGCATGCAGGAGGTTGTGCGGGGCATCCAACAAGCAGGGGGGCTACGGTGAGGAGGAAGTAGACTCTACGAGAGAGATAGGTCATACTTGTAAACTGCATTGGGTTTTTTCTCCAAGAAGACGAGAGAAGCAGCACAGTAGAGATAATTATTCCCCTCAGTGAAACCAAGGTTATTGAACTAATATGAGACTCATAAACACCTCTTTTAGTAGCACATACACACAGAGAACCAAACACCTACACCCAATGTGGGCAAGAGGGATGTCAAGCCCCTTGAACTCGTTACTTGCAAGGATTAAATACCGATCTATATATAATATAAATATATAAGTAAATAAATTGAAGCAAGGTAAATTGAGTTTTAGTAAATATGTTTAAGTAGACCCGAGGCATAGTTTTCACTAGAGGATTCTCTCTAGAACATAGCAAACGGTGCATAATTTTTTTACTGTTGGGCAATTGAGAGAATAGCGCATAGTTATGACATGTTATTCACGACAATGATCATGTATATAGGTATCATGTCCATAAACAAGTAGACCGACTCCAAACTGCATCAACTACTATTACTCCACTCATCGACCGATATCCAGCATGCATCTAGAGTATTAAGTATAAAAGAGAGTAATGCTTGGACCAAGGTGACATGATGTAGACAAAGCAAGAAAAGCAATATGTTCATACCCCATTGTTTTATCCTTAATGGAAACAATACAAATATGTGTCATGTCCCTTTCTAACACTGGGATTGAGCACTACAAGATAGAACCCATTACAATGAACCACTCGCATTGAAGATAAATCAATCTAGTTGGCCAAACCAAACCGATAGGTCGGAGAGAAATGCGAAGCTATAACAATCATGCAAAAAAGAATTCAAAGAAGACTCAATTAATATTCATGGATAATTTGATCATAAACCCATAATTCATCGGATCCTAACAAACACATCGCAAAAGAGGGTTACATCACATAGATCATCGCGGGAATCATGGTGAACTTTGTATTGAAGATCAAAGAGAGAAGAAGCCATCTAGGTACTAGTTATGGACCCGTATGTCTATGGTGGACAACTCAGACATCATCACGGAGGCAGCAAAGTTGATGTAGATGACCTCTATGATCGATTCCCCCTCTCACGGGGCACCGTAAAAGGTCTCAAGATAGGATCACAATGGAACTGAGACTTGCGGTGATGGAAAAAGTGTTTCTGGAGGATCTCTGTTGGTTTTGTGATTTTAGAGAATTTACGATGGTGGAATTAGGTCAAACGGAGCCATAAGGGGCCCAAAAGGCATTAGGGTTCGCCTACCCCTTGGGCACGCCTTGTTGTCTTGTCGTTTCCTCATTTGTAGTCTGGTCCCTTTCTAAAGCTTTGAGGGTCTCTTTTGTCCAAGAAAAATCGTCAAAAAGTTTTGTAGCATTTGGACTTCATTTGAAACTGATTTCCTCGAAAACCAAAAACAAGCACAAAACAACAACTAGCACTAGGCTCTGGGTTAATACGTTAGTTCCCAAAAATGATATAAAATGATATATTATTGCATATATAGTACATAAGATTGACAATATAGTAGCATGGAACAATAAAAATTTAATTTTACGTTGGAGACATGTCAGCTTACCCAAGATTAATTCGTGCTTTTCCTTGAGTAGGTAAATGATAAAAATAGATTTTTTGATGCGACATGCTACCCAAATATCTTTTAGGTATGATCTTAAGAAACGATGAACTAATTGATATCAACATAGTAATATCCATAAACATAAGAAGCACAATCATTCATATTCAAAATATAAGATCCTTAAAGAATATTATTCCCTACTCATTTTATCATATTAGCATGGCATGACTCCGTCTTCACCGCATAAGTATAAATCATGAGCACCTCGGTGTCAAGTCATGCAATTGAATTGTACTTCTAACGCGCTTCAACATTTTCAACTTTACTCAATACATGAGCGTGAACCATGGATATAACATATGGGTGGAATAGAGTATGATGGTAGATATCAAAAGGAGTCAAAGTGAAAAGAAAGTCTCGCATCAACTAGGCGGACCAACGGGCTATGGAGATGCCCATCAATCGATATCAAATCGATGAGTAGGGATTGTCATGCAACGGATGCACTAAAGCTATAAGTGTATGAAAGTCCAATGGAAGATAAGTGAGTGTGCATCCAACTTGCTTGCTCATGAAGACCCCGGGCATTTGAGGAAGCCCTCATCATAATATACAAGCCAAGTTATATAATGAAAAATTCCCACTAGCATATGAAAATTACAACTCACAAGACTTTCTATGAAGAACATGGTGCTCCCTTTAAGCACAAGTGTGGGAAAAAAGATAGTAACACCGCCTCTTCTCTCTTTTCTCTCATTTTCATTTTTTCTACTTTTTTCTTTCTTTTTCCTTTTTTTCTTTTTATTATTTTATTTATTGTCTGGAGTCTCATACCAACTTGTGGGGGAATCATAGTCTCCATCATCCTTTGCTCACATGAATAATACTCTAATGATGATGATCATGAGACTTTTATTTACTTAAAACTCGATATGAAAAACTATATAAGATGACTCTATATGAATGCCTCCAGTAGTGTACCAGGATGTGCAATGGTCTAGTGTAACATGTAGGTAATGATGAACGGTGGCTTTGCCAAATATAGTATGTCAGTTACATGATCATGCAAAGCATGAACACACAAGTCATGTGACGGAACGGTGGAAGTTGCATGGCAATATATCTCAGAATGGCTATGGAAATGCCATGATAGGTAGGTATGGTGGCAGTTTTGATGAAGATGTAGAGTGGCTTATGTGTGATAGAGAGTATCATATCATGGGGTTTGGATGCACCAGCGAACGCTACACGAATCCTCGGGGTGAGAATGGACAATGCACGGTATCGAGGAGGCTAGCAAAATATAGAGAGGTGAGAGTGCATATACCCATGGATTCACATTAGTCATAAAGAACTCACATACTTATTGTAAAACCTTATTAGCTCCCTATAAGCAAAGTACTACCACGTACCCCTAGATGAGTAAAAATATCAAGCTTTAATACCAATATTTCTACTAACAAATGATCATGTAATCATGCCCTTTCATATTATTACATCAATATATTTAACTCACGCGTTTCTTTTATGATGAGCTACATGAAAGTGTTTATTGTACCCCCTTGAATACCTATCCTTTTTGGACTAGTATTATTACATGTGCACATTGCCATTACTATTTCTTAGACTCTCAAAAAGATTTAAGTGAAGCATGTGAGTACAGTTATTTCTCTAACGAATGAACACCGCCTTGTTCTAAAAGATATAAGTGAAGCACTAGGGCAACCGCCTAGCTTAAAAGATAAAAGTGAAGCATATAGAGTATTCTAACAAACTATGATGAACATGTGTCTCTCTAAAATGTTTTTGTCCAGCAAACAATGATTGTATCAAACTAAAAGGAAAACAAACTATAATACATGACTCTCTAAGCAAAACTCATATCATGTGATGAATAAAAATATAGCTCCAAGTGACATACCAATATAATGGAGAAGAAAGAGGGGATGCCATCCGAGGCATACCCAAGCTTATACGCTTGGGTATTTCTTGAGTATTACCTTAGGGTGCCTTGGTAATCCCCAAGCTTAGGGTCTTCCGCTCCTTATTCCTTCATCCATCATTGTCTCACCCGAAACTTGAGAACTTCAGCACATGAAACTCAACCGAAACATCGTGAGATCTGGTAGTATAATAGGAAAATCAAAAAACTTTAGGTACTATTGTAAATTAGTTCATATTTAATTATAGCATAATTTTATTATAACTTATCCATGACTTATACCCCCGATATAATCCATAGCATCATGAAAACAAGCAAACTATGCAAGCAAAAACAGAATTTGTCTAAAACAGAACAGTCTATAATGATCAGCCCTAAAACCATACTTATATAACTCCTAAAAATATGAACATTTAGGAAAACCTGTGAAACTGGTATACCAATATTGTGTAAAAAAATTAATATGAAAAATACATCCAGTAAAATCAGAGAAATTTTGCACTTGACATAAAAGTTTCTATTTTTGGATAGGATTAATTCTACTATCATCCAAATCATCCCAAAGGCTTTACTTGGCACAAACACTAATTAAAACATAAGAAAAAAATCATTAAAATATAAATAATCATGTCAAGAGACAAAAACAGAAATTAAGACCAAAAAAGTAAGATAACTATTGGGTTACCTCCGAGTAACCGCTATTGTTTTATGCCCCTAGCTAGGCATAATGCACAACATCAAGTGTTGTCATCTTTCATGTCCAGTACATAGGTGGCCCGCATGATATATTCATAAGATTGTTTAATTATATTTATAGGGAAGTGTTCCAAACCTTTATTTAATGGGAAATGGAATTATTTGAGCATGCTTCTCCATGTGTGGTTTTGCTGATTGATGACAATCCCTATGGACTAATGGTTGCCTTAAGTTATATTTGTAGTATTTGTCCATATGCACTTATTGAAGTCCATCTGTTGGTTTTAAGGAGTTTATATGACAACCAAGGTGGCAATCAAGGTTTTATTCTAAGAATAAAGACACGGGGTTGATCAAGACTAAGTCAAAGAGTGAATCAAGTTAATCAAAACACAAAAGCGTGCAAGATGTACTGAGAGGGATCAAGTGATCCCATGGTATGGTAAGAATTGTCCATTACACTTTGTGTACTAACCCATGGTCTTCATGAGAGTTCTATGTGGGGTTAGGTGTGTTTCCATGGGCTTGTGTCAAGAGGAAGATCTCATACAACCCATGGAGGATGACGTCAAGTGGTGATCGTCATCAAGTTTGCAGTGTGCAAGTTCAAGTGGAGCATCATGAAGATATCATGTTTGAAGCTTGCCGTCCATTGTGGTGGCAATGGACTTGTGAAGATGTGCTGAAGAGTGGCTCACCTATAGCGGAGTATGGGGGAGCAACCATGTAGTCTTCATCGAGCCAACACAATCAAGAAAGGTGGTCCATCTTGAGGAAGTCAAGATCGTCATCATCTAGCTCAAGTGGACTATATGCAAGGTATAGGTTTTCCCTTGATGGGTTTTTCTATTTTATGATAGATTGTCGTACTGTCAAGGGGGCTCTAAAGTGAGTAGCTTGATCGTATCATTCGTTGAGATCTCAAACCATTTCCATCCTTGCATCATATTTCTTGGTTCTTGTTTGGTGGCTCTCTTTGTGAGTTGTAGACCTTATGGTCATATTTATGACAAGCTTGAGTTCATAGAAAATGGAGTTCATGTTCATCTTCTATGATGTTTTAAATGTTGGAGTTTTTGTTAGTTTTTCATTCATAGAGATTTCACATCTCTATATCATTGGCATTTTTCTACTACCTCTTCTTGCTATAACCATTCATTGTTTGGATAGTACTTGTCGTCTGCTATCGAACAAGCTTGAGTTTGCTCAATTCGTAGCTCATAGGCGAAAGTTATGGTTGTTTTTGTCATAAGTGTTTTTCACACACATGTTGTACCGCCCCCAACAAAGGTGTACCGCTCGACCAGTACAACCGGTGTTTTGAGTGGTTGTACCGCTCCAAAATTGGTCCGGAGGTTGTATCGGCCATGTGTCGCACTACCACCAGACTAGGTTCTGTTTTGGTGCGGTTCTTGGGCGGTGGTTGGGCGGTTATACCGCTATAGTATGTAGCCTATTGTACCGTCCCCATAACCATTTGTACCGCCCCTTTGTAATTCTGCACATAACGGGCAGATTTGTGGGGACCCATTTAAGGGGATCTTCTTCCCCAATGGTTTCCCAACTCTTGAGCTTGTCCCCCCCCCCCCCATTTTTGACCTTCTTATAGCTTGCTAACTCTAAATCCCTCCAATGATTCTTGCTCCTTTTTGAGGGAAAAGAGAGAGGAGATCTAGATCCACATTTCCACCAATCACTTTCTCCTCTATGTGAGGTGGACCCTTTGGATCTAGTTCTTGGAGTTCTTGGTTTTCTTCTTTGTTCTTCCTCTCATTTTCCACCATAGCACTAGTTGTTGTAGTGGGATTTCGGAGAGAGGGACTTGGGCACTCCCTGTGCCCCTGCCATTGCATTTGGTGCATATGTTTGAGTTCTCCACGGTGATACGTGGAAGTGAAATTTGAGAAGCCTATTACTCTTGGGTGCTTGGTACCCTAATACTTTTTCTTCATGGATGCTTTGGCGTCCTAGAAGCTTGGTGGTTCCTTGAAGCTCAAACATTGTGATGTAAAGCTTCGGGCAAGCGTCATGGTCTCCAATTAGGTTGTGAACATTTCCCCGAGCATTTGAGGTCATCTTGGAGCCACGGTCCATTGTGGTGAAGCTCTGTGGTGTTCTTCTTTGTTCTTCCTCTCATTTTCCACCATAACATTAGTTGTTGTGGTGGGATTTGGGAGAGAAGGACTTGGGCACTCCGTGTGCCCCTGCCATTGCATTTGGTTCATAAGTTTGAGTTCTCCATGGTGATACGTGGAAGTAAACTTTGAGAAGCTTATTACTCTTGGGTGCTTGGTACCTTAGAGCTTGTTATTCTTGGGTGCTTTAGCATCCTAGAAGCTTGATGGTGCCTCGGAGCTCAATCACTGTGGTGTAAAGCTCCGGGAAAGCGTCGGGGTCTCCAATTAGGTTGTGGAGATTGCCCCGGGCATTTGAGGTTACCTCGAAGCCATATTCCATTGTGGTGAAGCTTCGTGGTGTTGTTGGGAGCCTCCAATTAAGTTGTGGAGATTGCTCCAGCCTTGTTTGTACGGGTTCAGTGACCGCCCTCAAGGGTCCCTTAGTGGAATCATGGCATCTTGCATTGTGCGAGGACGTGAGGAGATTACGGTGGCCTTAGTGGCATCTTGGGGAGCATTGTGCCTCCACACCGTTTCAAATGGAGATTAGCATCCGCAAGGGTGTGAACTTCGGGATACATCATTGTCTCTATGTGGCTCGGTTATCTCTTAACCGAGCCCTTTACTTATGCACTTTACTTTGTGATAGCCATATTTTTGTTATATATCTTGTTATCAATTAATTGTTTATCTTGCATAGCATAAGTTGTTGGTGCACATAGGTGAGCCTAGTTGTTTTAGGTTTTGTGCTTGACAAATTAAATGTTAGTTTTATTCCGTATTTGTTCAAGCCTAAATCGTAATTATTTTAAAGTGCCTATTCACCTCCCCTCTAGGAGGCATCCACATCATTTCACGAATGTTATGTTTCCTTCCTTCATATCAATAATAGCACCTATAGTTCGTAAGAAAGGTCTTCCAAGTGTTACTCGACATGAAAAACTGCATGCAATATCAAGCACAATGAAATCCACATGCATATAATTTATATTATCAAGAATAAGCACGTCATTTATTCTACCTAATGGTTTCTTAATAGTGGAATCCACAAGATGCATGTTAAGGGAACATTCATTTATACCGGTGAGACCTAGCACATTAGTGATTTAGGTATAGTAGAAACACTAGCACCAAGGTCACACAAATATTTACATTCATAATTTTTAAGATTTGTCTTATACTAGGTTTCCGTTCATCATGAAATTTTCTAATTATTGAAACCTCTAGTTTAAGTTTCTCCTCATGAGCTTTTACCATAGCTTCTACGATATGTTTAGTAAAGACTTTATTTCATTCATAAACATTGGGTGAGATAATCATGGATTGCAACAAGGAAATACATTCAACTAAAGAACAACTTTCATAATTAAAGTCCTTGTAATCCAAAGTAGTGGGTACATCACTATGTAAAATTTTCACCTCTCCAAACCCACTTTTTTTCATTTTTATCAATAATATCATCACCCTCCGAACAAGCGGGGCGCCTTCTAGCTAAACTTGACTCATATAGAGTCCCTTTATCATCATTTTTATTAGTAAATAAAGATTTAGTAGGATAAATACCAATCATTTTAATATCTTCGTCATGATTACGGTAAAAACTTGGTGGAAGAGCCTTTTCTAGGAATTCTTTCTTAGCTCTGAACCTAGCGGTCCTCTCCTCACTTTCGTTAATAGATATTTGAATAGATTTGATAGACTCATTAATATCATGTTTAGGTGAAAAAACTTCACTTTTAAAGGATCCACATCTAGCGCAATCCTACCCATGTTTCTAGTGATATCATCAACTTTATGTAGTTTTTTCTCTACCATGGTGTTGAAAATCTTTTGAGAACTAATAAATTATTTAATGGTGTTGTAAAGATTGAGGGAATCTTGTAATTATTATTAGAAGAATTTCCTTAGGAATTACCATAATTATTAGAGCAATTATTGGGATACGGTCTAGGATTGAAATTCCCTCTATAAGAATTGTTGAAATTATTTCGAGAGACAAAATTCACATCAATAACATCATTATTTTGTTCAAGCAAAGTATATAGTGGCACATAATTGGGATCAACATGAGCATTTTTATTAGCAACCATATTCATAAGAGCATCCATTTTATCACTCAAAGTAGCGATTTTTTCGACAGAGTTTACCTTACCAATTGGAGCTAGCTCGGTGTGCCATTGAGAATAATTTGTCATGATATTTTATAGAGGTGTTTTAGCTTATACCGATGTAATCTCCATGAATGTACCACATGCAGCAAAATCTAGAAGATTTCTCGACACAAAGTTTAGTCCCGCATAGAATTTTTGTACTATCATCCATAAAATTAAGCCATGAATGGGACAATTTATAATAATCAATTTAATTCTCTCCCATGCTTGTGCAACATCTTCTTGCTCATATTTTAAAATTCATAATTTGATTTCTCAGACAAATAATTTTAGTAGGAGGAAAATACTTAGCAATAAAAGCATCCTTACACTTATCCCATGTTCCAATACTATTACGAGGCAAGATGAAAATCATGCTTTAGCTTTATTTCTTAGTGAGAAGGAAAATAATTTTAACTTAACCGCATGATTATCCATATCCTTGTTCTTTCACATATAACATAATTCAACAAAGGTATTAATATGTGAAGGAGGATCCTCATTAGGACTTCCAGAAATTTGTTCTTTCATAACAAGATTTAGCAATGAAACATTAATATCATAAAACTCTGCACTAGTGGCAAGCGGCGTAGTAGTACTAATAAAATCATTATTATTAGTATTTGAGAAGTCACATAGTTTGGTATTTTCTTGAGACATAGTGACAAAGCAAGCAAACTAACAGGCGAAACAAGTAAACTAGCAAAGATAAATATTTTTATGTTTTTGATATTTTTAAGCAATCAAATAAAAAGTGGAACAAGTGAATGATAATTTGTGTGAAGAAACTTGTTTAGAATTTCATGATGTCTCCCCAACAACGGTGCCAAAAATCCTTCTTGTTACTTGTAAATTGCGTTGGGTTTCCCCCGGAAGAGGTGGGAAGATGCAGCACAATAGGGATAATTTTCCCTTGGTTAGAACTAAGGTAATCTAACCAGTAGGGGACTCACGCAAACCTCTTTTAGCAGCGCCTACACACACAGAACCAAACACTTGCACACAAGCTGGCAAGAGGGTTGTCAAGCCCCTTGAACTCGTTACTTGCAAGGATTAAGTATGGATAGATAGATAGTATGAACATAAAAGTAAATAAATTGCAACAAGGTAAAATGAGTTTTAGTAAATATGTTTAAGTAGACCCGGGGGACGTAGTTTTCGCTAGAGGATTCTCTCTTGAACATAGCATACGGTGGGTAAAAAAATACTCTTGGGCAATTGACATAATAGCACATAGTTTTGACATGTTATTCACGACAATGATCATGTATATAGGCATCACATCCATAAACAAGTAGACTGACTCCTGAATGCATCTACTACTATTGCTCCACTCATCAACTGCTATCCAGCATGCATCTAGAGTATTAAGTATAGATCACAGTAATGCTTGGACCAAGGTGACATGATGTATACAAAGTAAGACACGTAATATGTTCATATCCCGTCGTTTTAACATTAATGACAATAATAAAAAATACTTGTCATGTCCCTTTCTGTCACTGGGATTGAGCACCGCAAGAATGAACCCATTACAACACACCACTCCCACTGAAGATAAATCAATCTAGTTAGCATATCCAAGAGAAATATGAAGCTATGACAAGCATGCATAAAATAATTTAGAGAAGATTCATTTAATATTCACAAATAATCTGATCATAAACCCACAATTCATCGGATCCCAACAAACACACTACAAATAGGATTGCATCAGATAGATCACCATGGGAATCACAGTGAACTTTGTATTAAAGATCAAAGAGAAAGAATAATCCATCTAGGTACTAGGTATGGACTCGTGGTTCTGTGATGGACTAATCACACATCCTCATGGAGGCATAAAGGTGTTTGTTGGGATCAATTCCCCTCCAAGAGGGCACGAGAAATGTCCCCAAATGGGATGACGGTGGAATAGAGACTTGTGTTGGCGAAAAAGTGTTTCTCGTGGCTCTTTGTTGGTTTATTGATTTTAGAGAATTTATGGAGGTGGAATTAGGTCAGTCGGAGCCATGAGAGGCCCACAAGTCATATGGCGCGCCTACTCCATGGGCACATCCTATTTCCTTGTCGTCTCGTCATTTGTTGTCTGGTCGCCTTCCGAAGCTTCTAGGGTCTATTTTGTCTAGAAATGTTTTTTCAAAAAGTTTCATCACGTTTGGACTTCGTTTGGTACTGTGGGGACCCCGACTCATAATCGTGATCACCTAATGTACGTGCACAGTGATCCCAGAAATCAATGCTCGCTAACCACACGGAAAACTGATTAACAAGAGTCTTACATCCATCACGTACCGTTTTACTCACATGTGGACTTTATGGCCAAGTCTTCATATATTTCCAACGGAAACCTTCAACGATAGCGTGAACCCATGTCATCTCCCTTTACCCTACGCATTCTGATTGGGAAACGTCCTAGCTCGCACAAACGTCACCAAGTTTTTCTTCATCATATATTGTTCTTTTATGCCTCGCCAATAAAATAAGTAGTGGCAAGCCAATGAGTACATTGAATGTACTCGCAAGCAACCCAAGTTTTGGAATAGGACAATAACAAAGCATGAAAGAGCACTAAGCGGGTAAGTTGCAGAAAGATAGTTTTGAGTTCAATGACATGATCAATCAACTTGTAAAAGTATGCATCAATAGGTTGCAGATATCTGAATGAACAAGTTACAGATATTAGTATAAGCAGGGGTTGAACATCTCATGTTCATTCATCATGCCAAGTCATCTGACTTAGCTCAAGTGTCATCTTCCACACACACACACACACACACACACACACACACCAAGTTTTCTGAAAACGTCTGGACATCATCTTAGTATCACCACCCAACTATCCTTGACCGTGTACACGGCTATTGGAATAGTTTTACACTCTACACAGGTTGTGCCCTATACCCACAAGACTCAAGGAACTTATGTGCCATCGACGACTCACGGTATATTACATACCTGAGGTAAGCACCCGAACAATGCCTTTCCCATGACGATACTAACAAAGAGTCCACTCATCGGTGCCATCCCTCGTGATGTACGTCACAAGTATCATCCACAACGGAATGCAACTGTGTGCCCATTGTCTATGAAAATAGCGCATGGTCGTCCTTTCCGGTACGACCCCGTATTGAGAGTGGCCACATCACTCCCGCCACTAGTAATGTGGGCTCTTAGCTATTACCGACTGATGACCCACAAGTATAGGGGGTTAATCGTAGTCCTCTCGATAAGTAATAGTGTCAAACCCAACGAGGAGCGGAAGGAAATGACAAGCGATTTTCAGAAAGGTAATTTCTGCAAGCACTAAAATAGCGGTAACAAGTTGTTTGATAGCAAGATAACTGTAACAAGTGACAAGTAGCAATTGTAACAATAGGTGCAGCAAGTTAGTTGATACGTCCATTTTTCATCATGCTTTTATATTAATATTTATTGCATTATGGGATGTTAATACACATTATCGTACAATACTTATGCCTTTTCTCTCTTATTTTTACAAGATTTACATGAAGAGGGAGAATGCGGGCAGCTGGAATTCTGGACTGGAAAATGAGCAAATCTGAGAGACCTATTCTGCACAGCTCCAAAAGTCCTGAAAATTTACGAAGAATTGTTTTGGAATATATAAAAAATAATGGGCAAAAGAAGTACCAGAGGGGACCCACCATGTGGCCACAAGCCAGGGGCGCGACCTACCCCCCTGGCCGCGCCCTGTAGGCTTGTGGGCCCCTGGCAGGCCTCCGGTGCCCATATTCTCCTATATGAAGGGTTTTGACCTGGAAAAAAAATCATATCACACCTTTCGGGACGCAACGCCGCTGTCTCGAGGCGGAACTTCTTCAGAACCAATCTAGAGCTCCGACGAAGCTATTCCGCGAGGGAAACTTCCCTCCCAGAGGGGGAAATTGAAGCCGTAGTCATCACCAACAATCCTCTAATCGAGAGGGGATCAATCTCCATCAACATCTTCACCAGCACCATCTCCTCTCCAAACCCTAGTTCATCTCTTGTATCCGATCTTTGTCTCAAAATCTCAGATTGGTACCTATGGGTTGCTAGTAGTGTTGATTACTCCTTCTAGTTGATGCTAGTTGGTTTATTTGGTGGAATATTATATGTTCAGATCCTTAATGATTATTAATACTCCTCTGATCAGGAATATGAATATGCTTTGTGAGTAGTTATGTTTGTTCCTGAGGACATGGGATAAGTCTTGTTATAAGTAATCACGTGAATTTGGTATTCGTTCGATATTTTGATAAGTTATATGGTGTCTCTCCTCCAGTGGTGTCATGTGAACGTCGACTGCATGACACTTCACCATTATTTGGGCCTAGAGGAAGGCATTGGGAGGTAATAAGTAGATGATGGTTTGCTAGAGTGACAGAAGCTTAAACCCTAGTTTATGTGTTGCTTCGTAAGGGGTTGATTTGGATCCATATGTTTAATGCTATGGTTAGATTTATATTAATTCCTATTTCATAGTTGCGGCTGCTTAGAGAGAGGTTAATCATAAGTGGGAGGTTTTTCCAAGTAAGGGCAGTACCCAAGCACCGTTCCACCCACATATCAAATTATCAAAGTAACGAACGTGAATCATATAAGCATGATGAAAACTAGCTTGACATAAATTCCCATATGTCCTTGAGAGCGCTTTTCTTTATATAAGAGTTTGTCCAGGCTTGTCCTTTGCTACAAAAAAGGATAGGGCCACCTTGCTGAACCTTAGTTACAATTGTTACTTGTTACCCGTTACAAATTACCTTATCACAAAACTATATGTTACCAATAATTTTAGTGCTTGCAGAGAATACCTTACTGAAAACCGCTTGTCATTTCCTTCTGCTCCTCATTGGGTTCGACACTCTTACTTATCGAAAGGACTACGATAGATCCCCTACACTTGTGGGTCATTAGTAGCCCAATCCTTTTGTGGCAAAGGACATGCCAGAACAATTTCTTATAATAGGCAATGTGTTCTTAAGGGCACACGGGAATTTCATCTAGTCACTTTCGTCATGTTGGGTTAATTTGCGTTTGGTATTTTGATAATTTGATATGTGGGGGGACCGGTGCTTGGGTGTTGTTCTTACTTGAGCAAAGCTCCCACTTATGATTAACTCTCCCACAATCATCCGCAACTATGAGAAAAGTATTAAGAATAAACTCTAACCATAGCATTAAACATAGGGATCCAAATCAGCCCCTTACGAAGTAGTGCATAGACCGGGGTTTATGTTTTTGTCACTCTCGCAACCCACCCTCTAATTACTACTCCACAATGCATTCCCTTAGTCCAAAAGATGGTGAAGTGTTATCTAGTCGACGTTCACATAACACCACTAAGGGAATCACAACATCCATATCATCAAAATATCAAACGAATACCAGCTTCACATGACTACTTGAAACATGATTTCTCCTGTGGCCTCAAGAACAAAAGTAACTACTCATAAGTGATAAACATGTCCATGATCATAGAGGTATTAAATATCATAATGGATCTGAACATATGATCTTCCACCAAATAAACCATAAAGCATCAACTCAAGATGTAATCAACACTACTAGTCACACCCCATGTACCAATCCGAGGTTTCGGTACAAGATTGAGTACAAGAGATGAACTAGGGTTTTGAGAGAAGATGTTGCTGATAAAGATGTTGATGAAGATTGGCCTCCCCAATATGATAGAGTTGTTGGTGATGACGATGGACTCGATTTCCCCCTCTAGGAGGGAAGTTCCTCCGACGAAATCACTCCGTCGGAGGGCAAAAGTGCTCCTGTACAGGTTCCGCCTCAAGATGGCATCGGTTCATACCGAAAGTCATTTCCTTAGTGTTTTAGGGAAAAAGGATCTTATACGAGAAGATGATCGACACAGGTGGGCGAGGTGGCCGACTAGACATCAAGCCACGCCAGGGGGCCTGGTGCGCCCTGGTGTCTAGTGGGCACCTGGTAGTCCCCCTCATGTACTTCTTCGCTCTAGTATATTTTTATTTATTATAAAATAAATCTCCGGAAATTTTCAGCGCAATTGAAGATGTGCAGAATAGGTATCTCTGACATAGCTTTTTCAGGTCCAGAATTCCATGTGTCGGCATTCTCCCACTTGATATAAAACTTGCATATTATGAGAGAAAAGGAATTAGGATTACTCCACAAGTGGCAAAATGCATAAAACACTATAAATAACATTAATAAAACATGATGCAAAATGGACGTATCACCGACCACAGTAATCAACAAAGCCTCGTCCCATAAAGGGGTATCGTGGTCGCACATGTAAGGTTGGGACGGTCAACAAATCTGAAAACTAATCTATTTTCGAAGACTCATACACAACTTGCTCCGGTACAACACTTATTTCTCAAGTGGTTACCTAGCTCAACATCATCTACCTCGGGCAATAGTGGCACCCGACAGGGTTTTCAAAAAGTCTTTGAAATCATTTCTTTTCCCACACCATGCATATTCCCATCCCATTCATGTAGCATCTACATAGCATCCTAACTACTTCCCACTTGCACAACCTCATAGAAAGATAGGGTCATGCTTAGTGCAAGTATCTCACTATGGGGGGCGCCAATTCATGATTCAATGCAACAGAATGAAGTATTATATGACATGCATAAAATAGTTTCTTAGACATGGTCAAAGGGTTGTTTTCCTCGTTCAGCAAAGTCTTCGAGGTCTTCACGAGCTTCTAGTCCAACTCTGAGCACTTTGTCTACTTTGTCAACTATCGTCGGAAACACCCACAATAAGCAACATAAATAGAGGAGAAATAAAAGTCTCTATAAATAGGGATTTTTTCTTGGACATCTATAGTCATAAGAAAAATACCTAAAGTGGCTCTAGTGGAGTTGGATCACTAGAGATTTTTGAATGATGGAAATGGAGGGAATTATTGATCCTATAAGGAGTCTACAATTTTTTTTTATAAAAATGAGTGGATGTTCCTATTAATGAGGGCATGATTTTAGAAGAATTTAGAAATTGGTTTCACTTGATTTGGATTTGGGATAATTTCCCTATGAATTTTCCTAAGATGAAAGAATCGGAAAATAGGCTATTTATTTGGTCCAACCAAAATATAGCACAGAAAAATGTTAACCATGGCTAGATAAATAGGGTATGAAATTTGGAGCACCTAGAAATTGGAATTACTCCATTTGGATCTAGAATGAGAGTTCTAGGGATTTTACAAGTTGGGCATTCCATAGTTTAAATTTGAATATGCATTTGAACACTACTCAAAGGTGTGATGGAAATAATATGAAAGTTGCATCATTAAATATTTTGGGTTTTTAGAAAAACAAATAGGTGCATTAAATTAAATAGCATCAGTAGGGCGATATAACAGGGAATCCATGTTATCACATGGAAGCAACTGCACCTGCAACTAGCAACGCTAACACGGGGTTAAGCAAGCGGTGACATACCAATGAGTGGTTTACTAGGTTGAGAGCGGGTTGAAAGGTTTCATAGCAATGTTGAGAAGCTGACATCTAAGTGGTAGGCAGCGAGACATAGCGAAAGAAACGAGACAACTAGCATGGCAATGATAGTAATGGTATCTAGGGAAATGATCATCTTGCCTGAGATCTCGCTTGGAAGAAGAATGGCTCCTTGAAGCTGACGAACCGATGTAGTCGAACGGACCCTCACATTCTGACACGCTTGCGGAACTCTATCGAGAGGAAGCAAACCCAAAACAAGAATCAACACACGATATTCACCACGGCACATGCACGACATGATGCACACCCTAATATGATGCATGATCAATTCAATTATGCAAGGACGGCATGGCAAATCATAGCAATCAAACACTACACGTTAAGTGAAGCTCAATATGCAACGAGATGCATATTGATGAAACTCCATGTTTAATTATTTAGTTCACTCACATTTATTTCCACGACAATATTAAATGTTGTTAAACATGGCAAGGAGTGAAGTTAAACTACCTATCTAGGCATTTTAAATTAGGCCGGAAACGACATATAGCATTTTCGAACTGGCCCCATGTGTTAACTTTGAAATATGTCCAGATTTGTCCTAACCACATTTTATGTTTGTTAAACGGCAAAAGAAAGTGGTTCATGTGAAACTACACGTAGTTCTAGTCCATTTACATATATGGCTCATCTCCAACGCAACTACAGTTAATTAACTACGAACTAAACCGTTTTACCACATTGTCACGCAAACCAATGCAAACAGCACGGCTAACAATTTTAAATATGCATGCAAGTTAGAAAATATTATTCTACGCGAAATTCTACATATTTTACATATATAATTTATCACGATCCGACGCACTGCTAATTAGCTAAAGGCATTCTAAAGGAGTGACAAAAACTGCTATAGTGCAAGTCTTAAAAATAATAAAAATCACGGCATGGGAAAAATATACATGTGCTTGAATTGAGACCTCTCGGATTTGATCCCAAGACCTCCTAGTGCTACTGCTGCTCATTGAGCAGTTGGGCTACAAAGCCACTATGACAAAATATGGAATTTGCTCAACATGAATCTGCTAAGGAGCCAACTTAAACCAATAACATAACAAAAATGAAAATAGGGGTGCGTGGGATTCGAACCCCACACCCATCGACTCAAACCGAGTGGTGCTATCCAGCTCAGATGTGATTGATCTTGTGGTCTACTATGCGAGGGAAACCACTTAAACTAAACAAAGTGCGGGTCTTCTTCTCCCCAATCGCACACATCAACAAGAGAGGGCAACCATGGCGGATGTGACGGGCACGGACCTGTTGCGTGCGGGATCCGGTTGGGGATAGCGCTGGGTGGAGGGGGTCGAGGGCCAGCACGGCCATGGTGGCGTCGGGACCGCGCGAGAGGAGGTGGATGCGGGGGGAGCAAGGGCATTGCTGCTCTCGATCTGGAGCTCGGGTCGCCATGTGGTTGATAGAGCTCGGGGACAAGCTTTTGTTGCTCGCGGACCGGACGAGACGGGGCGAAGATGGGGCATGGGGCACGGTGCTGTCGGAGCTCCCTTCCATGGTAGCACCTGAAGGAAGAACATGGGGCGGGAGAGAGCTTAGACAAGACGAGGAGTGAAGAGACAGGAGGAGGAAGAGAAGCGAGGGGCCTGGTTTGGTGGTGTTCGTTGGCGGCTGCAGCGGCCGACGAGGCGCCGAGGAAGCTGGAGGAGGCGTTGGGCTGGAGACCTGCTAGTCTCGCACGCGAGCTCTTGGGCGCTATGCGGGTGCTTGCGCGGCTGTGGTTTGCTAGGCTGGATCGGGCAGGAGCGGGTGCTGGTCGGGCAGATGGGATTTGGGAGGATCCCGAGGAGGGAGAAAGGGGGCAGCGGTGCTGCGGGGTTAGGGTAGGCTAGGTATAGGGTTAGGTCAAGGTTTGTCCAAAATGGACTAGAGGCACACTACATATAGCACGAGGGTTAGTTTTAGGGCATGTGGACCCTCTGATTTAGATCGGGTGTCGAGATAATTAGGGGTGTGTTTGGTTGGAGGGATAGCCTAGGATGGTTGTGGGTATCCCCAACCAGGTGGCTGGGGATAGCCCTTTTCTTTTGTTTGGTTGGGAGGGTGGAGTTATCCCATTTTTTGTTTGGTTGGGAGGGTGGGATCCAGCCGCGCCGGCCTCTTGCCGCCGCCCTGGCCGCCGGCTGCCGTGGCCTCCTGACGCGTCGGCCGCCCTCCCGCGCCGGCCTCCTCCCGCGCCGGCCGCCCTCCCGCGTCGGCCTCCTCCCGCGCCGGTCGCCCTCAAAGTTGATGTGGGCTGGCTTTGGCATCGTAGACTAGCTCATGTCAATATGAGGTCTTTGCAAAGTCTTCTCAAAGGGGACCATATTCGTGGACTAACAAATGTTAGTTTTGCTAGAGATCGTGCTTGTAGTGCGTGCATTGAAGGAAAGATTCATGAAACTGCACATCGTCCAATGACTCTCATTTACACTAAGAGGCCATTGGAGCTCCTCCATATGGATCTTTTCGGTCCTCCGTCATTTGATAGTCTTGGAGGCAGAAAGTACTGCTTGGTGATTGTTGATGACTACTCAAGATACACCTGGGTATATTTCTTCAAAAGGAAGAGTGAGACTCAACAAACTGTCATCAACTTTGCTAATGAAGCTCAACGTCAACATGAAGCAAAGATCTTGATGATTGGAAGTGACAACGGCACCGAGTTCAAAAACTACACCTTGGATGAGTTTCTAGGTGATGAGGGAATAAAGCATCAATATTCAGCACCATATACCCCTCAACAAAATGGCTTGGCAGAAAGGAAGAACCGGACTTTGATGGATGCTGCAAAAACAATGATGGCAGAATTCAAATCTCCATATAACTTTTGGGCTGAGGCCATCAACACAGCATGTCATGCGTCCAATCGGCTCTATATTCGCAAAGGCTTGAACAAGACTCCATATGAGATTCTCACTGGAAACAAACCCAATCTCAAGTACTTCCGGGTATTCGGTTGGAAGTGTTTCATTCTCAAGAAAGGTGCACGTTTAGCTAAATTTGATTCTAGAGCACAAGAGGGCATCTTTGTTGGTTATGCTACAAACTCTCATGCTTACCGTGTCCTCAACAAGTCCACTGGACTCATTGAGGAGACGTGTAATGTGGAGTTTGATGAAAATAATGGCTCCCAAGTGGAGCAAAGTGGCCTTTGTGATGTAGGTGATGAAATTCCTCCCCAAGCCATAAGAAGAATGGGGATTGGTCAAATACTCCCCATTGAGGAACCCCTTGTGGCCGAAGGAGAAGGACAATGCTATACTCAAGTGGAGCCATCACCCCCACAAGCCCCACACGCTTCCGATGAACAAAGAGAAGACTCTCAACAAGTTGAACAAGCTCAAGGTCAAGATCAATTGCCCAACGATGGTGATGTGTCCCATGATATTCAAGCACTTACCCAAGGTTTCGAACCTGCTCAAGATCAAAATCAAGTGCAACCACAAGATTTAGACCAAATAGAAGCACAAGATCAAGATCAAGAGCAACCACAAGTACAAGGACAAACAAGTGAACCTGCTCAAGTCGAAAGTCAAGATGATCAGGATACTGTCTCGCAATTCCCTTCTGCAGCACCAACAGCCGGTGCCAAGGGAGGTTCAAGACGCAAGGGCAAGCAAAGTAAACAAGTCAATGCTCCCCAGTTATCCAATGAAGAACTCTTGGAGCGTCGAGCAGCCAAGATTGCGAACAAGCTGAGAGTCAAGTCACATCTTATGAAGAATGTACTTGGCAGTTTAAAAAGGGGAGTATCCACCCGTGAACATATTTGGAATTATTGTGAGCATCACGCGTTTGTTTCGTATTGTGAACCTCAACAGGTACAGGAAGCGCTCGATGATGAGGATTGGCTTATGGCCATGCATGAAGAACTTAACAACTTCGAGCGTAATCAAGTCTGGGATTTAGTACCAAGACCAAAGGAGGAACATAATGTCATCGGGACCAAATGGATTTTCAAAAACAAGCAAGATGCCAATGGGATTGTGTTTCGAAACAAGGCAAGATTGGTGGCTCAAGGCTACTCCCAATTCAAGGGTATCGACTACGGTGAAACCTTTGCCCCTGTTGCTCGTCTAGAATCTATTCGCATGCTGCTTGCATTTGCTTCTCATCATAATTTCAAATTACAGCAATGGATGTGAAAAGTTCCTTTCTTAATGGTCCTTTAAATGAGTTGGTCTATGTCAAACAACCCCCGGGATTCGAACATCCCAAGTTCCCCAAACATGTGTACAAACTTAATAAGGCACTCTATGGCCTTAAACAAGCCGCACGTGTGTGGTATGAGTATCTTACTGAGTTGTTACACGATCGTGGGTTTGAAATTAGGAAGATAAATCCCACTCTTTTTACTAAGAGGGTTAAAGGGTATTTGTTCATATGCCAACTATATGTTGATGATATCATTTTTGGTTCTCCTAACATTTCCTTCAATGAAGAATTTGCTGCACTAATGACCGAGAAATTTGAGATGTACAAGATGGGAGAGTTGAAGTTCTTCCTCGGATTCGAGATTAAACAAGGCCTAGAAGGGACCTTCATCAAACAAGCCAAGTACACTCAAGACATGCTCAAACGGTTCGAGCTTGAAGATGTCAAGCCGGTCAAGTTCCCCATGCCAACAAGATGCAAGCTTGACAGTGATCCCAATGGTAAAGCGGTGGATCAAAAGGTATATCGCTCCATGATTGGATCCCTCCTTTACCTTTGTGCATTTAGACCAGATATTATGGTGAGTGTAGGGATATGTGCACGGTTTCAATCCGCACCAAAAGAAAGTCATTATATGGTTGTTAAGCGAATCTTTCAATATTTGGCTCATACCCCCAAACTTTGGTCTATGGTATCCCAAAGGAGCAAACTTCAACCTAGTGGGCTATTCTGACTCAGATTGGGCAGGAGATTGTGTGGAGAGGAAGTCAACTTCTGGAGGATGCCAATTCCTTGGTCGCTCACTGGTAAGTTGGTCTTCAAAGAAGCAGAATTGTGTCTCACTATCATCCACCGGAGCTGAATATGTGGCAGCTGCAAGTTGTTGTGCACAATTGCTATGGATGATGCAAACTTTAAAGGATTACGGTGTCACTTGTGACAAAGTGCCTCTTCTATGTGACAATCAAAGTGCTATCAAGATTTCCCTCAACCCAGTGCAACATAGCAAGACCAAGCATATTGACATTCGCCATCACTTCATTCGTGAACATATCAAGCTTGGTGATATTGAGGTTCACTTCATCCACACCGAAGAGCAACTTGCAGATATTTTCACTAAGCCCCTAGATGAAGCAAGGTTTCGGGAGTTAAGGCATGAGCTAAATATCATTGATTCAAGTAATGTGGATTGAAGCTAGGCACTTTGCACCTCACTATGCATTCGATCTTGTTCTAGATGTAGGCATGGACATAGGGGGAGTGTTGTTCTCTCAATGAACTTTTCCTCCCCCATTATGCATAAATTGATCAAGTCTTTCACTTTAGCCAGTACCAAATGGCACTTGTGCTTCAAAGATGAGCGTTGGTCATGAACCCAAGGATAATTCTTCGCGGTGTCATACCTTTGTCTCAAACATAGGTGGCCTTGGCCACCGCCCCCACCTTTTTCTCATATGGAAGAAAGGATACAAAATGACGAGTCAGTATATCCTGCTCGTGCTATCTTCTTATTACACTGACTTGTCGTTTGCCCACGTCTTTCTCATGCAATCCTATGTCTCGTTGTGCCATTTGGAGCGGTACTACCGCCAGGGGTAGCGGTACTACCGCCAGGACCCCAGCGGTACTACCGCCAGGGGTAGCAGTACTACCGCCAGGACCCCAATGGTACTATCGCTCGGGAGAGCGGTACTACCGCCAAGACCCCAGCCTACCACGACCTGACTAGGGCTTTTAGGGTTGTCTCAAGGGGGAGCGGTACTACCGCCAGGACCCCATCGGTACTACCACTACAGGCAGCGGTACTACCGCCAGGGGTAGAGGTACTACCGCCAGGACCCCAGCGGTACTACCGCTGGCCCGTACCCCTTGGACTATATAAAGGAGGGGGAGCCCGTTTTTCCTGCCCTCTTTCTTCTTCCTCGTGGATCTTCCTTCCCCAACGCCGAACTCCGCCTATTTGGATCTCTATCTGTGGAGCCCCTTCTCTCCGTTGAGTTGGAGGGTTTGCTCCACTCCTCCTTCCTCCACCAAGTGCCATGGACTCCGGTAAAGCTCCTCCCTTTATTCTCTTGATTGGTGTTTTCTTGTTCTAGGGGTAGGAGCATTGGTGATTTGGATCCATGACTATGGTTTTGTGCTTTGTTCTTGGATGGAACGAAGGAGATATTCTAGGGGAGTGTAGGTCCTATGATTCACTGCGTTTATATTGACATGCTCTAGGTTCTTCATGTTTTAGATCAAGCACTTCTTCTCTTATTTTGGATTAGATCTAAAACTTGAATCCTCTTGACTAGGCATGTCTTTATCTAGATGATTCTTGAGATCCTCATGTGTTTAGGGCTATGGTGGTTTTTGTAGTGATTCTATGCAGTACCCATGGCCCTCGTAAATCCAATCTAGCCGTTCCCATGGGTCTTTTTCTATTCAGATCTGAACGTCAACCCCCTAGCGGTACTACCGCTAGGCTGGCGGTACTACCGCTAGGACCCTAGCGGTACTACCGCCAGGTGTAGCGGTACTACCGCCAGGAGGATATTTTTCTTCTTTTCCATTTTCTTGGCAATGGGAGTTTACTTTTATGCCTCATTTTGTTCATTGCCTTGACTCCTCCTGTCGCTCTTTTTGGTGTGTGTCTTGTGTGTCACAGGTGGTGCTCGCTGCTCGAATCCTCCACGGGACACCTAGCCGAAGCAGTATCGCACTCCAGATGCTCCAGAGGGCTCCGCCACTTCCGGTCTAAATCCCAAAAAGAAGTCTTTCAAGAACACAGCTCACGAGACCAAGGGGATAAACGTTCGCAATATGCCCCCTAAGGAGTTTCTGCGGTTCCGCACCCGCAATCACTATCTAGAAGAGAAGGCTCAGATCAAGAATGTCGAGCATGTTTGGTCATGGGATCACTGCATGATCTATCGCGACATCATCAAGCACTTCAAAAAGATGTTTGTTCCAGTTCAGTGGATTGACTTGGCTCACCTTCAGCGGAACCCGGATTACTTTGGTGAGGCTCTCTCTTTGATTGACAAGCTTGGCATTAAGGAGATCATCACCTTCAAGCGCGACTTTGATCCAGATGTTGTGGCCCAATTCTATGTCACTGTTCACTTCTCACCTGATGACGAGCGCACCATGACTTGGATGACTGGTACTCAGAAGATGACAGATTCCTGGTCAGAATTCATGAAGCTTCTCAAGGTCGACTTTCAGGGAGCTGACAATCCTCTTGGGTTGCGTCCTCATGCTCAATCTTCATCTACTGCCACCCCAAGGACAGGCTGCAACAACTTTATGTGAAGAAAGGTGTGCTCCCCAAGCATCTGGATATCATGCATCGGATCTTCCGCAACACTCTCTTTCCTCGCATTGGCAACTTTGACGAGGTGCATGGTTATCTAGCTGACATGCTTCTGCTTTGTGAGGAGGCTAAGACTAAGGAATCTGCCCCTCTCGATATTTCCGACGTGATGTTCAATGAGCTCTGGAACTGCATCATGAACCGCAAGGTTCCCATCTACGGGCCCTACTTGTTTGCCTATATTCGTAAGAGGTGGCACGAAGTCTATTTGATCGATGAGTTCCCTATTCAGGCTCATTACTTTGTGAACGATCCTATCAAGCTCCGCATCAAAGACAAATGGGTCAACCCATCCACTTCGTCTCAGCACATGCACACTGACACAGAGACTGCTGTTGAAAGAGGCCCCGCTTCTCAGTCCCACTCTTCTGCTATGCCATCTTGGACAGTGAAACTGAAGGATAAAATGAAGACTCTCTTCTGTATGCAGGCCAAGGGACAGTATCAGTCTCATGTGGCCCAGAAGGAGAACCGTCAGAGGCACAAGCGTGTCCTGAGGACACTTGATGTTGATATCTCCAGCGGCTCAGAGGACGACATCACTCCAGAGTCTGATTGGATGCGGGCTCAAGGTTATGAGTGGTCTGATGCAGAGGAGGAGGCGTCTGAGGAGGTCAATGAGGAGGAGCAGGACGATCCGAATGCCACGGACGAGTCTGGGGCTGATGAGGACGAGGAGTGACCACCTGTGTCATTAGGTGTGCCCCTTTTTGGTGTCTTGTGCCAAAGGGGGAGAGAGTCTAGGAGCTGGATTTGAGATTTGAGCTTTGCTTATCTTATCGTGTTTGCTTTGACCTTGGTTTGCTCTTATTTGCTATCTTTGCTTTGTGTGATGTGAGACTTGAACTAGTGTGAGATTTATTTCTATCATATGATGTGAGTCATATGCTCCTTAATTTTCTATACCACTATCTTTATGTTCACATGCTATTCACTGTGCAAATCCGGTATTGTCATCAATCCACCCAAAAGGGGGAGATTGGTAGGGCATATTTTATGCCTAAGTAATTTTAGTGATTGATGACAGTACCGCAAAGGACTAATCATGTGTGTTAAGATTTCAGATAACACATGTCAACGGCACAAGACGACTCGCCCCCTTCCATGGAACAGAAGCACGGTGTACTCTACGTTTCTCCTTCTTTGAGTCATAGGAACGTCGTACTATTAAGAGGGGACCCGTAGTGGAAAGGTTTGGGTGGAATCAATTTTGCACGCACACACTTTATCTCCTTTCCCTTTACCTGCAACTTTGCAGTGGCTCCCGCCTCTGGTTTATCTCATCCAAGCAAAATGTCTCTCAGCGGTAGTACCGCTGTGCCTAGCGGTGGTACCGCTGGAGCTGGCGGTAGTACCGCTGTGGTGGCGGTAGTACGACCCCTGGTCAGCGGTAGTACCGCTCCAGGAGCTTAGTACCGCTGCAGCCAGCGGTAGTACCGCTGGAGTGCCAACGGTAGTACCGCTGCAGCCAGCGGTAGTACCGCTGGAGTGCTAGCGGTAGTACGGCTCCAGACAGCGGTAGTACCGCTAGGCTCGGGTTGTGAGTGGGAAAACGGTTGGATTCCCCCCTCCACTATATAAGGGGTTCTTCTTGCTGTAGAACCCTACCTTTGACCCTCCCAAGCTCCATTGTTGCTCCCTAAGCTCAAAAGTGCCCGATCTCTCTCCCTAGCCAATCAAACTTGTTGATTCTTTAGGGATTGGTTGAGAAGGCCTAGATCTACACTTCTACCAAGAGAAAAGTTGATTCCCCCACCAATCCCTTGCCGATCTTGTTACTCTTGGGTGTTTGAGCACCCTAGAAGGTTGAGGTCACCTCGGAGCCACATTCCATTGTGGTGAAGCTTCGTGGTCTTGTTGGGAGCCTCCAAGCTTTGTGTAGAGTTTGCCCCAACCTTGTTTGTAAAGGTTCAGTCGCCGCCTTCAAGGGCACCTATAGTGGAATCACAGTACCTTGCATCGTGTGAGGGCGTGCGGAGAATACGGTGGCCCTAGTGGCTTATTGGGGAGCATTGTGCCTCCACACCGCTCCAACGGAGACGTACTTCCTGTCAAAGGGAAGGAACTTCGGTAACACATCCTCGTCTTCATTGGTTACACTTGTGGTTATCTCTAACCTTTACTTCGTGTACGCTTATGTTGGTGTGTATCTCTTACTTGTCTTAGTTGTTCTTGTAGTTAGCATCATACAGGTTCACCTCTTTGTTGCTATTTCAGTGAACCCGTATGTTGCTTACCCTAACTTGTTAAGATTAATTAAAAAGTGGTCGTTGCCTATTCACCCCCCTCTAGTCAACCATATCGATCCTTTCAGTAGCGTGCCGACGGCGATCACATCGACCTTGGAGCCATTCCCGACGCGCATCGTCACCTCGTCCTTGGCCAGTCTCCGCTTATTCCGCAGTTCCTTCTTTGAGTTGCAAATGTGAGCAACAACACCGGTATCAAATACCCAGGAGCTACTACGAGCACTGGTAAGGTACACATCAATAACATGTATATCACATATACCTTTAACGTTGCCGGCCTTCTTGTCCGCTAAGTATTTGGGGCAGTTCCGCTTCTAGTGACCCTTTCCCTTGCAATAGAAGCACTCAGTCTTAGGCTTGGGTCCATTCTTTTTCTTCTTCCCGACATCTGGCTTGCCGGGCGCGGCAACAGCTTTGCCGTCTTTCTTGAAGTTCTTCTTACCCTTGCCCTTCTTGAAACTAGTGGTCTTGCTGACCATCAACACTTGATGCTCTTTCTTGATTTCTACTTCTGCAGACTTGAGCATCAAGTACAAATCGGGAATGGTCTTCTCCATCCCTTGCATGTTCTAGTTCAGCACAAAACCTTTATAGCTTGGTGGGAGAGACTGGAGGATTCTGTCAATTATAGCATCATCCAGAAGTTCGACTCCAAGTGAAGTCAGACGACCGTGTAACCTAGACATTTTGAGTATGCGCTCACTGACAAAACTATTCTCCTCCATCTTACAGCTAAAGAACTTGTTGGAGACTTCATATCTCTCGACACGGGCATGAGCTTGAAAAACTAGTTTTAGCTCCTCGAACATCTCATATGCACCGTGTTGCTCAAAATGCCTTTGGAGCCCCGTTTCCAAACTGTATAACATGCCACACCTAACCAGAGAGTAGTCATCACTCCGCGTTTGCCAGACGTTCAGAATGTCCTGGGCTGCTGCGGGAGCGGGAGGGTCACCTAACGGCGCATCAAGGACATAAGCCTTTTTAGCTGCTTCAAGGATGAGCTTCAAGTTGCGAACCCAGTCCGCATAGTTGCTACCATCATCTTTCAGCTTGTTTTTCTCTAGGAATGCGTTGAAATTGAGGTTGACGTTGGCCATCTACAATATCTATAAAGAGAACTTTTAGACTAAATTCATGACAACTAAGTTCATTTAATCAAATTAAGTATGAACTCCCACTTAAATCGACATCCCTCTAGTCATCTAAGTGATACATGATCCATGTTGACTAACCCGTGTCCGATCATCACGTGAGACGGACTAGTCACCATGGTGAGCAACTTCATGCTGATCGTATTCAACCATACGACTCATGTTCGACCTTTCGGTCTCTTGTATTCGAGGTCATGTCTGTACATGCTAAGCTCGTCGAGTCAACCCAGGTGTTTCGCGTGTGTAAATCTGGCTTACACCCGTTGTATGCGAACGTTAGAATCTATCACACCCGATCATCATGTGGTGCTTCAAGACAACGATCCTTCGCAACGGTGCACACTTAGGGGAATACGTTCTCGAAATTTTAAGAGGGATCATCTTATTATGCTACCGTCGTTCTAAGCAATAAGATGAAAACCATGATAAACATCACAATGCAATCATATAGTGACATGATATGGCCATTATCATCTTTGCTCTTTCGATCTCCATCTTCAGGAATCGCATGATCATCATCGTCACCGGCGTGACACCATGATCTCCATCATCGTGTCTCCGTGAAGTCGTCACGCCAACTACTACTACACTACCACTATAGCTAACCGTTAGCAATGAAGTAAAAGTAGTAAGCACATGGCGTTGCATCTCATACAATAAATTAAGACAACTCCTATGGCTCCTGCCGGTTGTCATACTCATCGACATGCAAGTCGTGAAACCTATTACAATAACATGATCATCTCATACATCATACATGCAACATCACAACTTTGACCATATCACATCACATGTCAAACCCTGCAAAAACAAGTTAGACGTCCTCTAATTGTTGTTGCAAGTTTTACGTGGCTGATTTGGGTTTCTAGCAAGAACGCCTTCTTACCTACGTGACAGCCACAACAATGATATGCCAAAGCTATTTACCCTTCGTAAGGACCCTTTTCATCAAATCCAATCCGACTAGAGTGGGAGAGACAGACACCCGCTAGCCACCTTTATGCACGGTGTGCATGTCTGTCGGTGGAACCAGTCTCACGTAAGCGTACGTGTAAGGTCGGTCCGGGCCGCTTCATCCCACAATACCGCCGGAAAAGAATAAGACTAGTAGCAGCAAGAAATTGACAAATCATCGCCCACAACCTTTTGTGTTCTACTCGTGCATAGAATCTACGCATAGAAAACCTAGCTCGGATGCCACTGTTGGGTAACGTAGCATAAATTCAAAAAATGTCCTACGCATATTCAGATCTTCCTATGGAGAGACCAGCAACGAAGGAAGGGGTGAGTGCATCTTCATACCTTTGAAGATTGCTAAGCGGAAGCGTTGCTAGAACGCGGTTGATGGAGTCGTACTCACGGCGATTCAGATCGCGATGTGATTCCGATCTACTGTCGAACCACGGCACCTCCGCGTTCAACACACGTGCAGCCCGGTGACGTCTCCCGCACCTTGATCCAGCAAGGAGGAGGGAGAGGTTGGGGAAGATCTCCGGCAGCACGACGGCGTGGTGTCGATGGAGAGACGAGGTCTCCCAGCAGGGCTTCGCCAAGCACCGGTAGAGAGGAGGAGAAAGAAGAGCAGGGTTGCGCCGAGGGAGAGGGAAAACTGTGTCTCCAAAAGCCCAAAAGTGCCCACTATACATAAGGGGAGGGAGGGGCTGCGCCCCCTTGAGGGTTTCCCTATCCTGGGAGGGGCGGCAGCCCTAGATGGGGGGAGGTGCGGCGGCCAAGGGGGGAGGGGGTGGCGCACCCTTCTGGTGGGCCTTAGGCCCACCTGCGCTAGGGTTCCCCCCTCTCCCTTCTTCTTGCGCCATGGGTTGAGGGGGGGGGCACACCAGCCCACCTAGGGGCTGGTTCCCTCCCGCACTTGGCCCATCTAGCCTCCTGGGGTCATTGCCCCCTTCTGGTGGACCCCCGGGGCCACCTCCGGTGGTCCCGGTACGTTACCGGTGACGCCCGAAACACTTCCGGTGTCCGAAACTATCCGTCCTATATATCAGTCTTTACCTCCGGACCATTCCGAAGCTCCTCGTGACGTCCGGGATCCCATATGGGACTCCGAACAACTTTCGATAACCTCGTATAACAATTCCCTATAACCCTAGCGTCATCGAACCTTAAGTGTGTAGACCCTACGGGTTCGGGACACAGGTAGACATGATCGAGACACCTCTCCGCCCAATAACCATCAGCGGGGTCTCGATACCCATGGTGGCTCCCACTTGCTCCACGATGATCTCATCGGATGAACAACGATGTCACGGATTCAATCAATCCCGTATACAATTCCCTTTGTCTGTCGGTATGGAACTTGCCCGAGATTCGATCGTCGGTATACCTATACCTTGTTCAATCTCGTTACCGGTAAGTCTCTTTACTCGTTCCGTAGCACGTCATCGTGTGACTAACTCCTTAGTTACATTGAGCTCATGATGATGTTCTACTGAGTGGGCCCAGAGATACCTATCCGTCACACGGAGTGACAAATCCCGATCTCGATTCATACCAACCCAACAGACACTTTCAGAGGTACCCGTAGTGCACCTTTATAGTCACCCAGTTACATTGTGACGTTTGATACACCAAAAGCACTCCTACGGTATCCGGGAGTTGCACAATCTCACGGTCGAAGGAAAAGACACTTGACATTAGAAAAGCTTTAGCATACGAACAATACGATCTAGTGCTATGCTTAGGATTGGGTCTTGTCCATCACATCATTCTCCCAATGGTGTGATCCCGTTATCAATGACATCTAATGCCCATGACCAGGAAACCATGATCATCTATTGACTAACGAGCTAGCCAACTAGAGGCTTGCTAGGGACACACTTTGATCTATTTATTCACACATGTATTACTGTTTCGTGTTAATACAATTATAGCATGAACAATAGACGATTATCATGAACAAGGAAATATGATAATAACCATTTTATTATTGCCTCTAGGGCATATTTCCAACAACAGACGCACGTTTCCGACGTGTCTTCAGATGCTTGGTCTTCTAGCCTCGTCGTAGCTACTTGTCAATACGTCTAGGTTGAGTCTCGTCCCTAAGACTAAGCTTGCATATTTGGTGTTTAAAACAGGTGAGTTGGCTACCCAAAAGTATAGACCAACCATCCAATCCCCAAGGTCTGAGGTTTGGCAAGTGGGGTGAACCACCTTTGACACGGGTATCACCATGATCCAGTCATGACTCACGTCCTTGATTGGACCAAAAAGGGGCTCTTTAATTTCTCTTGATGTCTAAAGGCTTCATCGTGCTTGAACGTCGATGCTTCTTGACACAGTCTAGCTGATGTAGCCGGTAGACGAGTGGTGTTTGACTTCTATTGCTTCTTGTTCATCATCGTGACTTCTCAACCTTGGTGGTTCTTCATCATGCTTGGGTAAGATCGTCTTCTCCTGCTTGGAGGGTGCTTCGAGGAGTCCACTTCTTCAAGGTAAAACCTCACGCTTGAGAAGAGTGACAATTGGTGCTTCTTGGGCTTATACAAATAGGACTAAGGTGTTCCTTCTCTATTGGGTAAACATGTATGTCTTCCATGCGAACATTAACATACTTCTCCAAGCATCACATAAGCACATTGCTCATGGGATTCGTGAGAGGAGCGGGCATTTGTTCTGGATGGTCGCTTGTCAAGGGGTTTGTGGTCCAACATAATATAGTGCTTCATGTTCACCTTCCTCATGGACATGATTGGTGGTGGTCGGGGTGGAGTATTTGCCATGGTCTAATGACTTAGAGCCAAGTCATATGGTCATAATACGACCATATTATGGCTCGGTAAAGCTTCGGGGTTTCAAGGAGCTTAGGATGTGAGTGAACGCCTATCATCTTATGCTTGAGAACAGTTCTTAGATGCCAATAGTCCTACCTACTTCTCCAATCAAAATCATCCAATATCATTGGAAGTACCATCTCGTATAACTCAACTCCAGCATCACTTATGTTATTCAACTCCAAGGTTTTGGAGAAGGACTAAACCAAAGTCTCATAAGTATACTATAGCCAACTCACATGTATCCGGTATCCCTACGTAAAAATCCACGGGAAGCATACAAGCCGATAAACTTTATTATGACACTACAAATCCAAGTGCTTAGCTAAATTATCGAAGGAATAAGGTGATGTATCTCCATGCTATGGAAACACGTATTGTACCAATTCAAGATCTTGTTTCCTTCCTATGAATCCAACCTAGTGGTTCATCATGTTGGGGAACGTCGCATGGGAAACAAAAAATTCCTATGCTCACCAAGATCTATCTATGGAGATCAACAACTACGTGAGGGGGAGTGCATCTACATACCCTTGTAGATCGCTAAGCAGAAGCGTTGAGAAACATGGTTGATGTAGTCAAACGTCTTCACGATCCAATCACGATTCGTCCCGCGATCCAATCATGAACGTTCCGATCAAGTGCCAAACGGACGACACCTACGCGTTCAGCACACGTACAACTCGATGACGCCTTCACCACCTTGATCCAGCGAGCGTGGGTGAAGTAGTAGTTGAGTTCTCCGGCAACACGATGGCGTGGTGGCGGCGGTGGTGGTGCTATTCTGACAGGGCTACATCGAGGGATACAAAAACCGCAAACGGAGGAGAAAACGATCTAGGGAGAGAGAGGAGCGCCAAGGGATTGGTGTGTCCTCTTGGGGCGCCCCTCCCCTCTATATATAGGTGGAGGGCGTGGGGAACAACCCCTCCAAGCCCTAGGGCGCATCAAGGTGGGAGGAGGTGGAATCGTAGTCCTCCTCCTTCCCTTCTATACAAAGGTGGACTTTCCACCTTTTCCAACTGCATGAGCCTCGAGAGAGTTGTGCGCCCGACCCAATAAGGCGAGGACACCTCCCCTCAGTCCATGCAAACCCTTGGGACGTGGTGGAACCCTTGGTGGACTTCCGAACTCCTCTAGAAGTTTTCGGAACCTTCCAAAGCTCCTCATGATATCCAAGATCTCATCTGAGATTCCGAACAACATTCGGTCACCAACGTAAAACTTAACTATGTCTATATCGTCACCGAACATTAAGTGTGCACACCCTGCGGGTTCGAAAACTATGCAGACATGATCGAGAAACCTCTACGGTCAATAACCAATAGCGGGACCTCGATGCACATATTGGTTCCCACACATTCTACGAAGATCTATATCAGTCAAACCAACGATGTCAAGGATTCAGGTAATCCCGTATGCAGTTACCTTTGTCCATGGGTATATTACTTGCCTGAGATTCGATTGTCGGTATCTCCATACCTAGTTCAATCTCATTACCGGCAAGTCTCTTTACTCATTCCGTAATACAAGATCCCGTGACTAACTCCTTAGCCACATTGCTTGCAAGCTTATTGTGATGTTCTATTACCGAGTGGGCCCCGAGATACCTCTGTGTCAGACGGAGTGACAAATCCCATTCTTGATCCATGCGAACTCCACAGATACCCTCAGAGATACGTGTAGAGCATCTTTATAGTCACCTAGTTACGTTGTGACATTGAATCGATATCGTTGAGTTGCATGATCTCATGGTCATAGGAACAGATATGTTGACATGCAGAAAGCAATAACAGTAAATTGGATAAGATCAAACACTATGCTTAAGGTTTGGGTCTTGTCCATCACAACGTTCTCCTAACGATGTGATCCCATTATCAAATGATAACTCATGTCTATGGCTAGGAAACCTTTGCCATGGTCAACGAGCTAGTCCAGTAGATGCTCACTAGGGACACAGTGTTGTCTATGTATCCACACATGTACTTGAGTTTCCTATCAATACAATTATAGCATGAATAATAAACGATTATCATGAACAAGGAAATATGATAATAACTATTTTTTTATTGCCTCTAGGGCATAGTTTCAACACAACCTTCTCCACATTTCTCTCGAGATTGGACATTCACATACAAGATGTTGCGCTGTCTCCAGGTTACACATGCATAGAGGACAGAAATAGCTGTTATTAGGCCAACCCCGCCTTTGCAAGCCGTCATTTGTCCACAGGCGTTTTTACCCTAGCAACCAAGCGAAGATCTTGATGTTTCCCGATACCTTGGACTTCCAAACGAGTTGTTCCTAGTCTGTTTGTACTCTACCCCGAAATTGAGCACTGTATGCTCAGCTAGCCGTGTATTTTCCTTTTGTCTTGAGGTTCCAGCAGATTTGGTATCTGCTTCCCTCCCTAATCCCCGTTGTCGCATTAGTGATCATACGATATAGGAGAGTAAAATCCGATATTAGGGGCAACACGTCCCCATGTCTCAAATCGTTAAACTGATTTTCATCTCGGAGCGCATCCTGCACCGTCCTATTTTTTGTTTTGAGTGTTTGTAGAGCAAAGGAAAGACGACCGCTAGTGTGGGAGGCCCTATATCAACGTTTGAACCGGAAGGACGTCGCTAATGTCTACAAGACACGGGCATTCACTCTTTTCCTCAACTTCGCTGGTGGCTAGACAAGTCAACGAACGTGTTCGGTTTTGGACGTACGTTGCTAGTTCTAAAATCCCATAATCCTATAAGGAGTTTTCCTACCAGTGACAAAAAGAATAAAACTATTGAATTTTTAGTTAGCTTGAGACACTCTTACGGGCTGCTGGCGGATTAAAGGGAGCCGTGGCGTAGATTTCTGTCAGCTCCTCGAGGTACCGAGGTTAGGCTTTCTCGTACGTACACGACGACAAGATTTGGTGTAAGATTTTTCACATCGGTTCAACGTTTTAACGGGGACAACTTCTCGACTGTCATCGACGAGGCATGCTCCGGTACAAGAACGACGGCAATAACACGTCAGCGGCCCGTTGAGTGGTTCATAGGTCTTGTAAATTTTTGTATTATGTTTATAAAGGTGTTTTTATATACTTCTCATGAATGTTCATAATAATCTGGATTTTTTTCAAGAATTTTTTTTTGACATCAGTTGAATATATTGAGGACATAACATAGCACTCACAGCCCATTCAGTCGTGGGCGTTTTTCACGACGGGGCGGGAAACATTCGGAATGGCGGGGCGGGTGCGCGCGCGTGAGCGTGCGAGTGCGACAGGCCGCAGCGCACCGCCTATCTTTTCCTCGACGGTGAGGCGACGGGCGAGAAGAAGGATGACTCAGATCGCAGTCACCCGGGCACCCAACGGCTGGGATCCCGCCTCTGCGGCCCCGGCCCTCCATCCGCACCGTCCGTGTGCCCTCCCGGCTTTGACCCTTGCTCACCAACCCCGACACGCAACCCTCCCTATGACATGTCGGCCCTGACAAGCCCACACCAAGCCGCAAGCCCCTCCTCTCACACCGCCGTAATCCCACCCGCACATCTCACCGCAGCCCCTCCGTCACTGACACCCCGAACCAGCATCGCCCTGGCCCCGCGCGTCATCCACCTGAAGAAAAAGCCTCGCGGGTGGCGAGCCGCGGCGCGTACGAAGGCGATCGAGTCGGGGGGCTCGACACGGCCGGCCACAGCTGTCTCTGGCGGCATGACAAGTGGGCCCGGACCGCGCGCGCGGCCCACCGGCCAGCGAGCCGGTCGAAGACGAGTGGAGACGGGCTATACCAAATCGGAGACCGAGCCCTCATAATTCTCCTCTCCCCTCTTGTGATTCCGGTGCGTCTTCCCCTCCTCTCTGCCTGCCTGCGCGCACCGGTCTCCCCCCCCCCCCCCCCTCCTCTCTTCCTCCGTCCGCCTCCGCCTCCGGGAGAGGCCGAGAGAGAGGGAGAGAGGGAGGACGCGCCGGAGCTACCCGCGCCAGCATCGCCTCGGTAAGCTCCGCGGAATTCCTCTCCTGGATTCGCCCCGGCGCGGTTAGGGATGGATGTTTAGCGGCTGGCAGTAGCTCTGCTCGATTCGGTAGGAATTCGTCTTCGTATAGCGTGCTGGGGGCTCGTCTCGAGTTTTCGGCTCGCGGACGCCGCGGGGGTTGATTCCCGCGCCCTCTCCTGGCCGGGGGGTTTGGGTTTTGGTCGATTTTTCGGGAAGTAAGTTGGGGAATTTGAAGCGCCCGGTCCTAAATCCGACTAGAAACACGCGAGATTTTGATTCTTCCGCACTCGCTAGAGTACGATAGTTGGCGATGCTTGTCTGGAAACCCTTCCACCTTCCTTCTGGTTGGGGATTTCTATTTTTTCTTCCGTCGGGTTGGACTCTGCTGCTTTGCTTTCGCTACCTTGGCACTAGTTCTTTCTGCCGGAATCGCACCCAGCTTGCAATTTCTAGCTAAATCTCTAATTCCACTCGACAGTTTGTCGGGTTCTAATGCACGGCGGCGATCTGAGTGTTTTCAAGTCACTACTTGTAGGGTTTGCTTGTTGTAATTTCAGTTTTTTCAGCTGTTCTTTGGTTACCCCCTTCAATTGGAGTAGTGGGAACATCCCTCCAGTCAAAGAAATAATTTTATGGAAATATTTCCCTCCGTCTAAATTTACTTGTTCTTCTCCTTTTGGGTTTGGGTTCTCGTTTTAGTTTACGCCATCTTACCTTGTTGTTGCTTAACCTAGATGTTTTGCTGCCTTTGTAGATCCGTGTTGTACTCCTTGACCGACTATGGCTTTTATCAATTCAAAGTCAGATTCATTCCAAGCCTTCCGTCTAAAACATAACTTAGGTATTGGATGCCCTTTGTTATTTTGCTAGAGCCTTTTTCCGTCGACCTAGCTCCAAAAGTAATTCTTTTGCTGTAGTATATGTTGGCAACACAGATGATTTTGTCCTGAAATCTCTTATTCTCATGCATCCTTTTTTCTTACCTTTGATGCTTCTCAACATTAGTAATTAATACTAGAACACAAGTACGTTACACTTCTAGGTTTATGTGTTTGCTTGTGCAAACTGTGTGAGACAGCAACTCAGAGGCAGGACTTTTGGGGTTCTGGTTATGTTATCAATCCTGTCCACAATTGGCACAAGCAATGTTGCACAATGCTGAAGGTTTTATGGTGTGGGAAAAATTGCAATGTGCATTAGCCTTTTGGTATTCTCGTATTGTTTGTACTGAAGATTGTGACAAAAATTGGAAGCACAGGATGCTTTTTATGTTAAATCTGTTTGTTGCGCACATATTGTTGGCATTGCTCTATTTGTATGTACTAGGAGGGTAAGTAAAGGAGAATTGGAGTGGTACACAATATTAGCTCACCAGAGGACACTGTGCCATGTCTGTGCTGCTTGGGTCACTAACATGCTGTCAGATGAATACTATTGCTGCACATGCATTACTTGAATACTTCCAAGTAACATCAGACCTACGCGCCATCTTAGTATAGTCACTGATGAGGTCTGTTTGCTTTAGGTGTGTATATGTCACAGAAGCTCGATGACTCTTTTTTCTTACTTTATTCTGCAAAATACCATGGGTTTAGGTTTTTGTTTAATATCAGTACACATTATACACTTCGTAGTCCATGCTGAATAAGGAAGGCAGAAGTGTTCTTTCCCCTTTTTCCCAAGTAACCCGACAGGGTAGGTAAAAATGTTGGCACGGCATGTATTCATTAAACTATTATGGTTTTGTTTCCTTGTATATCTCTGAATGTTGGGCCTCAGTGTTTTCTTCCTTCTTTAAAGTCGTATTTTGTAACTTCTGTAATGGATGTGCAGACAGTTTTGGCAGTCTGAACTGCTGATCAAGATGCCAGCACTGAGAATGAAGAGGAAGTTTGATGATGACATTTTCGGGAGTGAGTTTGACATCAAATCCATGAAATCGGTGAAAATCTCGCCTTCCCAAGTTGATGAGTTCGAGCAGGCATTTGTGTTAAACTCGTCTTACAAGGACCCTCAGGATGGTAAGTGACTGCATGGTTGCTCTTTCAAGAGAAGAGGTGACTGCATGTGCATGGAATATAGGTGTCTTGTTCTCTTATGACTAAAATATATTGAACGTAGATATTTCCCTATGTTTCAAATAAGAAACCTTCCAAGTTAGCTCCAATGTCCATTATTGGTTCTCTATGCTGGTGATAAATGTGTACCCTTGACTGGAATTTTGACAATTATGTACGAGTATGTCTTTAGCAGTATATTCAGTAGATACTCATGTAGTCATGTTTCTAAATATTTGGCACTGTATGACCAAATCACACATGTCATGACGTGCCTTCAGTAAAGTTGAACCATAAAACGCTCTACCAGTATTATAAGCACGACTGTGAATGAATTCTAACATGGAGCAAAGTTAATAGGTGTATTTGGGGGAAATTTGCCTTGAGATTAGCAGATTGACAAGTGTTGGGGAAAGATATTCGTTCAATCTTTAAGAAACGGAGGGAGTATTATCTGTAAACTCACAGTAGATAACTAGATTAGTTGGTTGTGTCTTATTGATTTGTTCACTTTTACATGTAATATTTGTAAACAAAGTAGAGCAATACACTGTGCATGGTTGATAATTCAAGGTTAGTGAACCTGTGTATATTTCATATGGATTGATGGTCTCTTTCTTTTTTTCAGAGCCTGAGCCGATAACTCAACTAGCTGTCCAGGATATTAGGGTTACAGAATTTTCCGGTTTGCATGCTGTACTTGGAGGAACATCCGTTGCTCTGCTGAAGGTATTGCAACATCATCTGATCTCAAATTTGACTCAGTGATAAAATATTGTGCACTTATCCTTGTGTTTAATCATTTTTATTTCAATACAAATATCTAGTGTCCTCTTGTATTTCAACTGCCAAATTATCACATTGCTTCCGTTGTTTGTAATATTACCACTTAGACTACTGTTCGGTACCTGTCCAAGTTAAATGTTCTTTTGATGTTAGCTTGCCTTACATGTCAATGGATGTTAAATTTCTTTTTGGTTTTCTTGTTAATATGTTCAGATGATTGCTTTCAACTACTGTTCGGTACCTGGTCAAGTTAAATGTTCTTTTGATGTTAGCCTGCCTTGCATCCCAATTGATGATTTGCCTGACAACAGTAAATGGATGTTAAGTTTCTTTTTGGTTTTCTTGTTAATATGCTCAGATGATTTCTTTCAGCAAGTTATCATTGTTGATTTCCAAATTCGATGACAAATGAAAAAGGGTGCAATTTCGAACTAGAACTTTTGATGATGGAATTTACCTGTTGCCTATTGTCATTTCACCTTCCACTTAAACTTGTTCAGATTAAATGATTAAATTCTTAAATGCCTCAAATATCTTGTGAAGGCTGTAGAATGTTGCCATTGTTTGATATTTGCTATTATGATCTGAACTTCGATGTAGCATGTTAAGGTTGGTAGTACTTTGCTTTGTTACTTTTTTTGGTCATATCTCATGCTTAATTTCTTTCTGAAGTCCCAACACTATATATCAGCATCACCATTGTCAGTTTCATTGGAAGAACCTCTGCAACCTAACATTATCATATTGATATATGCAGGATTTAATATCTGAAACTGTGGTTCCACCAAATTTGGAACCTGATTCTTTATCTAATAATGATGATGGCAAATCTCAGTCAAATGTAGTGAACACCGGTGATAAAGGTAAGGAGTACCCCTTACCCCTCGAGCAGTTTTTGTAACTAATGTGGCTAGTTTAGGTGATAAGTTTTTGTTCACGGCCAATGTCTATTTGTCTGCACGTATAAAAATACACAGCCGCCAAATGCAATGTTTTAGAGAACACATTTGATATGCTCACAAGCAAGGTTTAACCTTTGCATGTGTATATTCACTTACAATTTGCATTGCAGAGTTTGCAGATGAAGATGTAAATTCTGCAGCACAAGATATCTGTACTGTCAATGATCATGAGAAAAGCCTGGGCTCAAACCCGGATTGCAGCCTGTTGGATATTTATAATCCTGATGATGCTTTTCCTTTCTTATTTGATGTTCCAACTGGTCTCCTGGCTAGCTACAGTACATTTTGTGATGAATTTGTACCCATCGATTCATTGACAGACATGAGTGGCATATGCGGAGTATTTCCACTTAATGAGAGCACCGTGGAAGGTTGCATTGGCAATGAACCATGCCCATCACAAGGGGATATGTGCTTTAATAACTTTGGTGGGGAGTGCTTTAGCCATTCTGAGGTTTTAGAGTGGTTTAATCCATATATGGATGAGTCTGATGTACCTAATCTTATTGGTTATACCGAGTTGAGCTCAGATGCTGCTTGTGTATCTAAAGAGCAAGGGGCCAGGAAGGTCACTCTTGTGCTTGATTTGGATGGTATGTTGATAGCATGAAAATACTTGCTTTCTTTGGTAACTTATTGCTAGCCATTGAGAATAATGTATTGATTCTTCCTGTGCAGAAACCCTTGTTCATTCAACTCTGGAGCACTGTGATGATGCAGATTTTTCTTTTCCAGTGTCCTTTGGTCTGAAAGAACATGTGGTATATGTGAGGAAGAGACCACATTTGCATATGTTCCTCCAGAAGATGGCTGAGATGTTTGACGTTGTTATATTCACAGCCAGCCAAAGTGTTTATGCAGACCAGCTGCTTGACAGGCTTGATCCAGAGAACACATTGTTCTCGAAGCGTTTTTTCCGCGAGTCATGTGTATTTACGGAAAGTGGCTACACAAAAGATCTGACTGTTATTGGAGTTGACCTTGCAAAGGTTGCCATAATTGACAACACTCCGCAGGTAAATTCCTACTATTAAATTTTCAGCACTTCTCTCACTCGTACTGCCACAGTTGGATTAAAGCTTGCAAAGTGTCCTTAACAAACATTTCTGTTTGGAAGTTTGTCCTTGATTACCATTACATTTTCTCTTCAAAGCTTTGGCTATTCGTTTCTTATGATACTTATTATGCGTGCTGTATACAGGTTTTCCAGTTGCAAGTGAATAATGGTATACCCATAGAGAGCTGGTATAATGACCCCTTTGATGAGGGATTATCTCAGCTGATTCCATTCCTGGAGACACTTGCTGTTGCTGATGACGTCCGACCCATAATTGCCAAGAGGTTTGGCAACTAAAAGGATAATGGCTGAGGTTTTCCAGCAGGTGTTAGGAAGAGTTTGTTGGTTACTCACATAGAGGGACAAGAACTTACATGACACATTGACCGAGCTAGTTGAGACTTGCCTTTTTCTTAATTTTATTTACATGGGTTTCATAGGATCAAGAATTTTGGTGGCAGAGCTATTTCTCGTGAATTGTAAATATCCTCAAACACTGTTATAGAATTTTGTACATAAAAACTGTTAGAAATGAAAGCGAAACTCTCTAAAATTTCTTCTTTGCCACATTGTCATTGTCTATGTTCAGCTGTCTACTATTCAGTGTTTTTTCTGTTTCATGATGTCAACTACTCCCTCTGTCCTACAATGTAAAACGTTTTTGCAAGCTAACATATTTGCAAGTTACATTGTGGAACGGAGGGAGCAGAATTGATTTTGTAACACAACTGTCTGATATCTTCTGCTAAGATAAATTATCATGTTTGACTCTTGTCTATTCATACGTAAATTAGATACCTGGCACGTGGAGATTGTTCTGAATACTTATCTTTGTCTGATGTGGGGATCTAGGCTATCCAGCTACTACAAAGGTGAAATTTCATGTAAAAGTCACGCCTGTCTGCCATATTGTTCGCCGCAGTTCCTCCAACACGCAGCAATGCAATTGTTAAAATGAGGCAAGAGTCTAGAGGTATTTTGTGCAATGTTGTGAACTCGATCTTCTGGCTCAACATCATCTACAACCAAACATTTCTGACATTCCGATGCTTTTTTCAACTTCTGGTGGAAGGTCTTAGTTGCCACTTGAAGCCATTCTGAACTTGACTCAGAGCCAGGAGCACCAACCATTATCTAGCGCCTGTGTCTAACAAAACAAGACCATTATTACTCCGATACATATTACTTGGCCGATACATATTACTTGTAGCTTAAATGGATGTATTTAGCACTGAAGTACGTCTAGATACACATGTTTTATCAATAAGTAATATGGCTCGTACGTCTAGATACACACGTTTCATCAATAAGTAACATGGCTCAGAGGAAGAAACAACTTTTGCATCTCGTGTTCTCAAAGATTCGCCATTCCTGACGTGATGGTTATTTTCCCATTCGATTCACCTTTGTTGAGCTAGTCCAAATGTCCAAATCAATTTCATAATCCATCACCGCAACTCCTTGAATTCTCAGTGGCTGTGCATATCTAAAAATTTGCAAATGTTGAAAGGCAATATCCATACATGAAGATGGACAGTGGCTGTGCATATCTAAAAATTTGCAAATGTTGAAAGGCAATATCCATACATGAAGATGGACATAAACCGTGGAACGATAGAAATTAAACGTGGGCACAATATATAGATGATAGAAATCACACAACCAAAGTTGTAAGGATATACTCTAGCATTGATACAAAAATATTCATTGATACAGAGAAATTAACATCCCTGTGTAATTTTAGAGCACACCGCACAACACATGGGGACATCCAAAGCTCAAGGGAAATAATAGATCCAACGACTAATAGTGCACCGCATGATATATGTATATATATATATATATATCTTCTACTGCATTTTCATGTTCGCACTTCAGCCAATCAAGTTTGTCCTCACTTGTCTTCATGATATTAAGGAAGCAACGATGTATAGATCTCCCAAACAATTTAGTTGCCATGTACTCTCTCTGTAAACTAATATGAAATTGCTTAGATAACTAAAATAGTGATCTAAACGCTCTTATATTAGTTTAGGAGAGAGTAGTATTCATCGCTTCCTTCGGGTGTCCCACATTCCATAACTTTGTCCATGATGACGTTGTGACATCATTATTATATGTCTCCGAATTGCTACCAGTAATAAATGTCATCGAATTGCTTTCAGAAGTATGATGGTCAACCAGGCCCTTGAACTCACTTTGTACAGAATCCGGCTTCCTTTTCTACTCCGGGGTATAGGAAATACAAGGGACCCCATGCTTCATATTCCCAATGACTGGGCTAGCTTGTTCCTCATCATCGTTGGCATCACCATCGACATGGTTTACACCCTTGCCGGTAGCCCCATGCATGACTAAACCGTTCTCATCAATATGATCTTTCCCAGACATAACCTCAAGATCCACTAAATGCTCCAGAACCCTCCGCAGAAACTTGCACAGACTATGTAAGAAACACTCTAAGTTGGAATGAACTCATATTACAGAATGTACTAGAGTGAAAAATGATAAGATGCAATGATAATTGGATATCCGTTGTAATTTTCACCAATCATCACCAGTTGCTACTTTTTTTCTCAAGTCCCAACCAAGTACACAACAATAGGTCTATTTGGAACCTACTAGCTTCTCTTTAGCACAAATCTCTCAAAAGTAGCTCGAGGAGTAAATGCATCTCAATTTATTTTGGGTATCTCAGCTTCTTTATTTGCACACCCTCATAAATTTGCTATCAAATATGCATAAAACTCTTTTTTTAAAGGAGGAATGCCCCGGCCCGTGCATCGAAAGAGGCATGCAGCCACTTTATTAAACCAATGGTACGAAAGGTCTCCAAACTAGTACAAGCTCACTCGAAGCTTAAAATATAGAGGGAAATAAAACATGAAAAATTGCCACAAGTGGTGAAAATAGGACAAGATGACTAAACACCTGTCCTATTACTGGACCATCATCCAAACCGGTTGTAGATATCCCGAGTTACCATCTCCCATGGGTAGACCCAGTAACATAAGGCTCCTTGTCTTCCATAGGGGTGAGTAGCGGCCACGTATGGATCGAAGCAGTGGACGTTGAGGGAGTCCGAAGGGGTCCTCGGGCCGGCGGTCATCTCTCATGGGCCGGCTTAGTGGCCTGCTCTGTGGCTATCGTGGGAAGGCCGAACCATATGGCGAGCCGTGTTCGAGGAGGAAACCTCCGAAGACTTGGTGTGTCCTTCAAGCCTCGAAGAAAGAATCAACGTATCTATCCCCGAGTGGAAGCTATCATATGTAACCCTAGGTACCCATAGTGTCTATATAAACCGAGGGGTTTAGTTCGTAGAGGACAGGTGAACTCATCTAGGGTTTTAGCTCATCGAATCTCGAGGTAGATCAAATCTGTAATCGTCATACACATCAATACAATCAAGCTCGGGACCCGAACCTGGGTAAACACTGTCCTCTTTGTCTCCTGTTACCCATCCATCCAAGATCCACACCACGGGACCCCGTACCAGAGATCTACCGGGTTTGACACCGACATTGGTGCTTCCATTGAGAGTTCCGCTGCGAGATCGCCACATTATTGATGGCTCGCCTAATCATGAGTGATGAAATCTTTAACAGGAACACCTTTGTCCCTGGACAGATTTCCGCGTTTGGCAGCATTGTGCCGCATGCTGACCCGACCGGCCATCTTGGACAGATCGTAAGTTTTTCCCCCGATCAAGAGACCAGGTTCTAGAACCTAGAGTTCTCCACCGACTCCCGGGCGATCTATTCTTTACTGGGCTTGCGGTCTCGTCCGATGAGTGTGGAAATCCCGAAACTCTAACTTCTGGCCTCCTGCTCAACCCCGCCCTCGGGTCCATCCCCGCCGAGAGTCCAACTTTAATCTTGGACCCGACTACTGCACCAGAGGACCAAAGGTCAGCCCCAGCCGAATATACTCCTTATGCAGACACTCCGAAGGTCAGCTTCGAAGGTCCCCAACAGATTAATCCGGTCAGCCTCTCGCTTTTGAACGAGGCGCTAGGCCGGATCTAGTCAATGAAAATCATGCACGACCTGACCTCGACCCCCGCTCAGATCGGTCTGGAGGCAGGTCATGAGGAATTTCGCAGCCCACCCACCACCCACTTGGTAGCCAATGTCGAAGATTTAACTGATATGTTGCACTACGCCTCTCAGGAGGCAGAAGACATGGATGAAGATGTCGATACTCCCGTCCCTGTAACCACCGGGCGGTGGACAACCACCTCCACCTACGACATTTATATGGTGGACACCCCTAATGATAAGGGCATCCACACCCCAAGAAGAATGGTGACAAATCCCGTGAGGAGCCGTCGAGGCACCGGAAACAACGCAATTGATCCAAGGCGAACAAGGGAAGGCAACATGGTCACCGGGGAAAACGACACCCCAGAGGACCTCGGCGACCCCGAAGCCCCCGAGTAACCACTGGAAGACCCGGAGAGGACCGATGATCAACATGGCTCCGAGGACCCTAGAGATTCCGAGGACGACAACTAGCCCCCCCGGTCGAGGAGGAGGATAACCTCGAAGCCGAAGAATTCACCGTCCCCGAGAACCCCGTGGATCACGAACGGTTGAGGCGACAGCTCATAGCCACCGGCCAAAGCCTAAAGGCAAAGCAGTAGCAACTCAAATACGAACAAGATACCCTCAATGACAGATGAACGAAGGTCCTAGCAGCCGAAGAAGGGTATGACACCGAGCGACCGGATCAAAACAAAAGTTACCCACGCCGGCGTCTGCTGTCATGATTCGACGACGAGGCTTTTGAGCCCGTATCTGCCGGGCGCCCTCCGTATGACCAGCCGTACCGCCCTCCTCGAGGACGGGACATGACAGATGGAGAGACCGAGTACAAACCTACGTTTCCCCGGAGGAGAGAAAAGGAGCCTGTAGATCTTGAGGATCGATATGACTTACGACAGGACTTGGATTAAACACGAGGTCACACAAGATCCATCTAAAGATCTAGAAGGTACTCCCCCGCTAGAGGGGACGAGTACCAATTTGGGCTCGACCGCAACAACAGAGATCAGGATCAATACTGAGCCCAAACGATGGCCAATCTCAGGCATGACTTAGCCCGAATTAGAGGCGCCGTGCACCAATTGTGCTTCACACACGAGGTTATGCAGCATCAGTTCCTCGAAGGGTTTAAACCCGTCAACGTAGAACAATACGACGGGACAACAGACCAGGCCGTGTGGGCTGAATATTTTCTTCTCCACATTCATATGTCCCGAGGAGATGATCTCCATGCCATCAAATACTTTCCCCTAAAGCTTAAGGGACCAACTCGACATTGGTTAAACAGTGAAAGGACGTGGATGTCGCCTAGAGGTGGGGGTGGGGGGGGGGGGTGAATAGGTGCTTTAAAATAATTACGGTTTAGGCTTGAACAAATGCGGAATAAAACTAATGTTTAATTAGTCAAGCACAAAACCTAAAAAAACTAGGCTCACCTATGTGCACCAACAACTTATGCTAAGCAAGATAAACAACTAAGTGATAGCAAGATATATGACAAGAAACAATATGGCTATCACAAAGTAAAGTGCATAAGTAAAGGGTTCGGGTAAGAGATGACCGCCCTCACCCTTGAGGGCGGTCACCAAACCAGTACAAACAAGGTTGGGGCAATCTCCACAACTTAATTGGAGGCTCCCAACAACACCACGAAGCTTGACCACAATGGCATATGGCTTCGAGGTGACCACAAATGCTCGGGACAATCTCCACAACTTAATTGGAGACCCCAACGCTTGCCCAGAGCTTTACACCACAATGATTGAGCTACGGGGTACCACCAAGCTTCTAGGGGTACCAAGTACCCAAGGGTAATAAGCTTCTCAACTTCTCACTTCCATGTATCACCGTGGAGAACTCAAACCGATGCAACTAATGCAATGGCAAGAACACACAAAGTGGTCAAGTCCCTCACACTCAAATCCCTCCACAAAAACAAAAGCTATGGAGAAATATGAGAGGAAGAACAAGGAGCTCACAAAGAACTCCAAGATCAAGATCCAAGGGGTTCCCCTCACATAGAGGATAAAGTGATTGGTGGAGATGTGGATCTAGATCTCCTCTCTCTTTTCCCTCAAGAACTAGCAAGAATCATTGGAGGGATTGAGAGTTAGCAAGCTCTTAAGAAGGTCAACAATGGGGGAAGAACACGAGCTCAACATATAGATAAGGTCCAATGGGGAAGAAGACCTCCTTTCTATAGTGGGGGAAAGAATCCAACTGTTACCCCCACTCACAGCCCGACCAGAGCGGTACTACCGCTCCTAGAACGCGTGAGGAAGCGGTACTACCGCCCGGGAGCGGTAGTAAAATACTACTACCGCTGGCAACAGGAGTGGTACTACCGTTGGCACCAGGAGCGGTACTACCGCTGGCACCATGAGTGGTACTACCGTTGGATATTGAAACCGCCATAACTTTTGCATACTAACTCCGAATCGAGCAAACTCAAGGTTGTTGAATTCACGACGACAAGAGCTATCCAACATCGACATAGAATCTTAAGAACATGCAGTTATGAGAACACCAATGATATATAGATGCGAGACCTCTATGAATGAAGAACCGACAAAAACTTCCAACATCGGGAACATCATAGAAGATGCATATAGACTCCGTTTTCGATGAACTCGAGCTTGTCATGAAGATGACCATAGGCTCTAAAACTCACAAGGAGAAACACAAAACAAGAACCAAGATATGATGCGCGGATGCAAATGGTTTGAGCTCTCAACGAACGATACGATCAAGCTACTCACTTGAGAGCCCGGCTTGACAGTACCGCAAACTATCCTACAATAGAAAAACCTATCAAGGGCAAACCTATACCTTGCACCTAGTCCTGTTGAGCTAGATGATGATGATCTTGGCTTCCTCAAGATGGACCTTCTTTCTTGATTGCTCCCCCATACCCACTAAGGCTGAGCCACTCTTTAGCACATTCTTCACAAGTCCATCGCCAACACAATGGAAGGCAAGCTTCAAGCATGATATCTTCGTGATGTTCCACTTGAACTTGCACACCGCAATCTTGATGACGATCACCACTTGATGTCATCCTTCATAGGTTGAATGAGATCTTTCTATTGACGCAAACCCATGGAAACACACCTAACCCCACATAGAACTCTCACGAAGACATGGGTTAGTACACACAAGCATTATGGAAAATGCTTACCATACCATGGGGATCACTTGATCCTTCTCGGTACATCTTGTATGCTTTGTGTGTTGATCATCTTGATTTACTCTGTGCTTAGTCTTGATAAACCTTGTGTCTTTATGACCAATCTTTGGATAATACTTTGAATACCACCTTGGTCATCATATAAACTCCTTGAAACAAACAGATGGACTTCAAGACGTGCCTATGGGAAAATCCTTCGAATATAACTTAAGGCAACCATTAGTTCATATGGATTGTCATCGATTACCAAAACCACATATGGAGAAATATGCTCTAACAATCTCCCCCATTTTGGTAACTGATGACAATCAATACAAGAGAGTTTATATAAGTAAATAAGCATACCCAAGTGCACACATACAAAGCAATAATGCATGCGTACAAGATGTAAATGCTTAAGCAATACTAGCAAAAAATCCCGTGCGTAGCAACAGGAAAGAAAATAACACACGCTTTTAACCCAATAACCACGACTCAAGTCCTTAATAGGCCCACGTCTTTTAGTTTCACATGGAATCATATTTGTGTTGCCGACAGTGGCCTCAGTACTCACACGATGATATTGTGTTTAAATGTGTTCAGTCCTAAGGTATCTCTTTCTCTCTTTGAGCGAAACATTCAATATGTTCTGTATGCTTAGTTACAGAGGGATTATACACTAACTCGATGTATATTTCATGAACAAATCAAGAAATAAAAGCATGAAAGAATATTGAGACATGTATTCCAAACAATTCAAATTTATGTCTTGTGAACTTATATTATTAATGAACTGAGAATCACAAATGAATGCAAACACACTTAAGTAGCCAAAGATGTTTATTTAGGCTACACATCCAGATGCACACTATCGTACGTGAGTGGAAGAAATCAAGATGACCTAATCTAGAGGCCATCGGAGCAAATTTTTTTGTTCGCAGTCTAGTTTACTCGTATACAATGCATCCCATCATAGATAATTGGCCTCTTCCAAAAATAGTCAATTTCATCTTCTCCCAATTCCTATCTTTATCTCTTGATTTGAATCAGTATAGAAGAGAAAAGGTAAACAAAAAAGGAAAAAAAATTCCTGTCTCTTGATGTGAACCATCCTAATAGAAGAGAAAAGGTAATCAAAGATTTTTTTTTTAAAAAAATGTATAAGAGGGGCGCGCTCTAGTCAGCACGCTATCGCAACATTTTTGTTCTTTTCCACTTCACCCTCTTATAAACCAAAATCGTACGGAGCGACTTGCGATAAAAAAACGATTCGCTGTGACTAAAGTCTAGACTACGGGTTATTTAGCATAAATGTCGGGGGGTTTTGCGTAAAATGCAAAAAATGGTTCAGAGTCACTTAAAGACGGACTGCGGGTTGATTTTATGAAACTATAGGGTGTTTTTTGCAAAATGACCACGACCTACGACAGAAGCCATAGGTGCTTTATTTTTATAGGAAAATTGCCCGTGCGTTGCAACGGGAGAAGAAAAAAATACCACATGCCTCTAACTAGCAAACCACGACAACCACTATGGAAAGGTGCATATCTAGGTCATCATAAATATTCTTGCTAAACCTCGTGTTAGTCATTTGAATAATTACATAAAGTATGCTACATGACCTTCTATATTACTGTTCAAAACCTAAATAATGAATTTTTTATATGCCCATGCTTGTACAACACAAAAGGTAAACTTGATTATATGTGGTTAATTTATTAGCTAATATATGCCCTGCTTTAAAAATATAAGGACATAAATGATAATTTTATGTATGAAAAAATTGCTGGCACGACCCACGTGGGTGGTGGCGGCCCAAGGAGGCGTGGTCAATGCCAGGGCGGCGGCGGGTCGATCTGGTTCCGATCCAGGGCGCGACTTGGCGGAGGCGCTCGGCGAGCACGCGGCTGCGACGTCTGGAGGGATTGGCAGGCGAGGCGCGCGACACGGGCGGCTGCCGGCGCGAGGCGACGGCGCAAGGAGAGGCAGGGAGCGCGGGGAGGCACAGGAGGCATGGCGGCACAACTGCTCGCGGGGGCGACGCTCTGGATCTGGGCGAAGCTCCGGAGGAGGCAGGGCTGGTGGCGACGGCTTCGGCAGCTCGCCGACGGCGGGATTCGGCGTGGATCGGGGCCGGCGACCGGCGGGAGGAGCGGGGTGGCGGCGCGGTGAGCAGATCAGGGGCTCGGGAGGAGTTGTTGGTGCCTACTGCCTTGGCCCGCCCCGCGACTGGAAATTTTACAGATGCAGGGGCTTTTTTGAAAAAACGGAACGTTTTTTCCACTTAATGAAGGACCGCGGATTGATTACGAAAAAACAAGGGGATGTTTTTCGAAAACTGCCACGACGGACGACCAGAAACTGTATTTGCTTTATTATTAGGGAGAGAAAAGCTAAACCCTCTAAGCATCACCAAACTAAACTCTCTAAACTTCTCCCCCATTGGCATCGATTGCCAAAATGGACAAAAAGTTTAGAAAGCCAATATAGTAGGTGGTCCTCCAAAGGGTGTGTACTTCTCAACAATAGTGCAAAGAAATACACAAATACAATGATAAACGTTGGAGGAAAACGAGCTATATCGAGGACCCAAAGATTGCAAGAAGGATCATAAGTCACAAAGACATACAAAAGAGAGAAGCAAGCAATCAAAAGATACCAATAGGAACAAGCAATCATACGGTCCTACGAACCACATGAAAAAATATGTTATGATAAGGGAAATGAGTGTTTTATCAAAACTAGAGAAGCTCCCCATGATTTGTGCACCAATAAGAATTTTTATATTTGATACAAGTGCACAAAACAAGATCGTTGCTCCCCCAAAATCAATAAAAACACACAACAAGTGCAAGGAAATAGATGAGACAATAAGCATATCACTTGCACAAACCATATGGTTGAGCAACATGTAAAAGAGGCAATATAATAATAGGCTCAACCAAATTGATGTGTGTGAGTCATGGCAAGGCACTTGAGAAGACTAAGATAAGGATGAGCATTACTAATCAACATAGTCTTTAAGTAATGAGAAAAAAGTGCAAGACATATCCTCCCCCCCCCCACACACTACTAGCAAATGGGTTCACAAGCTTACTAATAAACAAATTGAGAACCACACTTGTGACAGCCCATGGTGAAGAAAGGAAATAATGACCTTGTCAAGAGAAGGGATACCAACCAAAATTCCAAAACCCTCGTCAAGACAAGCATGAGGAAAAATAATCTTCACCACCAAAGAGTGCATCAAGATGCAAGGATAAAAGATCCGCGCTCAATACAAATCCTTTCATGAAGCCACCAAAAACTGAATAAAGGAAATGCAATGGTGGACATGAAAGAAAAGAGGATATCAACTAGAGATGTAACTTCTCTCATGTGTAAAAGATCCTAGGTAGAAGCCAATCATGATGATATATATCCACAAAGAAAGATTTACACGAAATGGTTACAAGAAGGAACTAACAAGATATCCAAAAGGAATTCTTAAATATACCAATAAGATCATTGCTTGAAAGCATAACACATGGCCTAATATTTTCTTATTGTACAATATGAACTTCCAACTTATGAACATCAAAGACATCCCAACTAGCAATAAGACATCATCATTCAGATGCTTTGAGGAAGGAAACAGGTACCACAAGAACGAAACAAGAAGTTCATGCCATGATGCAACCTATGAAAGGTTGAATGCAAGAAATGTATGCATAAAGTAGATACTTGTTACCGAGATAACATTGGATTGATGTAGTAGATAATGGTTCATCGATCATCCTAGCTTGGCTCCAATAAGTCCATGGTGTCAACACCTTCCTTGTAGGTGAGCCGAGCATCCAATGCATCTCCAATTGTTTCTAGAACAACAACACAAACAAAATGGTGCCCAAACTCATTGGGACCAAAGAGTTAGAAAACCAACAATACATAGGACAAACTCCACATAAATATGTGCAAATAGATATGAAATAGAATTTCATGCACACTTTAGCCAAGTTATGACAAGGTGGAGTTTCCCCTATATATCGGGTCAAAGAAAGAAATCATGCAAAAGAAACTATATATGTATAGTAAATATGCATGCTCAAGGCATTCAAAAATCAAATCAACACATAGTTGATAAGACACCAAAAGACAAGCTGTCAAGTGAAAATAAAATACCAAACAAAAAATTATCACTTGAAGGATACCAATTAAAAGATACATCAAGGAATGATATATCCATTGATACATGCCAAATAAAAGGAAACAAGATACCAATTGAAGGAAAACAAACATGAGGTATCTAGTCTCCAAAAGAGACCAAGGTTCCAAACAAACCAAACCCTCAACAAATTTTCATGATGGCACAAAGCATCATAAAGAGCAAGACTTGCCTCCCATCAACACACACTTGATGGGGATCAAAAGATTTTATGATAAATGTATACAGAGAGTGTTCCAAAGAAAATAGGATAGGTCCCCCAAGGATGAGCATTATATAGAATTTCCATTTGAAAACAAAATGCACAAGATGGTATCATCAATTTCTCTATATCTGTAGAAACACAAGACATGTTCAAACCTATCCACAAGAGGCAAGGAAGAAAATCGATACATAAAATCCAATGTAAAGATGATTAGCAATTTCTACCGGATGAAAGGAATAACAATTGTCAAAGGACAAGAAGTATTTCGAAACAACTCCCATTGGTAGATTGCAAAAATATCCAACATCATCTTTACTCCTAATACGCAAGCAAATGACACTTGTAGAGCTAACATGCCACCTAGGAACAAGATAATTTACAATATCAACACTAAAATACCTCAAATATACATGTTTTCTAGGCTTGTAATATGCACATAGCATATTACTCCCCCATAATGTGATAACCCAACATTTATTAGCAAGTGGCAAATCAAAACCAACAAGAGATAATTAGTGGACCATTTAGAGATTGAATTTCTCATGAGTAGGACATACCACATAGAGACTAGATAAACTTGTAATATCAATACTAAGTGGTATTACTCATGTATACACATTTATAGGATTGTGAGGTGAGGAGAGCACGTCACTCCCATACAATGGGGTAATCCATTAATCCCTCAAAAGAGCCAACACAGATACAAAGAGGATGCAAAAAGGCTCAACACAAGACTCGCATATACATGATGTACAAACCAATATACACATACTTGATTACTCAATATAAGCAAGTTGGAAGCACAACATATACAAACACATGCACGGTACAAAACCACAACATGCAAAGGGGCAAGTAACTAACAATGTAAACAGTTTAAGTACAAGTTACCGTAAGGAGGCACATTGGATATAAGATAGAAACTCGATAATATAAATGACTTGGCTTGAGATAATATGAATGATGAAGACCCCTTAATTCTTCATCATGTATCCAAGTATCCAATGTCCTCCAATATCACCTATTGATCAAGTTTGAGCTTGATGGTCCCCAACCATGCTACGAGAACAGACAACAGCGCCAGAATTTGACACGTTGACGGAGACTGGGCTTGCGTTGGTTTTTCCTTTGAAGAGGAAAGGGTGATGCAGCACAAGAGCAGTAAGTATTTCTCTCAGTTTGAGAACCAAGGTATCAATCTAGTAGGAGAATCTCGTCAAGTCCAGAGCACATGCGCAAACACAAAAGTGCTTGCACCCAACGCTTTAAAGGGGTTGTCAATCCCTTCAAGATTGTTTGCAAAGTGAGATATGAAGGAGAAAAGTGCAACGAAGTAAAAAGTGTAAGGCTGAAAATATGGTGTGGAGTAGACCCAGGGGCCATAGTGTTCACTAGAGGCTTCTCTAAAATAACAAGTATCACGGTGGGTGAATAAATTACTGTCGAGCAATTGATAGAACTGCGCAAAGTCGTGACAATATCTAAGGCAATGATCATACATATAGGCATCATGTCTGAGACAAGTAGACCGATACTTTCTGCATCTACTACTATTACTCCACACATCGACCGCTATCCAGCATGCATCTAGTGTATTGAGTTCATGACAAACAGAGTAACGCCTTAAGCAAGATGACATGATGTAGAGGGATAAACTCAAACCAATGATGAAAACCCATCTTTTTACCCTTGATGGCAACAACATGATGCGTGCCTCGCTACCCATTCTGTCACTGGGTGAGGTCGCCGCACGATATGAACCCAAAACCAAGCACTTCTCCCATTGCAAGAATCATAGATCTAGTTGGCCAAACAAAACCCACAACTCAAAGAGAATTACAAGGATATGAAATCATGCATAAGAGAGATCAGAAGAAACTCAAATAAGATTCATAGATAATCTGATCATAAATCCACAATTCATTTGATATCGACAAACACACCGCAAAAGAAGATTACATCGGATAGATCTCCATGAAGATCATGGAGAACTTTGTATTGAAGATCCAAGAGAGAGAAGAAGCCATCTAGTTACTAGCTATGGACCCGTAGGTCTATGGTGAACTACTCACGCATCATCGGAGAGGTCATGGTGTTGATGAAGAAGCCCTCCGTATCCGAATCACCCCTCCGGCAGGGCACCAGAACGTGCCCAGACGGGATCTTGCGGAGACAGAAGCTTGCGGCGGCGGAAAAGTACTTTCGACGATCTCCTGATTTTTTGTGGAATTTTTGGGGATATATAGGCGCAAAACCTAGGGCAAAGGGGCCTTAGGGAGCCCACAAGCCTGGTGGCCGCGGGCCCCCCTGTCCGCGCCGTGAGGGATTGTGGGGTCCCTGGTGGCCCCCTGCCCTGATTCTCCGGCTCTTCGATGTTTTTCTGTTCTGGAAAAAATCTTTTTGGCAGTTTCATTTCGTTTGGACTCCGTTCAAAATCCTCCTGTGAAAGGGGTCAAAAATATGGAAAAAACAGGAACTGGCACTTGGCACTGAGTTAATAAGTTAGTCCCAAAAAATATATAAAAGGCATACAAAACATCCAAAGTTTGACAAGATAATAGCATGAAACCATCAAAAATTATAGATACGTTGGAGACGTATCAAGCATCCCCAAGCTTAACTCCTGCTCGTCCTCAAGTAGGGAAGTGATAAAGAATGAATTTTTGATGTGGAATGCTACCTAGCATAGTTGTCCTTTGCAACTTCTTTCACGTGACATGAATGTTCACATCTGTAAGATTCAAAACAATAGTTTGCTATTGACATGAAAACAATAATACTTCAAGCAAACTAGCAAAGTAATCATGAACTTTCAAAATAACAAGGCCAAAGAAAGTTATCCCTACAAAATCATATAGTATGGCTATGCTCCATCATCCTCACACAACTAATGTAAATCATGCACAACCCCGGTATTGGCCAAGTAATTGTTTTCGCACTCTTACTTTCTCAAACTTTTTATAACTATCACGCAATACATGAGCGTGAGCCATGGATATAGCACTATAGGTGGAATAGAGTGTGGTGGTGGTTGTGAGACAAAAAGGAGAAGATGGTCACATTGACTCGGCGTATCAAAGGGCTATGGAGATGCCCATTAATAGATATCAATGTGAATGAGTAGGGATTTCCATACAAGGGATGCACTAGAGCTATAAGTATGTGAAAGCTCAAAAGGAGAACTAGTGGGTGTGCATCCAACTTGCTTGCTCACGAAGACCTAGGGCAATTTTGAGGAAGCCCATCATTGGAATATAAGAGCCAAGTTATATAATGAAGATTCCCACTAGCATATGGTAGTGACAAAGCAAGAAGCTCTCAATCATGAAGAACATGGTGCTATTATGAAGCAGAAGTGTGGAAAAAGGTAGTAGCATTGTCCCTTCTCTCTTTTTCTCTCTCTTTTTTTTGTTTTTTGTTTGGGTCTTGGCCTCTTTTTTTATTTGGGCTCTTTGGCCTATTCTTTTTTTATTTCCTAACATGGGACAATGCTCTAATAATGATGATCATCACACTTTTATTTACTCACAGCTCAAAGCTTAGAACGATGATGACTCTATAGGAAATGCCTCCGGCAGTGTACCGGGATGTGCAACGATCTAGCATGGCGTATGACGTTGAAAACATCTCGCTAGCTATCTTACGATCATGCAATGGCAATATGAGAGTGACGACACAAGTCATGAGATGGAACGGTGGGAGTTGCATGGCAATATATCTCGGAATGGCTATGAAAATGCCATGGTAGGTAGGTATGGTGGCTGTTTTGAGGAAGGCATATGGTCGGTTTGTGCACCGGCGAGAATTGCGCATCACTAAAGAGGCTAGCAAAGGTGGAAGGTGAAAGTGCATCTATACCATGGACTCACATTAGTCAAGAAGAACTCACATACTTGTTGCAAAAGTTTTTATTAGTAATCGAAACAAAGTGCTAAACGCATACTCCGAGGGGAAGGGTTGGTAGGTGTTAACCATCGCGCGATCCCGACCTCAACACAAAGGATGACAATCAATAGATCAATTATGCTCTGACTTCCTAACATAGCGGTTCACCATACGTGCATGCTACGGGAATCACTGACTTCAACAGAAGTATTTCTAGATTCACAACACCCTACTAACATAGCTCTTAATATTACGAAATCCACGTTTCAAAACTAATTGAGAGGAATCAAGACTTCTCTTTCTATTCAATGCACATGAAGATGGAGGTTTTTGTATCCTCTTTGGGTACCTATCACCCTTGGGACTACTTTCGTAGAATAAGCCAACTACCAAGTCACGCACCGCCGTGCTCTAAAAGATATAAGTGAAGCACATAGAGCAAAAGTATCTAGCTCAAAAGATATAAGTGAAGCACTATGAGAATTCTAGCAAAATCACGATGAGTGCATGTCTCTCTCTCTCTTAAAAAGGTGTGCAACAAGGATGATTGTGACACAACAAAAAGAAAAGACTCCTACAATACAAGACGCTCCAAGCAAAACACATATCATGTGGTGAATAAAAATATAGCTCCAAGTAATGTTACCGATGGATTGAAGACGAAAGAGGGGATGCCTTCCCGGGGCATCCCCAAGCTTAGGCTTTTTGATGTCCTTGAATTTGGCTTGGGATGCCTTGGGAATCCCCAAGCTTGTGCTCTTTCCACTCCTTATCTCTTTGTCCATGAGAACATCACCCAAAACTTGAAAACTTCACAACACAAAACTTAAACAGAAACTCGTGATAACATTAGCACAAGAAAACAAACTACCACCTCTTTTGGTACTATAGCAAACTTGAATTCTATCTATATTGGTGTTGGGCTATTGTATTCTCACTTTTACATGGATAGTACCCCCCGATACTAACCATAGTTTCATCAAAACAAGCAACTAACTCAACAAAAACAGAATTTGTCAAGAACAGACCAGTTTGTAGCAATTTGTATACTTCGTATACTTATGGTACCTCAAAAATTCTGAAACATTATGACTGCTTGGGAAAAAGGCATATAAACCATCATAAAAAAGAATCAACTCAAAATCTCTTTCTAAATAAAAATGAAAAATCACCTCGTGAGCGAAAAGTTTCTGTCTTTTTCCAGCAGGATCAAACAACCATCACCAAGACTAGTCATAAAGGTTTTGCTTGGCTCAAACACAAAAAGAAACACAAAAAACACAATGAAAACAGAATTATTATGGTGTGAAAGTAACAAAACAGAAAGAAAAAGATAAATTCATTGGGTTGCCTCCCAACAAGCGCTATTGTTTAACGCCCTTAGCGAGGCATAAAAGCGATAGAATCACGTATCGTCGTCTTTGGTGCTCAACCCATAAGCTGACCTCATAATGGATTCATAAGGCAATCTTATTTTATTTCTAGGAAAGTGTTCCATGCCCTTCCTTAAAGGAAACTGAAATCTAATATTCCCTTCCTTCATATCGATGATAGCACCGATAGTCCTTAGGAAAGGTCTACCAAGAATAATAGGGCATGCAGGATTGCAATCAATGTCAAGCACAATGAAATCCACGGGTACATAGTTCCTATCTGCAATAATAAGAACATCATTGATCCTTCCCATGGGTTTCTTGATAGTAGAATCAACAAGATGCAAATTAAGAGAACACTCTTCAATCTCATTAAAACCCAGAACATCACATAAAGACTTTGGAATCGCGGAAACACTAGCACCCAAATCACACAAAGCATTGCATTCATAGTTTTTGATTTTGATTTTGATGGTAGGTTCCCACTCATCATGAAGCTTTCTAGGGATAGAGACTTCCAATTCAAGTTTCTCTTCAAGATATTTTATCATAGCTTCGACGATATGATCGGTAAATGCCTTGTTTTGGCTATAAGCGTGTGGAGAGTTTAACATGGATTGCATCAAGGAAATGCATTCAATCAAGGAGCAACTATCATAATTGAATTCCTTGAAATCCATGGTAGTAATTTCATTACTACTCAAAGTTTTAACATTTTCTACTCCACTGTCAATGCTTTTAGCATCAAGATAGATGGACTCCGAATCATTGGGGCACTTTTCAACCAAATTGGATTCATATCCAGCCCCATAATCATTAGGTTTGACACAAGAAAACAAAGATTCAATGGGAGTCACACCAAGCACTTTAAGATCTTCGTGATTCTTATCACGAGAACACGCCTTTATAAGCCATTCATGTCTAGCACGAATTTGGGCGGTTCTTTCTTTGCTGTCAATCATGGAAACATGCATAGCTTTCAAAGGTTCATCCATATTGATCTTGGGAGGAGCACATCTAACTTTTAAAGCATCAACATCACTAGACATTCTATCAACGCTCTTAGCTAAATCGTCAATTTTGAGTAGTTTTTCCTCTATGGACGCATTGAAAAGCTTTTGTGAGTTGATGAACTCTTTGATATTACTCTCTAGATCAGAGGGTAATCTATTGTAATTTACATGAGTATTGTTGTAGGAGTTGCCAAAGTTATTAGAGGAGTTACTAGGAAAAGGCCTAAGAAGATAGTTTCCTCTAAAAGCATTGTTGTTGCCAAAATTATTCCTACCAACAAAATTAACGTCCAAGCTAGCGTTGCTACTCTCAATCAAAGAAGACAAGGGCATATCATTAGGATCTAAAGGAGCACTTCTACTAGCAACCAAATTCATTAACTCATCCATCTTAGCACTCAACGAGTTAATTTCTTCTATAGCGCGTACCTTCTTACTAGTAGGTGACCTTTCAGTATGCCACTGAGAGTAATTCGTCATGATGTTGTCTAGGAGCTTTGTGGCTTCCCCTAACGTGATTTCCATGAACGTTCCACCTGAGGCGGAGTCCAAGATATTTCTAGAAGCGAAATTCAAGCCAGCGTAAAAGATTTGAATAATCATCCAAAGACTCAAGCCATGAGCGGGACAATTTCTAATCATTAATTTCATTCTCTCCCAAGATTGTGCAACATGTTCATGATCAAGTTGCTTGAAATTTATGATATCATTACGGAGAGAGATAATCTTAGCCGGTGGAAAATACTTGGATATATAAGCATCTTTGCACTTATCCCAAGAATCGATACTATTTTTGGGCAAAGAAGAAAACCAAGTTTTTGCGCGATCTCGCAACGAGAAATGAAAAAGCTTCAATTTAATCACGTCATTATCCACATCTTTCTTCTTTTGCATATCGCAAAGCTCAATGAAGGTATTGAGATGGGATGCGGCATCTTCACTAGGAAGGCCGGAGAATTGCTCTTTCATAACAAGATTCAGCAAAGCGGCATTGATTTCGTATGACTCCGCACTAGTGGCAGGAGCAATCGAAGTACTAATAAAATCATTATTATTAGTATTCGAGAAGTCACAAAGTTTGGTGTTTTCATTCATGGTGACTTCAGCAAGCAAGCAAGCAAGCAAGCACACAAGCGAACAAAGAGCAAGCGAGAAAAAGGGCGAACGAAAAAGGCAAATTGTGAAGTGGGGGATAGGAAAACGAGAGGCAACTGGCAAACGAAGTAAATGCAAGAGATGAGTTTGCGACACCTACTTGGATGAGTTCTTGACTTGATCCTCCCCGACAACGGCGACAGAAATTCTTCTGCTACGGCAACAGACAACAGCGCCAGAAATTGACACGTTGAGGGAGACTGGGCTTGCGTTGGTTTTTCCCTTGAAGAGGAAAGGGTGATGCAGCACAGGAGCAGTAAGTATTTCTCTCAGTTTGAGAACCAAGGTATCAATCTAGTAGGAGAATCTCGTCAAGTCCAGAGTACATGCGCAAACACAAAAGAGCTTGCACCCAACGCTTTAAAGGGGTTGTCAATCCCTTCAAGATTGTTTGCAAAGTGAGATCTGAAGGAGAAAAGTGCAACAAAGTAAAAAGTGTAAGGCTGATGTTAGAGCATATATCTCCATATGTGGTTTTGGTAATTGATGACAATTCCTATGAACTAATGGTTGCCTTAAGTTCTATTTATAGGATTTGTCCATAGGCACTTCTTGAAGTCCATCTGTTGGGTTCAAGGAGTTTATATGATGACCAAGGTGGTATTCAAGGTATTATCCAAAGAATGGTCATAGAGACACAAGGTTGATCAAGATCTCAGAAAAAGAGTAAATCAAGATGATCAACACACAAAGCGTACAAGATGTACCGAGAGGGATCAAGTGAACCCATGGTATGGTAAGCATTGTCCATTACGTGTTTGTGTACTAACCCATGGTCTTCGTGAGAGTTCTATGTGGGGGTTAGGTGTGTTTCCATGGGCTTGCGTCAAATAGAAGACAAATAGTAAATCAAGATGATCAACACACAAAGCGTACAAGATGTACCGAGAGGGATCAAGTGATCCCATGGTATGGTAAGCATTGTCCATTACGTGTTTGTGTACTAACCCATGGTCTTCGTGAGAGTTCTATGTGGGGGTTAGGTGTGTTTCCATGGGCTTGCGTCAAAGAGAAGATCTCATACAACCCATGAAGTATGACGTCAAGTTGTGATCGTCATCAAGATTGCGATGTGCAAGTTCAAGTGGATCAACACGAAGATATCATGCTTGAAGCTTGCCGTCCATTGTGGTGGCAATGGGCTTGCGAAGATATGCTGAAGAGTGGCTCATCCATAGTGAGTATGGGGGAGCAATCAACTAGTCGTCATCAAGCCAACGCAATCAAGAAAGGTGGTCCATCTTGAGGAAGCCAAGATCATCATCTTCTAGCTCAAGAGGACGAGGTGCAAGGTATAGGTTTGCCCTTGATAGGTTTTCTGTTTAGGATAGATTGTTGTACTATCAAGGGGGGCTCTCAAGTGAGTAGCTTGATCATATCATTCGTTGAGAGCTCAAACCATTTGCATCCTTGCGTCATACTTCTTGGTTCTTGTTTGGTGTTTCTCTTTGTGAGTTTTAGAGCTTATGGTCATCTTCGTGACAAGCTCGAGTTCATCGAAAACGGAGTCCATATGCATCTACTATGATGTTTTCGATGTTGGAGTTTTCGCCGGTTCTTCATTCATAGAGGACTCACATCTCTATATCATTGGCATTTTCATATCTGCATGGTCGCTGTTTGGATAGCTCTTGTCGTCCTGAATCCAACAAGCTTGGGTTTGCTCGATTCGGAGCTCGTATGCGAAAGTTATGGCTGTTTCAGTGGCGAGCGGTAGTACCGCTGGACCTAGCGGTAGTACCGCTAGAGTTGGCAGTAGTACCGCTGGCCCTAGCGATAGTACCGCTGGCTGGCGGTAGTACCGCCCCTGGTCAGCGGTAGTACCGCTCCAGGAGCTTAGTACCGCGTGCCTAGCGGTTGTTCGTGGACAGACCTTTTTGCGAAGACTTTCTTGGCGGTGGTAGTGCCTTTGCACTACCATGGGCCCAGCGGTAGTACCGCTAGCTGGCGGTAGTACTGCTGCAGTCAGCGGTAGTACCGTTGGAGTACCAGCGGTAGTACCGCTGCAGCCAGCGGTAGTACCGCTGGAGCTCGGGCAGAGAGTGGGGATAACGGTCTGATTCCTTCCCCCACTATATAAAGGGGGTCTTCTTCCCCCTTGGCATTATCCATTCGTTGAGCTCTTGTTCTACCTCCATTGTTGACATTCTTAGAGCTTGCTTACTCTCAATCCCTCCAATGATTCTTGCTTGTTCTTGAGGGAGAAGAGAGAGGAGATCTAGATCCACATCTCCACCAATCACTTTCTCCTCTATGTGAGGGGAACACCTTGGATCTTGATCTTGGAGTTCTTTGTGAGCTCCTTGTTCTTCCTCTCATATTTCTCCATAGCTTTCGTTGTTGTGGAGGGATTTGAGTGTGAGGGACTTGACCACTTCGTGTGTTCTTGCCATTGCATTAGTTGCATCGGTTTGAGTTCTCCACGGTGATACGTGGAAGTGAAGTTTGAGAAGCTTATTACCTTTGGTACTTAGTACCCTAGATATTGTTCTTCGCGGATGCTTTGGCATCCTAGAAGCTTGGTGGTGTCTCGAAGCTCAATCATTGTGGTGTGAAGCTCCGGGCAAGCGTCGGGGTCTCCAATTAGGTTGTGGAGATTGCCCCGAGCAATTTGTACGGGTTCGGTAACCGCCCCCAAGGGTTGCCACGTGTACGGGTTCGGTGACCGCCCCCAAGGTTTGCCATTTGTACGGGTTCGGTGACCGCCCTCAAGGGTCCCTTAGTGGAATCACGGCATCTTGCATTGTGCGAGGGCGTGAGGAGATTACGGTGGCCTTAGTGGCATCTTGGGGAGAATTGTGCCTCCACACCGCTCTAACGGAGATTAGCATCCGCAAGGGTGTGAACTTCGGGATACATCATCGTCTCCCCGTGCCTCGGTTATCTCTTACCCGAACCCTTCACTTATGCACTTTACTTTGTGATAGACATATTGTTTATTGTAATATATCTTGCTATCACTTAGTTGTTTATCTTGCTTAGTGTAAGTTGTTGGTGCACATAAGTGAGCCTAGTTGTTTGTAGGTTTTGTGCTTGACATATTAAACGTTAGTTTTATTCCGCATTTGTTCAAGCCTAAACCTTAATTATTTTAAAGCGCCTATTCACCCCCCTCTAGGCGACATCCATGTCCTTTCAGCTGAAAATATGGTGTGGAGTAGACCCGGGGGCCATAGTGTTCACTAGAGGGTTCTCTCAAAATAGCAAGTATCACGGTGGGTGAACAAATTACTGTCGAGCAATTGATAGCACCGCGCAAAGTCATGACGATATCTAAGGCAATGATCATACATATAGGCATCACGTCCGAGACAAGTAGACAGATACTTTCTGCATCTACTACTATTACTGCACACATCGACCGCTATCCAGCATGCATCTAGTGTATTGAGTTCATGACGAACAGAGTAACGCCTTAAGCAAGATGACATGATGTAGAGGGATAAACTCAAACCAATGATGAAAACCCCATCTTTTTACCCTTGATGGCAACAACATGATGCGTGCCTCGCTACCCATTCTGTCACTGGGTGAGGTCACCGCACGATATGAACCCAAAACCAAGCACTTCTCCCATTGCAAGAATCATAGATCTAGTTGGCCAAACAAAACCCACAACTCGAAGAGAATTACAAGGATATGAAATCATGCATAAGATAGATCAGAAGAAACTCAAATAAGATTCATAGATAATCTGATCATAAATCCACAATTCATCGGATCTCGACAAACACTCCGCAAAAGAAGATTACATCGGATAGATCTCCATGAAGATCATGGAGAACTTTGTATTGAAGATCCAAGAGAGAGAAGAAGCCATCTAGTTACTAGCTATGGACCCGTAGGTCTATGGTGAAATACTCACGCATCATCGGAGAGGTCATGGTGTTGATGAAGAAGCCCTCCATATCCGAATCCCCCCTCCGGCAGGGCACCAGAACGTGCCCCAGATGGGATCTTGCGGAGAGAGAAGCTTGCGGTGACGGAAAAGTACTTTCGATGATCTCCTGATTTTTTGTGGATTTTTTGGGGATATATAGGCGCAAAACCTAGGGCAAAGGGGCCTCAGGGAACCCACAAGCCTGGTGGCCGCGGGCCCCCCTGGCCGTGCCGTGAGGGCTTGTGGGGTCCTTGGTGGCCCCCTGCCCTGATTCTCCGACTCTCCGATCTTTTTCTGTTCCGTAAAAATCTTTTTGGCAGTTTCATTCCGTTTGGACTCCGTTCAAAATCCTCCTCTGAAAGGGGTCAAAAACATGGAAAAAACAGGAACTGGCACTTGGCACTGAGTTAATAAGTTAGTCCCAAAAAATATATAAAAGGCATACACAACATCCACAGTTTGACAAGATAATAGCATGAAACCATGAAAAATCATAGATATGTTGGAGACGTATCAAACCACGTTGGGTCCTAAGAGGTTAGTCACAATAGGCTTGGATACCCAAATGGCTTTTCTTGACACCACTTTGAGTACCAACCAACTTGGCAAACACATTGCCAACCTTATCTTTCCCAAGAGAATAAATATCATCAATAATGATTGGGTTGGATAAATTATCTCTCGTGCAAGAAGAAGCGAAGTGACCCTTCTCATGAGATAGGTAGCAACATCTACCCTTTACTTTCTTCCCAATTCATTTCTCAACTTGAGGAGTGTTGGCTTGAGTCTTCTTGGGGAGAGGTCTTTCTTCAACTTCTGGTTGAGTATGTGTTTGAACTTGTGGCCGCTTCCGTTGTTGCTTGTGACTTTGGGGCTTCTTCTTTAATGGGAAAGATCTAACATGGTGCCCTTCAATTTTGCACTTGAAGCAAACAATCTTGGCCGAATTCTTGACTTGTTCTTGGCCCTTCTTCTTTAAGCTCTTGGACTTCTTATTCTTGTTGGAATTGAATCCAAGTCCACCTTTGTCATTTGGGGAATTTTTTCCCACACAAGGTATTGTTGAGTGTGTACACCCCTTCATGACTCATTTGCAAGTCTTTCTTTAAGGAAGTGACTTGGGCCTTGAGCTCTTCGATTTCCTCTACATGGTTATTATCAACACAAGTACTAGAGGAAGTATAAGCATCATTATTAGAGCAACAAGGCAAGGAAAGTAATTCATCACAAGATTTAGCAACATTATGAGTAGAGAAATTATGAGGACTAGCACATGGAAATATAGCATTTTGACTAGAAGTAGTGCTGATGTCCACATGAGGATCACTTTATGTTACCTTGGTAGTAATAGCCTCATGAGCTAATTTTAGCATATTATGGGATACTAGAAGATCCTCACGAGAGCTTGTGAGCATTACATCACTTTCTTGCAATTTCCCATAATTACTAGATAACAACTCAAGTTGAGTCCTTAGCTCAACATTCTCCTTTAATATGGATGCTTTACACGAAAGAGAGTTAGTAGCACAAGCATCATCATTAACAACAAGAGGAGAAGGCAACTTGGCAAGCTCTTAATAGCCCTTGAGCCATTTTCTAGGTGCTCATAGTCCTCAAGGAGTTTAGCATGAGCAACTTCAAGCTTATCATTTTTAGTTCTAAAATCTTTAGCCACCTGGAGGGATGTATCATGGGATTCCTTTAATCTAGATAATTCTAGAGCAAAGGTCTCCTCAAGAGATTACTTGATGGTTTGTTCCTTTTCAAGAGCTTGGGATAGCTTAGCTATCTCATCAGGGTAATCACGCTCATGACCTTCCATTGCCCCAATGGTGGCCTCATGCTCCTCGAGATGAGCTTCCAACTCCTCAATGTATTTCTTGCCCTCAGTGGCAATAGACATGATTTCCATGAAGTTGGATCAAGCAAGTTTATTCTTATAAAGAGATTAAAAAATCATTTCACCTTAAATTTTAAGGATGCAATATTATCACTCTCTTCATCATTATCATCATCCTCATTATCATCATCATCATCAACATCATCATCAATAGATACATTGGGATTCAAGGTAGGAGATACCTTTGAAGCCTTAGCCATAAAGAAAAAGTGAGAAACAATAGATGATGATGTAGGATCCCTTGAAGCATCATTCAAGGCCACATCTTGTTCCATGGAGTGATGGATTTGCTCTACAATGTTAGCAGCACAACTCAAGGAAATAGATACATTTTTATCATGGCAACACGATATAGAAAGCATATCATCTTGAGATTTTGTCAAGCAGTTTTTACATGATATGCAAGGACTATCAACACAAGCATGTAAAACATTTAGAGTGCTCGAAGTGTTAACGCCCAAATATGAAGCATTGCAATAATATAGTGATGAAGGATCATCAACAATAAGCCCACTATTATCATTGCAATGATCACCACTACTCACCATATCATTACCTTGTGGCAATTCACATGTAGGTGAAGTAGATGAAGTTGAGAAGACCACACAACCGGAGGTGGAGGGAGAACAATCATTCCCACAAATCTTTGACACACCATATTTATCTTAAAGCTTTGTCCACAGCTCATGAGCATCCCGAAATGGCATGAGTTGAAATATAACTACATTGCCTAAAGCATCAAAAAACATTAGAAGCTTGAGCATTGAGATAAGAGTTTTTATCATCCTCTAAATATATATTTTGAGAATCCTTTGGAGGAGAAAAACCCATATCTACAATTCACTCTAAATTTGGGTCCATGACCCTCAAGAGATTAAGAATGCGAATAACCCAAACATCAAATTTGTGCCATCGAAACTAAGAGTGTCAGAGAATCCTAAACCCCTAGTCAACATCCTTACTCTCTAGGTGGTTAAACCTAATAATGAGAGACCTAGATCTGATACCAATTGAAAGGACGTGGATGTCTCCTAGAGGGGGGGGGGGTGAATTGGCGCTTTAAAATAATTATGGTTTAGTGTTGAACAAATTCGGAATAAAACTAACGTTTAGTTAGTCAAGCACGAAACCTAAAACAACTAGGCTCACCTATGTGCACCAACAACATATGCTAAACAAGATGAACAACTAAGTGATAACAAGATATATGACAAGAAATAATATGGCTATCACAAAGTAAAGTGCATAAGTAAAGGGTTCGGGTAAGAGATAACCGAGGCACGCGGAGATGACGATGTATCCCAAGTTCAAACCATTTCAGATGCTAATATCCGTTTGGAGCGGTGTGGAGGCACAGTGTTCCCCAAGATGCCACTAAGGCCACCATAATCTCCTCACGCCCACGCACAATGCAAGATGCCGTGATTCCACTAAGGGACCCTTGAGGGCGGTCAACGTACCCGTACAAACAAGGTTGGGGCAATCTCCGCTACTTAATTGGAGGCTCCCATCAACACCACGAAGCTTCACCACAATGGTATATGGCTTCGAGCTGACCACAAATGCTCGGGGCAATCTCCACAACTTAATTGGAGACCATGACGCTTTCCCGGAGCTTTACAGCACAATGATTGAGCTCCGAGGCACCACCAAGCTTCTATGGGTACCAAGTACCAAGGGTAATAAGCTTCTCAACTTCTCACTTCCACGTATCACCGCACAGAACTCAAACCAATGCAACTAATGCAATGGCAAGAACACATGATGTGGTCAAGTCCCTCACACTCAAATCCCTCCACAACAAAAAAATATATGGAGAAATATGAGAGGAAGAAGAAGGAGCTCACAATCCAAGGTCAAGATCCAAGGGGTTCCCCTCACATAGAGTAGAAAGTGATTGGTGGAGATGTGGATCTAGATCTCCTCTCTCTTTTCCCTCAAGAACTAGCAAGAATCATTGGAGGGATTGAGAGTTAGAAAGCTCTTAAGAAGGTCAACAATGGGGGAAGAACACGATCTCAATGGATAGATAAGGTCCAATGGGGAAGAAGACCTCCTTTATATAGTGGGGGAAAGAATCCAACTGTTACCCCCACTCATAGTCCGACCGGAGCGGTACAACCGCTGCCCGGAGCGGTACTACCACTGCGCGGAGCGGTACTACCGCTCCCAGAACATCTGAGGGGCGGGACTACCGCCAGGGAGCAGTAGTAAAATACTACTACTGCTCCACGAGCGGTACTACCGCTGGCACCAGGAGTGGTACTACCGCTGGATACAGAAACTGCCATCACTTTCGCATACGAACTCCGAATCGAGCAAACTCAAGTTTGTTGAATTCACGACGACAAGAGCTATCCAACAGCGACATAAAATCTTAAGAACATGAAGTTATGAGAATGCTAATGATATAGATAAGTGAGACCTCTATGAATGAAGAATCGTCAAAAACTCCCAACATTGAAAACATCATAGAAGATGCATATATACTCCATTTTCGATGAACTCGAGCTTGTCATGACGACGACAATAAGCTCTAAAATGCACAAGGAGAAACATCAAACAAGAACCAAGATATGATGCAAGGGTGCAGATGGTTTGAGCTATCAATGAACGATATGATCAAGCTACTCACTTGAGAGCCCCTCTTGACAGTACGACAAACTATCCTAGAATAGAAAAACCTATCAAGGGCAAATCTATACCTTGCACCTAGTCCTCTTGAGCTAGATGATGATGATCTCGGCTTCCTCAAGATGGACCTCCTTTCTTGATTGCTCCCCCATACTCACTAAGCCTGAGCCACTCTTTAGCACATTCTTCACAAGTCCATCGCCAACACAATGGACGACAAGCTTCAAGCATGATATCTTCGTGATGTTCCACTTGAACTTGCACACCGCAATCTTGATGACGATCACCACTTGATGTCATCCTTCATAGGTTGAATGAGATCTTCCTATTGACGCAAACCCATGGAAACACACCTAACCCCACATAGAACTCTCACGAAGACATGGGTTAGTATAGAAAAGCGTTATGGACAATGCTTACCATACCATGGGATCACTTGATCCTTCTCTGTACATCTTGTATGCTTTGTGTGTTGATCATCTTGATTTACCCTCTGATTAGATCAACCTTGTGTCTTTATGACCAATCTTTGGATAATACTTTGAATACCACCTTGGTCATCATATAAACTCCTTGAAACCAACAAATGGACTTCAAGAAGTGCCTATGGACAAATCCTTGGAATATAACTTAAGGCAACCATTAGTCCATATGGAATGTCATCAATTATTGTAAGTGCATCTAGTGCCCTTAGTGATTTTGGTGGTTTGAAGACTTATAGGTCAAGTAGCTAATGTGTTCATGAGTGTACACAAGATCTTTAAGTCGCCGAGGAGTTTGAGTTATACGATGAATATCGACCCCTAAAAATGTATATCTTCGGCTGAAGAAACTGGTCTGATGCTGAAGATTTGGATCGCGAAGAAATTGCGATGAAATAGATATTCCTGATGAAGATATTGAAGATGAGGAATTCGGTGCGTCCTGAAGAATATCAGTTCGAAGACTTTGAAGAGTGAAGATTTATTCTTTCTGTTTTATTTTCTTCACTCTTGAGTCATAGGAACACCGTAATGTTAAAGGGGGTCAAGGTAAAACTACAGAATGAATTTCGTCATGATGCTCAACCCAAGCCCAATCCTACAAAAGCCTCAAGTGAGGAATATGAGAGACATGAGGACTCTCACAGTTGAGGGTCCTGACCGTTACCGCAATTCACGTCACATCACTGATCTTATCCACACCAACGGTCATAATATTAAGGGCATTGATGTCATGTAATGTCGGGATGCTCCCACGCTATAAATAGCCGCCCCCACAACCATTAGCGGGTTGGCTGCTCCACGAGAAACGGACACTTGTCATTGAGAGCAACCCAAATTCCTCAGAGTCTTCGAGAGTAAATCATTAGTGAGGAAATACCCCAAACACCAAACCACAAACCCAAAACCAAGTGATTGAGCATCACTGAAGAATTTGTTCCTGTGTGGAACTGAGGCCTTTTACCTTTGAGGACTGTGCATCCTCGAGACGGTTAAGCGTCATGGTCTAGAGCAATCCAGCAGTCAATTGTGGATCGCCAGGTGACCGAGTTTGTGAGGGTTTGGAAGTCTGCCATGAAGACTTACAACGAGTGTTGGGCGAGGACTGTGTGTCCTTAGCTCAAGGAGAATATGGTAGGGACTGTGTGTCCCGGGACTGTGTGTCTTTTGATTTCAATACCAAGCTGCTCCAAACCAGACGTACGACTATCACAGCAGTTGGAACTGGGTCATCAACCACTCTCTTCACTGTGAGACGAGTTCTGTTTCTTCTACTCTTTCAATTCCTCAATATTGTATGTTGAAGATTTTCATTGTCTCTGTTTGAAGAATTTGCTGAAGACTTTCTCTGAATTTCCTCAACCTCAAATTCTTCATGCTAGTTAATCCTCACCTGCCTACTCTGTTCCTGCGTATTGTGCAAACTATTTTTCATATTCCTCATCGAGGAAACTGCTGTAGTACTACTTTGCACTTCTGGTCCTTTGTTGTTTCCGCTTTAAGTTATTCATCAGTGAGGAATTTCCTCAAAAGGAATTTCCTGAGCGATGAAATTCTAAAAATCTTCTATTCACCCCCCTCTAGTCGATATAACACACTTTCAATTTGTATCAGAGCAAGGTACTCCCTTGTTCTGTGTGATTTTGGTTTAACCACTTGGAGTTTTAGTTATGTCGACTGCATGCATGATCAAGGTTACTGCAGGATGTCCTACTATCGAAGGAAAGGACTTCCCCTTCTGGAAGACCAAGATGCAGATGCATCTACAAGCTATTGACAATGATCGCTGGTATATTGTGGAACATGGAGTTCCCCTCATCACTGCTACCGTCTCTTCCGCTGATGTGAAGAAATTCAAGAAACTTGATTCTCAAGCGAAGAATATCATTTGTGGCCATCTGAGCAAAGGTTAGTATGGCAGAGTGAGTGCTTTGGGCTCAGCAAAACTAATCTGGGAAAGGCTGTCCAAAGTCAATGAAGGAGTATCAACTCAGCGTGACTTTCGTGTTGATGTTCTTTGCAATCTCTTCAACCGCTTTAAGAGGCTTGAAAATGAAAGCTGCCAAGATACCTTTGATCGCCTCACTAACATATCAAATGAACTGCTAGCACTGGGAGCTCGAGACATCACTGACCATGAAGTTGTGAAGAAACTGCTAAGATCCTTGGATTCATCATTTGATACACTGGTTCTGATGATTCAAGAATGACCAAACTACAAGATGCTTGATCCTGCTGATATTCTTGAAAGACTCAATACTCATGAATTCCAACAGGAAGAAAAGAGAGATCTATATGGACCAAGCTATTCTAGACCTCGTGCACTGAAGGCCAAAGCAATTTCCTCATCTGAAGAAGAAGACTCAGATTGCAGCATTGGTGATACTGAAGAACTTGGAGAGGAGCTTGCAATGCTCGTGAGGAAATTCCAAAAGTTTACAAGATGTGGCTAGTTTGGTAAATCTTCAAGAAGAGATATGAGGAAATCAAAATCTTCATCTGAGGACTACAAGAAAAGAACCTGCACAAATGCAAGAAATCAGGTCACTATATTGCTGATTGTCCTCGTTGGGTGGAGGAATCAAAGAAGAAGAAATACAAGGATGAAAGTTCTGATGACTCGAAGAAAAAGAAGAAATCTTCAAAATCCTCATCGCACAAGAAGACTAGTTTCAGGAAGGCTCGGGTACTTATTGGCAAGGAAATGGATTCTGAGGAAGAATTTGAGGAATGTGATGACGAGGAGGGATCTGAAGAAGATTCTGAGGAAGAATTTGCACTAGCTACCACATTCGTTAGCAAGTCAATTTTCAACCTTGAAGAAAATGACAACTCCATCCACACTGACGACTATGCTGATGACTTCGCTCCAACCTATTGCTTCATGGCAAAAGGTTCAAAGGTACCAAATGATACTTCCTCCTCTGATTCAAGTGACTGTGAACCTGATGATTATAAAAAACCTAGTTATAGTAAACTTGCCATCATTGCAACTAAACAACAATCTGCCCTTGAAAAGCTTCAGAAACTGCTAGATAGAAGCGATGACCTGTTGAATGATGAAATGAATCTTACCCAAATCCTCACTGAAGATATGAAAAGTCTTCAGTCCATATTTGTTAATCTTCAAGATCGTCATGGCACACTCCTTGCCGATCATGAAAAACTTTCCTACGAATTCCTTCAAAGGAAGCTTGATCTTGAGAAGCTGAGGATGTCTCATGATGATCTTCGAATGGAAAATGATTCATTACTCGCTCAACAGATCAGTGCCGCTCAGGTTAAATTCATTCCTCCATGTCTTAAATGCATCGAACGTGAAACTGCCAATTCTTCACCAGAATCATCAAATGCTTCTATTGCTACAAATTCTTCAAGTACTCATGTGGTATGAAATTCCTCACTTGAGGAAACCACAAATGTTACTGATGAAAATGCAGGGCTGAAGGAATTGTATGTGACAGACATGTACAAAAGTCTCAAAGGGCACCAAACCCTTTGCGATGTGCTAAAAAATCAGATTTTGAACAGGAACCCAAGGAAAGAAGGAATTGCCCTTGAAAGGAAACTGAATGCCGATGGATCATACTGGAAACCTGAGCAGTACCCCAAAACCTCATGGGTTGCTGCTAAAGGGCCTCCCATTGATCCATCCAATCTAACAGGCTTTGCATGTGAATTATCCTATTCCTCAGATGAGTCATTTGACTCCAACTATAAACTGTTCAAAAATCAATCTGGTGAAGTATTTGCTCGATATGTTGGAACTAACTGCAGGAATGGACCACCCCTGAGGAAAATCTGGGTCCCCAAAAGTTGCCTTGAAAATCTTCAGGTGCATGTCCTCATGACACCACCTGTGAAGAATCTGAACCCCAGATCAAATTCCCGAGGAGGACCAAAGTCTTCAAGAGGATCAAAATCCTCAACTGGTCAAAACTATGCTCGTACTCGTGCTAATGCTTCTGATATGCAGGGAAATTACAAGGGATGTGAATATGCAAAATTGATGACTTAGATGTGCAACACACGAAGAATCGATTTTCTTCAATCAATGAAGAATACCACTCTTAGTGTGAGGAAATTAATGAAGAATCTGGTTCTCACGGCCCTACGTAAATTGTACGCGGCGCCTGTAATCATCATTCTTATACGGTGGGTCACGCCACCACCCAACTTTGAAAATCTTCAAGCTGCTTCTTCTTCAAAGTTGAAATTCATCAATCTGATGCTTTATCACAAAATCCTCAAGTTTTCAAAATCTTCAAAACACTTGATGATTTTCATTTGCTTAGGAATATATATATAGACTGGGATCTCACAGTCCTCAACAACATTCACTTATAGCTATTTCTTCAATCTGATATTTCATCTAAGTGAATGTGATCGGACCCTACTCCCCTCTATGCTACACTCAACCCACTCTATTCAATTCTTCATATGCGTAGCAAATCACTTATGCTGACAAAGGTAAAAGCAAGGTATGGGGACTTGGCAAAGTGGCTATTTCCAAGGACAAGCACATGGACAAAGTGATGCTTGTTGAATCCCTTGGGTTTAACATCATGTCAGTCTCAATGCTTTGTGATCTTGATATGGTTGTTATCTTTGGAAAATATATATGTGTTGTCATCATGGAATCTGACAGATCCAAAGTCTTCGAAGGTGTTTGAAGAGGGGATTTGTACATTGTTGATTTCTCTAGAGGTCCTTAACCAGCCACTTGCTTATTAGCAAAAACCTCAGAAGGCTGGCTATGGCATCGAAGACTTGGTCATGCAGGCATGAGGAACTTGCACACGTTGGCGAACAAGAAGCATGTCATTGGCATCGAATCAGTCAAATTCCTCAAGGACCACCTCTGCGGTGCTTGTGAGTCTGAAAAAATGACCAGATCCAAATTACCCCGCGAAGACTATCATGACTACTACTCGTCCATTTGAATTGCTTTACATGGATTTATTTGGACCTACTCATCATGCCACTCTAACAAATTCAACATCTCTATACGGCTTTGTTATAGTTGATGATTACTCTAGATATACTTGGATGCATATCATTCTGTATAAAACTGAAGTGCAGGAAGTCTTCAAACGATTTTCCTCAAGGGCCTCGACAAACTTTGGCGTCAAGATCAAACACATCAGGAGTGATAATGGGACATAATTCAAGAAGACTGGTCTTGATGATTATCTTAATGAACTTGGTATTACTCACGAATTGTCTGCTCCTTATACTCCTCAACAGAATGGCGTCGTCGAAAGAAAGAACACGACTCTGGTTGAGATGGCATGAACCATGCTTGAAGAATATCAGACTCCTCGTCGTTTCTGGCCTGAAGCAATCAACACTGCTTGCCATATCATCAATAGGGTATATCTTCACAAATTCCTCAAAAAAACTTCATATGAACTCCTCACTGACAAGAAACCCAATGTAAGTTATTTCAAAGTCTTCGGTGCAAAATGCTGGATTAGAGATCCTCACCATAGCTCAAAGTTTGCACCTAAAGCACATGAGAGTTTTATGCTCGGTTATGGAAAAGACTCGCACACCTACAGAGTCTTCAACAACTATCACAACAAGGTTGTTGAAACTGTAGATGTGCGATTCGATGAAACTAATGGCTCGCAAAGAGAGCAATTGCCTCCTGATCCAGATAAATTGTCTCCCGAGGAAGCAATCAAGCTCAAAGCTACTGAAGACATTGTTCCTACTGAGGAAATTGCTGAAGACATCACTCCCAACACTGATTAAAATCAAGAAGATGCTCCTGAGGAAATTGCTCCACAACAAATTCCTCAGCCCAGACGAAATCCTAACCAGCTCATCCGAGGATTGCCAATGAAGTGGAACTTGAAAAAAATCCTCGATGACATCAACATGCCAGGTCCTCTCACTCGCTCAAAAGCTTCACACCTAGTTAACTTTTGTGGGCATTCTTATTTTATGTCTATCACAGAACCTTCAAAAATTGCTGAGGCTTTCATGGAACCTGAGTGGATTCAAGCCATGCAATATGAACTTCTTCAACTCAAGCTAAATGACGTGTGGGAGCTCGTCAAACGACCAGATCCTCGCAAGCACAATACATCGGCGCCAAGTGGATTTTCCGAAACAAGCAAGATGAGGATGGTCAAGTGGTGAGGAATAAGGCACGACTTGTAGCCCAAGGCTACACACAGGTTGAAGGAATTGATTTCAAGAAACTTTTGCACCTGTTGCTAGACTTGAAGCTATTAGAATACTACTTGCTTATGCTAATCATCATAACATTACCTTATATCAAATGGATGTGAAAAGTGCATTCCTCAATGGTAAGCTTGAGGAAGAAGTATATGTTGCTCAGCTCCCAGGTTTTGAGGATCCAAAGAATCCAGACATAGTGTTCAGACTCAAAAAGGCACTCTATGGCCTCAAGCAAGCCCCTCGGGCGTGGTATGATACATTGAAGGAATTCCTCAGGAAGAAAGGCTTCAAACCTGGTTCACTCGATCCAACTCTTTTCACAAAATCCTATGACAATGAACTATTTGTGTGTCAAATATATGTCGATGACATCATATTTGGCTGTACTGACAAATGCTACAGTGATGAATTTGCTTACATGATGAGTGAAGAATATCAGATGTCTATGATGGGGGAGCTCAAATTCTTCTTAGGTCTTCAAATTCTTAAACAACGCAATGGCATCTTCATATCACAGGAGAAATACCTCAAGGATGTTCTGAGGAAATTCGACATGCATGAATGCAAAGGCGCCAAGACTCCCATGCCTACCAACGGCCACCTTTGCACTAACAAGAATGGTAAAGAATTTGATCAGCAGGTATATCGCTCAATGATTGGCTCTTTACTGTATTGTGTGCATCTAGGCCAGATATAATGCTTAGTGTTTGTATGTGTGCACGTTTTCAAGCAAAACCGAAGGAATCACACCATAAGGCTGTGAAACATATTCTTCGATACTTAGCTCACACACCAACACTAGGATTATGGTACCCCAAGGGCTCAAATCTTCATATTGTGGGATATTATGATTCTGACTATGCTGGTGACCGTGTGGATCGCAAGTCAACTTCTGGCACTTGTCATTTCCTTGGAAGATCATTAGTGTGCTGGTCCTTAAAGAAGTAGAACTGCGTTTCTCTCTCCACTGCCGAAGCTGAATACATTGCTGCTAGATTGCTGTGCTCAATTGCTATGGATGAAGCAATCCCTCAAGGACTATGGCATCAACATGAAGAATGTGCCTGTGTACTGCGACAATGAGAGTGCAATCAAGATTGCATACAACCCAGTACAACACTCAAAGACTAAGCACATCCAGATTCTTCACCATTTTCTTCGGGACCATGTCCTCAAGGGCAATATCCTCATCGACCATGTGAAGACTGACGATCAACTAGCAGATATTTTTACTAAGCCCTTGGATGAGAAAAGGTTTTGCAAGTTGAGGTGTGAGCTAAATATCTTAGAGTCTTCAAATGTTTTGTAAAAACATGCACACATCCTAACACTTATGCAAAATTGATGACTTAGATGTGCAACACACGAAGAATCGATTTTCTTCAATCAATGAAGAATACCACTCTTAGTGCGGGGAAATTAATGAAGAATCTGGTTCTCACGGCCCTACGTAAATTGTACGCGGCGCCTGTAATCATCATTCTTATACGGTGGGTCACGCCACCACCCAACTTTGAAAATCTTCAAGCTGCTTCTTCTTCAAAGTTGAAATTTATCAATCTGATGCTTTATCACAAAATCCTCAAGTTTTCAAAATCTTCAAAACACTTGATGATTTTCATTTGCTTAGGAATATATATATAGACTGGGATCTCAAAGTCCTCAACAACATTCACTTATAGCTATTTCTTCAATCTGATATTTCATCTAAGTGAATGTGTTGGGACCTATTCCCCTCTATGCTACACTCAACCCACTCTATTCAATTCTTCATACGCGTTCTACTTGAAACTTTGTTCAAAATCCTCACTGTGTCCTTGTCAGCTGAGGACTTTGCAACAAAATACTCAAATCTTCAAAATGAATTTTTAAATCATTACACAATAACTGAACCCCACTTCCCACGATCAGATAAGCACGATCTCCACCACTTTAAACTCAAGCTACACGTGTTGTGCGGAGACGAATGGGCAAGGGCAGTTCGGTCCGAAAGTTTCGGCTGAACAATTTTCACCTGAGCTATAAATACGTCCTTACCCCTTATGTCCAAAACTCTTCGTTCTCTCGTCCTTCTCTCCCCCTCAAGCAAAAACCTAGCACCACCGCTAGCAATCTCGTCGCCGGCGAGGAACAACTTCACTGCATCGACCTCTCCGTCGTCGAACTCACGTCGGAAGCGGAACATCTACATCCGCCGCTGCCGTAGCCGTCCTCTGCTGCCAAGTTAGGGTGCAGCGGACTCGAACCGAAGAGCATCTTATTGTTACTGCCTCTGTTCTTCGTGCTCGCCATATAGGGTAATTAAAAATCCTATTTTACTGTCCCTTTCGATCTACTATTTTACCTTAGATTCGAGAAATCTATTTTTCCTCAGTGTCTATCAGCTTCGCACACTCTATTCCTCAAACACTTGATGAATTTCACTAAGCCACTAAAATTCTTCACGTGATTCCTCAATTGTGCAAATTTTCGAATCTGCACAACTCTGGAACCCAAGATCAGAGTGCTTAGACAAATTCCTCAACCCACTGGTCAAATTCCTCAACTTTTAAAATCTCAATTTCTTCAAATCTGAGAACGCATATGACCTCTCCAAATTCCTCGCACCTATACTCTGTTCACAGGTACAAAATGTCAGCTGATGGATCTCTATGTTCTCATCAACTTAACTCATTTGCAGCGTTCCTCGAAGAGACTTTGCGAGTGTCATCAGAATCCTCAAGAGTGCAAATTCCTCAGCAAAAGCCTCAGCTGAATAAAATGGAAGATGACAGAAAGCAAAAGGGTGGAAAGAAACTTGAACAGAACACTGCAATTGATATCCCTGAGGATATATACCCTGACTATTGTACGCCATATGAGCAAGAACCTATGGCGAAAAGGAAAATCAGGCTTCAACGGATAGAATGCAGGTGGACTAAGGAGTGGAAGGAATATCGCTTCGTCACTCCCAAGTATGCGAACAAATTCGCCCTCAAGCCGCCTTGCAAAAGCCTCCTCTCGATGATCATCAGGTAGCACATCCTTCAAGCATCAAAACTATTGATGATTATCCTGAGGAGAAAGACAAACACTTGTCTAAACTTCAGAAGAAAGCTGAAGTTGCAGTGAGGAAATTCAATGAGGAATGTGCTGCTGCCACTTGATACGTCTCAAACGTATCTATAATTTTTGATGGTTTCACGCTGTTATCTTGTCTTCTTTGTATGTTTTATGTACCTTTTTATATCTTTTTTGGGACTAACTTATTGATTCAGTGCCAAGTGCCAGTTCCTGTTTTTCCGTGTTTTTGACTCTTTTCAGATCTGATTTTGGAACGGAGTCCAAACGGAAGAAAAAACCCGAAATTATTTTTTCCCGAACGGAAGAAGTCCAGGGAGCCTTTGGGCCAAGCCAGGTGGGCCCCAGGGAGCCCACAAGCTCCCACCCCACCACCAGGGGGGAGGCGGCGGTGGGCAAGCTTGTGGCTTCCTTGGCCGCCTCCTGACCTAGGTCTTGCGCCTATATATTCCCTAATATTCCGCAAAAAATCAGGGGAGCCTCGAAAATACTTTTCCACCGCCGCAAGCTTCCGTTTCCGCGAGATCTCATCTGGAGACCCTTCCCGGCACCCTGCCGGAGGGGACTTTGGAGGTGGAGGGCTTCTTCATCATCATCATCGCCCCTCCAATGACTCGTGAGTAGTTCACTTCAGACCTACGGGTCCGTAGTTAGTAGCTAGATGGCTTCTTCTCTCTCTTGGATCTTCAATACAAAGTTCTCCATGATCTTCATGGAGATCTATCCGATGTAATCTTCTTTGGCGGTGTGTTTGTCGAGATCCGATGAATTGTGGACTTGTGATCAGATTATCTATGATATATATTTGAGTCTTTGCTGATTTCTTATATGCATGATTTGATATCCTTGTAAGTCTCTCCGAGTCTTGGGTTTTGTTTGGCCAACTAGATCTATGATTCTTGCAATGGGAGAAGTGCTTGGTTTTGGGTTCTGCCATGTGGTGACCTTTCCCATTGACAGTAGGGGCAGCAAGGCACACATCAAGCAGTTGCCATCAAGGGTAAAAAGATGGGGTTTTTATCATTGGTTTGAGATTATCCCTCTACATCATGTCATCTTGCTTAAGGTGTTACTCTGTTCTTATGGACTTAATACACTAGATGCATGCTGGATAGCGGTCGACGTGTGGAGTAATAGTAGTAGATGCAGACATTATCGGTCTACTTGTTTCGGACGTGATTCCTATAGAAATAATCATTGCATAGATATCGTCACGACTCTGCACAGTTCTATCAATTGCTCGACAGTAATTTGTTCACCCACCATCTACTTGCTTTCATGAGAGAAGCCACTAGTAAACACTACAACCCCGGGTCTATTCACATCCATCGTTTACAACTCCGCTTTTACTTTGCTTTGTTACTTTGTTGCTTTCAGTTCTCACTTGGCAAACAATCTATAAGGGATTGACAACCCCCTCATAGCATTGGGTGCAAGCTTTTGTGTTTGTGCAGGATCTTGAGATACTCTTCCGCGGGATTGATACCTTGGTTCTCAAACTGAGGGAAATACTTACCGTCCCTGTGCTACATCACCCTTTCCGCTTCGAGGGAACACCAACGCAAAGCTCCCAGGCCACGGGGGAAATCCTTTGCATACTTGCCTAGGAAGTTCCTTAAGGCGTAGCCGTAGCTGGAGGATTCCTGGTGCCGTCGACACAACAATTTCCGGCGCCGTTGCCGGAGATCTTTTTGAGGTAGAAGAAGTATACCTGGCGCCGTTGCAAGGGATACACAGCAAACATCAGAAGTATTTCTGGCGCTGTTGCCGGGGAGGAGGGTCGCTTGCCGAGGAGATCAAGACAAGAGTAATCTCCCGTCAACGTGCCTATTTCTGGCGCCGTTGCCGGGGAGGAGAAATCAAGATCTATCCAAGTAGGTCTCACAAACTCTTCTCTTGCATTTACTTTTGTTTCCAGTTGCCTCTCGTTTTCCTCTCCCCCACTTCACATTTGCCGTTTTCATTTTCCTTTCTCCTTTGCCTTTTTCGTTTGCCTTTTTCCGTTCGCCCTTCTTCCGCTCGCTTTCTATTTGCTTGTGTTACCATGTGCCTTCTTTTATCTTGCATCTTTGCTTGCTAAAAATCCATTGATATGGATCATCATCCACTAGCTAGTCTCTTTATGAGACCCACTCGTGTGGAACAAATCGCTATTGAGTTGAGGGCAATTGAATATTTCTTTGGAGTTTTGCGTAAGATGCGTGAATCTAAAAATTGTGAGGAATAAATTCATGAAGTGATTCACGAGGGCTCCTTGGATGAAAAGCATGATTGCAATGATTTCACTATAAATCCTATTAGTGACAATCATGTAAAAATATGCAAAACCCTAAGCTTGGGGATGCTAGTTTTGCTATGACCACTACTTATTGCAATAATCATGATTGGGGTGATGATCTTTCTTATGATCTTGAAAATTTGTTCAAACCTCATGATGAATATGATATTTGCAAGAATACTGAAAGTGGGATTGGAGAAGTCATGACTTTATTTGATGATAATCCCACTATTTTTGAAGAGCGTCAACTTTGCATGCATGGGGATCATGAAAAGAATATCCTATGGGATAGCTATATTGTTGAATTTGAATATGATCCCACATGTAATTGCTATGAGAGAGGAAAATATTGTGGTAGAAACTTTCATGTTACCCAATCACCTCTCGTTATGTTGAGATTGCTTTTGTCTCTTTCTTCTTCTTTATATTTGGCAGTTATTGGTTGTCTTGACAATCTGTTTTCATATAAAATGCCAATGCATAGGAAGTATGTTAGACTTAGATGTGATTTTCAGATGCTTTAGGATGCTCTTATTGTGCTTCAATTCTTGTCTTTTGTATGAGCATCATTGAATGCCTAGCTAAGGGCGTTAAACAAAAGCGCTTGTTGGGAGGCAACCCAACGAATCTATCCTTTTTCTTTCTGTTTTGTGTTTTCCACACTTTCATAATTCTGTTATGATTGTGTTTTTTGTGTTTCTTTTTGCGTTTGTGCCAAGCAAAACCGTTATGATTAGTCTTGAGGATGATCGTTTGGTCATGCTGGGAAAGACAGAAACTTTATGCTCATGAATAGAAATTTCATTTTATTTCTGTAAGAGCTTTTGAGTTGATTCTTTTTTCTTCTGATTGCTACGCAAATTCTTCAGACTGTCATAATTTTTCAGAATTTTTGAAGTACCATAGTTATACGAAACATACAGATTGCTACAGACTGGTCTGCTGTTAACAGATTCTGTTTTTGTTGTGTTGGTTGCTTATTTTGATGAAACTATGGATAGTATCGGGGGGGGGGGGGGTATTAGCCATGGAAGATTGAAAGTACAGTAACCCAACATCAGCACAAGTAGAATTTAAGTTTGCTACAGTACCTAAGGAAGTGGTGGTTTGCTTTCTCATACTAATGTTATCACGAGTTTCTGTTTAAGTTTCATGTTGTGAAGTTTTCAAGTTTTGGGTGAAGTTCTTATGGACAAAAAGATAAAGAGGGGAAAGAGCTCAAGCTTGGGGATGCACAAGGCACCCCAAGAGATTCAAGGATGCCGTAAAAGCCTAAGCTTGGGGATGCCCCGGGAAGGCATCCCCTCTCTCGTCTTCAATCCATCGGTAACGTTACTTGGGGCTATATTTTTATTCACCACATGTTATGTGTTTTTGCTTGGGGCGTATTGTATCGTAGGAGTCTTTTATTTTTGTTTTGTCACAATCATCCTTGCTGCACACCTAGAGAGATAGACATGCACACACCGTGATTTTGTCGAGCTTCACTTATATCTTTTGATAGACAATTCAGCTTACATGAGCTTCACTTATATCTTTTGAGCTAGATACTTTTGCTCTATGTGCTTCACTTATATCTTTTAGAGCGCAGCGGTGCGTGGCTTGGTAGTTGATCTATGCTTTGAAAGTAGTCTCAAAAGGGGTAGTTATCCAAAGGGATATGAAAACTTCCACCTTCATGTGCATTGAATAGTTAGAGAAGTTTGATTCATCTCAATTAGTTTTGAGTTGTGGTTTTGGTAATATTGAAGTTATGCTAGTAAGGTGTTGTGGATCTAGAAATATTTGTGTTGAAGTTAGTGATTCCCGTAGGATGCACGTATGGTGAACCGCTATGTGATGAAATCTGAGCATGATTAGTCTATTGATTGTCATCCTTTGCGTGGCGGTCGGGATCGCGCGATGGTTTATACCTACCAACCCTTCCCCTAGGAGTATGCGTTGAATGCTTTGTTTCGATTACTAATAAAACTTTTGCAACAAGTATATGAGTTCTTCATGACTAATGTTGAGTCCATGTTTTAGATGCACTTTCACCTGCCACCATCACTATCTTCTTAGTGCCGTGCAACTTTCGCCGGTGCACAAAAACCCACCATTAGCCTCCCTCAAAACAGACACCATACCTACCTACTATGGCTTTTTCAAAGTCATTCCGAGATATATTGCCATGCAACTACCACCATGACATGTGCCACCACGTCTACATTGCCATTGCATGATCGTAAGATAGCTAGCATGATGTTTCCATTAATGTCTATGCCATGCTAGATCATTGTCACGGTACACTACCGAAGGCATTCCATATAGAGTCATTGTTGCTCTAAGTTTTGAGTTGAAAGTGTGATGATCATCATTAATGGAGCATTGTCCCATGTGAGGAAATAAAAGAGGCCAAATAAGCCCACCAAAAAAATAAAAATAAATAAAAAAGAGGCCAAAGAGCCCACCAAAAAAAAGAGAGAAAAAGAGAGAAGGGACAATGCTACCACTTTTTCCACACTTGTGCATATTAAGCACCATGATCTTCATGATTGAGAGTCTCTCGTTTTGTCACCACCATATAGCTAGTGGGAAATTTTCATTATATAACTTGGCTTGTATATTCCAATGACAGGCTTCCTCAAAATTGCCTTAGGTCTTCGTGAGCAAGCAAGTTGGATGCACACCCACTAGTTTTCTTTAAGAGCTTTCACATACTCTTAGCTCTAGTGCATCATTTGTATGGCAATCCCTACTCAATCACATTGATATCTATTGATGAGCATCTCCACAGCTCATTGATATGCCTAGTTAATGTGATTATCTTCTCCTTTTTTTGTCTTGCAACCTCCACTATACTCCACACCATCTATAGTGCTATAACCATGGCTCACGCTCATGTATTGCGTGAGAGTTGAAAAGGTTTGAGAAAGTAAAGGTGTGAAACAATTACTTGGCCAATACCGGGGTTGTGCATGATTTAAATTCGTTGTGCAATGATGATAGAGCATAGCCAGACTATATGCTTTTGTAGGGATAACTTTATTTTGGCCTTGTTATTTTGGAAGTTCATGATTACCTTGCTAGTTTGCTTGAATTATTATTGTTTCCACGTCAATAGCAAACTATTGTTTTGAATCTAATGGATCTGAACATTCACGTCACATAAGAGGAGTTACAAAGGACATCTATGCTAGGTAGCATGAAAGCATCAAAAATTCATTCTTTATCACTTCCCTACTCGAGGACGAGCAGGAGTTAAGCTTGGGGATGCTTGATACGTCTCAAACGCATCTATAATTTTTGATGGTTTCATGCTGTTATCTTGTCATCTTTGGATGTTTTATGTACCTTTTATATCTTTTTTGGGACTAACTTATTAATTCAGTGCCAAGTGCCAGATCCTATTTTTTCTGTGTTTTTGGTTCTTTTCAGATCTGATTTTGGAACGGAGTCCAAACGGAATAAAATCCCCGAAATGATTTTTTTCCGAATGAAAGAAGATCAGGGGGCCTGTGGGCCAAGCCAGGAGGGTTCCAGGGAGCCCACAAGCCCCCATTCCGCCACCAGGGGGCAGCCGGCGGTGGCAGGGCTTGTGGCCTCCGTGGCCGCCCCCTGACCTAGAACCTTGGCCTATATATTCCCTAAAATACAGCAAAAAAATTAGGGGATCCACTAAAATACTTTTCTGCCGCCGCAAGCTTCCGTTTCCGCGAGATCTCATTTGGAGACCCTTCCCGGTGCCCTACCGGAGGGGACTTTGGAGTTGGAGGGCTTCTTCATCATCACCATCGCCCCTCCAATGACTCGTGATTAGTTCACTTCAGACCTACGGGTCCGTAGTTAGTAGCTAGATGGCTTCTTCTCTCTCTTGGATCTTCAATACAAAGTTCTCCATGATCTTCATGGAGATCTATCCAATGTAATCTTCTTTGGCGGTGTGTTTGTCGAGATCCGATGAATTGTGGACTTGTGATCAGATTATCTATGATATATATTTGAGTCATTGCTGATTTCTTATATGCATGATTTGGTATCCTGGTAAGTCTCTACGAGTCTTGGGTTTTGTTTGGCCGACTAGATCTATGATTCTTGCAATGGGAGAAGTGCTTGGTTTTGGGTTCTACCATGTGGTGACCTTTCCCAGTGACAGTAGGGGCAGCAAGGCATACATTAAGTAGTTGCCATCAATGGTAACATGATGGGCTCTGTCGTTGATATGAGATTGTCCATCTACATCACGTCATCTTGCTTAAGGCGTTACTCTGTTCCTTTGGACTTAATACACTAGATGCATGCTGGATAGCGGTCGACGTGTGGAGTAATAGTAGTAGATGCAGACAGTATCGGTCTACTTGTTTTGGACGTGATGCCTATAGATATAAGCATTGCCATAGATATCGTCACGACTTTGCGCGGTTCTATCAATTGCTCGACAGTAATTTGTTCACCCACCGTCTACTTGCTTTCATGAGAGAAGCCACTAGTAAACACTATGGCCCCCGGGTCTATTCACAACTATCGTTTACACCTCCGCTTTTACTTTGCTTTGTTACTTTGTTGCTTTCAGTTCTCACTTGGCGAACAATCTATAAGGGATTGACAACCCCTTAATAGCGTTGGGAGCAGGGTTTTTGTGTTTGTACATGATCTTGTGATACTCCTCCACTGGATTGATACCTTGGTTCTCAAACTGAGGGAAATACTTACCACCGCTGTGCTACATCACCCTTTCCGCTTCGAGGGAACACCAACGCAAGGCTCCATAGCCGTAGCAGAAGGATTCCTGGTGCCGTCGACATGACTATTCCTGTCGCCGTTGCCGGGGAAGCACAGCTAACATCAATGAGGAAATTCCGATTGATGAGGAAATGAGAGATGCTGATTCTGAAGAAACCATGGATGATGAAATTCAAATTGATGATATTCCTCAGTCCTTCATTCCTCACAAGACGTCTGATGAACCTGCTCAAGGATCAGCTGCAACAACTGAAGATTTTTCCTCCTCCTCCAAGAAAATTCCTCAACCCGAGGAAAATCCTCAACCTGAGGTATAGGTTGAAGAAAATGCTCGTGCACCCAATACTGGAACTGCTATTGTTGTGGTCAACACTGAGACTGCAATGATAGTATCTCCTCAAGAAAAGCAGCATAATCTTCAACCGAAGCAAAATCAGCCTTTTTCAAAGAGGCCAAAGTTTCAGAAGGAAGAGTTCTATGAAGAACGCATGTATTTCATCGGAGACAATCCATATGACAAGCTTCGCATCAGGCACAAGAAGTTTTGGACAAGGAATCATCTCAACTACTATGCCTCTGTGCTCTGTGGGAGAAACAATTTATTTCAGCACAGGCATGTTCCTCATGTTGAGTTGGAAGAAATTCCTTGCTTCGCCCGAGTCCTCAATGTTCTTCATGAAGCCGGACTGCTGCCTCTCTGCACTGATATCAGTGATTGGAACCGTGATATCATTCTTCAGTTTTATGCTACTTTGCACATCTCTGGAGACTCGAAGTATATCAACACTTGGGTGTTGGACTAGATGACTCAGCACACACATTACAAAGCCCCTGCTACTGAGCTTCTGCGAGTGCTTCCAGTTTCAATTCCCTCAGAACAAGCTGTGATGATGTATGATGAATGGGACTTGCCTAACAAACTGATGGAAGTCCTCATGAAGCCTTTGGCCATGGGTCAACCTCCAAGAACGACCTTTCTGGTTCAAGACTTGAAGTATGAACCCAGGACTGTCTACATGATTTTGTGCAGTGTCATCGTTCCAATCAAGGGCCATGATGATGAAGAAGCTGTTGTAGGCACCATGAAGAATATCCTCTTCAACATCATCCATGGCATACCAATAAACCTTTATGACTTCATCCTGAGGACTCTGGATGACAATGCTATGTCACCCTTCGACCTGAAGATTTACGCTCCATGGATCATGAGATTCATCAGACGCAGGTCAGGCATCAACTATCATGCTTATTTCAACAATCACATTGGATATATGCCTCCTATCAGAGTCAACAAGAAGACTTTTGAGCCCGTTGAAGGAAAAGGAAAATCTGTCATCGATGAAGGAAGTCGGCCCCTTGATGGCCAGTTTCGTGAACCAGATGCATATTCTTCATGGGATGACACTGAAACTCAGGAGCCGCGTAGCCCTGTTGCCCCAAGGATAATGACTAACAGAGAACTACTCCTCAGTCTTCATCACAAGGTTGATCGGAATCACAAATGGGTAAAACATCAATTCAGTGCCATTGTGAAAACCCTCAACGAGATATAGAATGAAGTGAAGAAAAATCACTACTATCTTCATGAGGTTTTTGATCGCACCTGGGACACTCTGGCTCATCTGAAGACTCAATAAGAACTTGATGAATTGGATTTTACTCAGGACTTTGACTGGTCGTGGCCTCCCAAGAAGAAATTCAAGCCAATTCCAGTTCCAGATCTTGAGGACACTTCCTTTTCTTCATTCTGCACTGCAGAATTTGATGAAGAACCAGAAGACACTGCCACCAAGGAGGAAGCCCGTCGCCAAGAATCCTCACGCGTCTTCTTCATCAGCCAAGAAGTGAAAGTCTTCACGGGGCGTTAGTCCTCAGTTTTGTCCCTTTTCGTCACTTGATGACAAAGGGGGAGAAATCTGAGAGTTAGTCTTCACGCGGGATATATTTTGGGGCTTATGAACTTTATTAAGTTACAAACTCTTGGCTCTTCTCAAGTGTTTTATGTAATGAGTTGTAACTTAAGCCTGATGGTACTCTAACGCTTTTGAACGTTTTTCTTCGCATGCTTAGTCCTCAAAATATTAATGCACACATGCTGAAATTCGTCAGATACCATTTCTCATCATGCATTTTCAAATTCCTCATATTATTTGTCAAATGTATGCATGATTTACAAGATAGAGGGGGAGATCTGCATGATATAAATCATCAATGTGCATTTGCTTTGAAAAGCAAATTCCTCAAAGTATGCACATCTTCAGGGGGAGTCTCTGAGTATCTTGATTTCAAATTCCTCAACTGAGTATTTACACTTCATATTTTATCCTTGTTGAAAACTTAACCTAATTGTCAGCAACCACCAAAAAGGGGGATATTGTAAGTGCATTTAGTGCCCTTAGTGATTTTGGTGGTTTGAAGACTTATAGGTTAAGTATCTAATGTGTTCATGAGTGTACACAAGATCTATAAGTCGCTGAGGAGTTTGAGTTATACGATGAATATCGACCCCTAAAAATGTATATCTTCGGCTAAAGAAACTGGTCTGATGCTGAAGATTTGGATCGCGATGAAATTGCGATGAAATTGATATTCCTCATGAAGATATTGAAGATGAGGAATTTGGTGTGTCCTGAAGAAAATCAGTTCGAAGACTTTGAAGCATGAAGATTTATTCTTTCTGTTTTATTTTCTTCACTCTTGAGTCATAGGAACACCGTACTATTAAAGGGGGTCAAGGTAAAACTACGAAATGAATTTCGTCATGATGCTCAACCCAAGCCCAATCCTACAAAATCCTCAAGTGAGGAATATGAGAGACATGAGGACTCCCACAGTTGAGGGTCCCGACCGTTACCGCAATTCATGCCACATCATTGATCTTATCCACACCAACAATCATAATATTAAGGGCATTTATGTCATGTCATATCGGGATGCTCCCAGGCTATAAATAGCTGCCCCACAACCATTAGCGGGTTGGCTGCTCCATGAGAAACTGACACTTGTCATTGAGAGCAACCCAAATTCCTCAGAGTCTTCGAGAGTAAATCATTAGTGAGGAAATACCCCAAACACCAAACCAAAAACCCAAAACCAAGTGATTGAGCATCACTAAAGAATTTGTTCCTGTGTGGAACTGAGGCCTTTTACCTTTGAGGACTGTGCATCCTCCAGACGGTTAGGCGTCATGGTCTAGAGCAATCGAGCAGTAAATTGTGGATCGCCAGATGACCGAGTTTGTGAGGGTTTGGAAGTCTGCTCTGAAGACTTACCACGAGTGTTGGGCGAGGACTGTGTGTCCTTAGCTCAAGGAGAATACGGTAGGGATTGTGTGTCCCGGGACTGTGTGTCTTTTGGTTTCAATACCAAGCCGCTCCAAACCAGACGTACGACTGTCACAATAGTTGGAAGTGGGTCATCAACCACTGTCTTCACTGTGATACAGGTTCAACTCTTTCAATTCCTCAATATTGTATGTTTAGGATTTTCATTGTCTCTGTTTGAAGAATTTGCTAAAGACTTTCTCCGAATTTCCTCAACCTCAAATTCTTCACGCTAGTTAATCCTCACCTGCCTACTCTGTTCATGCGTACTGTGCAAACTGTTTTTCATATTCCTCATCGAGGAAACTGCTGTAGTACTACTTTGCACTTCTGATCCTTTATTTTTTCCGCTGCAAGTTATTCATGAGTGAGAAATTTCCTTAAAAGGAATTTCTTGAGCGATGAAATTGTAAAAATCTCATATTCACCCCCTCTAGTCGATATAGCACACTTTCAATTACCAAAACCACATATGGAGAAATATGCTCTAACAATCTCCCCCATTTGGTAATTGATGACAATCAGTACAAGAGAGTTTATATAAGGAAATAAGCATACCCAAGTGTACACATACAAAGCAATAATGCATGCGTACAAGATGTAAATGCTTAAGCAATAAAAGCAAAACCATCTAAGCATCACCAAACTAAACCCTCTAAACTTCTCCCCCATTGGCATCGATTTCCAAAATGGACAAATTTTTTAGAAAGCCAATGTAGTAGGTGGTCGTCCAAAGAGTGTGTACTTATCGACAATAGTGCAAATAAATACACAAATACAATGATAAATGTTGGAGGAAAACGAACTACATCGAGGACCCAAAATTTGCAAGAAGGACCGTATGTCACAAACACATACAAAAGAGAGAAGCAAGCAATCAAAAAATACCAATAGGAACAAGCAATCATATGGTCCTACGAACCACATGAAAAAAATATATTATGATAAGGGAAAAGGAGTGTTTTATCAAAACTAGAGAAGCTCCCCATTATTTGTGCACTAATAAGAATTTTTATATTTGATACAAGTGCACAAAATAGGATCGTTGCTCCCCAAAAATCAATAAAAACACACAACAAGTGCAAAGAAATAGATGAGACAATGAGTATATCACTTGCACAAACCATATGGTTGAGCAACATGTAAAAGAGGCAATATAATAATAGGCTCAACCAAATTGGTGTGTGTGAGTCATGGCAAGGCACTTGACAAGACTAAGATAAGGATGAGCATTACTCATCAACATAGTATTTAAGTAATGAGAAACAAAGTGAAAGACATATCCTTCCCCCACACACACTACTAGAAAATGGGTTCACAAGCTTACTAATAAACAAATTGAGAACCACACTTCTGACAGCCCATGGCGAAGAAAGGAAATAATAACCTTGTCAAGAGAAGGGATACCAACCAAAATATCAAAACCCTCGTCAAGACAAGCATGAGGAAAAATAATCTTCACCACCAAAGAGTGCATCAAGATGCAAGGATAAAAGCTCGGCACTCTAGACATATCCTTCCACGAAGCCACCAAAAACTGAAAAAGGAAATGCAACGGTGGACGTGAAAGAAAAGAGGATATCAACTAGAGATGTAACTTATCTCATGTGTAAAATATTATAGGTAGAAGACAATCATGATGATATATATCCACAAAGAAGGATGTACGCACGAAATGGTTACAAGAAGGAACAAACAACATATCCAAAAGGAAGACATAAATATACCAATAGGATCTTTGCTTGAAAGCATAGCACATGGCCTAATATTTTATTCTTGTACAATATGAAGTTCCAACTTATGAACATCAAAGAATCCCAGCTAGCAATAAGACATCATCATTCAGATGCTTTGAGGAAGGGAACAAGTACCACAAGAACGAATCAAGAAACTCATGCCATGATGCAACCTACGAAAGGTTGAATGCAAGAAATGTATGCATAAAGTAGATACTTGTTACTGAGATAGCATTGGATTGATGTAGTAGATAATGGTTCATCGATCAACCTAGCTTGGCTCCAATAAGTCCATGGTGTCAACACCTTTCTTGTAGGTGAGCCGAGCATCCAATGCATCTCCAAATGTTTCTAGAACAACAACACAAACAAAATGGTGCCCAAACTCATTGGGACCAAAGAGTTAGGAAACCAACAATACATAGGACCAAAGAGTTAGTAAATATGCATGCTCAAGGCATTCAAAAATCAAATCAACACATAGTTGATAAGACACCAAAAGACAAGCTGTCAAGTGAAAATAAAGTACCAAACGAAAAATTATCACTTGAAGGATACCAGTTAGAAGATACATCAAGGAATGATATATCCATTGATACATGCCAAATAAAAGGAAACACAATACGAATTAGAGGAAAACAAACATGAGGTATCTAGTCTCCAAAAGAGAGCAAGGCTCCAAACAAACCAAACCCTCGACAAATTTTCATGATGGCACAAAGCATCATAAAGAGCAAGACTTGCCTCCCATCAACACACACTTGATGGGGATCAAAAGATTTTACGATAGACGTATAAAGAGCATGTTCCGAAGAAAATAGGATAGCTCCCCAAAGGGATGTGCTTTATATAGAATTTCCATTTGAATACAAAATGCACAAGATGGTATCATCACTTTCTCTATATGTGTAGAAACACAAGACTTGTTCAAACCTATCCACAAGAGGCAAGGAAGGCAATCGATACATAAAATCCAATGTAAAGATGATTAGCAATTTCTACCACATGAAGGGAATAACAATTGTCAAAGGACAAGAAGTATTTCGAAACAATTCCCATTGGTAGATTGTAAAAATATCCAACATCATCTTTACTCCTAAAACGCAAGTAAATGACACTTGTAGAGCTAACATGCCACCTAGGAACAAGATAATTTACAACATCAACACTAAGTGGCAATACCTCAAATATACACATTTTCTAGGCTTTTAATATGCACATAGCATATTACTCCCCCATATTGTGATAACCCAACATTTATTAGCAACTGGAAAATGAAAACCAACAAGAGATAATTAATGGACCATTTAGAGTTTGAATTTCTCATGAGTAGGACATACCACATAAAGACTAGATAAACTTGTAATATCAATACTAAATGGTATTACTCATGTATACACATTTATAGGATTGTGAGGTGCGCAGAGCACATCAGTCCCCCACAACGAGATAATCCATTGATCCCTCAAAAAAGCTAACATAGATACAAAGAGGATGCAAAAAGGCTCAACACAAGACTCACATATACATGATGTACAAACCAATATACACATACTTGATTACTCAAGATAAGCAAGTTGGAAGCACAACATATACAAACACATGCAATATACAAAACGACAACATGCAAGGGGGCTAGTAACTATCAATGTAAACAGTTTAAGTACAAGTTACCAAAGGACGCACATTGGATAAAAGATAGAAACTCGATAATATAAATGATTTGGCTTGAGATAATATGAATGATGAAGACCCCTTAATTCTTCATTATGTATCCAAGTCTCCAATGTCCTCCAATATCACCTATTGATCAAGTTTGAGCTTAGGCTTGGCTACCCAAATGGTTCTTTTTCTTGACACCACTTTGAGTACCAACTAACTTGGCAAACACATTGCCAAACTTATCCTTCCCAAGAGAATAGATATCATCAATAGTGATTGGGTTGGATAAATCACCTCTCGTGCAAGGAGAGGCGAAGTGACCCTTCTCACGACATAAGTAGCAACATCTACCCTTTATTTTCTTCCCAATTGATTTCTCAACTTGATGAGTGTTGGCTTGAGTATTCTTGGGGAGAGGCCTTTCTTCAACTTGTGGTTGAGTATGTGTTTGAACTTGTGGCCGCTTCCGTTGTTGCTTGTGACTTTGGGGCTTCTTCTTTAATGGGCAAGATCTAACATGGTGCCCTTCAATTTTGCACTTGAAGCAAACTATCTTGGCCAAATTCTTGACTCGTTCTTGGGCCTTCTTCTTTAAGATTTTGGACTTCTTCTTCTTGTTGGAATTGAATCCAAGTCCACCTTTGTCATTTGGGGATTTTTTCCCACACAAGGTATTGTTGAGTGTGTACATCCCTTCATGACTCATTTCCAAGTCTTTCTTTAAGGAAGTGACTTGGGCCTTGAGCTCTTAGATTTACTCTACATGGTTAGTATCAACACAAGTACTAGAGGAAGTATAAGCATCATTATTAGAGCAACAAGGCAAGGAAAATAATTCATCACAAGATGTAGCAACATTATGAGTAGAGGAATTACGAGGACTAGCACACGACAATATAGAATTTTGACTAGAAGTAGTGCTAATGTCCACATGAGGATCACTTGATGTTACCTTGGTAGTCATAGCCTCATGAGCTAATTTTAGCACACTATGGGATACTAGAAGATCCTCATGATAGCTTGTGAGAATTACATGACTTTCTTGCAATTTCCCATAATAGCTAGATAGCAACTCAAGTTGAGCCCTTAGTTCAACATTCTCCTTTAATATGGATGCTTCACAAGAAAGGCAGTTAGTATGACAAGCATCAGCATTAACAACAAGAGGAGAAGGCAACTTGGCAAGCTCTTTAGCATAAGAAACTTCAAGTTGGGCATGAGACTCGGTGAGTTCGATGAGCGAACTCTTAATAGCCCTTGAGCCATTTTCGAGGTGTTCATAGTCCTCAAGGAGTTTAGAATGAGCAACTTCAAGCTTATCATTTTTAGTTCTAAAATCTTTAGCCACCTCGAGGGGTCTATCATGGGATTCCTTTAATTTAGATAATTCTAGAGCAAAGGTCTCCTCATGAGATTCCTTGGTGGTTTGTTCATTTTCAAGATCTTGGGATAGCTCCACTATGTCATGAGCGTAATCACGCTCATGACCTTCCATTGCCTCAATGGTGGCCTCATGCTCCTCGAGATGAGCTTCCAAGTCCTCAATGTATTTCTTGCCCTTAGTGGAAATAGACATGATTTCCATGAAGTTGGAACAAGCAAGTTTATTCTTATAAAGAGATTTTAAAATCATTTCACCCTTAAAATTTAAGTATGCAATATTATCACTCTCTTCATCATTATCGTCATCCTCCTCCTCCTCATCATCATCAAAATCAAGAGATATATTGGGATTCAAGGTAGGAGATACCTTTGAAGCCTTAGCCATAAAGCAAAAGTGAGAAACAAATGATGGTGATGTAGGATCCCTTGAAGCATCATTCAAGGTCAGATCTTGTTCCATGGAGTGATGGATTTCATCTACATTGTTAGCAACACAACTCGAGGAAATAGATACATTTTTATCATGGCAACAAGATATAGAAAGCATATCATCATGAGATTTTGTCAAGTAGTTTTTACATGATATGGAAGGACTATCAACACAAGCATGTAAAACATTTAAAGTTCTCGAAGTGTTAACGCCCAAAGATGAAGCATTGCAATAATATAGAGATGAAGGATGATCAACAATAAGCCCACTATTATCATTGCAATGATCATCACTACTCACCATATCATTACCTTGTGGCAATTCACATGTAGGTGAAGTAGATGAAGTTGAGAAGACCACATGACCGGAGGTGGAGGGAGAATAATCATTCCCACAAATCTTGGACACACCATATTTATCTTGAAGCTTTGTCCACACCTCATGAGCATCCCGGAATGGCATGAGTTGAAATATAACTACATTGCTCAAAGCATAAAAAATCACATTAGAAGCTTTAACATTGAGATAAGAGTTTTTCTCATCTTCTAAAGATATATTTTGAGAATCCTTTGGAAGAGAAAAACCCGAACATGCGAATAACCCAAACATCAAATTTTTTTCTCTACAATTTGCTCTAAATTTGGGTCCATGACCCTAAAGAGATTAAGCATGCGAATAAGCCAAACATAAAAAATGTTGCCATCGAAACTAAGAATGTCAGAGAATCCTAAACCCCTAGTCAACATCCTTACTATCTAGGTGGTTAAACCTAATAATGAGAGACCTAGCTCTGATACCAATTGAAAGGACGTGGATGTCGCCTAGAGGGGGGAGGGGGTAAATAGGCGCTTTAAAATAATTACGGTTTAGGATCGAACAAATGCGGAATAAAACTAATGTTTAATTAGTCAAGCACAAAACCTAAAACAACTAGGCTCACCTATGTGCACCAACAACTTATGTTAAGCAAGATAAACAACTAAGTGATAGCAAGATATATGACAAGAAACAATATGGCTATCACAAAGTAAAGTGCATAAGTAAAGCGTTTGGGTAAGAGATAACCGAGGCACGCGGAGACGATGATGTATCCTGAAGTTCACACCCTTGCGGATGCTAATCTCCGTTTGGAGCGGTGTGGAGGCACAATGCTCCCCAAGATGCCACTAAGGCCACCGTAATCTCCTCACACCCTCGCACAGCAAGATGCCGTGATTCCACTAAGGGACGCTTGAGGGCGGTTACCGAACCCGTACAAACAAGGTTGGGGCAATCTCCACAACATAATTGGAGGCTCCCAACAACACCACAAAGCTTGACCACAATGGCATATGGCTTCGAGGTGACCACAAATGCTCGGGACAATCTCCACAACTTAATTGGAGACCCCGACGCTTGCCCGGAGCTTTACACCACAATGATTGAGCTCCAAGGAACCACCAAGCTTCTAGGGGTACTAAGTACCCTAGGGTAATAAGCTTCTCATCTTCTCACTTCCACGTATCACCGTGGAGAACTCAAATCGATGCAACTAATGCAATGGCAAGAACACACGAAGTGGTCAAGTCCCTCACACTCATATCCGTCCACAACAACTAAAGCTAGTGAGAAATATGAGAGGAAGAACAAGGAGCTCACAAAGAACTCCAAGATCAAGATTGGAGGGGTTCCCCTCACATAGAGGAGAAAATGATTGGTGGAGATATGGATCTAGATCTTCTCTCTCTTTTCCCTCAAGAACTAGCAAGAATAATTGGAGGGATTGAGAGTTAGCAAGCTCTTAAGAATGTCAAAAATGGGGGAAGAACACGAGCTCAACGGATAGATAAGGTCCAATGGGGAAGAAGACCTCCTTTATATAGTGGGGGAAAGAATCCAAATGTTACCCCCACTCACAACCTGACCGGAGGGGTACTACCGCTCCTAGAACGTCTCAGGGACCGGTACTACCGTGCGGGAGCGGTAGTAAAAAACTACTACCGCTCCAGGAGCGGTACTACCGCTGGCACCAGGAGCGGTACTACCGCTGGATACTGAAGCTTCCATAACTTTCGCATACAAACTCCGAATTAAGCAAACTCAAACTTGTTGAATTCACGACGACAAGAGCTATCCAATATTGACATAAAATCTTAAGAACATGCAGTTATGAGAACACCAATGACATAGATACGTGAGACCTCTATGAATAAAGAACCGGCAAAAACTTCCAACATCGAAAACATCATAGAAGATGCATATAGACTCCATTTTCGATGAACTCGAGCTTGTCATGAAGATGACCATAAGCTCTAAAACTCACAAGGAGAAACACCAAACAAGAACCAATATATGATGCAAGGATGCAAATGGTTTGAGCTCTCAATGAACGATACGATCAAGCTACTCACTTGGGATCCCCCCTTGACAGTACGACAAACTATCCTACAATAGAAAAACCTATCAAGGGCAAACCTATACCTTGCACCTAGTCCTCTTGAGCTAGATGTTGATGATCTTGGCTTCCTCAAGATGGACCACCTTTCTTGATTGCTCCCCCGTACTCACTAAGGGTGAGCCACTCTTTAGCCCATTCTTCACAAGTCCATTGCCACCACAATGGACGACAAGCTTGAAGCATGATATCTTCGTGATGCTCCACTTGAACTTGCACACCGCAATCTTGATGACGTTCACCACTTGATGTCATCCTTCATGGGTTGAATGAGATCTTCCTATTGACGCAAACCCATGGAAACACACCTATACCCACATAGAAATCTCATGAAGACATGGGTTAGTACACAAAAGCGTTATGGACAATGCTTACCATACCATGGGATCACTTGATCCTTCTCGGTACATCTTGTACGCTTTGTGTGTTAGTTATCTTGATTTACTCTTTGCTTAGTCTTGATCAACCTTATGTATTTATGAACAATCTTTGGATAATACTTTGAATACCACCTTGGTCATCATATAAACTCCTTGAAACCAATAGATGGACTTCAAGAAGTGCCTATGGACAAATCCTTTGAATATAACTTAAGGCAACCATTAGTCCATATGGTCTGTCATCAATTACCAAAACCACATATCAAGAAATATGCTCTAACAAACAGTCACCCTATAAACTCCATTGGGAGCATGGAAGAACTCGAAGATGCCTTCCGATCTAACTTCCAAGGCACTTATGTCCGCCCCCAGACTCCTCCGATTTGAGCAACGTCGTCCAAAAAGCCGGCGAATTAGCTAGACAATTTTGGAATCGGTTCCTCACCAAGAAGAACCAGATTGTTCACTGCACGGACGCCGAGGCAATAACCTCTTTCATACATAACATCCAGGACGAATGGCTAGATCGTCAGCTGGCAAGGAGAAGCCAAGAACAATGTCCGCCCTTACCTCACTTATGACCCGCTTTTGCACGGGCGAGGACAATAAGCTAGCTCATCGAGGCCACAACCCCGAAGATCCAGACACCTCCGAAGTGCGGGATGGAAACACGAAACGACGGTGCAACAAGAACAAATACCAACACAACAACGGTGATACCAAGGACACGACTGTGAATGCCGATTTCCGCAACTGAAAATTCAAACAGCTGAAGAAGCCCTCTAAAGGAAATAGAGACGGACCTACCACGCTGGACAAAATCATGGGTAGGCCCTGCCAAATCCATGGCACCCAAGACAAGCCCGCCACCCACACCAACTGTAATTGTTGGGGATTTAAACAAGCTAACAAACTTGTAGCCGAGCAGCAGGGCAAGGGCCCACACGACGAGCACGATGAAGAGCCTCGCTTGCTGAACAATGGAGGATAAAAGCAATTCCCTCCCGAGGTAAAAATGGTGAACATGATATACGTCACACACATACCAAAAAAGGAGAGGAAGCGCACCCTCCGAGAGGTCTACCCCATGGAGCCCATAGCTCCGAAATTCAACCCATGGTCTGCTTGCCCGATCAACTTTGACCGCAGGGACCATCAGAACAATATTCTGTTGGAAATATGGCCTAGAGGCAATAATAAATTGGTTATTATTATATTTTCTTGTTCATGATAATCGTTTATTATCCATGCTAGAATTGTATTGATTGGAAACTCGAATACATGTGTGGATACATAGACAACACACTATCCCTAGTGAGCCTCTCAAGGACTAGCTCGTTGATCAAAGATGGTCAAGGTTTCCTGGCCATAGACATGAGATGTCATTTGATAACGGTGTCACATCATTAGAAGAATGATGTGGTGGACAAGACCCAAACTATGAACGTATCATATGATCGTGTTAGTTTATTGCTACTGTTTTCTGTCTGTCAATGTATCTGTTCCTATGACCATGAGATCATGCAACCCTCAGACACTGGAGGAATATCTTGTGTGTATCAAACCTCGCAACGTAACTGGGTGACTATAAAGATTCTCTACAACTATCTCCGAAGGTGTATGTTGGGTTGGCATGGATCAAGACTGGGATGTGTCACTCCGTGTGATGGAGAGGTATCTCGGGGCCCACTCGATAATACAACATCACAACAAGCATTGCAAGCAATGTGACTAAGGAGTTAGTCATGGGATCTTGTATTACAGAACGAGTAAAGAGTCTTTCCGGTAATGACACTGAACTAGGTATAGACATATCGACGATTGAATCTCAGGCAAGTAAATTACCAATGGACAAAGGGAACAACATACGGGATTAACTGAATCCTTGACATAGAGGTTCAACCGATAAAGATCTTCGTAGAATATGTTGGAGCCAATATCGGCATCCAAGTCCCGCTATTGGTCATTGACCGGAGAGTGTCTCAGGTCATGTCTACATAGTTCTCGAACCCACAAGGTGTGCACACTTAAGGTTCTGTGACGTTTCAGTACTATTGAGTTATGTATGTTGGTGACCGAAAATTATTGGGGGTCCCGGATGATATCCCGGACGTCACGAGGAGCTCCAGAATGGTTGGGAGGTAAAGATTGATATTTAGGAAAGTTGCATTTTGCTACCGGAAAGTTTTCGAGCATTACCGGTAAAGTAGTGGGAGTGACGAATGGGTTCCAGGGTTTTACCAGGAGGGGCCACCCACCCGGAGAGAACCTAATAGGCCTAAAGGTGGTGCACCAACTCTTAGTGGGCTGGTGCTGCCAGCCCAAGAGGGCCTAATTCGGCCAAGTAGCAAAAAGGAAAAGAAAAAAAATGAAAAAGGGAAGGAGGAAACCAACTAGGAAGGGAGTCCTCCACCAAACCGAATTGGAGGAGGTCTCTCCTCCCTTGTTGGCTCGGCCGAATCTCTCCTTGGAGGAGGAGGCAAGGCATCCCTCCCTCCTCTTCCTCCTATATATAGTGGAGGTTTTGGTGCTAGTACAAACCAGGAAAAGCCACGTGCTGCCCTCTCCTCCACATATCGTCTTCTTCGTCTAGATTAGTTCTGCAGAGCTTGGCGAAGCCCTGCTAGATTAGTTCACCACCACCACCACCACGCCGTCGTGCTGGAGAACTCATCTACCTCTCCGCCCCTCTTGCTGGAACAAGAAGGCGGTGATTGTCATCGAGCTATACGTGTGCTGAACGCAGATGTGCCGTCCTTTCGGCACTAGATCGGGATTGATCGTGATGGGATCATGGGACGGATCGTGATGAAATCGTGGTACGGGCTGCAATTTGGATCACGAAGATGTTCCACTACATAAACCGCATTATATACACTTCCGCTTAGCGATCTACAAGGGTATGTAGATGCACTCTCCCTTCTCATAGATGATCATCACCATGGATAGGTATTGCGTGTGTGTATGATCTTGTTTGTTTCCCATGCAACGTTCCCCAACAGTGGCATCATGAGCTAGGTCTATGCGTAGATGACATATCGGGTAGAACACAAAGGAGTTTGTGGGTGTTGATATGTAGATTGCTTCCCTCCTTATGTTTTCTTGATTCGACTGTATTGTTTGATGAAGCGGCTTGGACCAACCTTACTCGTACGCTTACGAGGGACTGGTTTCATCGACTAACATTCAGCTTGTTGCATAAAGATAACTTGTTGCATTGTATTTGACCGAGGCGGTCCTTAGAGAAGGTTAAATAGCAACTTGCATATCACGTTGTGGTTTTGCGTAAGTAAGATGCGATTATACTAGATACCCATAGCAGCCACGTAAAATTTGCAACAATAAATTAGATGACGTCTAACTTGTTTTTGCAGGGTATGTTGTGATGTGATATGGCCAAAGACATGATATGCTATATTTGATGTATGAGATGATCATGTTGTAATAGTTAAATATCGACTTGCACGTCAATGCTACAGCAACCAGCAGGAGCCATAGGGTTGTCTTTAATTATTTTCCGCTTGGTGATACTTTGCTTTATCGCTAGTCAGTAGCTTTAGTAGTAACAACATAGTTATCGCGACAACCTCGATGAGAACACAATGATGAAGATCATGATGATGGAGATCATGATGTGGCGCTCGTGATGATGGAGATCATGCCATTGCTTTGGTGATGGAGATCAAGAAGCACAAGTTCATGGTCATATCATGTTACTTATGATTTGCATGTGATGTGAATCCTTTTATGCACCTTATTTTTCTTAGGACGACGTAGCATTATAAGGTGACCCCTCACTAAAATTTCAAGATAAAATTGTGTTCTCCCCGAGTGTGCACCGTTGCGACAGTTCGTCGTTTCGAGACACCACGTGATGATCGGGTGTGATAGACTCAACGTTCACATACAACGGGTGCAAAACAATTGCACACGCAGAACACTCAGGTTAAACTTGACAAGTCTAGCATGTACAGACATGACCTCGGAACACAAGAGACCGAAAGGTCAAACATGAGTCATATAGTAGATATGATCAACAATGAGATGTTCACCATTGAAGCCAACTTAACTCACGTGATGATCGGACTTGAGTTGGTGAATTTGGATCATGTGTCACTCGAATGACTACAGGGATGTCAACTTGGGTGGGAGATATTAAGTAATATGATTAATTGAACTTATTATCATGAACATAGTCAAAATGTCTTTGCAAATTATGTTGTAGCTTGCGGTGTAGCTCTACTGTTTTTGATATGTTCTTAGAGAAAAATTAGTTGAAAGATGATAGTAGCAATTATGCGGACTAGGGTCCGTAAAGTGACTATTGTCCTCACTGCTACACAGAAGGCTTATGTCCTTAATGCAATGCTCAGTGTGCTAACCACCGAGCATCGTCTGTGGATGATGCAAACATGTGACATACACGTTTTTTATGACTACGTGATAGTTCAGTTTATAATGCTCAACATCTTAGAATTGAGGCACCGAAGATGCTCTGAACGTCATGGGGCATATGAGATGTTCCAAGAGCTGAAATTAGGATTTTAGGCTCGTGCCCATGTTGAGAGGTATGAGACCTCCGATAAAGATTCTTTGCCTATGAAGTAAGGGAGAGAAGCTCAATCATTCAGCATGTGGTCAGATTGTCTCGGTAGTACAATTGCTTAAATCGTGTGGGAGTTGATCTTCTAGATAAGATAGTGATTGACATAGTTCTCCAAAGTCAGTGCCACCAAGCTACTAGAGCTTCGTGATGAACTATAGCATATCATGGATGCACAAGATGATCCCTGAGTTATTTAGGATGTTTGACACCGCGAAAGTAGAAATCAAGTAGGAGCATCAATTGTTGATGGTTAGTAAAACCACTAGTTTCGAGAAGGGCAAGGGCAAGAAGGTATACTTCACGAATAGCAAACCAGTTGGTGCTCTAGTGAAGATGTTGGAAATATGCCCTAGAGGCAATAATAAATCGGTTATTATTATATTTCCTTGTTCATGATAATCGTTTATTATCCATGCTAGAATTGTATTGATTGGAAACTCAAATACATTTGTGGATACATAGAGAACACATTGTCTCTAGTGAGCCTCTAGTTGACTAGCTCGTTGATCAAATATGGTCAAGGTTTCCTGGCCATAGACAAGTGTTGTCACTTGTTAACATGATGACATCATTAAGAGAATGATGTGATGGACAAGACCCAAACTATGAACGTATCATATGACCGTGTCAGTTTATTGCTATTGTTTTCTGCATGTCAATGTATCTGTTCCTATGACCATGAGATCATGCAACTCCCGAACATCGGAGGAATACCTTGTGTGTATCATACAACGCAACGTAACTGGGTGACTATAAAGGTGCTCTACAGGTATCTCCGAAGGTGTCTTTGGGTTGGCATGAATCAAAACTGGGATTTGTTACTCCGTGTGACGGAGAGGTATGCCGGGGCCCACTCGGTAATACAACATCACAACAAGCCTTGCAAGCAATGTGACTATGGAGTTAGTCACGGGATCTTGCATAACGGAACGAGTAAAGAGACTTGCCGGTAACGAGATTGAACTAGGTATAGAGATACCGACGATCGAATCTCGGGCAAGTAACATACCGAAGGACAAAGGGAACAGTATACGAGATTAACTGAATCCTTGACATAGAGGTTCAACTGATAAAGATCTTCATACAATATGTAGTATCTAATACGGGCATCCAGGTCTCGCTATTGGATATTGACCGGAGAGTGTCTCAAGTCATGTCTACATAGTTCTCGAACCCGCATGGTCTGCACACTTAAGGTTCGGTGACGTTTCAGTATAGTTGAGTTATAGGTGTTGGTGACCGAAGGTTGTTCGGAGTCCGGGATGAGATCCTGGACGTCACGAGGAGCTACCAAATGGTCCGGAGGTAAAGATTAATATATAGGAAGTCCTGTTTTGATCTCCGGAAAAGTTTCGGGCTCATCAGTAGTGTACCGGGAGTGCCGGGAGGGTACCGGGGGACCAAGGGGAGGGGTGTGACGACCCAAGGGCTTCATGGGCTGTGATAGGAGGAAAACCAGCCCCTGGTGGTCTGGCCAAAGCCTCTCCTAAGGGCCCATGCGTCTCGAGTGGAAGGATAAGGAAAAAAGAGAAAGGTGAGAAGAGTTTCCAAGTGGGGAGGAAGGAATCCTAATCTTACTAGGATTGGAGGAGGACTCCTCCTCTCATCCTCACTTCGGCCGACCCAAAGGGGAAACCCTAGGGAGCCCGCCTCCCTCCTCTCCTCTTTTATATACTAGAGGTATTGAGGGTTTTTAGACACACAGAAATCAGCCACGGCTGCCTCTCTCTCCCTCTAGATCTGTTTCTCCTCTAGTCTAGTTTGGCATTGCTTAGGCGAAGCCCGGCTAGATTAGTTCACCACCACCACCACCACGGTGCCATGCTGAAGAACTCATCTACCTCTCCGCCCCTCTTGCTGGATCATGAAGGCGGAGATCGTCATCAAGCTATACGTGTGCTGAACGTGGAGGTGCCGTCCCTTCGGCACTAGATCGAGATGGATCGTGATGGGATCGCAGGACGGATCGTGATGAGATCGCGGGACGGGCTGCGATTTGAATCGCGAAGATGTTTCACTACATCAACCGCGTAATATATGCTTCCGCTTAGCGATCTACAAGGGTATGTAGATTCACTCTCCCCTCTCTTAGATGATCATCACCATGGATAGGTATTGCATGTGCGTAGGAAAGTTTTTGTTTCCCATGCAACGTTACCCAACAGTGGCATCATGAGCTAGGTTCATGCGTAGATGACATCTCGAGTAGAACATAAAAGAGTTTGTGGGCGTTGATGTTCAATTTGCTGCCCTCCTTAGTCTTTTCTTGATTTGGCGGTATTGTTTGATTGAAGCGGCCTGGACCAACATTACTCGTACGCTTACGAGAGACCGGTTTCATTGACTAACATGCAACTTGTTGCATAAAGATGACTGGCAGGTGTCTGTTTCTTCAACTTTAGTTGAATCGGATTTGACCGAGGCGGTCCTTGGAGAAGGCTAAATAGCAACTTTCATATCACCGTTGTTGTTTTGCGTAAGTAAGATGCGATTATACTAGATACCCATAGCAGCCACGTAAAACATGCAACAACAAATTAGAGGACGTCTAACTTGTTTTTGCAGGGTATGCATGTGATGTGATATGGCCAAAGACATGATATGATACATTGGATGTATGAGATGATCATGTTGTAATAGTTAAATATCGATTTCTACGTCGATGCTACGGCAACCGGCAGGAGCCATAGGGTTGTCTTTGATTGTTTTGCACTTGGAGATGCTTTTCTTTATCGCTAGTCACTAGCTTTGGTAGTAACAATATAGTTAACGCGACAACCTCGATGGCAGCACAATGATGGAGATCATGGTGTGGCGCCGGTGACGATGGAGATCATGCCAGTGCTTTGGTGATGGAGATCAAGAAGCACAAGTTCATGGCCATATCAAGTCACTTATGATTTGCATGTGATGTCAATCCTTTTATGCACCTTATTTTGCTTAGGACAACGGTATAATTACAAGGTGATCCCTCACTAAAATTTCAAGATAAAATTGTGTTCTCACCGACTATGCACCGTTGCGACAGTTCGTCATTTCGAGACACCATGTGATGATCGGGTGTGATAGACTCAACGTTCACATACAACACGTGCAAAACAGTTGCACACGTGGAACACTCGGGTTAAACTTGACGAGCCTAGCATGTACAGACATGGCCTCGGAACATAGGAGACCGAAAGGTCGAGCACGAGTCATATAGTAGATATGATCAACATGGAGATGTTCACCATTGAAGCTAAAATCAACTCACGTGATGATCAGACTTGAGTTAGTGAATTTGGATCATGCGACACTCGAATCACTAGAGGGATGTCAATTTGAGTGGGAGTTCTTAAGTAATATGATTAATTGAAGTCATTATCATGAATATAGTCAAAAGGTCTTTGCAAATTATGTTGTAGCTTGTGTTGTAGCTCTACTGTTTTATATATGTTCCTAGAGAAAACTTAGTTGAAAGATGATACTAGCAATTATGCGGACTGGGTCCATAAACCAAGGATTGTCTTCATATCTGCACAGAAGGCTTATGTCTTTAATGCACCGCTCGGTGCACTGAACCCCGAACGTCATCTATGGATGTTGCGAACATATGACATACATGTTTTTGATGACTATGTGATAATTCAATGTGTAATACTTAACGACTTAGAAGTGAGGCGCCGAAGATGTTTTGAACGTCACAGAACATATGATATGTTCCAAGAGCTGATATTGGGATTTCGGACTCGTGCCCACGTCAAGAGGTATGAGACCTCTAACAAGGTTTTGGCATGCGAAGTAAGGGAGAAAAAGCTCAATCGTTGAGCATGTACTCAGATTGTGTGAGTACTACAATCGCTTGAATCGAGTGGGAGTTGATCTTCCAGATAAGATAGTGATTGACATAGTTCTTCAAAGTCGCTACCACCAAGCTACAGAGCTTCGTGATGAACTATAATATATCAGGGATAGGTATGATGATCCTTGATCTATTCGCGATGTTTGACACCGCGAAAGTAGAAATCAAGTAGGAGCATCAATTGTTGATGGTTAGTAAAACCACTAGTTTCAAGAAGGGTAAGGGCAAGAAGGGATACTTCATGAAACGGCAAACCAGTTGCCGCTCTAGTGAACAAACCCAAGGTTAAACCCAAACCTGAGACTAAGTGCTTCTATTATGAGGGGAACGGTCATTGGAGCGGAACTACCCTAGTTACTTGGTAGATGAGAAGGTTGTCAAAGTCGAAAAAAGTATATTGGATATACATGATATTGATGTGTACTTTACTAGTACTCCTAGTAGCACCAGCGTATTAGATACCGGTTCGATTGCTAAGTGTTAGTAACTTGAAATAAAAGCTATGGAATAAACGGATACTAGAAAGGTGAGGTGATGATGTGTGTTGGAAGAAATTTCAAGGTTGATGTGATCAAACATCACATGCTCCCTCTACCATCGGGATTAGTGTTGAACCTAAATAAATGTTATTTGGTGTTTGCATTGAGCATGAACATGATTAGATCGTGTTTATTGCAATACGATTATTCATTTAAAGAGAATAATGATTATTCTATTTTCTTGAATAAATACCTTCAATCGTTTATTGAATCTTGATCGTAGTGATACACATGTTCATGATATTGAAGCCAAAAGATACAAAGTAGTAATGATAGTACCACTTACTTGTGGCACTGCCGCTTGAGTCATATTGGTGTAGAACGCATGAAGAAGCTCCATACTGATGGATCTTTGGACTCACTCGTTTTTTCGTTTTAGACATGGGAACCATGCCTATTGGTGTAAACGCATGAAGAAACTCCATGCAGATGGATCGTTTGGGGTCACTTGATTTTGAATCACTTGAGACATGCAAATCATGCCACATGGGCAAGATGACTGAAGGCCTCGTTTTCCAGTGAGATAGAACAATAAAGTAACTTATTGGAAGTAATACATTTTTTATGTATGCAGTCCAATGAGTGCTGAGGCACGCAGTCGATATCGTTATGTTCTTACTTCACAGATGATTTGAGTAGATACTAGTATATTTACTTGATGAAACACACGTCTGAATTATTGAAAGGTTCAAGTAATTTCAGAGTGAAGTTGAAGATCGTCATGACAAGAGGATAAAATGTCTACGATATGATCGTAGAGATGAATATCTAAGTTGCGAGTTTGGTACACAATTAAGATAGTGTGGAATTCTTTTCCACAACTAATGCTACCTGGAACACCATAGTGTGGTAGTGTGTCCGAACGTCATAGCTGCACCCTATTAGATGTGGTGCATACTATGATGTCTCTTATCGAATTACCACTATAGTTTGGGGCTTATGCATTAGAGACAACCACATTCACTTTAAATAGGGCACCATAAATTTTAGTTCAGATAACAGCGTATGAATTATGGTTTCGCAAGAAACCTAAGCTGTTGTTTCTTAAAGTTTGGGGCTGCGACGCTTATGTGAAAAAGTTTCAACCTGATAAGCTCGAACCCAAAGCGGATAAATGCATCTTCATAGGATACCCAAAGGAAACAGTTGGGTGTTCCTCCCATCTTAGATCCCAAGGCAAAATGTTTGTTTCTAAGAATGGGTCATTTCTCGAGAAACAGTTTCTCTCGAAAGAATTGAGTGGGAGGATGGTGGAACTTGATTAGGTTATTGAACCGTCACTTCAACCAGTGTGTAGCAGGGTGCAGGAAGTTGTTCGTGTGGCGCCTACACCAATTGAAGTGGAAGCTGATGATAGTGATCATGAAGCTCTTGATCAAGTTACTACAAACCTCGTAGGTCGACAAGGTCACGTAGTGCTACACAGTGGTACGACAACCCTGTCTTGGAGGTCATGTTGTTAGACAACGATCAACCTACGAGCTATGGAGAAGCGATGGTGGGCACGAATTCCGATGAATGGCTGAAGGCCATGAAATCCGAGATAGGATCCATGAATGAATACAAAGTGTGGACTTTCGAAGGACTACTTGACGGTCGTAAGGTTGTTGGGTACATATGGATCTTTAAGAGGAAGACATACGATGATGGTAAATGTCACCATTGAGAAAGCTCGACTTGTCGCAAAGATATTTTCGACAAGTTCAAAGAGTTGACTATGATGAGACTTTCTCACTCGTAGCGATGCTAAAACTCTGTTGGAATTATGTTAGCAGTTGCTGCATTATTTATGAAATCTTGCAGATAGGATGTCAAAACATTGTTTCCTCACCGGTTTCCTTGAGGAAAGATTGTGTGTGATACAACCAGAAGGTTTTGTTGATTCTAAGGATGCTGACAAGTATGCAAGCTCCAACAATCCTTATATGCACTGGAGCAAGCATATCGGAGTTGGAATATACACTTTGATGAGATGATCAAAGCTTTTAGGTTTATACAAGGTTTATGAAAAACTTATATTTCGAAAGAAGTGAGCGGGAGCACTATAGAATTTGTGATAAATATATGTTGTTAACATATTGTTGATTGGAAATAATGTAGAATTTCTGGAAAGCATAAAGGGTTATTTGAAAGGAATTTTTCAAAGGAAAACCTGGATTGAGCTACTTGAATATCGAGCATCAAGATCTATCGAGATAGATCAAAACACTTAATAGAACTTTCAAATGAATACATACCATGACAAGATTTTGAAGGAATTCAAAATAGATCAGCCAAAGAAAGAGTTCTTGGCTGCGTTATAAAGTGTGAGTAGTGAGTAAGACTTAAAAACCAACCACGACAGAAGAAAGATAAAGGACGAAGGTCGTCCCGTATGCATTAGCCGTAGGCTCTATAGTATGCTATGCTGTTACCGCACCTGATGTGTGCCTTGCTATGAATTTTTCAAGGGATACAAAAGTGATCCAAGAATGGATTACTGGACAACGGTCAAAAGTTACCCTTAGTAACTACTGGTCTAAGGATTTTTTTTCTCGATTATGGAGGTAATAAAAGAGTTCGTCGTAAAGGGCTACATCGATGCAAGCTTTGACACTAATCTGGATAACTATGAGTAGTAAACCAGATTCGTATAGTGGAGCAGTCATTTGGAATAGTTCCAAATGGCGTGTGGTAGCAGCATCCACAAGATGACATAGAGATTTGTAAAGCACACACGGATGTGAAAGGTTCAGACCCGTTGACTAAAAACCTCTCTCAGAAGCAAGATATGATCAAACCCCATGGGTGTTAGATTCATTACAATCACATAGTGATGTGAACTAGATTATTGACTCTAGTGCAAGTGGGAGACTATTGGAAATATGCCCTATAGGCAATAATAAATTGGTTATTATTATATTTCCTTGTTCATGATAATCGTTTATTATCCATGTTAGAATTGTATTGGTTGGAAACTCAAATACATGTGTGGATACATAGACAACACACTGTCCCTAGTGAGCCTCTAGTTGACTAGCTCGTTGATCAAAGATGGTCAAGGTTTCCTGGCCATAGACAAGTGTTGTCACTTGATAACGGGATCACATCATTAGGACAATGATGTGATGGACAAGACCCAAACTATGAACGTAGCATATGATCATGTCAGTTTATTGCTACTATTTTCTACATGCAATGTATCTGTTCCTATGACCATGAGATCATGAAACTCCCGGACATCGGAGGAATACCTTGTGTGTACAAATGTCGCAACGTAACTGGGTGACTATAAAGGTGCTCTACAAGTATCTCCAAAGGTGTCTGTTGGGTTGGTATGAATCAAGACTCGGATTTGTCACTCCGTGTGACAGAGAGCTATCCCGGGGCCCACTCGGTAATACAACATCACAAAAAGCCTTGCAAGCAATGTGACTAAGGAGTTAGTCACGGGATCTTGTATTACAGAACGAGTAAAGATATTTGTCGGTAACGAGATTGAACTAGGTATAGAGATACCGACGATCGAATATCGGGCAAGTAACATACCAAAGGACAAAGGGAATAGTATACGAGATTAACTGAATCCTTGACATAGAGGTTCAACCGATAAAGATCTTCGTAGAATATGTAGGAGCCAATATGGGCATCCAGGTCCCGCTATTGGTTATTTACCGGAGAGTGTCTCAAGTCATGTCTATGTAGTTCTTGAACCCGCAACCTGCAGGGTGTGCACACTTAAGGTTCGGTGACGTTTCGGTATAGTTGAGTTACAGGTGTTGGTGACCGAAGGTTGTTATGAGTCACGGATGAGATCCTGGATGTCACGAGGAGATCTGAAATGGTCTGGAGGTAAAGATTGATATATAGGAAGTCCTGTTTTGATCTCCGAAAAAGTTTTGGGCTCATTGGTAGTGTACCGGGAGTTCTGGGAGGGTACCGTGGGACCACCGGGAGGGGTGTGAGGACCCAAGGGCCTCATGGCCTGTGAGAGGAGGCAAACCAGCCCCTAGTGGGCTATCCAAAGCCTGTCCTAAGGGCCCATGCGGCTAGAGTGGAAGGATAAGGCAAAAAGCCAAAGGTGGAAAGAGTTTCCAAGTGGGAAGGAAGGAATCCTAATCCTACTAGGATTGGAGGAGGACCCCTCCTCTCCTCCTCACTTCGGTCAAACCGAAGGGGAAACCCTAGGGCACCGGCCTCCCTCCTCTCCTCCTAAATATACTAGAGGTATTGATGGTTTTTAGACACACAGAAATCAGCAACGACTGCCTCTGTCTCCCTCTAGATCTGTCTCTCCTCTAGTCTAGTTCGGCAGTGCTTAGGCGAAGCCCTGCTGGATTAGTTCACCAACACCACCACCACGCCGTCGTGCTAGAGAATTCATCTACCTCTCTGCCCCTCTTGCTGGATCAAGGAGGCGGAGATCGTCATCGAGCTGTAAGTGTACTGAACGCGGAGGTGCCATCCGTTCGGCACTAGATCGGGATGGATCGTGATGGGATCACGGACGGATCGTGATGAGATCACGGGACGTGATGCGATTTGGAACGTGAATATGTTCCACTACATCAACCACGTAATATACGCTTCCGTTTAGCGATCTACAAGGGTATCTAGATTCACTCTCCCCTCTTATAGATGATCATCACCATGGATAGGTATTGCGCGTGCGTAGGAATTTTTTTGTTTCCCATGCAACGTTACCCAACAGAAGAAACCCAAGGTTGAACCCAAAACCGAGACTAAGTGATTCTATTATGAGGGAACGATCACTAAAGCAGAACTACCCTAGATACTTGGTAGATAAGAAGGCTGGCAAAGTCGACAAAAGTATATTGTATATATGTGATATTGATGTGTACCTTACTAGTACTCCTAGTAGCACCATGGTGTTTGATACTGGTTCAGTTGCTAAATGTTAGTAATTCAAAATTATAGCTACAAAATAAATGGATACTAGCAAGGGTGAGGTGACAATGTGTGTTGGAAGTAATTCGAAGGTTGATGTGATCAACATCGCACGCTCCCTCTACCTTCGGGATTAGTGTTAAACCTAAATATTGATTGGTGTTTGCGTTGAGATTGAACATGATTGGATCATGTTTATTGCAATACAGTTATTCATTTAAAAAGAATAATGGTTACTGTGTTTACTCGGATAAAACCTTCAATGGTTATGCACCTAATATTAAGGGTTTATTGAATCTCGACCGTAGTGATACACATGTTCATAACATTAATGGCAAAAGATACAAAGTAGTAATGATAGTACCACTAACCTGTGGCATTGCCGCTTGAGTCATATTGGTATAAAATGCATGAAGAAGTTCCATGTTGATGGATCTTTGGACTCACTCATTTCTGAATCGTTTGAGACATGCGAACCATGCCTATTGGTGTTAACGCATGAATAAACTCCATGTAGATGGACCATTTGGACTCACTTGATTTTGAATCACTTGAGACATGCAAATCATGCCACACGGGCAAGATGACTGAATTCCTTGTTTTTCTAGTAAGATGGAACAAGCAAGTGACTTGTTGGAAATAATACATTTTCATGTATGTAGTCCAATGAGTGCTGAGGCACGTAGTGGATATCGTTATGTTCTTACTTCACTGATGATTTGGTTAGATACATGTGTATTTGCTTGATGAATCACAAGTCTGAAATGTTGAAAAAGGTTCAAGCAATTTCAGAGTGAAGTTGAAGATTGTCATGACAAGAGGATAATATGTCTACGATGTGATCGTGGAGGTAAATATATATTTGAATTGCAAGTTTGGTATACATTTAAGACAATGTGAAAATTGTTTCACAACTCATGCTACCTGGAACACCATAGTGTGATGGTGTGTCCGAATGTTGTAGCCACACCCTATTGGATATGGTGCATATTATGATGTCTCTTATTGAAATACCACTATCGTTTTTGGGTTAGGCATTAGAGATAACCACACTCACTTTAAATAGGGCACCACGTAATTCCGTTGAGATGACACCGTATGAACTATGGTTTGGAGAAACCTAAGCTGTCGTTTCTTAAAAGTTTGGGGCTGCGACGCTTATGTGAAATTTTTTCAACCCAATAAGCTCGAACCAAAAGCGGACAAATTCATCTTCATAAGACACCCAAAACAGTTGGGTATACCTCCTATCTCAGATCCGCAAGAAAAATGTTTGTTTCTAAAAACGGGTCCTTTCTCGAGAAAAAGTTTCTCTCGAAAGAATTGAGTGGGAGGATGGTGGAAACTTGATGAGCTTATTGAACCGCCACTTCAACCAATGAGTAGCAGGGCACAGGAAATGGTTCTTATGGCTCCTACACCGGTTGAAGTGGAAGCTGATGATGTTGATCATAAAGCTTCGGATCAAGTTACTACCAAACCTCGTAGGTCGAAAAGGACGCGTACTGCTCCAGAGTGGTACGATAATCCTGTTTTGGAGGTCATGTTGGTGGACAACAATGAACCTACGAGCTATGGAGAAGTGATGGTGGGCCTGGATTGCGACGAATGGCCGAAGGCCATGAAATCTGAGATAGGATCCGTGTATGAAAACAAACTTTAGACTTTGGAAGAACTACTTGATGGTTGTAAGGCTGTTAGGTACAGATGGATCTTTAAAAGGAAGACATACGATAATGGTAAATGTCACTATTAAGAAATCTCAACTTGTCGCAAAGATGTTTCCGACAAGTTCAAGGAGTTGACTACGATGAGAATTTCTCACCCGTAGCGATGCTAAAAGTATGTTGGAATTATGTTAGGAGTTGCTGCATTTTTCAATTATGAAATATTGCAGATAGGATGTCAAAACATTGTTTCCTCGATGGTTTCCTTGAGGAAAGGTTGTATGTGATACAACCAGAAGGTTTTGTCAATCCTAAGGATCCTAAAAAGTATGCAAGCTCCAGCAATCCTTCTATGCACTGGAGCAAGGATGTCGGAGTTGGAATATACGCTTTGATGAGATGATCAAAGTTTTTGGATTTATACAAGGTTTGTGAGAAACTTGCATTTCCAAGAAAGTGAGTGGGAGCACTATAGAATTTCTGATGAGAATATGTAATTGACATATTGTTGATAGAAAATGTTGTAGAATTTCTAGAAAGCATATATGGTTGTTTGAAAGGTGTTTTCGGAGGAAAACCTGAATTAAGCCTACTTGAACGTTGAGCATCAAGATCTATGGAGATAGATCAAGAAGCTTGATAAAACTTTCAATGAACACATACCTTGACAAGATTTTGAAGGAGTTCAACATGGATCAGTCAAAGAAGGAGTTCTTGACTATATTGTAAGGTGTGAATTTGAGTAAGACTCAATGCTTGACCACGGCAGAAGAAAGAGAAAGGACGAAGGTCGTTCCCTATGCCTTAGCCATAGGCTCTATAGTATGCCATGTTGTGTACCGCACCTGATGAGTGCCTTGCCATGAGTCAGTCAAGGGGTACAATAGTGATCGAGGAATGGATCACTAGACAACGATCAAAATTATCTTTAGTAACCAGTGGAATAAGGATTTTTATCGATTATGGAGGTGTTAAAAGAGTTCATTGTAAAGGGTTACATCGATACAAAGCTTTGACACTAATCCGGATGACTTTGAGTAGTAAACCAGATTCGTATAGTGGAGCAGCCAGTTGGAATTGTTCCAAGTGGAGCGTAGTAGCAATATCTAATGTATGACATAGAGATTTGTAAAGTACACACGGATCTAAATGTTTCAGACACGTTGACTAAAAACCTCTCTTACAAGCATTATATGATCAAAACCCGTAACTTTATGGGTGTTGGATTCATTACAATCACATAGTGATGTGAACTAGATTATTGACTCTAGTGCAAGTGGGAGACTATTGTAAATATGCCCTAGAGGCAATAATAAATTGGTTATTATTATATTTCCTAGTTTATGATAATCATTTATTAGACCTTCCTAGAATTGTTTTGATTGGAAACTCAAATACATGTGTGGATACATAGACAAGACACTGTCCCTAGTGAGCCTCTAAAGGACTAGCTCATTGATCAAAGATGGTCAAGGTTTCCTGGCCATAGACATGAGATGTCGTTTGATAACGGGATCACATCATTAGGAGAATGATGTGATGGACAAGACCCAAACTATGAACATAGCATATGATCATGTGAGTTTATTGCTACTGTTTTCTACATGTCAATGTATATGTTCCTATGACCATGAGATCATGCAACTTCTAGACACCGGAGGAATACCTTGTGTGTATGAAACCTCACAATGTAACTGGGTGACTATAAAGATGCTCTAAAGTATCTTGGAAGGTGTCTGTTGGCTTGGCATGGATCAGGACTGGGATTTGTCACTCCGTGTGATGGAGAGGTACCTCGGGGCCCACTCGGTAATACAAGATCACAATAAGCCTTGCAAGAAATGTGATTAAGGAGTTAGTCACGGGATCTTGTGTTATGGAACGATTAAAGAGACTTGCCGGTAACAATATTGAACTAGGTATAGAGATACCGACGATCGAATCTCGGACAAGTAACATACCAATGGACAAAGGGAACAACATACCGGATTAACTGAATCCTTGACATAGAGGTTCAACCGATAAAGATCTTTGTAGAATATGTAGGAGCCAATATGGGCATCCAGGCCCCCCTATTGGTTATTGACCGGAGAGTGTCTCAGGTCATGTCTACATAGTTCTCGAACCCGCAGGGTCCGCACACTTAAGGTTTGGTGACATTTCGGTATTATTGAGTTATGTATGTTGGTGACTGAAAGTTGTTCAGAGTCCCGGATGAGATCCGAGAAATCAAGAGGAGATCCGAAATGGTAAGGAGGTAAACACTGATATATAGGAAAGTTTCATTTGGCTTCCGGAAAATTTTCGGGCATTACCTGTAAAATACCGTGAGTGACGAATGGGTTCCGGGGTTGTACCGGGAGGGGCCACCCACCCGGGAGAGAACCTAATAGGACTAAAGGTGGTGCACCAGCCCTTAGTGGGCTGGTGCGGCCAGCCTAAGAGGGCCTATTTAGGCCAAGTAGCAAAAAGGAAAACAAAAAAGGAAAAACGGAAGGAGGAAACCAACTAGGAAGGGAGTCGTCCACCAAACCGAATTGGAGGAGGACTATCCTCCCTTGTTGGCTCGGATGAACCTCTCCTTGGAGGAGGAGGCAAGGCAGCCCTTTTGGGGCTAGCATAGACCAGAAAAAGGCACGTGTCGCCCTCTCCTCCACAGATCATCTTCTTTGTCTAGATTAGTTCTGCATAGCTTGGCGAAGCCCTGCTGGATTAGTTCACCACACCACCACCATGTCGTCGTGCTGGAGAACTCATCTACCTCTCTGCCCCTCTTGCTGGATCAAGAAGGCAGTGATCGTCATCGAGCTGTACGTGTGCTAAATGCGGAGGTGCCGTCCGTTTGGCACTAGATCGAGTTGGATCGTGATGGGATCGCGGGACGGATCGTGATGAGATCGCGGGATGGGCTGCGACTTGGATCGCGAAGATGTTCCACTACATCAACCGCGTTATATACACTTCCTCTTAGCGATCTACAAGGGTATATAGATGCACTCCCCCCTCCCGTAGATGATCATCACCATGGATAGGTCTTGTGTGTGTGTAGGATTTTTTTTGTTTCCCATGAAACGTTCGCCAACAGTGGCATCATGAGCTAGGTCTAGGCGTAGATGACATCTCGAGTAAAACACAAAGGAGTTTGTGGGCGTTGATATGCAAATTGCTTCCCTCCTTAGCGTTTTCTTGATTCTGCGGTATTGTTGGATGAAGCGGCTCGGACCAACCTTACTCGTACGCTTACGAGAGAGCGGTTTCATCGACTAACATGCAACTTGTTGCATAAAGATGACTGGTGGGTGTCTGTTTCTCCAACTTGAGTTTCGATAAAACACTCCTTTGCCCATATCATAATATATTTTATTCATGTGGCTCGTAGGACCATGCGATTGATTGTTTCAATTGGTATCTTTTGATTGCTTGCTTCATTCTTTGATATGTTTCTGTGACGTATCATCCTTTTTGTAATCTTTGGATCCTCAGTATAGATTGTCTTCCTCCAACTATTTATCATCGGATATGTGCATTTCATCACACTCATTTTGTGAATTACACACTTTTTGGAGGAACACCTATTATATTGGCTCTCTAAGCTTTTCGTCAATTTTGGCAATCGATATAAATGGGGGAGAAGTTTAGAGAATTTAGTTTGGAGTTTTTTAGAGAGTTTTGCTTTTGTTGCTTAAGCATTTGCATCTCATACCCATGCATTACTGCTTTACATGTGTGTGTTTGGTTATGCTTATTTCCTTATATAAACTCTCTTGAAAGTGATTGTCATCCATTACCAAAATGGGGGAGATTGTTAGAGCATATTTATCCATATGTGGTTTTGGTAATTGATGGCAATCCCTATGGACTAATGGTTGCCTTGAGTTATATTCGAAGGATTTGTCCATAGTCACTTCTTGAAGTCCATGTATTTGTTTCAAGGAGTTTGTATAGTGACCACGGTGGAATTAAAGGTTTTATCCAAAGATAGGTCATAGAGAAGAGAAGATACAAGGTTGATCAAGACTAAGTCAAAGAGTGAATCAAGTTGATCAACACACAAAGCATACACGTGTACCGAGAGGGATCAAGTGATCCCATGGTATGGTAAGCATTGTCCATTACGCTTTGTGTACTAACCGATGGTCTTCGTGAGAGTTCTATTTGGGGTTAGGTGTGTTTCCATGGGCTTGCGTCAAGAGGAAGATCTCATTCAACCCATGGAAGATTGCGGTGTGCAAGTTAAAGTGGAGCATCACGAACAGAGCATGCTTGAAGCTTTCCGTCCATTGTGGTGGCAACGGACTTGTGAAGATGTGCTGAAGAGTGGATCACTCATAGTGGACTATGGGGGAGCAATAAACTAGTCTTCGTCAAGCCAATGCAATCGAGAAAGGTTGTCCATCTTGAGGAGGACAACATTGTCATGATCTAGCTCAAGTGGACTATGCGCAAGGCAAAGGTTTTGTGGCACCCGGACTGAGAGTGACCGGTTTACCTTGCATTGCCAGCCCATGGATCATGTCTTCCGGCAACACCCAACCACTTGGTACAAAAATACAGCCGCTCTATTAATCTCTAGCAGATACATAGGTTCAGGATTACATAAAGGGGCGAGGCTCAGCGGCACACTCGGTGCGGCTAAACGATATGTACATTATTTAATAGACATACATGGGGCCTCGATGATCATGCCAACTACTTGGCAGCAGAAAGACGACGTAGCAGAACTCCATCTCATAGGGACACTGCTGGAACACGACATAGACTATGATGATGCAACTCAACTCCATGTACGACTTCTCCTGAAACTCACCTGACACACAAGGTGAGTACTTTGAATGTACTCGCAAGATCACAACAACCAACACAATAATGACAGACAATGACATGACATTCAAGCATGTTATATGCAAAGTATGACAAACTACTCATGAAGTGTAAGTGATAATCACATAGGTTCTTCCTTACCATTATGGTTACCGCATAACCATATCCATCATCTTACCACAACGATCACCTCCGGATCAAAAAAGAAAACATCTCGCTGATCTCAACAAACCATACAACATGTGCCATGATTATATGATCAGTGTGCAAATTAATCATTCTTGTTGATCCATGGTGTGACCTAGTACCAACTGTGTCCATGACCAAGGTCGCGGCTATCGATAGATTTTACACACACTCTGCAGAGGTTAGCACACTTTACCCATACCACGGAACCCATGGCCTTGTGTTCCCATTTGGGTGTACCAACGGCGTTCCAACAAAACCAATCTACTGCATGAAACTCTCCCAGCCACTCAGACCAACTCCCCTTTGTGCTAAGTCATGGTTGGCTCCGGATGCTACTCTGGACATCACCCGGCTACCCTCGTGACAAAACAAAACAATCCCGAATGGGGACAATGGTACCAAAAAAACTATGTGCACACAAGGATATACCTGCCTACCGGGCCATGGTAGCACCATTGCATAACCTTCCCTCGTTGGAGGCACCGACGAGAGGCATGTCAGCAGACCGAATAAGTGCCTTCCCATAAAGGCAAATGTGGTTTCACTGAGAAACTCGATTCGGTGGCACCATGACTCGATCAACAACATGTTCAAGTTGTATTATTAACATTTTTATCCTGACATAAAAAATTATTCGAGGCATAGCGTGTCATGAAAATGCCATGAAATGCAAATGCTAAGACTTGACCGAATGACATTACTAACATAAGTAACCTTATGATGAAACTACTACACTGCATCAACTTAATCAAGTAATCATCATACTCCTATCTTTCTAACAGGATTATAATGAAATTTTAGTTAGCATAGGTCATGAAAATTTTAATTGAATATATGCCATATATTAATTCAAGTTCAAGCAAAAATACATAATCATTGTAAATCATCCTTGAAAATGTTTGTGATGACTTGCCTTAGTTCAGAGGAGGGTCACAAAACTCCTGGTCCTCTTCAAGGCAAGTTGAACCTTGTGAAAATAATAAAAATACAAAAAGGAAAATTTCAAATAAAACATTTTAATGCACCATAAAATATTTACAACAAGGAAAAATCTCAGATTTTGCATGCTGACACAGGAGCTCAATACAAAACTGTTCCAAAAAGAATCATCTCATTTGGGCTTATGGTTTTGGAGTTTTAGATGGTCAAAGTTGTAGTAAAAAATATGAATTTAAATAGAAAATATGAAATACCAAAGAGGACCACATCCAAGGCGTATTTTCAAAACACGCCTGCAATTATACCACTTCGGGTGTGAGAGGAAAGACTGACAGGCGGGGCCCTCCTGTCAGGTTTAGAGGAGAAAGAGATGGGAAGCCGGGACGACGGCTCAGGAGCACGGCTTCCGTTGTCGAGGTGGGGAATGGACACAACTCTTCACGGCGAGCAAGTACATCCCAGGAAGTCAAGCAGAGATGGACGGAGGGCGTCGCAACGTTTTTATCCAGAGACGACGGACGGCGGAGCCCGTCGGAGTTGAGGATTCCAGCGAAATTGAGGGGGTCCAGCAGCTCCGTCATGCTCCAGGGAAGGTCACAAGTATGCCTGAGGGGTTGGAGAAGATCGTAGGGCACCGAAGCAATTTGTCGTTGGGAGGGGATCCATGGACAATTCCAGCGATGATTTGGCGATTGGAGGCCCGCCCGACCTTGCCGCGTTGCTTCTCTAGATGATTTGAAGCCATAGGAGGAGAGTGGGTGTCTAGAATGGTTTGGGGAGGTCCTATTTATAAGGGAGGCAAAGCAGAGCATCTCGACCGCCTGTGAGCTTTCTGGAGCGGAGAGAGGCAATGAGTTATACGTCCGTTTTGCATCACGTTTTATTGTTGCTATTTACAAAGTTTTTGATCATTATGACACTTCATGGAGTATTTCTAATGCCTTTCTCTCTTAATATGCAAGATTTACACAAGGAGGGCGAATGCCGACAACTGGATTTCATGGCCTGACAAAGCTACATCACAAATACCTATTATGCACATCTCCAAATGGGCTGAAATTTCACGGAGAATTATTTTGGAATATATAAAAAATATTGGTCCAAAGATCCACTCGAGGAGGCAAGCCAGGTGCCCAGACAGCACTAGGGCGTGCCCCCTTGGGGCGCGCCCTAATGTTGTGTGGAGCCCTGATAACCCACAAGTATAGGGGATCAATTGTAGCCTTTCTCGATAAGTAAGAGTGTCGAACCCAACGAGGAGATAAAGGTAGGACAAATATTCCCTCAAGTTCTATCGACCACCGATACAACTCTACGCACACTTTACGTTCGCTTTACCTAGAACAAGTATGAAACTAGAAGTACTTTGTAGGAGTGATAGGATAGGTTTGCAAGAAAATAAAGAACACGTAAATAAGAAACTAGGGGCTGGTTAGATAAAGAAACAATTACGTTAGTTTAACGAGTGTGGAAAAGTGGTGGTAGGAGTTGCGGAATTGTCCCTAAGCAATTGGCTCCGTTACTAGACCGATAGCAAGTTTTATGTGGGAGAGGCCACTACTAGCATGTCATCCCTTACTTGGAATTCTATGCACTTATGATTGGAACTATTAGCAAGCATCCGCAACTACTAACGTTCATTAAGGTAAAACCTCACCATAGCAATAAGATATATTGGTCCCCCTTCGATCCCGTATGCATCAATTTCTATGCTAGGCTGAAGCTTCTGTCACCCTTGCCCTCCAATACATAGTCCTATCAACATACTACTAACCCTATGGTGTGATCCACACGCGTGCTCATATGATGGGCACCAAAGGACAGCAACATAACCACAAGCAAATTAAACCAATCATAGCAATTCATCAATCACCGATAAGACAACGAAAATCTACTCAGACATCATAGGATGGCAACACATCATTGGATAATAATATGAAGCATAAAGCACCATGTTCAAGTAGAGGGTACAGCGGGTTGCGGGAGAGTGGACCACCGAATATAGATGGGGGAAGGTGATGGAGGTGTTGGTGAAGATAACAGAGGTGTTGGTGTAGATCGTCGTCACACGATGATGTCCCGGGCGGCGTTCCGGCGCCGCCGGGAGAGAGGGGGAGAGAGCCCCCTTCTTCTTCTTCTTCTTCTTCCTTGACCTCCTCCCTAGATGGGAGAAGGGTTTCCCCTCTGGTCCATGTTATCCATGATGGCGGAGGGGCGAGAGCCCCTCCGAGATTGGATCTCTCTCTCTGTGTCCTTCTGTTTGTGCGCTCCCAGATTCTGCCTTGCACCGTTTCTTAAATTCCCGGAGATCCATAACTCCGATTGGGCTGAAAGTTTTACACGATTTTCTTCCAGATATTTTCTTTCTTGCGGCGGAAGAAGGGCCCCAACGCCTTAGGGATTGGTCACAAGCCTGCCAGCCGCGCCCTAGGGGGGGCGCCTCCTGGGCTTTTGACCTCCTCGGGCATTATTTCGCGTAGATTCTTCTTCCCAAAAATCATAAATATTCCAAAAAAATGCCCGTAGGTTTTTTATTGCGTTTGGACTTTGTTTGGTATGGATAATCTGCGAAACAAAAAACATGCAATAAACAGGAACTGACATTGGGCACTGGATCAATATGTTAGTCCCAAAAATAGTATAAAAAGTTGCCAAAAGTATATGAAAGTTGTAGAATATTGGCATGAAACAATCAAAAATTATAGGTACGATGGAGACGTCTCAGCATCCCCAAGCTTAATTCCTGCTCGTCCTCGAGTAGGTAAATGATAAAAAAGATAAATTTTGATGTGGAATGCTACCTAGCATAATCTTGACCATATAATCTAATCATGTCATGAATACTAAAGCACGAGTGATTCGAAGCAATAGTCTATCATTTGACATAAAGACAATAATATTTCAAGCACACTAACAAAGCAATCATGTCTTCTCAAAATATCATGGCCAAAGAAAGTTATCCCTACAAAATCATATAGTCTGGCTATGCTCCATCTTCCCCACACAACATATTTAAATCATGCACAACCCCGGTTTTAGCCAAGCAATTGTTTCACAGTTTAGTGTTCTCAAACTTTTTCAACTTTCACGCAATACATGAGCGTGAGCCATGGACATAGCACTATAGGTGGAATAGAATATGGTGGTTGTCGAGAAGACAAAAAGGAGGAGATAGTCTCACATCAACTAGGCGTATCAATGGGCTATGGAGATGCCCATCAATAGATATCAATGTGAGTGAGTAGGGATTGCCATGCAACAGATGCACAAGAGCTATAAGTGTATGAAAGTTCAAAAATAAACTAGTGGGTGTGCATCCAACTCGCTTGCTCATGAAGACCTAGGGCAATTTGAGGAATCCCATCATTGGAATATACAAGCCAGGTTCTATAATGAAAATTAACCACTAGTATATGAAAGTGACAACATAGAAGACTCTCTATCATGAAGATCATGGTGCTACTTTGAAGCACAAGTGTGGTAAAGGAAATTAGCATTGTCCCTTCTCTCTTTTCTCTCATTTTTTATATTATTATATTTTTTCCCTTTTTTTTTGGTGGGCTTCTTTGGCCTCTTTTTTTATTTGGGCTTCATTGGCCTCTTTTATTACTTCCTCACATGGGACAATGCTCTAATAATGATGATCATCACACTTTTATTTACTTACAACTCGATATTTAGAAAAAAATATGACTCTATATGAATGCCTCCAACGCTGCACCAGGATGTGCAATGATCTAGCGTAGCAATGACATCAAAAAACGGACAAGCCGTGAAAACATCATGCTAGCTATCTTACGATCATGCAAAGCAATATGACAATGACGGTGCGTGTAATAATAAACGGAACGATGGAAGTTGCATGGCAATATATCTCAGAATGGCTATGGAAATGCCATAATAGGTAGGTATGGTGGTTGTCTTGAGGAAGGGTATATGGTGGGTGTTATGCACCGGCGAAAGTTGCGTGGTACTAGAGAGACTAGCAATGGTGGAAGGGTGAGAGTGCGTATAATCCATGGACTCAACATTAGTCATAAAGAACTCACATACTTATTTTAAAAGTCTATTAGTCATTGAAACAAGGTACTACACACATGCTCCTAGGGGAAGGGTTGGTAGGAGTTAACTATCGCGCGATCCCGACCTCCACACAAAGGATGGCAATCAATAAATAAATCATGCTCCAACTTCGTCACATAACGGTTCACCATACGTGCATGCTACGGGAATCACAAACCTTAACACAAGTATTTCTATGAATACACAATTACTCACTAGCATGACTCTAGTATCACATCTTCATGTCGCAAAACTATTGCAAGGAATCAAACATATCATTTTCAGTGATCTACAAGTTTTATGTAGGATTTTATGACTAACCATGTGAATGACCAACTCCTATTAACTCTCTAAATCGGTATAAGTGAAGCATGAGAGTTTAATTATTTCTACAAAATATATGCCCCGCTCTAACAAATATAAGTGAAGCAAAAGAGCATTCTACAAATGGCGGTTTTCTATGTGTAGGGAAATAGGCAATCCAAACTTCAAATGATATAAGTGAAGGACATGACGCATTCTATAAAGCCATACTCAAAAGATATAAGTGAAGTGCAAAGAGCATTCTATAAATCAACCAAGAACTATCTCATACCAGCATGGTGCATAAAAGAAAAAGGAAAAATAAACACAAAAGACGCTCCAAGCATTTGCACATATCATGTGACGAATAATAATATAGCTTCGAGTAAAATTACCGATAGATTGTAGACGAAAGAGGGGATGCCTTCCGGGGCATCCCCAAGCTTAGACGCTTGAGTCTTCCTTGAATATTACCTTGGGATGCCTTGGGCATCCCCAATCTTAGGATCTTGCCTCTCCTTATTCCTTCATCCATCGTGGTCTCACCCAAAACTTGAAAACTTCAATCACACAAAACTCAACAAAACCTTCATGAGATCCATTAGTATAATAAAGTAAATCACCACTTTAAGTACTGTTGTGCACTCATTCCAAATTCGTATTATCATTATATCTACTGTAATCCAACTTCTCCATGGTTCATACCCCCGATACTACCCATAGATTCATCAAAATAAGAGAACAATGCATAGAAAACAGAATCTGTCAAAAACATAACAGTGTGTAGTAATGAACTTATACCATACTTCTGATACTCCAAAAATTCTGAACAATTATTACAATTAGGAAAATTTGCATATAAATCAGCAGAAAAAAGAATCAACTCAAAATCTCTTTCTGGATAGGAACTAAAAATAATTTCGTGAGCACAAAGTTTTTGTCTTTTTCAGCATGATCAAACAACTATCACCCAAACTAATCATAAAGGCTTTACTTGGCACATTATTTTTATAATACAATGGAATTGTACAAGGGGATAATTATTTTTGCGAGAAACTTCCATGAAAAAATCTACATTGTTTCCATGAGCATGAACACAAGTGTTCAAGGTCGACCCTCACTTCCGCAATGCATCACCTTTCAATCGCTTCTCTTTTTGAAAAAGTTTTAAGTTCCCCTCTATATTTTTTTAAACTATATAAAAGCACTCAATAGAAATAAATGACTCTCTAAACTTCCGGGTTGTCTCCCAGGCAGCGCTTTCTTTAAAGCCATTAAGCTAGGCATAATGTGCTCAAGTAATGGATCCACCCGGATCCCAAGGTATATCAAAGCCAATTTTAATTAACAATGATTTGTAATTTAGTAATGAGCACAAGGTAACATATATCATGCAATGACGAAGTCTAACTCTCTTCCTATGCATTGGCATGTCATAAAAGAACAATTCATGCACATCAAGTAAAGGCCAATACATAACATAAGTAGTTTCTTGCAATTTTATCGTATTGGAAACATAGAGAGGTGGATATGTAGTTCCTCTCTCATAATAATTGCAAGTAGGAGCATCAAGCACATGCATATTATATTCAGCAAAATCATCATGTGTAATAGTAGAAGGCAACCCATCTATGTAATCCCTAATAAGAGCAAACTTCTCCAATATAGTGTAGTTGGGAGAGTTCAAAAAGATAATAGGACTATCATAAGTGGGTGCGATAGCAACAATTTCATGTTTAACATAAGGAACTATAGCAAGTTCATCTTCATAAGCATAATTCATATTGGCATCATGGCCACGAGCATCGCAAGCATCAAGTTCATCAAAAAGGGATATTTCAAACGAATCCAAGGGATGATAGCAATCAACATAGCATTCATCCTTCCGTAAGAACGAAGGGGAATTAAACAATGTATGAGTTGAAGAGTTACTCTCATTAGAAGGTGGGCACAGGTATCTAGTCCGCTCTTCCTCCTTTTGTTCTTCACTCTCCTCGTCATCTTTTTCATCTAACGAGCTCACAGTTTCAGCATTTTCTTCTTCCATAGTTTCCTGCAAAATATTAGTCTCTTTTTGGGCAGCGTAGAATTTCTCCATAAATCGATAAATATGGGCATTATATTCATAATTAGTATAACAATAACGAAGCATAACCAAATTTTCAGATCGGTAAGCAGCATCATCATTATCATCACACCTTTTAAAGAGAGCTTCAATTTCATAAGCACCCATAAAAGCAACAAACTCTTCTATTTGTTCCACATCATAGTAATCATATATACCATTAGCATAAGAAGCCAAGGTTTCATTAGCATTAAATTTACAAGAAAAGGGAAGGTGTTTAGCCTTCATCTTAGAGCAACAAGTAATATCATATCTCGAGCATAGCTCCCAAGCATACCATTTCAACATATGAATTTGATCCCATAATAGTTTCCGTTTTTGAGTCAAGCGATAATCCCTAAAGTATTCACGTTGATCCAGCGTGTATCCCATTATATAATTTAATGGGGTTTTCTTAGGATTATTAAAGAAGTGCATAATATTTTCCACATAACGAGCATCGAGGGTTTTAGGAGGTTCCCCATCTCCATGAGTAGCAAGTACATGTAATTTTTTTGGTATTTCGTGTTCCATATCCATAACTAAAGATAGAGAACAACTTAGAACAGCAAATAAATCTACTTAGTGATAAAGCAAACAAGCACACACGATAATATTCACCCCACGCTATTGCTCCCCAGCAACGGCGCCAGAAAAAGGTCTTGATAACCCACAAGTATAGGGGATCAATTGTAGCCTTTCTTGATAAGTAAGAGTGTCGAACCCAATGAGGAGCTAAAGGTAGGACAAATATTCCCTCAAGTTCTATCGACCACCGATACAACTCTACACACACTTTACGTTCGCTTTACCTAGAACAAGTATGAAACTAGAAGTACTTTGTAGGAGTGATAGGATAGTTTTGCAAGAAAATAAAGAACACGCAAATAAAAACTAGGGGCTGGTTAGATAAAGAAACAATTATGTTAGTTTAACGAGTGTGGAAAAGTGGTCGTAGGAGTTGCGGAATTGTCCCTAAGCAATTGGCTCCGTTACTAGACTGATAGCAAGTTTTATGTGGGAGAGGCCACTGCTAGCATGTCATCCCTTACTTGGAATTCTATGCACTTATGATTGGAACTATTAGCAAGCATCCGCAACTACTAACGTTCATTAAGGTAAAACCTAACCATAGCAATAAGATATATTGGCCCGCCTGCAATCCCGTATGCATCAATTTCTATGCTAGGCTGAAGCTTCTGTCACCCTTCCCCTCCAATACATAGTCCTATCAACATACTACTAACCCTATGGTGTGATCCACGCGCACGCTCATATGATGGGCACCAAAGGACAGAAACATAACCACAAGCAAATTAAACCAATCATAGAAATTCATCAATCACCGATAGGACAACGAAAATCTACTCAGACATCATAGGATGGCAACACATCATTGGATGATAATATGAAGAATAAAGCACCATGTTCATGTAGAGGGTGCAGCGGGTTGTGGGAGAGTGGACCGCTGAATATAGATGGGGGAAGGTGATGGAGGTGTTGGTGTAGATCGCCGTCACACGATGATGTCTTGGGCGGCGTTCCCGCGCCGCCGGGAGAGAGGGGGAGAGCGCCCCTTTCTACTTCTTCTTCTTATTCTTATTCCTTGACCTCCTCCCTAGATGGGAGAAGGGTTTCCCCTCTGGTCCATGGTCTCCATGGCGGCGGAGGGGCGAGAGCCCCTCCGAGATTGGATCTCTCTCTCTATGTCCTTCTCTTTCTGCGCTCCCAGATTCTGCCTTTCACCGTTTCTTAAATTCCCGGAGATCCGTAATTCCGATTGGGCCAAAATTATAAGACAATTTTCTTCCGGATATTATCTTTCTTGCGTCGAAAGAACGACCGCAACCTCCTTAGGGATTGGTCACAAGCCTGCCAACCGCGCCCTAGGGGGGGCGCCTCCTGGGTTTGTGACCTCATCGAGCATCGTTTCTTGTAGATTCTTCTTCCCAAAAATCATAAATATTCCAAAAAAATCCCCGTAGGTTTTTTTATTGTGTTTGGAATTCGTTTGGTATGGATAATCTACGAAACAAAAAACATGCAACAAACAGGAACCGACACTGGGCACTGGATCAATATGTTAGTCCCAAAAATAGTATAAAAAGTTGCCAAAAGTATATGAAAGTTGTAGAATATTGGCATGAAACAATTAAAAATTATAGATACGATGGAGACGTATCAATCCCCCGGCCCACGTCTGGCCTCCTCCTTTTGGTATATAACTCATTTTACCCTAAAACTTTTATGGGGAGACTTTCTGGATGAGGCGTTGCCGCCATGAGGCGGAACTAGAGAAGGAGCACGTTTTCTCTCCGACGGGCATATTCCGCCGGGGACACTTCCCTCCAGGAGGGGGAAATCGAAGCCTTCGTCATCACCAACAACCCTCTCATCATGGGAGGACCAATTTTCATCATCACCATCAACAACACCATCTCATCTCAAACCCTTGTTCATCTCTTGTATTTAGTCTTTGTGTCAGAACTTCAGTTGGTACACGTGATTGGCTTGTAGTGTTGATTAGTTATCGTAGTTGATGCTAGTTGGTTTGCCTCTTGAGATATTAAATGTTCAGATCCTTTATGTTATTTAATACCCTTACGATCGTGAACACCATGATGATGAGTGAGTAGTTACTTTTGTTCTTGAGGACATGGGAGAAGTCTTGTCATAAGTAATCATGTGAATTTGGTATTCGTTCGATATTTTGATGATATGTATGTTGTGAATCTCTTAGTGGTGTGATGTGAACGTAGACTACATGACACTTCACCGTTCACGGGCCTAAGGGAACTCATTGTGGAGTAGTAATTAGATGATGGGTTTCTAGAGTGACAGAAGCTCAAACCCCAGTTTATGCGCTATTCCGTAAGGGGCTGATTTGGATCCAAACGTTTATTGCTATGGTTAGACTTTGTCTTAATTCTATTTTCGTAGTTGCGGATCCTTGTGAGAGGGGTTAATCATAAGTGGGAGGATTTTTAAAGTAAGAACATCACCCAAGCACCGGTCCACCCACATATCAAATCATCAAAGTAGCAAACACAAATCAAAAGAACATGGTGAAAGTGACTAGATGAAATTCCCATGTGCCCTCAAGAACGTTTGCATCACTATAAATACTTGTTCCGGCCTGTCCTTTGCACTCGAAAGGATTGGGATATCTTTCTGCACTTTATTTACTTTTGTCCCTAGTTACTCGTTACAAATTATCTTGCTACCAAACTATATGTTCCGCTTGTTTCAGTGCTTGCAGAAACTACCTTGTTGAAAACCACTTGTCATTTCCTTCTGCTCCTCATTGGGTTCGACACTCTTACTTATCGGAAGGACTACGATTGATCCCCTATACTTGTGGGTCATCAAGAATCTTTTCTGGTGCCGTTTCCTAGGAGTGAAGCGCCTTTGGTGAGTGGAAATTGGTAAGGAAGTATTTTTGTTACGTGCTGAAATTTATTGCTACTTGTCACTATGGAAAGTAATACTTTGAGAGGCTTGGTCGGGGTATCTTCACCTCGACCGAAAACCACTAGAGTTGACTCTCCGCCACCTACTGAAGCTACTGAAGATATTTCTTATGAAATTCCTGCTGGTCTTATTGAGAAACTTTTAGCTAACCTTATGCATGCGATGGAACTAAATATCCTGATATGCACTTAATTTATGTGGATGAAATTTGTGGATTGTTTAAGCGTGCAGGTTTATCTGGAGACAAAGTTAAGAAGAAAGTGTTCCCTTTATATTTGGAGGGAAAGGAATTGACATGGTATAGGCTATGTGATGATAGTGACACATGGTATTGGAATCGTTTGAAACTCGAGTTCCACTAGAAATTATATCCTATGCATTTGGTTCATCGTGATCGGAATTATATTTATAATTTCTGGCCTCGTGAAGGAGAAAGTATCCCTCAAGCTTGGGGGAGCCTCAAGTATATGCTTCACACATGCCCCAATCATGAGCTCTCAAGAGAAACAATTCTTCAAAAAATTTATGCTTGACTTTCTCATAATGATCGAAATATGCTTGATTCTTCTTCGACTGGTTCTTTTACGAAGAATACTATTGAATTTAAATGGGATCTTCTTGAAAAGATTAAGTGCAACCATGAGGATTGGGAGATCAACAAAGGTAATGAGTCAGGTATAAATCTTGAGTTTGATTGTGTTAAATTTTTTATGGAGACATATGCCTTTCAGAAATTCAGCACCAAGTATGGACTTGACTCTGAGTATCCTCTTTTTGTGAATATTTTGCTACTCATGTTGATCTTCCTAAGGATAAGTGGTTTAAATACCATCCTCCTATAACAATTAAGGAAAAACCTCCTGATATTAAAGAAGAGAAAACTATTGTCTACAATGTTGATCCAGTTGTTCCTACTACTTATTTTGAGAAACCACCTTTTCCTGTTAGAATTAAAGAGCACTCCAAGGTTTCTTATGTAGTTAGGAAAAGTTATGTTAGAACACCTACACCTTCTGAGCAAATTAAGGTTGAACCTAGCATTGCTTTAGTTAAAGATCTTTTAGTTGACGAATTGGATGAACATGTTATTTCCTTGTGTGATAATGCTTCTAGAATTGCTAGTCCTGATCTTAAGAATAAAAATAGACCTGTAGTTGACATGCCTGTTATTTCTGTTAAATTGGAGATCATTGCTATCATGGTTTATGTGATGTGGGTGCTAGCATACGTGCTATTCCTTTTACTTTATATCAATAAGTCATGAATGATGCTGCACGTGCTGAAATTGAGGATATTGATGTCACTATTAAGCTTGCCAACAGAAATACTATTTCACCACTTGTTATTGTCACAGATGTGGAAGTATTATGTGTGTAATACCAAATACCCTACTGATTTTCTTGTTCTTGGTTCTCCACAAGATAGCTTTTGTCCAATCATATTTGGTAGATCTTTCTTGAATACCTTTAATGCTCAAATTGATTGTGCTAAGGAGATTGGTAGTGTCAACTTTGTTGGTGTGTCTCATGAATTTAATTTCTCTAAGTTTCATAGACAACCAAATGATATAGAGTTTCCTAGTAAAGATGAAATTGTTAGTCTTGCTGCTATTGTTGTGCCTTCTACTGATCCTTTGGAACAGTATTTGCTTGAGCATGAGAATTATTTGCATATGAATGAAAAGAATGAAACATATGAGGTTTTCTTTAAGTAGTCACCTATCCTTAAGCATAATTTGCCTGTTGAAACTTTGGGAGGTCCTCCTCCACCTAAGAGCGATCTCGTGTTTGAATTGAAGGAATTGTATGATACTCTAAAATATGCTTGTCTAGATGAAAAGAAAATATATCCTGTTATTATCAGTGCAAACCTTTGAGAGCATGAGGAAAAGAGATTATTAAAAGTTCTAAAGAACCACCGTACCGCTATCGGATATACTCTCAATGATCTTAAGGGCATTAGTCCCACTCTATGTCAGCACAAGTTTAATATGGAACCATATGCTAAAACCGTTGTTGACCACCAACGATGTTTAAATCCGAAGATGAAGGATGTGGTAAGAACTGAAATATTAAAGCTTCTCGATGTAGGTATTATGTACCCCATAGGTGATAGTAGATGGGTGAGTCAAGTTCATTGTGTTCCTAAAAAGGGTGGCATTACTGTTGTTCCTAACGATAAGAATGAACTTATACCTCAGAGGATAGTAACTGGTAATAGGATGGTGATAGATTTTAGAAAGTTGAATAAAGCTACTAGGAAAGATCACTAGCCTTCACCTTTATTGATCAAATGTTAGAAAGGTTGTCTAAGCACACACTTTTGTTTCTTGGATGGTTATTCTAGTTTTTCTCAAATACCTGGTGCACAGTCGGATCAAGAGAAAGCCACCTTTACCCGCCCTTTTGGATCTAGACATATGCCTTTTGGTTTATGCAATGCACCAGCTACTTTTCAAAGATGCAGACTGCTATTTTCTGTGACTTTTGTGAAAATATTGTTGAGGTTTTCATGGATGATTTCTCTGTATCCACAACTTCTTTTGATGATTGCTTAAGCGACCTTGACTGAGTTTTGCATAGATGTGAACACACAAATCTTGTCTTGAATTGGGAGAAGTACCACTTTATGGTTAATGAAGGTATTGTCTTGGGCCATAAAATTTCTGAAAGAGGTATTGAGGTTGATAAAGCAAAAGTGGATGCTATTGATAAGATGCCATGCCCGAAGGATATTAAAGGTATAAGAAGTTTCCTTGGTCATGCTGGTTTCTATAGGAGATTTATTAAAGACTTCTATAAAATTTCTAGACCTCTTACCAATCTTTTGCAAAAAGATGTTCCTTTTTTTTATGATGATTGTGTAGAAGCCTTTGAAACTCTTAAGTTAACTTTAATTTCTGCACCTATTGTTCAGCGACCTGATTGGGATTTACCTTTTGAAATTATGTGTGATGCTAGTGATTATGATATTGGGGCTATTCTAGGACAGAGAGTTGATAAGAAGATGAATGTTATTTATTATGCTAGTAAGACTTTGGACACTGCCCAAAGGAATTATGCTACCACTGAAAAAGAGTTTCTAGCAGTTGTGTTTTCTTGTGATAAGTTTAAATCTTATATTGTTGATTCCAAAGTTACTATTCACACTGACCATGCTGCTATTAAGTATCTTATGGAAAAGAAAGATGCTAAGCCTAGGCTTATTAGGTCGGTTCTTTTCTTGCAAGAGTTTGATCTTCATATTGTTGATAGGAAAGGGGCTGAGAATCCCGCGGCTGATAACTTGTCAAGATTGGAAAATGTGCTTGATGACCCACAACCTATTAATGATTCTCATAATACTCCTTCGTATTAATGTTTCTCATAATACTCCTTGGTATGCATACGATGCTAATTATATTGTTGCTAAGTTTATACCTCCTAGTTTTACTTACCAGCAAAAGAAAAAGTTCTTTTATGATTTGAGACACTATTTCTGGGATGACCCACATCTTTATAAAGAAGGTGTGGATGGTACTGTTAGACGTTGTGTACCTAAGCATGAATATGAACAAATTGTTCGAAAGTGTCACTCCGAAGCTTATGGAGGACACCATTCAGGAGATAGAAGCGCACATAAGGTGTTCCAATCGAGTTTTTATTGGCCTACTCTCTTTAAGGACGCTCATAAGTTTGTCTTATCTTGTGATGAGTGTCAAAGGATTGGTAATATCACTAGACGCCAGGAAATGCCTATGAATTATTCTCTTGTTATTGATTCATTTGATGTTTTGATTATATGGGACCTTTTCCTAAGTCCAATGGGCATACTCATATTGTTGTTGCTGTTGATTATGTCACTAAGTGGGTTGAGGCTATCCCCACTAGCAGTGCTGATCACAACACTTCTATTAAAATGCTTAAGGAAGCAATCTTTCCAAGGTTTGGATTCCCTAGATATATTATGACTGATGGTGGTTCACATTTTATTCATGGTGCTTTCTGTAAGATGCTTGCTAAATATGATGTTAATCATAGAATTGTGTCTCCCTATCATCCTCAATCTAGTGGTCAAGTTGAATTGAGCAATAGGGAGATAAAGTTGATTTTGCAAAAGACTGTCAATAGATATAGAAAGAATTGGTCTAAGAAATTAGATGATGCTTTGGTGGCTTATAGAACTGCTTATAAGAATCCTATGGGTATGTATCCTTATAAAATGGTTTATGGAAAAGCATGTCATTTACCTATTGAATTGGAACATAAAGCTTTTTGGGCTATTAAAGAACTTAACTATGACTTCAAGCTTGCAGGTAAAAATAGGTTATTTGACATTAGCTCACATGACTAATGGAGAACCCATGCTTATGATAGGATCTTGTCTTAGGCCAATTCTTCTATATCTATTGACAGTCTTTTGCAAAATCAAAAGAAAAAGTCAAACCATGGCATGACAAGAGGATCCAAAAGACATAACTCAAAGTGGGTGAATATGTTTTATTATATAATTCTTGTCTTAGGTTCTTTGTAGGTAATCTTCTCTCCAAATGGGAAGGACCATATATTATCAAAGAATTTTATCGTTCCGGAGCCAAAAAGATCAATAATGCTGCGGGTACTAACCCGAAGGTGGTAAATGGACAAAGGATCAAGCACTACATTTCAGGTACACCCATTAATGTTGAAACTAATATTACTCAGACCATGACACCGTTGGAACATATCAAGGAGTCCTTGGAGAACACTCCAGAATACTAAAAAAGGAATTGGTACGTGATACGGTAAGTAAACGGACTCCGAAAATTCCGCAAAAATATATTCTGTTTGTTTTGGAATATTTAGAAAAATATAAAAATAAAAGGAAGGCGGGAGGGTCCACCAGGTACCCACACACCACCTGGGCGCGCCCCCTCGGGCACAACCGTGTCTATCGGAAAGGTAAAATGTGTTTTTTACTTTCGAGAGAGACACGAATTTACTTCTCGTGGAGGCACATGTTTGCTTCCATGAGAGGCACGACTGTGCTTCTCAAAAATATAAAACCTGTTTCTTTTCTTATCCTTTTGTTTGTTTCTAGCAAATTGATTAAGTACACCTAGGTGCCATAGTTTTCATTAGAGGCTTCTGTGTCAAACGTATAGCATACGGTGGATAACCAAATTATTGTTGGACAATTTATAGAAAAGTGCATACTTATGATGTTATTCATGCCAATGATCATGCATATAGGCATCACGTCCATACACAAGTAGACCAAAACGATTCTGCACTACTACAATTACTCCACTTCGAGAGCAATTCCATGCTTGCCTCTCTAGGTATTAAGTTCAAGACAAACAGAGTAATGCTTGAAGCAAGATGACATGATGTAGATAAAGACAAACAATATGTTTAGACCCTGTCATTTTATCATTAGTAGCAACAATACAAATATATGTTTTGTCCCCTTTTGTCACTGGGATATAGAGCATCGCAAGATTGAACCCACTACAATTGACCACCCCCGCAGAAGATAAATCAATCAAGTTGGCCAAACTAAACGGATAGATCAGATAGAAATACGAAGCCATAACAATCATGCATAGTACATTTCAGAGAAGACTCAGTTACTTTCAATGAATAATCTGGTCATAAACACACAATTCATTAGATTACAACAAACACACCGCAAAAGAAGATTACATCGGATATATCACCGTGAGAATCGCAGAGAACATGGTATTGAAGATCAAAAGGAGAAGAAGCCATCTCGCTACTAGCTATGGACCCGTAGGTCTGTGGTGAAGAACTTACACATCATCATGCACGCAACAAGGTTGACGTACATGGCCTCCGTGATTGATTCCCTCTCCGACAGGGTACCAGAAAAGGTTTGTAGATGGGATCATGGCGGAACAAAGACTTGCGGTGGTGGAAAAGTGTTTTTGGTTGCTTTCTGGTGTTTTCAGAATATCTGAGGATTTATGTAAGTAGAATTCACTAGTGCAGAAAAGTCTAGATATGACGTGGAAAAAATGGCCATGCTGGTGTGGACACCCGACGTCACCAATATGGCATCACTGTTAAAGAATACTACTAGCATTGGAGAGGACACCAACATTATTTCACTTCTTTTTGGCGTGCCACATGGCCAACGTTAGCAGTAATATACGTTAGCCGTGGCATTTCATGTTAGTGCAATGCCAGCAATTTCATTTTCATATTTAAACCAAATCTCTACTGCAGCGTGATGCAACCAATATGACAGCATAATCATAGTTTAGAACAGTAATTAAACAGTACAATGCAAATTTCAAAATCTAAGTTCCACAATATCTATTTATTTGAAAAATTATCAAAAATAGGCAAATAACACAAGTACACAACTTCAACTAAACATGAGGTGGTAACAACATGTATGGAGTAAGTGGACAATCATCATCGCTCCTAGTAGGCCTATAGTAGAACATGATCTCATCATGATCGTAGTCAACGTAGAACTTGGCTCTCTCTCAAGCTTCCATGTGGTAAGCATTTGCAAGAGGTGTACAACAAGGGCAACCGAAATAGGTGCAGTTTGACTTGTCGATGAAAATATAATTGAAGCATGGGACCGTCAACATCTTCATGAGGGTGCGTTGAAATCTGATGGTTGCATCAAGCACAACTCGAAACTTCTCTAAGAAGTCACCTCTTGCCCCGCAAGGGATGACTTGAGCAAAGTTGAAAAAGATAACTAGTTAGACAATTTCGGCCACAATCGTACCATATGATATTCAATCATAACATTTTGAACTAAATCATATATATACCGTCTTAGTGATGATGTCTTTCGGAAGGTGGACGAAGAACTTCATATCCTTGTGGCATCTCAAAGGAGCACAATTCTTACACGGGGCATCCAAATACTTGTAACATCCCAAATTTTGGAATGTTAATAAAATTACTAGATTGATTGTTTGTTTGTTTGAGTGATTGAAACTTGAGTGAAATTTGAAACCTTTTTAAAAACTTTTGAATAAGAGGGAATAAAGTGACTTTCCCTTTTTCCTGTGAATTCTAATTCACCCCTTTAAAAAAACAGTGAGAGAAGATAGCATGACTTCTTCAACTATAAAGAATTTCATCCAGGTGGCATTTGAATATCTTTCGATTTTTTCTTTGCATTTTATTCATTCACGGAGTACCGGGAACATTATCTTGCCAAGCAAGAAAAAGAGAGGAGGAACATGACCCTCCAAACCAGGGATATTTCTTTGAAATATTTGAACCATAAAACCCAAGGGGTATTTGTAAAATATTTGCAAAAAGGAAATAAACCAATTTAGGGATTTTCTGGAAAACATTTTTTTGAAGTATTTATTTTTGCCGTGGCAAAATGTCCATCTTTTTGAATTTATTTTTATGAAAATTTTAATATATTATACCCCTATATTCCGAGGATATTATATTTACTTTTAATCGTATTAATTCCTGTTTTAATAAAATGGGAAAGAGATCTCTTATTTTAGGAATGTACTTGGGCCACGTTAGGAAACGAATCTGGCCCAATCCCACCTTCTTCCTCCTCACGACCTTGCTTCTTTGGCCATGGCACAAGCTTCCCACGAAGCTTCCCTTCCCCGATTCGCGGGCTATACTTCCTTCCATAGCCTCCCACCACAACTATAAGAATGCCTCGTCCCTCCTCGTTCCATTTTCCCCATCACCACGACGGCTCCCTGCTCGTAGCCACCTCGCCACCATCTCCACTTTTCCCTGCCAAGAACGAGCAAGAGAAGCTTTCCTCGCACCTCCCCTCCCGTGCAGCGCCACCTCCACTAACCCCCTGGTACCTCGCCGCCTCCCCTACCCCCGCTGCACCCCCCACGTCGCCCTATAGGCCCTCATCTCGTCGCCCCTTTGCCCTGCAGGTCACCCCCAGCGCCGATGCCCCTACAAGAGAACGCCAAGAGCAGTAGGATCCCCTCACGCCCCCTCGTCCAGGAGCGCGCCCCCTCCCCAAGCGCCGACCGCCCCTCCGCCGTCCCACCAATCCCCGCCGGTGACCTCCCCCCTCGCCGGAGCAAGCCCCACCTCGCCGGCCAACCTCCCATCCACGACCAACCTTCCAGCCACGGTGAGCTTCAAAAAAATCTCGTCATAGTTTTTTTCAGAAAAAGAGCAAACTTATAAAATTCATATCTATTAGTCTATAACTCCGAATTAGGCAATTTGTTTTGAATTAGATCACAAATTTGTTGTAGTTTCCGAAAATATATAATTTGACTATGTTTGAATTTATAAAAGTTGAGTTAGAACAGATTTGGTTTAAACCTTGTTTTGCTTATACCGGGAGTTTAAAAATAGATTTTTAATTAATTCTTTTTGCTAATGATCACCATTGATCATATTTATCACTAGGTTTAATTTAGAAAAAATAGAATATTTTAAATTAATATTTTAGGCAAAACAGATTCTGTTTTAGTTCTTTTAGGAGTTTTGCTATTTCTGTTGTTTCAATTGTTTTAATTTAATTTAATTTTATATTAGTAGATAAATTTTACTTTTTTCCGTGTGTTAACATTAGTATTTGAATCAAAATTATTTTTATTTTATTTATTGTTATTTGATAGCATGAAATCAATTCTAGATCGGTAATAACTTGCAAATTGATTTCATTGCTAGTTAGATGTCCTATATGAAAATATTTTCAAAATAATATTGTTTTATGAAAATACTTTCTGTTATGATAGTTAAGTATATGTTTTCTTTTATGATATTTTATTATTTTAGTGTTTTTTTGTTGTTAAGTTTAATTAGAACAAAAACTATTTAGTGAATGGTGTAGTAGAAAACTCCATAGTCTTTCTTTGAAGTTTCCTTTGGATTTCTATCTGATCTATCCTAATGATTTGATGGCATCAATTTTATTATTGTTTGTTATATTGATTGCTAGGATGATTGCTAGTATGATTGCTTATATGAATACTATATTTGCTTATATAGATTTCATCGGAGAGTAACGATTAGTTCTATCAATTTAATTCTTGACAGCGATATTTCTTCTTCATCAACCTTACCAGGCAAGTCACGTTGATCATGTTCTACCCATGTTTTATATGCATAGTAGTTCTACCTTCTTCACCCAATTGCATGCAAAGTAGGTACTTGGAAATTTGGATCTTGATGTAGTATCATGTGGTAGGCACCATCACCCTTGTTACTTTGGCCGGGACATTATTGTGCTATGCTCCTAGTAGACGGGGTTTGGTTGAGTGTTTATCATGAGTGTTGTGAGAATTTAATAATCAAGACCTGAAGACTCAAAGACTTGCAAGACCTCAGAACGAAATGTACCTCTGGGTGAAGGATGGTTTAGATGGGCTCCTTGGGGAAACCAGTGGATGACCCGGGATGCATGGAGAAGCGCCATGACATCTTGCGGAAAGCTTCACCCAGGAACGAAGAGATGGATGGAGACTTCAAGACCCAAGGCTTACCTGCACAGCCACAAGTCATTATGGGCTCTGGCTTGTTTGGACAACATGGTGACTCTAGACAGGCAGTGCTACGAGATGTAGAAGAACGGTAGGATTGGATGGACACCGTCAGAGTCTGAGAGGAACCCGTTGAAAGACCATGTTTTGATCATCCGGTTCTCAAACACCCTGAAGTGCGAGGATTTCAACGAGGGCGATCAAATCTTGTGGGGAACGTGTGCAAAACTCTGCAGAGTACTCAAACCTAATCGATTAGCCGTGTCCACGGTCATGGACAACTTGAGCCAAAGGAACTTAAACTATCAGGAATTCTCAACACCATTTATTATGGATGTGGGTAATATTGATAACTTGGGTATGAGAACTGGTTGGTGGAACCATCTCATTAACAACCAACAATGTAGTAATATTTTGCTTTTAGCCCCTCTCTTGTGGTAGGAGAAAACTTTGCTTTCCGCTAAAAAACTTACAACCCCACCTGCATTATATGCATATAGTATAGATGTTATTTTTACCCCTCTCTTTTGTGACTTGCCGGCATATTCATTATGCTGACCTACACGGCTGCAGCGTCTTATGTTGCAGATACTTTCTTCGACGAGTAAGAGTACGATTCAGGGTTACAGTCTGCACTCAACTTGTCGTTGGTGTTTATTGGGACTCCACTCCCTTGACTGTTTCCGCTAAGATTTTGAGGTATATATCAATTTTACGTTATTTACATGTGATTGCACTTTGATATATACATTGATGTACTGTGTGTGCCAGCATACTGATCCAGGGATGGCACAGATGCACAGAGGCTTGACTCGTTTTGAGTCGGGTCGCTACAGATATGGTATCAGAGCACATGTTGACTGTAGGACTTGACCCTAGAAACTAGAAATTTCTTAGGAAAGGATCTCTCTAAAATTTTATTTCCAAGAACATCCTTTACTTATCATCTCTTCTGATTTCATCAAATGTTCTCTCTCACCTCAAATAGTTAGACAATACCCTTTCCCATTCGACCACATGAAGGATCAACTGAGTTCTACTTCAAAGTAAAGAGGATTTCAACATGCATTTGAAGAATTGAAGCTGCACCAATTGAAGACTCTCAAGACTCGAAGAATTCAAAGACGCTGAAGCGTTCGAATATTTATATGACCATTAGAAGTCCAAACGCCTGTTATATACCCACGTTAGATACGATGATTTGTGAGCCGTCATTGGTGTGTGTTTTCCGACAGCCACAAATAAAACCTATTCTCAAAAATATTGTTTGTATTGTGTGTATCTCCCTCTCTCTCTTACCCATCTCATCCCCAAAACCTCAACCCTACCAGATGGAGTATGAAGCTGGACTTGTAATCTCTGTACCAATAACCCAGTTGGAGGCTGATATATGGATTCAGAACATGGAGAACCACTTAGGGAGCTATTTGATTTCAAGGAAATATGAAGTGGCACACGCTCTTCAGTGCTTTACCCAAGGTGCTGCTATTTGGTGGAAAATGCATCATGCCATACAAGGATTTAGTGGAGCAGAAACTTGGGACAAATTCAAGAAGCCTCTGTTAAGATCCTATCTCATTCAGAAGAGCTATGATAATCCGATGAAGAAGCCTTGTGCATGCAAGATCTGTGGAGAAATAGGACACACTCAGGAAGAACACAACGATGGATGCCCTCATTGTGAAGAAAATCACTCATCAGAGGAATGCCCAACCAGTCAGGTGACTTGTTTCTTGTGTGAAGGAACCACCCACTACCCAGCCCAGTGTCACATTTACCCCAAGGCGCAACAAGTTGTCAAGCAGCAGAAAGCAATAATGAAGGAAACACTCAAGAATAAGATTCTAGAAGAACCTATGATGAAAGAAAATATAGAAGACCCTGATGGACAAGGTCTAACAAGATTTTTCTCCAATGCATGCTACTCATGTGGAGAAGAAGGACATTATTCACAGGATTGCACGAAGGAAAGCCATAAATATCTGGAAAACTTCCCGACAGAAAGAGTAGAGTTTGATCCTCACGAAATGGAAGAACTGACTAGAACAAAGAATTCCGAAAAGAAGAGAAAGTACACTCGGAAAGGGTAAATCTCTGCAGATAAGGATCTGAGTCATATCTCATGTTTTAAATGCAAGACGTTAGGTCACTATGCCAATATGTGCCCAACAAGGAAGCGGGAAACCCGAGGAGCAAAGAACAAACACCAAGAAGCCTCGAGATAGGTCGAAATTCATTTCTCTTCGTGGCAAGGAAGCAGGACATTATGTTACTAATTGTCCATAGTGGAAGAAAGCTAAAGATGGAGTAGTTAAGTGTAACATGAAGTCCTCTTGTTATCAGGAGCTTATGGAGTTAAAGTTTGTAAAGGAAGTCTCTGAGATTGTAATAACTTCACAAGTCAATAAATTTTTTTGTGTCATGATTGCCTATGTTGAAACTGTATGCGTTGTTTCTCTACGAACAAAGATCTCTCAACATTTACGAGGATATGAGAAAATATGGTCTATGCAGGCATGAGTATATTTCATTTTAAGTGTGGTAGTAATCAGTAAACCCACAAGATCCAATGAGTAGGAATGTACCATGCATACTAAGGAGACACATACATTCCTCTGAGTACCCATTTTCTGAAACCTGTAGATGACAACCCTCTACGAGTCCTTCCTTAAGGGCCCAGAAACGATCATGACCCTGACTAGTGATCATGATTACCCAAAAATCATGAAGTACATGATGAAGCACATTCATCTTGAAGGAGATGCAGTCTACAAAGGCTACCCATTCATGGAAAATGGAGTGGAACTTTGGTATGTGGAAGTACACCTCCACCATGTGAAAGGAGTTTGTCCAAATACTATGGGGCAATACTTTTTCATTTCACGTGTTCCACGAGCAACCTTCTTTGATGATGTTCGTGAAGCTGCCATGGAAGCCATACGTCAGATTGGAGAAATACTTGAAGCAAGACTCCGTCATACCCAGGAATACGTGAGTGAAGTGCATGCAGAGATGATGGAGATGAAGCTCATGGCCACCATGAGAAAGAAAAAGATGGATGATTTCAAGGAGCACCTCGGAAAGTTCCAGTGGGACTAAAGTATCTTCAAGGGAGACAAATGAATAAAGTTGGCAGAAATGCTTGACCATACCGAACAATGTGGATGACAACATTTGTAATAAAGCACTTTTGAATTGGAGTTTTGAGAAGAAATTAAGGACGTACTAAAGGATTGAATATGAAATGAATATGATTTATGGATGAGCCAATACCTTTTAAAGGTAAACCCACCAATGGAAAAAAGAGTATCCCATAGAGTGGAGTGTGTACCGAAAATAAGTCCGAGGATTATTATTATATGATAGTTACCCCAAGAGTATGATGGAATGAAACACTATAGGATTTAAAGGCAGAGTAATTCCAAGTATGAGTTAAAGTGGGATTGCAAACCACAGACCCCGGGACTAATAAGGATCAAGCACTACCTTTATGAAGAAAGAAACTTGGAAGAAGCTATGATGGATCATCAAACGTTTTCTTAGGACCATGCGTAACACCGAGAGTTGTGAGGATACGATAGATGTTTTGTTCGGCTTGCAGAACCAATGGATTATCCGAACTTCGTTCGTGGACAAGAGAAATTCTGCAATGCTTGTGAGGATGCCCAAGTTTTAGAATGCGAGATTCGCTAAACCTTATACAGATAAATGATTTGGGTGCGGAATGGATTGATCACCATGATTACTTACTCTTATCAGTTATCTTGCTATTCGGAATGGTAAATCTGAGAGACTTGCCCATAGAGAGAGACGATGTTCTTTGAAGCTTTTGTTTAAGCCTTAGAATGGTATGATGAAAGCCCCACGTACATGGCATTTGTTGTCACGCGTAGGAAATTTTAAGGTGAGGATGAAGCCAAGACCCTTTTCTCTGCAGGATAACCACAAATGATAGACCACCATGAGAATCATCGATATGTTATTTAGAACGGTCACCAGACTTGTCAGCTAAGAAGACCCAATGACGGAAGAAGCTTATATCAACAGAAGAACCCTCAATTTTTATGGAAACGTTATGGAAGATCAACACCAAAGGATTGTGTATGAAGAATGTGAGCAGTGAGATACCCAGACCCCATAGAACTGTTAAAATTTTGAGGGACAAGAAATCCTCATTTTAAGTGTGGTAGCATACCACTTTGCAGGAGATTGGATTTGTTAGAAGACCTCCAAAACCTAAACCTTTTCTTTCTAACCTCTTTGAATCCCGAGGACGAGATTCATTTTAAGTGTGGTAGGTTTGTAACATCCCAAATTTTGGAATGTTAATAAAATTATTAGATAGATTGTTTGTTTGTTGTTTGAGTGATCGAAACTTGAGTGAAATTTGAAAACTTTTTTAAAACTTTTGAATGAGAGGGAATAAAATGACTTTCCCTTTTTCCTGAATTCAAATTCATCCCTTTAAAAAAACAGTGAGAGAAGATAGCATGACTTCTTCACCTATAAAGAATTTGAATCCAGGTGGCATTTGAATATCTTTCGATTTTTGCTTTGCATTTTATTCATTCACGGAGTACACGGAACATTATCTTGCCAAGCAAGAAAAAGAGAGGAGGAACATGACCCTCCAAACCAGGGATATTTCTTTGAAATATTTGAACCATAAAACCCAAGGGGTATTTGTAAAATATTTGCAAAAAGGAAATAAACCAATTTAGGGATTTTCTGAAAAACATTTTTCTGAAGTACTTATTTTGGCCGTGGAAAAATGTCCATCTTTTTGGATTTATTTTTCTGAAAATTTTAATATATTATACCCCTATATTACGAGGATATTCTATTTCCTTTTAATCGTATTAATTCCTGTTTTAATAAAAAGGGAAAGAAATCTCTTATTTTAGGAATGTACTTGGGGCACGTTAGGAAATGAATCTGGCCCAATCCCAGCTTCTTCTTCCTCCTCACAACCTTCCTTGTGTGGCCATGGCACAAGCTTTCCACGAAGCTTCCCTTCCCCTATTCGCGGGCTATACTTCCTTCCCAAGCCTCCCACCACCACTATAAGAACGCCCCATCCCTCCATGTTCCATTTTCCCCATCACCACGACGCCTCCCGGCCCGTAGCCACCTCGCCACCACCTCCACTTTTCCCTGCCAAGAATGAGCAACACAAGCTTTCCTGGCGCCTCCCCTCCCCTGCAGCGCCACCTGCAGTAACCCCCTGGTACCTCGCCGCCTCCCCTACCCCCGCTGCACCCCCATGTCGCCCTACAAGCCCTCACCTCGTCGCCCCTTTGCCCTGCAGGTCACCCCCAGCGTCGACGCCCTACAGGAGAACGCCAAGAGCAGCAGGACCCCCTCACGCCCCCCTCGTCCAGGAGTGCGCCCCCTCCCCAAGCGCCGACCACCCTCCACCGCCCCCATCCCCACCGGCGACCTCCCCCCTCGCCGTTCAAGCCCCACCTTGCCGGCCAACCTCCCAGCCACGGCCAACCTTCCACCCACGGTGAGCTTCAAAAATATGCCATCACAGTTTTTTCAGAAAAAGAGCAAATTTATAAAATTCATATCTATGAGTATATAACTCCGAATTAGGTGATTGTTTTTGAATTAGATCACAAATTTCCTGTAGTTTCCTAAAATATATAATTTGACTATGTTTGAATTTATAAAATTTGAGTTAGAACAAATTTGGTTTAAACCTTGTTTTGCTTATACCGGGAGTTTAAAAATAGATTTTTAATTAATTATTTTTGCTACTGATCACTATTGATCATGTTTATGAGTAGGTTTAATTTCAGAATTTTTAGATTATTTTAAATTAAGATTTTAGGCAACACAGATTCTGTTTTAGTTTTTTAGGAGTTTTCCTATTTCTTTTGTTTTAATTTAATTGTATTTTATATTTGTAGATAATTTTTACTTGTTTTTTGTGTGTTAACATTAGTATTTCAATCAAAATTATTTTTATTTTATTTATTGTTATTTGATAGCATGAAATGAATTCTAGTTCGGTAATAACTTGCAAATTGATTTCATTGCTAGTTAGATGTCCTATATGAAAATATTTTCAAAATAATATTGTTTTATGAAAATACTTCTGTTATGTTAGTTAATTATATGTTTTATTTTCCGGTATTTTATTATTTTAGTGTTTTGTTTGCTGTTAAGTTTAATTAGAACAAAAACTATTTAGTGATTGGTGTAGTAGAAAACTCCATAGTTTTTCTTTGAAGTTTCCTTTGGATTTCCATCAGATCTTTCCTAATGATTTGATGGCATAAATTTTATTATTGTCTGTTATATTGATTGCTAGGACGATTGCTAGTATGATTGCTAGTATTCTACCCATGTTTTATATGCATAGTAGTTCTACCTTCTTCACCCAATTGCATGCAAAGTAGGTACTTGGAAATTTGGATCTTGATGTAGTATCATGTGGTAGGCACCATCACCCTTGTTACTTTGGCCGGGACGTTATTGTGCTATGCTCCTAGTAGACGGGGTTTGGTTGAGTGTCTATTATGAGTGTTGTGAAAACTTAATAATCAAGACCTGAAGACTCAAAGACTTGCAAGACCTCAGAACGAAATGTACCTCTGGGTGAAGGATGGTTTAGATGGGCTCCCAGGGGAAACCAGTGGACGACCCGGGATGCATGGAGAAGCGCCATGACATCTTGTGGAAAGCTTCACCCAGGAACGAAGAGATGGATGGATACTTCAAGACCCAAGGCTTACCTGCACAGCCACAAGTCATTATGGGCTCTGGCTTGGTTGGACAACGTGGTGACTCTGGACAGGCGGTGCTACGAGATGTAGAAGAATGGTAGGATTGGATGGGCACTGTCAGAGTCTCAGAGGAACCCGTTGAAAAACCATGTTTTGATCATCCGGTTCTCAAACAGAGGATTTCAACGAGGGCGATCAAATCTTGTGGGGAACGTGTGCAAAACTCTGCAGAGTACTCAAACCTAATCGATTAGCCGTGTCCACGGTCATGAACAACTTGAGCCGAAGGAACTGAAACTATCAGGAATTCTCAATAGCATTTATTCACTAGTAGAAAAAGGGCCTTTTGTCCCGGTTCGTAAGGGCCTTCTGTCCTGGTTTCGGAACCAGGACTAAAAGGTCATTACTAATGCCCTTGGCCTTCAGTCCCGGTTCTTACACGAACCGGGACAGATGGGCCTCCACGTGACCGATGCGGCGAGCCCGGGCAGTGGGGCCTTTAGTCCCGGTTGGTGACACCAACCGGGACCAAAAGGCATCCACGCGTCAGTATTTCAGGTGCTGGGGTTTTTTTTGAAAGGGGGAGAGGGGGTTTTGGGGGGTTAATTTAGGTGTTTCATATATTGTGTTAGCTAGCTAATGAATAGAGAGAAGTGTGCTCTCTTATCTCCGTGCTTGGTCGACGCTACATACTATATGTATAGAGAGGACTAGACACGCTAGCTAGTAAGCAAATGAAGGAAACGGAAGATCATCATGAACATATGCGTACAAAGAGAAGTGATATCGACCACCTCTCCTTCTCTGAGAGATTGGTCGAACAACAAGTTCTCGTATATCTATCCGACGCTACTGGCTACATATATACAATATAATTATCTCTTACAATATAATCTCCTAATTAAAATTCAACTGATTACAGTTCACATGGTATTCTCCGTCTTTAGGGATCACGTGGTCAAGAAAGAATGACGCCAATTCCTCTTGAATTCCTCGCATACGATCTGCTGGTAGGAGTTCATTCCGCATCCGATATATCTAATTTGAAGAAGGGGGTCAATACATATATATGAATAAATGAAACTGAACACAAATGATGGTAATAAAATAAAATTGTGAATATTATTATTTACGCACGTCATATTGTTTGTCGGAGTAGCCCCGCTCATAGGTCACATGGCGGATGGACTCGCAAATGTAGTATCCACAGTAATCATTCCCTGGTTCCTCCCACAACCACTTTACAAGAAATAGAGGTCAATCAAACTGATAGTTAGCAAGCATGCTAAATGGTATTGATGAAACTAGCGCTTGAATCACTAGGAGATGCGTGGAACATGCTACTATAGTACTTACTTTCGGGTGTCTAAATTGCAGCTTCTTCGGCAGTCCCGGAGTTTTTGCGGTGAATTTGTTCCAAACCCTGTCAGACAAAGAAAACAATTACTTGATATCAGGAAACAAACAAAGTTGCCGATATGGTGCGATAATGATCGATTTAACTTACTTCTCTAGAATTTCAGTCATGTCCGCATACTCGTTGGGATCTTTTCGTCTCGAGTCTAAGACGGTTACTAGTCCCTGCTCAAGCTTAATCTCTAGGAGAATATAGTGGAAGCTGCACACGCATGCATAACTCATCAATTACATTACTATAACCTTGACTAATAAGGGAAACCGAATATGCACAAGACAGTAACACTCACTGGAATTCGTAAGGGAAGAGTATTATAGCTTTGTTTTGATTCAATACAAACGATTGTAGCAGGTTGGCCTCGGTATCTTTGGCCTGAGATTTAATCATAAAGGCATCTACGAGATTTGTGTTAATGAACCCAATATTACCGATTTGTCTTTTCTTCAATTCAACGATCTTCAATCTGCATATAATATAGTGAGGATAATTAAAAATACATGCAATGAAAGAGCTGACCTATATATAGAGACTTAATGACAGAAGTAGTACTACTTACAGGCAGTAGCAAGTGATCATTAATTTATCAAGGGCCTTTAGATTAAAAAACGAGAAGAACTCCTCAAATGGAACCATCAACAGTTCAAGTCCAACGAGGTCATGCTCCTTTCTAACTCCCAGCATCAAAATATTACTCCCCCCAAACTCTTTGCAAGTTTTCATGTACCAATCATGGAATCTTTGCATCATCGTTGTTAGAGATCTTTCATCTTTGACGAGAGGCTTCCCGTACATGTATTTGTGTTCGTCCACCTCCAATAAATCAAAATGTGCATCATCGGGCAGGTAATCTGCAGGATTGGTATCGGGCAACAAGATCCCCAGATGATTAGCTATGATATCGCTAGACACCTTGAGCGGGGGGACGATTGGTTCGCTTGTTTGCCGAGCTGGGCAACTTTTTTCCCAGCTCATCGTTCTGCTGACCTTTGATCACTGACAGTACTTCCTGACCGCTGCTCTTCGATAAATGACTTTGTAATAATGCGCTCATAGTTGCCTTTCGTCGGAGATTTTGGTGGTTTCTTCAGGGCAGCCAGAGTACGCTTTGCTTTTACCGGATCTAACTTCTCCTCCGGAGGTGGATGTTTTTTTTGCTTTCACCCCTTCAAAGAAGTTCTTCAATTCAGCTTCCACGATCTTCTCGTTTTCCTCCGGGCTCCTCTCGTATGGTAACTTCTCAAGAGGCTTCAGAGAAGGACCGTATTTGTATTGCTTGCCTCTGGCTGTACTGCTACACGTCGGAGCTGACGGAGCGGCTGCGACCGTCTTTCCTTTCTTACCAGGCGGAGGAGAAGGACTACGCGCTGGAGGAGCTGGAGCGGCGGCGGGTCTCTTCAGCTCTTGTTGACGAGGCGGAGAAGGAGGAGGCAACTGGCTGCTCGGGCGCGCCGGCGCAGGCGGAGAAGGAGGCAGAGTGCCGTCACGCGCTGGAGAAGGAGGCTGAGTGCCCTGATCACTCGCCGGAGGAGGCGGAGGAGGAGGCGGGCCCTGACTCGCCGGAGGAGGAGGAGGAGGCGGAGGCGTCCAGTTCGGAAGGTGGATGAGCTCCTTCCGCCATAGGCATGGAGTCTTCACAGAAGAACCCAGCCGAATCTCCCCTTCACCCGTAGGGTGGTCAAGCTCAAGGTCCTCAAATCCTTTCGTTATTTGATCCACCATCACCCTAGCATATCCTTCTGGAATCGGATGGCCGTGGTAGGTTGAGCCAGGTTCATTAGGTATAACAGAGCCAACAGCCGCCTTGACTTTGAATGTCATCCATTGCGTCATAAGGTGGCAATGTTGAGACTCTGTGATAGCATCCACGGGGTAGCACGTGAAGACAGGCTCCAGTTGCTGAGTATGCTCGGTGGAAGCCACGCTGCTTCTCCGCTGAGATGGCGGGGTAGCTTCAGGGGAAGCTTCGGCAGGTCGTTTGCTGCGATCTGCTTCTTGTTCCTCTAGCCCTTGTACCCTCGTGCAGTTGGCTATGCTCCGATTTCTTCCTCCTCTCCTGGGTTTTGTAACCCCCTATGTCTGGAAACCCAGCCTTCCACGGAAGGGAGCCTGGCGTGCCTCGTGTCCGTCCAGGGTGCTCAGGATTCCCGAGGGCCATTGTGAGCTCGTCATTCTCTCTGTCTGGAATGAACGCCCCTTGCTGTGCTGCGGCGATATAGTGCTGAAGCTTCCTGATGGGTATTCGCAGTTGCTCTTCCGTCCAAACGCACTCCCCTGATACAGGGTCCAAGGTTCCGCCAACCTCGAAGAACCAAGTCCGGCAACGGTCTGGCCATCTCAATGTCTCTTGTTCGACCCCTTTAGCAATCAGGTCATTCTCAGCCATGTCCCACAAAGGTCGGGCTTTGAGGTAACCACCTGACCCCGTGCGATGGTGATGCTTCTTCTTCGCAGCATTTTTCTCGTTTGTCGCTGACATATTCTTACTCTTTTCTAATGTCTTGTGGGCCAGAAATGTGGGCCATTGATCTCTGATCTTCTCAAACCGGCAGGTGAATTCTGGTGTCTCTTCTTTGTCGACAAACGTTTTCAGCTCATTCTTCCACCTCCTGAATAGTTCTGCCATCTTCTTAAGTGCATGAGACTTGATCAATTCCTCTTTAACTCGCTTCTCTGGATCCTCCTCTGGCGGTAGGGTGAAATTTTCCTTAAGCGTTGTCCAAAGATCTTCTTTCTGTTTATCAGAGACATAAGACGTCGACACCTCAGGGTCTTCCTTCTTTGGCTTTAACCATTGCTGGATACTGATCGGGATCTTGTCCCTAACAAGAACCCCGCACTGAGCACGAAATACATCCCTTGTCCGGATGGGTTCAATCGGCTTGCCATCGCACGCGATTGCTGTGATCTCAAACCTTTCATCCGAGCGCAACTTTTTCTTCGGGCCTCGTTTCTTTACCGAAGTTGAGGTCGATCCGGAGGGCTAGACAAAAAAGAAGAAAGACGAGAGTTAACTAATATGTGTACATATGAAAACAATGAATGCATCAATTAACTAGGTAGCACAGGTTTAACTAATATATATATATACCTGGCTGGACTCGGTTCGGTCAACGGAGCCGTCATGAACGCCCTCTTCTTCACCCGGTCCTTCTAGATCATCATGAACTCCCTCTTCTTCAGCCGGTCCTTCCATATCATCATGAACATAGCCCTCTTCTTCACCCGGTCCTTCCATACCATCGGTGTCTCTGAGAAACGATGCAATGACATCACTTCCTTGTGCGATTATCTCCCCCAACATCGCTTCTTCCTCTTCGTCTCATGAGTGGTCCATAGTTTCTGCAAATATTTACAACATGTCAATTATTATTCAAACATGGTACATATGGATATATATTAGTGGCAAACGTAGAACTAGCTAGCTAATCACAATAAGGAATCATGTTAGTGGCCTCGACGCTGCTTCTCTAGGGTTTGGGGTGGCCTAGACAACGCTTCAAGGGTTTGGGGTGGCCTCGACACAACGCTTCAAGGGTTTGGTGTGGCCTCGACGACAACGCTCTTTTAACTTGGTAAATTTGGGTGGCCTCGAGAGAGTTTGTCGGGTAGGGCACGACGGGAGGGGGTAGGAGACCAACATCGTTTTTTCTCTAGGGTTTGGGTGTCCTCGAGAGTTTTGGTCGAGCGAGAGGGCCGAGGGGGGTGCTCCCGTGGTATAAGTTATCACGGTCGAGAGTGGGTATATATATCGACCGCCCCTCATGTCGAATTTATCCGGGAGGGGGTTATATCGACAACGACGTGACATACATATACATGGGAAAATAATGTTATCAGGGAGGGGGGTATATCGGTACCCCCCTCGTGTTGAAGTTCGATCGGGAGGGGGTATATTGACAACGACATACCTGATAAAAATAAGAAGACAAAAGAAGAAATAAAAAGAGGAGAAGAAGAAAGGAATAGAAGAGAAGCAATCGAAGAAAAAAAGAAGAAAAAAAGGAGAAGAAGAAAGGAATAGAGCAGAAAGAAGAAAAATATAGACAAATTCTATTTTTTTTCTTCTTTCTCCTCTATTCCTTTCTTCTTGTCCTCTTCTTTTTCTTCTTTTTCCTCTTCTTATTTATTTCTCCTCTTATTCCTCTCCTCTTCTTCTCCTTTTTTCCTCTTCTTATTTTCCTTTTTCTCCTCCCATTCCTAGCTATATATAATACTTTTCTAAAAAATGTAAGTTTTGCATATATAAAACTTTTTCTTCTTCTTCCTTCTTCCTTCTTCCTTCTCTTCCTTCTTTTCCTAAATATACAAAACTTTTCTAAAAATGAAACTAAACTAAAATGTACTAAATCAGAGAACATATATAGATAAAACTAACCTAAAATGTATCCAAATGTACTAAAAATCTAACTTTTATATGCACAAAGAACGGGGCGTGGTCGGGGCAGGGGCGACGGCAGCGTGGTCGGGGCAGGGGCGACGGCGGCGTGGTCGGGGCAGGGGCGACGGCGGCGTCGGTGTAGAGGGCGGCGACGGCGGTGTGGTCTGGGCAGGGGCGACGGCGGCGTGGTCGGGGCAGGGGCGATGGCGATCGACGGGGCAAAGGGCAGGGGCGACGGCGGCGTGGTCGGGGCAGGGGCGACGACGGCGCGGTAGAGGCACGGTGAGGGTGACGACGGCGTGGTCGGCCGGGCAACGGCGGCGTGGTCGGGGGCAGGGGCGACGACGGCGAGCTCGGGCAGCCTTGCGGCGTCGTTGGAGGGATCGAAGAACTGCCCAAATTTTCACAACTGCTGGCTTATATAGCAAAGCCATTGGTACCGGTTGGTGCCACCAACCGGTACCAATGCCCCCTTTAGTCTCGGTTGGTGCTACCAACCCGGACCAAAGGTCACTTTCAGCAGCCCAAAGGGCGGGAAGCGGCGGCCTTTGGTCCCGGTTTGTGGCACCAACAGGGACCAAAGGTCACTTTTCAGCAGTCCAAAGGGCGGGAAGCGGCGGCCTTTGGTCCCGGTTGGTGGCACCAACCGGGACTAAAGGGTGGGCATTGGTACCGGTTGGTGCCACGAACCGGTACCAAAGGCCCCTGTGTTGCCCGCGTCGCGGCCAAAGTTTAGTCCCACCTCGCTAATTGAGAGGGGCGCGCAGTGGTTTATAAGCCCCACTGCCGCACCCCTCTCGAGCTCCTCTCCACTTCAGGCTTAGGGGCCTACTTGCTAATGCTTTGCCTGATGGGCCTTCTGGGCCTACTGCGGGCCTGAATCCTGGCCCATGGATGGGTTTCTAGTCGTATTCAGGTCGTGGTGTCCCAGTTGGTGGCAATTTTTTTTATTTTTCCCAGTTTTTTTTGTTTTCTTTTTTGCTTTATTTATTTTATTTCTTTTTTTGCATTGGTACCGGTTGCCTGCCACATCCGTGGTGCGGTTGAATGTTTAGTCCCACCTCGCCAAGCGAAGGGCTTCCGAGCGTGTTTATAAGCTCCGCCGCGACTGCAACGTGGAGAGGAACATCTATTTTTTAATTTTTCCATTATTTTTTTCTTTTCTTTATTTTTGTTTTGTTTATTTTTTAGTTAGCTTATTTTGTTTTGTTTCTCCTTACAACATAATACTTATTTTTTTTTGTTTCTAATTACTTATTTATTTTATTTTATGATAATTCCTTTTGCCATTAAAGTTTCTTACAAAAAAAGTTCTTTATGAAAATTATTTTTGCTTTTAATCAGGGTTTCATACGGAAACTCGTGTGTTACAAAGGGATTTCATTTTTTTAACTTATTTGAACTCCATAGTTTTTCTGTGTTCAAAATGCACCATTCAAAGCCACATCATCAATTTACAACCCTTTCTCACTTCATTTGTTATTTTTCATGCATTTAATGATTATTTTGAGCTATAAGACCATGAAATTGAAAAGCATTTGAAATGAACTCTGAAAAGGTTCCAAGTTGGCATGGTATCATCATTTCACCCACATAGCATGTGCGAGAAAGTTGAGAGGGTTACGGCAAAAACTGGATGCACTTCGTGTACAAAACGGACAATCTCTTTCGAAGTATCAGGGTTTCATACGGAAACTCGTGTGTTACAAAGGGATTTCATTTTTTTGAACTTATTTGAACTCCATAGTTTTTTTGTGTTCAAAATGCACCATTTAAAGCCACATCATCAATTTACAACCCTTTCTAACTTCATTTGTTATTTTTCATGCATCTACTGATTATTTTGAGCTATAAGACCATGAAATTGAAAAGCATTTGAACTGAACTTTGAAAAGGTTCCAAGTTGGCATGGTATCATCATTTCACCCACATAGCATGTGCGAGAAAGTTGAGAGGGTTACGGAAAAAACTGGATGCACTTCGTGTACAAAACAAAAATCTCTTTCGAAGTATCACGGTTTCATACGGAAACTCGTCTGTTACAAAGGGATTTCATTTTTTTAACTTATTTGAACTCCATAGTTTTTCTGTGTTCAAAATGCACCATTCAAAGCCACATCATCAATTTACAACCCTTTCTGACTTCATTTGTTATTTTTAATGCATTTACTAATTATTTTGAGCTATAAGACCATGAAATTGAAAAGAATTTCAAATGAACTCTGAAATGGTTCCAAGTTGGCATGGTATCATCATTTCACCCACATAGCATGTGCGAGAAAGTTGAGAGGGTTACGGCAAAAACTGGATGCACTTCGTGTACAAAACGGATAATCTCTTTCGAAGTATGAGGGTTTCATACGGAAACTCGTCTCTTACAAAATGATTTCATTTTTTTGAACTTATTTAAACTCCATAGTTTTTCTATGTTCAAAATGCACCATTCAAAGCCACATCATCAATTTACAACCCTTTCTGACTTCATTTGTTATTTTTCATGCATTTACTGATTATTATGAGCTATAAGACCATGAAATTGAAAAGCATTTGCAATGAACTCTGAAAAGGTTCCAAGTTGGCATGGTATCATCATTTCACCCACATAGCATGTGCGAGAAAGTTGAGAGGGTTACGGCAAGAACTGGATGCACTTCGTGTACAAAACGGACAATCTCTTTCGAAGTATCACGGTTTCATATGGAAACTCGTCTGTTACAAAGGGATTTCATTTTTTTGAACTTATTTGAAATCCATAGTTTTTCTGTGTTCAAAATGCACCATTCAAAGCCACATCATCAATTTACAACCCTTTCTGACTTCATTTGTTATTTTTCATGCATTTACTGATTATTTTGAGCTATAAGACCATGAAATTGAAAAGCATTTCAAATGAACTCTGAAAAGGTTCCAAGTTGGCATGGTATCATCATTTCACCCACATAGCATGTGCGAGGAAGTTGACAGGGTTACGGCAAAAACTGGATGCACTTCGTGTACAAAACGGACAATCTCTTTCGAAGTATCACGGCTTCATACGGAAACTCGTCTGTTACAAAGGGATTTCATTTTTTTGAACTTATTTGAACTCCATAGTTTTTCTGTGTTCAAAATGCACCATTCAAAGCCACATCATCAATTTACAACCCTTTCTGACTTCATTTGTTATTTTTCATGCATTTACTGATTATTTTGAGATATAAGACCATGAAATTGAAAAGCATTTGAAATGAACTCTTAAAAGGTTCCAAGTTGGCATGGTATCATCAGTTCACCCACATAACATGTGCGAGAAAGTTGAGAGGGTTACGGCAAAAACTGGATGCACTTCGTGTACAAAACGGACAATCTCTTTTGAAGTATCAGGGTTTCATACGGAAACTCGTCTCTTACAAAGGGATTTCATTTTTTTGAACTTATTTGAACTCCATAGTTTTTCTGTGTTCAAAATGCACCATTCAAAGCCACATCATCAATTTACAACCCTTTCTGACTTCATTTGTTATTTTTCATGCATTTACTGATTATTTTGAGCTATAAGACCATGAAATTGAAAAGCAGTTCAAATGAACTCATGTGCATTTTTACTGTATTATGACCAAATTAATACAAGTTCATCATCACATTAAAACCAAAGCACAATAGTGATCAAATGTTATTATTGAAAAATAAATACATAAAGTTCTCTCATAAAACAACATACAACTATGTAAAACATTTAAATGCAACAACAAACGCGATCAAAATCGCAAGTAAGGTAACAATTGACCCAACAACATAATGATACCAAGCCTCTTTATCAATGGCATATTTTCTAATATTCCTAATATTAAAGCGCATTTCATCCATCTTCAAGCGCATTGCATCCATCTTCAACCGCATCGCATCGATCTTCATCTTTCGATCGTCAATGACCTCGACAACATGCAACTCCACTTCCATATTCTTATCCTCAATTATTTTCAATTTTTCCTTCAAGTATTTGTTTTCTTTTTCAACCAAAGTTAACTTCTCGAGAAGATTTTCTAGGTGGGTTGGAATTTCCAGTTCACATACCTCCTAGATTAAAAAATATATGTCACGTTGGTCATCATAATTGTCATAAACAATAAATGAACCAAATAGTTATGAAAAGATAATATATACCACATCTGAATCATAGACAGGACGAGAGCTGACGGGGGCGAATACCAAAACCATCGCACTATATAATAACAAGGAATAATAAAAGTAAGAAAATTAGACAAGTATCTATGTGAAGTCAGAATTTTTTTCTTTCAGAAACAAGATAAGAACAAGAGGCTCACCACGGTGGTGCCGGCGACGAGATCGACGCGGGCGATCGACGACGGTGAAGATGGGGCGGGGACGGGGAATGACGGACCGCTAAATCTAGACAAGTCTCGTTGAAAATGGAGCTCGGAGGTCGAGTTTCGAGAGGAGAAAGCTTAACAAGTGTGGCTCGGGCATTTCATCGAACACCTCATGTGCATAGGAGGTGAACTAGAGAACTCCCCTCGCCGGCTCGACAAAAACAGAGCACTGTGGAGTGCTCTGCCACGACGGTGGGTATATATGTAGGCAAGTTATTTGTCCCGGTTCGTGGCATGAACCGGGACTAAAGGTTGTGGGCCAGCAGCGAGGACCATTGGTCCCGGTTCGTGGCTCGAACTGGGACAAATGGTTCCACACGAACCGGGACAAATGCCCATGAGGCCCCGGCCGGCCCCCTGGGCTCACGAACCGGGTCTAATACCCCCCATTGGTCCCGGTTCTTGAAGAACCAGGACTAATGGGCTGGCCAGGGCCGAACGGTAGCCCTGTTTTCTACTAGTGTATTATGGATGTGGGTAATATTGATAACTTGGGTATGAGAACTGGTTGGTGGAACCATCTCATTAACAACCAACAATGTAGTAATATTTTTCTTTTAGCCCCTCTCTTGTGGTAGGAGAAAACTTTGTTTTCCGCTAAAAAATTTACAGCCCCACCTGCCATATATGCATATAGTATAGATGTTATTTTTACCCCTCTCTTTTGTGACTTGCCGGCATATTCAATATGCTGACCTACACGGCTGCAACGTCTTATGTTGCAGATACTTTCTTCGATGAGTAAGAGTACGATTCAGCGTTACGGTCTGCACTCAACTTGCCGTTGGTGTTTATTGGGACTCCACTCCCTTGACTGTTTCCGCTGAGGTTTTGTGGTATATATCAGTTTTACGTTATTTACATGTGATTGCACTTTGATATATACATTGATGTACTGTGTGTGCCAGCATACTGATCCAGGGATGGCACAGATGCACAGAGGCTTGACTCGTTTTGAGTCGGGTCGTTACAATAGTGCTATCAATATCATTGACCAAAGTAAGCATATATCATTGAACTAAATAATTAACACATGAAAAAGAACACATACTAGTAATTAAGCAATTCTACAAACTGTGCATGGTTCGAACATATAATAACATGCATAAAGTTAAGCAGTCATTCATATACGAAATAGCTAGTGCTACGTCCATCTAGCAAGCTACTGGCCGGAGGGGCCCGCCTCATGGTCGTCCCTGGCAGACCTACGATGACGTTGTACCAGATGAACCTCCTCCTTGTCCTCCTCCTATGCCACGAGCTTATCCCAATCTACGGGATCCTCATGTGCGCTCTTCCTTGTTGCTTACTGAAGGAGCATCATCTTGTTGGTCTCTAAGAGTTTGTCATCTCTCACAAGCTCCATCACTAATGGATCGAACAACTGTTCCTCAATGTGGAGGTTCTCTTTCTCCTCAGTACTAATGCATATCCTTATGTTCTCCAGCACGAGGAACTAGGCATACTCACGGCAATCAGGGTAGTTTAGAATCGGTTTTTTCCTTATTATACTCAACCACTTTGTATCATAGGCGTGTGCCGCTAACTCAAGGGTGTCCAAGTGTCCAAGCAGGTGGACGACATTGTTCTTCATGATGGTTGTATAGTATTTAGTCCCCTTCTGTCGCACGCCATGAAACATCGGGGCCATCTGACTATACCTGCAACACCTATATATATAAAATCTTGACAATGTAATTAAACATACGCTAGAATCTTACACTAAAACTACACTACATTCTTACATTACAAGTGCACTACAATTTAAACTAGAATAAAAGGTTCTACACTAGCTATAAATACAATTACACTACAGATTATGCACTACAAATATTACTAAAATCTAAAACTACAATTACCCTAAAAATCTGTACTACACAACTACACTAAAATCTGACACAACAATTACCCTAAAAATTTACAGTACGTCCTTACGCTACACAACTAAACTACAATCTTACATTGCAACTACACTAAATTCTACACTTCAACTAGAAAAAATAAATCTTATATACGATAATCTCACTACAATTACAGTACAATTTCACACTACATTTACACTAACAAATTCTATACTGCAATTACTCACCGACGATGGAGAGGACGGGACTGGCGGGTCCTTGACGGCAACGGAGAAGGTGGAGACCATGGTGAGGGCATTGTGGTGGACAAGGAGACCACAAAGAGGGGATGACGGCGGGGAAGACGGTGGCGGAGATGACGGCGGCGGTGGAGGCGAAGGGGCTCGCGGGTCATTGATGGTGGCGACGGAGACGGCGACAATGTGGAGTCGGAGATGGAGACGATAGCCGGGGGCTTGGTCATTGGCATCGGCATCAGGTTGGAGATATATTTGGGGGTGTTGGTGGGTGGGGAATGAATTTGTATATATGGATGGTTGGATTTGACAAGTGGCGGTGTGTTTGCTAGCGTTACCTTTATTTTAGTTTATTTTTTTGGACACACTATTTTGTTTTTCTATATATGTTTAGTTTATAACTTATTACATTATTTATTTCATTGATTATGATACATACATTATAGAAGGATAATAAACAATAACAATAACAAATATAATTACTACTACTAGATCTAAACTAAGAACATCATGAGTGCGATGACGGCCACGAGAAGAAATGCTACCATTGATCCAGTTGGGAGAAATAGGCCAAGGATGCAACCTGCTAAAAGTGCATATCGAAGCATCTTGATTTTTTTATTCGGCCTCACGTCATATCGTTCTTGAGTTGCATCTCATCTATGTGTTGTCTCAATGGTCCAATGGAGTAGTCAAGTAACTCACATATGTACTTGTGAACGAGATCAACCCATATACATGTGAATCAATATTTCCCCCTGTTTTCGGTGGATATATATATATATATATATATATATATATATATATATATATATATATATATATATATACACACACACACACACACGCACACACACATTGATGTGAGCGACTCTAGAGGAGTTGAATTGTGTGAATTAACTGAAAATAGATCAAGATGTATTTTTTTATACACGTATCTTTCTACGGTTGGCGCAGATGTAGAACTCCCGCTATGGATTCCATTATGTGTGCGACATATGCTTGGCGTTCACGAACAATGAACACCAGCACTACATAATATAGCTCTGGCGTGGCAGGATATCTCACCCCACCATTATATTTGGACTCGTCAGATGAGGAGGGCCTACATTTTGGTGGCGTTCCACTTTAAGTCGACGCCAGCACTACCTACACAAAGCTAGCTTACCAATTCATCCGTTGTCATAGCTATTTGAAAAAGTAGTGCTGGTGTCGCGTCAAATTGGCGCGCCACCAACATATGTTGTGGCTAGACATTTCTCTACTATTGATTAGGTTAGGGGACGTGTGAGGGGGCCACGAGCCTGGTGGGCATACCCTACCCCCAGGGTGCGTCCCCAGGCTTGTCGCCTCCTCGTGTGGCTTCCAGCCTCCTCCCATAGCTTCCTGGGTCCCTATTGGTCTAGAAAAAATCACTAAAAAGTTTCATCATGTATGGACTCCGTTTGGTACTGATTTTCAACAAAAGTCAAAAACACCCAAAGACAAGTACTGACACTAGGCACTAAGTTAATAGATTAGTCCCATAAAATGATATAAAATAGTATATCATTGCATATAAAGTATACAAGATTGATAATATAGTAGCATGAAATAATAAGACAATTATAGATAATACGTTGGAGACGTATCATGTCTCTCCCAAAAGGGAAAACAACCACATTTTACTCTTTTTTCCTACCACGAGAGGCACGGACTTACTTTTCGTGGAGGCATGAACTTGCTTCCGCAAGAGGCACGACCATATCTATCGGAAAGGGAAAACATGTTTTTTTTTCCTTTTGAGAGATACATGGATTTACTTCTCATGGAGGCGCATATTTGCTTCCATGAGAGGCACGAAGGTGCTTCTTAGAAAAAAATAATGTGTTTCCTTTCTTTTATTTTCATTGATTTTTAGAATATTGATTAAGTAGACCCGGAGGCCATAGTTTTCACTAGAGGCTTATCTCTCGAATACATATCATAGAGTGGGTAGACAAATTATTTTTGGACAATTGATAGAAAAGCGCATAGTTATGATGTTATTCATGGCATTGATCATGCATATAGTCATCACATCCATAAACAAGTAGACCAAAATGATTCTGCATCTACTACTATTACTCCACTTCGAGAGCGTTTCTACGCTTGCCCCTCTAAGTATTAACTTCATGACAAACAAAGTAATGCTTGAAGATAGATGACATGATGTAGACAAAGTAAGAAAAGCAATATGTTGAGCTCCCGTCGTTTTATCCTTAGTAGCAGCAATATAAATACGTGTCATGTCCTCTTTTATCACTGGGATATAGAGCACCACAAGATTGAACCCACTAAAATGCACCACTCCCAGTGAAGATATATCAATCTAGTTGACCAAACTAAAAACATAGATCGAAGAGAAATACTAAGCTATAATAATCATGCATAATAGAATTCAAAGAAGACTCAATTATTTTCAATAAGTAATCAGATCATAAACCATAATTCATCCGATCCCAATAAACATACCGCAAAAGAAGATTACATCGGATAGATCAACACGAAAATTATGGAGAACATTTTTCATTTGCATTTTTAATATATGGTAACACTAGAGGCGTGGTCTACTTCAAAGAAAAGACCTCATATTTTCGAGGTGATGGTGTGTTTGCTAGCGTTGGCCCACGTGGCCAACGCCATTTGCGATGTACTTTTATTTTAGTTTATTTTTTGATGCATATTATTTTTTTCTTTCTATATATGTTTACTTTATAATTTATTACATCATTTATTTCATTAATTCTGATTTTTATTTTTTTTATTTTTTGTGAATGTATATATATAGAATTAAAATAACAGTTCAAAATATATACATATATATGAGAACAACATAGATTTCATTAATTAATATGGTTTACTTACATACATTATAGAAGAATAATAAACAATAACAAATACAATTAATATTACAAGATCTAAACTAAGAACATCATGAGTGTGATGACGGCCAAGAGAAGAAATGTTGATCTAGTTGGGAGAAAAAGGCCAACGAGCTAAAAGTGCATATTGACGCATCTTGATTTTTTTATTTGGTCTTAGGTGATATCGTTCTTGAGTTGCATATCATCTATTTGTTGTCTCAATGTTCCAATGGAGTAGTCAAGCAACTCTCTTATGTACTAGTGGACGACATCAATCCGTATCCATGTGAAGCAATATTCTGCCCCTGTTTTCTGTGGATCACAATATATATATACATATTGATGTGAGCGACTCTAGAGGAGTTGAATTGTGCGAATTAGCTGAAAAGAGATGAAGATGTATTTTTTGTCATATACGTATCTTTCCAAGGTTGGCGCAGATGTAGAACTTTCGCTTTGGATTCTATTATGTGTGCGATATATACTTATCAACACGTCGTTGATAGCCCCAAAGTAGCACACGAGCGATATGTTCGACGCTGGTGGCATAGCTACCGGATTGAACGGAGGTCATGCTGATGCGACATGATGATTCACATGACAAGGCCGACTGCATTGGCTGTGGCGATCTAGCATAGCCAACAGGGCCAGACGGGAGCTCGGCCAGGGCTTCGGAGTCCCAAACTTTCGACACGCTCCGCTGACTTGGATCCATAACTAAGAGGAACTAACTAGTTAAGGAGAAGAATTGGAAGTGAATATATTTTGAGAAACAAAGGGGCTACCAACACTAGCTTATATAGGCAAAACTTAGTGTTGGCGTTCACGAACAATGAACGCCAGCACAACATAATAAAGCTGTGACGTGGCAAGATATCTCAGGCCACCATTATATTTCGACTGGTGAGCTCAGTAGGGCCCACATTAGAGTGGCATTCCACTTTAAATCTACACCAGCACTACCTGCACAAAGATGGCGTACCAATTCATCCGACGTCATAGCTATTTGAAAATGTAGTGCTCGCGTCGCGTCAAATTGGCACACCACCAACATATGTTGTGGCTAGCCATTTTTCTACTAGCGGTTAGGTTAGGGGGACGTGTGAGGGGGGCACAAGCCTAGTGGGCGTGCCCTACCCCCAAGGGTGCACAAAGGCTTGTCGCCTCCTCGTGTTGCTTCCGGCCTCCCCCCCGATGCTTTGTGGGTCCCTATTGGTCCAGAAAAAATCACCAAAAAGTTTCATCATGTTTGAACTCCATTTGGCATTGAATTTCTGCAAAATTCGAAAACAGGCAAAGACAAAAACTGGCACTAGGCACTGGGTTAATAGGTTAATACCATAAAATAATATAAAATAGTATATTATTGCATATAAAGTATAGAAGATTGATAATATAGTAGCATGAAACAATAAAAAATTAAAGATACGTTCGAGACGTATCTTGTCTCTTCCAAAAGGGAAAACAAGCATGTTTTACTCTTTTTCCTACCACGAGAGGCATGGATTTACTTATTGTGGAGGCATGAACTTGCTTCCGCGAGAGCCATGACCATGTCTATTGGAAGGGAAAACATGTTTTTTCCTTTTGAGAGAGACACGGTTTTACTTTTCGTGGAGACACAGATTTGCTTCGATGAGAGGCACGACCGTGCTTCTTAGAAAGAAAAAAAATGCATTTCTTTTATTTTACTTTTGTTGGTTTTTATAAAATTTATTAAGTAGACCCGGGGGCCATTGTTTTCTCTAGAGGATTCTCTCTCGAACGCATAGCATACGATGGATAGACAAATTACTGTTGGACAATTGATAGAAAAGTGCATAGTTATGATGTCACGGTATTGATCATGCATATAGGCATCATGTCCATAAACAAGTAGACCAAAACGATTATGTATCTACTACTATTACTAAACTTAGATAGCGTTTTAAGCTTGCCTCTCTAGGTATTAAGTTCATGACAAACATACTAATGCTTGAAGCAAGATGACATGACATCGACAAAGTAAGACAAGCAATATGTTGATCCCCCATTGTTGTATCCTTAGTACCAACGATACAAATACGTGTCATGTCCCCTTGTGTCGCTAGGATATAGAGCACTGCCACACTTAACCCACTAAAACACACCACTCTCACTGAAGATAAATCAATCTAGTTGGCCAAACTAAACGCATAGATTAGAGAGAAATACTAAGATATAATAATCATGCATAATAGAATTAAGAGAATACTTAGTTATTTTCAATCAATAATCTCATCAACAAACTCCCCGCAAAATAAGATCCTAACAAACACACCGCAAAAGAAGATTACATCAGATAGATCAACCCGAGAATCATGGAGAACATGGTATTGAAGATCAAAGAGAGATAAGAAGCCATCTGGCTACTAGCTATGGACCCGTAGGTATGTGGTGAACTACTCACGCATAATCAGAAGGCAACGAGTTTGATGTAGACAGCCTCCATGATCGATTCACCCTCGGCAAGGTATCAGAAAAGGTCTCCATATGGAATCGCGGCGGAACATAGACTTGCGGTGGCGTAAAAAGTATTTCTGATTGCCTTCGAGTGTTTTTGGAATATTTGAGAATTTAATGGTTTGTAGAAGTGTAATTAGATCACTCGGAGTAGAGGGCTCCTCGCGTGGCTCCCAACCTCCTTCGAGAGCTTCGTGGGTTCTAATTGGTTCATAATATCTGACGTACATGTAGTGCGACACTTATCGCAACCTCAGGTAGGAGTGACCTTTGCAAAGAGTACTCTTTAATTAGCGATTTTAAAAATACCTAGGGAATCGATACCACGTTGCCTTTGTCGCGGGTGGGGCTGCAAGCCAATGCGCTATATTCGGGTACATCGTAATAGTGGAGGCGTATCCTACTTCAAAGAAAAGACCTCATCTTTTCCATTTATCCTTTCCTTTTTCCTTTTTTTTCTTTTTTTGTTTGGTTATCTTATTTCATCCTCAATTTTCTTTGATTTTTTCTGTATCGTTATACTTCGGGGTTTTTTGTCCTTCATTTTATTTTGTTTTCCTTCATGTTTTTATCCGGGTTTTTCCTTTTTCATTTCCTTCATTTCTGGTTGTTTGTTTATTTATTTATTAGTTCTCAATATTTATTTTATTTTTCTTTGTTTATTTATCTATTTTTTTGCATTTGCTTCTTTCATTATGTTTTTTATTTCCATTTCTTTTCCGCTCTAAATTTTTGTGTACGCCAAGTACAATTTTAGATAGACGTTTGTTTTTATACAATTCTAACATTTTTAAATATTGGTTCTATCCAGATTTTAAACATTTTACAAATGCATGTTTAACATTTTTTTCCATAGAAGATGAACATTTTTTTTCAATAGAAGATGAACATTTTTAATACACGGTGAACATTTTTTATACACACTCTCAGTGTTTTTAAAATACTTGATTAAAAAATAAAATACAAGATTTTTGCACACATGATTAATATTTTTTATACATATTTTACATTTTTAAATGCTTTATTAAACCATTTGTATAATCTAATACATATTTTTTTGAATTTATGGTAAATATTTTTCAAATGCTTTTTTTAACATTTTTAAATATTAGTTTAACATTTTTAACGCATGATAAACATTTTCTCTATACACATGTTCCAAATGCTTGATTAACATTTTGCGAATACAAGTTTAATATTTTCCAAATACACGTTCAACACTTTACTACACACACTTTTAGACATTTTTTGAAATGCAATATTAACATTTTTTAACTAATGGTTAACATTGTTTCTACACACATTTAACACTTTTTAAATGCTTGATTAATACTTTTTCAAGGGCAATATTAATTTTTTTAATACATGGTCAACATATGTTTTCAAATACTTGCTTAACATTTTATAAATACAAGTTTAATATTTTTCGAATAAAACACAAGTTTTTTTTAATATATGGTCAACCTTTTTCTATACATATTTACTATTTTCAAAATATTTGTTTAACATTTTTTCAAATGTTAGATTATCATTTTTAAAATACATGATAAAAAAATTCAAACACATTGTATATTTTTTTGTATAAATTTTTCACACATATATGAAACATTTTCTCTATACATATTCAACATTTTTTAAATGCTTGGTTACTTTTTTTAAAATATGCATAGTGTTTTCTGCAATATACTTATTTAGGATATGTGGAATTATAAGCGAGAGTAAAAATAATAATTGAAATAAAAAAACATGAAGAAAATATATAAAGAAAAGAGGATGTGGCCTCCCACTCGCATGGACCGGCTCGTTCGGCACACTCCTAATGCAAGTCTGCCCTTTTTCTTGCTATAAGCGAGATATAGGGGCGGCCGAGACGGCACGACACATTCACCATTAGGCCTAGTATATGTATTAAACGGGCCAGATCACAACATGTTTAGCTCCAATGAGTCAGTGTGTTTTCAACCTTATGGGTTGTTTTTTAGCTATTTTGGTCTTCTAGGCCTATTGTAAATATTATGAAAAAAACTGATCGGGCCTAGCCTTACAACCCAGGGAGTACCTCGGGTTTGTTACGTACCGGACATGAACCACCGAGCCACGTGGCGTGCCGACCCATAATGTGTGAGATAGGTGGCCTAGTGGATTACTCCTTTCGTTCCTAAATATAAGTCTTTTTAGAGATTCTATTAGGGATTATATTTTATATACGAATGTATATAGACACAATTTAGAGTGTAGATTCACTCATTTTGCTGCGTATGTTGTCCCCTAATAATTTTTTTAAAAAGACTTATATTTAGGAATGGAGGGGGTAGAACACGTGCCACGGTCCACATAGCCTCATTGGGCCACGTCTAGGTCAAAAGCGCAATTTATTTTTCAAAAAACAGTTAGGCCATTTTTAATAGGTTGTATGTACTATTCTTGTAGGCAAAGATGTCAACAACAATATGTCCATATCAGGCCTCTTCCAATGCATTGGTGCTTAGATGAGGTATTAAGTATATTAAAAACTTTAACAACTAGTCTCCCTAATGCATAAATGCTTAGCTTTTGTTGCTAAGATTTCCTCATGGAATTGTTTAATAATTAAACTTGTTCATGCATTGGTTGGTAGTCATTTTAAATAGGTTTATGTGCTTAGAACCGTTTCTTCGTGAGTCACCATAATGCTCTATCTCCTCTTTAATTGCTTTGCCACATCAATTTTTTACCTACGTGACACCCTTAACACCGGTGCACTGGGAAGGACCTCAATGAACTATCATACGACTAGTCCAGTGGGTCGTATTTAAATCATCCAATAGAAGGTAAGAGAATCGTCCAATAAAATGTAAGCCAATAAACAACTAGCTAATCCAGCACACGCGTTGGCCGCGTTCATTGCTCGAGGCATGTCACATAAACCCCACTATCTCTCTGGAAACATTCTGAGCCACGACGCTATCTTCATGCATAGCCACAACGTCTGTATCTTTCCTTGAAAAATTTACGTTCACTCTACTGAATCTGACGAGGTTAGTTTGCTTCATGCGAACAACGAGTTGCAAGCCGTTGGGAGACCACATCTAGATTCTACCGAAAAAGTCTTTTGCCCTATTTTATATATAAAGCAAACCACGAGAGCAAAAAATCCAACACAAGTTCACCACACACACGCACGCACAGAAGTAGCATAAGACACCACAAATGGGTTCTGTTGAGGGCACAACTCAACAAGCCCTAAGTAACACACACACCCAAACCCAACAGCGGGTGACACATCCTCAAAAGGCTAATCTGTCTCGCGAGGTGGAGGAGGAAGCGGGGGGCGGGGGCATGCGGAGAGCCATCGAGCAAAGGTCAGCGATGATGGTGTTGATGTCATCTCGGGCGGAGGGGCGGCTAAGCTGTCGCCGCAGGTGCAGGAAACCACATATTCTAAAAACTACGTCAGTGGAACGTCGGAGAGAAACGCGCCGAATCACAAGATTATTGCAAACAGTCCAGAGAGTCCATACGAGCACCTCGATGGTTAGACACCTAATGTGGCGGGCCGACGAAGGGACGGATGGATCTCCGCAAAGAGGTAGGGGACGTTGTTATGTCACCATTGACCACTGTCGGCTTCGTGGAAGCAACTCCAGAGGAATTGAGCTGATACACATGTGAAAAGATGTGATTCAATTCTTCCACTGTGCCACATAGGAGGTAGATCCTGTCCCCGAGGCCATTGCACTTGAGCACCTCCACCCCTGAAGATACCTGATACGTCCATTTTGCATCATGTTTTCATGTTGATATTTATCGCTTCTTGGGCTGTTATTTCACTTCACGGTACAATTCTTATGCCTTTTCTCTCTTATTTTGCAAGGTTTACATGAAGAGGGAGAATACCGGCAGCTGGAATTCTGGCCTGAAAGTGGAGCAAGTTTGAGATACCTATTCTGCGCAACTCCAAATGCCGTAAAAATCAACGAGGATTTTTTTCCGGATTTATAAAAAATACTGGGCTCAAGAAGCGCCAGAGGGGCGCCAGGGGTTGGCCACAAGCCTGCACGGCGCGACCACCCCCCAGGCCGCGCCATGAGGGCTTGTGGGCAACATGCTGGCCCACTTGGCCCCCTCTTCTCCTGTATGAAGGGTTTCGTCCAGAAAAAAATCAGGGAGGAGCTTTTTCGTGGATTCGCCGCCGCCACGAGGCGGAACTTGAGCAGAACCAATCTAGAGCTCCGATAGGACGATCCTGCCGGGGAAACTTCCCTCCGGAGGGGGAAATTGTCGCCATCGTCATCACCAACACTCCTCTCATCGGAGGGGACTCGTCACCATCAACATCTTCATCAGCACCATCTCATCTTCAAACCCTAGTTTATCACTTGTAACCAATCTCCGTCTCGCGACTCCGATTGGTACTTGCAAGGTTGCTAGTAGTGTTGATTACTCTTTGTAGTTGATGCTAGTTGGATTGTTTGGTGGAAGAGTTCATGTTCAGATCCTTGATGCTACTCATTACCTCTCTGGTCATGAATATGATTATGCTTTGTGAGTAGTTACTTTTGTTCCTGAGGACATGGGATAAGTCATGCTAATAGTAGTCATGTGAATTTGGTATCCGTTCGGTAATTTGATGTGTTGCATGTTGTTTTTCCTCTAGTGGTGTTATGTGAACGTCGACTACATAACACTTCACCATTATTTGGGCCTAGAGGAAGGCATTGGGAATTAGTAAGTAGATGATGGATGGCTAGAGTGACAGAAGCTTAAACCCTAGTTTATGCATTGCTTCGTAAGGGGTTGATTTGGATCCACTAGTTTAATGCTATGGTTAGACTTTGTCTTAATTCTTCTTTCGTAGTTGTGGATGCTTGCGAGAGGGGTTAATCATAAGTGGGATGCTTGTCCAAGTAAGGGCAGTACGCAAGCCCCGGTCCACCCACATATCAAACTATCAAAGTAACGAACGCGAATCATATGAACATGAGTTAAACTAGCATGACAGAAATTCCCGTGTGTCCTCGGGAGCGTTTCTGCTCCTATAAGACTTTGTCCAGGCTTATCCCTTGATACAAAAGGGATTGGGCCACTTTGCTGCACCGTTGCTACTTTTGTTACTTGTTGCTTGCTACGAATCATCTCACCACACAATCACTTGTTACCGACAATTTCAGTGCATGCAGATTTTATCTTGCTGAAAACCACTTGTCAGATCCTTCTGCTCCTCGTTGGGTTCAACACTCTTACTTATCGAAAGGACTATGATTGATCCCCTATACTTGTGGGTCATCAATACCAGACCCCTAATCAATTGCCACAAGAAGATTCTGGTATTGAGCGGCAACCTAATGGTCCACACAGCGGTGAGGGCATCAGGAGCCATCGACGGGGCGACGGCTTGGTATAGAGATTTGGTGGAAAACCGTCCAGAGGGTTCCAGGCGCCAAGACATGCGATCCGTAGTATTGTCAATGTCAGGTGTGTAGAGGGCGATGCATTCCAGCATCTCTTCCCAAGCAGTGAGATCAAGGGGACCAAATGATCGGCGGAACACGAGGCGCCCTAAGTCCAAAAGGGCGACTTGGACCGAAGTCCTAGGCTCCACCGCTATGGAGAATAAGTCCGGGAAGCGGACGACAAATGGTGGGTCCCCTGCCATTATATCAAACCAAAACATCATAGAAGACCCAGACCCAGTCGAGATGGAGGATCCAATGCGGAGAACAGGAATAAGTTGGATGATTGATTGCCAGGACTAAAAGCCTCTAGAATGTTTGCCGAAAGCGAGCGGCTAGCCCCGAAGGTACTTCTTCCTAATGATGTCAAGCAAAAGACCGCCGTCACCATTGGCGATCCTCCACAACCATCTATTTAGCAAATAAATATTCATATGCTTGGAATACATGATCCCCAGACCTCCCTGGTTTCGAGGCTTGCAAATGTCAGGCTAGCAGACCATGTGGTATTTCTGCTTATCGCCCTTGCCTGCCCAGTAAAGTCGAGACTGGTACTTGGCAACCCCGTGGTGCAGGGTTTCATGGAGACTATATGAGTTCATGAGGAACAGAAACAGATTGGATAGGGATGAGTTGATGAGCATGGTCCTGGCCACCTTCGACAACCACCTGCCTTGCCCCGACTCGATCCGATGTTGGAGCTTTGTAACCATGGACCGTAGGTCCGCGACGGAGAGGCGTGAGTCACTAATGGGTATCCCCGGGTAGGAGGTGGGGAAGGACCCAAGCTGGTAGTTAAGACGGTAAGCAATGAGATGGGACTCGTCATGAGAGAGCCGAGGATCATCACTTCGCTCTTGTCGAAGTTGATCTTGATCCGAGACATATCCTGAAAGCACAGGAGGTGAAACTTGAGGTTGACTATGTAGGCGTTAGAGCCTTCCACCCTGATAATAGTATCATGAGCATATTGCAGGAGGGAGACCCCTCCCGCTCCCATAAGATGAGGAACAACCCCATGAATATGGTCGGCCACCTTAGCCTTATCGAAGATGGCAGCAAGGTGTAATGCCCAAGGTGTGATCATATCCTTATTTTGGATCGAGGGCCTCGACAGGGATAGAAGCGCATCACGTCGTTTTGCAAGAATGGATATCATCACAAGTACATGTAAAGAAGAGATGAGTATATGAAATTGGCTTATGCTCGCCACAAGCTAAATCATGATCACATCAATACAACAATATATTCAATCATCATACATAAGAGCAGGGTACGACTACGGACGAAATCAAACGATAAAAATGACATCCATCCTTGCTATCCCAGGTTGCCATCCTGGAACCCATCCTGGATCGACAAAGAAGAAGAAGAATAACTCCAAATAAAAAAGCATCGCTCTCACATCAAATCATCACACTACTTGTACCTCCAATTGCTACTGTACTAATCTGTGAGCCACATGGACTCAACAATCTCATTTCCAATGGTATCAAGACTAGCAAAGCTTAATGGGTGAGGAATGGTTAAGTGGTGAGGCTGAGAAAAGCACTAAACATTTGAATATGTGGCTAACTTACGAGTACAAGAATAAGAGGGGTGATCTACGCATAATCAGACGTGAACTAGTAATGATCAAGAAGTGATCCTAAATACCTGCTTACGAGTGAAACATAACCCCATTGTGTCCTCTCTTGGATATAGAACTCACAAGAAGAGACCATCACGATTACGCACACGGTTGGCATATTTTAATTAAGTTTACTTCAAGTTTGCTATGGTCGGATTTTAAACAAAATTTTGAAGTTGCCACATAACCATGGGCAAGGCACTCATGAAATATTTAACCCTGCACGGGTGCTCCAACTAGTCCATCACAAACTTCCACAAGCTGCGTGGAAAAACCTCAACCACGGAAAACTCGTAGTCTCCTCGGAACTCTTGGTGGAAAACCTCAACCTCGAGAAAGCCCAAAGTATCCTCGAAATCCCGTGCACAATATGTTTGAGAAAGGTAAAACAAAACCAGCAAGTCCTCATGGCAAGCAAGATCCCAATAGGAGTCACGCCTATCTTTTTCTCGGGCACTACCAGATGAGCAATACGTACGGTGACCTAATAGGAATCCCCCAAGTTGTCTGAGGGTGGCCCCGCAAGTGAATCTATTTTGTACCAACACACATGAGGAGCACTCGCTCGGGGGTTGATTATTTATCCGCGGGTGCCGGAGGGTCCCTATGCAATTTTATTAGTTATTAGGCAAATGTAGTACCAATGTTGGGCCTTGCCAGAAGAGTTTTACCCCAAAACGAAAGTCAAGGGGCTCCCCATAACAATCGCAAGCATGTTAGGAGCGCTCAATATGGAACATAACATCGGTACACAAGTAACTAGGGCGACAAAGGTGGAACAAAACACTGAGCAAAAGGCCAAGCCTTCCACCTTTTACCAAGTATATATGTGCATTAAATTAAATATAAATAATGTTGTTATATCTCAACACAACCATGCTTTCACATGGAAACAACTTTCACCCGTAACTAAGACTTCTATAAAAAGGGCTGGGAAAACGGTAACATAGCCAAACAATGGTTTGCTGGGAAGGTGGAGGGGTTAGAGACTTTTCATGGAAATGTTGGGAGGCTTGACATACAAGTGGTAGGTAACGATACATAACGGTAGAAGCGAGACAACTAGCATAGCAATGGTAGTAGTGGTAACCACGGATATGTTCATCTTGCCTGAGATCCTGCTTGAAAGAAGAACGAATCCATGAAGTAGACGAATGGGCGTAGTCAAACGAATCCTCACACTCCGAATGTTATCGAAACTCTATCGAGAAGAAGCAATCTGGAATAAAACAATAAACACACGATAAACACCAAAACATGTGCATGACATTATGAGCAAACAAATGTGATGCATGACCATTTAATTATGCATGACATGATAAAGCACAACAATCAAGTACTACACGTTAAGTGAAGTTCAATATGCAATGAGACTCCACGTTGAATTAATTTAATTTACTTTCATTTAGGTACATGACAATATTAAATGTTATTAAACATGGTAATAGATGTAGCATAAATAAACTATTTATCTAGGCATTTTAAATGAGGTCGTAAACAACATATCGCATTTCCGAAACGACCTCATATGTTAATTTCAAAATTGGTCCAGATCTAAACTAACCATATTTTATATTTGTTAAACAGCAAAATTGAATCCACCATGTTATTCTACTCGTCATTCTAGGCGATTTACATATATAGAACGTTTAAAACGGAACTACGGTCTAAAAGATATGACAAACAAAACATAATATGCCATGAATGTAAAATGCATGCGAATGACACTCACAAACATTCCAAATCATGGATGCAGCAAGATATTATGAAACTACATGAGATTCTAAGCAAGTTTCGTATATGGCATGTTCAAAACGGAGCAATGATTCAAGAATTACAACCAATACAAGTTATAGCTATAATCTGTCCAAAACAACAACATGATATTTTGCACACATCAAAACAATAAGCTACAACAATCTAAAATGCACAACAAATACATCATGATGTACTCTACATGATTCACAACAATTTATATCATCACAGAAAATTGTCTATAAGCATAGATCACTAGGAAACGAGCTCACAAGATGGCTACTTGAACACAATCTCAGACTTGGTGAAAATAACATTTTTTAACACAACTTTTTTTATCATGAAGGCATATTGACAGCAAGAAAAACATATGCTACATGACTTATAATGACATGAAATTTAACAGCATGCTAGTAGACATGATGAACTACAAATAACTACATTGGACGAAGCACAAAGGGGTTGAAGATCAATAGCAAAACACATGGCAAGACATGAACAAAATATAGCAGATTCCAGACTTAGAATTATTTCAGCATCTCAAAATAGCAACATTGAGTAAGCATGTTCACATGATGAAAACTACAACTAAACATTTGTCACATCCCTGGAACCCTAGCCAAGGTTTAGCATTGTGCTCATATTTTCTTTGCATTGCATCCAACAAAATGGCAACAAGATCAAAGTAAGTGGTGAAGGGAAACTCAAAACCCTAGCCACTTCTTAATTCAAAGGAATTATAAACTTATTCAAATCAATGAACCCAAAATGGCCTCAAGAAAAGTTCAACTTTTCTGATAATTCTTGAAAACAAATAAGCAATGAAGGAAACCATTTCCTTTATACTTTTGGCATTTTAAATAAATGCAAAAGACTGCTGGTTTCAAGTTTTAAATTTGAATTCAAAGATTTATAGTTTTCAAAAATACTGAAAACTTTATGGGTGATTGGAAATATTCCAACTAACACCCCAACATTTTCAAACTATTTATGATTTGTTTGTGAAGCCAAAATAAATGGGAAACAATGTTAGTAAATAAAACAGAAGGAAAAGAGAAAGGAAGAGCTTACCTGTTATCTGTCGACGGCCCAGCCCACCAGGGGCTCCTCGGTCATCTTCCTCCTCCTGCGAGTAGGCAGAGGAGAAGATGAGCACGGCGGCCAAGCCCCGGACACCTCCTGCCTGCCTGCTCGCCGCTGGAGGCCCCCAGGAGCGCCAGCGCGACGCCCCGAGCCTACTTCTCCTCCTCCCCGCGGCCTTATCTCCTCCCCTCAGTTTCTCGTTCCCCTTTCCCCTCTCGGATCTCTCTCTCCCCGAAGCTCCGGTCACCGTCGATCCGTCGCCTCCCGGTCCTCCCCGACCCTGCCGACAGCCTCACAAGAACCGCCGTGAGCTCGTCTTCCCGTTCCCCTTCCTCCCGAGGCCTTTCCCCTCCTCTAACCCCGTTAGCCGCCGGAGCCCGAAGGTCCTCGTCGCCGGCCATGTCGTTGCCGTCGTTGTTGTACCCCGCTCGCGAGACCGAGCTCAGAAATGAGCTCCTGGAGCTCTGTAGATGTCGTAGAGCCATTTCCCTAGCTCGCTAGTGCCCCGCAACGCCACACCCGACGATGCCCGAGCCGCAGCCGCGCAGACCTCCTCGCCAGCGTGGATTCCGGTGACCACTGGGTCCAGCTCCTCCCCCTTTAGACACGGCGCTTCACTAGCTAGCCGTAGCACTAAACCGCGCCCAAAACCGATGCCTGTAGCGCCGTTTGGCTCAACTCCGGCGAGTCCTCCGACGCGCCCGTGGTCGCCGCCGGCCATATTCCGGTGGGGGCCGACGTGGTCAAACTAATTACCCACTAAACACCCCCCTAGCCACTGACAGTGGGCCCCAGGTTGGGTCAAACCCAGGTAGGGGCTGGTCAACTCGGGGATTAGTCCCTGGTCACTGACCAGTGGACCCCACTGGTCAGGTTTGACCTGGCCCAGTCTTTGTTGACCAGAGACGTCACTCTAACATAATAAAGGGATTTTCTAATATAAAAATAATTCCAGAAATGTCTAAAACTTCTAAAAATCATATAAAATAATCTGTAAGTCCAATGAAAATAATTTATATATGAAAAAGTATCAGAAAAATTCAAGGAATCTGAATATGTCATTTTCAAACATGTTTGAAAATGTTACTGAAGCCAAACATGTAGATTAATGAATAAGTTAATTCTTATAAATACTTTGGAGATGGAATTTGGAAATTATTTCAATTCCACTAGAAATTATATGATCAAACACTGTCCAAATCAAAAACCAGCAACCTAACATGTCACTCCATGCATGTTAAAAGCAAGTTGATCTGAGCATCAGGTCGAATCAATTAAAATGGTATCCGAGAATACCTCGTTTGAAGTAATATTTGAATTTATTCAAATCAACTACAAACCTAATAAATGTTAGCTATAATAGTATACCACTTTGCATCCTCATGCCATGCTCATGCATCATCTTGTTGCATATGCTTGTGATTGATTGTTGTCACTCTTTTCGGTAGGCTCCGCTCCTCCGGATTCCACCGAATATCCGATTGACGGATATTGTCTCTCCTCTGAGCAACAAGGCAAGCAACCATTTTGATCATCCCGATAAATCACATGTTCTCGCTCCTGCACTTACTTATTGCATTAGGATCAAATGCTTCAAATGCTTTTGCCACGTTAGTTGAACCCATTTCCTTTGGATGACCTATCCTTGTCACAGTAAATAGCTGAACCTTGGAACCTAGCATACCTGGTAGTTGCTTGAGCCATGTTGTGCCTTATCCTGCTATGCATGCTATGCTTAGAGTTGTGTATGGTCTGTCATCTGGGAGATGAACAGAATTGTGAGAATGTGTTCGGTAAGAAAAGGTTGTGTGTTGAACCTGATTTGGTAAAGGTACCGGTGAAAGGCTGTGTAGGAGTACATGGTGGGTTGTTTCATTGGATTCGTCCTTAGGAACTGAGTTCCGTGTATGTAATCCAAGACGAGATACTACCACATGATGGGCCCTGAAATATGACCCCGCTCGACTTATTAATCGCTTAGTACTCGGTCCAGGAGTTGCAAGTAGTTTCTCGTGTTTATAGTCATGCTGGAGGCCGTGCATAGTGCTGACCTGAGAGGTGGGCTGTGATGCGGTAGGCAGTGGCATGGTGTACCAAGTGGCACCCGGATGGTGGGCTTGGGAACCCTGCGCACATCGTTTGGGGCCGTGGTGGAAACCTCGGCCGGACTTCCGTGCGGGTTACCCTCAGATAGGCGATAGACCTGGACTAGGTACTAGTGTGGTTAACGGTCGTGGCCGACTCCCTCGCTGGGCTTCCGCTTGAAGGTTGCCGAGGTGCATGACGTGCACATGGCGATAAGTGGCGAGAGCGTGTGTGACGAAGTACACCCCTGCAGGGTTATGATCTATTCGAATAGCCGCGTCCGCGGATATGGACTACTTGGAGAGATATGTTGTTCATAGATAACTTAAATGGCTACTCATAAAATTGTCAAGATAAGCATGAGTGTCGTGACGACATTTCCGTATGGAGACGGAATGATTCCATGATGGAGTATTGTTGTGGTGTTAGTGGACTCATGTGCGAGAAATCAAGTTGTCAAAAGTTGTTTTAAAATGTAAGTTGTCTAGCCACGAGTCAAATGCTGGCTTTCCGCATGAAATCCCACAATTCCTTATTGATACATTGCATGAGTAGATAGTTATCCTAAAGTCTTGCTGAGTACCTCCGTACTCATGTTTGTTTAATAATTGTTGGAGAGGTTGTTAATGATCCTAATGGAGGGTTCTTCCTAGACATTGACGACGACGAGTAGCTGGTGTCCCAGCTACGATCTGGCCCTAGGTTGGGTCTGTAGTATAGTCAGGCCATGTGCCTTCTAGTTTCACCTGTCTGTACTCAGACAGTTTTAAACACTTCCGCTGGCTTGTAACTGAATGTCTGCTATGATGGGTCGTGAGACCCTTACTGTGTAATATTATGTGTGTGGCTCTTCTGAGCCTCTTAAATAAAGCTTGTATGTTTATGGTTATGTTGTGATGCCATCGATGTATCTATACATATCGGTATGCCATGCGTACGTGTGTCGTACTTGATATGTATGGGGTTCGATTACCTAGCCGTAAACTTTAGTAGCACTCCTTACAGGGAAATGCCCCTTTGTGATCCAACGAGCCATGGTAGCTTGCTACTGCTCCGGACACATTGGTTGACCGGCATGTGTCCTTCTTAGCTGTTGTGTCTGTCCTCTTTGGGGAAATGTCACGCGATGTAATGGAGTCCTTGTAGCTTGCTACGACTCGTCTACATTCGCTGGTGACCGACACCTGCTTTGCTGGGTCATGTATGCATGTCCCTGTGCGGAACTGCCACTTTGGTTTATGACTAGACATGTCGATCCGGGTTCTTTTTCATTGGAATGCTAGCGACATAATTGCATACGTGAGTCAAAAGGCGCAGACGGTCCTGGCTAAGGTAAGGCTGCAGCCGTGGGGTTAACCGTGCGTGAGACCGCAAAGGGATGCGATGTGTTACAGGCTGGATTCCTATGGCTTAGGATCGGGGTCCCCACAGCGTTGGTATCAGAGCCTGACTGACTGTAGGACTACTAAGCCAAACTGGTCGAAGTTGAGTCTAGAATTGCTTTAGTTATACCTAAGGGAATTGTTTGTGGAAGGGAACGTAAGACTCTTGTTCTCTTCTCAAGTTATTCTATTCTGGTCATCCTCGTCTTCTCTGCGGGAATTAAGGACTAGGTTACTCATCTTCTTCTAGGCTCGTGTTTCTGATCGATAGCTTATAAGACTACGGGTCGAGAGTTATATTGGGTTCCTTTTATTCCTAGGAAAAAGGAAGTAAGTTTGATGATCAGAGACTTGAACTTGATACTTGAGTGGTTATGCTATTCCATTTTGGGTTGTCTCAAAATTTGTTTTTGAGCATTTACAGCCGTTATGCTGCCCAATTTTGCATTCAGAGCTCTAATGCTTTTGCATTACCCTCTATTTTCATATGCCTGGCCGTCCTTCTCGTCAGGTGGTATGTCTGACCAGGTGCATTGATGTGCCGGGTCATACGGCCATACTGGTCAGGGTGATGTCGGTGTGCGGTTACCGCTGGTACCCCGAGTACATAGTGGAGGAACAGTACCGAGACTTCAACCAGAGCCAGTATATCTACACTGTTAGGGTATTTCCAGACTACCCTGGAGCTGAGGAGCCAATCCATTGGTCCTATGGGTTGGGAGTCACTGTTGACATGGCAGTACAAGATGCTACCTATTCAATGCTGACCATTATGAGGGCGACACATGCACTGCTGCAGAATTCAGAGTTCTGCTATGTTCCTGCCTCTCAGCCTGGTGAAGAGGGATACCTCAGCGGAGTCTATTTTGATTCTTCTTTGGAGGATCCACTACTGCAGTCCACTGCTGAGATGCTAGAGAACACAGACATGGATGCTCGTGCTCTCCGCATGGAGCTTTATGCTACCCGTGCCCGTCTGTGGACGGCTTTCACGCAGCTGGCACCGGTAGTCCAGACAGGGTACGGAGATATGGAGATGCTGAACCCTGTTAGGACCCATCTTCCGACCCACGTTGATTGGCCAGCTATAGGAGGAGTCACCCCTCTTCGGGGACCCCTATTACCACCAGTCAGGGGATCGAGGCCACATCCGTGTCCTTATGGATCCCAGGGATCTCAAGACAGAGTGTTTCCTGATCCGTAGGTTGAGCTTCCAGGCCATGGAGGCAATCTCTATGAGATGTTCCATGCGGATGCCTGAGCTGTGTGTGGAGGGATAGTATGGTAGTAGCTGTACGTTCACAGTCCTGCGTGACTTGTGAAGTATGCCTGTGATGTGAAATGAATTCCGGAGGCCTAGATAAATAATGTATAGGAAGCTTGTAAGCCTCTGATGAGTAGTTTCATAATTTTAGTAGTTTGCTCTTCGATTAAGGTTGTACTGAACTATGTAAGGGTGTGTATGAACCATGGTGTATATATAGCAGATGCTTGTTACCATGTTGTTCGGATATTCATTTCCGCATTCCGTGTGTTCAGTACATTCTTAATCCATAGCTAGTATTGATATGATATTGGTCTAAGCTGTGAGTTTGTTTGCCAGGATGGTGTTCACCAGGTTGAACCATGCCCCTGCTCATGAGCAAGGCGAGGGTAGTCAAGCGTCGCAGGAAGACCTGCCTCACCCGCCCTCTCTGGCGGAAGTTATGCTTGAGGCAGAGAGGAACAAAAGAGAGACCAACCGACTGTTAGAGCGTATTGAGCAGAATACGACTCGCCAGCCTAGGAATGCTGCAGTGTCCCTCAACGACTTTGTGAAGCTAAATCCTCCAAAGTTCCATCACTCCGTCGATCCCCTCGACGCTGATGACTGGCTGTGCAGCATCTCACGCAAGATTCGCTCTGCGAATGTTTCTGAGGCCGACAAGGTGACTTTTGCGGTGTATTTTCTGGAAGGACCTGCCAATCTGTGGTGGGAGAACTTTGAAGCTATGCGTCCTGCTAAGCCAGCAGCCACATGGGCAGACTTCAGTGCAGCCTTCCGTCTGCACCATATTCCAGAGGGCCTGATGGACAGAAAGAGAGAGGAGTTCTGTGCTTTCACCCAGGGCAAGATGACCGTGGATGCCTATAGCCGCGAGTTCGGTAACCTCGCCCGCTATGCAACAAAGGAGGTGTCTACTGACGCCAAGAAGCAAGTAAGATTCCGTAAGGGTCTGAGTCCTGAGCTTCGTCGTGATCTGCGCCTCTACGAGTGTGCAAGCTTTCAAGCCCTGGTCAACAAGGCGATCAGTGCCGAGACTGGTCATACCGACTTTGAAGCCACAAGGAAGCACTCCCGTGACTTTGGCTCGTCATCTGGTTCCGCGTTTCCAAAATGCAGGCTGTGGGTTCCGAACAGTTCTCTGCCGCCAAGATACACTCCGAGGCCATCCTACGTGGCGCCTCAGACGAATCAGACCAACCCTCTAGCAAAAACTTATGGTGGTCCAGCTAGCAATGCTGCACCACGTGCCAACCAAGTGATATGCTACAAGTGTGGAGAACTAGGGCACTATTCCCGTGAGTGTCCTCAAAATGTGGGTGCCAAGCAACCCGGAAAGTCCATCGGGCAAGGCAAGTCGGGCAAAGCTTACTATGTGAAGCCAACTCCTGCACGTGGCCGTGTGAACTATGTCTCAGCAGAAGAAGCTGCAGAGGATCCCGACGTCATACTGGGTACGCTTCTTGTTAATCATCACCCAACGTCTGTTCTCTTTGACACTGGGTCTTCTCATTCCTTCATTTCAGAAAGTTATGCACAGTTGCATAACATGTCTTTTTGTGATATGCCAATTCCATTGGTTGTCCAAACTCCTGGTAGTAAATGGCAAACCTCTAGGATAACCTATGACAATGAAATTCTAGTAGACAGGCTAGTTTTTCTAGCCTCATTGATAGCCCTGAAATCTTCGGATATTAATATCATCTTGGGTATGGACTGGATGTCAGCTCACTATGCCAAGATTGATACTCATTCTACAAATGTTCAGCTTACCCATCCCTCGGGTGAGATAGTCAATGTCTCTACTCGAGTTGCCAAATGCCAACTCTATTCCCTAAATGCCAACCCTCTTCCGGAACTTGAAGACATCCCGATTGTCCGTGACTTCCCGGATGTTTTTCCAGAGGAACTGCGAGGAATTCCACCTGACAAAGATGTAGAGTTTGTGATAGATCTTGTTCCGGGAACTGTCCCAATAGCCAAAAGACCATATAAGATGGCACCCCTGGAGCTAGCCGAACTTAAGAAGCAACTAGACGAGGCTTTGAATAAAGGTTTCATTCGTCCTAGCTCTTCTCCTTGGGCTTGCCCCGTCCTCTTCATCAAGAAGAAGGACGGAACGGATCGGATGGTTGTAGATTATCGACCAGTTAATCTGGTCACCATAAAGAATAAGTATCCGCTCCCCAGGATCAACGACCTGTACGATCAGCTCGCTGGATCCTCAGTCTTCTCCAAAATGGATTTGAGGTTGGGATACCATCAAATCAAGATCAAGAACGGGGACATTCGAAAAACGGCTTTTGTTACTCGTTATGGCCAATACGAGTACACCGTCATGTCCTTCGGTTTAACTAATGCCCCAGCCACTTTCTCTCGTCTGATGAATTCAATCTTCATGGAGTATTTGGATAAATTCGTCGTGGTATACCTCAATGATATTCTCATCTACTCGAAGAAGGAACAAGAACATGCCGAGCATCTAAGGCTGGTATTGATGAAACTTCGAGAGCATCGCCTTTATGCCAAGTTTTCAAAATGTGAATTTTGGTTACCAGAAGTGACCTATCTAGGTCACGTAATCTCTGGTAAGGGTATTGCTGTCAATCCGGAGCGAGTTCAAGCCGTCCTTGATTGCACTCAACCTGAATCGGTTAAGCAAGTTAGGAATTTTCTTGGTCTAGCGAGCTATTGTTGCCGCTTTGTCGAGAATTTCTCCAAGGTTGCAAAGCCTCTAACTGAACTCCTCAAGAAGGATAAAAAGTTTGAGTGGACACCAGAGTGTGAGCATAGTTTTCAGGAACTGAAAAGACGCCTGACTTCCGCACCTGTGTTGCTACCACCAGATTTTTCTAAGGACTTTGTTATCTATTGCGACGCCTCGCGACAAGGATTAGGTTGCATTCTCATGCAAGATCGTCATGTGATCGCATACGCATCTCGACAGTTGCGTCCACATGAGGATAATTATCCCACACATGACCTTGAGCTTGCAGTTGTGGTCGATGCACTAAAAACCTGGCGACATTACCTTCCGGGTAATCGTTGCAAAATATTCATTGATCACCAAAGTCTGAAATATATCTTCACCCAGCCGGATCTGAATCTCAGGCAAAGATGGTGGGTTGAGTTGATCTCGGATTACGACTTAGGGATAACTTACACCCCGGGGAAGGCCAATGTTATGGCTGATGCACTAAGTCGTAAATCTTATTGTAACAATTTGATGCTACAACAAGGTCAACCACATCTCTATGAGTACTTTCGGAAGTTGAATCTTCATATTGTTCCTCAAGGATTCCTTTCTAAACTGGTGGCGAAGCCTATCCTTAAGGACCAAATTATAGCCGGCCAGAAGCGTGACAAGGGTATATCACAGATCAAGGAGAATATTATTAGCGGAAACACTAAAGAATTTTCCATGAATGATCAAGGTGTTGTGTTCTTCCAGAATCGTCTAGTGGTTCCTAAGAACCTACATCTAAGGCAGTTAATTCTTAAGGAGGCCCATGATTCTCCTCTCACCATTCATCCCGGTAGTACTAAGATGTATCAGGACCTACGCCAGAGGTTCTGGTGGACTAGGATGAAGAGAGAAATTGTTGAGTTCGTTGCTAACTGCGACGTTTGTCGTCGAGTTAAGGCAGAACATCAAAGGCCTGCTGGTACCCTTCAACCTTTAGCTATTCCTGAATGGAAATGGGATAAAGTTAGTATGGATTTCATTACCGGATTTCCCAAGACCAAGAAAGGAAATAATGCTATCTTTGTGGTAATTGACCGTCTTTCCAAAGTAGCTCATTTTCTTCCCGTTCATGAGAGTATAACAGCTAGCCAGCTAGCGGAGTTATATATATGTCTCGAATAGTGTCTCTTCATGGTGTTCCCCTGGAGATTAACTCGGACCGTGGGAGTATCTTTACTTCTCGCTTCTGGGAAAGTTTTCAGAATGCCATGGGGACTCACTTATCTTTTAGCACTGCTTTCCATCCCCAATCAAGTGGTCAAGTAGAAAGAGTGAATCAAATCTTAGAAGATATGCTCCGAGCTTGTGTTATATCATTCGGTATGAATTGGGAGAAGTGCCTTCCATTCGCCGAATTTGCTTATAACAATAGTTATCAATCAAGCTTGGGCAAAGCTCCTTTTGAAGTTCTCTATGGACGAAGATGTCGAACACCTCTTAATTGGTCAGAAACCGGAGAGAGGAGCTCTTTGGCCCGGATACGATCCAGGATGCAGAAGAGCAGGTTCGCATTATTCATGAAAAGTTGAAAACAGCCCAGTCTCATCAAAAGAGCCAATATGATCGTCATCATAAGGCTGTGACCTTTGAAATTGACGAGAAGGCTTACGTTCGGGTTACACCTTTGAAGGGTACCCATCGATTCGGTATCAAGGGCAAGTTGGCTCCTCGTTACATTGGTCCTTTTCGCATTCTTGCCAAACGAGGAGAAGTTCCCTACCAATTGGAAGTTCCTCCGCATCTTTCCAAGGTTCATGATGTCTTCCACGTCTCGCAACTCAGGCGTTGCTTTTCGGATCCTATCCGTGAAGTGGACCATGAAATGCTTGATCTCCAAGATAACCTTTCTTATCGAGAATACCCTGTTCGTATTCTCGACCAAGCTGAGCGTACTACTAGACGTCGGAACATTAAGTTTCTTAAAGTTCAATGGTCAAATCATTCTGAGAAAGAGGCAACATGGGAAAGAGAGGATCGTCTTCGACAAGAGTATCTCGCACTATTCCCGACGACTTCTAAATCTCGGGACGAGATTCTTTTGAGTGGGGGTGAGTTGTCACATCCCTGGAACCCTAGCCAAGATTTAGCATTGTGCTCATATTTTCTTTGCATTGCATCCAAGAAAATGGCAACAAGATCAAAGTAAGTGGTGAAGGGAAACTCAAAACCCTAGCCACTTCTTAATTCAAAGGAATTATAAACTTATTCAAATCAATAAACCCAAAATGGCCTCAAGAAAAGTTCAACTTTTCTGATAATTCTTGAAAACAAATAAGCAATGAAGGAAACCATTTCCTTTATACTTTTGGCATTTTAAATAAATGCAAAAGACTACTGGTTTCAAGTTTTAAATTTGAATTCAAAGATTTATAGTTTTCAAAAATGCTAAAAACTTTATGGGTGATTGGAAATATTCCAACTAACACCCCAGCATTTTTCAAACTATTTATGATTTGTTTGTGAAGCCAAAATAAATGGGAAACAATGTTAGTAAATAAAACAGAAGGAAAAGAGAATGGAAGAGCTTACCTGTTATCTGTCGCCGGCCCAGCCCACCAGGGGCTCCCCGGTCATCTTCCTCCTGCTACCAATAGGCAGAGGAGAAGATGAGCACGGCGGCCAAGCCCCGACCACCTCCTGCCTGCTTACTCGCCGCTGGAGGCCCCCAGGAGCGCCAGCGCGACGCCCCGAGCCTACTTCTCCTCCTCCCCGCGGCCTTATCTCCTCCCCTCGGTCTCTCGTTCCCCTTTCCCCTCTCGGATCTCTCTCTCCCCGAAGCTCTGGTCGCCGTCGATCCGTCGCCTTCCGGTCCTCCCCGACCCTGCCGGCAGCCTCACAAGAACCGCCGTGAGCTCCTCTTCCCGTTCCCCTCCTCCCGAGGCCTTTCCCCTCCTCTAACCCCGTTAGCCGCCGGAGCCCGAAGGTCCTCGTCGCCGGCCATGTCGTTGCCGTCGTTGTGGTACCCTGCTCGCGAGAACGAGCTCACAAATGAGCTCCTGGAGCTCTGTAGATGCCGTAGAGCCTTTTCCCCAGCTCGCTAGTGCCCCTTAACGCCACACCCGACGATGCCCGAGCCACAGCCACCGCTGACCTCGTCGCCGGCGTGGATTCCGGTGACCACTGGGTCCAGCTCCTCCCCCTTTAGATGCGGCGCTTCACTAGCTAGCCATAGCACTAAACCGCGCCCAATACCGATGCCTGTAGCGCCGTTTAGCTCAACCCCGGCAAGTCCTCCGCCGCGCCCGTGGTCGCCGCCGGCCATATTCCGGTGGGGGCCGACGTGGTCGAACTAAATACCCACTAAACACCCCCCCTAGCCACTGACAGTGGGCCCAGGGTGGGTCAAACCCCAGTTAGGGGCTGGTCAACTCGGGGATTAGTCCCTGGTCACTGACCAGTGGACCCCACTGGTCAGGTTTGACCCGGCCCAGTCTCTGTTGACCAGAGACGTCACTGTGACGTAATAAAGGGATTTTCTAATATAAAAATAATTCCAGAAATGTCTAAAAGTTCTAAAAATCATATAAAATAATCTGTAAGTCCAATGAAAATAATTTATATATGAAAAAGTATGAGAAAAAATTCAAGGAATCTGAATATGTCATTTTCAAACATGTTTGAAAATGTTACTGAACCCAAACATGTAGATTAATGAATAAGTTAATTCTTATAAATACTTTGGAGATGGAATTTGGAAATTATTTAAATTTCACTACAAATTATATGATCAAACACTGTCCAAATCACAAACTAGCGACCAAACATGTCACTCCATGCATGTTAAAAGCAAGTTGATCTGAGCATCAGGTTGAATCAATTAAAATGGTATCCGAGAATACCTCGCTTGAAGTAATATTAGAATTTGATTCAAATCAACTTCAAACCTAATAAATGTTAGCTATAATAGTATACCACTTTGCATCCTCATGCCATGCTCATGCATCATCTTGTTGCATATGCTTGTGATTGATTGTTGTCACTCTTTTCGGTAGGCTCCGCTCCTCCGGATTCCACTGAATAACCGATTGACGGATATTGTCCCTCCTCTGAGCAACAAGGCAAGCAACCATTTTGATCATCCCAATAAATCCCATGTTCTCGCTCCTGCACTTACTTATTGCATTAGGATCAAATGCTTCAAATGCTTTTGCCACGTTAGATCAACCCACTTCCTTTGCATGACCTATCCTTGTCACAGTAAATAGCTGAACCTTGCAACCTAGCATACCTGGTAGTTGCTTGAGCCATGTTGTGCCTTATCCTGCTATGCATGCTATGCTTAGAGTTGTGTATGGTCTGTCATCTGGGAGATTAACATAATTGTGAGAATGTGTTCGGTAAGCAAAGGTTGTGTGTTGAACCTGATTTGGTAAAGGTACCGGTGAAAGGCTGTGTAGGAGTACATGGCTGGTTGTTTCATTGGAACCGTCCTTAGGAACTGAGTTCCGTGTATGTAATCCAAGACGAGATACTACCACATGCTGGGCCCTGAAATATGACCCCGCTCGACTTATTAATCGCTTAGTACTCGGTCCAGGAGTTGCAAGTAGTTCCTGGTGTTTATAGTCATGCTGGAGGCCGTGCATAGTGCTGACCTGAGAGGTGGGCTGTGATGCGGTAGGCAGTGGCACGATGTACCAAGTGGCACCCGGATGGTGGGCTTGGGAACCCTGCGCACATCGTTTGGGCCCGTGGCAGAAACCTCGGCCGGACTTCCGTGTGGGTTATCCTCAGATAGGCGATAGACCTGGACTAGGTACTAGTGTGGTTAACGGTCGTGGCCGACTCCCTCGCTGGGATTCTGCTTGAAGTTTGCCGAGGTGCATGACGTGGACATGGCGATAAGTGGCGAGAGCGTGTGTGACGAAGTACACCCCTGCAGGGTTATGATCTATTCGAATAGCCGCGTCCGCGGATATGGACTACTTGGAGACATATGTTGTTCATAGATAACTTAAATGGCTACTCATAAAATTATCAAGATAAGCGTGAGTGTCGTGGACGGCATTTCCGTATGGAGACGGAATGATTCCATGATGGAGTATTGTTGTGGTGTTAGTGGACTCGTGTGCGAGAGATCAAGTTGTCAAAAGTTGTTTTAAAATGTAAGTTGTATAGCCACGAGTCAAATGCTGGCTTTCTGCATGAAACCCCACAATTCCTTATTGATACATTGCATGAGTAGATAGTTATCCTAAAGTCTTGCTGAGTACCTCCGTACTCATGTTTGTTTAATAATTGTTGCAGAGGTTGTTAATGACCCTAATGCAGGGTTCTTCCTAGACATTGACGACGACGAGTAGCTGGTGTCCCAGCTACGATCTGGCCCTAGGTTGGGTCTGTAGTATAGTCATGCCATGTGCCTTCTAGTTTCACCTGTCTGTACTCAGGTAGTTTTAAACACTTCCGCTGGCTTGTAACTTAATGTCTGCTATGATGGGTCGTGAGACCCTTACTGTGTAATATTATGTGTGTGGCTCTTCCGAGCCTCTTAAATAAAGCTTGTATGTTTATGGTTATGTTGTGATGCCATCGATGTATCTATACATATCGGTATGCCATGCGTACGTGTGTCGTACTTGATATGTATGGGGTTCGATTACCTAGCCGTAAACTTTAGTAGCACTCCTTACAGGGAAATGCCCCTTTGTGATCCAACGAGCCATGGTAGCTCGCTACTACTCCAGACACATTGGTTGACCGGCATGTGTCCTTCTTAGCTACCGTGTCTGTCCTCTTTGGGGAAATGTCATGCGATGTAATGGAGTCCTTGTAGTTTGCTATGACTCGTCTACATTCACTGGTGACCGACACCTGCTTTGCTGGGTCATGTATGCCTGTCCCTGTGCGGAACTGCCACTTTGGTTTATGACTAGACATGTCGATCCGGGTTCTTTGTCATTGGAATGCTAGCGACATATTTGCATACGTGAGTCAAAAGGCGCAAACGGTCCCGGCTAAGGTAAGGCTGCAGCCGTGGGGTTAACCGTGCGTGAGACCGCAAAGGGATGCGGTGTGTTACAGGCTGGATTCCTGTGGCTTAGGATCGGGGTCCCGACAACATTAGATTCATGGCATGACAAACCTACTAACAACAAGTATACATGGCATACTTCAACTCATTCCATTGAAACAAGTCCAAGGATGCATGGTTTGCTTAAAAGGAGTCTCACAAAATGGAACCTATCGCTAACAGATTATAGTCTTAACATGATACCAACTTGAGAGAAAGAAAGAGACATACTAATGAAGTTCTATCTAGCAACCAGAGGCATGGCATCTGTTAGAGCATATTTCTCCATATGTGGTTTTGGTAATTGATGACAATCCCTATGGACTAATGGTTGCATTGAGTTATATTCAAAGGATTTGTCCATATGCACTTCTTGAAGTCCATCTGTTGGTTTCAATGAGTTTATATGATGACCAAGGTGGTATTCATGGTTTTATCCAAATATTTGTCATAAAGACACAAGGTTGATCAAGACTAAGTCAAAGAGTGAATCAAGTTGATCAACACACAAAGCGTACAAGATGTACCGAGTGGGATCAAGTGATCCCATAGTATGGTAAGAATTGTCCATTACACTTTTGTGAACTAACCCATGGTATTCGTGAGAGTTCTATATGGGGTTAGGTGTGTTTCCATGGGCTTGCATCAAGAGGAAGATCTCATTCAACCCATGAAGGATGACATCAAGTGGTGATCGTCATCAATATTACGGTGTGCAAGTTCAAGTGGAGCATCACGAAGATATCATGATTGAAGTTTGTCGTCCATTGTGGTGGCAATAGACTTGGGAAGATGTGCTGAAGAGTGCCTCACCCATAGTGGGTATGGCGGAGCAATCAACTAGTCTTCATCAAGCCAATGAAATCAAGAAAGGTAGTCACCTTGAGGAAGTCAAGATCATCATCATCTAGCTCAACTAGTATTCATCACAAAGAAATCAAGAAAGGTTTGCCCTCGATAGGTTTTCTATTTTACTAGTCTCACGATGGTATTAGTTGGAAGACTGGGTTATAGGATAGATTGCTGCACTATCAAGGGGGCTCTCAAGTGAGTAGCTTGATTGCATCATTCATTGAGAGCTCAGACATTTTGCATCCTTGCATCGTATTTCTTGGTTCTTGTTTGGTAGTTCTCTTTGTGAGTTGTAGGACTTATGGTCATCTTCATGACAAGCTCGAGTTCATTTGAAACGGATTCCATATGCATCTTCTATGATGTTTTCGATGTTGGAGTTTTTGTCGGTCCTTCATTCATAGATATTTCACATCTCTATATCATTAGAATTTTCATAACTGCATGTTCTTAAGATAACCAACAAGCTTGAGTTTCCTCAATTCGGAGCTCGTATGCAAAAATCATGGCACTTCTGGGCATGTTTTCTCTCTCAAGCGGAAGTACCCCTCGGGCTGAGCGGTAGTGCCACTGTGGCGGTACCGCTGCCCACCCCTCTCGGACTCTCTTCCGCTTATAATTTCTCTCTAGCTTCATCGATCCGTTTTTCCACTTTGAGCGAAAGTACCGCTTGGGGGGAGCGGTAGTACCACTCCAGTGGTACTGCCGCCCTCCCCTTCCGTCCCTACTTCCGCCTCTGTTCTCTCCGTCATTCAATGAGCCGTTGCCCTTTTTATGCGGAATTACCACTTGGGTTGGAGGGGTAGTACCACTCCAGCGATAGTACCACTCAGCCTAGCGGTAGTACCGCTTGTGCACAACCTGTGCACATAACGATTGGATTTGGGGAGGCTTATAAAAGGGGGTTGATAACCCACAAGTATAGGGGATCGCAACAGTTTTCGAGGGTAGAGTATTCAACCCAAATTTATTGATTCGACTCAAGGGGAAGCCAAAGAATATTAGCAGTTGAGTTGTCAATTCAACCACACCTGAAAGATTTAGTATCTGCAGCAAAGTATCAGTAGCAAGGTAGTATGATAGCAGCAGTAGCAACAGTAACCAGTAGCAGCAAAGTGACAGCAGTAGCAGCAAAGTAACAACAGTAGCAACAGAGTAACAGTAGCAGCAGTGACAGCAGTAGCGGCAAAGTAACGTAGCAAGGACCAGTAGAAAAAGACTCGTAGGCATTGGATCGGTGATGGATGATTATGCCGGATGCTATTCATCATGCAACAGTTATAACACGGAGAGATATGTAATTAGCTCCAGTTTGTCAATCTAATGTAGGCATGTATTCCTAGTCATACGTGCTTAGGGAAAAGAACTTGCATGACATCTATTGTCCATCCCTCCCGTGGCAGTGGGGTCCTAATGGAAACTACGGGATATTAAGGTTCTCCTTTAATAAAGAATCGTACCAACGCATTAACACTTGGTGAATACATGAGCTCCTCATACTATGGTCATCTCCGGGAGTGGTTCCGGCTATTGTCACTCCGGGGTTGCCGGGTCACAACACATAGTAGGTGACTACAACTTGCAAGATAGGATCAAGAACACACATATATTGGCGACAACATAATAGGTTCAGATCTGAAATCATGGCACTCGAGCCCTAGTGACAAGCATTAAGCATGGCAAAGTAGTAGCAACATCAATCTGAGAACATAGTGGATACTAGGGATCAATCCCCGTGAAAACTAACTCGATTACATGATAGATCTCATCCAACCCATCACCGTCCAGCAAGCCTACGATGAGATTACTCATGAACGGTGAAAAGCATCGTGGAATTGTCGATGAAGGAAGGTTGGTGATGACAATGGCGACGATCTCCCCTCTCCGGAGCCCAGAACGGACTCCAGATCTGCCCTCCAGATGAAGAAAAGGAGGTGGCGGCGCATCCGTATCGTAAAACGCGATGAACTCTTCTCCTTGATTTTTTCCGAGCGAGACGGACTAAATAGAGCTGAGGTTGGAGGCGGTGGAGCGTTGTGGGCCCCACAAGCCTACCAAGCGCGACCAGGGGGGCCCGCGCCTGGTGGGCTTGTGGGCTCACAGCTCCACTTCCTTCGCTGATTCTTGCGCCAGTATTTTTCAGAAATTTCACAAAAATTCTCCGTAAATTTTCAGGTCATTTCGAGAACTTCTATTTCGTCGCAAAACCAACACGATGGCAATTCTGCTGAAAACAACGTTAGTCCTGGTTAGTTCCATTCAAATCATCCAAATTACAGTAAAAAATAAGGCAAAAGAGTTCGGAAAAGTAGATACGACAGAGACGTATCAACTCCCCCAAGCTTAAAGCCTTGCTTGTCCTCAAGAAATTCAGTTGACAAACTGAAAGAGACAAAAGAAAAACTGTTACGAACTCTGTTTGATCTTGTTGTTGCAACTATGTCTAACTCATATCCAGAATTTCAGTAAGACCGCAAGCTAACCACATAATCAAATGACATCTAGGTCTCACGGTAAACTCATATCAATGGCATAATCAACTAGCGAGCAAATAATTATAAGTCTCAAACGTCAACACTTCAATCAAAACAACATGAAGTAGTACGAACAGATGGTATCTAGCTAGCTCTTTCTGAGACCGCAAAACATAAATGCAGAGCACCTTCAAAGACCAAGGGCTGACTAAACATTGTAATTCATGGCAAAGAAGATCCAGACACAGTCATACTCAATCACAGTTAAAAGCAAAGCATAAAAATGACAGAGATGCTCTCTAATTGGTTCTTTTTAAGAGGAGGATGACTCAACAGGAACATAAATAGACAGGCCCTTCCCAGAGGGAAGCATTGATTTGCAGAGTTGCCTGATACGTCTCCAACTTAACTTTTGATGGTTTAATGCTATTATCTTGTCAAACTTTGGATGTTTTGCATGCCTTTTATATATTTTTTCGGACTAACTTATTAACTCAGTGCCAAGTGTCAGTTCCTGATTTTTCCATGTTCTTGTCCCCTTTCAGAGGAGGATTTTGAACGGAGTCCAAACGGAATGAAACTGCCAAAAATATTTTTTCCGAAACAAAAAAAGATCGGGAAGCCTGAGAATCAGGGCAGGGGGCCTACAGGGACCCCACAAGCCCCCTAGCCGCGGCCAGGGGGGCCTGCCCCTCCCTGGCTTGTGGGCTCCCTCGGCCACCTCTTCCCTAGGACTTTCGCCTATAAATTCCCTAAAATCCCAGAATAAATTAGGAGATCATCGAAAGTACTTTTCCGCCGCCGCAAGCTTCTGTCTCCGCAAGATCCCATCTGGGGCACGTTCTGGTGCCGTGCCGGAGGGGGGATTCGGATACAGAGGGCTTCTTAATCAACACCATGACCTCTCCGATGATGCGTGAGTAGTTCACCATAGACGTACCGGTCCATAGCTAGTAGCTAGATGGCTTCTTCTCTCTCTTGGATCTTCAATACAAAGTTCTCCACGATCTTCATGGAGATCTATCCGATGTAATCTTCTTTTGCGGTGTGTTTGTCGAGATCCAATGAATTGTGGATTTATGATCAGATTATCTATGAATCTTATTTGAGTTTCTTGTGATATCTCTTATGCATGATTTCATATCCTTGTAATTCTCTTCGAGTTGTGGGTTTTGTTTAGCGAACTAGATCTATGATTCTTGCAATGGGAGAAGTGCTTGGTTTTGGGTTCATACCATGCAGTGACCTCACCGAGTGACAGAAGGGGTAGCGAGGCACGTATAGTGTTGTTGCCATCAAGGGTAAAAAGATGGGTTTTTCATCATTGGTTTGAGATTATCCCTCTACATCATGTCATCTTGATTAAGGCGTTACTCTATTCGTCATGAACTCAATACACTAGATGCGTGCTGGATAGCGGTCGATGTGTGGAGTAATAGTAGTAGATGCAGAAAGTATCGGTCTACTTGTCTCGGACGTGATGCCTATATGTATGATCATTGCCTTAGATATCGTCATGACTTTGCGCGGTTCTATCAATTGCTCGACAGTAATTTGTTCACCCACCGTAATATTTGCTATTTTGAGAGAAGCCTCTAGTGAACACGATGCCCCCCTGGTCTACTCCACACCATATTTTCAGCCTTACCCTTTTACTTCGTTGCACTTTCCGCCTTCAAATCTCACTTTGCAATCAATCTTGAAGGGATTGACAACCCCTTTATAGTATTGGGTGCAAGCTCTTTTGTGTTTGCGCAGGTACTCTGGACTTGACGAGATTCTCCTACTGGATTGATACCTTGGTTCTCAAACTGAGGGAAATACTTACTGCTCCTATGCTGCATCACCCTTTCCTCTTCAAGGGAAAAACAACGCAAGCTCAAGAGACGACAGAAGGATTTCTAGCACCATTGCGGGGAAAGGACTTTTGTTGCCGTAGCAGAAGAATTTGTGGCGCCTTTGCCAGGGAGGATCAAGTCAAGAACTCATCCAAGTAACTGTCGCAAACTCATCTCTTGCATTTCCTTTTTTTGCCTCTCGTTTTCCTCCCCCCCACTTCTGAAAAACAAAAATTTACAAAAATATTTGCCCTTTTCTTTGTTTGCCTTTGTCGTTTTCCTTTTTCATTCGCCCTTTCTCTCGCTTGCTTTATGTTCGCTTGTGTGCTATGTGCCTTCAATATGCTTGCATCTTCGCTTGCTGAAAATCTAGTGATATGGATCCTCACCCACTTGCTAATCTCTTTAAGAGATCCACTTATGTGGAACCAATTGCTAGAGAGTTGAGTGCACTTGACTTTCTCTATGGAGTTTTGCTTGAGATTAGTGAATCTGGAAATTGTGAGGAAGAAATTTATGAAGCGATTCACGAGGGCTCCTTGGATGAAAAGCATGATTGCAATGGTTTCACTATAAATTCTATTAGTGACAATCATGCTAAAAATATGCAAAACCTTAAGCTTGGGGATGCTAGTTTTGCTATGTCCACTACTTGTTGCAATGATCATGAGTGGGGCGATGATTTTTCTTATGATCTTGAAAATTTGTTTAAGCCCCATGATGAATATGATATTTGCAATCTTATTGAAAGTGGGTTTGGAAAAGTCATGACTTTAGTTGATGATAATCCCACTATTTTTGAAGAGCGTCAACTTTGCATGCATGTGGATCGTGAAAAGAATATCCTATGTGATAGTTACATTGTTGAATTTGAATATGACCCCACGTGTAATTATTATGAGAGAGGAAAATATGGTGGTAGAAACTTTCATATCAGTAAATCACCTCTCGTTATGTTGAGATTGCTATTGTCTCTTTCTTCTTCCTTGCATATGGTAATTATTGATTGTCTTGACAATCTGTTTTCCTATAAAATGCCTATGCATAGGAAGTATGTTAGACTAAAATGTGATTTTCACATGCTCTATGATGCTCTCGTTGTGCTTCAATTCTTGTCTTTTGTGTGAGCATCATTGCATTATCAATGCCTAGCTAAGGGCGTTAAAGAATAGCGCTTGTTGGGAGGAAACACAATGAATTTATCTTTTTCTTCCCGTTTTGTTGCATCCACACCATCATAATTCTGTTGTGATTGTGTTTTTTTCTTTTTGTGTTTGAGCCAAGCAAAACCTTTATGACTAGTCTTGGTGATGGTTGTTTGACCCTGCTGGAAAAAGACAGAAACATTTCGCTCACGAGATTATTTTTCATTTTTATTCAGAACGAGCTTTTGAGTTGATTCGTTTTGCTTCTGGTTGATATGCCTTTTTCTCAGACAGTCGTAATTTTTCAGAATTTTTGAGGTACCAGAAGTATACGAAGTATACAAATTTCTACAGACTGGTCTGTTTTTGATAGATTCTGTTTTTTGTTCAGTTGGTTGCTTGTTTTGATGAAACTATGGATAGTATCGGGGGGGGGTACTAGCCATGGAAAAGTGATAATATAGTAGCCCAACACCAATACAAATTGAAATCAAGATTGCTACAATACCTAAAGTGGTGGTAGTTTGTGTTCTTGTGCTAATGGTATCACGAGTTTCTGTTTAAGCTTTGTGTTGTGAAGTTTTCAAGTTTTGGGTGATGTTCTCATGGGCAAAGAGATAGGGAGTGGAAAGAGCTGAAACTTGGGGATGCCCAAGGCATACCTAGCCTAATTCAAGGACACCAAAAAGCCTAAGCTTGGGGATGCCCCTGGAAGGCATCCCCTCTTTCGTCTTCAATCCATCGGTAACATTACTTGGAGCTATATTTTTATTCACCACATGATATGTGTTTTGCTTGGAGCGTCTTGTATCGTATTAGTCTTTTCTTTTTTGTTCTGTCACAATCATCCTTGTTGCACACCTTTTTGAGAGAGAGAGAGACATGCACTCATCGTGATTTTGCTAGAACGCTCATTGTGCTTCACATATATCTTTTGAGCTAGATAATTTTGCTCTATGTGCTTCACTTAGATCTTTTAGAGCACGGCGGTGCGTGACTTGGTAGTTGGCTTATTCTATGAAAGTAGTTCCAAAGGTGATAGGTACCCAAAGAGGATACAAAAACCTCCATCTTCATGTGCTTTGAGTAGAAAGAGAAGTCTTGATTCCTCTCAATTAGTTTTGAGACATGGATTTGGTAATATTAAGAGTTATGTTAGTAGGGTGTTGTGAATCTAGAAATCCTCGTGTTGAAGTTAGTTATTCCCATAGCATGCACGTATGGTGAACCGCTATGTTAGGAAGTCGGAGCATAATTGATCTATTGATTGTCATCCTTTGTGTTGAGGTCGGGATCGCGCGATGGTTAACACCTACCAACCCTTCCCCTAGGAGTATGCGTTTAGCACTTTGTTTCGATTACTAATAAAAACTTTTGCAACAAGTATGTGAGTTCTTCATGACTAATGTAAGTCCATGGTATAGATGCACTTTCACCTTCCACCATTGCTAGCATCTCTAGTGCCGCGCAATTCTCGCCGGTACACAAACCCACCATATGCCTTCCTCAAAACAGCCACCATACCTACCTACTATGGCATTTTCATAGCCATTCCGAGATATATTGCCATGCTTACCTGTTTAGCTTTCAAAGAGCCATATTATTTTGTCTTCTCCTTTGTGTTTGCCTGCAGATTCAGCTTAGTCCAATGCGCTTATTATCGTTTTCATCGTTCGATCGTGCGATGAAAGGCAACAATGATGATATATGATGAAGTGACTGAGACTGAAAAGCTGGTATGAACTCTATCTATTTTGTTTTTGTAAATATGACTAGCTTGTCGACCCAGATTTAACTTTGTTGTGAGAGAACCATGTTTGCAATGACAACTTAGAGATCATAGTTTCTGATGCCATGCTTATTTAGCTGAGAGCTTGTAATGGTTTGTCTTGGATGCCAACATAGATTTTGAGATGACTATGATGTAGTATGATAGGATGGTATTCTCCTTTGAATGTTTCAAGTGGCTTGACTTGGCGCATGTTCATGCATGTAGTTGAAAGAAAATCAACATAGCCTCTATGATGTTCGTATTCATGGTGATTTATATCCTGTTCATGCTTGCATTCAATGTTTGTCAAACTCATTGCATCTTGATGACTGTTGTCGCTCTCTAATTGGTCGCTTCCCAGTCTTTTGCTAGCTTTCACTTGTACTAAGCGGGAATACTGCTTGTGCATCCACTTCAATAAACCCAAAAGTTTTTCCATGAGAGTCCACCATACCTACCTATTTGCGGTGTCTACCTGTCGTTCCAAGTAAATTTGCATGTGCCATTCTCTAAACCTTCAAGAAATAATCTGTTTTGCATGTCCGAACCGCTCATGTGGTGACAGAGGGCTATTGGTATCTTCCATGCTAGGAGTGTTATCCTCGACATGTGTTTATTCACAGTCATTCACGAGAAAGGGGCCGGTATTTGGGATGCCCAGTTCCACGCTTAAATCGAAAACATAACTATAAAACAAGACTCCCCCCGGATTGATGTTAGTATGGACGGTACCCGAGGATTCGGTTAGCTGTGGAGTGTGATTGATTGGTGGTGGGGGAGTTAAAACTTTACTCTTCTGTTTGGGAACCGCCTATAGCATGAGTAGCATGGAAGATATTGAGAACTCTTGGTCATTGCGTTGACAATGAAAGCATGCCACCCAAAATTATTATCTCTGTTTTCAAAGCTTGAGCTCTGGCACCTCTGCAAATCAATGCTTCCCTCTGCGAAGGGCCTGTCTATTTATTTTCCTATTGAGTCATCCTCCTCTTACATAAGCACCAATTAGAGAGCACCTCTGTCATTTTTATGCTTTGCTTTTGATTGATATTGAGTATGACTATGACTGGATCTTCGTTGCTATGAATTACAATGTTTATTCAGCCCTTGATCTTTGAAAGTGCTCTGCATTTATGTTTTGCGGTCTCAGAAAGAGCTAGCGAGATACCACTTATTCATATTGCTTCATGCTTGTTTTGATTGAAGTGTTGGTATTAGAAACTCATTATTATTTGCTCGTTAACTGATTATGCCATTGATATTAGTTTACCGTGAGACCTCTGTGTCATCTGCTTATGTGGTTAACTTGTGATCTTGCTGAAATTCTGGTTATGAGTTAGACATAGTTGCAACAACAAGATCAAACAGAGTTTGTCAAAGTTCTTCTCTCTCTCTGAGTTTGTCAACTGAGTTGCTTGAGGACAAGCAAGGTTTTAAGCTTGGGGGAGTTGATACGTCTCCATCGTATCTACTTTTCCAAACTCTTTTGCCCTTGTTTTGGACTCTAATTTGCATGATTTGAATGGAACTAACCTGGTCTGACGCTGTTTTCAGCAGAATTGCCTTGGTGTTATTTTTGTCTAGAAATCAAAGTTCTCCAAAAGTCCTGAAAATTTACGGGGAGCAGTTTTGGAAAATATCAAAAATATCTGCGCCAAGTTCCACCTCAGGGGGTGGGCCAGTGGGCCACAAGCCCCTGCTCCGCCACCACCCCCCTGGTGGCGGTGGGCAGGCTTGTGGGGCCCACAGGCACCTGCCGCCCCCAACTCCAGCTCTATAAGTTGCCTTTCGTCCCAGAAAAAATAAAAAGAGAAGTTTTCGTCGCGTTTTCCATACGGAGGCGCCGCCACCACATGTTCTTCATCTGGAGGGCAGATCTGGAGTCCGTCTTGGGCTCCGGAGAGGGGAAATCGTCGCCATCGTCATCATCAACCTTCTTCCCTCTCTAATTCCATGAAGCTCTTCGTCGTTCGTGAGTAATCTATTCGTAGGCTCGCTGGGCGGTGATGGGTAGGATGAGATCTATCATGTAATCGAGTTAGTTTTGATGGGGATTGATCCCTAGTATCCACTATGTTCTGAGATTGATGTTGCTACTACTTTGCCATGCTTAATGCTTGTCACTAGGGCCCAAGTGCCATGATTTCAGATCTGAAATTATTATGTTGTCACCAATATATGTGTGTTTTAGATCCGATCTTGCAAGTTGTAGTTACCTACTATGTGTTATGATCCGGCAAACCCGGAGTGACAATAACCGGAACCACTCCCGGTGATGACCATAGTTTGAGGAGTTCATCTGTTCACCAAGTGCTAATGCGTTGGTCCGGTTCTTTATTAAAAGGATAACCTTAATATCCCGTAGTTTCCTTTTGGACCCCGCTGCCACGGGAGGGATGGACAGTAGATGTCATGCAAGTTCTTTTCCCTAAGCACGTAAGACGACACACGGAATGCATGCCTACATCACATTGACGAACGGGAGCTAGCCACATATCTCTCCATGTTATAGTTGTTGCATGATGAATATCATCCAAACAAATCACCAACCCATTGCCTACGAGTTTGTCCTACTGCTGTTACTTGTCTTGCTCTGCTGCTACTACTGTTGCTACTGTTGTTACTTGTTTTGCTCTGCTGCTACTGTTGCTACTTGCTACTGCTGTCACTACTGCTGTTCCTTGCCACTGTTGTTACTCGTTACACTGCTGTTACCTGCTACTATACTTTTTCGCTGACCGTTGACGGGAATTGACAACTTCCGTCAACGCGGCGACTGAGGCGCCATTGATACAATCGTTAGGAATAGTCTGCCATCAACAAATCGTTTCTGACACCGTTGTTATCACACTACTTTATTGTTACTACTGTGCTTGCAGATACTAATATTTCAGGTGTGGTTGAATCCGACAAATTCAGCTGCTAATACTCGAGAGTATACTCTCACCTCCTGACTAGCTTATCAACAAATTGGGTCGAATACTCTACCCTTGAAAACTGTTGCGAACCCACGCGTTGGTGGGCCGTCAACAACATTCTTCTAGTTTCATTACTGGGGAGTGCTATCAGCATTTTTCTGGTGCCGTTGCAGGAGAAGGTTTGTTGTCATAAGCATTCGTCTAGCTAACGCTAGAGATTGCAGATCAAGCGTCAACTTTGCATGCTTGTGGATCATGAAAAGAATATCCTATGTGATAGTTACATTTGTTGAATTCAAATATGATCCCACATGTAATTATTATGAGAGAGGAAAATATGGTGGTAGAAACTTTCATATCACTAAATCACCTCTCGTTATGTTGAGATTGCTATTGTCACTTTCTTCTTCCTTGCATATGGTAACTATTGGTTGTCTTGACAATTTGTTTTCCTATAAAATGCCTATGCATAGGAAGTATGTTAGACTTAGATGTGATTTTCACATGTTCTATGATGCTCTCGTTGTGCTTCAATTCCTGTCTTTTGTGTGAGCATCATTGAATTATCAATGCCTAGCTAAGGGCGTTAAACAATAGCGCTTGTTGGGAGGCAACCCAATGAATTTATCTTTTTATTTCCGTTTTATTGCGTCCACACCATCATAATTATGTTGTGATTGTGTTTTCTTTTTCTTTTTGTGTTTGAGCCAAGCAAAACCTTTATGACTAGTCTTGGTGATGGTTGTTCGATCCTGCTGGAAAAAGACAGAAACTTTTCGCTCACTGATATGTCTCAAACGTATCTATAATTTTTGATGATTTCACTCTGTTATCTTGCCTTCTTTGTATGTTTTATGTAACTTTTTATATATTTTTGGGACTAACTTATTGATTCAGTGCCAAGTGCCAGTTCCTGTTTTTTCCGTGTTTTTGACTCTTTTCAGATCTGATTTTGGAACGGAGTCCAAACAGAAGAAAAACCCCGAAATGATTTTTTCCCGAACGGAAGAAGTCCATGGGGCCTTTGGGCCAGGCCAGGTGGGCTCCAGGGAGCCCACAAGCCCCCACTCCGCCACCAGGGGAGGCAGCGGTGGGCAGGCTTGTGGCCTCCCTGGCCGCCCCCTGACCTAGGTCTTTGGCCTATAAATTCCAAAATATTCCGCAAAAAATGAGGGGAGCCTCGAAAATACTTTTCCGCCGCCGCAACCTTACGTTTCCGCGAGATCTCATCTGAAGACCCTTCCCGGCACCTTGCTGGAGGGGACTTTGGAGTTGGAGGGCTTCTTCATCATCATCATCGCCCTTCCAATGACTCGTGAGGAGTTCACTTCAGACCTACGGGTCTGTAGTTAGTAGCAAGATGGCTTCTTCTCTCTCTTGGATTTTCAATACAAAGTTCTCCATGATCTTCATGGAGATCTATCCGATGTAATCTTTTTTGGCGGTGTGTTTGTCGAGATCCGATGAATTGTGGACTTGTGATCAGATTATCTATGATATATATTTGAGTCTTTGCTGATTTCTTATATGCATGATTTGATATCCTTGTAAGTGTCTCTGAGTCTTAGGTTTTGTTTGGCCAACTAGATCTATGATTCTTGCAATGGGAGAAGTGCTTGGTTTTGGGTTCTGCCATGTGGTGACCTTTCCTAGTGACAGTAGGGGCAGCAAGGCACACATCAAGCAGTTGCCATCAAGGGTAAAAAGATGGGGTTTTTATCATTGGTTTGAGATTATCCCTCTACATCATGTCATCTTTCTTAAGGCGTTACTCTGTTCTTATGGACTTAATACACTAGATGCATGCTGGATAGCGGTCGACGTGTGGAGTAATAGTAGTAGATGCAGAAAGTATCGGTCTACTTGTTTCGCACGTGATGCCTATAGAAATAATCATTGCATAGATATCGTCACGACTCTGCACAGTTCTATCAATTGCTCGACAGTAATTCGTTCACCCACCGTCTACTTGCTTTCATGAGAGAAGCCACTAGTAAACACTACGCCCCCCGGGTCTATTCACATCCATCGTTTACAACTCCGCTTTTACTTTGCTTTGTTACTTTGTTGCTTTCAGTTCTCACTTGGCAAACAATCTATAAGGGATTGACAACCCCTTCATAGCTTTGGGTGCAAGCTTTTGTGTTTGTGCAGGATCTTGACATACTCCTCCGCCGGATTGATACCTTGGTTCTCAAACTGAGGGAAATACTTACCTCCGCTGTGCTACATCATCCTCTCCGCTTCGAGGGAACACCAACGCAGAAGGATTCCGGGTGTCGTCAACGTGCCCATTTCTGGCGCCACTGGAAGGTCATTTGTGCAATAGCATAATGGACATCAGAAGCATTTCTCGCGCCGTTGTCGGGGAGGAGAAATCAAGATCTATCCAAGTAGGTCTCACAAACTATTCTCTTGCATTTACTTTTGTTGCCAGTTACCTCTCGTTTTCCTCTCCCCCACTTCACATTTGCCGTTTTCATTCGCCTTTCTCCTTCGTTGTTTTCTCTTGCCCTTGCCATTTTCCATTGCCGGTTTCTTCCTTGCTTGTGTGCTTGTTTGTTTGTTGAAGACATCATGTCTGAAAACACCAAACTTTGCGACTTCTCGAGCACTAATGATAATGATTTTATTAGTACTCCGATTGCTCCCGCCACTAGTGCGGAATCGTATGAAATCAACGCAGCTTTGCTGAATCTTGTTATGAAAAAGAAATTCTCTGACCTTCCTAGTGAAGATGCCGCATTCCATCTCAATACCTTCATTGAGCTTTACGATATGAAAAAGAAAAGAGATGTGGATAATGACGTGATTAAGTTGAAACTTTTTCCTTTCTCGTTGCGAGATCGCGCAAAAACTTGGTTTTCTTCTTTGCCTAAAAATAGTATATATTCTTGGGATAGGTGCAAAGATGCTTACATATCCAAGTATTTTCCGCCGGCTAATATCATCTCCTTACGTAACGATATCATGAATTCAAGCAACTTGATCATGAACACGTTGCACAATCTTGGGAGAGGATGAAGCTTATGATTAGAAATTGTCCTGCTCATGGCTTGAGTTTGTGGATGATTATACAAATCTTTTACGCTGGCTTGAATTTCGCTTCTCGTAATATCTTGGACTCCGCCTCAGGTGGAACGTTCATGGAAATCACGTTAGGAGACGCTAAAAAACTCCTAGACAATATCATGACCAACTACTCTCAGTGGCACACTGAAAGGTCGCCTGCTAGCAAAAAGGTGCACGCTATAGAAGAGATTAACTCGCTTAGTGCTAAGATGGACGGGTTGATGAATTTGGTTGCTAGTAGAAATGCTATCGTAGATCCTAATGACATGCCACTATCTTCTTTGATTGACAGTAGCAACGCTAGTTTCGACGTGAATTTTGTTGGTAGGAACAATTTTGGCAACAACAATGCTTTTAGAGGAAACTATGTTCCTAGGCCTTTTCGTAGTAACTCCTCTAACAATTATGGCAATTCCTACGGCAAAAGTTATGGAAATCACAACAAATTACCCTCTGATCTAGAGAGTAATATCAAAGAGTTCATCAACTCTCAAAAGATTTTCAATGCGTCCATAGAGGAAAAACTACTCAAAATAGACGATTTGGCTAAGAGAGTTGATATGATGTCTTGTGATATTGATGCTTTGAAAGTTAGATGCGCTCCTCCCAAGGTCAAATTGGATGAAACTTTGAAAGCTATGCGTATCTCCATGAATGAGAGCAAAGAAAGAACCGCCCAAATTCGCGCTAGACATGAATGGTTTAAAAGGGTGCGTTCTAGTGATGCAAATCACGAAGATCTTAAAGTGCTTGGTGTGTCTCCTCTTGAATCTTTGTTTTCGCGTGTCAAACCTACTTATGGAGGGGCTGGATATGAATCCACTTTGGTTGAAAAACGCCCTGATGATTCGGAGTCCACCTATCTTGATGATAAAGGTGTCGAGAGTGGAGTAGAAGAAGTCAAAAATTTGGGTGGTAATGAAACTCCCACTTTGGATTTCAAGGAATTCAATTAAGATAATTGCTCCTTGTTTGAATGCATTTCTTTGATGCAATCCATTGCAAACTCTCCACATGCTTATAGCCAAAGCAAAGCCTTTACCCCGCATATCGTAGATGCTATGATGAAATCTCTTGAAGAGAAGCTCGAACTAGAAGTCTCTATACCTAGAAAACTTCATGATGAGTGGGAACCTACTATCAAAATCAATATCAAAAACTATGAGTACAATGCTTTGTGTGATTTGGGTGCTAGTGTTTCCACGATTCCAAAGTCTTTATGTGATATTCTTGGTTTTCATGAGATTGAAGAGTGTTCTCTTAATTTGCATCTTGCGGATTCTATTGTCAAGAAGCCCATGGGGAGGATCGATGATGTTCTTATTGTTGCAAATAAGAACTATGTACCCGTGGATTTCATTGTACTTGACATAGATTGCAATCCTTCATGTCCCATTATTCTTGGTAGACCTTTCCTAAGGACATAGAAAGTATCGGTCTACTTGTTTCAGACGTGATGCCTATAGAAATAATCATTGCATAGATATCTTCACGACTTTGCACAGTTCTATCAATTGCTCGACAGTAATTTGTTCACCCACCGTCTACTTGCTTTCATGAGAGAAGCCACTAGTAAACACTACAGCCCCCGGGTCTATTCACATCCATCGTTTACAACTCCGCTTTTACTTTGCTTTGTTACTTTGTTGCTTTGAGTTCTCACTTGGCAAACAATCTATAAGGGATTGACAACCCCTTCATAGCGGTGGGTGCAAGCTTTTGTGTTTGTGCAGGATCTTGAGATACTCCTCTGCCGAATTGATACCTTGGTTCTCAAACTGAGGGAAATACTTACCTCCGCTGTGCTACATCATCCTCTCCGCTTCGAGGGAACACCAACGCAGAAGGATTCCTGGTGTCGTCAACGTTCCCATTTCTAGCGTCACTAGAAGGTCTTTTGTGCAGTAGCATAACGGACATCACTCACCAGATTATTTTTCATTTTTATTTAGAAAGATCTTTTGAGTTGATTCGTTTTTCTTCTGGTTGATGTGCCTTTTTCCCAGGCAGCCGTAATTTTTCAGAATTTTTGAGGTACCAGAAGTATACGAAGTATACAGATTGCTACAGACTCGTCTGTTTTTGACAGATTCTGTTTTTGTTGAGTTGGTTGGTTGTTTTGATGAAACTATGGATATTATCGGGGGGTACTAGCCATGGAAAAGTGAGAATGCAGTATCCCAACACCAATACAAATAGAAATCAAGATTGCTACAGTACCTAAAGTGGTGGTAGTTTGTTTTCTTGTGCTAATGTTATCATGCGTTTCTGTTTAAGTTTTGTGTTGTGAAGTTTTCAAGTTTTGGGTGATGTTCTCATGGACAAAGAGATAAGGAGTGGAAAGAGATCAAACTTGGGGATACCCAAGGCATCCCTAGCCAAATTCAAGGACACCAAAAAGCCTAAGCTTGGGGATGCCTCGGGAAGGCATCCCCTCTTTCGTCTTCAATCCATCGGTAACATTACTTGGAGCTATATTTTTATTCACCACATGATATGTGTTTTTCTTGGAGCGTCTTGTATCGTAGGAGTCTTTTATTTTTTGTTGTGTCACAATCATCCTTGCTGCACACCTTTTTGAGAGAGAGAGACATGCACTCATCGTGATTTTGCTAGAATGCTCATTGTGCTTCACTTATATCTTACTGGATTGATACCTTGGTTCTCAAACTTTGGACTTGACGAGATTATCCTACTGGATTGACGAGATTCTCCTACTGGATTCTCAAACTTTGAGAGAGAGACAAGATCTTTTGTGTTTGCGCAGGTACTCTGGACTTGACGAGATTCTCCTACTGGATTGATAACTTGGTTCTCAAACTGAGGGAAATACTTACTGCTCGTGTGCTGCATCACCCTTTCCTCTTCAAAGGAAAAAACCAATGCAAGCTCAAGAGACGACAGAAGGATTTCTGGCACCATTGCCGGGAAAGGACCTTTGTTGCCGTAGCAGTGTCAGAGCTCAAGCTTTTAAAACAAAGATAATAATTTTGGGTGGCATGCTTTCATTGTCAACGCAATGACCAAGAGTTTTCACCATCTTCCACGCTACACATGCTATAGGCGGTTCCCAAACAGAGAAGTAAAGTTTTGACTCCCCCACCACCAATCAATCACACTCCATGACTAGCCGAATACTCTGGTGCCGTCCATACCAACATCAATCTTGGGGTAGTTTTGTTTGCAATTATCTTTTCGATTTGAGCATGGAACTGGCAATTCCAATTACCGGCCCCTTTCTCGTGAATGATAGTGAATAAACACATATCGAGGATAACACGCCTAGCATGGAAGATACTGATAGCCCCCTGTCACCACATGAGCGGTTCGGGCATGTAAAACGGATTATTTCTTGAAGGTTTAGAGAGTGGCACATGCAAATTTACTTGGAACGGCAGGTAGATACCCCATATAGGTAGGTATGGTGGACTCATATGGAACAACTTTGGGTTTATGGAAGTGGATGCACAAGCAGTATTCCCGCTTAGTGCAAGTGAAGGCTAGCAAAAGACTGGGTAGCGACCAACTAGAGAGCGACAAGAGTCATCAATATGCATTGAGATTAACCAACATTGAGTGCAAGAATGAGTAGGACATAAATCACCATGAACATGAACATCATAGAGGCTATGTTGATTTTGTTTCAACTACATGCGTAAACATGCGCCAAGTCAAGCCACTTGAATCATTCAAAGGAGGATACCATCCTATCATACTACATCATAGTCATCTCAAAATTCATGTTGGCATCCAAGACAAACCATTATAAGCTCCTAGCTAATTAAGCATGGCATCAGAAACTATGATCTCTAAGTTGTCATTGCAAACATGTTCCTCTCACAAGAAAGTTGAATCAGGAACGAAGAGCTAGTCATATTTACAAAAACAAAATAGATCGAGTTCATACCAGCTTTTCCAGGCTCATTCACTTCATCATATATCATCATTATTGCCTTTCACTTGCACGGCCGAATGATGTGAACAATAATAAGAGTGCTCGTGCATTGGCATAAGCTGGAATCTGCAGGCAAACACAAAGGAGAAGACAAAGTAATATGGCTCTTTAACAGATAAACAGATATGCATGCGAGAGCCACTAAACATTGTAACCCTGGTCTTCTACCTTGACCCAAAGAAAAAGAAAACTATTTACACGGGAAAGATCCCAACAAGCAAAAGAAGAACGGAAAATCTTTTTGGGTTTTTCTCAAACTAGACAGATACACGAAAATAAAACGATAAAAGGAAAATAAACTAGCATTGATGATACAGTGGCAAAGTGTGAACACCGACAAACAAAGTGAAAGCATAAGCAAGAATATAAAGTCGGTGAGAAACACGTACTCCCCCAAGCTTAGGCTTTTGGCCTCATTTGGTCTACTCCCAAGGATGGTCCGGGTGATACCCAAAATCATAATGGGGGTTATACGGGAGCGCTGCAGCCACTGCCTGAATAGCTGCCTCACGGAGACGAGCAGCCTTTGCGTCCCTCTCATACTCCTCTGCCTCTCCTCTGGTTATGTAATATCTCTGTTTTACTATGCACATTTATCGGAGATGAATTCTTCGAGTCCGACATTGTGAACAAGTGTATCAAACTCGTCTTTGAAACCTGCCTCAATCATGAATTCATCAGAAGGCCATTCACATGGTTGTACCTGTGCGTTCCTTGGTTGGTAAGGATCGGGCTCCCGAATCGCAAGACGGGGACCTCTCTTGCTTGAGGAACCAACATGATAGTTTCTCCTGGACATCTTCCTTTTCTGAAATTTTCAGTGACACTAAGGAAAAGTGAACAAGGCTCAACTAAACTTGTAGCAACTACTCCAGCAAGTGCCTAGAAGCCATATTACGCATCAAAACTACTTGAGACCAGCTAAAATTAGCATGCAAAGCTCAAGAACATGGTCACCAAAGCAGCAAAAATACGCGAAGTATAAGGCACTAGAGCAAAAAATAATTGGACCAATGGAGGAGTCACTTACCAAGGAGTAATTTCCCCAAAACAGTTCGGAGAATGGTGCTTTGAGCAAGGAGATCGAAAATCCCAGCAAGAAGAGCAAGAACACGGGTTTGAGCTGCGAAACGATTTTTTCTGGAGGTAGGAGAAGCAGATGGGAACTAGAATGAGTGGAGGGGGTGCACGTGGGCCCCACAAGCCTGGTAGGCGCGGCCAGGGGGTGCCCGCGCCTCCAGGGCTTATGGCCCACTGGTGCAGCCCCCAGACTAGATCTTCGTCTCAGTATTTTTCAAAAATTCCAGAAAAAATCATACTTGATTTTCACGGCATTCAGGGAACTTTTATTTTCGAGACACTTTTCTACGGGACGCAAAAAGCAGAAAACAGGGAAAACGAAAGCTAAATCTATCATTTTTCTTCTAAACAACCGAAGGTGAAAGCTTGGAAGAGAGGTTTGTGACTCCGCGATTCATCCATCTCATGGTCATCGAAAGAAATCCGTCAATGAGGTTGATCAAGTCTCCTCGACAAACCTTTTCAAATCGCGAAAGAGAACGGAGAATTTTTGAATAGCCACTAGGTCACCTCAATGGGGATGTGTATCTCCCCAACAAGCAAATCATACTTCATCTTAACAGGAGCTATAGGGCATTCAAAGCTCCCAATAAGAATCGATGAAGTTTTTTTGATAGCATTTATGCAATGTACTCGATATTGTTTCTTCGGAAAGTACGCCGTATGCTCATTACCATTGACATGGAAAGTGACATTGCCTTTGTTGCAATCTATAATAGCCCTTGCAGTGTTTAAAAAGGGTCTTCCAAGGATGACCGCCATGGCATCGTCCTCGAGAATATCCAAAATAACAAAGTCTGTTAAGATAGTGACATTACAAACCACAACAGGAACATCCTCGCAAATGCCGATAGGGAAAGCAGTTGATTTGTCGGCCATTTGCAAAGAGATTTCAGTGGGTGTCAACTTATCCAGTTCAAGTCTATGATAAAGAGAGAGAGGCATAACACTAACACCGGCTCCAAGGTCGCATAACGCAGTTCTAACGTAGTTGCCTTTAATGGAGCAAGGTATAGTGGGCACACCGGGATCACCTAGTTTCTTAGCAGTTCCACCTTTGAAGGTATAATTAGCGATCCTGGTGGAAATCTCAACCTCAGGTATCCTCCTCTTATTAGTCACAATATCCTTCATGTAGTTAGCATACGGAGACATTTTGAGCATATCTGTCAAACGCATTTGCATAAACACAGGTCTAATCATTTCAACGAATCGCTCAAAATCCTACTCATCCTTTTTCTTGGATGGTTTGGGAGGAAAGGGCATGGGTTTCTGAACCCATGGTTCCCTTTCTTTACCATGCTTCCTAGCAGCGATATCGTTATTATCGTATCTTCTATTCTTAGGCCGTGGGTTATCAAGATCAACAGGTTCAGTCTCCACATCCTTATCATTGCGAGGTTGAGCATCAACATGAACATCACTATTGATATTATCATTAGCCTCATGTTCATCACCAGATTGTGTTTCAGCATCAGAAACAGAGACATTGTTTGGACTCTCAGGTGTATCAGCATCTGGGTTGCTAGCGTGCAGGTTCCTATCATTTTTCTTCTTCTTCCTTGAGAATCTTGTTCAATTCTCTTAGGATGACCCTCAAGATACAAAGGTTCCTGAGTTATTCTACCGCCTCTAGTGACGACTCTAACAGAATTGTCATTCAACTCATTGAGCAAGTCATTCTGAGCCTTAAGTACTTGTTCTACTTGAGTAGTAACCATAGAGGCATGTTTACTCACGAGCTTAAGATCATTGACATTTCTGTCCACACAAGCACTTAAATGACTAAGCATACGAGCATTCTGTTACAATTGTCTGCTAACATAATCATTGAAACTCTGTTGTTTGGCAACAAAGTTATCAAATTCATCCAGGCATAAGCTAGCAGGTTTATCAAAAGGAATATCACTCTCATTGAATCTATGCAGAGAATTTACTTCTACTACCCTATCGGGTTATCAAGACCATGGATCTCTTCGATATGTGGTAGATTTTTGACATCTTCGGATTTAATGCCTTTCTCTCGCATAGATTTCTTAGCTTCTTGCATATCTTCAGGACTGAGGAATAGAATACCTTGATGGCAATCTCTGGCAATGGCTAGACGAATGCTATTCTCGATTGCTCAACAATTAGAAATTGTCTTGCAATGACCCACCAGCGCGTGGGATCGAGGCAGTTTTCGAGGGTAGAGTATTCAACCCAAATTTGTTGATTCGCCAATAGGAAGTGAGAGGATACACTCAAGTATTAGCAGCTGAATGTGTCAGATTCAACCACACCTGAAAGATTATATCTTCAAGCAAAGTATCAACAACAAAGTAGTATGATAGCAACGGTGTCAAAAACGATCTGTTGACGGCAGACTATTCCTAACTGTCGTGTCAATGGCGCCAGAAGTTGCCCGTTGACGGAAATTGTCTTTTCCCGTCAACGCCGAGCGAATCAGAATTGTAGCAGGTAGCAGCAATGTAATGAGTAGTAGTAGTGGCAAGGAACAACAGTAGTGACAGCAGTAGCAAGTAGCAACAGTAGCAAGTAACAGCAGAGCAAGTAACAGCAGCAACAGCAGAGCAAGTAACAGCAGCAGCAAAAGTAGTAACAGCAGGAGAGCAAAACAAGTAACAGCAGCAGTGGGACAAACTCGTAGGCAATGGGTCGGTGATTTGTTTGGATGATATTCATCATGCAACAGTCATAACACGGAGAGATATGTGGCTAGCTCCCGTTCGTCAATGTGATGTAGGCATGCATTCCGTGTGTCGTCATACGTGCTTAGGGAAAAGAACTTGCATGACATCTATTGTCCATCCCTCCCGTGGCAGCGGGGTCCAAAAGGAAACTACGGGATATTAAGGTTCTCCTTTTAATAAAGAACCGGACCAACGCATTAGCACTTGGTGAACACATGAACTCCTCAAACTATGGTCATCACCGGGAGTGGTTCCGGTTATTATCACTCCGGGGTTGCCGGGTCATAACACATCGTAGGTAACCAAAACTTGCAAGATCGGATCTAAAACACTCATATATTGGTGACAACATAATAATTTCAGATCTGAAATCATGGCACTCGGGCCCTACTGACAAGCATTAAGCATGGCAAAGTAGTAACAACATCAATCTCAGAACATAGTGGATACTAGGGATCAATCCCCGTCAAAACTAACTCGATTACATGATAGATCTCATCCTACTCATCACCGCCCAGTGAGCCTACGAATAGATTACTCACGAACGATGAAGAGCTTCATGGAATTGGAGAGGGAAGAAGGTTGATCATGACGATGGCGACGATTTCCCCTCTCCGGAGGTCAAAACGGACTCCAGATCTGCCCTCCACATGAACAACAGGATGTGGCGGCGCCTCCGTATCGCAAACGCGATGAAATCTTCTCTCTTGATTTTTTTCTGTGACGAAAGTGAATTTATATAGCTGAGTTTGGGGGCGGCAGAGCCACGTGGGCCCCACAAGCTTGCTAGCCGCCACCAGGGGGGTGGAGGCTACAGGGCTTGTGGCCCACTGGCCCATCCCCTCCGGTGGATCTTTGCGTAGGTATTTTTCATATTTTCCAGAAATATTCTCCGTAAATTTTCAGGACGTTCTGAGAACTTTCATTTCTGCACAAAAACAACACCAAGGCAATTCTGCTGAAAACAACGTCAGTCCAGATTAGTTCCATTCAAAACATGCAAATTAGAGTCCAAAACAAGGGCAAACGAGTTTGGAAAAGTAGATACGATGGAGTTGTATCATACCTCTTTTCTTCGGAGTTGGCTTAGGAGGTGGTTCGGGAATAGTCCAAGCATTCTCATTGCACAAGATGTTATTCAATAGGATCTCAGCTTGTTCTATAGTTGGTTCCCTAAAAACACAACCGGCACAACTATCTAGGTGGTCTGTGGAAGCATCGGTAAGTCCATTATAGAAGATATCAAGTATTTCATTCTTCTCAAGTGGGTGATCAGGCAAAGCATTCAGTAGCCGGATGATACGTCCATTTTGCATCATGTTTTCATGTTGATATTTATCGCTTCTTGGGCTGTTATTTCACTTCACGGTATGATTCTTATGTCTTTTCTCTCTTATTTTGCAAGGTTTACTTGAAGAGGGAGAATGCCGACAGCTGGAATTCTGGCCTGAAAAAGGAGCAAAGTTGAGATACCTATTCTGCCAACTCCAAACGCCGCAAAAATCAACGAGGATTTTTCCGGATTTAAAAAAATACTGGGCCGAAGAAGTGCCACACGGGCGCCAGCAGGTGGCCACAAGCCTGCTAGGCGCGGCCACCCCCCTGGCCGCGCCTAAGGGGCTTGTGGGCACCCAGCTGGCCCTCTGGCCCCCTCTTCTGCTATATGAAGGGTTTCGTCCAAGAAAAAAAATCAAGAGGAGGCTTTTTCGTGGATTCGCCACCGCCACGAGGCGGAACTTGAACAAAACCAATCTAGAGCTCCGGCAGGACGATCCTGCCGGGGAAACTTCCCTCCCGGAGGGGGAAATCATCGCCATCGTCATCACCAACACTCCTCTCATAGGAGGGGACTCGTCACCATCAACATCTTCATCAGCACCATCTCATCTCCAAACCCTAGTTCATCTCTTGTAACCAATCTCCGTCTCGCGACTCCGATTGGTACTTGTAAGGTTGCTAGTAGTGTTAATTACTCCTTGTAGTTGATGCTAGTTGGATTACTTGGTGGAAGAGTTTATGTTCAGATCCTTGATGCTACTCCTTACCTCTCTGGTCATGAATATTATTATGATTTGTGAGTAGTTACTTTTGTTCCTGAGGACATGAGATAAGTCATGCTAATAGTAGTCATGTGAATTTGGTATTCGTTCGATATTTTGATGTGTTGTATGTTGTTTTTCCTCTGGTGGTGTTATGTGAACGTCGACTACATAACACTTAACCATTATTTGGGCCTAGAGGAAGGCATTGGGAAGTAGTAAGTAGATGATGGGTTGCTAGAGTGACAGAAGCTTAAACCCTAGTTTATGCGTTACTTCGTAAGGGGCTGATTTGGATCCACTAGTTTAATGCTGTGGTTAGACTTTGTCTTAATTCTTCTTTCGTAGTTGCGGAAGCTTGCGAGAGGGGTTAATCATAAGTGGGATGCTTGTCCAAGTAAGGGCAGTACCCAAGCGCTGGTCCACCCACATATCAAACTATCAAAGTAACGAACACGAATCATATGAACATGATGAAAACTAGCATGACAAAAATTCCCGTGTGTCCTCGGGAGCGTTTTTCCTCCCATAAGACTTTGTTCAGGCTTGTACCTTGCTACAAAAGGGATTGGGCCACTTTGCTGCACCGTTGCCACTTTTGTTACTTGTTGCTTGCTACGAATCATCTCACCACACAATCACTTGTTATCGATAATTTCAGTGCTTGCAAAATTTACCTTGCTGAAAACCACTTGTCAGATCCTTTTGCTCCTCGTTGGGTTCGACACTCTTACTTATCGAAAGGACTACGATTTATCCCCTATACTTGTGGGTCATCAAGACTCTTTTCAGGCGTCGTTGCCGGGGAGTGAAGCGCCTTTGGTAAGTGGAACTTGGTAAGGAAACATTCATATACTATACTGAAATTTATTGTCACTTGTCACTATGGAAACTAATCCTTTGAGGGGCTTGTTTGGGGTATCTTAACCTCGAACGGAAGCACAACGAGTTTCTCCTCAACCTGCTGCACCTACTGAAAATATTTACTTTGAATTTCCTTCGGGTATGCTTGAGAAACCGCTGGCTAATCCTTTTACAGGAGATGGAACATCACATCCAGACTTGCATCTAATCTATGTAGATGAAGTTTGTGGTTTATTTAAGCTTGCAGGTTTGCCCGAGGATGAGGTCAAGAAGAAGGTCTTTCCTTTATCTTTGAAGGATAAGGCGTTGATATGGTATAGGCTATGTGATGATACTGGATCATGGGACTACAATCGGTTGAAATTGGAATTTCATCAAAAGTTTTATCCTATGCATTTAGTACTTCGTGATCGGAATTATATTTATAATTTTTGTCCTCGTGAGAGAGAAAGCATCGCTCAAGCTTGGGGGTGGCTCAAATCAATGTTATATTCATGCCCCAATCATGAGCTCTCAAGAGAAATTATCATTCAGAACTTCTATGCTCGGCTTTCTCATGATGATCGCACCATGCTTGACACTTCTTGTACCGGTTCTTTTATGAAGAGAGATATTGACTTCAGATGGAATTTATTGGAGATAATTAAACGCAACTCTGAAGATTGGGAGCTTGAAGAAGGTAAGGAGTCAGGTATGAATTTCAAGTTTGATTGTGTTAAATCCTTTGTTGAAACAAATACTTCTTGTGACTTTAGCGCTAAGTATGGACTTGACTCTGAGATAGTAGCTTCACTGTGTGAATCCTTTGCTGCTCATATTGATCTCCCCAAAGAGAAGTGGTTTAAATATCATCCTCCGTTAGAAGTCGATGTAATTAAACCCAATCCAGTTGAAGAGAGAGTCATTGCCTATAATGATCCTGTAGTTCCCAGTGCTTACATTGAGAAACCACCTTTCCCTGTTAGGATAAAGGATCATTCTAAAGCTTCAACTATGATACGTAGAGGCTACATTAGAACACCTACACCCCCTGAGAAAATTAGAGTTGAACCTAGCATTGCTATTATCAAAGATCTTCTGTCCGACGATGTTGAGGGACATAATATTCACTTCTGTGAAGATGGTGCTAGAATTGCTAAACCTCACGCTAGAGACAAACATAGGCATGTTGATGGCACGCCTGTTGTTTCTGTTAAGATGGTTTATGTGACGTGGGTGCTAGTGTTAGTGCAATACCTCAATCCTTATATGATGAAATCAAAGGCGAGATTGCACCTGTTGAGATAGAGCCTATTGATGTCACTATTCAGCTTGCCAATAGAGATACTATGTGCCTTGTGGGAATTGTTAGGGATGTTGAAGTCTTGTGTGGTAAAATGAAGTATCCTGCTGATTTCCTCGTTCTTGCTACCGCACAAGATAGCTTTTGTCCCATCATGTTTGGTAGACCTTTTCTCAATACTGTCAATGCTCATATTGATTGCGAGAAGCAAACTGTCACTGTTGGCTTTGAAGGTGTGTCACACGAGTTCAATTTCTCCAAGTTTGGTAGACAACCTCATGAAAAGGAGTTGCCTAGTAAGGATGAAACTATTGCATTAGCTTCTATTGCCGTGCCTCCTACTGATCCCTTAGAGCAATACTTGCTTGAGCATGAAAATGATATGCATATGGATGAAAGGGATGAAATAGATAGAGTTGTCTTAGAACAATATCATATCCTTAAGAATAACTTGCATGTTGAACTGCTTGGGGATCCACCCCCACCAAAGGGTGATCCTGTGTTCGAGCTTAAACAGTTGCCTGATACTCTTAAGGATGCTTATCTTGATGAAAATGAGATATATCCTGTCATTATTAGTGCTAGCCTCTCAGAGCATGAAGAAAATAAGTTACTAAAAACTCTGAGGAAGCACTGAGCTGCTATTGGATATACTCTTGATGATCTTAAGGGCATTAGTCCCACTCTATGCCAGCACAAAATCAAAACTGATCCTCACTTCAAACCAGTTGCTGATCATCAAAGGAGATTAAATCCTAAGATGAAAGATGTAGTAAGAAAAGAAATACTGAAGCTCATGGAAGCGGGTATTATCTATCCTGTTGCTCATAGCGATAGGGTGAGTCCGGTGCATTGCGTCCCTAAGAAGGGAGGCATTACCGTTGTCCCTAATGATAAGGACGAATTGATCTCACAGAGGATTATTACTGGCTATAGGATGGTGATCGATTTTTGGAAATTGAATAAAGCCACTAGGAAAGATCATTACCCTTTGCATTTTATCGACCAAATGCTACAAAGCCTATCCAAACACACACACTTCTGCTTTCTAGACGGTTATTCTGGTTTCTCCCAAATACCAGTTGCACAATCTGATCAAGAGAAAACCACTTTCACCTGCCCTTTCGGTACCTTTGCTTATAGACGTATGCCTTTTGGCTTATCCAATGCACCCGCTACCTTTCAAAGATGTATGATGGCTATATTCTGTGACTTTTGTGAAAAGATTGTCGAGGTTTTCATGGATGACTTCTCCGTTTACGGGTCTTCCTTTGATGATTGCCTCAGCAACCTTGATTGAGTCTTGCAGAGATGTAAAGACACCAATCTTGTCTTGAATTGGGAGAAGTGCCACTTTATGGTTAATGAAGGCATCGTCGTAGGACATAAAATTTCTGAAAGAGGTATTGAAGTCGATAAGGCTAAGGTTGATGCAATCGAGAAAATGCCGGTATAAGAAGTTTCCTTGGTCATGTTGGTTTCTATAGAAGGTTTATTAAAGACTTCTCTAAGATTTCTAGGCCTCTTACCAATCTCTTGCAAAAGGATATTCCTTTTGTTTTTGATGATGATTGTGAGGAAGCCTTCGAAATACTGATGGCTTTGATAACCGCACCTATTGTTCAATCACCTGATTGGAACTTGCCTTTTGAGATCATGTGTGATGCTAGTGATTATGCTGTTGGTGCTGTTCTAGGGCAAAGAGTTGATAAGAAGTTGAATGTCATTCACCACGCTAGTAAAACTCTAGACAGTGCCCAAAGAAACTATGCTACTACGGAGAAGGAATTTCTAGCAGTCGTGTTTGCATGTGAAAAGTTCAGGTCTTACATAGTTGATTCCAAAGTCACTATTCACACTGATCATGCTGCTATTAAGTACCTCATGGAGAAGAAAGATGCTAAACCTAGAATTATCAGATGGGTTCTCTTGCTACAAGAATTTGATTTGCATGTTGTCGACAGGAAGGGTGCTGATAACCCCGTAGCAGATAACTTGTCTAGGTTGGAGAACGTTCTTGATGACCCACAACCTATTGATGATAGCTTTCCCGATGAGCAACCGAATGTCATCAATGCTTCACGTAGTGCACCGTGGTATGCTGATTATGCAAACTATATTGTTGCCAAATATATACCACCTAGTTTCACATACCAGCAGACTTGAGACATTACTTTTGGGATGATCCTCACCTTTATAAGGAAGGAGTAGATGGTGTTATTAGACGTTGTGTACCTCAACATGAACAGGGACAGATCCTACAAAAGTGTCACTCCGAGGCCTACGGAGGACACCATGCGGGAGATAGAACTACACATAAGGTATTGCAATCAGGTTTCTATTGGCCCACTCTCTTCAAGGATGCCCGTAAGTTTGTCTTGTCTTGTGACGAATGTCAAAGAATAGGTAATATGAGCAAACGTCGGGAAATGCCTATGAACTATTCACTTGTCATTGAACCATTTGATGTCTGGGGCTTTGACTATATGGGACCTTTTCCAAAATCCAACGGGTATACTCATATCCTAGTTGCCGTTGATTACGTCACTAAGTGGGTAGAAGCTATCCCTACTAGTAGTGCTGATCACAACACTTCTATCAGGATGCTTAAAGAAGTTATTTTCCCTAGATTTGGAGTCCCTAGATATCTAATGACCGATGGTGGTTCACATTTCATTCATGGTGCTTTCCGTAAAACGCTTGATAAGTACGATGTCAACCGTAGAATTGCGTCTCCCTATCACCCTCAGTCCAGTGGTCAAGTAGAGCTAAGAAACAGAGAGATTAAACTAATTCTGCAAAAGACTGTCAACAGGTCTAGAAAGAATTGGTCTAAGAAGCTTGATGATGCACTGTGGGCTTATAGAACTGCCTATAAGAATCCCATGGGCATTTCTCCGTACAAAATGGTGTACGGTAAAGCATGTCATCTACCTCTTGAGCTAGAGCATAAAGCTTATTGGGCAATCAAAGAGCTCAGCTTTGATTTCAAACTTGCTAGTGAGAAGAGGTTATTTGATATTAGCTCGCTTGATGAATGGAGAACTCAGGCATATGAGAATGCCAAGTTGTTCAAAGAGAAGGTTAAGAGGTGGCATGATAAGAGGATACAAAAGCGTGAGTTCAATGTAGGTGAGTATGTCTTGCTATATAACTCTCGTTTAAGATTCTTTGCACGCAAGCTTCTCTCTAAATGGGAAGGTCCCTATGTTGTTGAGGAAGTATATCGTTGCAGTGCTATCAAAATCAACAACACGGAAGGTAATTGTCCGAGAGTGGTAAATGGGAAGAGAATCAAGCATTATATCTCAGGTACTCCCATAAATGTTGAAAGCAATATTATCAATACCATAACTCCAGAAGAATACCTAAGGGATATTTATCAACCTATTTCAGACTTCGAAAACGAAGAGGTATGTGTTTCGGTGAGAAAACAAACTCCAAAACTTTTCTAGTAGGAATTTTTCTCCATTTTGGAATATTTGAAAAAATAGAAAAATTGGAAGTAGTCCGGAAAGCGCGCGAGGAGGCGACAAGCCTGCCATGCGCGGGCCCACACCCTGGCCGTGTCTGGGGGGCTTGTGGCCACCTCGTGTGCCTCCCGGACTCCGTTTTCATGCTGGGTACTCCTTCTCGTATGGGAAAAATCATTATATATTTGAGGTCTGACCCCTGTATCATGCAGATTTCCTCTGTTTTCGTTTCGAGCCTGTTTTTGTTGCACATATAGATCACTATGACATCCCCAAAAGGTCCGAAGGACAAGATCTTCGAGAAGGTCATCAATCCCTACCTCATGGGAGTGCTGCAACACCCTCAATCTATCGAGATGCGTGAGGGGATGTTGCACATCCGTGATGTTGAGGGGCCCAAGAAGACCGGAAGCGTGGAGACGAGGCTCGAAGCAATTGAGCAACAAGTCTTCAAGTGCCAAGATATGGTGGAGCGTGGACTCAACGCCAACCACATGATGATCACAGAGTTCACCAACAAGCTCAAGACCTCTTCGACAACTCCACCACCATCACCACGAAAGGAAGCCAACTAAACATGGGTATGGGCAATCCCCTTGGCTTGTGCCAAGCTTGGGGGAGTTGCCCCGATATCGTATCACCATTACATCTTTTGCCTTTACCTTTGTTTTAGTTTGTTCCCTTTCAGTTTTCTTTTTCTCTAGTAGAATAAAAGTCTTAGTGTTTAGTCTTGAGTTTTGCTTTGTGTCACCCCCGATGTATTCGAGCTCGTGAGCCATATAATAAATAGTGTATTAGTTGAAGGGCTTTGCCTCTTGCCATGATCAAAAGAGTGAGAAAAGAACAAAAGCATGAAAGATCATCTAATGATCTTATGGGAAGTGATGGCTTCACATATAAAAAGAATGTTGATTGAAACTTGTTGAGGGTAGACCTTGGTCATTGTTGCAATTAATAGGAAGTGATAAAGAAGGAGAGGTTCAAATATAAATACATCATCTTTGAAACCATCTATGATTGTGAATACTCACTAAACTATTGCATGCCTAGAAGTAGATGTTGGACAACGAAGACAACATAATGAATTGTGTTTGCTTGGTTCCAAACAATGTTATATGATTAGAGATCCCTTAGCATGTGACGATTGCTTCCACCTCATATTAGCCAAAACTCCCGCACCAAGTAGAGATACTACTTGCGCATCCATAAACCTTCAACCCAGTTTTGCCATGAGTGTCCACCATACCTACATATGGATTGAATAAGATCCCTCAAGTAAGTTTTCATCGGTGCAAGCAATAAAAATTGCTCCCTAATATGTATGATCTATTAGTGTGTGGAAAATAAGCTTTGTACGAACCTGTGATGAGGAAGACATAAAAGCGACAGACTGCATAATAAAGTTCCTTATCACAGGAGGCAATATAAAGTGACGTTCCTGCGCACTAAGAGGACACGCATCCAAACCTCAAAAGCGCATGACAACCTCTGCTTCCCTCTGCGAAGGGCCTATCTTGTACCTTTACTTTTTGCCCTTGAAAGAGTCATGGTGATCTTCACCAATTCCTTATTTCACCTTTATCTTGGCTAACGTCATATGCTTGGGAAAGATCTATATTCATATGCCAACTTGGAAAAGTATTCATGAATTATTATTGTTGACATTACCCTCGAGGTAAGCAGTTGGGAGGCAAAACTATAAGCCCCTATCTTTCTCTGTGTCCAGCTGAAACTTTAATCTCATGAGTACCACGTGAGTTGTAGCAATTGTAGAGAATGAAAGGATGATTGAGTATGTGGATTTGCTTTACAAGCTCTTATTTGACTCTTTCTGATGTTGTGATAAATTGCAATTGCTTCAATGACTAAAGGCTATCGGTTGTTACTTCTCGGTAAGGTTCTTGATCCATGCTTTACTTTGTGAAGGAATTATCACTTTAGCATGAGAGATTATATGTTGGTATTGCTGTTCTGATCATGATCATGATGCCTGCATGTTCGTATCTTGTTTTTCGACACCTCTCACCCTAAACATGTGGACATATTTATTGAGCTAAACTTTCACTTGAGGACAAGCGAGGTCTAAGCTTGGGGGAGTTGATACGTCCATTTTGCGTCATGTTTTCATGTTGATATTTATCGCTTCTTGGGCTGTTATTTCACTTGACGGTACCATTCTTATGCCTTTTCTCTCTTATTTTTCAAGGTTTACTTGAAGAGGGAGAATGCCGACAGCTGGAATTCTGGCCTGAAAAAGGAGCAAAGTTGAGATACCTATTCTGCGCAACTCCAAACGCCATAAAAATCAACGAGGATTTTTTTTCCGGATTTATAAAAAATACTGGGCCGAAGAAGTGCCAGAGGGGCGCCAACAGGTGGCCACAAGCCTGCTAGGCGCGGCCACCCCCCTGACCGCGCCTAGGGGCTTGTGGGCACCCAGCTAGCCCTCTGGCCCCCCTCTTCTACTATATGAAGGGTTTCGTCCGGGAAAAAATCAAGAGGAGGCTTTTTCGTGGATTCGCCGCCGCCACGAGGCGGAACTTGAGCTAAACCAATCTAGAGCTCCGGCAGGACGATTCTGTCGGGGAAACTTCCCTCCCGGAGGGGGAAATCGTCGCCATCGTCATCACCAACACTCCTCTCATCGGAGGGGACTTGTCACCATCAACATCTTCATCAGCACCATCTCATCTCCAAACCCTAGTTCATCTCTTGTAACCAATCTCCGTCTCGCGACTCCGATTGGTACTTGTAAGTTTTCTAGTAGTGTTAATTACTCCTTGTAGTTGATGCTAGTTGGATTACTTGGTGGAAGAGTTTCAGATCCTTGATGCTACTCATTACCTCTCTGGTCATGAATATGATTATGCTTTGTGAGTAGTTACTTTTGTTCCTAGGGACATGGGATAAGTCATGCTAATAGTAGTCATGTGAATTTGGTATTCGTTCGATATTTTGATGTGTTGTATGTTGTTTTTCCTCTAGTGGTGTTATGTGAACGTCGACTACATAACACTTCACCATTATTTGGGCCTAGAGGAAGGCATTGGGAAGTAGTAAGTAGATGATGGGTTGCTAGAGTGACAGAAGCTTAAACCCTAGTTTATGCGTTACTTCGTAAGGGGCTGATTTGGATCCACTAGTTTAATGCTATGGTTAGACTTTGTATTAATTCTTCTTTCGTAGTTGCGGATGCTTGCGAGAGGGGTTAATCATAAGTGGGGTGCTTGTCCAAGTAAGGGGAAGTACCCAAGCGCCGGTCCACCCACATATCAAACTATCAAAGTAACGAACGCGAATCATATGAACATGATGAAAACTAGCAGGAGAGAAATTCTCGTGTGTCCTCGGGAGCGTTTTTCCTCCTATAAGACTTTGTCCAGGCTTGTCCCTTGCTACACAATGGATTGGGCCACTTTGTTGCACCTTTGCCACTTTTGTTACTTGTTGCTTGCTACGAATCATCTCACCACACAATCACTTGTTACCGATAATTTCAGTGCTTGCAGATTTTACCTTGCTGAAAACCACTTGTCAGATCCTTCTGCTCCTCGTTGGGTTCGACACTCTTAATATCGAAAGGACTACGATTGATCCCCTATACTTGTGGGTCATCACTGGACGAGCCTCCCCCAAGCTTGTGAGATACTCTCTTCTTCAACTTGCACAAAGTTGTATATTTCCTGCAAGGCAGCTTGCTTCTTATGGGCAGGGAAATATTTTTCAGAGAAGTAGTAGACCATATCCTAGGGACTACGCACCCAACCAGGAGCAAGAGAACTGAACCAAATCTTAGCATCATCCTTTAGTGAGAAAGGAAACAGCTTGAGGATATAGTAGTGGCGGATCTTTTCCTCACTAGTGAATAGGGTGGCTATATCGTGCAGTTTGGTAAGATGGGCTACAACCGTTTCAGACTCATAACCGTGAAAAGGATCAGATTCGACCAGAGTGATTAACTCGGGGTCGATAGAGAATTCATAATCCTTATCGGTCACAAAGATAGGCGAAGTACCAAACTTCGGGTCGTATTTCATCCTAGCGTTCAAAGATTTTTCTTTCCACTTGAGCAGTAATCTCTCAACATCATAGCTATCCTTACAAGCAAGAAAGTCCTCAGCTATCTCTCCCTCCATAACATAACGCTCAGGCATACAGGCAATTCATATCTAGGAGAGGTAGCTCTAGCGGGCAAAATAGCAGGTTCTACTTCAATAGTATCAGCAGTTTCAGAAGTATCATCACATCTAGCAGCAACTCTAGCAATTTGTGCATCAAGGAATGCACCTAGTGGCAAAGCAGTATCAAGCATAGCATCATCAGGCAAAGCAGTATCAAGCATAGCATCATCATAAGCATCATGGGCAGCAAAAGTAGCATCATCAAGCACAGGCGACATATCAAGATTTCTAGTAGGAGGTGGTGTTGCAAACTTACTCATAATTGAAGGTGAATCAAGTGTAGAGCTAGATGGCAGTTCCTTACCTGTCCTCATAGTTGAGGGCAAGACTTTAGTTCTTGGATCTATCGGATTCCTCATAGTGACCAGCAGACGTAAATCCCAAGTGACTCAGTGAATATAGCTGTGCTTCCCCGGCAACGGCGCCAAAAAAAGGTCTTGATAACCCACAAGTATAGGGGATCGCAACAGTTTTCGAGGGTAGAGTATTCAACCCAAATTTATTGATTCGACTCAAGGGGAAGCCAAATAATATTCTCAAGTATTAGTAGTTGAGTTGTCAATTCAACCACACCTGAAAGATTTAGTATCTGCAGGAAAGTATCAGTAGCAAGGTAGTATGATAGCAGCAGTAGCAACAGTAACCAGTAGCAGCAAAGTGACAGCAGTAGCAGCAAAGTAACAGCAGTAGCAATAGAGTAACAGTAGCAGCAGTGACATCAGTAGCGGCAAAGTAACATAGCAAGTACCAATAGGAAAAGACTCGTAGGCATTGGATCGGTGATGGATGATTATGTCGGATGCTATTCATCATGCAACAGTTATAACACGGAGAGATATGTAACTAGCTCGAGTTCGTCAATCTAATGTAGGCATGTATTCCATATGTAGTCATACGTGCTTAGGGAAAAGAACATGCATGACATCTATTGTCCATCCCTCCCGTGGCAGCGGGGTCCTAATGGAAACTACGAGATATTAAGGTTCTTCTTTTAATAAAGAACCGGACCAACGCATTAACACTTGGTGAATACATGAACTCCTCATACTATGGTCATCTCTGGGAGTGGTTCCGGCTGTTGTTACTCCGGGGTTGCAGGGTCATAACACATAGTAGGTGCTACAACTTGCAAGATAGGATCAAGAACACACATATATTGGCGACAACATAATAGGTTCAGATCTGAAATCATGGCACTCGGGCCCTAGTGACAAGCATTAAGCATGGCAAAGTAGTAGCAACATCAATCTCAGAACATAGTGGATACTAGGGATCAATCCCCGTCAAAACTAACTCGATTACATGATAGATCGCATCCAACCCATCACCGTCCAGAAAGCCTACGATGAGATTACTCACAAACGGTGAAGAGCATCATGGAATTGTCGATGAAGGAAGGTTGGTGATGACGATGGCGACAATCTCCCCTCTCCGGAGCCCAGAACGGACTCCAGATCTGCCTTCCAGATGAAGAACAGGAGGTGGCGGCGCCTGCGTATCATAAAACGCGATGAACTCTTCTCCTTGATTTTTTTCCGGGCAAGACGAACTAAATAGAGCTGAGATTGGATGTGGTGGAGCGTTGTGGGCCCCACAAGCCTGCCAGGCGCGGCCAAGGGGCCCGCGCCTGGTGGGCTTGTGGGCTCACAGCTCCACTTCCTCCGTTGATTCTTGCGCCAGTATTTTTCATAAATTCCACAAAAAATTCTTCGTAAATTTTCAGGTCATTCCGAGAACTTTTATTTCTGCGCAAAAACAACACCATGGCAATTCTGCTGAAAACAGCTTTAGTCCGGGTTAGTTCCATTCCAATAATGCAAATTAGAGTCCAAATCAAGGGCAAAAGAGTTCGGAAAAGTAGATACGACGGAGACGTATCAGGGGTCTTCTTACCCAATGGTTATCTATCCATTGAGCTCGTGTTCTTCCCCCACCATTGACCTTAGAGCTTGCTAACTCTCAATCCCTCCAATGATTCTTGCTAGTTCTTGAGGGAAAAGAGAGGAGATCTAGATCCACATTCCCACCAATCACTTGCTCCTCTATGTCAGGGGAACCCCTTGGATCTTGATCTCGGAGTTCTTTGTGAGCTCCTTGTTCTTCCTCTCATATTCCTCCATAGATTTTATTATTGTGGAGGGATTTGAGTGTGAGGGACTTGACCACTTCGTGTGTTCTTGCCATTGCATTAGTTGCATTAGTTTGAGTTCTCCACAGTGGTACGTGGAAGTGAAAAGATGAGAAGCTTATTACCCTTGGGTGCTTGGTACCCTAGAGATTGTTCTTTGTGGATGCTTTGTCATCCTAGAATCTTGATGGTGCCTCGGAGCTCAATCATTATGGTGTAAAGCTCCGGGCAAGCGTCAGGGTATCCAATTAGGTTGTGCAGATTGCCCCGAGCATTTGAGGTCATCTCGGAGCCACAGTCCATTATGGTGAAGCTTTGTGGTGTTGTTGGGAGCCTCCAATTAAGTTGTGGATATTGCCCCAACCTTGTTTGTATGGGTTCGGTGACCGCCCTCAAGGGTCCCTTAGTGGAATGACGACATCTTGCAATGTGTGAGGGCGTGCGGAGATTACGATGGCCTTAGTGGCATCTTGGGGAGCATTGTGCCTCCACACCACTCCAAACGGAGATTAGCATCCGCAAGGATGTGAACTTTGGGATACATCGTCGTCTTCGCGTGTCTCCGTTATCTCTTACCCAAGCCCTTTACTTATGCACTTTACTTTGTGATAGCCATATTGTTTCTTGTTGTATATCTTTCTATCACTTAGTTGTTTATATTGCTTGGCATAAGATGTTGGTGCACATAGGTGAGCCTAGTTGTTTTAGCTTTTGTGCTTAACAATTTAAACATTAGTATTATTCCGCATTTGTTCAAGCCTAAACTGTAATTGTTATAAAGAGCCTATTCACCCCCACCCCCCCCCCCCCCCCCGCGCGCGCGCGCGCAACATCCACGTCCTTTCAACATCAAAGTATACATCATATAGGGCAATACTCATGAAGACACCACATGCAAAATACATATGGTTTAGATGCAATCTTCCGTGCAAAATTGATTAAGATAATACTTTCGCAAACTACGACACGATGCACTTTTTGAACAGAGTTTTGAGCATATAAATGCAATCTATTATGCATTAAAAAGGCACCATCATGTAGAGCACAAAATGTAGACCAACTTTCATATATTACACTTCTCCAACGAATGCACAGTTTGTGAGATACCATCAACACAAATATGCATATGATGAAAAACACACAATTTTTAACATACGTTGGGTAACTTTATTGCGCACGACGGGTAACTAGGCCGGGGGCGCTTAGCATGGGCCTTGGGAAGGCTGGTGCAGCGGCTCGGCTGGGCCTTGGCAGCCTCGGCTGAGAGGCCCGCGTGGGAGGTGGCCCACAATGCGGTTGAGGGCTTGAGGCAGGCGAATGGGCACGTGGCCTCGTCCTCCCGCTCAAGCGTAGGAAGGCGGAGGCGCGGAGAGGCTCTAGTGACGGTCACAACGAGGGCTCCGACGGCGGGCACAGTAGGATCCGATCGGGATCTGTTGGATCTGCGTGGCGGCAATGGCTACCTCCACGTGGCGGCGGCTCCTGCATCGGAGAGACTGTGAAAGAGAGATGTTGTGAGGGAGAGAGGGGGAAGAAGAAGGGAGAGGGCGATGGGATGACGCCTAGGGGGCACCATGATGGTGCACCGGTGGAGTTCGGCGACGGCTGCGGGCACGCGGTGGCGAGGTCGTGGTTGTGGTGCTGCTCGGGTGCGGCGTACAGGCGGCGGTGTCCCAGGGCGGGCCGCAGATCGGCTTCATGGGCCCGGCGGCTCGGAGGTGGGAGGAGGAGGAGCCAAGGCAGCTAGGGTTTGGGGTGGTGTGGATTTCGAGGCGAGGGCGAAGGTAACTTATTTTATATAGGTAGGGTAACTAGTGTTAGGGGACTAGGGGGTTTTGCTCTATTTTGTCAACCGTAGGATCGCGATCGGACGATGCACAACGGAGCAGGGGCTAGGATGGGCTACTCGGTTGTGTAGAGTGTCTTGGCCTGAGAAGAGAGGGATGGTTGCGGCCCGTGACATGTTTATAATACCAAAAATGTCCTTGATATAAACCGGATACTAGTGTCGATATAGTTGCACGTTGGGGCATCAAACAACCTATGATTGGGAGGAAATTTGGCAGGCGGTCTACCTACAATAAATTAACGCCAAACGCCAACTTTTGACCCAATCCGAGAATATTTTTCATGCAGTTTTAAAAACATTTTGTTGACGATGCCGCGAGCACGTTTGTGTGTGGTTCGCTTCGAAATGGTGGACGCCAAGAACGACGAGAACCGGCAACTATGGATAGATGCAAGTTTTGAAAGAAAGAGGGCAACATGGTGCCGATGCAATGCGGATGATGCGAACGATGTGATGATGAATGCAACAACCAACCGAATCACACAATGATAATGGAATAAAACAGGAATCTTTTGGAGCGTCGGTCTCGGGCTATTACACAAGGGCGTCGACCACCGTGTTGAACAAGAAGGGGGGCAAGGGGTCCCCTTGTCTAACCCCACATAATGTGGGGAAGTAAGGACCTGCCTCCCAATGATGTTAATCACGGTATGACCAGACGAGACCATCTGCATAACCCGGATAACCCATGTATCATCGAAGCCCTTCCGATGGAGCACCTCCCGGAGGAAGGCCCATGAGACGGTGTTGTAGGCCTTATGGAAGTTGATCTTTAAGAATACTGCACGATGCCGCCTAGTGCGCACCTCGTGTAGGACCTCGTGGAAGACCAAGACCCCATCCAAGATAAATCGGCCCTCGACAAAGGTCGATTGTTTAGGATGATTGATGCGGTCAGCTAATAGGATCACCCTATTGTCCTACCCCTTAGCCAGGATATGGAAGATCACGTTGATCACCATGATCCACCGGAACATGCGGATGTCAGAAGTCCCCCACCACCTTGGGGATGAGAGTAATGATCACATAGTTGAGACGAGAGAGGTCGATGGATCCCACATAAAATTCTTCAAAGAGGGCCATCACCTATGGCTTAATCACGTCCTAGAAGGTCTGGAAGAACTTCACCGGAAGGCCATGACGAACGGGGGCGTGATACGTCTCAAACGTATCTATAATTTTTGATGGTTTCACGCTGTTATCTTGCCTTCTTTGTATGTTTTATGTACCTTTTTATATTTTTTGGGGACTAACTTATTGATTCAGTGTCAAGTGCCAGTTCCTGTTTTTTCCGTGTTTTTGACTCTTTTCAGATCTGATTTTGGAACGGAGTCCAAACGGAATAAAATCCCCGAAATGATTTTTTCCCGAACGAAAGAAGACCAGGGAGCCTTTGGGCCAAGCCAGGTGGGCCCCAGGGAGCCCACAAACTTGCACCACACCACCAGGGGGGAGGCGGCGGTGGGCAAGCTTGTGGCTTCCCTGGCCGCCTCCTGACCTAGGTTTTGCACCTATATATTCCCAAATATTCCGCAAAAAATCAGGGGAGCCTCGAAAATACTTTTCCGCCGCCGCAAGCTTCCGTTTCCGCGAGATCTCATCTGGAGACCCTTCCCGGTGCCCTGCCGGAGGGGCTTTGGAGCTGGAGGGCTTCTTCATCATCATCACCGCCCCTCCAATGACTCGTGAGTAGTTCACTTCAGACCTACGGGTCCGTAGTTAGTAGCTAGATGGCTTCTTCTCTCTCTTGGATCTTCAATACAAAGTTCTCCATGATCTTCATGGAGATCTATCCGATGTAATCTTCTTTGGCGATGTGTTTGTCGAGGTCCGATGAATTGTGGACTTGTGATCAGATTATCTATGATATATATTTGAGTCTTTGCTGATTTCTTATATGCATGATTTGATATCCTTGTAAGTCTCTCCGAGTCTTGGGTTTTGTTTGGCCAACTAGATCTATGATTCTTGCAATGGGAGAAGTGCTTGGTTTTGGGTTCTGCCATGTGGTGACCTTTCCCAGTGACAGTAGGGGCAGCAAGGCACGCATCAAGCAGTTGCCATCAAGGGTAAAAAGAAGGGGTTTTTTATCATTGGTTTGAGATTATCCCTCTACATCATGTCATCTTGCTTAAGGCGTTACTCTGTTCTTATGGACTTAATACTCTAGATGCATGCTGGATAGCGGTCGATGTGTGGAGTAATAGTAGTAGATGCAGAAAGTATCGGTCTACTTGTTTCGGACGTGATGCCTATAGAAATAATCATTGCATAGATATCGTCACGACTCTGCATAGTTCTATCAATTGCTCGACAGTAATTTGTTCACCCACCGTCTACTTGCATTCATGAGAGAAGCCACTAGTAAACACTACGGCCCCCGGGTCTATTCACATCCATCGTTTACACCTCCGCTTTTACTTTGCTTTGTTACTTTGTTGCTTTCAGTTGGCAAACAATCTATAAGGGATTGACAACCCCTTCATAGCGTTGGGTGCAAGCTTTTGTGTTTGTGCAGGATCTTGAGATACTCTTCCGCCCGATTGATACCTTGGTTCTCAAACTAAGGGAAATACTTACCACCGCTACGCTACATCACCCTTTCCGCTTCGAGGGAACACCAACGCAAGGCTCCAAGGCCACGGGGCAAATCCTTTGCATACTTGCCTAGGAAGTCCCTTAAGGCGTAGCCGCAGCTGAAGGATTTCTGGTGCCGTTGCTGAAGAGTATCAAGCAACACTCCTATTTCTGGCGCCGTTGGAAGGTCTTTTGTTGTAGTAGCAGGGCGGAGGCAGGATTCATCCCCTTTATAGTTGTCCAGACCTCGTCCTGAGAGAATGGGGCAGTGAGCGTCGCGTTCTCCGCGTCAGAGATGCGCTGGTCGGAAGCCGAGAAGGACGGGTCCAAGGACATCCCTCCCCGGGGGGAGGGCGAGAATAGGGCTTTGTAAAATCCATCAACATCGGCGCAAATCTCAGCAGGGTGCTGGAGGAGGGTCTCCCTGTTGGGGAACGTCGCATGGGAAACAAAAATTTCCTACGCGCACGAAGACCTATCATGGTGATGTCCATCTACGAGAGGGGATGAGTGATCTACGTACCCTTGTAGATCGTACAGCAGAAGCGTTAGTGAACGCGGTTGATGTAGTGGAACGTCCTCACGTCCCTCGATCCGCCCCGCGAACAATCCCGCGATCAGTCCCACGATCTAGTACCGAACGGACGGCACCTCCGCGTTCAGCACACGTACAGCTCGACGATGATCTCGGCCTTCTTGATCTAGCAAGAGAGACGGAGAGGTAGAAGAGTTTTCCGGCAGCGTGACGGCGCTCCGGAGGTTGGTGATGATCTCGTCTCAGCAGGGCTCCGCCCGAGCTCCGCAGAAACGTGATCTAGAGGAAAAACTATGGAGGTATGTGGTCGGGCAGCCGTGAGAAAGTCGTCTCAAATCAGCCCTAATACCTTAGTATATATAGGATGGAGGGGGAGGGAAGAGGCAGCCTCAAACCCTCAAGGGTTGGCCGAAATTGGAGGTGGAGGAGTCCTACTCCAATCCTACTTGGAGTAGGATTCCACCTTCCCACTTGGAAACTCTTTCCACCTTGTGTTTTTTTCTTCTCAAACCTTATGGGCCTTAGTGGGAACTTATTCCAGCCCACTAGGGGCTGGTTTATCTCTTCCCATAGCCCATGAGACCCCTTGGGGCGTGACACCCCTCCCGATGGTCCCCGGCACCCCTCCCGGCACTCCCGGTACACTACCGATGAGCCCGAAACTTTTCCGGTAATGCACGAAAACCTTCCGGTAACCAAATGAGGTCATCCTATATATCAATCTTCGTTTCCGGACCATTCCGGAAACCCTCGTGACGTCTGTGATCTCATCCGGGACTCCGAACAACATTCGGTAACCAACCATATAACTCAAACACGCATAAAACAACGTCGAACCTTAAGTGTGCAGACCCTGCGGGTTCGAGAACTATGTAGACATGACCCGAGAGACTCCTCGGTCAATATCCAATAGCGGGACCTGGATGCCCATATTGGATCCTACATATTCTACGAAGATCTTATCGTTTGAACCTCAGTGCCAAGGATTCATATAATCCCGTATGTCATTCCCTTTGTCCTTCGGTATGTTACATGCCCGAGATTCGATCGTCAGTATCCGTATACCTATTTCAATCTCGTTTACTGGCAAGTCTCTTTACTCGTTCCGTAATACAAGATCCCGCAACTTACACTAAGTCACATTGCTTGCAAGGCTTGTGTGTGATGTTGTATTACCGAGTGGGCCCCGAGATACCTCTCCGTCATACGGAGTGACAAATCCCAGTCTTGATCCATACTAACTCAACGAACACCTTCGGAGATACCTGTAGAGCATCTTTATAGTCACCCAGTTACGTTGCGACGTTTGATACACACAAAGCATTCCTCTGGTGTCCGTGAATTATATGATCTCATGGTCATAGGAACAAATACTTGACACGCAGAAAACAGTAGCAACAAAATGACACGATCAACATGCTACGTCTATTAGTTTGGGTCTAGTCCATCACATGATTCTCCTAATGATGTGATCCCGTTATCAAGTGACAACACTTGCCTATGGCCAGGAAACCTTGACCATCTTTGATCAACGAGCTAGTCAACTAGAGGCTTACTAGGGACAGTGTTTTGTCTATGTATCCACACAAGTATTGTGTTTCCAATCAATAAAATTATAGCATGGATAATAAACAATTATCATGAACTAAGAAATATAATAATAACTAATTTATTATTGCCTCTAGGGCATATTTCCAACAGTCTCCCACTTGCACTAGAGTCAATAATCTAGTTCACATCACCATGTGATTCCAACGAATCCAACACCCATATGGGGTCTGATCACGTCTTGCTCGTGAGAGAGGTTTTAGTCAACGGTTCTGAAACTTTCAGATCCGTGCGTTCTTTACAAATCTTTATGTCATCTTATAGATGCTGCTACTACGTGCTATTCGGAAATGCTCCAAATATCTACTCTACTATACAAATCCGTTTCACTACTCATAGTTATTCGGATTAGTGTCAAAGCTTGCATCGACGTAACCCTTTACGATGAACTCTTTAACCACCTCCATAATCGAGAAAAATTCCTTAGTCCATTAGTTACTAAGGATAAATTTTGACCGCTGCTAGTGATTCAATCATGGATCACTCTCTGTACCTCTCAACATACTTTGAGTCAAGGCACACATCAGGTGCGGTATACAGCATGGCATACTTTAGATTCTACGGCTAAGGCATAGAAGACGACCTTCGTCTATTCTCTTTATTCTGCCGTGGTCGGGTTTTGAGTCTTACTCAAATTCACACCTCACAACGCAACCCAGAACTCTTTCTATGCTGATCTATTTTGAACTCCTTCAAAAACTTGTCAAGGCATGCATTTTATTGAAACTTTCATTAAGCGCTTTTGATCTATCTCCATAGATCTTTGATGCTCAACGTTCAAGTAGCGCAATCCAGGTATTCCTTTGAAAACTCCTTTCAAACAACCTTATATGCTTTACAGAGATTCTACATCACTTCTGATCCACAATATGTCAACCACATATACTTATCAGAAATTCTATAGTGCTCCCACTCACTTCTTTGGAAATACAAGTTTCTCATAAACCTTGTACAAACCCAAAATCTTTGATCATCTCATCAAAGTGCTTATTCCAACTCCGAGATGCTTGCACCAGTCCATTGAAGGATCACTGGAGCTTGCATACTTGCTAGTATCTTTAGGATCGACAAAACCTTCTGGTTGTATCACATACAATGTTTGCTCAAGGAAACCGTCGAGGAAACAATGTTTTGACATCCTACGTGCAATATTTCATAAATAATGCAGCAACTACTAACACAATTCTAACAGACCTTTAGCATCGCTACGAGTGAGAAAGACTCATCATAGTCAACTGTTTGATCTTGTCGAAAACATCTTTGCGACAAGTCGAGCTTTTCTTAATAGTGACTTATCACCATCATCGTCTGTCTTCCTTTAAAGATCCATTTTACCCAATAGTCCCATGACCATCAAGCAGTTCTACCAAAGTCTACACTTTTGTTTTCACACATGGATCCTCTCTCGGATTTCATGGCTTCCAGCCATTTGTCGGAATCTGGGCCCACCATCGCTTTCTCCATAACTCGTAGGTTCACTGTTGCTCAACAACATGACCTCCAAGACAGGGTTACCGTACTACTCTGCAGCAGTACGCGACCTTGTCGACCTACGAGGTTTGTAGTAACTTGATTCGAAGCTTAATGATCATCATCATCAACTTCCACTTCAATTGGTGTAGGCGCCACATGAACAACTTCATGTGCCCTGCTACACTCTGGTTGAAGTGATGGTTCAATAACCACATCAAGTTCTACTACCCTCCCACTCAATTCTTTCGAGAGAAACCTTTCCTCGAGAAAGGATCCGTTTCTAGAAACAAACACTTTGCTTTCGGATCTGAGATAGGAGATGTACCCAACTGTTTTGGATATCCTATGAAGATGCATTTATCCGCTTTGGGTTCGAGCTTATGAGACTGAAACTTTTTCACATAAGTTTCGAAGCCCCAAACTTTCAAGAAACGACAGTTTAGATTTCTCTAAACCTCAGTCTATACTGTGTCATCTCAACGGAAATACGCGGTGCCCTATTTAAAGTGAATGTGGTTGTCTCTAATGCATAACCCATAAACGATAGTGGTAATTCGATAAGAGACATCACAGCATGCACCATACTAAATAGTGCGTGGCTATGACGTTCAGACACATCATCACACCATGATGTTCCAGGTGGCATGAACTGTGAAACAATTTCCACATTGTCTTAACTGTGTACCAAAAACTCGTAACTCAGATATTCATTTCTATGATCATATCGTAGACAGTTTATCCTCTTGTTACGACGAACTTCACTCTGAAACAGAATTGAACTTTTCAATATTTCAGACTTGTGATTCATTAAGCAAATACTCCTGTATCTACTCAAGTCGTCAGTGAAGTAAGAACATAATGATATCCACTGCGTGCCTCAGCACTCACTGGACTGCATACATCAAAATGTATCACTTCCAACAAGTTACTATCTTGTTTCATCTCAATGAAAACAAGGCCTTGCTCATGTGGTATGATTTGCATGTCACTAGTGATTCAAAATCAGGTGAGTAAAGATCCATCAGCATGGAGCCTCTTCATGCAATTTATATACTAACATGACTCAAGCGGCAGTGCCACAAGTAAGTGGTACTATCATCATTTAACTCGTATCTTTTGGCACCAATGTGTAACACTACAATCGAGATTCAATAAACCATTGAAGGTGATTATTCAAGCAAATAGAGTAACCATTATTCTCTTTGAATGAATGATCGTATTGCAATAAACACGATCCAATCATGTTCATGCTTAACGCAAGCACCAAATAACAATTATTTAGGTTCAACACCAATCCCGATGGCAGAGGGGGCATGTGACGTTTGATCATATCAACCTTGGAAACACTTCCAACACGTATCGTCACCTCGCCTTTAGCTAGTCTCCGCTTATGCCGTAGCTTTCATTTCGCGTTACTAATCACTTAGCAACCGAACCGGTATCCAATACCCTCGTGCTACTAGGAGTACTAGTAAAGTACACATCAACATTATGTATATCAAATATACTTCTCTCGACTTTTGCCAGCCTTCTTATCTCCCAAGTATCTAGAGTTGCTCCGCCTCAGTGACTGTTCCCCTTATTACAGAAGCACTTAGTCTCGGGTTTGGGTTTAATCTTGGGTCTCTTCATTAGCGCAGCAACTGTTTTGCCGTTTCACGAAGTATCCCTTCTAGCCCTCGCCTTTCTTGAAACTTAGTGGTTTTTCAAACCATCAACTATTGATGCTCCTTCTTGATTTCTACTTTCGCAGTGTCAAACATCGCGAATCGCTCAAGGATCATTGTATCTATCCTTGATATGTTATAGTTCATCACGAAGCTCTCATAGCTTGGTGGCAGTGACTTTGGAGAACCATCACTATCTCATCTGGAAGATTAACTCCCACTTGATTCAAGCGATTGTCGTACTCAGACAATCTGAGCACATGCTCAACGATTGAGCTTTTCTCCTTTACTTTGTGGGCAAAGAATCTTGTTTGGAGGTCTTGTACCTCTTAACAAGGGCACAAGCATGAAATCACAATTTCATCTCTTCGGAACATCACTTATGTTCCGTGACGTTTTACAACGTTTTCGGCGCCTTGCTTCTAAGCCATCAAGTATCTTGCACTGAACTATCGTGTAGTCATCAGTAACGTGTATGTCGGATGTTCATAGCATCCACAGACGACGCTCGAGGTGCAGCACACCGAGTGGTGCATTAAGGACATAAGCCTTCTGCATAGCAATGAGGACAATCCTCGGTTTTACAGACTCAGTCTGCAAAGTTTGCTACTATCAATTTTCAACTAAATTTTCTCTAGGAACATATAAAAACATAGAGCTATAGCGCAAGCTACATCGTAATTCGCAAAGACCATTAGACTATGTTCATGACAATTAGTTCAATTAATCATATTACTTAAGAACTCACACTCAAAAAGTACATCTCTCTAGTCATTTGAGTGGTACATGATCCAAATTCGCTATCTCAAGTCCGATCATCACGTGAGTCGAGAATAGTTTCAGTGGTAAGCATCCCTATGCTAATCATATCAACTATACGATTCATGCTCGACCTTTCGGTCTCATGTGTTCCGAGGCCATGTCTGCACATGCTAGGCTCGTCAAGCTTAACCCGAGTGTTCCGCGTGTGCAACTGTTTTGCACCCGTTGTATGTGAACGTTGAGTCTATCACACCCGATCATCACGTGGTGTCTCGAAACGAAGAACTGTCGCAACGGTGCACAGTCGGGGAGAACACAATTTCGTCTTGAAATTTTAGTGAGAGATCACCTCATAATGCTACCGTCGTTCTAAGAAAAATAAGGTGCATAAAAGGATTAACATCACATGCAATTCATAAGTGACATGATATGGCCATCATCACGTGCTTCTTGATCTCCATCACCAAAGCACCGGCACGATCTTCTTGTCACCGGCGCCACACCATGATCATCCATCAACGTGTTGCCATCGGGGTTGTCGTGCTACTTATGCTATTACTACTAAAGCTACATCCTAGCAAAATAGTAAACGCATCTGCAAGCACATATGTTAGTATAAAGACAACCCTATGGCTCCTGCCGGTTGCCGTACCATCGACGTGCAAGTCGATATTTCTATTACAACATGATCATCTCATACATCCAATATATCACATCACATCATTGGCCATATCACATCACAATCATACCCTGCAAAAACAAGTTAGACGTCCTCTAATTTTGTTGTTGCATGTTTTACGTGGTGACCAAGGGTATCTAGTAGGATCGCATCTTACTTATGCAAACACCACAACGGAGATATATGAATTGCTATTTAACCTCATCCAAGGACCTCCTCGGTCAAATCCGATTCAACTAAAGTTGGAGAAACCGTCACTTGCCAGTCATCTTTGAGCAAAGGGGGTTACTCGTAACGATGAAACCAGTCTCTCGTAAGCGTACGAGTAATGTCGGTCCAAGCCGCTTCAATCCAACAATACCGCGGAATCAAGAAAAGACTAAGGAGGGCAGCAAAACGCACATCACCGCCCACAAAAACTTTTGTGTTCTACTCGAGAAGACATCTATGCATGAACCTAGCTCATGATGCCACTGTTGGGGAACGTCGCATGGGAAACAAAAATTTCCTACGCGCACGAAGACCTATCATGGTGATGTCCATCTACGAGAGGGGATGAGTGATCTACGTACCCTTGTAGATCGTACAGCAGAAGCGTTAGTGAACGCGGTTGATGTAGTGGAACGTCCTCACGTCCCTCGATCCGCCCCGCGAACAATCCCGCGATCAGTCCCATGATCTAGTACCGAACGGACGGCACCTCCGCGTTCAGCACACGTACAGCTCGACGATGATCTCGGCCTTCTTGATCCAGCAAGAGAGACGGAGAGGTAGAAGAGTTTTCCGGCAGCGTGACGGCGCTCCGGAGGTTGGTGATGATCTCGTCTCAGCAGGGCTCCGCCCGAGCTCCGCAGAAACGTGATCTAGAGGAAAAACTATGGAGGTATGTGGTCGGGCAGCCGTGAGAAAGTCGTCTCAAATCAGCCCTAATACCTTAGTATATATAGGATGGAGGGGGAGGGAAGAGGCAGCCTCAAACCCTCAAGGGTTGGCCGAAATTGGAGGTGGAGGAGTCCTACTCCAATCCTACTTGGAGTAGGATTCCACCTTCCCACTTGGAAACTCTTTCCACCTTGTGTTTTTTTCTTCTCAAACCTTATGGGCCTTAGTGGGAACTTATTCCAGCCCACTAGGGGCTGGTTTATCTCTTCCCATAGCCCATGAGACCCCTTGGGGCGTGACACCCCTCCCGATGGTCCCCGGCACCCCTCCCGGCACTCCCGGTACACTACCGATGAGCCCGAAACTTTTCCGGTAATGCACGAAAACCTTCCGGTAACCAAATGAGGTCATCCTATATATCAATCTTCGTTTCCGGACCATTCCGGAAACCCTCGTGACGTCCGTGATCTCATCCGGGACTCCGAACAACATTCGGTAACCAACCATATAACTCAAATACGCATAAAACAACGTCGAACCTTAAGTGTGCAGACCCTGCGGGTTCGAGAACTATGTAGACATGACCCGAGAGACTCCTCGGTCAATATCCAATAGCGGGACCTGGATGCCCATATTGGATCCTACATATTCTACGAAGATCTTATCGTTTGAACCTCAGTGCCAAGGATTCATATAATCCCGTATGTCATTCCCTTTGTCCTTCGGTATGTTACTTGCCCGAGATTCGATCGTCAGTATCCGTATACCTATTTCAATCTCGTTTACTGGCAAGTCTCTTTACTCGTTCCGTAATACAAGATCCCGCAACTTACACTAAGTCACATTGCTTGCAAGGCTTGTGTGTGATGTTGTATTACCGAGTGGGCCCCGAGATACCTCTCCGTCATACGGAGTGACAAATCCCAGTCTTGATCCATACTAACTCAACGAACACCTTCGGAGATACCTATAGAGCATCTTTATAGTCACCCAGTTACGTTGCGACGTTTGATACACACAAAGCATTCCTCCGGTGTCCGTGAATTATATGATCTCATGGTCATAGGAACAAATACTTGACACGCAGAAAACAGTAGCAACAAAATGACACGATCAACATGCTACGTCTATTAGTTTGGGTCTAGTCCATCACATGATTCTCCTAATGATGTGATCCCGTTATCAAGTGACAACACTTGCCTATGGCCAGGAAACCTTGACCATCTTTGATCAACGAGCTAGTCAACTAGAGGCTTACTAGGGACAGTGTTTTGTCTATGTATCCACACAAGTATTGTGTTTCCAATCAATAAAATTATAGCATGGATAATAAACAATTATCATGAACTAAGAAATATAATAATAACTAATTTATTATTGCCTCTAGGGCATATTTCCAACACTCCCCATCCCATAAGATGGGGACAGTGTTGCGACAGCGACGGCCATTAGCAATGTCCTCGAAGTATGCCATGTTGGCATCACCACACAAGACCCAACATTGAGTGCCTCGCTGACACCAAAATGCCTCCTCATCAATGTAGATTACCGTCGGCTGGTCCTCTAGATCATATCGAAGTAGCCACTCGTCAGGGGAGAGGCATGAAGAGTCTGCCCAAAGGTCTAGAGCCTGGATGGATTCGAGGAGCCCCCTCTTACCTTCAGAGAGATTATGACCCAGGTTAGCACCCCAACCCTTCATAAACTGGCGGGCTAGCTTTGCACAGAACTACCAGGAGTCGACGACAGAGACTGCGCAGTGAGGGGAATCAGGCGTGGCCACCCAGCGTGTGCGTACAGCATCAACAAAACTGGACTGATTAAGCTAAAATATCTCGAATCGAAAACGGGTTGGAGGAGGCGGTCTATCATTCTCCAAGGAGACCATGAGGGGAACGTGATCCGAACCAACGCAGGTAATGGCCCGTAGGGAGGGAAGGAGGCATTTGAGCTCCCATTCCGGAGCCACAAAGACACGATCAAGAACTGACATTGTCGGGTTGGCCTGACGGTCGGTCCAGGTGAACATATCACCAACCCTATCTAGCTCTCTCCAGCCAAGAACCACGATACAGTCATTGAAGAGCTGCACGTGAGGGAAGTTCACCCGATTATTGCTCTTGTCTTCACCACAGTGGATGAGGTTGAAATGATCTCCCACCACCACTGGTAGAGTGGCACAGGAGACCTTCATGTGGAGCTCAACCGCACAGCAGGCCACCTCTAACTTCTCTCCATTGCCTTGGCCAAGGAATGTGTTTCCAAGGGGTGTAAGGTCGTGATGCAAGGAGGGGTGACTGCAATGTCGTCGATGACTACAATATCAGTGATGTTGTGGTGGCGTCTTGCAGAAGGATGATGCTGCATAGTGGCAAATGCAACGGCAGCAACGTTGTTACTGATCATGACAACTACAACGGGGACGATGTTGCGCAACAACGAATGCAATGACAACGTCGTGGCAATGGTAGCGACAGACGCACAATGTTGTAACGGTGACAAAAACAGAGAGGTTGTAGCGAGAGCAAATACCAAAACAACGAGGGTGTTGTGATGGCACGAGGCTACATTGACGTTGTCCAACTCATCTAATGACCAAATAAATCAGTCGGACGACGCATATCACTGGCCTTATTTTTTCTAAAGAAAACTTCTTTATTCATATAGAAACACAGAAAACTATGAATTCACATAAAAGACCCTGCAAAAAACGTCCATTAAATTCGATGAGTTGTTGTTAGTGTGAACCATCCACACTAGAAAGAACTTTGTTGCAGCAAGAAATCATCGGTGTCACCACAAGGACTCTACCAAGAGAATCCTCCTTAGGATTTCTATGTCGCTCGAACTACCCGGACAATCTGGGGTTTGAAAACGGTGAACACAATTTGTTCGTGATGGCAAGGTCCTTGGATAATGAGATCTTCGTCGTTGAAGAAGAAAACCTGCCCCCAAAACTGTTGCGAGGAAGATGAGCATTATTTATGGAACTACAGGTTGTATGATTAATATGAGGATTCAATCAATGAATATAACCACCATTTGCTCCCCACTAGTGGCAAACAACACAATGTTGAAACATGGACAAAGGTGAAGGATTTATTCAATGAAGAGATTGTTATCATTGTATCAATGCCCTCTCCAAGACACCCAAACTCATCAACCTAAACAACCCAAACCTGATCGAAGGTCTCCCAGGCCACCGGACACCGTGAAGGCCCGGGAGCCAAGGGTGAGTGTCGGTCCGGTTGGAGGAACCAAAGCCCTAGTCGTCGCCACTCAAGGGAGGGGAGCGTGCTTGACTGCTTGGTGAGCCACACCCTCAACCCGAGAGTTGGGGACACCAACAAAACCAAATGCCATATAACACTTACACTCGGATATGACAACGAATTCTCCCACGCGCGCGCCCACATAGCCGACCCATTTTGATGGCTTTCAAATTTGGTTATTTGTCCAGTTCTTTTTTTTTCCTTTTCCCCTTTTATAAATACATTTATTTTATAAACAAAAGGAAATTTTTAAAAATCAAATAAACCTTATAAAATTATATGGACATTTTATGCATACATGAAAATTCTTCGAAAATTACACAACCATTTTTCAATATATGTTTTTAATAAAATTCCATAAACATTTTTTAGAAGGTGTGTACACTTTAAAAAAAATTGAACTATTATTTTTTAAATACATGAACACACTTATAAGTCCAAGATTTTTTTATTGTGGGAGCACTTCAAAAATTACATGCATATTATTTAATATGAACACTTTAAAAAAACATGAACATTTTAGGAATATGTGAGCATTTTTATAATTACATGAGCATTTCCAAAATATGTGAATATTATATATATATATATATATATATATTAATAATTCTTATAACCCATAATTTTTATTTGTATTATCAAATTAACTAGACATAAAATAATAGCTTGCTGGTGAGAAATTGCGAGCAAACACCCTAGTTGCCATACTAAACTAAAATTGACATGGCCTTTTTTAGGGACTTGGCATGCATGAAATGTGAAATTGACATGTTTAGAAGAAATAAAATTTCATAGACGCAATGCATTTTTTCTCAAAAAAATGCCATGCATTTGATCACGATCCAACGGTTTTAAGATCGTTCGCTGGGAGCTCCCTCCCAACGAATGTTCATCTAGATATACCAACATTAATAAGTTAAATATATTTTTGGAATTTTATGAGAACATGAAAATGTGTAGGTTTTTCAGTGGGCTTATTTTGGCGTGACCAGTGCAGCAGGACCGCACGAGTGAACTAAAAGTAAATGTGGCCATGGAAAACCCGACCCAGTCTTCCCGACCTGGCCCAACTCGGTCTTGCCTACGGACCGGTCATGGGCCTAAGTTTTGAGCCCTAAGGCCGGGCCGGGCCGGGCTCATACTTTGCATATTTGCATTTTAGGGAAGAGGTCCGGCCCGAGGCCTGATGGTCTTTTCAACTGATTTCTCAAGCCTGAAATCTAGGCCCGACGACCGGGCCAAGCCGGCCCCGAGCCTGTATTCTATGTTGCGGGTTGTATTAGGTCGGGCCTGAAGCCCGGTCCGGCCTGACTTATGGCCGAGTATAATTGAGAGTTGCAGGGATGGGATATAATTTTCTTTTACTTGGATAGTGCCCAACCTCTACTAATCAATGGAAATAGTGATTGCAATAGTTCATGAGTGATGAAAAACAGCACAACAAGATGTTCGATGAATCACTTCGTAATATGCTAAGATGGCCTATGCTCCCAGAATAACAATCTTTATGAAGAAACGGTCGTTTCTGCATCCAAATAAAGGCTGGGGGCATTGTTCCATTTCTGGGAGGCTTCGTATCCTTTCTAGGTAGGTAGATAAAATGTATGAACCCCAAGACAGGCCCAAACATTCTCATCCAAAGAGAACGGTTGCAATTTGTCCAAATATTCATATCTTAGGCTGGGACTGTGTGACAGCCCGAGACCAACGTTTTAGAAGATTCCCCTTTTATTCCTTTGCCGCCGTGCGATATTAGATTGTCTGTCGCATTCATCATCGCATCATTTGCATTGCATCGGCACTTCGTTGCTGCCAGTTTTCAAATGTGCATCTGTTTTTAGTTGCCGGTTCTCTTCGTTTTCGACGTTGTCCATTTTGAGACCGACCACACACGCACGCGCACGCGGCATCGATTAAATCTTGTTTTTAAAACTGTGTATAAAATATTCTTAGATTGGGTTGAAACTTGGCGTGCGGTCTTAATATAGTGTAGGTAGACCGTCTGCCAATTTTCGTCGGAATCGTAGTTCGTTTGATACCTGTACCATTTATTATATAGCGACACTATAGTCGGTTTAATTGTGGACGTTCGGTGTTTTAAAAACTCTGTCACGGGCCGCACCATTTCCCTCTCATCCCTACATAGCTCATCTACACAGTCCATTAAACCAACCTAACCAGTTCCTCCGTTCGTGGTCGTTGGATCGCGATCAAACGAACGAGGTCCACCCCACCATAGCCCAACCCTATATAAGCACCACCCCATGGAGAGACCTCTCTCACTCCTCTAGGATTTCCCCCTAGTTATTTTGCAGCCACCCCCTAGAAAAACCCCACCTCCTAGCTCCACCTCCTCTCTCCCCTAAATCCCATCCCAGATCAGATCTGGACCATTGGATCCCCATCCAATGGCCCAGAACCGCCCAATTCCCCACCTACCGGACATGTCCGTGGTCAAACCGGACACGTACGGGCGACCATAGTGCCCTCATCCATACTCGCATCCATGGAGGAGCCAATTTCCCATATCATCGGCCAACCCCTTGTCCGACCGGCCTCGCCGGAGTAGGGTCGCCGCCACGCGCCGCCACCGACCGGATTCCGTCGCCGGCCCCAGCCCCGCGCGCCCCGCGCCTCCCCACGCCTCGCGTCGCCGCCTTCGCGCCGCTGTGTCGCCTCATGCCTCGTCGCCAGCCCGCCTCCGGCTAGGATCCGACCGACCCGACCTGCGCCTCGCCGAAGTCCCACCATCCGCCGCCGCGAGAGGTTGTGCCGCAGCCGGCTTCTCAGTCCCGGTCGGGATCGGGATGATGCCGAAGCCGCGCTGCCAATCGCCCGGTCAGGTGGGCCATGAGCCGCGGCCCAGCAGGCTGGCCCAGCCGCGCCATCGCCCCGCCTCGCCCAGGCCGCCTCTCCACTGCATGGGCCAGGCCCACGAGGTGAGTCAACCTGTTGTGCCCCTCTATTCCTTGCCCGTGGCGCAAGATAGTAAGCTACGTTCTGCCCCTGTTCGGCCCATGTTAGTAGATTCGGCTTGTGGACATTTTTCTATTATCCCTGCTAATTTAATAATTTCAGGAAATAGGGTATTTTTAAAACGGCTATAAATTTTAATCCATGTGTCGGATCGCGGCGATTTAGATATGTAACTTGTGTAGATTTTTGCGTAGAATAATATTTTGCAACTTGCATGCATGTTTGGAGTGGTATGACCGCCATTTGCCTAGAATAGCGTGATGTCCTAATAGGTTATTTGTTGCGTATATATTTTGGTGTGCGTCCGGATTATTCAAATCCCATAGATAAAAGTTCACGGTGTTCGTGACCCTTTGCCAAGTATTTTAGAGTAGTTGCTTGCATTTTTGCATGTAGGAGTTGTCAATAGTTCGCTATGTCATGTTTAGTACATATTCTCGCATATATGTGTGGCGTTAGTTTTATTTTGCATTCCCTCATATTATATATGTTTCCGGGGTAAAAAAAATTGGAGAATTTATCGGTGCAATTACTTTTAGCTTTTGAGCTAGTTAGCGGGCATGATATTTTGCCATGTTGCCCTCTTATTTATTTTGTGGGAGTTATTCCGTGTGTGGTATGAATTAGTTGTGAACTAGAGATATGCTCTTGGATATGTAGGCTAGCCTATGGTATTTTGGGTTGCTATAGAAATCCATGTTTAGGTCTTGTTTGCGTGATGTCAACATACTAGAAAATAGTGCTGATTTGGAGATGCTGAAATATTTCTAAGTCTGAAATTTGATATATTTTGTTGTTGTCTTGCCATGAGCTTTGTTAGTGATCCACAACTCCTTTGGGGTTCGTGCAATGGAGTTATTTATAGTCCTTCAGATTTTGTAGCATGCTATAAATTTTCATGCCATTCGGTGCCCTGTAACATATTGTTTTTCTGCTGTCAATATGCCTTCTGGTTGAAAACTGCACTGTCAACAGTGTTATTTTCACAAAGTCTGAAAGTGTGTGCGAGATGCCATTGTGTGAGTTCTTTTCCTAGTGTCTCATGCTTCCATGCTAGTTTTATTTAGTAGGGTGTTGTTGTGCATTTTGACAACTTCTGCCTCATGTCTTGTTTAAGCATTTCAGAATTATGTAGCTTGTTGTTTTGGGGTGTAGAAAATGTCATGTTGCTCTTTTGGGCAGATTATGAGTATTTATTGTGTAGCTTGTATTTGTTGAACCGTTGCTTCGTTTTGATCGTGTCTTATATGAAACTTGCTTAGAATCTCGTGTAGTTTCATATTATGTTGCTGCCTTCTTGGTTTGGAATGCTTGTGGCTGTCATTCGCATACATATTGCATTCATGGTATCATATCTTGCGGTGATCATATCTTTTGAGCCGTAACTTCGTTTGCAATGATCTCTATGTTTAAATTGATTGGAACGACGCGTAGAATCACATGAACCACTTTATTTTGCTTTTTAACAAATATTAAAACATGTTAGTTCAGATCTGGAAAAAATTATAAATTAATGTATGAGGTCAGTTCGAAGATCCTATAAGTCGTTTTCGGCCTCATTTAAAATGCCTAGATAGGTAGCTTAATTACGCTTCACCTCTTGCCATGTTTACCAACATTTAATATTGCCTTGTACCTAATCGGGATAGAACTAAATAATTCGTATGTGGAGTTTCGTCAATATGCAACTCGTTGCATATTGAACTTCACTTAATCTGTAGTGTTTGATTGTTGTGAATTGCCATGCCATACCCTGCATAATTGTAGCTGATCATGCATCATACGTGAATTGCATCATGTTGTGCATGTGCCGTGGTGAATATCGGTGTTGATACTTGTTTTTGGTTTGCTTCGTCTCGATAGAGTTCTGCAAGTGTGTCAGAATGTGAGAATCCGTTCGACTACGTCGATTCGTCTCTTTCACGGAATCGTTCTTCTTCCAAGAGGGATCTTGATACGTCTCAAACGTATCTATAATTTTTGATGGTTTCATGATGTTATCTTGTCAACTTTGGATGTTTTATATACCTTTTATATCTTTTTGGGACTAACTTATTAATTCAGTGCCAAGTGTCAGTTCCTGTTTTTTCTGTGTTTTTTACTCTTTTCAGATCTGATTTTGGAACGGAGTCCAAACGGAATAAAATCCCCGAAATATTTTTTTCCAGAACAGAAGAAGATCGGGGGACTTGAGGGCCAAGGCAGGAGAGCCACAGGGGGGGCCCACAAGCCCTGTAGCCGCCACCAGGGGGCGGTGGCTACCAGGCTTGTGGCCCCCATGGAGCTCCCCTGCCCTAGCTCTTTCGCCTATATATTCCCTAAAATCCCAGAAAAAATCAGGGCATCCACGAAAACACTTTTCTGCCGCCACAAGCTTCCGTTTCTGCGAGATCTCATCTGGAGACCCTTCCCGGTGCCATGCCGGAGGGGACTTTGGAGTTGGAGGGCTTCTACATCAACATCATCGCCTCTCCAATGACTCGTGAGTAGTCCACTTCAGACCTACGGGTCCGTAGTTAGTAGCTAGATGGCTTCTTCTCTCTCTTGGATCTTCAATACAAAGTTCTCCATGATCTTCATGGAGATCTATCCGATGTAATCCTCATTGGCGGTGTGTTTGTCGAGATCCGATGAATTGCAGATTTATGATCAGATTATCTATGAATTATATTTGAGACTTTGCTGATTTCTTATATGCATGATTTGATATCCTTGTAAGTCTCTCCGAGTCTTGGTTTTTGTTTGGCCAACTAGATCTATGATTCTTGCAATGGGAGAAGTGCTTGGTTTTGGGTTCATACCGTGCGGTGAACTTTGCCAGTGACAGAAGGGGCAGCAAGGCACGCATCGTGTTGTTGGCATCAAGGATAACAAGATGGGATTTTACCATAGATATGAGATTGTCCATCTACATCTAGTCATCTTGCTTAAGGCGTTACTCTGTTCTTATGAACTTAATACACTAGATGCATGCTGGATAGCGGTCGACGTGTGGAGTAATAGTAGTAGATGCAGAAAGTATCGGTCTACTTGTTTTGGACGTGATGCCTATAGATATAATCATTGACATAGATAACGTCATGACTTTGCGCGGTTCTATCAATTGCTTGACAGTAATTCGTTCACCCACCGTCTACTTGCTTTCATGAGAGAAGCCACTAGTGAACACTACGCCCCCCGGGTCTATTCACAACTATCGTCTCCACTTTCACTTTTACTTTGCTTTGTTTATTTTTTGCTTTCAGTTCTCACTTTGCAAACAATCTATAAGGGATTGACAACCCCTTCATAGCGTTGGGTGCAAGCTCTTTGTGTATGTGCAGGTACTTGTGACTTGACGCGAGCCTCCCACTGGATCGATACCTTGGTTCTCAAACTGAGGGAAATACTTACCGTCGTTGTGCTACATCACCCTTTCCTCTTCAAGGGAACACCAACGCAAGGGTCCAAGGCCGTGGGGAAATCCTTTGCATATTTGCCAAGGAAGTCCCTATAGGCGTAGCCCGTGACAGAAGGATTCCTGGCGCCGTTGCGAGGGAAGGTCTGTTGTCGTAGTAGCAGAAGGATTTCTGGCGCCGTTGCCGGGGAGGAGGATCGCTTGCCGAGGAAGATCAAGACAAGAATAATCTCCTGTCAACACGCCTATTTCTGGCGCCGTTGACGGGGAGGAGAGATCAAGTCAAGATCTATCCAAGTAGGTGTCACAAACTCATCTCTTGCATTCACCTTTTTTGCGAGTTGCCTCCCGTTTTCCTCTCCCCCACTTCACATTTGTCATTTTCATTTGCCTTTCTCCTTTGCCATTTTCATTTGCCTTTTTCCTTTGCCGTTTTTATTTGCCTTTTTACCTTTCTCCTTTGCCGTTTTCTTTTGTCTTTTGCCTTCTTTTTCCGCCCGTTTTCCTCGCTTGCTCTTGGGCTTGTTCGTGAGAGACCTTTCCTCATGGCCAAAACAAAATATTTCAGAAAATTGGAAGAGATTGAAACTAGTGTCAAAGGTTTCATGTCTTCTCAGTTTGACCAAAATAGCTACTTCCGTAGGGAATTAAAAGAGCAAAATTCTTTTATGGCCTGTTTGAATAAAGAAGTTGATGATATGGCCAAAGAATTCCTTGCACTAAATTCTCAGCTCGCTCACCTTGAAAAATTGGTGGGCCAAATTTCTGACAAGCAGGCTACCTTAGTAAATAAGATGGCAGCTAAACCTGAAGTTTGTGATGCAAATCATGAAGATCTTAAAGTGCTTGGTGTGACTCCTCTTGAATCTTTGTTTTCGCGTGTCAAACCTATTGATGAAGGGGCTGGATATGAATCCACTTTGGTTGAAAAACGCCCCAATGATTCGGAGCCCACCTATCTTCATGATAAACGTGTGGAGAGTGGAGTAGAAGAAATCAAAATATTGGGTAGTAATGAAACTCCCACTTTGGATTTCAAGGAATTCAATTATGATAGTTTCTCCTTGTTTGAATGCATTTCTTTGATGCAATCCATTGCAAACTATCCACATGCTTATAGCCAAAGCAAAGCCTTTACCGCACATATTGTAGATGCTATGATGAAATATCTTGAAGAGAAACTTGAATTAGAAGTCTCTATACCTAGAAAACTTCATGATGAGTGGGAACCTACTATCAAAATCAAAATCAAAAACTATGAATGCAATGCTTTATGTGATTTGGGTGCTAGTGTTTCCGAGATTCCAAAGTCTTTATGTGATATTCTTGGTTTTCATGAGATTGAAGAGTGTTCTCTTAATTTGCATCTTGCGGATTCTACTGTCAAGAAACCCATGGGAAGGATCGATGATGTTCTTATTGTTGCAAATAAGAACTACGTACCCGTGGATTTCATTGTACTTGACATAGATTGCAATCCTTCATGTCCCATTATTCTTGGTAGACCTTTCCTAAGAACTATTGGTGCTATCATCGATATTAAGGAAGGGAATATTAGATTTTAATTTCCTCTAAAGAAGGGCATGGAGCATTTTCCTAGAAAGAAAATAAGACTGCCTTATGAATCTATGATGAGGGCTACTTATGGTTTGAGCACCAAAGATGACTATACGTGATTCCATCACCTTTTGCCTAGCTAAGGGCGTTAAACAATACCGCTTGTTGGGAGACAACCCAACAAATCAATCCTTTTTCTTTTTGTTTTGTGTTTTCCACACTTTCATAATTCTGTTATTGTTGTGTTTTTTGTGTTTCTTTTTGCGTTTGTGCCAAGTGAAACCGTTATGATTAGTCTTGGGGATGATCGCTTGGTCATGCTGGAAAAGAAAGAAACTTTCTGCTCACGAAAAGAATTTTCATTTTTTTATGTTAGAGCTTTGGAGTTGATTCTTTTTTCTGCTGATTGCTACGCAAATGCTTCATACTGTAGTAATTTTTCAGAATTTTTAAAGTACCAGAAGTATACGAAGTATACAGATTTCTAATGACTGGTCTGCTATTAACATATTCTGTTTTTTGTTGAGTTGGTTGCTTATTTTGATAAAACTACGGATAGTATCGGGGGGTATTAGCCATGGAAGATTGAAAAAAGAGTAACCCAACATCAACATAAGTAGAATTTAAGTTTGCTACACTACCTAAGGAAGTGGTGGTTTGCTTTCTTATACTAATGATATCACGAATTCCTGTTTAAGTTTCGTGTTGTGAAGTTTTCAAGTTTTGGATGAAGTTCTTATGGACAAAGAGATAAAGAGTGGAAAGAGCTCAAGCTTGGGGATGCCCAAGGCACCCCAAGTTGATTCAAGGATGCCGTAAAATCCTAAGCTTGGGGATTCCCCGAGAAGGCATCCCCTCTTTCCTCTTCAATCCATCGGTAACGTTACTTGGGGCTATATTTTTATTCACCACATGTTATGTGTTTTGCTTGGACCGTCTTGTATCGTAGGAGTCTTTTATGTTTGTTGTGTCACAATCTTCCTTGCTGCACACCTAGAGAGAGAGACATGCACTCACCGTGATTTTGTCGAGCTTCACTTATATCCTTTGGTTAGACAATTCAGATCACATGTGCTTCACTTATATCTTTTGAGCTAGTTGATTTTGCTCTTTGTGCTTCACTTATATCTTTTAGAGCACGGAAGCGCGTGGCTTGGTAGTTGATCTATGCTATGAAAGTAGTCTCAAAAGGGGTAGTTATTCAAAGGGATATGAAAACTCCCACCTTCATGTGCATTGAATAGTTAGAGAAGTTTGATTCATCTCAATTAATTTTGAGTTGTGGTTGTGGTAATATTGAAGTTATATTAGTAAGGTGTTGTGGATATAGAAATACTTGTGTTGAATTTAGTGATTCCCGTAGCATGCACGTATGGTGAACCGCTATGTGATGAAGTCTGAGCATGATTAGTCTATTGATTGTCATCCTTTGTGTGGAGGTCGGGATCGCGCGATGGTTTATACCTACCAACCCTTCCCCTAGGAGTATGCGTTGAATGCTTTGTTTCGATTACTACTAAAACTTTTGCAACAAGTATATGAGTTCTTCATGACTAATGTTGAGTCCAGGTTTAGATGCACTTTCACCTTCCACCATCACTATCTTCTTTAGTGTCATGCAACTTTCGCCGGTGCACAAAACCCACCATTAGCCTCCCTCAAAACAGCCACCATACCTACCTACTATGGCTTTTTCAAAGCCATTCCGAGATATATTGCCATGCAACTACCACCATGACATGTGCCACATCTTCTACATTGCCATTGCATGATCGTAAGATAGCTAGCATGATGTTTCCATTAATGTATATGCCATGCTAGATCATTGTCATGGTACACTACCGAAGGCATTTCATATTGAGTCATCATTGCTCTAAGTTTTGAGTTGTAAGTGTGATGATCATTATTGATGGAGCATTGTCCCCTGTGAGTAAATAAAAGAGGCCAGCGAAGCCCATTTACAAAAATAGGCCAAAGATGCCCACCAAAAAAAGAGGCCAAAGAGCCCACCAAAAAAATGAGAGAAAAAGAGAGAAGTGACAATGCTACTATCCTTCCACACTTGTGCTTATTAAGCACCATGATCTTCATGATTGAGAGTCTCTCGTTTTGTCACCACCATATAGCTAGTGGGAAATTTTCATTATATAACTTGCCTTGTATATTCCAATGATAGGCTTCCTCAAAATTGCCTTAGGTCTTCGTGAGCAAGCAAGTTGGATGCACACCCACTAGTTTTCTTTAAGAGATTTCACATACTCTTAGCTCTAGTGTGTAATTTGTATGGCAATCCCTACTCATTCACATTGATATCTATTGATGAGCATCTCCATAGCTCATTGATATGCCTAGTTAATGTGACCATCTTATCCTTGTTTGTCTTGCAACCTCCACCACACTCCATTCCACTTATAGTGCTAAAACCATGGCTCACGCTCATGTATTGCGTGAGAGTTGAAAAGGTTTGAGAAAGTAAAAGTGTGAAAACAATTACTTGGCCAATACCGGGGTTGTGCATGATTTAAATTCGTTCTGCAAGGATGATAGAGCATAGCCAGACTATATGATTTTGTAGGGATAACTTTCTTTTGGCCTTGTTAATTTGAAAGTTCATGATTACCTTGCTAGTTTGCTTGAATTATTATTATCTCCACATCAATAGAAAACTATTGTTTTGAATTTAATGGATCTGAACATTCACGTCACATAAGAGGAGTTACAAAGGACATCTATGCTAGGTAGCATGAAAGCATCAAAAATTCATTCTTTATCACTTCACTACTCGAGACGAGCAGGAGTTAAGCTTGGGGATGCTTGATACGTCTCAAACGTATCTGATCTCAGGCAAGATGATCATTTCCCTAGATACCATTACTATCATTACCATGCTAGTTGTTTCGTTTCTATCGATATGTCTTGCTGCCTACCACCTGTTAAATACACTGCAAGAATACCCTCTATAAAGCAACACATATTCTACAACATTTTGATTATAGGTTGCAAAATTTACAATGGATACGCATATGTAAGCATTGTAGCAAATGTGTTGCAGGCTTGGAGCTTGCAAGTTGCAACCAGCCACAACTGTCCTCGGCCTCCTCCTATTCCGCTAGCACGACCCAAGTTGGTTATCACAATTAACCTAGATCATGCTTGTCTACAGCCTCCTCCTATTCCTCTTGAGCCTATAGGCTCCCACGCTAGCCGCCGCCCCTCAACCTGCCAGCATACCGAAGCACGCCCCTCACCACTTGCCGGAGATCCTCCGTCCTAGCACACCGCCCCTCACTATTCCCCTGCGACCCTCCACCTCGGCGGCGCCGTCCCTCGTCACCACTCCCTTGCGACCCTCGATCCCGATGTGCTATCCCTCGTCACAAATCCCCTGAGACCCTGCATCCCAACGCGCTGCCCTTTTTCATCGCTTTCCTATGACCAACTGCGTCTACTTTCTCCACTCGGGGGCCCGCGACTACGAGGAGAGCTACTGCTACCACCATCGTCGTGATCGCGCCTCCACGGTGAGCCGGGACACTTCTCATCTCCCAATTTTTGTTTTTCGCATCAAGCTCTGCTTCACTTGAGTCTACTTGGGAATTGCAACTTATGACCTGGCAGTCCCTGATAATGACCGACAAACTGAATTACAGCTAGTTGGTGTGGAGGGGACATAAAGCCTCTTGTTGTGATTGAATTGATTCTAGTTATGGCTTAGGAGATTGTCACCAGCCGTTGGAACTAAAACTTGATTTTGCATTCGTGGATTATGTGATTGACTGATTGTATAATAAGGCTTGTTGTCTTAGTATGGTGGTTGATGTTGATGATTCAGAATTCTACTTTCTTCTTATGGTGCCACTTGTTTATGTTGTAAGCCCGATCGTCATATTTCAGAGCAGGTTAAAGTATAAAATTACGTCCACTCGGTGCTGAGAAATGTAATCACTCAAGCACGAAATATGTTGCAATGGACAGGATCTCAAAACTTTCTCCCTCTATTTTATTTGAAGCACAGTTCAGTAACTTTTTTTTACATATTTACATCCGCTTAAAAGACCATTTGTCTCTCTATGTTTTCTGCTACTACAAACTGAGCAACAACTTGACACCTTTACGCAGCTCGGTTGGGTAGGCCGCTGCGACGCTGGGGCAGAAGGACATCATTGCAGTGCATGGCAAGGTCGAGTACTTGTTGGATCTGAGGGCTTCTGATCCATAGTTCTCTGCATGATCATCCATCAGCATCTGGTGACATTAGCACCCAGAGCTGCATAAGGCTTTCTCCCCACTACAACTCGTGTTGAAGAGCGCAAGGAAGGTAATCTGCTGATCAATCACTATTGCTTGTCAGAAACCTCTGAGTACATGTACCACAAGATATGCTTTGCATCTAGGAAGATGTTTATGTGAGCTGCATGTCATATCAAAAAAAGAATTAAGCAGGCAGATCTTGTGTTTTACTTATGATCTATGAACACGAATGTTTACTGTGTAGTCCCTAAATATAGTAGAAGAGAAAAAAATCTTATAAAATTATGCTGAGACGAGTAGTACTTATTCAGTCAAGTGACATGTTAGTTAAATTCTACACGCTGAGACGAGTAGTACTTAATTAGCCAAGTGACATGATTCTACACCTATGATAACGTGTCTGACTTCTGTATTTTTTAAAGATAGTTGAACTAGTTTGTGTTCCAGGAATACAAAACCATGGATGTTTCCATTTATTCACTTGGATTTTGGAATTTGATTGATGTCCCCTTATCCTATTATTAATAACATATACCTACAGGGTTCTCTCTGCTGGTTTGCCAAATTCTAGACACTTTCTTTGAGGTCCATGCTTCCTCTTTATACTATGCTTGCCAACATCCGTAGTGTCACCCCTTTATTCTCTTGATGTGCTTTTCCTTTACAAGGCAGAATATACACCATGGGGAAAATAGAACTAAGTTTGTAGCATATGGCAACTTTATAAATACTTCCATGTTTCTGATTCATCACCGGGTCATGTACTCATACATTGCAAAAAACAAAAAGGAAAAAGCATTAACTAAATGCAAAGAATTTCCATTCCAAAATGTCAATTGTTTCTATATAATTTCAGCTATTGGTATCATGCATCTGACCACATTCAATAATATTTTTGGATGCGTGCAACTTCCAACTAATTATTGATTATATTTCCATATTTATATATGTTATGTATTTGTAGTTTACAAACAAGGCATCAAGGCATCCTAATTATTTGTTCGAACATACTACAGTCCTGTTTTCCTGCCTCATCTTCTCATTTTCTTAATAGTGTCACTGCCTTTGATTTATCGCTCACATGTGTTATTTACAGTTTGATCAGGATATATACTGGATATTTTATTAGAAGTTGGTGGTAAAGTTGAATTAATGGTTGATCCACCCTGTTGTTCTCGCCGCACTTCATGGAAAATCATTAGGTTGGTACTACCTCATTTATGATGGATGTTATGTCTCAAATCTTCTTTTTAATGTCTAATATGTTATATTTGTACTAACTCAGTAAATTTAATTTATCTTTTGTCTTAATATGTCTTAGGTATTGATATATTAATATTTTGTTACTCTACTAATGGTCAAACATACTGCTTCAATATCTTCCAGTAGGTGCCCCAGAATTATGCAGTTGATCAAACCATATTGCTACTCGAATAAAAATGTCTATATTTGTGTTCTACACTGAACTAGCATAAGAAGTTTTATTATTTTAAGCGTTCATCACCAAAACTACTTTGTTGGTAGTGAAAGCCTTCACATAATTTCATAGAAGGTGTACATCATGAGGTTAACGAGTAGAAGAATGTATTCACCATATGACATGCGTGATGTTTTGTTGTAGTCGTTGTATGCTGAAAGGCTTATTGTTTTTTCCGTGCTTTCTTCCGTTGACAAGACGAATGTTTTAGAATGTGGCATGGTTTTAGCATTTTACATTCTTTACACACTTCCATTATTACCTCCTCATTTATATTGGTATGTCCTTTAAATAGCAGGCAGGTACATGTGTCATGGCCACAACATAACTCATTGTTACTCCCTCTGTACCTAAATAATTATAGTTGGGAAGAACTAGTCTAGTTCTCCCTAACTATAGTTATTTAGATACAGAGGGACTAGTTGGCTTATAATCCCTTATCCCTTGAAAGACTTAGAAGATGGTATCTCAAAAGACAACATAAGATACCATATAGTAGAGAAAAAGATGCAAACACGACGGGTCTTGGCCTCTAAACCTTTTCTGCTATGTCACATTTCTATTAATTATTTTCCTCGACATGATTGTGCCAATGGTAACTTTGATTTTCTCCAGCGGGCAGGAACAAAAATATTTTTTAGTGAGACAAAAAATCATAACAGAGACGTAGCTCTTGCTATAGTTGTAAGTTGTGATCTTCAATTTGAACTTGATGGTGCTGGGATTAGTAATGAATTATGGGTAGTGCATGTCGATATGGCACTTATCAAAACTGAAGATTTGGTATGCACTCGCAAAAATTGTAATACTCTTGATAATGCAGATTTTTTTTCATGGTAACCTTTGTAAGTGACTAATATCTTGCGTCTATCACTACTTGAATCATGTCAACGGATTGTGTGTTAACAATTCATTGTGTTCTTTTCGTTGTAGATTCAAAACATAAATGGATGATTATATGGGTGTGTGGCAACTCGCAAGTATACTACAATGATGACGATGATGTTCCTGTTCATGATGATGAAGACATCTGCTTTTAGTTTTAGTTAAGCTATAGGGATGATGTTCATGTTGGACGGTGTTCCTCGATTATGTTTTAGTTAAGTTGTAAGGATGCTCATGGATGCTTTTCATTTAAGTTTCACCGTAAGAAACCATTTAGATTATACATCCCATTTGGATGGTTTTCCTCGTGTAATATTCACAATTGTAAGGAAGCAGTTTTACCTAATATATATTTCTTCCTCCCATGAGTATATTCTCTTTTTTCACTTGATAATTAACACCATTATGTGAAGCATTAATTTAAATTGCTGGCAATATGTATAAAAATATTATTATTCACATTATATACGAACCAATGCTTCAAGCGTTGCAAATTCTTCGTTGCCAAGCGATGTGATTTTGATTCCTATTCGTTAAGCACCAACATATAGAAGTGTTGCACAAGTATATTTTGTGTGTTGCATTCTTGCAACGGTTTCTTTTACCAACGATGATATAGGCATTGTATTATGCGCTAGCAACGCCGGATGAGGCAACGCATCCCAAACCGTTGGTAAAGGCACTAACAATGCATATATGGACTTTTAGATACGGAAAAATGTGTTGCTATAGGGGGTTGTTGTTGTAGTGATATCAGCCTCTCAACATTGCCGTGAAAACCTTCAACCTGATCACAACCTAGCAAACCACTGATAGGCTATGTTACTTCTTGCTTAACCATGTGTTACTTTGCAAGTTGCAGGTGCAGTTGTCTCCATGTGTTAACATGGGTTCCTTGTTATATAACCCTATTAATTGCTATTTAATTTAATGCACCTATATACTAAGTAAAAGGTGGAAGGCTCGGCCTTTTTAGCCTGTTGTTTTGTTCCACATTTGTCACCATAGTTTCGGTTACCGGTGTTATGTTCCATAAATAAGCGCTCCTAACATGCTTGGGGTTGTTATGGGGACTCCCTAGATTCTCATTTTGGGATAAAGCTCGTCTGGCAAGTCCCAACATTGGTACTATATTTGCCCAACATAATAATTCTGTTAATACTGAAAAACATAGGGAGTTAGCGCTACCCGAGGAGTAAGTCAATATAATACAGGGAGGGCCAGCGTTGATGGTGTTCGTCCAAAACAGAGCCACTTGCGGGGCCACCCGGGGCAACTTGGGGGATTTCTATCCGGCCACCGTACGTATTTCTCATCCGTCGTGTCCTGAGAACAAGATACGCGGCTCCTATCGAGATTGTCGATACGTCGGCGGCCTTGCTGGACTTGTTTTAGCTTTCTCGAGCGTCTTGTGCAAGGGGTTCCGAGGAAGCTTTGGGTTATCTCGAGGTTGAGGTTTTCCAATAGGAACCCGAGGAGATCACGAGTTTCCCTGATCGAGGTCATTCCGTCGCAGCGTGTGGTAGTTTGTCATGGACTAGTTGGAGCACCCGTGCAGGGTTAAATCTTTCGGAAAGCCGTGCCCGTGGTTATGTGGCAATGTGGAAGCTTTGTTTAACATCCAGTTCTAGATAACTAGAAGTAAGCTTAATTAAAAACTTGCCAACTGAATGTGTAACCGTGATTGTCTCTTTCATGAGCTCCTTCTCTGATCGAGGACACGGTGCGGTTATGTCTGACGTAAGTAGGTGTTCAGGATCATTCATTTGATCATCAGTAGTTCACGTCCGCTATGCGTAGATCTTCCCCCCCCCCTCTTTATTCTTGTACTCGTAAGTTAGCCGCCTCAAATAAATGCTTAGTCGCTTGCTACAGCATCACCACTTAACCATACCTCACCCATTAAGCTTTGCGAGTCTTGATACCTTTGGAAATGAGATTGTTGAGTCCCCGTGGCTCACAGATTACTACAACACCAATTGTAGGTACACGTAAGGGGTACTTGACGCGAGAGCGTTGATTGTTCATGGAGTTTCTTCTTCTTCATCATCGATCTAGGATGGGTTCCAGGCCGACAGCCTGGGATAGCAAGGATGGACGTTGTTCTTTTATCGTTTGTTTTCGTCCGTAGAAGGACCCTACTCTTCTCCATGGTGATTGTATGTATTGTACTGATGTGACATTGATGTAGCTTGTGACGGGTGTAAGCCAACTCCTTATACTCATCTTTTCAGTACATGTACTTGTAACGATATCCATTCTTGCAAAACGACGAGATGCGTTTCTATCCCTCTCGAGGCCCTCGCGCCTAAATAAGGATAGGACCGTATCTTGGGTGTTACAAGTTGGTATCAGAGCAGTACCGACCTAGGACCCCCTTGATTGATAAAACTTGGCCGAGTCGAATCTAGTAAAAAAACTGCTTTGAGTCTAGTGTTACATCCTGAGCGTTTGCTACAGTGTTGAATGTAATTAAGCGACAGTGATCCCACGCTAATGGTGCCACGTCACGGTGATTACTATCGTTGTTCTCGGGTTAGTTCGAAACTGAGTTAAATTCGAGATTTAAAAATAAATCGAACGAGAAAAGTTTTCGGATGTTAAATAAAAAATGAGTTATACAAAATTCCCTAATAAATTATAAAAGTGAATCGGGCATTTTTTAAATTATTTATAATTTCTATATTTTTAAAACAGAAACTATATAAAAAATAAATAGAAGAAAGTAGTTAAAAAAAGAAACAAAAACCCCTGGTCCAATTGGGCTAAAGTGGCCCAGCCGACCGAATCAGCCCACCAACCCACTTGGGGGTATAAGACCCCCATGGGTAACCCTACCGCCCCAATCCCCCTGCCGCCGCCACTTCCACCCACTCCCTCGCTCTCCCATAGGGACCCTCTACCTCGCCAGATCCCACGAGGGGATTGGGCCCCTCGTCACCCGCTCCCCCTGGCGACCAAACCGCGTCATCGTTCGATCCCCTCCCCCTCGTCAACCACCTCGCCCCATGCCCCAGACGCCCGTCACCTCGTTCCCCTCCCCCTGGCTACCCCATCTCTCTTAGCGCCAGCCTCCCCTTGAGAGCACCTCCTCCCCTGGCAACCGACACCTCACTCCCTCACCCACGTCGCCCCTCTCTCCTCTCGCGAGCTGCGCCCCGTAACTCCCTCCCCATTGATCCCACCAGGGGATCGCGCCCCACATGCCTCATCCCCCGTCCGGCCCCTGCCTCCCTCGAGGCCAACGCTGGCAGGCGTCGGGTCCCCCTCGGCCGATCTACACCACGCCGCCGCCGACGAGCCCCCTGCACCGCCGGCGCCGCCCCGCGTTGCCCCGCCAGCAGCCCCCTCCGCCAGCCACCGGCGGCCAGCTCACCGCGCCAGAGCCTCCCCCACCGACCTACCGCGCCACCGGGACCGACCCCTCGTCGCCACCTCCACCGGATCCTCCCTCACCGCGCCGCCTCCCCGTCACCGACCTTCTCCGCCGGTTTCCCCGTCCTCTTCCCCACCGGCTCCATCGAGCCTCGTCGACCCCACACCCCGACAACGTGGGTGAGAACACCCCTCTCCTCCTCTCTTCCCTCCGGTTCCGTTCCGACATTCACCGCCTTGTCCCGGCGTCGTTGACCTCTCCTATGAGAGGAGAAGGTGGAGCTTTGTCTACTGTCTCTCTGTTGAGTAGAGAGATAACACAGAGAAAAGAAATAAATGTTAGGAAGGAAAATAAAAGAAAGGGATAATGTATGTATCATGTATGTATTTATGTACGTATGTATGTATCATGTATGTATGTGTGTATGTATTGTGTATGCATGCATGTATATAGAAGAAAGAAAATACATTATGAATATGTAGGGATATGTATATGTGTGTGTTGTGTTGTGGTGTGGCCTATGCCACTTACCGGTGGGGCCAACCCCCCCCCCCCCCACACACACACACACTCCCACTCACACGGAGGCCCCACACAACCCCTGTTAAGATAATAGTAAAATATAAGTAAAAATAAATATAAAAATATATATGTGTTTTTATTAAATAAATAAATAGATATATTATTTAATTATTTAGTTAACTAATTAAATAGATAAATTAGTAATCTGTTAATACAGATAAATAATTATCCTATTAGATATGACACGTGGGTCCCCCACTAAATTAATCTGATTAATTAATAATTAATCCTAATGAAAAGTTATGTCTATGACACATAGGACCCACTGGTCAGTTTGACCAGTCAGCTGCTGATGTCAGCATGACATCATGCTGATGTCATAATAGTATTTAATAATTAATTAAATCTGTTTTTAATTCCTAAATATTAAATAAAACTTTAAAAATTAATATAAATTAAATCGTAAGTCAGATCAAAATGTTTTCAACATGAAAGTTGATCAGCAGAATGAGACAAACCCGGATACGCGGTCCATTCGTCTGTCACGCGTCCCTAGCATAGCAAACATGGAACTTTTCCATCGTTTTCAGTCTGCCCGGTAGTAGCCACAAACCTGGGAAATATCATCTGATATTTTCCCCACCCGTCTATGACGGATGTTACTGCGTTAGCTCAAGCCTAGCGTGCATATTGCCATGTCATGCTTAGTGTTGCACATGTTGCTGTTATTTATTGTTTCTCCCCCCTCTTCTTACCTGTAGACCCCGAGACTGACGTTGTTGCCGGGTACATCTCTAACCCTGTGCGCGCCTGAGTGGTCCCGAGATGCATCGCGCTTTTGATTAAGGGGTGCTAGGACTGACCTCGGCCGCCCGCCCAAACAATGCAGGAGCGCGGAGGGCAAGTGGGCCCACGAACCCTTTGTGCTAAGGAGTTAGACCGGCGGGCTGGCCTCTCTATTGAACTTAGGTGGGGTTGCGATGTGTTGATATTCCGAGGCCGGGCATGACCCAGAAAATTGTGTCCGACCAGAGTGTTATCGGGCGTGATGGGAAACTTGGTGCACCCCTGCAGGGATGAAAATTAACTATTCGGATAGCCGTGTCCACGGTTACAGGACGACTTGGAGTTGTGCCCTGATCTTATACAACTACAATTGTTACTTAACTGGAATTAGTTGCCCCAGGATTGCTTCCTCGTAGGGAGCCGAGGGAGGATCTCTGGGTGTGACCTCATATTAATATTGCTGCAACAATATGACTATTAATTGTGTTACCTTGCTCTACTCTCGTCTATTGCTGCAAGACCCTGAACATGCTAGTCTTCGATAGGACTAGGCATGCTCTCTTTTCTCGCATTGCTGCAGTCAGTCCACATATAACCCCCCCCCCCTTCATTTGATATTGATGCATACTTAGCTTAGTTCTGATATAAGTCTTGCGAGTACTTTGGATGAGTTTCCTGCCGACGCCTGTCACCCCGTTGGTGACTTCTTCTTGGAGGCTGCTGAAGATCAGGAGTAGTTAGGAGGTTCCCAGGCAGGAGGCCTCGCCTCGTTCGATCGTGTTTATTTTGTGCTAGCCTTCTCTAAGGCACCTCATGTTTTATGTTTGTACTCAAATATTGTTGCTTCCGCTGACTCGTGTGTTTATCGAGCTTATGTATTCTGGCCCTCGAGGCTTCTGGCTTGTAATATGCAGCTTGTATTGTTTTATTTGTGTCTAGAGTTGTGTTGTGATATCTTCCCGTGAGTCCTTGAGTTTGATCGTACGCATTTGCGTGTATGTTTAGCGTACGATTAAATCAAGGGGGTCACAAGTTGGTATCAGAGCCGACTGCCTGTAGGTATCCCCCTTTCCAACTCCTTGGCCGAAGTTGAGTCTAGTGTTTGAAAAACTTTACTAGCACTGATGTTGTGGCTTACGGGCCCACATCTCAATTGGGTGGTATTAGTATCTTTTACTCCTTTCCCATACTCTGGGATCTACTCTCTCTTCTCTTTCGGGATAAAGATTTTGCTAACTCTAACATTAGGTTCTCGTAAATACTTCCTCTTGGAGAGCCCCGTATTCCATACGATGGCTTTATTCCTCAGAAGACTCTGAGGATACTCTCTGATGTTCTCTCGAGAACTTGTGCCCATCGCTCTTGTGATTTCCCTTCCTCCATCAATCACTATGAATGACTACATACAAATGTCGTTCATACTTTCTTTTCCAATTGCTCTTGTTTTTACGAGATGCAACGAATTATCTTATCGGGGGTTCGTCCATCATCAGTTGTCATGGGTTTCGGAAGTTCTTCGAACTGTTATTCGATCTTCCGAAATCCCCAGTAGCCTATTGCTTTTGACCTTTCTCACCTGCTCGTGTTATGGTTAAATCCATATGTCTAGCAGCATTCATTAAAATCCTTTGTGATTTTCCTATGATCTTATTGATTCTACCATTGTGTAATGCACACAATCATCTGTTGATACTCATAAATTATTTTCCGGCTTAAACGTCCTTTCAAACAGAGCTGGTTCTCGACAAATCAACTTTGGTTGGTTGTCCATCTAAGTCCATTCAACTTACATGTATTTGATCAGAGCATCTGATTATGATACACCAACCTGGAAATCCTAATTCCTTTGTTAATTAAGTATCGATATTTTTCAGATGTTCTATAATCCGATGCCTTGCGTTTTACCCCCCTCTGAAGTACCAATACTCACATCAGATCCTTTGTGGAACATCAAACCCATTATTGGGTTATTATCTAACGGGGTCCTTTACATTCAAAAAATTCTTGTGATATTGTTCCCCTGATACATAATGCCATTGGTAAATTATGTCTTCTCCCTCTGATAAGTTGTACCCTATGCTTTTTTCATCCATGCCCTTCAAGCATGTGTTAATTACTCTTGAAGTTTCTGGTATATGTTCCTAAGATGCCCCGACGGGTTAAACCTATGCCTTCCTAAAACAATATGATCCAACAAGCTTCATGAGTCTTGCTCTTCTGGTGTTTTGCCAGATAATTTTACCAAGCTACAACCTCATCATAGGTGAGGAGTAAATGGCAGGTGATGCATTGATGAAGTGGGAGTCGACCTTGAACTTTGTGTTCATCCCCCTGGAAATGATGTAGATCTTACCATACAAGCTTCTCGTATCAATAATCATTCATTCTGTGGTTCAATCTGGTATCTATGATCTTGTGCTTTGCAATCGTGGTTCCGACCATGTTGTCCTACCTTGATTTCATTCTCAGACGAGTTAAAGTACTTGTCTTCTTTAGATCAATACATCGGTTCAAGACTTAATGTTGATCTACCTCCGAGTGTTGTCCCTCGTATCCTGAGAAATATCAGGAAGCTACATAACTTATTGTAAGCTCCTCATCAACTATGATATTTACATTAATTCCAGTTTCCTCCTATTTGAGTTGTTGGACACGCGAGTACATCGATAACTGAATCGAGCATGCATTGCGATTCAACAACTTTTAGTAATCTTCCTTGTTTACGAGTTTGTACTCGATCTTGTCATTCCAAGCTCTTAAGCTACATCATCATCGTCATGTTGGAGCTCGACCATGCTATCTATACCCTTCATCCTGGAACACAATTCCAACTGTGCGTTAAGCTTGCATCGGGCTTTCCACATCATGTTGGTTGTCCTGAAAGGCAATCTCAATTCTAAGCTAGCAGTCTTAACTATGTTTCCGACAACCTTTAGCTTCACCATTCCTTGCTCGATGTCGTCGCTAAGGGATCACACCTGCATGAAATTCTCGACAAATGTGTTGTGATCATCATCAGCATCCCGAGATCTTGCACGACGTCAATCGAATGCATGATGAGAAATACCATCCTTGCCCCTCGATGATTTGTGAAATCATCGTCAACCTTATTGCCTTCCTCATGTCTACTATGCAACCTTCTCCTTGTAGACGTTGTTGGGCCTCCAAGTGCAGAGGGTTGTAGGACAGTAGCAATTTTCCCTCAAGTGGGTGACCTAAGTTTTATCAATCCGTAGGAGGCGTAGGATGAAGATGGTCTCTCTCAAGCAACCCTGCAACCAAATAACAAAGAGTCTCTTGTGTCCCCAACACACCTATTACAATGGTAAGTTGTATAGGTGCACTAGTTCGGCGAAGAGATGGTGATACAAGTGCAATATGGATGGTGGATATAGGTTTTTATAATCTAAAATTACAAAAACAGCAAGGTAACTAGTAACAAAAGTGAGCACGAACGGTATTGCAATGCGTGGAAACAAGGCCTAGGGTTCATACTTCCACTAGTGAAGTTCTCTCAACAATGATAACATAATTGGATCATATAACTAGCCCTCAACATGCAACAAAGAGTCACTCCAAAGTCACTAATATCGGGGAACAGACGAAGAGATTATTGTCGGGTATGAAACCACCACAAAGTTATTCTTTCTGATCGATCTATTCAAGAGTTCGTAGTAAAATAACAGGAAGCTATTCTTTCCATTCAATCTTTCATAGAGTTTGTACTAGAATAACACCTTAAGATACATATCAACCAAGACCCTAATGTCACCTAGATACTCCATTGTCACCTCAAGTATCCGTGGGCATGATTATACGATATGCATCACAATCTTAGAATCATCTATTCAACCAACACATAGAACTTCGAAGAGTGCCCCAAAGTTTCTACCAGAGAGTCAAAACGTGTGCCAACCCCTGTGCATAGGTTCCCAATGTCACGAACCCGCAAGTTGATCACCAAAACATACATCAAGTACTCACATGAATCCACGTGTGCCAACCCATATGCATAGGTTCCCAATTGTCACAAACCCGCAAGTTGATCACAGCAGATAGATACGTGCAAGACATACATCAAGTGTTCTCAAAGACTCAATCCGATAAGATAACTCCAAAGGGGAAACTCAATTCATTACAAGAGGGAGAGGGGGGAAGAACATCATAAGATCCAACTATAGTAGCAAAGCCCATGGTACATCGAGATCAATACATCTCAAGAACACGAGAGAGAGAGAGATCAAACACATAGCTACTGGTACATACCCTCAGCCCCGAGGGAGAACTACTCCCTCCTCGTCATGGAGATCGCCGGGATGATGAAGATGGCCACCGGAGATGGATTCCCCCTCCGGCAGGGTGCCGGAACGGGCTCCAGATTGGTTTTTGGTGGCTACAGAGGCTTGCGGCGGCGGAACTCCCGATCTAGGTTTCTTTTTGGGGGTTTCTGAATTTATAGGAATTTATGGCGGTGGAACTACGTCAGTTGGGCCCATGAGGAGGTCACAAGCCTGCTCGCCCCCACCGAGGGGGGTGGTGTCGGCGTGAGGGCTTGTGACTCCCTCGTGGCCCATCTGACCTTCTCCCAAAGCTTCGGGGGTCTCTTTTGGTCCAAAAAAATCATCGTAAAGTTTCATTCCATTTGGACTCCGTCTGAAAATGGGCCAAAAACACGGAAAAAACAGAAACTGGCACTTGGCACTGAGTTAATAGGTTAGTCCCAAAAAATATATAAAATAGCATATTCATGCATATAAAACATCCAAAGTTGACAAGATAATAGCATGGAACCATCAAAAATTATAGATATGTTGGAGATGTATCAAGCATCCCCAAGCTTAACTCTTGCGTGTCCTCGAGTAGGGAAGTGATAAAGAATGATTTTTTTATGTTGCATGCTACCTAGCATAGTTGTCCTTTGTAACTTCTCTCATGTGACATTAATGTTCAGATCCGTTAGATTCAAAACAATAGTTTGCTATTGATGTGGAGACAATAATATTTCAAGCAAACTAGCAAGGTAATCATGAACTTTCAAAATAACAAGGCCACAAGAAAGTTATCCCTACAAAATCATATAGTCTGGCTATGCTCTATCATTATTGAACAACGAATTTAAATCATGCACAACCCCGGTATTGGCCAAGTAATTGTTTTCACACCTTTACTTTCACAAACTTTTTCGACTCTCACGCAATACATGAGGGTGAGGGGGGGTTAGCACTATAAGTGGTGTGGAGTGTGGTGGAGGTTGCAAGACAAAAAAGGAGAATATGATCACATTAACTAGGCATATCAATAAGCTGTGGAGATGCTCATCAATAGATATCAATGTGAATGAGTAGGGATTGCCATTCAAATGATGCACTAGAGCTACAAGTATGTGAAAGCTCTTAAAGAAAACTAGTGGGTGTGCATCCAACTTGCTTGCTCACGAAGACCTAAGGCAATTTTGAGGAAGCCTATCATTGGAATATACAAGCCAAGTTATATAATGAAAATTTCCCACTAGCTATATGGTGGTGACAAAACGAGATACTCTCAATCATGAAGATCATGGTGCTCAAAATGCACAAGTGTGGAAAAAGTGGTAGCATTGTCCCTTCTCTCTTTTTCTCTCATTTTTTATTTTTATTTTGGTGGGCTCTTTGGCCTCTTTTTTTATGGGCTTCTTTGGCCTCTTTTATTTCCTCACATGGGACAATGCTCCAATAATGATGATCATCACACTTTCAACTCAAAACTTAGAGCAATTATGACTCTATATGGAATGCCTTCGGTAGTGTACCGTGGAATTGATTTAGCATGGCATAGACATCAATGGAAACATCATGCTAGCTATCTTACGATCATGCAAAGGCAATATAGATGTGGCGGCACATGTCATGGTGGTAGTTGCATGGCAATATATCTTGGAATGACTTTGCAAAAGCCATAATAGGTAGGTATGGTGGCTGTTTTGAGGAAGGCTAATGGTGGGTTTTGTGCACCGGCGAAAGTTGTACGGCACTAAGAAGATAGTGATGGTGGAAGGTGAAAGTGCATCTAAACCATGGACTCAACATTAGTCATGAAGAACTCATATACTTGTTGCAAAAGTTTTATTAGTAATCGAAACAAAGCATTCAACGCATACTCCTAGGGGAAGGGTTGGTAGGTATAAACCATCGCGCAATCCCGACCGCCACGCAAAGGATGGCAATCAATATACTAATCATGCTCAGACTTCATCACATAGCGGTTCACCATACGTGCATGCTACGGGAATCACTAACTTCAACACAAGTATTTCTAGATCCACAACACCTTACTAGCATGACTTCAATATTACCATAACCACAACTCAAAACTAATTGAGATGAATCAAACTTCTCTAACTATTCAATGCACATGAAGGTGGAAGTTTTCGTATCCCTTTGGATAACTACCCCTTTTGAGACTACTTTAAAATCATAGATCAACTACCAAGCCACGCACCGATGTGCTCTAAAAGATATAAGTGAAGCACATAGAGCAAAAGTATCTAGCTCAAAAGATATAAGTGAAGCACATTTGAGCTGAATTGTCTACCAAAGGATATAAGTGAAGCTCGACAAAATCATGGTGAGTGCATGTCTCTCTCTCTAGGTGTGTACCAAGGATGATTGTGACACAATAAAAATAAAAAACTCCTACGATACAGGACGCTCCAAGCAAAAACACATAACATGTGGTGAATAAAAATATAGCCCCAAGTAACATTACCGATGGATTGAAGACGAAAGAGGGGATGCCTTCCCGGGGCATCCCTAAGCTTAGGCTTTTACGGCATCCTTGAATCACTTGGGGTGCCTTGGGAGTCCCCAAGCTTGAGATCTTTCCACTCTTTATCTCTTTGTCCATAAGAACTTCACCCAAAACTTGAAAACTTCACAACACGAAACTTAAACAAAAACTTGTGATAACATTAGTATGAGAAAGCAAACCACCACTTCCTTAGGTACTGTAGCAACCTTAAATTCTACTTATGATGATGTTGGGTTACTGTATTTTCAATCTTCCATGGCTAATACCCTCCGATACTATCCATAGTTTCATCAAAATAAGAAACCAACACAACAAAAACATAATCTGTTAACAGCACACCAGTCTGTAGCAATCTGTATATTTCGTATACCTCTGGTACTTAAATAAATCTGAAAAATTACGACAGTCTGAATAAATTGCATAGTAATCAGCAGCAAAAAGAATCAACTCAAAATCTCTTACATAATAAAAACTAAAATTCTTTTCGTGAGCAGAAATTTTCTGTCTTTTTCCAGCATGATCAAACAATCATCACCAAGACTAATCATAACGGTTTTGCTTGGCACAAACACAAAAAGAAACACAAAAGACACAATCATAACAGAATTATGATGGTGTGGAGAAAACAAAACAGGAAGCAAAAAGCAAAGAAAATTTTATTCATTGGGTTGCCTCCCGACAAGCGCTATTGTTTAACGCCCTTAGCTAGGCATTGATTTCAATGATGCTCACGTAAAAGGTAATGATTGAAACACAACGAGAGCATCGTGGAGCAAATGGCTAGCACATTTAAGTCTAACCCGCTTCCTATGCATAGGGTTTTGTGATCAAACAATTTATTCGAGCAAGAATCAACTAGCATAGGAAGGCAAAACAAGCATAGCTTCAAAAATTTCAACATATGGAAAGGAAGCTTGATACTATTGCAATAAGTCGAAGCATATGATCCTCTCTCATAGTAATTTTTAGTAGCATCATGAATGAATTCAACAATATAACCAGCACCTAAAGCATTTTTTTCATGATCTACAAGCATAGAAATTTTACTACTCTCCACATATGGAAGTCTATTCTCAAGAATAGTAGTGGGAGTATCGTAAAAGACTTGAGCACTACAAATTGTGTACACAATGAAAAAGCAAGGTTTAGCAAAGGGATTTTCGAAAGTATGACAAGATTTATCATCCCTCTTCTTCAAAGCATAAGTATCCTCACAATAATCATCATAGATAGGGGGCATGCTTTCATCAAAATAATTTTGATCATTCAAAGTGGAAGAACTAAAAAGATCATCTTTATCAAATATATCATCCCCAACCTTGTGGCTTTGCATATCATTAGCATCATGGGTATTCAAAGAATTCATGCTAAGAACATTGCAATCATGCTCATCATTCACATATTCTATGCCAAGCATTCTATGTAATTCTTCTTTCAGCACTTGAGCAAAATTTTCCTTCCCATCATGCTCACGAAAGACATTGAAAAGGTGGAGCATATGCGGCATCCTCAATTCCATTTTTTTGTAATTTTCAGCGAAAGAACAAGAAACAAAAAGATTCGATTGCAAGATCAAAAGATATACCTTCAAGCGCTAACCTCCCCGGCAACGGCTCCCGAAAAGAGCTTCGTTGACGGGATGTTAGTGTTGCTTTCGTAGCCTCCACGGCAACGACGCCAGAAAAGAGCTTGATGTCTACTACGAAACCTTCTCCTTGTAGACGTTGTTGGGCCTCCAAGTGCAGAGGGTTGTAGGACAGTAGCAATTTTCCCTCAAGTGGGTGACCTAAGGTTTATCAATACGAAACCACCACAAAGTTATTCTTTCTGATCGATCTATTCCAGAGTCCGTAGTAAAATAACACGAAGCTATTCTTTCCGTTCAATCTTTCATAGAGTTCGTACTAGAATAACACCTTAAGATACATATCAACAAAGACCCTAATGTCACCTAGATACTCCATTGTCACCTCAAGTATCCGTGGGCATGCTTATACGATATGCATCACACAATCTCAGAATCATCTATTCAACCAACATATAGAACTTCAAAGAGTGCCCCAAAGTTTCTACCAGAGAGTCAAAACGTGTGCCAACCCCTGTGCATAGGTTCCCAATGTCACGAACCCGCAAGTTGATCACCAAAACATACATCGAGTACTCACATGAATCCACGTGTGCCAACCCATATGCATAGGTTCCCAATTGTCACAAACCCGCAAGTTGATCACACCAGATAGACACGTGCAAGACATACATCAAGTGTTCTCAAAGACTCAATCCGATAAGATAACTCCAAAGGGGAAACTCAATTCATTACAAGAGGGTGAGGGGGAAGAACATCATAAGATCCAACTATAGTAGCAAAGCCCATGGTACATCAAGATCAAGACATCTCAAGAACACGAGAGAGAGAGAGATCAAACACATAGCTACTGGTACATACCCTCAGCCCCGAGGGAGAACTACTCCCTCCTCGTCATGGAGATCGCCGAGATGATGAAGATGGCCACCGGAGATGGATTCCCCCTCTGGCAGGGTGCCGGAACGGGCTCCAGATTGGTTTTTGGTGGCTACAGAGGCTTGCGGTGGCGGAACTCCCGATCTAGGTTTCTTTTGGGGGGTTTCTGAATTTATAGGAATTTATGGCGCTGGAATTACGTCAGTTGGGCCCACGAGGAGGTCACAAGCCTGCTCGCCCCCACCGAGGGGGGGTGGCGGCGTGAGGGATTGTGACTCCCTCGTGGCCCATCTGGCCTTCTCCCAAAGCTTCGGGGGTCTCTTTTGGTCCAAAAAAACATCGTAAAGTTTCATTCCATTTGGACTCCCTCTGAAAATGGGCCAAAAACACGGAAAAAAAAGAAACTGGCACTTGGCACTGAGTTAATAGGTTAGTCCCAAAAAAGATATAAAATAGCATATTCATGCATATAAAACATCCAAAGTTGACAAGATAATAGCATGGAACCATCAAAAATTATAGATACGTTGGAGACGTATCACTTCCCTCCAACACAACCTTGATCATATTTTGTGTTGTCCCTTAAGTTCCTTGCTACTCAGCTTATGTTATCTTCTACCTTGGAGTATTACTATCTTTTATGCCAAGAATGTCGTGAGGATTGCACACCTCTTAAGAATTCTTGATATAGTAATACTTCTCGCCATCACCAGTCATTTCTTGGTCCCGTGTTGTTTCAAACCGGAATACCAACAAGTGAACTCTGATATGTGATTCCAATACTCCTGGCAACCCTATTGCCTTGAGGTTAACAACTGATTATTTCATTCTTAGTGTGTTGGGTGTTGACTCATCATTTTTTACATTGGTTATGCTACTCCGTCCGTACTTTCGAGTGCACCCTTCGACCAATGATTAATTGTTCTTGTTCCCTCGAGCATACGACATTATACCATTTGACTTGACAAATGCTAACTCCTTGATCTTGTAATTTTTGAAATTCATCCCTGTCAAAATCTTGGTGGATTGTTGTTGATCCCATCAGACACACCCTCAACTTCTCCATGTTCCACGATGAAGCTCTTAAAAGCATTATCCTTGTGCCTAACTCATGAAGGATATGTTTGATAGAAGAAATGTTTTCCCAAGGTTCACGTGCATTCTTGTCGTCGTGAATATGAGAAAGCTTTTGTTTCGCTTTCTCTCGGGATATCCCAAATCATTCATGCATGTGTGTGGTGTTATATGTTTTTGAAGATTTGTTATCTTCACTTCATATAACTTTCTCTTAGCACCCCAAGCCACTGACTAATTTGATCAAGGAAAAGAAGTTTCTTTTTTAAGAGCTAATCGAGGCTTACGCAAGGACCTTGATATCCTCGACAATGGTTCCCAAATCAGATCTCGGATGCATTGTGTTGTAAGAATTCCACGTGGGCACGAATGTCTTAACATTGTGTTCATGTGCCTTAAAATCCAACTCATGATCCAATACTTGCTTCTGTAGTTTATATCCCGAGAATCGTGCAGTATCATCTCGTCTGTTTTTGGTGATCCCCTTTTCTTTTGAGCCATCCTGAGCCTGAGGTATCCTGACACCAATCAGATCTAAATCTTGGGCAGATATGATGGTTGGAACATTTCCCAATACTTATTGGTCTTATTTAACCTGGTACGGTGATGTCTTGTCTAGTACACCTAGCCGAAGGGCCTATTGTTATAGCATCTTGTTCAACAAGATTCGCCATTCTTCCCCGCGGAAACTGTATGAATTATTTTATAAATTGTTTCTGATGGATCCTTTGTGTATCCAAAGTCCGACCTTTATCTAATGACCATGCCGATGCTACCTCGAAGCACGAATGTGGTACTTCAATTGTCAACAGGAACATTGGAAGCGCAATGCTAAATTGTTCCTGATCAATTATCCAAACCGCATGGTATGGGTAAACATCATGATTCTTCTTGCCTCTTTATCAAAATGGTTATGTACTGGATGACCTATCATGTATACCATACTCTATATTTTCCTCGGGAATGGTATACTAAAAAACTTGTGTGTGTGAACACATTTTTCCTTCCCATTGGTCTGTTTGACCTTTCTTGTGGCATAACTTATCTAAGCGGTGTTAATTCCCTGCTTAGGTAAAAACTTCTATATACAACTCTATCAGTAAGACCCTGTTACTATTGTGGATAACATTCCGGTAGCCGCCGGTGGACGAGAACTTTGCCTATTGGTCCGCCTCGTTTCAACGAGCAGGAAAATGGTTCTAGTCGTCCCCCGCCCTTGGTACCGATGTTGTTGCCGACATAACTAACAGGTTATCCTCTGACATGTCTTGCTACCAAGACCGTATAAGATGTCACCGCTCTGCCTACTCTCGGCCCACATGATGGACCCACAACCCAAAGTTCCACATGATTGAAACTTGACTCTCCTGTACATCTTTTGACTCCAAGGTATCTTTTACACTTGGCTTCGTGTGGAATTCCAGCACCACCATTCAATGGACCAATCACTCTTCGGTCCAGATGTTACCCAGCCCGCTGAAGCTCAAATCCGCGTTATTCGTGAGAATCTGAAGTCTACTCAGTCCCGTCAGAAAACTCGGTATGACCTTCATCATCAAGATATGGTCTATCAACGTGGCGAAAAGGCTTATCTTCGTGTCACATCAATGAGAGGTGCACATCGTTTTGGGATCAAGGGCAAGTTAGCTCCTCGCTATATTGGTCCTTTCACTATTCTCGAAAGGCATGGAAAAGTAGCTTATCAATTGGAACTGTCGGTGAACCTTTCTCAGGTTCACAATGTCTTCCATATGTCTCAGCTCCGCCGCTGCTTCAAGGATCCTATTCCAGCAGTGGATCATGATATGCTTGAGCTGCAACAAGACCTCTCTTATAAGGAACATCCGATTCTCATTCTCGACCAGGCTAAACGTCAGACTCGTCGCAAGGTCACCAAGTTCCTTAAGTGTAGTGGTCAAATCATTCTGAAGATGAAGCCACTTGGGAACACGAGGATCATCTTCGTGATGAATACCCCGAGCTCTTTCCTTCTACCTCTTAATTCTCGGGACGAGAATTCTTGTTAGTAGGGGAGAGTTGTGACATCCTCAGCTTTTGCTACAATGTTGAATGTAATTAAGCGACAATGATCCCACACTAATGGTGCCACGTCATGGTGATTACTATCGTTGTTCTCTCGTTAGTTCGAAACCGAGTTAAATTCAAAATTTAAAAATAAATCGAACAAGAAAAGTTTTCGAATGTTAAAATAAAAATGTTGGGGGAGTTATACAAAATTCCCTAATAAATTATAAAAGTGAATCGGGCATTTTTGAAATTATTTATAATCGCTATATTTTTAAAACGGAAATTATATAAAAAAAATAAAAATAAAATTAAAAAAAAACTAGCCCAACTGGGCCAAAGTGGCCCAGCCGGCCCAATCAGCCCACCAACCCACCTGGGGGTATAAGACCCCAGGGGTAACCCTAGCGCCCCAATTCCTCCCTGCCACCGCCACCACTTCCACCCACTCCCTCGCTCTCCCGCACGAACCTGTCCCTCGCCAGATCCCACGAGGGGATCGGGCCCCTCATCACCCGCTCCCCCTGGCGACCAAACCGCGTCGTCGCTCGATCCCCTACCCCTCGTCAACCACATCGCCCCACGCCCCACACGCCCGTCGCCTCGCTCCCCTCCCCCTCGCTACCCCATCTCTCCCAGTCTCGGCCTCCCCTCGCGAGCGCCTCCTCCCCTAGCGACCGACACCCCACTCCCTCACCCAGGTCGCCCCTCTCTCCTCTCGCGCGCCGCGCCCCGTCACTCCCTCCCCATCGATCCCACCAGGGGATCGCGCCCCACACGCCTCCTGCCCCCTTCTGGCCCCTGCCTCCCTCGAGGCCAACGCTGGCAGGCGCCGAGTCCCCCTCGGCCGATCTACGCCACACCGCCGCCGCCGGCCCCCTGCACCGTTGGCGCCGGCCCGCGCTGCCCCGCCACCGGCCGGCTCGCCGCGCTAGAGCCTCCCCCACCAGCCTACTGCACCACCGGGACCGACCCTTCATTGTCACCTCCATCGGATCCTCCCTCACCGCGCCGCCTCCCCGTCGCCGGCCTTCTCCACCGGCTTCCCCGTCCTCTTCCCCATCGGCTCCACCGAGCCTCGCCGACCCCGCCCCCTACAACGTGGGTGAGAACACCCCTCTCCTCCTCTCTCCCATCTGGTTCCGTTACGGCGTTCACCGCCTCGTCCCGACGCCGTTGACCTCTCTTGTGAGAGGAGGAGGTGGAGCTTTGTCTACTGTCTCTATGTTGAGTAGAGAGATTACACAAAGAAAAGAAATAGATGTTAGGAAGGAAAATAAAAGAAAGGGATAATGTATGTATCATGTGTGTATTTATGTACGTATGTATGTATCATGTATGTATGTGTGTATGTATTATGTATGCATGCATGTATATAGAAGAAAGAAAATACATTATGAATATGTAGGGATATGTATATGTGTGTGTTGTGTTGTGGTGTGGCCAATGTCACTTACCGGTGGGGCCACCCCCCTACTCCCAGTGAGAGGGAGGCCCCACACAACCCTTGTTAAGATAATAATAAAATATAAGTAAAAATAAATATAAAAATATATATGTGTTTTTATTAATAAAATAAATAAATTATTTAATTAATTAGTTAATTTATTAAATAGATAAATTATTAATCTGTTAATATAGATAAATAATTATCCTATTAGATATGACACGTGGGTCCCCCACTAAATTAATCTGATTAATTAATAATTAATCCTAATGAAAAGTTATGTATATGACACGTAGGACCCACTAGTCAGTTCGACCAGTCAGCTGCTGATGTCAGCATGACATCATGCTGATGTCATAATAGTATTTAATAATTAATTAAATCTGTTTTTAATTCCTAAATATTAAATAAAACTTTAAAATTATTATAAATTAAAGCGTAAGTCAGATCAAAATATTTTCAACATGAAAGTTGATCAGCAGAACGAGACCCGTCTATGACGGATGTTATTACGTTAGCTCATGCCTAGCCTGCATATTGCCATGTCATGCTTAGTGTTGCACCTGTTGTTGTTACTTATTGTTTCTCCCCCCTCTTCTTACCGGTAGACCCCGAGACTGACGCTGCTGCCGGGTACATCTCCGACCCTGCCGACCAACGCTTTACCGCAAAGCAACAAGGCAAGCAAACCCCCTTGATCATTCCTATATCGCATATTATTTCTCCCTCGTGCTTGCATTAGTATTTTGCTACTATTGTAGTTAGCTCCTATATCTTATGCATAGCCTAATTTTGATGAACTACTACTTTCAGTATCGCACTTTAAACTGTTTAGTATAGGTGGAGCAGTCATCCCTTCTGACCCCGTAGTCTAGTTGCCCCGCTTTGTCATCAAGTCTTGATCCCTGATCGACGAGCCAGACCCGACACAGCACTTACACCCCCCCCCCTTAGTTGTGCGACGCTACAGAGATACTATCGGGTACCGAGGGTGACACCTCACAAAGTACTCGTGATGATATCTCTATATAGAGCTACTCGGTCATGGTGTTCGGGGGTGATTCCTCTTTCACCATTCCCGATGATGCCTCTGTCGTGGAACCCCTCAAGTGTGGGACCCTCGAGGGTGATTCCTCTAGGTCCACCTTGACTGATACATCGTTCGGAATCCAACGGGGTGATACCTCGGATTCCCCCTGATGTTTCTACCACACAGTTACTTGACCATGTTACTGGGATCTTTGATGAATAGATGTTAGGCAGGTGGATTCCCGCGTGTTTGAGTTGATGGCTTAATTAAAATGATAATGGCTTGGGTATTTGATCTGTGTTGGTCGGAGACCTTTTCGCACTAACCAGCTACGCGGGAAGAATTATGGGTACTCGACGTCGCAGTATCAGCGAAGCTCTTCAGACGTCAGCAATGGAGCGGCGCGCGCCCGAGTGGTCCTGAGATGCATCTCGCCTGTGATTAAGGGGTGCTAGGACTGACCTCGGCCGCCCGCGCATCATGCAGGAGCGTGGAGGGAAAGTGGGCCCATGAACCCTTTGTGCTTAGGAGTTAGATCGGCGGGCTGGCCTCTCTGTTGAGCTTAGGTGGGGCTGCGACGTGTCGATATTCCAAAGCCGGGCATGACCCAGAAAAGTGTGTCCGGCCGGAGTGTTATCGAGCGTAACGGGAAACTTGGTGCACCCCTACAGGGATGAAAATTAATTATTCGGATAGCCATGTCCACGTTACAGGACGACTTGGAGTTGTGCCCTGATCTTATACAACTACAATTGTTACTTAACTGGGATTAGTTGCCCCGGGATTGCTTCCTCGCAGGGAGTCGAGGAAGGATCTCTGGGTGTGACCTCATATTAATATTGCTGCAACAATATGACTATTAATTGTGTTACCTTGCTCTACTCTCGTCTATTGCTGCAAGACCCTGAAGATGCTAGTCTTCTATAGGACTAGGCATGCTCTGTTTTCTCGCATTGCTGCAGTCAGTCCACATATAAGCCCCCCCCCCTTCATTTGATACTGATGCATACTTAGCTTAGTTCTGATATAAGTCTTGCGAGTACTTTGGTTGAGTACTCACCGTTGCTTTGCTCCCCCCTTGTCCCCTTGATCCGTTGCTGCGACCAGATGAAGGAGCCAGGAGATGAAGTTTCCTGCCGACGCCTGCCACCCTCTTGGTGACTTCTTCGTGGAGGCCGCTGAAGATCAGGAGTAGTTAGGAGGTTCCCAGGCAGGAGGCCTCGCCTCGTTCGATCGTGTTTTTTTGTGCTAGCCTTCTCTAAGGCACCTCATGTTTTATGTTTGTACTCAGATATTGTTGCTTCCGCGGACTCGTGTGTTTATCGAGCTTCTGTATTCTAGCCCTCAAGGCCCCTGGCTTGTAATATGAAGCTTGTATTGTTTTATTTGTGTCTAGAGTTGTGTTGTGATATCTTCCCGTGAGTCCTTGAGTTTGATCGTAGGCATTTGCGTGTATGTTTAGCGTACGATTAAATCGAGGGCGTCACATCTAGTTATATATCGGTGACTAGGATTCTTCTGTCTCCTTTTCTATGCTCTAGTGAGGAATCTTGATGTAAGAATTTTAATTCTACTCCTCTTCTCACTCAAAAAAATTTAGGATCACGCGGATATTTTTGGAATTCATATGATGTCGATGTGATGGAGTTCTGTCTTGGTGCCTCCTGTCTGACTTGATTTCTTCCGGGGAGTTGAGCTCCAGGGGATTCTTGAGCACATCGCTATCATTCAGATTTCTTAGTATCCCAGGACGGAGGATGATCGAAATTGCTTCAATACTAGTAGTGGCGAGAGGAGTCTGGCTTCCCCAGTACTGGTGCAGATATGTTCGGATGTATCGCCACACTTAATATCGTTGTGATTACGAGGATCTGAGATAGATGAGTTTCTGAGATTCTGGTTATGTGTTGACGATGTGATACACTAGACGGGTTAGATGCTAGGAGTTGAGTGAAATTTTACTCCTTGTATCTGTGGACCCGATTGCATGACCAGAAATTTCGTGAGTTCTTAGGTGGGAATTCAAGTAGTTACTTATAGGACAATCCTCCAACAGATGCATGATGTGAGGTTGGGGTTTGACATCTAGTGGATTCGTTTGTTCACGGTCGTCTTACAACGGTTCTCGTTGTGTCTTAAAGAGTCCTTGTAGTTTGCTACGACTTAGGGACTCTTCGTATGTCGTGTGCACTGCCTTGTACATGATGGCTACTGTAGGATCGAGCCCGTGCGATCCTATCCACGAAAATATCGGACGGAATCTCTGTTATGAATTTGTTCTGGCTTGTTTCGTAAGCCTCATCCTTTGTTTTGTTGGAGTGTGGTAATTCGAGTTGCTTCGATATCAAATGGTGATTTAATATCTTTCCAAGAGTTGTTCTCATATTTTTATGGGAATGCAAATTCTTTTGCTCAATCAAGTTGTCTTGTCAATTCTTTTTCTACCGAAGTCATCATGTCAATTCTTTTTCCACCGGTGTGCTTCTCTTCAAGTGAATTCAATCCTATCCAATTTCGCAAGATCATTCTCTCATTTCCTTCTGGAGTTCATCTCATCTGTCCCAAGTGGTCTTTGTTTTTCCCCGCCCTCCCGCCCTTTTCTTCAGTGATTAGATTATCATCCTAGTGCCTTCCTTCTCAGTGTTGCTTCCGCTATCTTCTCTTCCTTGTGGTATCCCGTGATTCATTGTGAAGATTCTCAGGAGCTTCGTGTTCATCCTTATTCATTCTTGTTATCTTATCTGGTGAATTCAATTCAGCTATCCGTATTCATCATATCCTTTTCATCCTTAAATTCTTTCCCATGTTGAAAATTCTTATCAAGTCTTTCTTGTTTTTCATCTCTCCTTATTATATCCGGAGTGTTGAAGTTATCTCAGAAGTTTCTTGTTTTCAATCCTTTCAATTATTTCGAGGTTCCCAACCTCATCAAGTTTTCTTTGTACTGGTGCAGTACCTTTCTTTGTTAGCAATTGTTTCAACGATGGTTTCTTTGAGTGGGCCCATAACCCACACGTTCTTTCCCAGGATCTTATCTGGCTCTTCTAATCTTTCCGGAGTTCTCTAATTCTTTTCAATCATGACATAAGTATGAATTTCATCAGTCATATTCCTTCTCCAAGATCTATTTGAACTAATTCTCATATTTCGCTCAACCTTTCATTCTTCATTATTCCAAAGTGTCTTAGTTATTCTTGGTGGGGTTCTCCTCATTATTTCAGCTTGGAAGACCAAAGGAGTGTTTCTCTTAAATCTTGGTCCATTTTTTTTTGAAGAATTCCATCCCAGCTTCGTGTTATCTTCTCAATTGTTGTCAATCATGAGTAATCCCTTTCTTGCTATTCGGTGCGTTTCAGAGTTATTTTCATTGTCGATCCTCCGAAGGCCATCATTTCAGAAGATTTCTTCATTCTCAGCTTTCAGCTTTCGTTCTCAAATTCTTCTCAATTGTTGTCTCTTCGTTCGTCTCTCAATTATTCTGGTGCCTTGTTCAGTTTTATATTAGGCGGCTCAAGATCTCTTCATTCTCAAGGTGTTCTTCAAGATTCTTGTGGTAGTAGTTCGCATTTTCTTCTTCATTCTTTTCTTGCCAAGATCTAGTTTCTATTCTTTGTAATGGAGGCTTTGTGAGGTTGCTCTCTTCAATCTATCATTTTGTCTTTTCAAGATCATAATGTTCCCTTGTTCAATTTAGTTAGTTTGTTGTCAATTTTTCAAGTTCTTTCTATCTTATCAAATTTTCTCCCCTTTTCCTATCGAAGTGCTGCCGAAATTTTGTGTGAATTCTTGCTTGTTTCTCATATCATTCTTCATCTCCTTGCAACCTTCAAGATTCGTTGGTTTCACTCGTTTGTCAAAAAAAGCAACTAAGTTTACCTATTGCACTTGCTCTTTCTCTTCCCCTTTCATTCTTGGATCTCGAGTCGAGATCCTCTTGTAGTGTAGGAGAGTTGGGACAGCCCGAGATCGACGCTCCAGAAGATTCCCCTTTTATTCCTTTGCCGCAGTGCGATTAGATTGTCTGTCGCATTCATTATCGCATCATTCGCATTGCATGGGCACTCTGTTGCCGCCAGTTTTCAAACGTGCACCCGTTTTTAGTTGCCGGTTCTCTTCGTTTTCGTCGTTGTCCATTTTGAGACCAACCACACACGCACGCGCCCGCGACATCGATTAAATCTTGTTTTTAAAACTATGTATAAAACATTCCTGGATTGGGTTGAAACTTGGCGTGCGGTCTTAATATAGTGTAGATAGACCGCGTGCGAATTTTCGTCGCAATCGGAGTTCGTTTGTTACCTGTACCATTTATTATATAGCGGCACTATAGCCGGTTTAACTGTTGGACGTTCGGTGTTTTAAAAACTCTGTGATGGGCAGCACCATTTCCCTCTCATCCCTACATAGCCCATCTACACAGCCCATTAAACCCACCTAGCCACTTCCTCCGTTCGTGGTCGTCGGATCGCGATCGGACGGACGAGGTCCACCCCACCATAGTCCAACCCTATATAAGCACCACCCCCATGAAGAGACCTTTCTCACTCCACTAGGGTTTCCCCCTAGCCATTTTGCAGCCACCCCCCTAGAAAAACCCCACCTCCTAGCTCCACCTCCTCTCTCCACGAAATCCCATCCCATATCACATCTGGACCATTGGATCCCCATCCAATGGCCCAGAATCGCCTAATTCCCCACCTACCGGACATGTCCGTGGTCAAACCGGACACGTCCAGGCGACCACGGTGCCCGCAGCCATGGAGGAGCCGAGCTCCCAGATCATCGGCCAGCCCCTTGTCCGACCGGCCTCGTCGGAGTAGGGCCGCCGCCACACGCCCCCACCGGCCGGATTCCGTCGCTGGCCCCAGCCCCGAGCGCCCCGCTCCTCCCGGCGCCTTGTGCCGCCGCCTACGCCCCGCCGCGCCACCTCATGCCTCTCCGCTGGCCCGTCTCCGGCCAGGATCTGGCCGCCCCGACCTGCGCCTCGCCGAAGTCCCACCATCCCCCGCCGCGGGAGGCTACGCCACCGCCAGCTTCTCGGTCCCGATCGGGATCGGGATGAGGCCGAAGCCGCTCGCCCGGCTAGGTGGGCCACGAGCCGCGGCCCAGTAGGCTGGCCCGGCCGCGTCATCACCCCGCCTCGCCCAGGCCGCCTCTCCACCACATGGGTCAGGCCCACGACGTGAGCCAACCTCCCGAGCCCCTCTATTCCTCGCCTGTGGCGCACGATAGTAAGCTACGTTCTACCCCTGTTTCGGCCCATGTTAGCAGATTCGATCCATGGACATTTTTCTATTATCCCTGCAAATTTAATAATTTCAGGAAATAGGGTATAACTTCAAATCTGTCCGTCGGATCGCGGCGATTTAGATATGTAACTTGTGTAGATTTTTGCGTAGAATAATATTTTGCAACTTGCATGCATGTTTGGAGTGGTCTGACCGCCATTTGCCTAGAATAGCGTGTTGTCCTAATAGGTTATTTGTTGCGTAGATATTTTGGTGCGCGTCCGGATTATTCAAATCCCGTAGATAAAAAGTTCACGATGTTCGTGATCCTTTGCCAAGTATTTTAGAGTAGTTGCTTGCATTTTTGCATGTAGGAGTTGTCAATAGTTTGTTATGTCGTGTTTAGTACATATTCTCGCATATATGTGTGACGTTAGTTTTATTTTGCATCCCCGCATATTATATATGTTTTCGGTGTAGAAAAATCTGGAGAATTTATTGGTGCAATTAGTTTTATATTTTGATCTAGTTAGCGGGAATGATATTTTGCCATGTTGCCCTCTTATTTATTTTGTGGGAGTTATTCCGTGCGTGGTATGAATTAGTTGTGAACTAGATATATGCTCTTGGATATGTAGGCTAGCCCCTGGTGTTTTTGGTTGCTATAGAAATCCATGTTTAGGTGTTGTTTGCGTGATGTCAACATACTAGAAAATAGTGCTGATTTGGAGATGCTGAAACATTTCTAAGTCTGAAATCTGTTATATTTTGTTGTTGTCTTGCCATGAGCTTTGTTAGTGATCCATAGCTCCTTTGGGGTTGATGCAATGGAGTTATTTGTAGTCCTTAAGATTTTGTAGCATTCTATAAATTTTCATGCCATTCGGTGCCCTGTAACATATTGTTTTACTGCTGTCAATATGCCTTCTCGTTGAAAACTGCACTGTCAATAGTGTTATTTTCATGAAGTCTGAAACTGTGTGCGAGATGCCATTTTGTGAGTTATTTTCCTAGTATTCCATGCTTCCATGCTAGTTTTATTTAGTAGGGTGTTGTTGTGCATCTTGACAACTTCTGTCTCATGTCTTGTTTGAGCATTTTAGAGTTATGTAGCTTGTTGTTTTGGGGTGTAGAAAATGTCATGTTGCTGTTTTGGACAGATTATGACTATTTATTGTGTAGCTTGTATTTGTTGAACCGTTGCTCCGCTTTGATCATGTCCTATATGAAAATTGCTTAGAATCTCGTGTAGTTTCATATTATGTTGCTACCTTCTTGCTTTGGAATGCTTGTGGCTGTTATTCGCATACATATTGCATTCATGGTATCATATCTTGCGGTGATCATATCTTTTGAACCGTAACTCCGTTTGCAATGATCTCTATATGTAAATTAATTGGAATGACGCGTAGAATCACGTGAATCACTTTATTTTGATGCTTAAAAAATATTAAAACATGTTAGTTCAGATCTGGAAAGAATTATAAATTAATGTATGAGGTCAGTTTGGAGATGCTATAAGTCGTTTCCGGCCTCATTTAAAATGCCTAGATAGGTAAATTAATTACGCTTCACCTCTTGCCTTGTTTAACCAGCATTTAATATTCTTGTGTACCTAATTGGGATAGAACTAAATAATTCGTTTGTGGAGTTTCGTCAATATGCAACTCGTTGTATATTAAACTTCACTTAATGTGTAGTGTTTGATTGTTGTGAATTGCCATGACATACCCTGGATAACTGTAGTTGATCATGCATCATATGTGATTTGCATCATCTCGTGCATGTGCCGTGGTGAATATCGGTGTTGATACTTGTTTCGGGTTTGCTTCGTCTGATGGGGAACGTCGCATGGGAAACAAAAAATTTCCTACGCGCACGAAGACCTATCATGGTGATGTCCATCTACGAGAGGGGATTTCCGATCTACATAACCTTGTAGATCGCACAGCATAAGCGTTAGTGAACGCGATTGATGTAGTGGAACGTCCTCACGTCCCTCGATCCGCCCCGTGAAAAGTCCCACGAACCGTCCCGCGATCCGTCCCATGATCAAGTGCCGAACGGACGGCACCTCCGCGTTCAGCACACGTACAGCTCGACGATGATCTCGGCTTTCTTGATCCAGCAAGAGAGACGGAGAGGTAGATGAGTTCTCCGGTAGCGTGATGGCGCTCCGGAGGTTGGTGGTGATCTAATCTCAGCAGGGCTCCGCCCGAGCTCCGCAGAAACGTGATCTAGAGGTAAAACAGTGGAGGTATGTGGTCGGGCTGCCTTGGAAAAGTTGTCTCAAATCAGCCCTAATAGCTCCATATATATAGGAGGAGGGAGGGGAGGCTTGCCTTGAGGCTCAAGGAGCCCCAAGGGCTGCGCACCAAGGGGGGGAGGAGTCCTCCTCCAATCCTAGTCCAACTAGGATTGGAAGGTGGAGTCCTTCTCTTCCTTTCCACCTCCTTTTTTTTCTTTTCTCTTTGATTTTCTATCTATGGCGCATAGGGCCTTCTTGGGCTGTCCCACCAGCCCACCAAGGGCTGGTGCGCCACCCCCAAGGCCTATGGGCTTGCCCGGGGTGGGCTGCCCCCCCCCCCCCCCGGTGAACATCCGGAACCCATTCGTCATTCCTGGTACATTCCCGGTAACTCCGAAAACCTTCCGGTAATCAAATGAGGTCATCCTATATATCAATCTTCGTTTCCAGACCATTCTGGAAACCCTCGTGACGTCCGTGATCTCATCCGGGACTCCGAACAACATTCGTTAACCAACCATATAACTCAAATACTCATAAAACAACGTCGAACCTTAAGTGTGCAGACCCTGCGGGTTCGAGAACTATGTAGACATGACCCGAGTGACTCCTCGGTCAATATCCAACTGCGGGACCTGGATGCCCATATTGGATCCTACATATTCTACGAATATCTTATCGTTTGAACCTCAGTGCCAAGGATTCATATAATCCCGTATGTCATTCCCTTTGTCCTTCGGTATGTTACTTGCCCGAGATTCGATCGTCAGTATCCGCATACCTATTTCAATCTCGTTTACTGGCAAGTCTCTTTACTCGTTCCGTAATACAAGATCATGTAACTTACACTAAGTTACATTGCTTGCAAGGCTTGTGTGTAATGTTGTATTACCGAGTGGGCCCCGAGATACCTCTCTATCACACGGAGTGACAAATCCCAGTCTCGATCCATACTAACTCAATGAACACCTTTGGAGATACCTGTAGAGCATCTTTATAGTCACACAATTACGTTGTGACGTTTGATACACAGAAAGCATTCCTCCGGTGTCAGTGAGTTATATGATCTCATGGTCATAGGAACAAATACTTGACACGCAGAAAACAGTAGCAACAAAATGACACGATCAACATGCTACGTCTATTAGTTTGGGTCTAGTCCATCACGTGATTCTCCTAATGACGTGATCCAGTTATCAAGCTACAACACCTTGTACATAGTCAGAAGACCCTGGCTATCTTTGATCAACTGGCTAGCCAACTAGAGGCTTGCTAGGGACAGTGTTTTGTCTATGTATCCACATATGTACATAAGTCTTCATTCAATACAATTATAGCATGGATAATAAATGATTATCTTGATACAGGAATTATAATAATTATTATATTTATTATTGCCTCTAGGGCATAATTCCAACAGTCTCCCACTTGCACTAGAGTCAATAATCTAGCCCTCACATCACCATGTGAATTACATTGTAATAAATCTAACACCCATACAGTTCTGGTGTTGATCATGCTTTGCCCGTGGAAGAGGTTTAGTCAGCGGATCTGCCACATTCAGATCCGTGTGCACTTTGCATATATTTACGTCCTCCCCTTCGACGTAGTCGCGGATGAGGTTGAAGCGTCGTTTGATGTGTCTGGTTTTCTTGTGAAAATGTGGTTCCTTTGCTAAGGCAATGGCACCCGTGTTGTCACAAAATAGGGTTATTGGATTCAGTGCGCTTGGCAGCACTCCAAGATCCGTCATGAACTGGTTCATCCAGACACCCTCCTTAGCCGCCTCTGAGGCAGCCATGTACTCCGCTTCACATGTAGAATCAGCTACGACGCTTTTCTTGGAACTGCACCAGCTTACCGCACCCCCATTAAGAATAAATACGTATCCGGTCTGCGACATAGAGTCGTCCGGATCTGTGTCAAAGCTTGCATCGACGTAACCTTTTACGACGAGCTCTTCGTCACCTCCATACACGAGAAACATCTCCTTAGTCCTTTTCAGGTACTTCAGGATATTATTGACCGCCGTCCAGTGATCCACTCCTGGATTACTCTGGAACCTGCCTGCCATACTTATGGCCAGGCTAACGTCCGGTCTAGTGCATAGCATTGCATACATGATAGAACCTCTGGCTGAAGCATAGGGGGCGGTGCTCATATGCTCTTTATCTTTATCATTTTCTCGGCACTGAGTCTTACTCAATCTCGTACCTTGTAAAACTGGCAAGAACCCTTTCTTGGACTGTTCCATTTTGAACCTCTTCAAAACTTTATCAAGGTATGTGCTTTGTGAAAGTCCTATCAGGCGTTTCGATCTATCCCTATAGATCTTAATGCCTAGAATGTAAGCAGCTTCTCCTAGGTCCTTTATAGAGAAACTTTTATTCAAGTAATCCTTTACGCTCTCCGAAAACTCTACGTTGTTTCCAATCAGCAATATGTCATCCACATATAATATTAGAAACGCCACAGAGCTCCCACTCACTTTCTTGTAAATACAAGATTCTCCAACCACTTGTATCAACCCAAATGCTTTGATCACATCATCAAAGCGTTTATTCCAACTCCGAGATGCTTGCACCAATCCATAAATGGATCGCTGGAGCTTGCATACCTTGTTAGCATTTTTAGGATCGACAAAACCTTCAGATTGCATCATATACAACTCTTCCTTAAGGAAACCGTTAAGGAACGCCGTTTTGACATCCATCGGCCAGATTTCATAATCGAAAAATGCAGCTACTGCTAACATGGTTCTAACGGACTTAAGCATCGCTACGGGTGAGAATGTCTCATCGTAGTCAACTCCTTGAACTTGTGAAAAACCCTTTGCCACAAGTCGAGCTTCATAAACGGGCACATTACCGTCAGCGTCCGTCTTCTTTTTAAAGATCCATTTGTCCTGAATAGCCTTGCGGCCCTCAGGTAGTACTTCCAAAGTCCACACTTTATTTTCATACATGGATCCTATCTCGGACTTCATGGCCTCCACCCACTTGTTGGAATCTGGGCCCACCATTGCTTCTTCATAATTCGCAGGCTCATTGTTGTCCAACAACATGATTGATAAGACGGGATTACCGTACCACTCTGGAGCAGCATGTGGTCTCGTTGACCTGCGTGGTTCGATAGGAATTTGAACCGGAGTTTCATGATCATCATCATTAACTTCCTCCTCAACCGGCATCGCAACGACAGGGGTTTCCCCTTGCCCTGCGCCACCATCCAGAGGGATGAGAGGTTCGACAACCTCATCAAGTTCTATCTTCCTCCCACTCAATTCTCTCGAGAGAAACTCCTTCTCGAGAAAAGCTCCGTTTTTAGCAACAAACACTTTGCCCTCGGATTTGAGATAGAAGGTGTACCCAACTGTTTATTTTGGGTAACCTATGAAGATGCACTTTTCTGCTTTGGGTCCTAGCTTTTCAGGCTGAAGCTTTTTGACGTAAGCATCACATCCCCAAACTTTAAGAAACGACAATTTTGGCCTTTTGCCATACCACAGTTCGTATGGTGTCATCTCAACGGATTTTGATGGTGCCCTATTTAAAGTGAATGCGGCTGTGTCTAATGCATAACCCCAAAACGATAACGGCAAATCGGTAAGAGACATCATAGATCGCACCATCTCTAATAAAGTACGATTACGACGTTCGGACACACCATTACGCTGTGGTGTTCCAGGCGGTGTCAACTGTGAAACAATTCCACATTGTCTAAGTGAGCACCAAACTCGAAACTCGGATATTCACCCCCACGATCAGACCGTAGGAACTTGACCTTCTTGTTACCATGATTTTCAACTTCACTCTGAAATTGCTTGAACTTTTCAAATGTTTCACACTTGTGCTTCATTAAGTAGGCATAACCATATCTACTCAAATCGTCAGTGAAGGTGAGAAAATTACAATATCCGCCGCGTGCCTCCATGCTCATCGGACCGCACACATCGGTATGTATGATTTCCAACAAGTCACTTGCTCGCTCCATTGTTCCGGAGAACGGAGTTTTAGTCATCTTACCCATGAGGCATGGTTCGCACGTGTCAAGTGAATCAAAGTCAAGTGACTCCAAAAGTCCAGGAGTTTCTTCATGCGCTTTACACCAATATGACCTAAGCGGCAGTGCCACAAAAACATGGCGCTATCATTGTTAACTCTAACTCTTTTGGTCTCAATGTTATGTATATGTGTATTATCACTATCAAGATTCAATATGAACAATCCTCTCACATTGGGTGCATGACCATAAAAGATGTTACTCATAGAAATAGAACAACCATTATTCTCTGACTTAAAAGAGTAACCGTCTCGCAACAAACAAGATCCAGATATAATGTTCATGCTCAACGCGGGCACTAAATAACAATTATTCAAGTTCATAACTAATCCCGATGGTAACTAAAGTGAAACTGTGCCGACGGCGATTGCGTCAACCTTGGAACCATTTCCCACGTGCATCGTCACTTCATCTTTCGCCAGCCTTCGCCTATTCAGCAGTTCCTATTTCGAGTTGCAAATATGAGCAACAGAACCGGTATCGAATACCCAGGCACTACTACGAGAGCTGGTTAAGTACACATCAATAACATGTATACCAAATATACCTGATTTTTCTTTGGCCGCCTTCTTATCAGCCAGATACTTGGGGCAGTTGCGCTTCCGGTGACCCATACCCTTGCAATAGTAGCACTCTGTTTCAGGCTTAGGTCTAGCTTTGGGTTTCTTCGTCGGATTGGCAACAGGCTTGCCGCTCTTCTTTGAATTACCCTTCTTCCCTTTGCCGTTTCTCTTGAAACTAGTGGTCTTATTCACCATCAACACTTGATGCTCTTTACGGAGTTCACACTCTGCGACTTTCAGCATCGCAAACAACTCGCCGGGTGACTTGTTCATCCCTTGCATGTTGTAGTTCAACACAAAGCCCTTATAGCTTGGCGGCAGTGATTGAAGAATTCTCTCAGTGATAGCCTCTTGCGAGAGTTCAATCCCCAGCTCAGCTAGACGGTTTGAGTACCCAGACATTTTGAGCACATGTTCACTGACAGACGAATTCTCCTCCATCTTGCAAGCATATAATTTATCGGAGGTCTCATACCTCTCGATCTGGGCGTTCTTCTGAAAGATAAACTTCAACCCCTGGAACATCTCATATGCTCCATGACGCTCAAAGCGACGTTGAAGTCCCGGCTCCAAGCCATACAAGACTGCACATTGAACTACCGAGTAGTCCTCCTTACGTGTTAACCAAGCGTTTTAACATCTTGGTCAGCTGTAGCGGGTGGTTCATCTCCTAGCACAGCATTAAGGACATAATCCTTCTTCCCAGCTTGTAGGATCAACTTAAGATTACGAGCCCAGTCTACAAAGTTGCTTCCATCATCTTTCAACTTAGCTTTCTCTAGGAACGTATTAAAATTCAGGGTGACTGTCGCGTGAGCCATGATCTACAACACAAATACATTCAAAGTGGACTTAGACTATGTTCAAGATAATTAGAGTTTAACTTAATCAAATTACTTGCTAAACTCCCACTCAAAAAATACATCTCTCTAGTCATTTGAGTGGTTCATGACCCACTTACACTAGCTCAAGTCCGATCATCACGTGAGTTGAGTATAGTTTCAGTGGTAAGCATCCCTATGCTAATCATATCAACTATATGATTCATGATCGACCTTTCCGTCTCATGTGTTCCGAGGCCATGTCTGCACATGCTAGGCTTGTCAAGCTTAACCCGAGTGTTCCGCGTGTGCAACTGTTTTGCACCCGTTGTATGTGAACGTTGAGTCTATCACACCCGATCATCACGTGGTGTCTCGAAACGACGAACTGTAGCAACGGTGCACAGTCGGGGAGAACACAATTTCGTCTTGATGTTTTAGTGAGAGATCACCTCATAATGCTACCGTTGTTCTAAGCAAAATAAGGTGCATAAAAGGATTAACATCACATGCAATTCATAAGTGACATGATATGGCCATCATCACGTGCTTCTTGATCTCCATCACCAAAGCACCGGCACGATCTTCTTTGTCACCGGCGCCACACCATGATCTCCATCAACGTGTCGCCATCGGGGTTGTCGTGCTACTCATGCTATTACTACTAAAGTTACATCCTAGCAATATAGTAGACGCACCTGCAAGCAAAAACGTTAGTTTAAAGACAACCCTATGGCTCCTGCCGGTTGCCGTACCATCGACGTGCAAGTCGATATTATCTATTACAACATGATTATCTCATACATCCAATATATCACATCACATCGTTGGCCATATCCCATCACAAGCATACCCTGCAAAAACAAGTTAGACGTCCTCTAATTGTTGTTGCATGTTTTACGTGGTGACCATGGGTATCTAGTAGGATCGCATCTTACTTACGCAAACACCACAATGGAGATATATGAATTGGTATTTAACCTCATCCAAGGACCTCCTCGGTCAATTCCGATTCAACTAAAGTTGGAGAAACCGACAACCGCCAGTCATCTTTGAGCAACGGAGTTACTCGTAGCGATGAAACCAGTCTCTCGTAAGCGTACGAGTAATGTCTGTCCGAGCCGCTTCGATCCAACAATACCGCGGAATCAGGAAAAGACTAAGGAGGGCAGCAAGACGCACATCACCACCCACAAAAACTTTTGTATTCTACTCGAGATTACATCTATGCATGAACCTAGCTCATGATGCCACTGATGGGGAACGTCGCATGGGAAACAAAAATTTTCCTACGCGCACGAAGACCTATCATGGTGTTGTCCATCTACGAGAGGGGATTTCCAATCTACGTACCCTTGTAGATCGCACAGCAGAAGCGTTAGTGAACGTGGTTTATGTAGTGGAACGTCCTCACGTCCCTCGATCCGCCCCGCGAACAGTCCCACAAACCGTCCCGCGATCCATCCCACGATCAAGTGCCGAACGGACGGCACCTCTGCGTTCAGCACACGTACAGCTCGACGATGATCTCGGACTTCTTGATCCAGCAAGAGATACGGAGAGGTAGATGATTTCTCCGGCAGCGTGACGGCGCTCCGGAGGTTGGTGGTGATCTAATCTCAGCAGGGCTCCGCCCGAGCTCCGCAGAAACGCGATCTAGAGGTAAAACAGTGGAGGTATGTGGTCGGGCTGCCTTGGAAAAGTTGTCTCAAATCAGCCCTAATAGCTCCATATATATAGGAGGAGGGAGGGGAGGCTTGTCTTGAGGCTCAAGGAGCCCCAAGGGTTGCGCACCAAGGGGGAGAGGAGTCCTCCTCCAATCCTAGTCCAACTAGGATTGGAAGGTGGAGTCCTTCTCTTCCTTTCCACCTCCTTATTTTTCTTCTCTCTTTGATTTTCTATCTATGGCGCATAGGGCCTTCTTGGGCTGTCCCACCAGCCCACCAAGGGCTGGTGCGCCACCCCCAAGGCCTATGGGCTTCCCCGGGGTGGGCTCCCCCACCCCCTGGTGAACATCCGGAACCCATTCGTCATTCCCGGTACATTCCCGGTAACTCCGAAAACCTTCCGGTAATCAAATGAGGTCATACTATATATCAATCTTCATTTCCGGACCATTCCGGAAACCCTCGTGACGTCCGTGATCTCATCCGGGACTCCGAACAACATTCGGTAACCAACCATATAACTCAAATACGCATAAAACAACGTCGAACCTTAAGTGTGCAGACCCTGGGGGTTCGAGAACTATGTAGACATGACCCGAGTGACTCCTCGGTCAATATCCAACAGCGGGACCTATATGCCCATATTGGATCCTACATATTCTACGAAGATCTTATCGTTTGAACCTCAGTTCCAAGGATTCTTATAATCCCGTATGTCATTCCCTTTGTCCTTCGGTATGTTACTTGCCTGAGATTCGATCGTCAGTATCCGCATACCTATTTCAATCTCGTTTACTGGCAAGTCTCTTTACTCGTTCTGTAATACAAGATCCCGTAACTTACACTAACTTACATTGCTTGCAAGGCTTGTGTGTAATGTTGTATTACCGAGTGGGCCCCGAGATACCTCTCTGTCACACGGAGTGACAAATCCCAGTCTCGATCCATACTAACTCAACGAACACCTTTGGAGATACCTGTAGAGCATCTTTATAGTCACACAATTACGTTGTGACGTTTGATACACACAAAGCATTCCTCCGGTGTCAGTGTTTTATATGATCTCATGGTCATAGGAACAAATACTTGACACGCAGAAAACAGTAGCAACAAAATGACACGATCAACATGCTACGTCTATTAGTTTGGGTCTAGTCCATCACGTGATTCTCCTAATGACGTGATCCAGTTATCAAGCTACAACACCTTGTACATAGTCAGAAGACCCTGGCTATCTTTGATCAACTGGCTAGCCAACTAGAGGCTTGCTAGGGACAGTGTTTTGTCTATGTATCCACATATGTACATAAGTCTTCATTCAATACAATTATAGCATGGATAATAAACGATTATCTTGATATAGGAATTATAATAATTATTATATTTATTATTGCCTCTAGGGCATAATTCCAACAGTCTCCCACTTGCACTAGAGTCAATAATCTAGCCCTCACATCACCATGTGAATTACATTTTAATAAATCTAACACCCATACAGTTCTGGTGTTGATCATGCTTTGCCCGTGGAAGAGGTTTAGTCAGCGGATCTGCCACATTCAGATCCGTGTGCACTTTGCATATATTTACGTCCTCCCCTTCGACGTAGTCGCGGATGAGGTTGAAGCGTCGTTTGATGTGTCTGGTATTCTTGTGAAAACGTGGTTCCTGTGCTAAGGCAATGGCACCCGTGTTGTCACAAAATAGGGTTATTGGATTCAGTGCGCTTGGCACCACTCCAAGATCCGTCATGAACTACTTCATCCAGACACCCTCCTTAGCCGCCTTCGAGGCAGCCATGTACTCCGCTTCACATGTAGAATCAGCTACGACGCTTTTCTTGGAACTGCACCAGCTTACCGCACCCCCATTAAGAATAAATACGTATCCGGTCTGCGACTTAGAGTCGTCCAGATCTGTGTCAAAGCTTGCATCGACGTAACCTTTTACGGCGAGCTCTTCATCACCTCCATACACGAGAAACATCTCCTTAGTCCTTTTCAGGTACTTCAGGATATTATTGACCGCCGTCCAGTGATCCACTCCTGGATTACTCTGGAACCTGCCTGCCATACTTATGGCCAGGCTAACGTCTGGTCTAGTGCACAGCATTGCATACATGATAGAACCTATGGCTGAAGCATAGGGGACAGTGCTCATGTGCTCTCTATCTTTATCATTTGCTCGGCACTGAGTCTTACTCAATCTCGTACCTTGTAAAACTGGCAAGAACCCTTTCTTGGACTGTTCCATTTTGAACCTCTTCAAAACTTTATCAAGGTATGTGCTTTGTGAAAGTCCTATCAGGTGTTTCGATCTATCCCTATAGATCTTAATGCCTAGAATGTAAGCAGCTTCTCCTAGGTCCTTCATAGAGAAACTTTTATTCAAGTAATCCTTTACGCTCTCCAAAAACTCTACGTTGTTTCCAATCAGCAATATGTCATCCACATATAATATTAGAAACGCCACAGAGCTCCCACTCACTTTCTTGTAAATACAAGATTCTCCAACCACTTGTATCAACCTAAATGCTTTGATCACCTCATCAAAGCGTTTATTCCAACTCCGAGATGCTTGCACCAGTCCATAAATGGATCGCTGGAGCTTGCATACCTTGTTAGCATTTTTAGGATCGACAAAACCTTAAGGTTGCATCATATACACCTCTTCCTTAAGGAAACCGTTAAGGAACGCCGTTTTGACATCCATCTGCCAGATTTCATAATCGAAAAATGCAGCTATTGCTAACATGATTCTGACGGACTTAAGCATCGCTACGGGTGAGAATGTCTCATCGTAGTCAACTCCTTGAACTTGTGAAAAACCCTTTGCCACAAGTCAAACTTTATAAACGGTCACATTACCGTCAGCGTCCGTCTTCTTTTTAAAGATCCATTTGTGCTGAATAGCCTTGCGGCCCTCAGGTAGTACTTCAAAAGTCCACACTTTATTTTCATACATGGATCATATCTCGGACTTCATGGCCTCCAGCCATTTGTTGGAATCTGGGCCCACCATTGCTTCTTCATAATTCGCAGGCTCATTGTTGTCCAACAACATGATTGATAAGACGGGATTACCGTACCACTCTGGAGTAGCACGTGGTCTCGTCGACCTGCGTGGTTCGATAGGAACTTGAACCGGAGTTTCATGATCATCATCATTAACTTCCTCCTCAACCGGCATCGCAACGACAGGGGTTTCCCCTTGCCCTGCACCACCATCCAGTGGGATGAGAGGTTCGACAACCTCATCAAGTTCTATCTTCCTCCCACTCAATTCTCTCGAGAGAAACTCCTTCTCGAGAAAAGCTCCGTTTTTAGCAACAAACACTTTGCCCTCGGATTTGAGATAGAAGGTGTACCCAACTGTTTCTTTTGGGTAACCTATGAAAGT